>NC_136927.1:52458316-53952066 GCF_949752795.1 Hyperoodon ampullatus | reverse complement strand
TTGTTTAAACCTTGATTTAGAATTGCTATATTTTACTAGTGGATTGAACTTTTTGTCATCATGCTGTGATACTTTTTATTCCTTATAATGTTTTTTGTTGTAAAGTCTGTTTTATCTGATATTACTATAACTACCGCTACATTCTTTAGGTTATTATTTGCCTGTTATGTCTTTTACTTTAAACCTGTCTCTGTCTTCACATTATGGATGTCTCTTATAGATAGCTTATGATTGGATTTTTTCATCTAGTCTTATTATAACCTTTGTCTTTTATCTGGAGCATTTAGTTGATTTACATTTATTGTGACTACTGATATATTTGTATTTTTTCTACCACCTTAGTTTGTGCTTTCAGTTTTTTCTGCTCCCCACCCTCTACCTCACTTGCCTTGCTTTGGGTTGATTGAATGTTAGTATATAATTCTCATTACATTTCCTCCCTCATTAGCTTGGAAATTACACGGTCTGTTTTCATTTGTGTCATAGTTACTCTTGACATTTTAACATGCTTAGTTAATCAGCATATTTATTCTCTTCATAAATAATTCAAGGACCCTCCCCCCCAACTTATATGCATTTTGTCCAGTGTTTTGGTTTCTTCTGTTTTTTAAAAAATTCTATACATTATTATTATTATTATTTTATGCATTTAATACTTGTTTAAATTTACCCACATATTTACCAATTTAGCTGCTCATCAAACCTCAGACCTTCTATCTAAGATCATTATCCTGAAGTACATACTTTATAATGATTTTTTTAAACTTTTTATTTTATATTGGAGTATAGTTGATTAACAATGTTGTGTTTCAGGTGTACAGCAAAGTGATTCATTTATACATGTATCTATTCTTTTTCAAATTCTTTTCCTATTTAGGTTGTTACATAATATTGAGCAGAGTTCCCTGTGCTATACAGTAGGTCCTTGTTGGTTACCCATTTTAGATATAGCACTGTGTACCTGTCAATCCTAAACTCCCTAACTATCCCTCCCTCAACCCTTCCCTCCTGGTAACCATAAGTTTGTTCTCTAAGTCTGTGAGTCTGTTTCTGTTTTGTAAATAAGTTCGTTTATATCATTTTTTTATAATGATAATGATGACGACTCTAGTTTTGACAGTTAATGTATTTTATTTATTTATTTATTTATTTATGGCTGTGTTGGGTCTTCGTTTCTGTGCGAGGGCTTTCTCTAGTTGCAGCAAGCGGGGGCTACTCTTCATCGGGATGCGTGGGCCTCTCACTATCACGGCCTCTCTTGTCGAGGAGCACAGGCTCCAGACGCGCAGGCTCAGTAGTTGCGGCTCACGGGCCTAGTTGCTCCGTGGCATGTGGGGTCTTCCCAGACCAGGGCTCGAACCCGTGTCCCCTGCATTAGCAGGCAGATTCTCAACCACTGCGCCACCAGGGAAGCCCTCATTTTTTTTTTTAGCTTTTTTAATGAGGGTCAGTTAGAGATATACTATCTCATATTTTGTTTGTATGAAATTATCTTTCATTTTTGTTTATTAAAGTTAGTTTTGCTGAATATACATTTTGAAGTTAACAGTTATTCTCTCAGCATTCAAGATATTATTCTATTACTTTCCCACTTCTGTTCTTATTGTTGAGAAGTTGGCTCTCTTTAAAAATATCATTCTTTTTGAGGCAACTTTTTGTTCTCTGAGACTTTTTTTGGTATTTTGCAGGGTATGGATGTTTGTGTTATGATCTGATGTATGAACTGAAGCTGAGGAGTGATATCTCTCAGCATTTGTAAAACATTTTTATCTCCTCCCCATTTTATTTCCCTTTCTTTTTGTCCTCTGTGGAACTCCAGGAAGATTTCTGTTAGACCTTGTTACTCTATCCTGCATGTCTTAATTTCTCTTTCATATTTTCTGTCTTTGTCTTTCTGGGCTGCATTGTGAATAACTTATATAGATGCATCTTCAATTTTACCCATTCGCTTTTTAAAAAAAGCTTTATTTATTATTATCATTATTTTTTAAATGTATTTTTGGCTGCATTGGGTCTTAGTTGGCGGGCTTCTCTCTAGTTGTGGCATGGGGGTTTTCCCTTCTCTAGTTGTGGCGCACAGGCTCCAGGGCGTGTGGGCTCTATAGTTGTAGTGCACCAGTTCCAGAGCCGTGGGCTCTGTGGTTTGCGGCACGCGGGCTCTAGTTGAGGCACGCGAGCTCAGTAGTTGTGGCACGCGGGCTTGGTTGTCCCATGGCATGTGGGATCTTAGTTCCCTGAGCGGGAATCAAACCCGTGTCCCCTGCATTGCAAGGTGGATTCTTTACCACTGGACCACTAGGGAAGTCCCTACCCATTCACTTTTTAGCTGTGTCTGATCTATTTAACCTAGCCATTAAATCTTTATTTCAGTTAATCTATTTTATAACTAGAAGTTGTATTTTCCTGTAAATCTTGTTACTTTTATGCTTTTTTCCTCATGTTTAAAATCTGTTCTCTGAATATATTTTTATTATACATGTTAAACATACTTATTTTATATTCTGTGTCTTATAAATTTAACAACTGAATTATTTGCTGCTGTTTCTATAGGCTCTTGCTGTGGTACCTTCTTTCTTGGTATGGTCTGTGGATTTCGACTGTGAACTTATTTTCCTTGGAATATTTTTTTGTTGTCGTTGTTGGAAATTATTTGAGGCCTATATTTAAAGTGTTTCCTCAAAAAAGGATTTGCATTTGCTTCTGCCTGGTGCTTGGGTGCAGAACTACCCTAGGATCACAACCAAAATACTTAGGTATTGTTAGTTTAGCTGCAGACCCACATAACAGCTAGCCTGTGTTTGTGAAATCTCAGTCAATGCAGGTAACTTTGCAGTTCCAGTTTCATGTGGCCAACTCTTATTAGATTTCCCCACTGTGAGCAGGACCTGGGCTTTCCTTTTATTTTTCCGTGTCCCGAAAGGCCAACAGAATGGAAACTCAGGGTCACCTGGGTTGAGTGCATGTCTCCAAGGTGAAGGCTAATTGTGTGGTTGCTTAGCCCTTCAGATTCCTGTTATCACTATGGTTTTGGCGTCTAAGAATGTCTTACTCTGATGTCAGCTTGATGATGCATTTATAAATAATAGGTTTTTGAAGAAATATTTAGAATTTTTGTTGTGTTTAGTGGGAGAGTAGCTAGTCTGCTATAAAGCTAAAAATAGTTGTCTTTTATCTTAGTCTTAGCCGTAATACAGCATTTATTATCCACTCAAGATATCTCCGTTTGTTCTTATCAACATTGATTCTCTTCTTCCTTTCTTTCACTTACTGAGGGTCTTGATTGAGTTGGCCATGAAGAGGCCTGGGCTTTGTGTTTGACCTTCCTCTCTGAAACCTTGTTTTCTTACCTATTAATGGTTAGACAATTGCTAAGATACCTTCCAGCACTGGCCATGGTTCCATGAATTTATCCATCTATTTGTATGCCTTGTCCTTTTATTGGAGGGGAGAACTAGGAGGGCAGGTGCAGACCAGAGGGAGTCAGGTCAGAGGAGGGAGTTTCCGACCTCTAGGGCAGGCACTGAGCTTGACACTCTCTCTCTCACCTGACCCAAACTTTTGCTGTCACCCAGGTGCCATCTGCCTCGTTCAAGAAACAGCCTGCCTTAGCTGTCATTTGTTGCCCATTTCCCAGAGTACTGAGGAGACCCAAGAGATCTCACACCTGGAAAACGTGGAGAGTTTGGGAGGAGAATTGAGCTCCATACAGAGGGAGACGCTGCTGAAGGAAGAAACAGTTATCTAGACCAAGATAGTCTGTGCCCTGCCCTTCATCAAGCTGTGTGAGTGCACACGTGTCACTGTGTGTGGCTCCCCCACCTCCACCAGTCTCTGCTACTTTTGATGAGGCTCTTGAGTGTCAAATCAACCCTCCACTTCCCCTACTCAAAGTGATTCTATCTTGCGTGTGTTTGAAATTTGTTAAAAGTTTTCTGAATTCTTCTGAGCTTTCTGAGTGATTTTTTTGGACAAGTGTTTTCAATAAAACAATGACTACTGTCTGTTAATCCATGCCTCAAAAAACAAACAGGGGTCTTCCCTGGTGGTCCAGTGGTTAAGACTCTGAGCTTCCAGTGCAGGGGGCACAGGTTCGATCCCTGGTTGGGGAACTAAGATCCCACATGCCACACAGCATGGCCAAAAAATAAACAAACGAACAAACAAAACACAACAAAACACCAGCCTGCAGCCTAGAGGGCAGGAAGGGAGGGAGGAATATTAGGAAATGATCAAGTGACGTGAGTTTTGTAAAATAAAAACTGAACAGAGTATAACCACCCCACTGTTCCAGCCATGCTGATCTCCCAGTTGTGGCTTTCCATACTCATTCTGCTGATTTAGGGCGGTCTGGCCCACTGTTACATATTTTAGAGTTTGTAGATTTTCTCTATGCCTAGTTCTATATTGTTCCTATAGGGTTTTGTGAGGTGGCAAAGTGAAAAGACTGGAACTAGGCTGTCATCATCTCCCTATAAGAAAGAAACTCCCAAGATACCTTTTGGAGAGAAATGTAATAAAAAACTAAAGACAATCTAACTAAAACACCTAGTGCCTGTTCTTCAGGTTTGTATGTCCAACGTAGGTAAAATCGGAGTCCCTGAGGAAGAAAATGGAAATAAAGGAACAGAACAAGTATTTAAAACTAAAATTCAAGAAAACTTTACTGAAATAAAGTTCCTTTCTATTGAAAAGGAATCTATCGGAAGGAGTAACATCTGCTTAGGAAAACTGATATGAGATTATCAACCTCTTCCATGATGGGGCAATGCTTTATTGTTATTATTATTATTTACTGGAATAGACACTCTGGAACAAAGCATGGCCCCATTGTGGAAGGCCTAGAGCCTCTTCCTTTATGCACAAATACTGGCGTACTATGCAAAATTACTAGACATGAAGAAATGTGACCAAGAAGAGAATAAACAACCAATAGAAGCAGATGACAGAATGATCCAAATATTGGATTTAGCAGACACAAACTTTAAAATAACTATTATTAAGCTATTATTAATGTGTTAAAGAAATTAAAAGAAGTGCAAAATTTTCAAAAAATGGAGGACACTCTACTGAGATGCCATTTCTCCCCGTGAGATTTGCAAGAATCAAAAGTTTGATGCAACATGTTGTGTTGGCTAACCTGTGGGGAAGTAGGCGCCATCTTACATGGCAGATGGAAGTGCAAATGATACAGCCCTCCTGAGGGGAATCTGGCAATACCTACAAAACTGCAGAAGTAATGCTTTAACCCAACCCAACTCTCAATTTAAGGATTTATCCAACAGATATACCTGCACACATCTTTAAGAATGACATAGGTGCAGGGTGATTAAATGCTGCAGCTTTTGCAGTAACAAATGATTAGGAGCAACTCAAATGCTCATCAACAGGAGACACTTTAAATAAATTATGTTACATCCACACCAGCTTAAAAAAAAAAGAATGAGAAAGGTCTCTAAGTACTGATATGGAATATTTTCTAGGACATATTACATGATAAAAAGCAAGGTACCTAGTATATTTCCTTTCGTGTAAGAAAAGGGGAGAAGGTAGGGAAATATGTGAATATTAGTATTTGCAAATAAATAAACACTTGAAGACCGTATAATAAATGAATGAATCTTTAGAGATGGGGGTAGATTAAGAAATGGGGTGGAGGCTTCCCTCGTGGCACAATGGTTGAGAATCCGCCTGCCAATGCAGGGGACATGGATTTGAGCCCTGGTCCAGGAAGATCCACATGCCGTAGAGCAACTAAGCCTGTGCGCCACAACTACTGAGCCTGTGCTCTAGAGCCCGCGAACCACAACTACTGAGCCCATGTGCTGCAACTACTGAAGCCCGTGCACCTAGAGCCCGTGCTCTGCAACAAGAGAAACCACTGCAATGAGAAACCCGCACACCGCAACGAAGAGTAGCCCCCGCTTGCCACAATTAGAAAAAGCCCGTGTGCAGCAATGAAGACCCAACGCAGCCAAAAATAAATAAATTTATATTTTAAAAAATGGGGTGGGTGGAGTGGGCAGAGGGAGGAGTAATCGTTCTGTGTGTAACTTCTTATATGAGTTTGGCTCCTGAATCATGTACATGTATTACCTATTCAAAAATTCATATTAAATCTTAAAGGGTAAATTGGGTAATATAAGTCAAATATCCAACACTGTCCATAACAGCACTCTGAACTCCTATAACCTTCATTTCTATAGTTAGTGCTAAAACAACGTTCACATCTGCCATTTCACTCTGTACTGCTAAAGACAGGCCAGCTATGATTCTACCCATTTTCTTATTAAAGAACCAGAGAGGTGAAGCCCTCTGATGTTCAGTACAGGTTTTTAAAATTTTAAAGTAAACTCTGCTGCCTCTTAACCTGTTTCCTCTTTATGGTCATGACAACTTCTCCCGGCTTTCTGTATTTCACCTCGTAACCTCATCTCTTCTGTCTCTTGTCAGATAATTTTCTTCCTCTCTCCCTCTGCATCTGTCCCTTTCTCCTTCCCTTCCTCCCTTTTTCCCTTCTTCTTTCTTGCCATGCCCCCATGCTCTCAATTCATTCAGTACCATGTTCTTTGCCAAAAAAAAAAAAAAAAAAAAAAAAGCCTTCAATTGCTCATCTTCCTGAAATCTGCCTTCTTTCTGACAATGCCATTTCCCTAGCAATCCTTAGTTCTAGTCTGGTCTCTCAGGGCCAGGAGCATGAGGTCAGAACTTATCTGGTTTCTTCTGCAGTTTTCAGGGTACCATTCTTAATTTTTCTCCAACAATCTCTTCTTTAAACCATGGGAAAGTAGGGTCAATGATATAGAAAATCTCTCCAGATGCAAAAGCACAACATAAAACTGCAGTAATTAAAACAGTTTGGCAGGTCCTGACACAGGATACAGAGATTACAGAACAGAGTAAGAGTACTAATATAAAGCCTACTTTATAGAGGAATATAATATTTGATAAAATTAACCTTTTAAATCAGCAAGGATTATTGATCCTTCAATATGGTTGAGGAAAACTTGCTAGCCATTTGGAAAAAAAAAAAGACTGGCTGGATTTTCTCTTTTTTTTTTTCCTTTGATCAGAATGCATTTCCGACAGATCTCAGATTTAACCTAACAATAAATGTCTTAGAAGTGTGTACAGGGGATTTACAAAATCATCTTGGAGGATGGAAGGCACAAAACAGAGAAGATTTAAAGAAAAAGGAAGGATTAATTTGAATACGTAAAACATATATTTTGCAGTGCACAGAGTGTCATTAAGAAAGACAAAAGGCAAATAGGAAAATATTTGCAAAACTTTTGAAAAAGGGCTATTTTCCTTAATTTTCAAAAAACTCATATTTCAGTAAGAAAGAGATAACCCAACAGAAACAGAAGAAAGGGTAAAAATAGCCAGTTTGCAGAAAAGGAAATACAAGTAGCTAATGAAGGTAGGAAAAACGACTTCACTTATAATTAAGAAGTCCAAACAAAAACGTGGGCATCACTGATTTCACTCATCAGATTGGCAAAGATGAAAAAGTTTGATGACATCCAGCGTTCATGAGACTGTGGGAAAATGAACGCTATCCCCCACTGTTTGTGAGAGTGGAAATTGGTGCAGACTCTTTGCAGGATAATTTGGCAATAGCTGACAAAATTTTAAATGAATGTGATTTAGATCCTGTAATTCCATGTATGGGAACTCATCCTTTAGATTTATTTGCCAAAAAGTGCACAAGGAATTCTGTATGACGATGTTCATCCAGGTTTCTGGTAAATCCGAATGCTGGAAACCACCTAAATGTCCACTGATAAGCTTTATAAATCATGGGGAACACAGAACATACAGTGGAATACTGTAGAGCTGGTAAAGAGTGGGGTAGATCAGTATGTGTAGGTGTGGAAAGATATGTTGTTTACTGAATAAAAGCAAAGAGCAGAATAGAATATAGTATGATTCTGTTTATGGAAAACAAACAGGATAATGCGTTTTATGCTTAGTTTGCCTATAACATTTCCGAAAAAATTCCTGAAACCTGCTTCATGGCCTCATCCTGACCTCTGATTCCTCAGGTCTCCGTGTTTTTCTTGTTGGTTTTGGTCCCTCCCCAACTCAGCTTGGACTCCATGGTCACTCAGTACAACCTTCTCCCACTAGAGCCCTCACTCCCCCCACGCCCTTGGCATTCTTTCATAATCATCCTTATGACCAATCCTAATATTGGATTAATCCAGCTGTTTTCTTAGCCCCCAGACTGCATAGACAATTGTGTGGATTGATTCTGTCACTTATTTTGTTTTGTTTTCAATATCAGTCATTCAGTGTTGCTTGACAATCTTTTCATTCATTCTATGATTTTTTTCCTACATCATTCCTCACAACAGATATGCTAATCTTCACTCCATTATTTAGGCTGCAACCTATCATTGTCCCCTGCACTCTCAGCAGGTAACATCACTGAGAAAAGAGGTTAAGAATGAGCTCCTTAAACACTTCTCTAGAATAATTTTAAAATAATCTATTTCAGCGTAAGCAAACTACAGCCCTTGTGTCAAATCCAGCCCTGGCTGTGAGCTAAGAATGGTTTTTACAGTTTTAAAGGATTGTAAAAATGAAGAACAGGCGACACACTATGTGTTCTGTCTAGGATAGTTACCATCTGGTCCTTCATAGAAAAAGTTTGCTGAGCCCTAACCTAGACCATAACCCATGTTTGATTCTTTTCTTCCCCGTTCAGAAGAGCCCCTTTCTCTTCTCCAAGGCTGACCTGGAAACCTGTGATCTGATCCAATCTCTCTTTGCCTCTTCCAGAATGCCTTCTTCCTTGTGTCTTCTCCATGGCAAGCTGAACGATGGTTTTTGAAATCGCTCGGTATAGTTCAGTTTTCCAAGACAGACTAAGTCTATCAGGCTGTTTCTCTTGTTCCTCGATGGTTCAGCCCTGTCCTTCTTGGATGTGAGGGCATGTTAGTGAATGAGGAGGCGAGCCAACAATATTTCCAAGATGGGTTGATAACGAAATTTGTACTATAAAAGGATGGGAGACCCTGTGAGCAGGGCTGGACTTTGCCCTGGCATGTGGTATAAGGAATGGACCCAATGTTACCTACTTCCAGATGACCAACCAGTTGTTTGCTTTCTAAAAGTCCATTCTTATTGATATGAGATGTGGCCTTTGTCATTTACTAAATGATTCCACCTTCTCTCTCATTCTCCACATCCAATCAATCCCTAAACTTTGCCAATTTTACTTTCCCAATATGTTTGATATCCAAACTCTCCTTGCGATCTGTAGTCTCACGACTGCCCCAGTCCTGTCTCTCATCCTTTCTCTCGGGGACTGCATTATTTAGCTTCGTTTAACCCACAGTCAGTCTTCTCATCTCCCCACCTCCCTCGCCTCTTGCTCAGTCTCTTTTGCAGGTTTCTCTGTAGTACCTTTCTAAAATCGGTCCCTTCTCGCCTTTAAATCTTTCCGCGGCTTCCCATTGCCTCCAGGTTACCTAGCTCAGCCGCCTGCTCTAGCGGCTCTGAGGGTGCGGGAAAGCCACCAGTCCCCACCATTTGCTGGGCTCGTCGTGCTCCTTCCGCTTGGGGGCACCTGACCTCACTCTTGGGTCCATCCATCAAATCTGAGCTCACGTGCCGGCTCCTCCAGGAAGGCTTCCCTGACTAGCGCCTACGCCTACGCCCCCACACACTACCCAGGGTGGAGACCCCTTATGTGAACCCACAATACTCGGTGCTACCCTCCATCACCCTCCGCCCCTAACCCTCGCAAAAAGCGCCGGAGGCTGCAATAAACACTTGTCGACCGACGGGTCTCTAAAGTCTTTGAGGGAGGCGCCGTACCCGGCGGTGCGTCCGGTGGGTCCTTCCCACCGGAGGAACGCAGGTGCAAAGGCACGGAGGCGCAAAGGGGCCTGGCGACCGCGAGCCTCGAGGGAAGTAGGTAGGCGGGGGAGGAGCCCCTGGTCGTCCAGCGCGCGCTCCCGAACGGTCCCCGGGGACGAGCGACCATCGAGACGCACCGGCCTCCGAGAGTCCTAGAGGGGAAACGGAAGGGGCCCTTCCTTGACGCACCTGTCTGACAGCGTCCGTCGCCCACTTCCGGTCCGCTGCGGGCCCGGGCGAGCCCGGCACAGGTGCGGGGCTGCGGGGCGGAAGTGGCCGGGGAGCCGGGGCCGGGCTGAGGGCCTGCTGCGGGCCTCGGCAACTGCGAGGCTGTCGCTGCGGGTGGCGCGTTTCCCCGGAGCTGACTCCCGCGGCACCGAGCGGGACCCGGGGGGCCGCACCGCGCTGGGCTCAGGTAGGAGCCAGGCTGATCCCGCCCGGCCAGGGTTGCCTTAACGGAGGGGTGTCCACGAGCCTGATCTCTTGAACCAAAGCGGAACACTGTGAAGAGTGAGAGTGGTCGTTTTAGAACCAGACGCTCATTCAAAGAAACCATGGGACGCCTGTTTGTCAAGTGCTAGGGGTAAAAGATGAGTGAGGACCTTTCCTGACTAAAGGGAATCTGGCAGACGGAGGGAGACAGAGGGGTAAACATTCGTACTATAATGCGGTAAATGCAACCATGAACAAATGCAATAGCTAGAAAGCCAGGAAAGAGAAATCTCAATTGATGCAGCAGAGAAAATGAATAGACTGAAAATGTCAACAGATTTAAGATAGGTAGGTAGGTAGGTAGGTAGATACCTAGGGAGATACAGTAACTTCCAATAGAATATTAAGCACACACTTGGGACGTACATAACTGACAATTGCTTATTCTCTGCTCTGTTTAGAGTGAGCCCCATCCCCCTCCCCAAGTCTACTACAAGCCTCTTCTTTCTCATGAGCACTTGAACCTGCATAAACCTTTCTGTCTTTTTGGCCTCCCATGTTTCTCATCTATACCATATGTTTTGGGAGGCCGACGTTGGCCTGCAATCTAACCTCTTACGTCTTCAGTTTCTGAAAAGCAGGGGAAGTAGTACTCACCCGATAGGATGGTTGTAAGTATTAAATGGGAGTATGTGCTCACATGCTTTCTGAATGGTAAAGCCTACACAAGTTAGAAATCTTTTGATCAATTATAGTAATGATATATATATATTGTTCTCTTGTTTTCTTTAGGCTGAGTACACCATCACATCCTAGCCACCAGCAGGTCTATTGGTTTTACCTCCCAGATGTCTTGACTTTGTCTGCTTCTTTGTCACCACATTGATCTAAGTCTCTTATCTCCTGCTTGGACCACGGTAAGTGCAGTTTCCCTTCTTGACCCTTCTTATCTATTCTCTATTGACACTTCCCAGACAGAGTGACTTTTGAAGAACATGTATTTCCCCACTAAAATAAGGAATAAGAGTAAAGCCCATAATTCTTATTGTGTGCCCAGGCCCTCGATAATGTGGTTTCCGCCTGCCTCTGAGCTCTTTCCCTCCCTCACCCTGCTGAAGCCACACTGCACTGGGGCTTGTTCTCAGACTGCAGAGTAATTTCTAGCCCCAAGGCTTTTGCCTGGAATGCTCTTTCAGTGATTGGCTCATCTCATTCATTCGTTGGGTCTTAGCCTAAGCACTATTTATTCAGAAAAGCCTTCTCCAAGTCTCCAAGTTTTTGTTTTTTTTTTTTTGCGGTACGCGGGCCTCTCACTGCTGTGGCCTCTCCCGTTGTGGAGCACAGGCTCCGGACGCGCAGGTTCAGCAGCCATGGCTCACGGGCCCAGCCACTCTGCGGCATGTGGGATCTTCCCGGACCAGGGCACGAACCCGTGTCCCCTGCATCGGCAGGCGGACTTTCAACCACTGTGCCACCAGGGAAGCCCAATGTTTTTTGTTTTTTAAAATATTTATTTATTTGGCTGCGCAGGGTCTTAGCTGCGGCACGCGGGATCTTCGTTGCCACGTGGGGGATCTTTAGTTGTGGCATGTGGGATCTAGTTCCCCGACCAGGGATCGAAACCAGGCCCTCTGCACTGGGAGCGAGGAGCCTCGGTCACTGGACCACCAGGGACGTCCCCAAGTCTCCAACTTGATTGTCCCCATTAACACCCTCCTTACTTCCTTTTTAGAACTTATCCCCATTTATAATTTAAATTTATTTGTTTCATTTTTTTTGGCCGAGCGCATGGGGCTTGCGGGGATCTTAGTTTCCCCCACCAGGTACTGAACCTGTTCCCTCGGCAGTGAAACCACTGGACCACCAGGGAATTCCCTAATTTTTTTTTTTTTTTTCCTGTCTGCTGTACCAGTATGTGAGTTTCAAAGGGCAAGCACCTTGTCTATCTTGTTCTCTGTTGTATTTCTGGTTTCTGTGGGTCAGGCATAGATACATGTCGAATGTATATTTAGTGTTGGAAGAGTGGGCCCTGGTGACTAACCTAGTTATAACCCGTCTTATATTTTTCTATGATTGTAGTGTTGTCTCTCTCTTGAGATTTTAAGCTATTTGTGGGTATAAGCTAAGTCCTAATTTCATTGATGTAGAGAACAGAACTGCGATGACCTGACCTTCCCTGTGTCTTATTTATGCTGTTCTCATTGTCTGTCTGGTCTTCCCAACAGACCCTCAGTTTTCTGGGAGGGGATGTGAAGATGCTTAAAGAGTGTCCAGGGATGGCAGAAGATCATCAGCAGCAAATGGGTGTCCCTGTGGTAAAACTGGAGAAAGAGTTGCCGTGGGGCAGGGCGAGGGAAGGCCCCAGCCCGGAGACTTTTCGCCTGAGGTTTCGGCAGTTCCGCTACCAGGAGGCGGCTGGTCCCCAGGAGGCCCTCAGGGAGCTCCAGGAGCTCTGTCGCCAGTGGCTGCGGCCCGAGCTGCACACCAAGGAGCAGATCCTGGAGCTGCTCGTGCTGGAGCAGTTCCTGACCATCCTGCCCCGGGAGTTCTACGCCTGGATTCGGGAGCACAGCCCAGAGAGCGGCAAGGCCCTTGTGGCCGTGATGGAGGGCTTCACGGAGGGAGCCCTGGAGGCCAAGGCGGTGGGTGAGAAGGGGGATCTGGGTCTCGTTCTGTTGGTGCGGGAAGCGAGAGGTTTGAGGAAGCAGTGGGAGTGGATGAGGCGCAGGATCTCCCTCCACTGCTCCCAGACCATCTGGGGTACTTTTTGGAGGGCAGAGGAGTTTTCATCAAGGAAAGCCGTTCCCAGGGAAGACGCAGGGCCGGTGGAAGGGCTGTCAGCTCCTGTTTTGGTCATCAAGGCAGAGGCCTGGCCATATTTCCCTTGTGAGCCTCGGGTCCAAAGAAGGCAGTTTTGGTCTATTTCAAGGGCCCTGGTAGACTCATTCCTCTTTGGGCAGAGATGCATATGGGGATGCAGGGAATTCTGGAATTCCACTTGGTGAGTATTCTTCCTGAGAAGCATTGTCTGAAACAGTGCTGCTTCCACGTCTGGGACGTTGGCTGAGACGGCTCACATAGTGAGTGACTTTGCATCTCAGATGCTCCCCTGGGACTCTGGCCATGTGTCTGTCCCTCTCTGGTACAGTTTCCCGATTGCCGTCTGGGAAAGAGAGGGCAGGACTGAACGTTACTGTTTTGCTTGCAGGTAACAATCTGTCTTCCTTGTGTTCTCCCTTTTCCCACCGCAGTCACCCCTGACTTCCTGTATAGTCCTAAGAGTTGTTTTGTTTTTTTACTCCCTACCAAGGAGCTTAAAAGTGGACCAGGAAAGGCCTGTTCTTGTGAGTTCTGGTTTTCCTTGCTATTTCTAGAGCAGTTTTTTTCTCACTGATTCACTGCACAGTCTAGGCTTTGTATTTTATACTTTCAGCATCTGTAACTGGGGAATCTTTTTTCTAATAGTGAGTGTTTTGGGCTAAAGTTCTCATTGGAATAATAATAACATCTCTCTGTGATACAGTTCATGGTAGAATTTGATCAGTATTGAGGTGGGCAGAAGGGACCCTTGTAAAATGGCATGGATGCATAGAAGTTACTCAGCGCCTGATAAAGACAGTTTAGCCTCCTTTTCACCTTCTCACTCATGTCCTGGGGAAGAGCCGAGCCGGCTTGTCCTTTGTCTCCCCTGCAGCTGCAGTGGGTCTCTTTTTTAGGTTTTCATTCAACTCCTTTCATAACAGCCTTATGCAGGCCTCATTCTAATAGGTGTTGGGGCCTGTTCTTAGGTTCCGTGTCGTATGCAGGGAGAGCAGGAGGAGACAGCACTTTGCAGAGGTCCTTGGGAGCCAAGTGTCCACCTGGGGCCCGTGGAGGTCAAGCCCGAGTGGGGGCTGCCCCATGGGGAAGGAATTCAAGGCCTCGACCAAGGCGCTGAGGAGCAGCTCAACCAGGACCCTGGAGAGGGGACGCAGGCCTTCCAGGAGCAGGGTAAGCTGCAAGCAGTGGGGAAGAAAGGGCACAGAGAAGGGTGCTTCGTGCCCTGCCCCCTCCTCTTTCCTTTACAAACCCTGCAGTTGATAAACTAAGTTACCTGTAGCGTGCAGTTCTGAGTTTTCTTGGCTACTTCCTGGACTTCAGTAGGAAACAGATGAAGTGAAATTGTTTTCTATAGCTCGACCTCCTGATTTCTGCGGGGGATATCTGGTATCACGCTCTCTTATCATTTCTTCTCCTTTCCCTCACATCCCTTCTAGAAACTGCCAGGAAATATGTAGCTGACATGTAGGGATATTTTTTTTAAGTGGGCAGATAAACTGAATCCCTAAAAGTGACATGTGACTTATTGTGTTGCTGAATCTCAAGGGGGGTTATTGCCGTAGTGCGACTTGGGAGCGTGAACAGCCCTGAAGGGCAGCGCATATTGGGTTGGGCCCTTCTTCCCAGCTGAGAACAGGGTAGGGTACACCCACACCTACCTGTCTGGAGTCTCCTTATGGTTCCTGGGGTTCTTTGTGTCAGGCACTAGACGCCTGTGGACGAGCTACTGCAGGACAGCGCTAATCCTGCTCCTGGTTTATTTCCCTGCTCAGCTCTGCCAGTTCTTCCGGCTGGTCCTGGCCTCCCTGCAGTGAGCACCAGAGACCAGGAGATGGCAGTGGGGTTCCTTACAGCTGGATCCCAGGTGAGCTGTGACTGCTCTTCAGGGATTGCGATGTCGCTTTGAATGAGGCTCACCTTCCCCAAGATTTCTCCTCCCAGCAGAGCACCATCCACAGAGTTGAATTATTCTACCTTTCTTGTTCTGATGGATGTGACAGCTTCGTTTTCTCCACTTTACATCCTCAGTTATTAATTTGAATTGAGCCTTAGGCCAGCGGTCCCCAACCTTTTTGGCACCAGGGACTGGTTTCGTGGAGCACAAGTTTTCCACGGATGGCTGTGGGGGGATGGTTCAGGCAGTAATTCGAGCGATGGGGAGTGATGGGGAGCGATGGGGAGTGGCAGAGGAAGCTTCACTCGCTCGCCGCTCACCTCCTGCTGTGCAGCCCGGTTCCTAACAGGCCGCGGTCCGGTACCGGTCCGGGTGTTGGGGACCCCTGCCTTAGGGTCTAGGCATGAGGCTCAGTTCACTCATTTGGATTACTCTTTGTTTTTTTTTTCTTTTTTTCCTCCATCGACTCAGTATTGCTCTTGTAATTGTGAGGAGGAAGACATTAGTGGTGGAAATCCCAGAGGCGTGTTCTAGGGTGTGGTGGATGGCCAGGAGGTCAGTAGCCCTTTGTGGGTACGCTTTATGGATGCTTCTGCTGCTGCTCTTCCTCTGGACCCCATCCTCCCCCCACGTCAGCAGGAGGGAGGCGACTCGAGTGGGCGCTCCCAGGAGCCCCGAGCCGAGTGGTCTCTCTGGCCCCTCCTGTGGCCGCTCCAGGAGTTTTGGCCTTATTAGCACTTCTCGGCCTGCCACAGATGGGGGTCACCGGAGCACAGGTGGGGCACTCCTGCCACGGTGAAAATCTCTCCCATGGGATGCCCAGTGTTCCCCGGGAGGTGGGGGATTTCCACTGTGGCACTTCCCTGAAGGGGACATGAGTCTTAAAGTGAAGAGCTCCTTATAGAAGAAAAGATGTCATTTGGCAGGAAAAAAGAAGTGACTCCAGTTTTTTTGTTTTTTGTTTTGGCCGCGCCACGTGGCTTCTGGGATCTTCTGGGATTGAACCTGGGCCCTCGGCAGTGAAAGCACAGAGTCCTAACCACTGGACCACCAGGGTTAGGGAATTCCCACTTCAGGGAATTCCCAGAAGTGACTCAAGTTTGAGCTCACTAAAGCAGTATTTGGGCAAGGGTTGATGCCTGTGCTGTTCGCTGTTTTTCAACACAACGTTGTTCTTAAGGCAGGGCCAGCCCAAGTTTTTACTTATCTCTGAGGGAAAGTCAGTTCTGGTTGAGGGGCTAAACAGCAGCCCACAGTCTCCATCAAACATGAGGATCGAGTGGAGATGATTGAACGGTGGAAGTTAGAGGCCGCAGTCGTTGGGTACCAGCCAAGTGGCTGCAGCAGAGGCTCAAAAATACAGTGGCTCAGACAAGTCCATCGTTCTCTGCCGTTAAACTGTCGAGAGGGAGGCACTTCTGGACCATCTAGGGACCCGCGTTCCTTCTGTCTTCCTGCTCTGTTCTCCCCTGGAATGTTGTCCCCTGTGTCTCTCTGCTTTTCCAGTGCTCCTACCTTGGGATTACTTCTTTATCCATAGCCATCTCCTGTGCTGTTTCAGGGGTTGGGCCCATTTAAAGACATGGCCCTGGCTTTCCCCGAGGAGGAGTGGAGGCACGTGACCCCAGCCCAGATAGACTGCCTTGGGGAGTATGTGGAACCCCAGGACTGCGGGGTCTCACCTCCAGGTAAGACCGTTTCCATCCCGGAGGTAAGAAACTGAGGAGTTTTGAAAGCTGTAGGTCAGGGTTCTTGTCCTTGCCCCAGATTTCAGAACCTGATGCTACTGATAAAGGAAGGGAATATCATGGCAGATGAGTAAATGGGTCTGTGGAAAGCGCATGGACCAAGGCACATAAGGAGCTGGCGAGGTGCTTTCCTGGGTCAGGAGAGGAGCAGACAAGGAACAAGAAAACACCAGGTAGTTATTCTGGCTGAAAGGAGACAGGTCGGTCGTTAGGATGCCCTGAACGAACTCCTACTGTGTCTGTGGTTGTAGGGAACTGAGGGCTTGAGAGTAAGAGAAAAGAGGGATCCTCTGATCTCTTTCACCAGCCTGTGTTTACGGAGCGCTCCCTGTGTGCAGGCCCCACATTAGCAGTTCTGTGTTGGGACAGGACTGACGTTCATGAAACCTCGGAGCCCACAGTATGTGGGTGCAGGAGGGCACGGGGCTGCGGTGGGATCTCAGCCGTGGGAGGGGCTGGTGTGGGCTGGTGTTGCAGAGCAAGCAGGGCCCGGCCGGGCGTCTCAGGTGGCAGCCGGGTTTTACCTGGGGTCAGAGCTGGGAGGAAAGCTGCTTGTGGGGGAGGAGCAGCAGGAGAAGGTAGGAGGGAAGGGTGAGCCTGGGACGTGCACACCGAGGGCCCCCCGGGGACAGCCGGTGAACACTGGGGGGGGGCTAGGGACGAGGGCTGACAGCCCCGCGGCTTGGATGGGGTGGGCGGTGGGGAGAGGGGAACTGTGGCTGCGAAGGGCTCCCTCCTTTGTTCCCTCTGATTCTCTCCTTCCTCCTCTCATCACTTCTTTGTAAGTGATGTGCTGACCACTCACCTGTACTGACGTCTCCTGGTCTTTTTTCATCTTAAAACATGTTAAAACATGTTTCATCTTAAAACATGCAGAAGTATCGTACAGTCGACCCATTAACAACAGAGGTTTGATCTGTGTGGGTCCACTTCCACGTGGATTTTTTTCAATGAATACATACTACAGTCCGTCGTGATCTGCTCTTGGTTGAATCTGCGGATGAGGAAGCTTGGATACGGAGGGCTGACTGTAAAGTTAAATGTGGATTTTTGACTAGCGGTCATCACAGAGTAGTGGCAGTGGCAGTATACTGGGGCGGGGGGGTGGCTCGGGAGGCCTGGGTCCAGTACAAGGCCGTCACCCATGATGAAGAGATGTGCGATTTCTGTGATGGCAAAGGACGTGGAACCCCTCCGAGGTAAATGCAGAGCGCAGGATCCGTGCATGGTGCACCCATGGAGGTGCCAGCATCCTAGCGCCTTCATCCTGGCGCTGGGGACGGGCCTCTGCCAAGGACGCCACTGTGTTCCCAGCAAGTTTTTACACCCTCCTGGCCATTCTGACTGTTCTAGAGACTGGCTTTATGCTTGTCCTCTTATCCGCTCGCTGTTTCAAAACAACCCACGTACTTCCCTAACGTTTACGCTGAGACTGGGTGAGCCGGAGGTCTGCTTCCCAAGCATAGCATCCTCTAGCCATCTCAACCTTGAGTCTTCCTGAGAGTTCTTCCCATGTGATTGCAGCTCTTGCATTGACAACTGTCTAGGATTGGGCCTGAGAAAATAAACATAAATTTCATGATACATGATATATAGCTCGTACTCACATTTCCCCACGTCCAGTTAGATTCATGCATTGCATTTAATTTTAATTTTGCTGTTCATAACACCTCAAACCTGGAAACTACCCAGATGAATATCAGCCAGATTAATAAGGAGAGTGTAATATATTCTTACAGTATGACATCATACACTGATGAGAAAGAATGTACTGCAGCTACAGCTACACCACGATATAGGTGAATCACACAGGCGTAATATTGAGCAGAAGAAGCAGACACAATGTGTGAATCAAATATGTAAAGTTTGGGAACAGGCAAAAATACTTTGTGGTGATAAAAGCCTGGATAACACATTACCCTGTGGGCAGGATGGTGTCACCAGGCACCAGAGGGGATGGGAGGGGCCTCTGGGTGCTGGTGATGTTATTTCTTGAAGTGGCTGCTATTTAATGGTCATCTTCATTATGAAAATTCTTTCAGCTCTTTATGTTTTGCACACTTACTTTTGTGAAAGGTGCAAAATAAAAGAATACATCAGAAGTGAGAGCTGTGTCCTTCATATTTTATCACATCACGAGGCATGAAATGTCCTTTTTTCCTTTATCTTTTTTTTTTAATTAATTAATTAATTAATTAATTTTTGGCTGCGTTGGGTCTTCATTGCTGGGCGCGGGCTTTCTCTAGTTGTGGCGAGCGGGGGCTACTCTTTGCTGTAGTATGCGGGCTTCTCATTGCGGTGGCTTCTCGTTGAGTATGGGCTCTAGGTGTGTGGGCTTCAGTAGTTGTGGCTCGCGGGCTCTAGAGCGCAGGCTCAGTAGTTGTGGCGCACAGGCTTAGTTGCTCTGCAGCATGTAGGATCTTCCTGGAGCAGGGCTCGAACCCGTGTCCCCTGCATTGATAGGTGGATTCTTTTTTTTTTTTTTTTTTAAAGAAATTCATTTACTATTTTTGGCTGTGTTGGGTCTTTGTTGCTGAGCGTGGGCTTTCTCTAGTTGCAGCGAGTGGGGGCTACTCTTCGTTGTGGTGTGTGGGCTTCTCATTACGGTGGCCTCACTTGTTGCGGAGCACGGGCTCTAGGCGTGCAGACTTCAGTAGTTGTGGCACATGGGCTCAGTAGTTGTGGCTCACAGGCTCCAGAGCACAGGCTCAGCAGTTGTGGCGCATGGGCTTAGTTGCTCCACGGCATGTGGGATCTTCCTGGACTAGGGGTTGAACCCATGTCCCATGCATTGGCAGGCGGATTCTTAACCACTGTGCCACCAGGGAAGCCCCTCCCTTTATCTTTTAATGGGCTTGCCTGAAAGGACTCTTTCCCGTTTAAGCATCACCTGTCATTTCCCTCTTCTTTTCTTTTTGGCTTCTTTGCTCCCTAGTACCTCTTTTCTCTCTTCTCCTTCGCTTCCTCTTGATCTTCTGTAAACAACTATTAATTTCGAGAGAGTATAAGAGGGATCTGAGGAGGGACTTGTAGAGGGCGTTTCAGTCCTAATCAATACGCCGAGGTAGAGGTAGTCTGGTGCAGACTGGATTCATTCACTCATCCGGCAGTCGTGAAGCGTCTGCCCTGAGTCAGTCCCTGTGCCAGGCTCCCAGAGACCCAGCTTACTAAAACAGCGTGAGGTGGAGGGCACAGTGCAAGCAGGGACAGTGAGCTGAGGGAGGGCGTGCAGTGCCAGCAGCTCCCCGTTGCTGGAACAGGTCTGTGATCCTGGGGAAGCTGAACATCTCAGATGACCGTAGAACAGCACGTGCAACGAGGTCAGTCGTAAGTTGTGGAATAAACGGTGCTAATTGAGTATATGTGTCGACGAGACCCAGGATGGGGCAGTAATCGGGGCAAGTTCCTTAGAGGAAACCACTGAGTTAGATTTTGAAGGAAAGCAAAGTCTGACTTAGAAGGAAGTTAAGAGGGAGGGCATTAAAATTTAGCAGACTGTTGTGTAAAAGGGCATGGAGATTGTCTGAGCTTGGGCTGCTGTAACAAAATACCAGAGAATGGGCGGCTTAGACAACAGACATTTATATCTCACAGTTCTGGAAGCTGGGAAGTCCAGGATCCAGTTGCTGGCATATTTGTTGTCTGGTGAGGGCCTCTCTTCCTGGTTCATGGGTGGCCACCTTCTTGCCTTGTCATCACGTGGCTGAGGGAGAGAGACGTCTTGTGTCTCTTCTTTTTTTTTTCTTTTTTTTGCGGTATGCGGGCCTCTCACTGTTGTGTCTTCTCCCGTTGCGGAACACAGGCTCCGGACACGCAGGCTCAGTGGCCATGGCTCACGGGCCCAGCCGCCCCGCAGCATGTGGGATCTTCCCGGACCGGGGCACGAACCCGTGTCCCCTGCATCGGCAGGTGGACTCTCAACCACTGCACCACCGGGGAAGCCCTTCCTTTTTTTATAAGGACCTTAATCCCATCGTGAGGGATCATGCTCACGTGACCTCTGTGTGTGCAGAGAGCCAGCTCTGGCTTCTCTTCTTAGAGGACATAACCCCATCCTGGGCGCGCCACCCTCATGCCCTCACCTAATTAGTGCCCAAAGGCCTCACCTCCTAATAGCAGCACCTGGGGACTTAGAGCTTCAACCTGTGAATTTGGGAGGGAACACAAACAGTCCGTAACAGATGGAAAGAAGTAAAGGAATGTCTGGTTTTAGAGTCAGAGAAAGTCAAATGTACTGAGGTTGTTGGTTAAAGGAAAGAAGAAGGAATTGTTAGTGGGACACCCTTAGAAGCCAGGTTCTAACATGTAAGTTTACCTTCAGATCTGTTTCAGTATCGGTCTGTATCTCCTTTGTCCTGTAGGCTTGGGGAGAAAGGAAAAGGAGGCGAAGACCCAGCTGGCAGACCCCAAGGGGCCACTTGCTCGGGGGCTGGCAGAGAGGTTTGGGGAAGCCTCTCTCCAGGTCCCGGAGCTCGGAAGAACCTGTGAGCAGGAGGCCGGGAGCTCGGTGGGAAACGCGCCTGGGCCGCCCCCTCCCCAGCGCGGCATTGCCCCCCTGCCTGATGACCTCAAGACCCACAGCTCCTTCTGGAAGCCTTTCCAGTGCCCCGAGTGCGGAAAAGGCTTCAGTCGGAGCTCAAATCTGGTCAGACACCAGCGGACCCACGAAGAAGACAAGTCCTACGGCTGCGGGGAGTGCGGGAAAGGCTTCGCGCTGCGTGAGTACCTCCTGAAGCACCAGCGGACCCACCTGGGCAGGCGGCCGTATGCGTGCGGCGAGTGCTGGAAGACCTTCAGCCAGCGGCACCACCTGGAGGTCCACCAGAGGAGCCACACGGGCGAGAAACCCTTCCAGTGCGGGGACTGCTGGAAGAGCTTCAGCCGCCGGCAGCACCTGCAGGTGCACCGGCGGACGCACACCGGGGAGAAGCCCTACACCTGTGAGTGCGGCAAGCGCTTCAGCAGGAATGCCAACCTGGCCGTGCACCGGCGGGCCCACACCGGGGAGAAGCCCTACGGCTGCCAGGTGTGCGGGAAGCGGTTCAGCAAGGGGGAGCGGCTGGTCAGGCACCAGAGGATCCACACTGGGGAGAAGCCCTATTGCTGCCCTGCCTGTGGCCGGAGCTTTAACCAGCGGTCCATCCTCAACCGGCACCAGAAAACGCAGCATCGCCAGGAGACCCCAGGGCAGTGAGGGTGCCCGGCCGAAATGCCCCTCTTTTGCTCACAGAAGGCGCCGGAGAAGGCGGGGCCTTCTGGAACCACCAGGCGGAGGGAGACCTCGTTGGAGGATGCGCCCCCCTTTACTCACTGAAGGGTTGGGGACGTCGAGGGACGTTGGGGGCCGAGAGGCGCTTTCCCCCATTTTCTTTCCACTCGTTTCACACATAGGGGAAGGGAGAGGCCTGGTTTATTTGAGAGGCCAGAGGGCACAGCATCTCACGTCTCCTACCCAAGTGGTGCTCGTACTTTCTCTTACCCTTTTTGAGGAAGCAGTATCCGGACTTTCAGTTCAGGTCCCGGTTTTTCTCCTTCAGTGGATGTTCACGTCCACCTCCTGAGCGAGTCTGGTTGTCAAGGTGAAATCTTGTCCCGTGTCGGCAGCTTGAACCTCGTTTTTCTGAGGGCTGTGTCCCAGCAAGAACATTAGCTCTGTCTCCCTTCCCCCAATTCTCTTTTCCGTTTAACAGATATTTATTTGTTAAATGACACCTACTGTGCGCCTGGTGCTGGGAGTGCAGTGAACGAGACAGATGAGACCTCATTCCCCTGGAGCTTGTGACTGGGCCCTGGAAGCAGACTCGTTAATAACGCAGAGCGCCCTCAGTTCCCTTCACAGCGAGGGCTGAGCGAGAGGAAGTCCTCTCAGGCTCACTCTGCGCTCCTGCCCTGCCCCTCCAGGAGCCTGATCTTTTCCTCCCAGCTGGGGTCGCTCAGGCAGCCTCCTTTATTTTATTTTATTTGCAGCCCCCTTTGTCTCTGTGACAGTCTATTCTCATTGGTAGTTTCCCCATTCCATTATTCCTTGAACAATAACAACTGTCCACACATCTGTTAGGAAATTAATATTTTGCTGTTGATCACTGTATAAACATGAGAGTATTTTAAAAAACATCCAGGTCTGTATAAAATTCTAATTAAGTGAGGCCAAAAGATGAACTAGTATTAATAGCCTGTATTTGATGGCACTTTACAATATATATAATGCACTGCTTCCCTGTTTTCTCACTTGACTCGTTCCACAAATATTTATTGAGGCCCGACAGTGTGCCAGGAACTCTTCTAGGTGCTTGAGGGACATCAGTGAATAAAATAGGCGGGGTATGGAGTTGGGGTGGGAAATCCCTGCCCTCGTGGAGCTTATGTGTTGGTCAATGTATTTGATCTTCAGAACCACCCAAAGTGGAACCCGTGGCTGCTCTCCGGGACCCTCTGGACCTGGCATCTGAGCCTGTGCCTCAGTCCTGTCAGCTGGCCCTGAGATGCATTCGCCACCACCTACCTCTTGTTCCTGAGTCATCTCTGTTCTCAGTGCATCTCGGCCCTTGTCATCTGAGAGGTACTTGGGGTCCTCAGGGCCACCTGGAGATGATGAGATGGTAGCAGTCTGTTTTGCATGAGTGCCAATTTAGGAAAAACAAAGATGTTTGTAGGCATCAAAAAAACACAATTTTTAAAAAATGAGAAGATGCAGTGTTTGTAAACATGCTTAAGCTTTCTTATATTATTTTGCCATCGTTAAAGGTTTTCCTTTCTCTTGGACATTCTGGAAACTGCCTAACTAGCCTGGACCGTGCTGCAGTGTCGTAATGCTGTGCCTTTGGACGCCGGCTGCTGAGTGATTAGTGTTCTGACGGGACTGTAAGTTAGTCTGTCTTTGGACTGTGTCCTGTAACTGCAAGATGTGATCTGTCTCATGGTGCCTCTTGATATTATATTCTTTCACTGGGATTTTTCCCCCCATTTTCCATTGTAAATAAGGTAAATGGTAGTGACTTTAATACAGAGAGTTGCATTACTCAGTCCACCTTGAAAAACATTATTTCATCACTCATTTCTTGGCAGATAACCGTGGTGTTTACTTTTCATTTAGCGAATGACCTCCTGGCCCTTCAGTTGTCCCCACGAGGCTGCGCTGACCAGGGCGCTGTGAGATGTCCACTCTCTGAGATGCTGGGCTGCTACTTCTCAGCAACGTTGAGGTCCAGATGCAGAGTCAGCTCTTTTCTTCCCCATGCCCCAGACAAGCCAGGCAAGGCTTACAGCCACCTGGAGGCCAAACCCAATGAGAGGCTTTTCCTAAGCCTCTGGCCTGTAGTCTGTGTGACTTGGGGGCTGACCTGACCTGAGTTTGGCCTTTTCTGGAAGGTCTGTATTCCAAAGCTAGGCGGGGAGTTTGGGGCCAGCATGGCCTCCGAGTTGCTCATCAATGGGCTTCTGTTTACCTGAATTAAGTGGTAGACTCTCTGATCATACACTGGGTTTCCAGTCAGTTGAGATCTCTTGAGGGAGCTTCTGTAAGAGGCCTTGTTGTCTTTCCCACATGGGCTCCCATGTCTGCTTTGAGACCAAAGCTCATGGACAGTTCCTCAAAAGAGTCTCAGAAGAAATCTTTCCCCATGGAGTTGTAGTAGCCTTATTTTTGGTATCTACTCAAATGTCAAATATTGTTTTCTGTATTTTTCTATTTAGGAATTTTTCATAATAGAAAATTTCAAACATATATAAATGAATCCTCATGTATTCATCATTCAACTTTAATATATACTCATAACCAATCTTGTTTTATCTCTACCCCATCCTCCTCCTCATCTTCCTCCCCAGTTGAAGTATTTTAAAGCAAATCCCAAATGTTGTTTATAGATATTTCATTGTATACCTCTAAATGGTAAGGATTCTTTAAAAAAAACCAAAAACCCACAATACTATTATCATACCTAAAAAACTGAGCAGTTCCTTAATTCCAAATTAATGTTTTTTAAAAAAAACCCACAATTTTAAAAAACCTTCTTTAAGATCAAAGTAAGAGGACTTCCCTGGTGGCGCAGTGGTTTAAGAAGCCGCCTGCCAATGCAGGGGACATGGGTTCGAGCCCTGGTCTGGGAAGATCCCACATGCCACGGAGTAACTAAGCCTGTGCACTACAACTACTGAGCCTGCGCCCTAGAGCCTGCGAGCCACAGCTGCTGAGCCCGCGTGCCACAACTACTGAAGCCAGCGCACCTAGAGGCCGTGCTGCACAGCAAGAGAAGCCACTGCAATGAGAAGCCCGCACACTGCAACAAAGAGTAGCTCCCGCTCACCACAACTAGAGAAAACCCGTGCGCAGCAATGAAGACCCAATGCAGCCAAAAAAATAATAATAATATCTGTAAATTTTAATTTGTTGCTTTGTCTTCTAAGTCTAATAATCTATAGTCCCTATCCCTTTTTCCCCTTGAAAAAAATTTATTTTTTAATTGTAATTTTTTATTTGGCCACGCTGCATGGCTTGTGGGATCTTAGTTCCCCGACCAGGGATCGAACCCACACCCGCTGCAATAGAAGCGCGGAGCCCTAACCACTGAACCGCCAGGGAAATTCCCCTCCCCTTGAAATTCATTTATTGAAACAACTGGATTATTTATCCTGTGGAGTTTCTCACACTCTGAATTTTATTGTTTGCATACTCATGGCATAATTTAATATAGTTCTCTGTCATCTGATTAACTAAAAGCTTATAGGTGTAGAGGTGGAGCCAGATTTGTATTTCACAATTTGGCAAGAACACATTGCAGATGGTGGCATGTCTGGTTGTTTCTCATTATATGATGCTGGGAGCCTAAATGCATGTATTTCATTAATTCTATAAAAGATTCTTCGTTTATTAGCTGGAAAGCTTCTGTAAGAAATTTCCTCTCAAAAACAAAAAAAAATTTCCCCTCACTATTAGATACAGTTCATAGAGGAAAGGAAATGCTTGATTCTTCCTTCCCTTTATTTACCTGTCTTCACAATAATAATGATCTGGTGGCTTTGCTTCTTATAAAAGTAATCAATTGTTATTATTTTTTAATCAAAATGCATTAATGAATTCAAACCAGTCCACCACAGTTGTTATTCTTATTGATGCTCAAATCATTTTGCTTTTGGCCAGTGGGAGCCTCTTCACATTGGCTCCTAAATCGACATAACCCTAATCATCTTTGATAGCTTCTTTGCTCTCTGGTGTGATAGGGTTTTACAAGATCATCTTGTGCATTTCCTGCCCCTTTTGAGAGTGAAGGGAAGTGCTATTAGTTATGTCAGGACAGTGGTGTAAATGGGACTCCAGGACAAACAGGTATATTTGGTCACTTTATATTTAGCCTTCACTGTGTATGATTGGGTGTCTGCAGTTCCCTCACGCAGGGCTAATGTCGTGCACTTCAGGGCTTGGCTGCGCGTCGTGGGCCATGCTGCTGTGACAGGAAAGGTGCCACTCCCAAGGGGTGTGACCTTTGTAAGAGAAACCCCTTTTTATCCCCTGGGTGTTAACAGAACCAGGTAACTTTCTGCCCAAGGTGTGTCCTGGGGAGCTAACGCATTAAAAAATTGCTTCTCAAAATGTATGCCAGGGTGAATGTTGTCTGCAGGCTGATTAAGTGTGCTAAAAATACTTTCCGTACCTGTTTTATCCCGGCCTAGGGAAAAGTATGAGAACCTTTGTTTCTTAAAAAATAAGCTGGGGCTTCCCTGGTGGCGCAGTGGTTGAGAGTCCGCCTACCGATGCAGGGGACACGGGTTTGTGCCCCGGTCCGGGAAGATCCCACATGCCGCGGAGCGGCTGGGCCCATGGCCGCTGAGCCTGCACGTCCGGAGCCTGTGCTCCGCAACGGGAGAGGCCGCAACAGTGAGAGGCCCGTGTACCGCAAAAAAAAAAAAAAAAAAAAAAACCCACTGGTTTCAAGTCTACTTCTGAGACAGGGAAAGGAACTGGCAGAACACATTTCTCTAGAGTCTACTTGTTTTTTTTTTTTTGCGGTAGGCGGGCCTCTCACTGTTGTGGCCTCTCCCCTTGCGGAGCACAGGCTCCGGAGCACAGGCTCAGGAGCACAGGCTCAGTGGCCATGGCTCACGGGCCTAGCCGCTCTGCGGCATGTGGGATCTTCCCAGACCGGGGCACAAACCCGTGTCCCCTGCATCGGCAGGCGGACTCTCAACCACTGCGCCACCAGGGAAGCCCTACTTGTTGTTTTAAACTCTGCCCAAGTTTCTCAGCCTCCCCACTATTCTCCCTTTGTGTCAGGAAATTCTTTGTCTTGGAGGCTGCCCTGGCTTTTTTGTGCATGGTAGGCTGTTGAGTAGGATCCTTGGCCTCAATCTACTTGATGACAACTAAAGATGTTTCCAGGCCTAGCTAAATGTCCCCTGGGGGCAAAACTGACCCTGGCTGAGAACCCCTGCCCTTGGGGTTCAGGGTAAGAGAGCTGAAACAAATTAGATGGTTTAACTTTTTTTTTTTTTAAATTAGTTTCTGCTTTATAACAAAGTGAATCAGTCATACATATACATCTGTTCCCACATCCCTTCCCTCATGCATCTCCCTATTGAAAGGACTGGCCTTCCAAGGCCTGGAGCTATTTCCTGCTAACCTTAAAGAGCCCTGGCCTAATTTCTAGAAAACAAAGGAGTTACTAGAGATCACATGGGTTAAATGTAGTGTTGCCAAGCAGAGCCAAGGGCTTTTGAAGTGGAATCTCAGGATGGGGTGCTGGGGTCTATCGCAGGCAGCCTGGGTGGTTGCTTTGGGTTCCTTTCAGGCAAGCACCTGCCGCACTCATCCACACAGCAGCGAGCTTTTGCCTGGGGCTAGGTTCACCGTCCTCAGTGAACGCATGGGCGCAGTGAGAGCCAGTTAAGCACAGTGCAGCCAGTTCCAACTTTTTTGCCTCCATGATAAGGTCTCCTAAGGCCCACAGTAGTCATAAATACTTGACTGGATGAAAGACCTGGATTTCTACCTTTTTCGTAGCTAGAAGGCTCTCTTGAGGGTGCCTTAGGAGGGAAGAACCCTGCAGCAAGTTGCCCCCCAGCGTCCCCCGATCTGGCAGTCATCTGTAGCTGCTGTCCTGCCAATTGCAGTTACGTGGAATTCACTTAGAAATTCTACAAGTCAAAGAAATTCACTTGGGCTTCTTACAATTTCATGTTCCTATCTTGCCGTATTTTTCTTTATTACCTCAAGTGAAGGGCATATTTCTAGAGATTGGTCTTGTCCAGCCCATTCCCAGGACTGACCTGTTTCAATAAAAAAATTTCAGGAAACATATGTTATAAAGTGGGGAGGGTAGGCAATTGTCTTCCTCATGTTTGTCGCTGGGAATTTAAACTGCTGGGAGAGTGAGGATGGAAGGGGTGGGTGATGCAGGTGTTGGGCCCTGAGAAGCAGAGGGACTTAAGAGAAGCAGTTTGGAAGAGCAGAGAGGTTCCAGTAAAAGGGCTGCCATCGCTGCCATGTGCACCATCGTCTAAGTGGCCAGAGGCCAGGAAATAGGGCAGACGTAAGAGCTTGCTTCATGTTTTCCCTTCCTAGTTAAAAAATGTGTTTTATTGAGAAGGTGGTATATTAACTTTTAGAGAGACTGGGAAAAAGTGGTGGTAGAAGTCTGTATTTGCCTTCTTGAGTCCCACCTGCAGAAGCTGTTTGAGTCTTACACCATCTCCAGGTCTGTGAAGAATTTGAGAAAATCCGGTCTCTATCATCTAGGCATTTCGCTGACTCCTGTGGAAGGGCTCAGCATGTGCTGTGAACTGGAAGAGCAGAGTGCACGATGAGCAGTTTATCGTTGAGAACCAGTGTTCCCACTAGGTTTTCCCAGTCTTCAGTTCTAAGCATTCTAAGATGCTAATGGAAAGAATGGAAAATAAGAGGTGGAAAAACCAAGAGTTTAAACAGCGTGGTGGTAGCACAAATGGAAGGATGGAGTGGAATACAGGGTTCAGAAATAGACCCAGCTCTATATGGAATTTTAGCTTGTAATAAAGATGGTATCTCAAATCACTGGTCAGAGACTGATTTTTAAAGTAATGGTACTGTGATATCCAGATAGCCATTTGGAAAAAGATAAAAATAGATCCATTTCTCACACCATATTCAAGAATAAACTTCAAATGAATCAGGAGTCTAAATGTGAAAAAATGAAACTATACAAGTACTAGAAGACAGTGTGAATGAATTCCCCTAAAACACAGGTTCAGGAAAAGGCATTTAAAGTGTGATTCAAAATTCAGATGTAATAAAAGAAAAGATTGATGAATTCCTATGTAAAAAAATTTTTAAATGGCAAAAACAAAAAGCAAAGACAAATGACACATTGGGAGAAATAATTGCAACATAATGCAGAAGTCTAATATTCCTCATATACCAAGGGGGGAAAAAAAGACCTAAAATCCTATGGAAAAATTGACAAACTTGAATTTACAAAAAAGATTAAAATGGCTCTCAAACATGAAGAGTCGTTCACCATCACTCATAATGAAATAAACACCAATTAAAACTACCCTGAGATATTATTTTTTATCCCATCAGATTGGTCAAAATTCAGAAGCCTGACAATACATGCTCTTGATGAGTTTGTGGGGAAACTGGAATTCTTAAGTGCTGATGGAATGCAAAATGGTACAACCTCATGTGGAGGGGAATTTAGCAATATCTGACAGACAGAATTTACTCTGTGACACACCTGTAAGTTCTGTGTGAATTTACCATGAAGGCACACCTCTAACAATATGAAAATACATCTGCACAAGATTATTCATTGCAGCATTCTTTGCAAGTGCAAAAATACCAGAAACTGCCTAAATGTGCAAGACAGGTGGTTGGAAAAACTATGGCATATCTACATGATGGAGTATTAGGCAGCTTAAAAAAAGAGCATTATTGAGTCATTTGAGAAAATTGAAATATGGATCTAGATTAAATTATTGTATTAAGGGTAAGGGCACTAACGTTAATAACTGTGCTGTGGCTACGTAAGCGAATATCCCTATAAGGAAATACAGAAGTATTTAGGGATAAAGGACCATTTGTGTGGGTTTTGTGTGTGTGTGTGTGTGTGTGTGTGTGTGTGTTGAGGTAGACAAGTGGGGGTGGGGAGAGGGAGAAGGAGGGGGAGAGGGAGATGGGGAGGGAGAGGGGAAAGAGGAAGAGAGAAGACAGGAAATGGGGTAAAAAAGTTAATGATAAGTGAATCTGGGTAAAGGATATGTGGATATTTTGCACTATTCTTATTGCAACTTTTCTGTAAGCTTGAAGTTATTTTCATATAAAAATTTTAAATGTAAAAAAAAAAAGAACAGGATTTACCAGTTACTGTGGGAGGAAGAGTTCCAAGCCCTTGTCAGATGATACTTGCGCCAGGTGGGAGCGGGAGGGTGGAGCCGAGTATAACTAATGAGATGTGCATGAGATGTGCTGATTTAATTACACCTGGTCTTGCATCAGAGCCGCATATTCACGCCCATCCGATTTTAACTGTGTGCCTGGTTGGCCAGGGCTCGTTCACATGGTGACTGCAGGAGGACCTCTGGTGCTGGCAGATTTCTTTCTTCATAGATAGTCCCATTTTCAGTGTGTGTCCATCCTTGGTCTTGGTTTTGTGTTGGTGTCCTCACAAAATACTCTCAACTCACCAGCCCTTAGGCTGATCGCTTGCTTAAGGCTTCATGGTCTCTGTAGGTGCTCTCACCCATGTTACACCTCCTGCCCCCAAATTAGAGACTATCTTTCCAAAAACTGCTGGTTTTAGGCCATTGCTTCAGTGAGCATCTTTTGTAATTAATGTGTGTTCTGGTTAACACATATATGCAGATGTCCCTGTGGACATTCAGTCTCACAGTGTTTGGGAATTATTTCACAATTTATGACTGACTTGGTGCTCATGACAGACCTTTACAACAGGGCAAAACTGATGGTCAAATAAATGAAATCTGGAAGGGTAACTGGTTTGAGCAGCAATGAGTTAAAAGGCAAAAGTTAGTCTAATTTTAGGATTGTTGAGTCTGAAATAACGGAAAGGTGGTTAGATGTTGGGGACCAGACCAGAAGGCAGGTCAGGATTGAAGGTCCAGTTTTTTGTTTTCTTAAATTCAGCTGTTAGGCTGGGAATTCAGCATCCAGAAAGCATTAGCTCCACACTTCTAGTGTGTGACAGAGATTATGTACCACCCAGTGACTGTGAGGGTACATCTGGAAGCTTCCCCAACACCAGGCCCTAGGAAACCTCCGAGGAGCTCAGCCCCAGCCCACATCCAGTACCCTCTCGTGCTGTCAGGTCAGCAGGAGCTGCCACACGTAGAGGCCTGCAACATTCTGGGGTTCACACTGTTCCCTAGCTTCTCTGCCCTTCCCCGCCCCAAATGTGCGCCACAAACCTCCCTGGTAAATCCCACCTGGCACTGATCACATCTCTACATGGAAATACTTTATATTTCAGGAAGCTCTGGGGAGCAGTGGGGCAGGTAACTAGTGGGGTTTGACTCTAGAAGATCATTTTCTCATGGAATAATGGCATCTCTTTCAAAAAAGTCAGTGTAGGGGATCTAGAGATTACCAGATCCATTGTTTTAGAACATTCCCTTGCTTTCCACGCTACCGCAGGGGATATTGCTGCCTCTGGGTGGTACTCAACACTCAATAAAATCAGATCTGTCAGCTTGCTGATGTGTTATTTACAGCTTTGCTAATGGAGGGGTTGGCAAGTCCCTGTCATACTCAGTGCTCAAGAGGAAAACTATCCTTAGGATATTCCGGATTGAGGGGAGGGTTAGGGTTCATGCTGTTAAACTAATTAAACAAGGAGACCATTAGAGGTGATTCTAAAGCCTTGGCAGCCTATATAAGCAAACCAAAACCTCAGCCTGTAAATGCCTCAAGGTTAAAAATAATCGAAACCTAAGGACAACCAATCACAAACAGCCAATTTGACTTTCCTGTATAAGGCAGCCTAAGCTATAGCCACTCAAATAATTTCCTCCCTTTGCCTTCTTGTCTTCTCTGTGAATGTCTTGCCCCTACCTCCTGTGGCTGGAATGATTTTTGCTCAGATAAACTCTTAAAATTTTTACTATGCCTCAGTTTATCTTTTAACAATGCTTTTCAACAGAGATTCTCAAAGTGTCATCTGAAGACCACTTATATAAAAATCACCTGGGGAACTTGTCTAAAATGTAACTGGGGATGGAGCAGTTTTCCGTTGGGACCTAGGAGTCTTCATTTTACCCAACTTCTCAGGTGATAATACGCATGTAAATTTTGAGAAAGACTGCTGTATCATCGCGTGGAATACTGTGGCTTCACCAGAGCACTCATGGAAACATTTGAACAAATCCAGAAATTTCCCCCCCACCAGCCCAAAGCAGATATGAGATGGTCCTACAAATGAACAGCAAGGCATGATCTTCATGGCAAAGTGCTGTTAATACTTTCAGCTGGTAGCCATAATGCAGGAATCTCTTTAACAATACAGGGTAGTCACATCGTGATTTCGCACTAGGAAAAGACTGATTTTTTTTTTGTGGGGGTGATCCGAAGTTCATTTACTGCTATGTCTTAGCACTCAGCACAATGCCAAGCTTAATAAAAGTGCTTAATAAAGATTTCTTCAATGAATCCATTTCTTCAATAGCTACCTAGTATCTCCTTCTCCGCCTGGTGCCCCTTCCCTAATTTTCTCGTTTGCCATCGCTCCACCCCACTTTACGACCCATGATGAGAGAGGCAAATGAAGCACTTTTCTTTGGGCATCCCAGGAGTGCAGCTCTACCGTAAACACTTGAATTCTGTTATAGAGGAGGTTGTGCTTATCCATGACCAGGTGCTGGGTTGGGTATGGAGAGCACACAAAGCCAGTATGATGGGGTTAGAGTTGAGTGCTGCGGAGGATTCACCAGGAACTCTCACAGAACCACATCTGTAAGTTATTCTGAGGGCCCCGTTACCGCCAGATATACGAGACAGCAAATAAATGATTGCTGTTATTTTAAGTCCCTGAGTTTGGGTGGCTGGTTATGAAGCAATAGATAACTGAAGCACAACCCTACCACGCTCCCTATCAGCCTCTGGTCCCTGATCTGGATTTATTTTTCTTTATAGCACTTAGAACTCTCTGACATATTGTATGTTTACTTGTTCTTTTTTTTTTTTTTTTCTGTTTTCCTTCCCTATTCTCTGGCACATCACCTGCTGCATGAAAGTAGAAGCTTTGCTTTTTTTGCTGATATATCCCCAGTTCTTATAAGGTACCTGGGACGTAATTGTCCCTGAGCTCAAATTACATTTGTTAAATGGATGCAGTACCTGTGGCCCCTGGTGTGGAGAGGGCACCCGCCGTGAGTAGAGGAAGTGTTATGTGACTTGGAAAATGTAATGTAGGAGATATTTATTACTCTAATTATTCTCGAAGATACTTCCACTTTCCTGCTAGTGGTCCTTAATGATACTATTTTAAAAATGTAGATAATGGAACTATTTTTTCCCCTTCTTTTTTTTTAAATTTATTTTAATTTTTATTTATTTATTTATTTTGGCTGCACCAGGTCTTCTTTGTGGCGCGTGGGCTCTTCATTGCGGCACGTGGGCTTAGTTGTGGTATGTGGGATCTCAGTTCCCCTACCAGGGATCGTACCCGGGCCCCCTGCACTGGGAGCTGGAGTCTTAACCGCTGGACCACTAGGGAAGTCCCGTACCCTTTCTTCTTGAACATTTTATTTTTAAATAGAAATTAACATTTTGGTATCTTCACAGGATTGGGTTTATGCTATCAAGTCTATAAGAGTGGCTGAGCTTCTGAACTTTTTATCATTGGCCTGTGTGCAGGTCATTCCTTCTTATTTACCGTGCAGCAAGCAGCCTCCAGGCCAGGACTAGAGCCAGGCTGAAAAGGTGTTTGCTGTAAGAGAAGGGTTATCTTATCCTATGCCCTTCCTTGGAAGAGTAGGCATCAGAACAGGAAGTGTCCTCACAACCCAATGATGAGCAAGGTCAGTTGAAGGTCTTTCAAATTTATTCATTGCTGCCTCCCCCCCAACTTTTTTTAAAAAATCTTTTTCTTGTTCTTTTTTTTTTTTTTTTTTTACCTTGAGGCCAAACCATTGTATTATTCACCATTATATTAAATGCATACGAAGACCTCTTCTCCATGCTGACATCAGCTTTTCTTCGCATCATTTTCATGGGTTTGAGGTGAGATTTTATTGCTATTATTGTAGTTTTATGATTAGAGACCCAGGAAAGCTAAAATCCAATAGTCCCAGCTCCTGAGGGATCCCAAGGAAACAGTATGTTCAAGGAACAATAGCAAACTTTGAGCCAAAGTACAACTCTGTTAGTATCTGAGTTATACCCAGTAGCCTCCATCACGGGCTCACTGGTAAAAGGTGGGCTGAAAAGTAGCTTTGGCCTCCCTTGCTTCCCACTCTCAGCCCCAGATCTGAATTGAGGACCTGTGTGCTCGGGCATGGTGGGGAGAGAGAGAGAGAGAGCGAGAGAAGTGCCTGGACCTAAGTGAAGACATACAGCTAGAAGATGAGCAGTCGGGGGCCAGGCTGGAAGGAAGGGAGCTTCATGCCTGGATGATGACCCTTTAGGGCACACTGCCCTTCATAAAATATGGACCAGTGAACTCCTTGGGCTCTGATCAACCAGCTTGGTAACTCCTTTTCCTTGTCTGGTGTTGGGGAAATATAAGAGTATTGGTTAAGGCAAAATCATGGGGAGAAAGGCCATAAGTGTTCTTTGTCCATGTCTGCTGTCAATTTAAATCAAAACATTAACATTTAAAAAAATCTTTAAACTCGACTCCAACAATCCTGTTTGGGGTAGAGTTGAGGTGAACTCTGCAAAGCAGAGCATGAAAGGGGCTATAATAGAATTCAAATTATATGGAGTTCCAGAAGAGAAAAAAATACTTCCTTTTGACTGGGGGAGACTTGAAGTGGCTTCACGAAGGGCATGGTATTTTATGTGAGCTTGAAGGACAACTAGAGTTTTAATAGAAATGAGCAAAATGGGATGGCTGGAATAGCATGAGAGGGACAAAAATGCACAGTGTGTTTGGTAGAATGGTTCATTTCAGAGGGACTGGAGTCAAATGGCTGGTAATCGGAGGGCCCAGGACTGGATGCCGGTTGTGCTGACTTTCTGGGTAACGCTCTCCCAGCTCTGCCATACCCCTTGCAGCCTAGGATGTTATCCTGTTGCTCAGGAGGCCACATACAACTTCTTCAGCCATAAACTTGTTACATGAGGCCCTTCCCCTTTGTCTCCTTCTCCAGGTCCTTCCTGTAGAGAAGCACCTTCATAAGGCTTATTGTGGCTCATGCCTTTTATGTGCTTCATGCCCAGAGAACCAGCTCTAAGTCTAGCCTCTCTTCTCTCTTTACTGTGTGGTCAGCAGACCTCTCTTTCCTAAGAAAAGCACATAAGTGGCACAGTATGGGGCCTGCGTAGGTGTTCAGCTGAGACAGTCATTATAGGCATTCCTGATACAAGTAGGTAGAGCTGTGGAGCTCCACCCAGCAGGACCCAAGGCTGAGAGTGGGACAGCTTTGAGGAGGACCGTGAAGTCTGTCTCCAAAGCTAGGTTCAGCCCAGAGTGTGGGGTGGTGGTGGAGAAACTGGAGGAGTTTGGAAACTGGGATGCTTGAGGGTTAAGGGTCTGAGGCTCTGTGGGGTGCGTGGGGGTACTCAGAGGGCATCTCTTTGGCACAGGCTGTCAGTATAGGTCACAGATTCTTATGAGCTCACCCTTCACATGAACCCTCTCCAGAAGGTCTGCAGATAGAGCTAGTTTATACCTGTTTATGTGGTCCTGTCTTTACGGGAGAGTTTATTCCCCTTTGGTAGTCTGGGCAGTCAGTGCAGGGGTCAAGAAGTTTTGGACTTGCAGATTACTTATGGAGCAATGAGAGGCTTCCCTGGCCATGGTGACAACCCAGGACAATGAGGTCTGTGCTCCTCCCACCCTCTCTGTGTGGAGCCTTTCCCTGGGGTTCATCCTCTTCCTAGCACAGAGGCCCTGAAGGAGAGCTCTGCTGTCACAGCCCATGGGATAACGCCTTCAGGTTGACCAGTTTCCTTAGAGCTCCCTTCATGTCCTTGTTCCTCAGGCAGTAGATAAAGGGATTCAGCATGGGGGTGACCACCATCTACATTACTGAAGCCAGAGAATCCTTGTCAGCTGCGTGGGAGGATGAGGGACTCAGGTAGACCCCTGTGATGGTCCCATAGAAGAGAATGACCACAGCAAGGTGGGAGCCACAGGTGGAAAAGGCCTTTGGTTTGCCCTGGGCAGATGGGACCTGTAGCACAGCAGACGCAATGTGGATGTAGGAGACGAGAATGCCAAGGAAGGGGATGAGGACCATCAGGTCCCCCTTCCAGCAGAATCATGAGTTGGTTGAGTTGGGTGTTGGGGCAGGAGAGCTGGAGCAGGGGAGCAAGGTCACAGAAGGAGTAAAGGGATGACGTTGCTGGCACAGAACTCCAGCCGGGCCATGAGGAGGGTGTGTAGCAGGGAATGGAAGTTGGCGAGGTGCCAGGAGCTCCCCAGCATCAGGGCACAGACTGGCAGACTCATCATCGTGGAGTAGTGCAGGGGCTGGCAGATCGCTGTGTAGAGGTCATAAGCCATGGCCGTCAGGAGGAAGTTGTCCATGTTGGCAAGCAAAAGGCAGAAGTAGATCTGGGCTAGGCAGCAGCCATAGGAAATGGACTGAGTCTGTGTCTGGATGTTCACCAGCATCTTGGGGACTGTGGCAGAGATGAAGCAGAAATCTACCAGGGAGAGGTTGCTGAGGAAGAAGTCCTTGGGCGTGTGGAGGTGGGAGTCTGAGCCAATGGCCAGGATGATGAGCACGTTCCCTGCTGCCCCGAGCAGGTACATGACAAGGAAGAGCCCGAAGATCAGCTCCTGCCTCTCAGGCTGGCTTGAGAGCCCTAGGAGGATGAACTCAGAGGCGCTTGTGTGCGGTTTCCCCTCTCCATGGTTGGCTGGTCCTGCTAGGAGATCCAGACCAGGAGCAGACTTTAGAGAAGATGGAGGCGCCCATGCCTCCCTCCTTCCCTCATATAATCCCTCAGCTCACATCTCTGTGTTCATTTGGTAGAAACCCAAAAGAAGTCTGCCTATCAACCAGGGAGTCCTGTGGCCTCAACTGATCCCAAAGTCAGGATTTTAATGATTTTGCCACCAAAATACTACTGCGCCTGAGCCCCACAAAGCCCCATGTGTCATCTCTCCAAGGAGAATCCTTGTGACATATGGCCCGGTACTCAGTGGTGGCAACAAGGGGGGTACTTAGGGTGTCTTAGCCCCCCAGAATTCTATCATACTCTCATTCTTTGTTGTGATGTTGTCTCAATATTAAGTAAAGAGCTATAGGAATGTAATTTCCTCCTACTCCCAATAGGATTGCCACCTGAAGGCCCTTGCTCTACAGAATTCTGGAACCACAATGGCACATACGTGGAACCTGAGGGTAATGTTCGTAAACATCCTCCTTCCACACAAACCTCCTTCCCCACCAGTATTTTATCTCCCCTGTTCTTCCACCCACATGGAGCCCAGGGATCAAGATGCTCCGGCTGCCACTCGTCACCAACTCTGGGCCACCTTGGTCCTGGTGATGATGCTGTGGGCTGGAGTTGGCCAGAGCAAACCTGGACAGAAGAGCCTGCTGACTGGGACAGCTCAGCCAACCCTTCTGTTGCGGCTGACCCAGGAAGGACCTCACCTCTGGAGGGAAAGAGTTGCCCCTGCAAATAACAAAGAGAAACTAAAGGTGTAACGTTGCCCAGAGTAACAGAGTGGGCAGCAGGGCAGCATAGGGACCCCTCAAAGTTGGAGTTCGTAACAGTTCAGTGCGAGCTCAGCTGAAGTTTCACTAGATAGAAATGATTTTTCAGTGCTTCACAAGACATAGTTGGGATTTGGGTCCTATAGAATGTAAATCATCAAGAGGGAGGGGGAGAAAGAAGCAACTGGAGTTACTGTGCTGCTTGGGGATGGGGAACAGCTGACGGAGGAAATCAGTCTGGAAAAGCTATGGGAATCGGTATGGCCCACCTGGGAACTGGGCAGGCAGTGAAAGGGGTAAACAGTCTTGGGAGGCTTTGTGCCGCCATTTTGCTTGGAGCAAAGGAGCTTACCAGCTCAACTGGGCAGCATACAACAGGGATGGAGATTTCAGCTCTGCAGCAGGACCCAGCTGAGCTCTTGGCCTCTGTTGAGCTATGCCTTAGTGTGGAAAATAAATGGCTCCTTTTGAATGAATGTTTTACTGATGTGATTTTTTTTAAAAGGATTTGAGTATTTGGCGACCCAAAGGCAAGGATCTTTGGTAAAGGACAACCATAAGATATAAATGCAGGAGGCTAAGAGAAATCTGGTGAAAAGTAAGAATGAAGAGAAACATGTATTTAAATATGGGGTAAATCCTCATTAGATCAGTACTGATTAAAACAGCTCTAAAACTGGGTGATGTGAGAGATGAGAAAACAATGAAGGAAATTGTTCTGGTTCCCAAGAAGCTTCTGGTCGAATGGAAAGGTAACAGTCCTTAGCCTAGGGAGCTGACATTTATTGAGCAGCTACTGCGTGTCATATACAGGACTAGGCATGTGCATGTATGTGCATGTATTTAATCCTCACAACGTATATAATGTAGGTGTTATTATTCTTATTTTACAGATGTGTAAACTGACACCTAGAGGGTTTGAATAATTTCCCTGAAAGACATCAGGATTTGATTCCAGGTTAGTCTGATTTCAAAGCAGTACTTTGATTTTCTCAAAAAGACCATGGAAGTGCTACTGGGTAAACTTAAACTTGGGGCATCAGTGTAAATGGATCAAGGAATCCTGCAGTGACCAGCAAAGGGACAGGAGGAGGGGAGTGTGGAGCAGGTTGGATAAGGCAGGGACATGGTGGAAGAGGGTCTCCTGTACTAGGGAGAGAGGGCTTGTTTGTGTGGCTGCAGCATAGGTGCTGAGACTGACACACGTGTGAATGGGAGCCGTGGTGCAGTGACAAAAGCTCTGTCCCTTTCTTGACTAATGTTCCCTTTGAACCAGGGTGTCTCCATCCTCTCTTTTCCTTCCCATCCTCCCACTTCCCCAGAGATATGGGAGAAGAAAATTTCCTTGTTACTATGTCCCACTGGTTAGGAAGATAGTCTTTCCTAGTACTCCTATTTTAAGAACACCAAAGCTCAAAACGTCTAACTTCAAACAGAAAGGATCACCACCCCCATAGCTTCTGGACCATTCCTGTCAGCATGCAGACATCCCCCAGTTTGAAAAATCCACCCTTGACCTCACATTCCCCTCTGGCCATCAGCTCATTTGTCTACTCCCCTTTTCCGCAAAAGTCCTCAAACTGTGGTCAGTACTCATTCTCCAGTTCCCCCTTCCTGTTCTCTCACGTAGCCCCCTTTTCAGGCCTCCCCACCAATTCCTGGAACTTCCCTCCTTAAGGCCACCATTGCTCATCTGCTCAGGCTCCATCTCCCGAAACCCAGCAGAAACCCAACAAGCTGGAGCCAGCACTGCTGATCACTTCCCCCTTCTTCTTTTTCTTCTTTTTTTAAATACGTAAAGTGATTTCATTACTTATTTCTTTATTTTTTAAAAATTTATTTGTATTTATTTTGATTTTTGGCTGCACTGGGTCTTCGTTGCCGCGTGCGGGCTTCCTCTAGTTGCGGCGAGCGGGGGCTACTCTTCGTTGTGTTGCGAAGGCTTCTCATTGCGGTGGCTTCTCTTGTTGTGGAGCGTGGGCTCTAGGTGCACCGGCTTCAGTAGTTGTGGCTCGCGGGCTCAGTAGTTGTGGCCTTGCGGGCTCTAGAGCGCAGGCTCAGTAGTTGTGGCGCATGGGAGATCCCGTGGGATCTCCCTGACCAGGGCTTGAACCCGTGTCCCCTGCATTGGCAGGCGGGTTCTTAACCACTGTGCCACCAGGGAAGCCGTACAATAGTCTCTTAACCGGGCTCCCTAAAGCCTCAGAAGTCTGTTTCGACACAGCATCCAGGGTTGAATGTTAAGAAATGTAAGTCAGGTCATGTTACTTCTCTGCTCAGAATCCTCCAGTGGCTTCCCATCTCACACAGAACGAAACCTAGAGTTCTCGCCAAATCCCACAGGGCTACGCATGACCTGGGCCTCTGCCCTCTCCCTGATCTCACCTCCTTTATTGCCCCTCACTTTTGGCAGGCCAGCCACGATGGCCTCCTCACTGTACCTGGACACATCAAGCACGTTCCTACATTAGGGTCTTTGTACTTGTTATCCCACTGCCGAGAATTCTGTTCCATTATGATTTACTTCAGTGTGATTTCTGCTTAAATGTCACCTCTGTTCAGGGTTCCCCCACCACCTATCTAAAGTAGTACCCCTGAATCTGTCTTCTTTCTTATTTTTGCTTTGTTTTTATTCTCAGCACCATCTCTCTCTCTTATCATCTGTTTTATCTATCTAATCATCTATTATCTGGCTATCTAGCTATCTATCTCTCTAGCTAGCTATCATCACTGTGTTTCTCTAGAATATAAGCTCATGAGAATGAGAGCAGGAACTTTATTTTTATGTATTACCATATTCCCAGTTTCTAGAACCGTGTCTGGACTATAGGAGACATCAATGTTGTTGAATGAATGGGTAGCTGTTCTTAACGTCCCCCTTTGTGACCTCATGCCTTTGAGATTGGGTGAGACCTTAAAGATAGTCCTCCTTCACCTGATATCAACCTAGTGTCTTCCAAATGTCAATCATATTTACTTATCACCTGTATTTTTGTTTCCTTAATAGTTATTTAATTCACTAATTTTGTTAATTGAAATTCATTTATTAGAAAAGAAAGTTTGTACACCATTATAACATAAGAAAGCAGTATTGCTTATTGAATTTTAGCCAGTACCATTACCTGCAGAGAGTTCTGAGTCTGAAACCCACGTTTTCTTGGTTAAAAAAGGAGAATGTAAAGTTGTAGAGAGGAGTTAGGGAAATAGCACCAACCTGAGTGTTTTTCTGAGAGGTAGTCAGAAGGGTTGGAGGAGAAGTAGAACGAACTCAAAAGGGAATCACTTTCACACCAGGCTATTTGGTGCTATTTGTCTCCATCTCTGTAAACCACCTAATGCCAACTTTCAGACCCCTGTAGGTACGGGCTCCACACTGTGGGCAGCACTGCACTAAGCCATACATGCCTGGACTTGGACACCTGTTTGTTCAGGTCTCATTTCTGTTCCTGATCCTTGGGCAGCCAGCACATGGGTTGACTTTGTTTCCTTGCGTCATCGGCAGTTCTGCATCTCTCTCTGGTGACCACTGCAGCTCTGGGGTTTGTGTCAGCCTGAACACTGGACCTATTTTATGAAAGCCCAAGGGGTGGAGAAAAATGCTTGTCTTTGACTTCGAGGTTCTCATGTTTAATTTTCTCCAATCATTGAGCCATAATTAACTCTATTTAAATAATTCAGAGGGGGAAACAACAAATTAAAGGTGCTAGCAAAATATAGATAATAAAACTAAAAATGGAAACAAACCACATAGAAGAAGAAAAATAATTAAAGCAGAAATCTGATAATCGATTATTTGAAAAACAATTGATAAACAATATCAATTTTGATAATGAGAATGAAAATTAAAATGAAGTCAGGATTTGGAAAACATACTTAATACAAAAGATTTATATTTAAGTTGAATATTCTTTTCAATTGTGGGCTATTACATCTTACCAAATGAAAAATAGATGGCTACTTACAAATGTATGAAATATCCCCAAAGATGCAAAAATGAATTAGAGAACATGAATATAATGATAATAGAGAAAGAAACATAAAGTTATTAAATAGTTTCTAAAGGGGCATCTGATTCCAATGTCTTCAAAATCTTCTAAGAACCAATAATTCATTCAGTAATAAAAATTTTTTAAATATAGAAAATTATAGCATATTAATAATCTGTAAAATGGATAGAGTAATAATATTTGCTTAAAGGGGCTGTTGTGAGGATTAAATGAGAAAATTCCCATAACTTGTATAGGACAGTGCATTGCACATAGTAAGCAGTTAACCAGGCTATTACTATTGCTATTATTATTCAATTCACTTTTAGAGGCAAATTTTTTTTTTTTTTTTTTTTTTTTTTTTTTTGCGGTACGCGGGCCTCTCACCGTTGTGGCCTCTCCCGTTGCGGAGCACAGGCTCCAGACGCGCAGGCCCAGCGGCCATGGCTCACGGGCCCAGCCGCTCTGCGGCATGTGGGATCCTCCCGGACCGGGGCACGAACCCGTGTCCCCCGCATCGGCAGGCGGACTCTCAACCACTGCACCACCAGGGAAGCCCTAGAGGCAAATATTTTAAACTCAAGCTAAACAAAGACAATGAAAGAAATATTTTAGACCAATTTTGTTCATAGATATAGATATAAATGCCCCAAGTAAAATATCTGCAAAGAAAATAACACATTAAAAGAATTAACTGTTAAACTCAAGGAAATCCAATAACCTAGTTAACCACGAACAAAATATAAAAATAATGTAATTAGACCTGGATAAAGCATCCAGATAAATGTATCATTGCCTTATAGATTAAAACTCTGAAAACATTAGGAGAGTTTTTTCTTAATAAGCTGTGTATTTAAAAACAAGATTCAACATATTGTTTACTGAAGACTTAAACCTTTTCCCTCAAAAGAACAAGAAATGGATGTTCTCTGTGATTATTCCTTATATAATATTTCACTAGAAATGCTGGTGATGGTTATCTTAAAAGAAAGAGATAAAAACATAACTTTTTTACACAATAGCTCTTATAACTAAAGTCTTAATAGAAATGAAGTCATTGCTAAAAATAAAGTTAGTTGAGTAAAGTTGTAGGCTATAATATCACACAAAAATCAGTAAATTGGTTACTGATATATCAATAATAAAACCACAAAAAAGCACTGAAAAAGATGATTTCATTCCCACTAATGATAAAATAGATTATTTGGATTTTAATTCAACTTAAAAATGAAATATTTGTTCAAAGAAAGTTGTAATGGATAAAGGTATATATATGATATAAATAGATTTTTTTTTTTTTTTTTTTTTTTTGCGGTACGCGGGCCTCTCACTGCTGTGGCCTCTCCCGTTGCGGAGCACAGACTCCGGACGCACAGGCTCAGCGGCCATGGCTCACGGGCCCAGCCGCTCTGCGGCATGTGAGATCTTCCCGGACCAGGGCACGAACCCGTGTCCCCTGCATCGGCAGGCGGACTCTCATCCACTGCGCCACCAGGGAAGCCCTAAATAGATTTTAATTGAAAGGTTTAGGTATATTTAGGTGATCATGCTTTCCAAGTAAGTATATAGATATTTTATTAGTAGTAATAAATTAATAATAAATATATACTCTACAGGAGGCACTGTACTAAGTACTTAAATATTAGCTTTTAAATTCTACCCCAGACTCAACAGATAGGTACTATTATCTAACTTACAGAGGTTTACAAGTTAAGTAAATGTAATAAATGTAGGAATTTTACATTAGGGACTGTACAGCAGGAAACAAATCCTATGGAAAAATAAGGTAATTTGTTCAGATATTTGTTGAAACATTATTCCTTCCTAAATTAAAAAAAAATTGGAACAACCAAATGCTCAAAATAGTAAGAGAATAGCTTTGCAGCTATGATGTATCAATGCAGTGGAATACTATACAGATATTAAAAACAAAAGAATGTTGGGCTTCCCTGGTGGCGCAGTGGTTGAGAGTCCGCCTGCCGATGCAGGGCACATGGGTTCGTGCCCCAGTCCGGGAGGATCCCGCGTGCCGTGGAGCGGCTGGACCCGTGAGCCATGGCCGCTGAGCCTGCGCGTCTGGAGCCTGTGCTCCGCAACAGGAGAGGCCGCAGCAGTGAGAGGCCCGCATACCGCAACAAAACAAAACAAAGCAAAACAAAAGAATGTGTCAATATGTGGCTATTTGTCTATGATACAGACTTTGAAAGCAGAACATAAGATAGCATGTACATACAGATAACATCTATTTCAGAATGTACATCTGCCAACAAAAATAAGGTGTTAATTCGGAGAGTAATGGGAACAGTTTGAGGTTTAATTTCCACTAGTTCTTTCCTTGCTAAGTTGCTTACATTCAGCGTGATGTGAAATAGGCCATGGTGGGCAGTCACTTGCTCTGCTTCTGAGCCCGTCTTAATGTCAGCAAACATTATCAATTGTATCTACCAGGGGTAAGCATTAGAAGTGGGTGGAATTATTGGATAGGCCTCCTTAGTCGGGAATGAGGGCAGGGGCTGAGTGAGGTTGTCCAGGAATTGAATCCTGTGTGATTTTAGGAAGTTTGTTCTCTGATTTCTTCTCTATAAAGTGATAGGGTTGGAGTCCTAGCTGGTTTTCAAGGTCCCGGGCTGGTCTCTGGTCCTGCCTATCTTTGAGAAGTGGAGGAGATGCCTTTGGGCTTATATGTTTTGGGGCATTGGGAGAGGAGTGTCTCCTCTCGTCCCTACACTAGCACTGTCCTGTCCAGTTGTCTGATTTCTGCCAACCCCACCCAAGGAATCGGCCTCCTTCTCAATTACAGGGCTCTTCCTAAGGAGGGGCAGACAGCTCAGAAGCAGCCTACAGCCAGAGACACAACCTCTGGCCCCATGGAAAGCAGGGCAAAGAGTGCATCTGTGCCTGGGATACAGGGTGAGCAAGGAGGCTCCAGTCCCTGATTCTTGGGCCTCAGAGAGGTGTGTGGGCCTCACACTTGGATTATTTGCAGAGCTACTCGTGGCCTCTAGGGAGCATTACCCAACGGGCAGTGTTAAAAATTAATGTGCAGTGATTACCTTGGGTCTTGCTGGGCCCCATTCTCCTGGGCTCCACATCATCTCCTTAGGGTTTTTCTACTGGAAAGTTATTGCTTTAATGGTTTAATTTGTAACTTTTGTCTACAGGGGATATCTTAATAGTTTCTTTTAATCTTCAGTCCAGGGAACTCATCTTGTTTATTCAGTCAGATCAGAACTCCAATGTTCATGTTGATGGTCATTTATTTATTTATTTATTTTTTTGTGGTATGCGGGCTTCTCACTGTTGTGGCCTCTCCCGTTGCGGAGCACAGGCTCCAGACGCGCAGGCTCAACGGCCATGGCTCACAGACCCAGCCGCTCCACGGCATGTGGGATCTTCCCAGACCGGGGCACGAACCTGTGTCCCCTGCATCAGCAGGTGGACTCTCAACCACTGCGCCACCAGGGAAGCCCTGATGGTCATTTTTTAAAAATTGTGATTTTTAAAATTGAAGTATAGTTGATTTACAATGTTGTGTTAGTTTCAGGTGTACAGCAAAGTGATATATATATATATATATGAATAAACAATGCTATTGCATACTTAATAGAATATAGTATAGTGTAAAATAACTCTTATGTACACTGGGAAACCAAAAAATTTGTGTGACTTGCTTTATTTTGGTGCTCTGATACCAAACATGCAGTGTAATATCGCTGAGGTATGCTTGTGTGTGTGTGTATACATATATATATATATAAAATAGATATATATATAATAGTAGCCATCCTAATGAGTGTGAGGTGGTATCTTATTGTGGTTTTGATTTGTACTTCCTTAATGATTACTGCTGTTGAACATTTTTTTCATGTTTGAATAAACAAATGGCTTAGCCGTTTGTATATATTTGGAGAAATGTCTATTCAAATCCTTCTCCAATTTTTAAATCAATTTTTTTTATTGTTAAGAAGTAGGAGTTCTTTATGTATTCTGGATATTAACCCCTTATGAGATATATGATATGTAATATTTTCTCCCATTTCATAGGTTGCTTTTTCACTCTGTTAATTGTGTCCTTTGATGCACAGGCATTTTTAATTTTGATGATCAAGATTATCTATTTTTTCTTTTGTTTTCTGTGCTTTTGGTGCCATATCCAAGAAATTATTCCCAAATCCAATGTTATGAAGTTTTACCCCTATGTTTTCTTCTAAGTGTTTTATAGTTTTAGATATTACATTTAGGGCTTTTATCCATTTTTAGTTCATTTTTGTATGTGGTATAAGGTAAGGGTCCCACTTCATTCTTTTGCATGTGGATATTCACATTTCCCAGCACCATTTGTTGAAAAGACTGTTATTTCCCCACTGAATGGTCTTAGCACTCTTGTCAAAAATCACCTAGCCATTTTTATGAGGGTTTACCTCTGGGCTCTCTGTTCTGTTCCATTAGTCTATATGTCTGTCTTTATACCAGTACCACACTGTTTTGATTACTGTAGCTTTGTAGTAAGTTTCAAAATCTGGAAGTGTGAGACCTCCAACTTTGTTCTTCAAGATTGTTTTGTCTACTCAGGGTCCCTTGAGATTCCATATGAATTTAAGGATGGGTTTTTCTATTTCTAGGGAAAAAAACCCTGCCGTTTGGAATTTGACAGAAATTGAATTAAACCTGTAGATTGCTTTGGGTAGTATTGACATCTTAACAACATTAATTCTTCCAGTCATGACCATGGGGTGTCTTTCCATTTATTGGTGTCTTTAATTTCTTTCAGCAAATTTTTATAGCTTTCAGGGTACACGTCTTTTGCCTCCTTGGTTAAATTTAATTCTAAGTATTTTGTTCTTTTGGCTGCTATTGTAAATGGAATTGTTTTTAAGATTTCCTTTTCATACTCTTCATTGTTAACGTATAGAAACACAACTGATTTTTGTATTTTGTAATTTAAAAAATTTATTTATTTGTTTGTTTGTTTGTTTGTTTGTTTGTTTGTTTTTGGCCGTGTTGGGTCTTTGTTGCTGTGCGTGGGCTTTTTCTAGTTGCAGCGAGTGGGGGCTACTCTTTGTTGTGGTGTGAGGGCTTCTTATTGCAGTGGCTTCTCTTGTTGCGGAGCATGGGCTCTAGGTGTGAGGTCTTCAGTAGTTGTGGCATGCGGGCTCAGTAGTCGTGGCTCACAGGCTCTAGAGCACAGGCTCAGTAGTTGTGGCACATGGGCTTAGTTGCTCTGCGGCACGTGGGATCTTCCCAGACCAGGGCTCGGACCTTTGTCCCCTGCATTGGCAGGAGGATTCTTAACCACTGTGCCACCAGGGGAGTCCCTGTATGTTGATTTTATATCCTGCAACTTTGCCAAATTTGTTTATTAGTTTTAACATTTTGTGTGTGTGGAATCTTTAGTGTTTACAACATATAAGATCCTTTCATCTGTGAACAGAGATAATTTTACTTCTTTCTTTCCAATTTGGATGCCTTTTATTTCTTTTTCTTGACTAATTTTTCTGGCTTGGATTTCTAGTATTATGTTGAACAGAAGTGGTGAAGGCCCTTGTCTTGTTTCTGATATTAGAGGTAAAGCATTTAACTCTTGACCATTAAGTATGATGTTAGCTGTGGACTTTTCATATATGGCCTTTATTACGTTGAGGTAGTTTCCTTCTATTTCTAATTTGTTAAGTGTTTTTATCATGAAAGGATGTTGAATTTTGTAAAATAATTCTTCTGTATCAATTGAGATGATTAAGTGATTTTTCCCCCTTCGTTCTGTTAATATGTTCTATTACACTGATTGACTTTTGTGTGTTGAACCATCCTTACATTCCAGGAATAAATCCTACTTGGTCATGGTGTATGAGCCTTATAATGTTCTTTTGAATTCTGTTTGCTAGTATTTTGTTGAGAATTTTTGCATCAATAGTCATTAGGTGTATTGGTCTATAGTTTTCTTTCTTGTGGTGTCTTTGCATGGCTTTGGTATAAGGGTAATGCTGGTATCATAAAAGTGAGTTTGGAAGTTTTCCTTCCTCTTTGATTTTTTGGAAGGGTTTGAGAAAGATTGGCATTAATTTTTAAAAATGTTTGGTGGAGTTCACCGTGAAGCCATCTGGTCCTGGAGTTTTCTTTTTTGAGATATTTTTGATTACTGATTCAATCTCTTTACTGGTAATAGGTCTGTTCAGACTTTCAGTTTCTTCATGATTCAGTCTTGGTAGGTTGTATGTTTCCAGGAGTTTATCCATTTCTTCTAGGTTAGCCCAGTTTTTGATGTACAGCTGTTCTTAGTAGTCTCTTATGAACCTGTGCATTTCTGCAGTGTCAGTTGTGATGTCTCCTCTTTCATTTCTGATTTTATTTAAGTTATTTCTTTTCTTTCATTTTCTTAGTCTTGCTAAAGATTTGTCAATTTTATTTTTTCAAAAAATCAGTTTTATTGATTTTTCTCTATTGTCCTCTTAGTCCCTATTTAATTTATTTCTGCTACGGTCTTTGTTCTTTACTTCCTTCTCCTAACTTTGGGCTTAGCTTGTTATTTTTCTAGTTCCTTGAGGTGTAAATTTAGGTTGTTTATTTGAGATCGTTCTTTTTTCTTTTTAATGTAGGCATTTACTGCTATAAACTTCTCTCTTAGAATTGCTTTTGCTGCATCCCCTAAGTTTTGGTATGTTGTGTTTCCATTTACGTTGGTCTCAAGATATTTTTTGATTTCCCTATGATTTCTTGTTTGACCCATTGATTGTTCAGGAATGTGTCATTGACTTCTTCCAATTTTTTAAAATAGATCTTTATTGGAGTATAATTACTTCACAATACTGTGTTAGTTTCTGTTGCACAACAAAGCAAATCAACCATATGCATACACGTCCCCATATCCCCTCTCTCTGGAGCCTCCCTCCCATCCTCCCTATCCCACCCCTCTAGGTCATTACAAAGCACCAAGCTGATCTCCCTGTACTATGCTGCTGATTCCCACCAGCCAACTATTTTACATTCGGTGGTATATATATGTCAGTGCTACTCTCAGGAATGTGTCATTTAATTTCCACATATTAGTGAATTTTCCAGGTTTCCTCCTGTTATTGATTTCTAGTTACGTGCCATTGTGGTCACAAAAGATGCTTGATATAACTTCAGTCTTCTTATGTTGGTTAATACTTTTTTTGTGGCCTAACATGTGATCTATTCTGGAGAATGTTTTGTGTGCACTTGAGAAGAATGTCTATTCTACTGCTGTTGGACAGAATGTTCTGTATATGTCTGCTAGGTCTATTTGGTCTAAAATGTAATTCAAGTCCAATACTTCCATATTGATTTTCTGTTTGGATGACCTACCCATTGTTGAAAGTGGGGTACATCAATATATGCTTTCAGATGTTAATATTTGTTTAATATATATAGGTAATCCAAGGTTGGGTGCATGTATATTTACACTTGTTAGATCTTCTTGATTAAATGACCCCTTTATCATTATATAATGACCTTTTTTGTCTCTTATTACAGTTTTTGACTTAAAGTCTATTTTGTCTGATGCAAGTATAACTCCTTTGCTCTTTTTTGGTTTCCATTTGCATGAAATATATTTTTTCTATTCCTTTACTTTCAGCCTATGGGTGTCATTAAAGCTAAAGTGAGTCTCATATCAGCAGCATAGAATTGGGTCTTATTTTTTAATCTATTCAGCTACTCTGTGCATGCAGACTGGTCATGGAGTCAGGGTCTGAAGTGTGGGTGCAGGCAGAGCAGCCATGGCTCTGGGGCCTGGGACATTCACAAGGTTAAGGAGGGCTGACAGCCCTCATCCTGAAGTGGTGCAACAGCAACTCCTTCTTGGGAGGGGTGTGGAGTGGTGTCTCCCTCTTCAAGCAGTCTGTAGTCACAAAGGCTACCTGTGTCCTCTGCAAAGCAGGTCATTGGGATCCATGCTGATGAACACTATGTGACCCTCCACTGAGATATCTGTGGGAGCCTGCAGTTTTTGAATTAGAGTCTACTTTGTCTGATATTAGAATAGCCGTCCCTACTCTCTTTTGGTTATAATTTACACTGAATATCTTTTTCTAACCTTTCACTTTCAACCCATGTATGTCATTAGATCTAAAACAAATCTCTTATAGACACAGTATCATTGGATTCTATTTGTTTTACCCATTCTGACAATCTCTGTCTTTTTTTATATTTTTTCTGTGGTACGTGGGCCTCTCACTGTTGTGGCCTCTCCCATTGCGGAGCACAGGCTCCAGACGTGCAGGCTCAGTGGCCATGGCTCACGGGCCCAGCTGCTCCACGGCATGTGGGATCTTCCCGGACTGGGGCATGAACCCGTGTCCCCTGCATCGGCAGGCGGACTCTCAACCACTGCGCCACCAGGGAAGCCCAATCTCTGTCTTTTGATTGGGTAGTTTAATCCATTTATATTTATATTTAAAGTAATTACTAATAGGGAAGGACTTGCTATTACCATTCTGATATTTGTCTTCTGTATGTCTTATAGCTTTTTTGGACCCTCATTTCCTCCCTTACTGCCTTCCTTTGCGTCTGGTTGATTTTTTTTGACATGTTTTGATTGCCTTCTTATTCCTATTGTGTGTATTCTATATATATTTTCTTTGTGGTTACCATGGGGTTACATAAAACATCCTAAAATTATAACAACCTATTTTAAAAAGTTTATTTGTTTATTTTAGTTTTGGCTTTGTTGGGTCTTCGTTGCTGTGCGTGTGCTTTCTCTAGTTGTGGCGAGCAGCGGCTACTCTTTGTTACAGTGCGTGGGCTTCTCATTGTGGTGGCTTCTCTTGTTGCAGAGCACAGGCCCTAGGCACGTGGGCTTCCGTAGTTGCGGTATGTGGGCTCAGTGGTGTGGCTCATGGACTGTAGAGTGCAGGCTCAGTAGTTGTGGCACATGGGCTTAGTTGCTCCATGGCATGTGGGATCTTCCTGGACCAAGGCTTGAACCCATGTCCCCTGCATTTGCAGGTGGATTCTTTTTTTTTTTTTAACATCTTTATTGGAGTATAATTGCTCTACAATGTTGTGTTAGTTTCTGCTGTATAACAAAATAAATCAGCTATAGGTATACATATCCCCTCCCTCTTGTGTCTCTCTCCCACCCTCCCTATCCCAACCCTCTAGGTGGTCACAAAGCATGGAGCTGATCTCCCTGTGCTATGTGGCTGCTTCCCCCTAGCTATCTATTTTACATTTGGTAGTGTATATATGTCAATGCCACTCTCTCACTTCATCCCAGCTTACCCTTCCCCCTCCCCATGTCCTCAAGTCCATTCTCTACATATGCGTCTTTATTCCTGTCCTGCCCCTAGGTTCTTCAGAACCTTTTTTTTTTAAGATTCCATATATATGTGTTAGCATATGGTATTTGTTTTTCTCTTTCTGATTTACTTCACTCTGTATGACAGACTCTAGGTCTATCCGCCTTACTACAAATAACTCAATTTTATTTCCTTTTATGGCTGAGTAATATTCCACTGTATATATGTGCCACATCTTTTTTATCCATTCATCTGTTGATGGACACTTAGGTTTATTCCATGTCCTGGTTATTGTAAATAGTGCTGCAATGAACATTATGGTACATGACTCTTTTTGAATTATGGTTTTCTCAGTGTATATGCCCAGTAGTGGGATTACTGGGTCATATGGTAGTTCTATAGTTTTTTAAGGAAACTCCATACTGTTCTCCATAGTGGTTGTATCAATTTACATTCACACCAACAGTGCAAGAGGGTTCCCTTTTCTCCACACCCTCTCCAGCATTTATTGTCTGTAGATTTTTTGATGATGGCCATTCTGACTGGTGTGAGGTGATACCTCATTGTAGTTTTGATTTGCATTTCTCTAATTATTAGTGATGTTGAACATCCTTTCAGGTGTTTGTTGGCAATCTGTATATCTTCTTTGGAGAAATGTCTATTTAGGTCTTCTGCCCATTTTTGGATTGGGTTGTTTGTTTTTTTGATATTGATGGCAGGTGGATTCTTAACCACTGTGCCACCAGGGAAGTCCCATAACAACCTATTTTCAAATTCACTTACATAAAACTCTACCTCTTTACAGCTCTGCACCTTCCCACTTTATGTTATTGATGTCATAAATTATATGTTTATATGTTATGTACCCATTAATATAGAGGTATAGTTATTTTTTATGCATTTGTCTTTTAAATTCTATAAGAAAATACAAAGTGGAGTTAGAAATCAAAGTTACAATAACACAGGTATTTATATTTGTCCATATATTTACCTTTACTGTAGATCTATATATTTTTGTATGGTTTTGAGTTACTGTGTAGAAAAAAAAAAAGGTGACTCCATTTCTACCAGCCTATCAGAGACTAAGGGACTCCTTCTTGAGAGGTATTTGAAAATTTCTGGCCTCTGTTACTGCTAAAGTAACTTCATAAGCGTTGACTTATTAATTAAATAAGTTAATAATTTAATTAATAATTTAATGCGTATGAGCCTATAATATTTCAGGCAATATACATAAGACCTTTTTTTGGGTGAATATAATTTCTGGGCATGCAGGTAACAAACTTTTAGGTTGTCTTTCAATGTACATATTCTTAGAGAATTGAAACTGTCAAAGAAATCTTGACTTTTAGTGGCTGGCACCAGAGTTGTCCCATAATAGTGTGTTCCTGGGGTGAGCTGAATGCGTATTCTCAACTTTCCTGAACTAGTCTGATTATAATCTGAACTTCATAAAGTTCATGTGCCGCACTGAGGTCGTTGTTTAATATTCAACAAGGATTATGCCAGCAAAGTAGTGCTGCAGGAAAACATCAGTTAACTGTTGTCACTGCTGTGACTTGATTTGTGTTGCAACATATTCCACCTGGTTAATGATCTCAGTCACCACCCTTGCCTTGTATCTCTGTCTTCTAGGTCTGTAACCTTGGAAGTTTTGAACTTAGCTCATGGAATCCTAGTACCTGGCACTGAGAACATGTTGTACAACCTCCATATGTGACAGATAGGGAGCTGAGAGTGCAAGTGTCTTGTCCATCAAGTGAGTGAATGACAGATTGGAGTGGGACCTTGGGGTCTGGACTCTCACGATGACTTCCTTCCAACAACACTGTTCTGGTTATGCCTTCATTTCTTCTGTAATCTCGTGTCTGGTTAGATCCAGCTGATTCCTGCTTTCCACTCTCCGCCTTCTCCAGTGCTCCCTTCCATAGGTCACTCTGTGCCTCAGAGACTCTCTGTGGCCCTTGACTACATTCTTAGAAGGAATGCTTAGCCTCAGTTTACAAAGCTGTTCTGGGTGAAGCTGATGGGAGGCCTGGGCCTTGTCCCCTTGGCATCATCATCTTCTGACATCTGTTTCCCACCTTTAGGGGTGGTCCTCGCTTGAAAAGAGCTGATCCAGAGGGTCAGACTTGACCCTTTGGCTGATCTTGCAGTGCTCACTCAAGCTGCTGCCCTGTTCCTTTCTTCTCCATCTTTCATCTCTTAGACATGTCCTTTGTTCCAACCCAGCAATTCTGTGTGTTGTCTCCCTGCAGAGACTTTGCCTTCCAGGGCTGTGCCGGGCTCCATGGGGAGAGCTGTAGGCACTTGAAAGTGGCTTGTAGAAGGCTCTGGAACAGGAGGTAAGGCCAGCGTCAGCAGTTGGCAGGGCAGGAGGGAAAGGCTGGGCCTCAAAAGGCCCTCACTGTCACTCAGTTGAATAAGCACGTCTTCCTAAGCTCTCTTGCCAGGCATGGTGCTTGATGGCGGAGAAATAAAAGCAAACTTACTTCCCTGCGTGGAGCAAGTCTATGAGCACCATTGTTTTCCTACAGCATGTGCTCAACTTCGTGTCTCTGTCATGTTCTGGTAATTCTCACAATATTTCAAACCTTCCACCAGCAAAAGATTATGACCCGCAGAAGGCTCAGATGGTGTTTAGCAATTTTCATCAGTAAAGTATTTTGAAAGTAAGGTATGTACATTGTTGTTTTTTTTTTAAGACATAATGCTATTGCACACTTAGTAGACTACAACAGATTGTAAACATAACTTATAGGCACTGGGAAAATAAAAAATTTGTGTGACTTGCTTTACTGCGATATTCACTTTACGGCAGTGGTCAGGCACCGAACCTGCAATGTCTCCAAGGTATGACTACACTGTATTTGCATTCCTACCTTCCTTGAGTCACTTCTTTATCCTCTCAAAATACTTCTTGGGATCACCCTCTAAATTAACTATTTATATCCAAGTATTTATCTCAGGGTCTGTTTGGGGGAAATTAAAACTAAGAGCCCTATTATGTACCTGGGTTTTTGTTTTTTTGGGGTTTTTTTGCGGTACCCGGGCCTCTCACTGCTGTGGCCTCTCCCATTGCGGAGCACAGGCTCCGGACACGCAGCTTCAGCGGCCATGGCTCACGGGCCTAGCCGCTCCACGGGCATGTGGGATCTTCCCGGACCAGGGCACGAACCCGTGTCCCCTGCATTGGCAGGCGGGCTCTCAATCACTGCGCCACCAGGGAAGCCCGTACCTGGGGTTTTACATCCATTTTCTTATATACTTTTCACACAAGCCATGGAATATGCGTCGAATCCTTTTTAGAGATGAGGATGCTGAGGTTCAGAGAGGTTAAAAGATTCCCCAGGGTCACATAGCTAATGAGGATAGAACCAGTGTTTGAAACTATGTCTGTGTGACTCCTAAGCCTGTCCCATTTCTACTATTTCTACTGTTTCAGGGAAAACCCCCTGCATCAGGGTCAGCAGACCAGTTCTTCCTCCACATCAATGTGTGACCTTGGGCAGACCCCTTGGGTGTTCTTGGCCTAAATCTCATTTACATATTTAAAGGTTATCTCCCTGGAGCTGGACAGGATCAGGCCTTTCTTTGGAATGTGCAGGGTTTGGACAACTCAGGTCTGCTGAGTTAATCCTTTACTGCACACTTTCATAGCTCTTTCTTGTCATTCAAGACCCAGCACAAACACGACTTCCTTAGAGGCTTTTGCCATCTGACCATCCTGAAAAACCCTCATCACTTGTTACCATTTTGCCTTGGTTTGTGTCATCATTGCTCTTTGCCATCTGTTTTCTTGTTTGTGTATCATCTACCTTCTCCTCTAGAATATAAATTCTTTGAGGGTGGAGATTTTTTTGATCATGTTGTATCTCAAATGCCAAGAACAGAGAATGGCAAAGAATAGTCATGAATAATAAACACTTTTTGCTGAATGAAGGAATCTGGACCACCATAGGCTGATTTCTAATCTCTTCTATCTTTAAACGACCATTAATCAAGTTAAAGTATTCATATTTTTTAAACTAGATTTTGAGTTCTTGTAAAGAAAGACTTTTTCCCATGATTTTTCTACCTGAAAGTTCTGAAGGCTATTAGGCAAAGCATGTGCTGAGAAATGCTTGTTGAATGAATGACTCTTCTTTCCCCGAAAGTCCCACACCCTCAGGCTCTCCCAGGGTTTCCTCTTCCCCTGCCTTCCTTCCTCTTCCCCCGTTTTGCTAATATGACTTGTTAATCAGAATGCTGACCTCACCTGTGGTTTCTCCCGTTATTCGCGGCTCTTTGGTAATGATTTGGCACTTCCTGTGATGACAAGCATGTCTCTCCCTTCAGAACTGTGACTCTTGATGACTTCACTCCAGGAGGAAGTTCATAAGATGCCCAGTGGAAGCCAATCTTATTAGAGGCAGGTTTGAATGATGCTTGTATTAATGCCTTAGGGCTGCCCTAGCAAAATACCATAAGCTGGGTGGCTTAAAAGAACAGAAATTTCATTTGAGTGGCAAGGTCAATAGGGGATGGATCATCACTGGTTAAAGCCACATGTTGCCATCATCCCCTTTGCCAGTGACTAGTCTGTTAAGTTTCCCTCCTAAGGGAATGATGGGTGCTGAATCAGCAGAAAACTAGTTCCATTTCCTGCAGAGGCATGAGACCTTGAGGACAGCTGGACAGCTCACTCATTCAGAGTAAAGAGAGGAAACGCCCTCGCAGGGGCACTGGTCATGCCAGGCATCAGTCACTGTCAGAAGCAATCAGTTCTGTCAAAAGAGACTGGAGCCATGTGGACATATCTTGCATATGTTCCATAGCATTCCAGAGTTTTAGTTTCTTCAATCAATCTTTGTTGAACTCTTATTGTGTGCCAGGTACTTTTTCAGTGTTGAAGATATGAGGGAAAACTAGACAGACGGGGTCCCTGCCCTCGAGGGACTCACATCCCAGTGGGGAGAGAGACAACGAGGAGACAAATACAGCAATTACATATCACCTAAGCGCCAAGACAGAACTGAACATGGTGCTGAGGTGGCAAGTAACGGGGGATCCAATTAGTCCAGAGGGTCAGGGGAGGCCTCTCTGAGGAGGCAGTATTTTAAGCTGAGACATGAAGAATTAGGGGAGGAGCATTCCAGGTGGTGGAAACAGCAAGTGCAAAGGCCCTGAGGCAGGAAAAGTCTTGGCTTTGTCTGACAATAACAGAAGACCATGTGTCTGGAGGGCCACGTGTGAGGCAGGTAGTAAAAGGAGATGAGGCTGGAGGGGTGGGCAGGGACCTCAGGGGCCAGTGGCAGGAGGCTGACTTTTAATAAGTGCATCTGGAACCCACCGGTGAGTCTTTAGCAGGAGAGCAACACAGTGTGCTTCCCCTGCAGGGTCAGTGGGGAGACTGTCCAGGAGGGGGCAGAGTGGAAGTAGGGGGCTGGCTGGGAGTTGCCCAGGTATTCAGGTGAAAGATTCAGGAAGTGGAGGTGGTTCAGAGCAGACGCAGCAGAAATGCATATTGTGGGAGGAACAGACAGGCCTTGAGGATGGACTGGAGGTAGGGGTGAGTGAGAGAGGAACCCAGGGTCCTGGCCTGAGCAGCCTGTCGTCACTCCCAGTGGCTCCCCTTCTGGCCTGTGCCATACATACCTGCTGTGCTTTGAGGACTCAGGTCTGACTCTTTGGGGCTCCATTATGAGAGGTTAAAGCCCAGAAAAGCGAAACAAGAGGCCAGACAGGGAGACTGGATTGCCCACTTCATGCCTTAAAGTGCTTAATCAGTTGCTTCTCAGTCTCAGTTGGGTGACCTGAGCTCCTTGAGTTCAGTCTTGGCAATTGACTCATCGTTTTCCAAATCCTCCAAGATGATGCCTGGTGTGTAGGGAGGGGTTAGGACTTTTGAGAATAAGAAAGTGGACCTCGCAGGCCTCCATGGTAAGGGGTGACGTTCACTTGAGCTCTGCCCTGCGGCTTCCAGCCTGGAGGGAGGGTCGTCCAGGCTGAAGGGGAGGTGGGACACTGAGGTTCCACACTTAGATGTCTTGGTGGGGGAGGAGGCTGCTGGGCAGGGTGAGCCCGGCTGCCCCAAGACGTCTGGAGCGTGGCCCTGCACGCAGAGCGTAGTCTGCAGAAAGCCCATGGGTCTCCCTCCCCTGCTGGCCCCCAGGAACCTTCTGCTCCAAGGGTGGTGACAGGGGCCCAGAAGTCCTCCATGAGGGAAGGAGAAGGGATTGTATTAGTTTCCCAGGGCTGCCATAACAATGTACGACAGGGCTTCCCTGGTGGAGCAGTGGTTGAGAGTCCGCCTGCCGATGCAGGGGACACGGGTTCGTGCCCCGGTCCGGGAGGATCCCACATGCTGCGGAGCGGCTGGGCCCGTAAGCCATGGCCGCTGAGCCTGCGCATCCGGAGCCTGTGCTCCGCAACGGGAGAGGCCAGAGCAGTGAGAGGCCCACGTACCACACACACACAAAAAGAACAATGTATGACAGACTGGGCAGCTTAAACAACTGAAATGTATTCTTTCATAGTTCTGGAGGCTGGAAGTCCAAGATCAAGGTGTCAGTAGGGTTGGTTCCTTCAGTCTTCTCCCCATGTCTTCACATGGTCTCCCCTTTGTGCTTGTCTGTCCTAATTTCCTCATAAAGATACCAGTCAGTTGTGAGATGGGAACTGACATACATACACTCTTGAAACTATGTATAAAATAGATAACTGATGAGAGCCTACTGTGAACTCTGGTAAGTGCTCTGCGGTGACCTAAATGGAAAGGAAGTCAAAAAAAGAGGGGATATATCTGTACGTATAGCTGATTCACTTTACAGTGGAAACTAACACAACAGTGTAAAAGCAACTATACTCCAATAAAAATTAATTTTAAAAAAAGAGACGCTAGTCGTATTGGGTAGTACTCACCCATATGACCTGTTTAAGCCTTAATTGCCTTTTTAAAGGCCCCATCTCCAACCACGGTCACATTCTGAGGTTCTGGGGGTTAGGACCTCAACCTTTGAATTTGGAGGGGACACAATTCAGCCCATAACAGGATCTCAGGAGAGAGCCCTTGGGCCTGCACATAGCTGTCACACGAAGGCGAAGGGGCCCTGCAGCAGTGCATGTGCACTGTCATCAAGGCCGGGTGGAGTGGGGGGTTGGGACCTGGGCCAGTGAGAAGGGCCCAGGTCAGCAGGGGTAACTCTCAGACCAGATAGAACCAGACCTGTGACCTTAATCATTAAGCTGTGCTTGTTCCAAACAACCTCATTAGTCCCCCTGCTGGGATGAACCACCCAAAGGGCAGGGGGGGCTTTGAGGCTAATGTTGGCCCCATGGGTGTCCTTTTAGGGCCCAGCCCACTGCTAAGCACATTGCAGGCCCTCTGCAAACACATCTCCTGGTTGTTTGTGAAGCACCCTGTGGACGCCCAGGGGCGCCGCTCATCCGTATGCCATGTGGGGATTTCCCAGCACCCGCTCTCAGGAGTTTCATCTGAACCTCAAACATGCCTGGGAGGTCAGCAGGGGGTCTTGTCCGGGCTTCTGTTTGGATTTACAGAGATTTCCTGGGCACCTCTCTGGGTCAGGCATGAAATGCTTCCAGTTTGGTGGGGAAATGTCAGACCCAGGAACAGACCGATTCAATATGGTGAGAGGTTGGTACTGGGGCTTTGGGAGCAAGAACCGGAGCACTTTGTCCTAAAGGGGTTTGGGAGGAAGTGACCACTGAGCTGGCGCTTTTAAAATTTATTGCTAAAAACCAAATTCATAGACACACATGCTTTAAAAAGTGGAACAGTCCTACCCAGTTTACAACAAAATTAGAACTGCCTTGCTCTACCTGATCCCCACTCTGGTTTTTCCCTCCAGTGTCCATTTTCACCCCACTTAGAAGTTTCTTCTGGTGTTTGTTGCCATGTCATTAAATGACATGCTTATCCTACTGTTTCTTGCTTACTCTGGGCGATGAGAGGTCAGGTTTCTGGTATCCTTCTTGCCTCACAACCACTTCCCGCCTTCCCAAAACAAGTTGCCTCATTATGACCTAAATTCTCATTACTCACACTGAAGCCATGCACACGTCTATGCTTCTGTTTCTGTTCTTGACATCTTTTCATTTTCCTTGGAACCAATAATTACTCTAGTAATGATGAGTTTTCTGTGTCCCAATCTATCACCTGTTCTCCACCAGAAGTGTAACTAACTCCCCTCTCAGGACATTCAAGCCCTCCCCAGGCTCTCTCCTTGCTTAGGCCTAGGCTGCTTGCTCCTGCTTCCACATGGCCGTCATCCTGGGCATTCCCCTTGCCTCTCTGCTGCACTGAATTGCCTGGATCTGTCTCTTTCTTGGTTTTGTCCCTTGTTTTGGTAGAGGGCATCATCTTGTCACTTTCTGAGGAATGATGCATAGGAGTAAATTTTTTTTTAAAGAACTTGCATGTCTGAATAATGTTCTGTTTTGCATTCATGCTTGTTTGGGTGTAGAATTCTAGGTGGGGCAGAATTTTCTGTCTGAATTTGAAGACACAGAGTCTTGCTTCTGGTATTGCTGTTGAGAAGTTTAATGCCCTTCTGATTTCTGTTCCTTTGTGTGTGACCTGTTTCATGTCCCCACTCCCTTTTGGAAGCTTTTGGGATTTTCTTTTTGTCCCTGGTCTTCTGAAATGTCATGACTCTGTGTCCTGCTGGATCTGCTTTCATCCATTGTTCTAGGCCAGAGCTGTCCAATCCACCTTTCTGTGCTGATAAAAATGCTCTCTACCTGTGCTGTTCAATACTGTGGCCTCCAGCTGCTTGAGGCTGCTGAGCACTTGAAATCTGGCTGATGTGACCAAGGAACTGCTTGTCTGGTTTTATCTAATTTTAAGTAATTTATATTTTAATTTAATTAGCCATATGTGACTAGGGGCTACCATGTTGGATAGTGCACTTCAGTGACATTCAGTATGGAGACTCTTGCCCTTTGGTTCTGGGAAGTTTTCTTGAATTATTTCTTTAAGTTTTAAAAATTATCTGTTCTCAAACCCCTATTGGTCAGATGATGAAACTCCTGAAACGATTCTTTCTTATTTTTTCTCTCCCACTTTCCGTCTTTGTCTCTATTTTTCTTTTGGAGTGAATCATTTAACTTCACTTTCATACCTTTCAATGGGATGCTACATCTTGTGTTATTTTTATTTCTGTGAGTGCCTTTTTGCTCTCCGTTCTGATTTCACATCAGCACAGGACTCAGGCCACTGTGACTGTTTTCCAGAGCTCCCTTCCTCCTCCCACGTTGTTTCTGTTCCTTTGAGCTCCTTTTTCTGTTTATTTGGATCTTTCCCTTGAATGCTGGCTGGTCCTTGCCTGTCTGCTTGTATTTGAGGACGTGTGGGAGTTGTCAATGGTGGGCTTCGGTGTAGAGCTATCTGGCTGGAGGATCCCTGAATATCAGGATCTGTAGAGCCTTTGGGCTGTTCAGCTTCCCAAGAAGGAATTCCCTAGTCTTCTGCCCAGGAGACGGAGGGTGGTGGAAATCTCATGACTCCTTCTGCCTTCAGTAATGCATCCTGACATCCTCTCTGCCAGGCGTCTCCAAGTCCAGAGTACGTCCAGTCCAGTTCAACATGTGCAGAGAATATCCCCCAGTCTTCTACAGGCTAGGGAAGGTGGCCATAATAAAGTAACACAACCTGGGTGGCTTAAAACAATATAAATTTATTGTCTCACAGTTCTGGAGGCCAGAAGCTCGGGGTCAGGGTGTCAGCAGGGTTGGGTCTTCCTGGAGGCTCTGAGGGAGAATCTGCTCCATGCCTCTTCCTAGCTTCTGGTGATTGCTGGAAATCCTTGGTGTCCCTGGCTTGTGGCAGCACCACTTCAGTCTCTGCCTCCATCTTCATATTGCTTCCTTCTCTCTGTGTGTGTCTGTCTCTTCAATCATTGAATTAGGGCCCACTCTACTCCAGTATAACCTCATCTTAATTACCTAATTACATCTGAAAGTCCTATTTCCAGATAAGGTCATATTCTGAAATTGCTGGTGGACATGAATTTTGGGGGAACATTATTCAACCAAGTACAAGAGGGAAGTCTAATACTTTATTACATAAACTTTAAACAGTCCTGTTTTCACCCTCACTTAACACTTCCAGTTACAGAGGTGCCTGGTGCATGTAGTTCCTGAGTCTTTCTGGCCTCCAGTGGCGTGGTTCTGTTTACTTCTGGTCTCCCGAGTGCTGTGGGCTCAGCTTCACTTTTCTCTGCTCTGCCAAGTGAGTGCTTTCATGGCAGATACACAGTGGTCATGGGCATAGACTCTGGGGCCAGACCACCTGGGTTTAAAGCTTGGGTCTGTGGCTGTGTGACCTTGTCCAAGTGACCTAACTCCCCTGTGCCTGTAAAAAGGGGGTGATAATGAGAGAACCTTCTACGTACTGTTATTCTGAGGACTAAGGAGAAAACTTAGGAAGGTGTCTTGCACGAAGAGCTCTTGATGACTCTTGGCTACATCTACTTGTAGGTTCAAACAGTTGGTGGCTGTGGTCTCCTATCTGGTTGTCTTTGTCCCTATGGATTTATGCCTTTTAAGAAAGCTCTTTAGGGACTTCCCTGGTGGCCCAGTGGTTAAGACTCCATGCTCCAGATGGAGGGGGCCTGGGTTTGATCACTGGTCAGGGAACTAGATCCCACATGCATGCTGCGACTAAGAGTTTGCATGCCACAACTAAGGAGCCAGCAAACCACAACTAAGGAGCCTGCGAGCTGCAACTAAGACCTGGTGCAACCCAATAAATATAAATAAATATTTTAAAAATTATTAAAAAATGAAAGCTCTTTAATACATTTTATGGGGGCTTCAGGTAGCATCAGAAGTAAATGCTTGTGTTAAATCCACCATGTTTAAGCTTCTGAGAGGAATCTTAAAGATGAAGAGGCATTCAGGAGGGAATAAGCAGGTGGAGCAGCCTGAGCAAAGGTGGAGAGGTGTGAGGTAGCATGGGCTGTGCAGGGACCTGCAAAGACTCCAGTCTAATGCAGCATAAGGTCTGAGGAGGGGGGTCTGGGACACAGCTGGGGTGTCACCTGTCACCTGGATGAGGCACAGGCCGTGCGGGACTGTGGGAAGGGGTCAATCGGAGATGCCCTGATTAGATGTGCAAAGGCTGCCCTGTGATAGGTGATCAGACAGGAGGCTGTGGTCATTGTCTAGGTCAGAAATGGTGAGGGTCTGCATGGGGGAGGGGAGTGAGAAGAGAGGAAATTTTGGAAAGAGATTGAAACTCTTAAAAATATTGTTAGTTATTCCTTCCTAAAATTTTATTTAAAAAATTCAAATACAGAAAATTTGAACAGAAAGATGGAAAAAATCTTATAGTAAACACCTATCTACCACCTTCTGGACTGAATAATTAGCATTTTGCTTTCTCTGTTTCATCACCCATCTTCCCATCCCTCTATCCATCCATCAGTCCATTTCACTTTTTGACTCAATTCAATGTGCATGCAGAATGAGAATACTTTACCCCTGAACACTGCAGCATGAGTGTCATTAACTAGATGAGCCATGATGACTAAATAAAACTGATCTACTGATACTATCTTTCTTTAAAATTTTGATATTTTGTTCTTCCTAGGTTTTTTTGCATTAATATTGATTTTTTAAAATAGTAGGTTAGAATATAATTTGTCTTGATCACAGATTTTTGGCAATTTTCTGCTCAAGTGGAATGCCTTACTTTCCTCGCCCTATTCCCTGCCCTGCCTGGAAGTCCTGACTAAATTTTATAAATAACACTGTGTCTGTAAGGAAGGAATGAGCTCTCCTTACTCCTGTTTTTGGTTCCTTTGGGATTTGTTTTTTCTTTGTCAACAATGCACTCACTTTGGGAATTTTTAGAAATAATTTCTGCCCCAGGGTAGGAGGAGGAGAGTGGGAAGGATTTCAACCCAGGGTCTTTGACATCCTACAGGGCTGGGGAGACCTGGGGCTGGAGGGCCTGCTCAGGGCCCTGAGCTCACACAGCTGGACAGACACCCCCAGCCCCAATTAGAATCCAGGAAATGATGTCCTCAACATTTATGAGTCAGTGTCTCCACACACAGCAGGTGGTAAGAGGAGCCACTTAAACACGATCAATAAGAAGGAAAGGGCTTCCCTGGTGGCGCAGTGGTTGAGAGTCCGCCTGCCGATGCAGGGGACACGGGTTTGTGCCCCGGTCCGGGAAGATCCCACATGCTGCAGAGCGGCTGGGCCCGTGAGCCATGGCCGCTGAGCCTGTGCGTCTGAAGCCTGTGCTCTGCAACGGGACAGGCCACAACAGTGAGAGGCCCGCGTACCGCAAAAAAAAAAAAAAAAAAAAAAAAAAAAAGACAAGAAACAACAAGTGTTGGCAGTGAAATGGAGAAAGGGGACTTTCCTGCACAGTTGGTGGGAATATAAGTTGGCCCAGCCACTATGCAAACTAGGATGGAGGTTCCTCAAAAAACTAAGAGTAGCACTACCATATGACCCAGTAATTCCACTTCTGGACATTTATCCCAAGAATATGAAAACATAAATTTGCACACTGCAGCAATATTTACAGTAGCCAAGCTATGGAAGCAACCTAAGTGTCCAACAAGGTTCTTGAGTTGCCACCACAAGGCATTTGGATTTTATCCTGTGGATGATGGGAGTGGTTGGAGAGATTTGAACAACAGAAGAATGTTATAAGTGTAACGTTTTAATGGGTTTTAACAGGTTCTGTCTGGTGGCAGAGTAGGGGGTTCTCAGGACGAGGCCAGCGTAGGGTCAAGCAAAACTCATTAGGTGGTTACTGCAAAAATTAGGAGAGACTGCCAGCCCTTCACCCCCTCTTTTGCAAAATAACCTGCGATGTTCATCTTTCCCTTCATCTGACACTTGCTGTTTCATTAATTACCTTCCTCGTGGTCTTCTGAAATTTGCCTCCTGGCCTGTGATTCCCCTTTCACTCATTGATTTCTTTTTTTTTTCCTTTATAAATTTATTTATTTTATTTTTGGCTGCGTTGGGTCTTCATTGCTGTGCACGGGCTTTCTCTAGTTGCGTCCAGCAGGGGCTCCTGTTCACTGTGGTGTGCGGGCTTCTCATTGCGGTGGCCTCCCTTGTTGTGGAGCAGGGGTTCTAGGCGTGTGGGCTTCAGTAGTTGTGGCACACAGGCTCAGTAGTTGTGGCTCGCAGGCTCTAGAGGGCAGGCTCACTAGTTGTGGCACACGGGCTTAGTTGCTCCGTGGCATGTGGGATCTTCCCAGATCAGGGCTTGAACCCATATCCCCTGCACTGGCAGGCGGATTCTTAACCACTGCGCCACCAGGGAAGCTCCACTCATTCATTTCATCATTTTTTACTTCCTGCTTCTTGGAAACCCAAATGATTCTGATTGCTACATGTCAGAACTGTTTGCAGCATCCCCTATCTGCTGACACCATGAGTTCAGTGAATACATAAAATTTAGTAGGCAGAAGGGTGTGCTGTCATTTTTGTGGCCAAAATCACCTCTGTAGCATTTGCACAACAGTGGAAGCATGGTGGGAGGAGTGGAAGGAAATATTTATCCCATGTGATAAGTTATAACCTGCCAAGTTATTTCAGGAGACCCTTTGGAGCCCAACCATATATGCCACTGGCACAATTTTGAATCACAAAGTGTGGCTCTATTTCCTGGATTCATGATTTAATTGCTTAGGCAAGAATGCCTTCCCCACCCTGAGCTTCTGTTTCCACATCTGTAAAGTGGGAATTAAATAATCCCAGCACTGCTTATCTCACAGAGATTTCATGAGAATCAACTAAGAGAGACATGAAAGAACTTTATAAACTGTACTTTGCAGTAGAGATGTTAGTGGTTAGTTTATAATGATAAAAATTCTGGGATTGTGGAGAAAGTGAGCAGCCAGAGGAAGTTCTCCTCCTCCTCTTCTTCCCTTTGCTGTAAAGTCTATGAAAGTGCTTCTGCTTCTGGGCATAGGGGAGGAGGTGTGTAGCGGGGCTTTCTGCATGGTGAGGTATGTGTGGGTCAGAAAAAGCATAGCCCTACCTTACCCCAGTCCCCACTGCCAGGCTTGCTAGGGGGCCTTGCCTCATCTCTATGTTGGGGCAGAGCACTGGGTCACTACCCTCTCAGAGAACCTGGGCTCTAGACCCAGTCGTTCCACTAATTCTTGGGCAAGGATGGGCCTGGTAAAGTTAAGACTCTGGGTTATAAAACTAGAAGATCTAGGTTTGAATCCCAGCTCTGCTAGTAGTTAGTTATGCATCCTTGGCTGGTCACTTAACCTTTCTGTGCCCCAGTTTGCTTATTTGTAAAAAAGGGACACATATTTTGTAAGTTTAAGGTGCACAACATGCTGATTTGATACATGTATATATTGCAAAATGATTACCAAAATAAGGTTAGTTAAAATATTCATCACCTCACATAATTACAGTTTTCGTGTGTGTGGTGAGGACATTTAAGATCTACTCTCTTAGTAACCTTCAAGACTATAATACAAAATTGTTAACTCAACTTTGATTACTCAGGACTGAAAAAGCAGATAAGCCATTTACAGTTGATGAGGATATACTGTGTTTCTTATATCTATATAATTACTTTAACTTGGTTGTATTGTACTATAATTACCTGTTTATTTGTCTCTATCTTCAACCTGATTATTGTCTGGGTCTTAGTCGTATCTGTACCCTAAGCGCTGAGAACAGAGCTTTGAAAGTACATGCCGAGCCCATTAGTGCACAAATGAGTAGATGAGAGATGTGGGGTGTGGGGTGATCTTCAGGCACACGTCTTCCTTCACAATCTTCGTCTGTCAGACTTTTAAGTTAGGTATGCCCTGCTGTGGAATGAAGGGGCACAAAGATCATGCCTTCTATTATTTCCCCTTGCACAGCAAGGCCATTTGCATTGATTAGAACAGGGTACTTGCAAAATTTCAGTCCTAAACAATGACTAGCCTATCGCCTCTGGGATAGATTCCAACCAGCTGGACCAGGCCCTGAGGTGAAAAGGGCAGCAGGTGGTCCTGTGGATTTAGTGAGAAAAATCATTGTAGCCCAGTATGTGTTTTGGAGGAAGATGAAGGCATACAGTTTCCACTTCGTTTTGTTTCCAAGAAGAATAAGAAAGGCTGTGGGTTTAGTTGAGTGATCTAAGTTGTCAGAAGTTATCAGATGACACCCCAGTCATCCCGTGTGGGATGTATTTTGTGTTCCTCTCAGTTGGGAACATAGAGAGGTGGATCCTACACACAAGACCCTAGTGTCCTCATGACCTGCACCTGTCTTTATTCCTGGTGAGGTGAGATAGAGTCCTTGGTTCTGGAGACCCTTGGGGGAGCTCCTGGGCAGGGGTATCTATGGAGGTAGGAGCCAGAATTTTAACCAATTTGCTGTTGTAGTCTTGGGTCTCACTATTTCACATAGTGACCCTCATCGTGAAACAGCAAACGTTGAATACTGGCATTTCAGTGCAGAAGACTTGCCAATCTATCTTCATGTTAGCTTACATATGACATGTTGTGATCAATAGCTGTTGAGAAGCCACCTTCAGTCCCTGAGCCTCAGTTTCTGTATCTATAAACTGGGGATTGTATCATGACCCTACTTAACAGCGCCCAGAGAAGGTACTGAAAGAGGGCAGAAATGTGTCAGAATTCGTGGGACTTTCTATGCTACTTTTCCTCAGGATCATCTTCCAGCTTCCCAGGCCTGTCCTTTGTTGGTACTCAAGCTTGTATCCACTTCTCTCCTTCATCACCTCTCTGTAGGGCTCCATTATCCTAGAGGTTCCAGAGGTATGCTACATACTAATCTTGGTTGTGTGTCTCACTCCCTCCTCTGGGAAGCTGCTCTCAAGGTAGGGGAGTGTATGAGCTTCTAGCCCCCAGCCCAGCACAATACCTGCACCTGACATTCACCCACTTGGCCTTGAATCAATGAGTGGATGAACAGATATATTCAGGCATTGTATTTCCAGTGGCAGCTATGGATTTTAACAGGTGCCTCCTGGAGAAAGTCTGAACCCAAAGTTGACAAGCTATGATGGTGGAAATTTCATGTTGCATGACAAGGTCCCAAGGAAATAAAAATGGCAGGTGACATAGTTGGGACTTACTATAATTTACCAATGAGACCTCCACCCACTCGGGCCAGTGTTGGGCAACCCTGAGGACTTTCAGGCCAGAGGGATGGAATGTATTGGCAAGAGGTGAGTATCGCTTGCTCCAGAAGGACTGAAAATGAGAAGGATAAAGGGAGAAGGAAGTGCACAAACACAGCTTAAATGTCCTGTGTTTCTATTGAGTTTTAAGAACCTTTGAGGTTTTGTTTTTCATATAATTCACAGTTGCTCAGGCCAAGGAGATACAGCATTTTGGTCAGAGGGAAGACAATGAACCAGTGTAAATTTCAGACCCTCAGTCCTCTAATTTCTCCCATGAGGAATGGGGTGGGGGCTCACAGATGCCACTGACTTCTACTACAGACCTTCTGCTTAGTAACACCTTGCTACCCCTTAAATATTTTCCATCTAGTCAATGATAAGGAAGCATCTGCTCTGATCTGCCCCCCCTTTTCCCCATAGAAAAACCTCATGTCATCTTTATGGAGTCTTGTTTGCTGTATGTGCCACATCACTGGTGGATAAGGAGGTTGGAGGTCCACTCGGTCACTGGGCTGCTTTCTCCACTTCACTCCCTTCACTCTCATTGATTTTGGACTTGTGGCCTTTCCAGAGAGAGGGGGTCATTCTTTGGTTAAGAATCTGTGTAACTGCTGTCCACTGAAGGACCCTCTGAGGGGCAGGACAGGAAGACTGAATGGATACCCCTTGGTGCAGCCATCACCACATGGTCCATGTCCTGTCTCTCCTTCGGGGGCCCTCTTATCAACAGAACCCTGATGGATCATCCTGAACGTGCAGTGATGGTGGCCAAGGCACAGCCAGGCCCTCTTGTTGTATTAACAATACAGGAAGATGATGCGGTCACCAAATAGCCACAGGAAACAGACACACAGGGGCCCAGAGTTCTCATACTACCAACTCAAGTCCACCAACCTTTCTGATTTCCATACTGCAGAAGGCATTCTGTAAGGTACCAGGGGCATAATGGTGACTAATACTCAGACTGTAGCCCAAACTCTCAATCTGTTAAAGGAAATAGGTGTGGAAACCAACAATGGTTCTGGAGGATAGAAGGACAATAATAGAATTTTGTGTGTGTGTGTGTGTGTGTGTGTGTGTGTGTGTGTTGGGACAGGGGGATGGGGCACGATAGAAGTCATCCAGAAGAGGAAGTGGTTATTCCTATTGGTTAGAGAAGTCTCTAAAACAATGTTCTTTCTGAGCTGGGATTTGAAGGATGAGTAGGTGCCTTATGGGAAAACAAGGATATCTAGGCAGAGGAAACTGCATGGTAAAGATGAGTAGACCTAGCATGTCTGAAGGATTTCAAGTTTTGGAGTTCAGGCAGTTACAGAGAAAAGTGCAGTTTAGAGGATATTTGTGGCTAGTGGTTTTATTTGAGTTTCTGTAACCTTTGAAATTACTGATAACACTGATTGAGTTGTTATTGAATGGCCACCGAATATGAAGTCAAGGGAGGTTAAACTGGACTGTCTGTGATGCTTTGCCAACCATCAAGGCAGGGAGGGCTCATGCAGGTGGAGCACAGGTAGCCCTTCTATTGGCTGCAGCTCCAGCTCCACCCCCTTCCCAGGACATAAACATTTCAGCCTCAATGAACCATCACCGGGTGTGAAAGGAAGCAGGCAGGCAAAGAGTAACACACGCAGCTGGAAAGAAACTCAGAGGAGAGAATCACTGAGGAAAGTGGCCATGGACCTGATCCCAAGCTTTTCCGTGGAAACCTGGGTTCTTCTGGTTACCAGCCTGGTACTCCTCTATCTGTGAGTATCTGTGATCCTGATCGCCTCTGTAACCTTGGACTTGGGGTGCTCATCAGGTCCCACTTTCCCTTTACTGTTTTGAGGATCAGTTAATGGAGGGAAAGTTGCTTAAGCTGTGGGTGCTACAAACACCAAAGGGGTTATTATCGATCTTAACCCAGTTCTGTTGAACGAGTAACCAACCAACACCCCCCCTACCACCACCCCTCAAGTTTTTATCTTCTGTAGCTAGGAGGGTTTAGTGACATTATTTGCTCCTGGGGATGATTGACTACCAGTTTCCATGGACCCAGACTAATCAACCAGAATCCACCAGGGGAAGATTTAAAACAACTGGTCCCTGTGCAGTGGGGTGCTGTCCCCTTTCCAAGCTCTGGGGATCCTGGAGACATGAAGTAACTTGGGATTTGTCTCATGACCTTCACCTTCTGGGTTCAGTATCTGCTGCAAGAGTTGTGTAGAAGGATTGCCCCCTGTGTCACTCAGGGGTTCCTGCTTCCTTCCCTCCCTCCCCAGATGTCATTTACACAGGGCACCTTGTCACCCAGGGGCTGGAAATTGATCGCCCTTCACTTCAGATCAGCTCTTCCCCCTTTCCTGTGTCCCTCCTATGGCACCCTCTTCCAAGGCTCAATTCCCCCACCCTGTACTATGCAGAACTATCTACCCCCAAATGAGAAATCTTTAGAGGAGAGGACACTTGGCAGAAATCTTGAAATTATATTCATTTCTTTCAGCTTTTCCTCTCGTCTCTGAGAGCTTTAGCATCAGCATAGAAATGTGAGAGTTCATGTAACACATTGAAAGTTCAGAAAGGGAAATTGATTTGCCTTGGTTGTGAAGGTGATGGAAGGAACTGGGGTTGGAATAGCCCAAGTCACTCCCATTTTGGAAGTTGGTGCTCACACCTCCACCAGCTTTTCTGGAGGAAGGATCTAAACACCCAGCTGGGCTTGGCCAAAGTGCCTCTGCTGCCTCTTCAAGCACAGTTTCTTTCAGGCAATTTTGGGGTTTATTTTATCACATAAGATTTGATGGATTTGTACAGAATATTTGGAACCTGTAAGACCTTAAAAACTAAGCTTCAAAGAAGAAAAAAGTCTTAATCAAACATTCTGGAACACTTTATGGTTATTCATTCTGTGTTGCACAATGCCTCTTTTGCTATCTTCAGGGAGGCACCTGAAGTTTGCAAGGCCCACTTTTAGCTAAAAGTGCTTACAGAGCATGTTGAAGCATTTATACATAGCACACTTTTCAGCCATACCTTTCTAATTTGCCCCTACAGAGTTAGTTTTGGTGGCCTCGCAGCTTCGTCACTAAAACCATTACCAGCAACCTCTTCCCCTCCACCTCTCTTTTCCTCCATTCTGTCAATTCTCAGAAACACCAGACTGAGAAGACCTGCAAGATTTCAAACCCCCCAGTTGTGGGATTCCACAGAGAACACATGAAGATGTTTCATGTACACCAGCTGTAGGAAGCACCAGCCTTAATGGCTTTTTGAGGTAGTTGGTGCACAGAGGCAGTAAACAAACTAATCTGTGATTGAGGATCTTGAAAAACATGAGTGTGCCTGGTATTGTGTTTAGCAGGTGAGTATCACAGGTTGGAGGACCAGATACCATTTGAGAAAGAATGGTCTGGAAATGGATCCTTTAGTCATTGGTTCACTTATACAGTTATAGTCAGGGAACATATGGTCAGTCACCCTTCTCTGTAGGGCAAGTCAAGCAAATTGCCTGACAACAGAGACTTGAGTGTAGCTGAAAGGTGCTCACATTTCTATGATGCCAAAGGAAGCCTTGAACACAGTTTGTATTTTATAGAAATAAGGACACTGTTATTCTCTAAGTCTTGATTATGAAGTTGGACTTAAGAAGAATTAAATCCTAAAATGGGGTCAGGACATAGAGGGAAAGAAAAGCATAAAAATCTCCATGCAAATTGTAAGAACAATGTCACAGTAGGCTCTCAATAACTGTTATTTTGCAGACAAAGTTAAGCAAAACCTCATTATTGGAACAGAAAAAGAAATTTTCCCTTTCTACCTAGAATGAGAATCTCCAAATCATCTAAGAGTCAAGTTACTAAATAAATATGAATGAATTCCCTGGAAGAATTCCAGCCTGAACCTCTCAGGACCGCTCAAATTAGAAACATTTATAAAGTATTCACTCTAAGATTGGAACCATGAAGATTTCAGCTGCCTTTAGCTAATCATCATTACCTTTTATGGGTCTCATATTGGTGGTGGGCAAGGAGATGATGAGTGAATGTAATGATTGCTTTTGGAGCTGCTGGTATTATTTATTGCCTACATGTTATCTCCTTAGGTTGACTGTTCCAGTTCTGAGTCAGTGACTGGCCAGCTTCAGCACCAATATTCCACAATTCCTGTGACCTGGTTTCCTCTTTCATTTTATAGATATGGGACTTATTCACATGGACTTTTTAAGAAGCTGGGGATTCCTGGGCCGAGACCTCTGCCTTATTTTGGAAATGTTCTGTCCTACCGAAAGGTGTGTGTTGTTTGAGCTCCAGCTTTGTTTCTTATGGTGGCAAATCTCAGCTGAATAATATAGTAAAACTGTCCCTCCTCAGGAGGAAGTTCTGAGGTTTCACACTTTCCAGAAATATCATGGGCCCCACTCAGCACGTGGCCAATTTTACAACACGCCTCTATTTTTCGCTGTTTAGGAGCCTCAGGTTTTGCCGCCTCAGACAGCCCAGCTCTCTAGCTGATTCAGCACAGGACTTGATGTTCCATCTGGTGGGTATTGTGAAGAGGATTTTCTTTCTGCCAGGTGCAGATTCCCAGGAAGGCACCATCCCCTTAGTATTAGGAGAAAAGCATGAAGGGGATGCCTGGTCGTGGCTTATTAAGCTGCGTACACTACAGTCAGGCTTTCCTGTTGGTAGCGTAAGCTCTGGGTAGCATCTTTTTCTTCCTCCTGGATTGCTTGGTAACTTCCGTTTCTAATGCAGCCGGAGTATTCAGTGTCGGGTAATTTGCACGTACTTGAATTATCTCAAGAACTGCTAACGCCTGCAGTTATTTCTGTGGTTCTACTCCATCTTTGCTAACCCTGACATCTTTTGTGTTTCGAGGGGTGGAAGAAGAGCTTTTTTGCTTTACTTCTGTGCCTCCAAAGAAAGCACCTTATGGATGCACCTGAGCAGTGAGTAGGTGTAACGGAGACAAGATGGTGGTTGTCTAGTTACTTCAGGTATTTAACCACTAAATAAGTTGTGGGGTTTTTAAAAAAAAAAAAAAAAGTAAGGCAGAATCACATATACAAAATCACTAGAAAGGATATGATTTGACAAAATTATTAAAAATTGAACTGAACTCAATAGAATGTACTAGGTGGCATATGGACTATGAATTCTGGCCAAGCCTTGATATTAATCCAGCTCTGATGCCTTGCCCAGGGCCTGGCCCCTGAAATGAAGGTCATGAGCTACGTCCATGTGTCCAGGGGGCAGAGCCTTGTGTGCAGGCTGCTCTCTGGCTCAGACTTCCTTTCCTGCAGACATGAGGCTTGTTTCTCAGATCCTGATTCTCCCAACTGAGGTCTTCATTGTCTCATTACTGCCTATGAATTTCATGAACTTTTTTCTCTCTGAAAAAGCAATAATTTATTTTCCACCTTTCCCGGATGAACTCCTTAGTAGATGCACTCCAAGACCCATGTTTCTGAGACCTTCATTTTCATAGGTAAACCATCAAATATCACAGCAGAAACTTAGTAACAGGAAGATTTTTTTCCTTTAAGCAACAGAGGGAAAATTCAGGGCAAGTGTTTAAATTGGTGTTGTTGTTTGTAGTTGTGGTAACTCTCCATCTTTTCTGTGTTGAGCTGGAAAACTAGAAGGTGATCTACTTTGTCATTCATTCATTCACTCATTTATTTTCTCACTCAACACACACCCCTTAGACATTTAAATCTGCTGGACTAAAAAGGTCACTGGTGTCTTTAACTTCCTAATTCTTCTAGAAATCTAGAGAGGGCTCGTGAGATAAATGAAAAGGCTGCTTAACAAGGAGATGAAAGTGTGTACAGGCCGATTTAACTTACCCTTCACTTTAGTTTTCTCACGAAAAACAAGGAGGTACTTAGTATTATTCACAGGCAAAGGTAAGCATTTAGTATCTGTAATAGTTAGAGAAAATGCAAGAGTGATTTAAAATTCTCTGTTCCAATATCTCCTTTTTTTTCCTTCATTTCCCCTAAGAAGTCTCTGAATAAGAACTTCCTTCCAACTGCCAGTGGAAAATAGTAAGCCTGATTTCATGGGTTTCAAGGTATTTTTGTCCCCAAAAGAGGTAGGGTTCAATACATTTAGTTTAATAATCTAATTTTGTTTCTCCTTGCAGGGTATTTGGGAGTTTGACAATGGATGTTTTAAAAAGTATGGGAAAATGTGGGGGTGAGTATTCTGGAAAGTTCCATTGGATAGACTTGTTATGATGTGGCGCCCCCCTGTGGCATGGAAGACAATCGCAGTCCGGAGCTTCTTGGGATGAAGTCATCTATTGTAAAGCTTTGGAGTCTTGTTCTTTCTACCAGGGATCCCTGGTGTCAGCCAGGTGTCCAGGTCTACAGTCTGAATTAGGCCTGGAGATTTGCAGGTCATCACTTTTCTCCAGACTTTGAGGCCCAGGGACTCCTAGCATCTCTTTCTGTCCAGTGTCACTCTTCCCCCCTTCTCCATTTTTCTTTCCTTAGGTTTCATTTAATTGCATAAAATGCATTATTCCAGAACATTCTAACATGTGCCCATAAATGCATTTTTTTACCCTTTCCCACATGATTCACTTTTAATTAAAAGCCAAGAATCCTTTATTTAAGTTTTGCATTTAATATGTCCTTTTGGAAAAAGAGCTGGGGGTTACAGGTAAAGAAAATAGGAAACAATTTCTGCTCAGCTTTTTACATTCTCTACAAGTACGGAGGTTTTTTTGTTATTGTTTTTTTTTTTTTTTTTAATTTTCATCCAAGACTTTCCAATGTAATTGTATTCAATTATTGTTTTATCTACTACTTTTCTCTGACTTTGAAGAGATGTGGGATATATCTAACCCAGAGTGTGTCATGTGGGCTCACAGATTTTAGGAGTTTTGTAGGTTTGATGAGAGCAGCAGGAGAGGTGTAACGTAGTGATTATTTGCCAAAAGGAAGTGGGAGAAGGCTCTGCCTCTCTGAAACTCTTCATCTTCTCTGATCAAGTCCTCAGAAACCATAGGGCCCTGCTGAGTTGCCATGGCCCCAAAAGTCAATGTGATTGAGTGGACAGAACACATAGCCCTTGCATTACCACTGGACCAGCTCCAACTGCCCCTCCAACATTTAATACTTGTGAGCTCTGGATAGAGTCACTTTTTCTGGATCCACTGGTGGATCCCAGTTCTCTCATTAGAAAATGGTTCTCATGCCTGGGTGTAAATGAGAACCACCTGGGAGAACTTGTTATAAATACAGAACTTTGACCCCATCCATCAGCATACCAAATCAATATGATCTGGGATGGGGCCAAAAATCTGAATTTTAACTGGTAGTATAAGAAATACTAAGGCTGGAGTGACATCTGAATATAAAGCGTCACCCCAAACCACTATCCCTTCTCCACCCAGGTGTTTTTGAAAAAACATGATGGGAAAAAGGGAATCATCCAAGTAATATGGTCAGTCAGATGGAAGAGCAGATTAAGTGCGTCTTCAATCCCTTCCGTCACTGCTTCAACACTAAATGCACATGACACCCACTTAAACCCTCTGAGTTTTAGAATTTTGGGGGAGGGGGGAAATAATGCACTGGTTCTCATCCATTTTTATATGGGATCACAAAACCATTTGAAATTCCTGTGTGAAGTCAGAGGAATAATAGGTAACATGTAGAAAACCTTCCATTGTGTTCTAGCCATTGCAAACGATTGATAGAGGAAACAAAATGCTGGAAGACAGTGTGATTAACTTAGAGTCAACCTCATGCCAGTGGCCCATTCCCATGAACGGGCATCCTGACAGTCAGGAGGTCAGGCCAAATTGGGATGTATCACATCTGAGGAGTTGGCTTTATGTGGTTAGGTGGGTCAAACGTAGGCCTGCCCTGCTGCTAATGGCTGTCACCTACACGGAGCCTGAGGCCCACTTGGGACCCATGTCAAAGAATAAATATAAGTAATGAAAAGAAAATATTTTAAAAATGAATTATACATGCTCTTCTGAATTTCTTTATTCTCTTTGTCCTTTTGTTTCAAATTTTTCTAAACTTGATGCTACCAAGGATATCTCCTTATTAGTTAATATAATATTTCCTTTTAAAAATTATGAACTAGAAAGCAAATTTTAGAAAATAGAGCAGAGAAAATCTTTCATAATCCCACTCTCACTTGTGGAGTATTCCAAATCTTCTTCCATTTGCAGACACATTTTATGTATTTATGATCAGTGTGTCTATAAGTTTCATAGGCCTTTTTCATGCTTTTGATATATCTTCAAAAATGAGTGGGTAGATGCTCCTTAATTAATTATTTTTTCATTCTTAGACAATTTACTTGCCTTCAGTTATTTACTAAGCTAACTTCCTTTTTGATAATGAAATATTTTAAACCTATAAAAGTTATGGAGAATGGCATAGGAAATACCCATGTAAACAACACCTAGACTTAACAAATGTTCTAATGTCATTTCTAACCATGATCTCTAGGAGTAAGGATTATGTAATGTCAGGATGAGAGTCTGGACTTAAGCTGTGACTCCAGCTGCAGAAACCGGATCATTAAATTTAATCACATCTCTTTTCCCTACACAGGTGTTATGAAGGTCAACAGCCTCTGTTGGTTATCACAGATCCAGACATGATCAAAACAGTGCTAGTGAAAGAATGTTATTCTGTCTTCACAAACCGGAGGGTAAGCATCCATTTTTTAAGTTTAAATATTATTTATTTATTAAATATTTATTCTGTAATAATTATAAATTCACAGGATATTGTCAAAAGAGAAAAATACAGAAAGGTGCTGTGAAGGAAACCCTTCATCCTGTTTCCCCCAAAGGTTAATATCTTGCATAATTATAGTACAGTATCAAGGTAGGAAATTGACATTGATACTATCCACATAGCTTATTCAGATTTTGTCAGTTTTATGTGCATTCATTTGGTGTGAGTGTGTGTGTTACTCTATGAAAATTTATCATAGATGTAGATTTGTGTAACTACCACCACAATCAATGTATAGAAATGTTACTTCCCCATCAATCTCTCTCTAGCCATTCTTTTTTAGTCACAGTGAGTAGCTTGTCTTTTCCTCTTATCAGGGTCTTAGTAGAGCAATTTTTTTTGTATTTTTATAGTTTATTATTTTACCCATACTAAAACACTTCATGAAATCCCTTACTGTTTTTTTGTTTTGTTTTTACATCTTTATTGGAGTATAATTGCTTTACAATGGTGTGTTAGTTTCTGCTTTATAACAAAGTGAATCAGTTATACATACACATATGTCCCCATATCTCTTCCCTCTTGCATCTCCCTCCCTCCCACCCTCCCTATCCCACCCTTCTAGGTGCTCACAAAGCACCGAGCTGATCTCCCTGTGCTATGCGGCTGCTTCCCACTAGCTATCTATTTTACGTTTGGTAGTGTATATATGTCCATGCCACTCTCTCACTTTGTCCCAGCTTACCCTTCCCCCTCCCCGTATCCTCAAGTCCATTCTGTAGTAACTCTGCATCTTTATTCCCATCTTGCCCCTAGGTTCTTCATGACCATTTTTTTTTAGATTCCATATATATGTGTTAGCATACAGTATTTGTTTTTCTCTTTCTGACTTACTTCACTCTGTATGACAGTCTCTGGGTCCATCCACCTCACTACAAATAACTCAGTTTCATTCCTTTTTATGGCTGAGTAATATTCCATTGTATATATGTGCCACATCTTCTTTATCCATTCATCTGTTGATGGACAGTTCAGTTGCTTCCATGTCCTGGCTATTGTAAAAAGAGCTGCAATGAACATTTTGGTACATGACTCTTTTTGAATTATGGTTTTCTCAGGGTATATGCCCATTAGTGGGATTGCTGGGTCGTATGGGAGTTCTATTTGTAGTTTTTTAAGGAACGTCCATACTGTTCTCCATAGTGGTTGTATCAATTTACATTGCCACCAACAGTGCAAGAGGGTTCCCTTTTCTCCACACCCTCTCCAGTATTTATTGTTTCTAGATTTTTTGATGATGGCCATTCTGACCGGTGTGAGATGATATCTCATTGTAGTTTTGATTTGCATTTCTCTAATGATTAATGATGTTGAGCATTCTTTCATTGTGTCTGTTGACAATCTGTATATCTTCTTTGGAGAAATGTCTATTTAGGTCTTCTGCCCATTTTTGGATTGGGTTGTTTGTTTTTTTAATGTTGTGCTGCATGAGCTGCTTGTAAATTTTGGAGATTAATCCTTTGTCAGTTGCTTCATTTGCAAATATTTTCTCCCATTCTGAGGGTTGTCTTTTGGTCTTGTTTATGGTTTCCTTTGCTGTGCAAAAGCTTTGAAGTTTCATTAGGTCCCATTTGTTTATTTTTGTTTTTATTTCCATTCCTCTAGGAGGTGGGTCAAAAAGGGTCTTGCTGTGATTGATGTCATAGAGTGTTCTGCCCATGTTTTCCTCTAAGAGTTTGATGGTGTCTGGCCTTACATTTAGGTCTTTAATCCATTTTGAGTTTATTTTTGTGTATGATGTTAGGGAGTGTTCTAATTTCATTGTTTTACATGTAGCTGTCCAGTTTTCCCAGCACCACTTATTGAAGAGACTGTCTTTTCTCCTTTGTATATCCTTGCCTCCTTTGTCATAGATTAGTTGACCATAGGTGCGTGGGCTTATCTCTGGGGTTTCTATCTTGTTCCATTGATCTATGTTTCTGTTTTGGTGCCAGTACCATATTGTCTTGATTACTGTAGCTTTGTAGTATAGTCTGAAGTCAGGGAGTCTGATTCCTTCAGCTCCGTTTTTTTCCCCTCAAGACTGTTTTTTCTATTCGGGGTCTTTTGTGTCTCCATACAAATTTAAGATTATTTTGTTCTAGTTCTGTAAAAAATGCCATTGATAATTTGATAGGGATTGCATTGAATCTGTAGATTGCTTTGGGTAGTATAGTCATTTTCACAACGCTGATTCTTCCAATCCAAGAACATGGTACATCTCTCCATCTGTTGGTATCATCTTTAATTTCTTTCATCAGTGTCTTACAGTTTTCTGCATACAGGTCTTTTGTCTCCTTAGGTAGGTTTATTCCTAGGTATTTTATTCTTTTTGTAACAATGGTAAATGGGAGTGTTTCCTTAATTTCTCTTTCAGATTTTTCATCACTAGTGTATAGGAATGCAAGAGATTTGTGCATTAATTTTGTATCTTGCAACTTTACCAAATTCATTGATTAGCTCTAGTAGTTTTCTGGTAAAGTCTTTAGGATTCTCTATGTATAGTATCATGTCACCTGCAAACAGTGACAGTTTTACTTCTTTTCCAATTTGTATTCCTTTTATATCTTTTTCTTCTCTGATTGCCGTGGCTAGGACTTCCAAAACTATGTTGAATAATAGTGGTGAGAGTGGACATCCTTGTCTTATTCCTGATCTTAGAGGAAATGCTTTCAGTTTTTCACCATTGAGAATGATGTTTGCTGTGGGTTTGTCGTATACGGCCTTTGTTATGTTGAGGTAGTTTCCCTCTATGTCCACTTTCTGGAGAGTTTTTATCATAAATGGGTGTTGAATTTTGTCAAAAGCTTTTTCTGCATCTATTGAGATGATCATATGGTTTTTATCCTTCAATTTGTTAATATGGTGTATCACATTGATTGATTTGCTTATATTGAAGAATCCTTGCATCCCTGGGATAAACCCCACTTGATCATGGTGTATGATCCTTTCAATACGTTGTTGGATTCTGTTTTCTAGTATTTTGTGGAGGATTTTTGCATCTATATTCATCAGTGATATTGGTCTGTAATTTTGCTTTTTTGTAGTATCTTTGTCTGGTTTTGGTATGAGGGTGATGGTGGCCTCATAGAATGAGTTTGGGAGCATTCCTTCCTCTGCAATTTTTTGGAAGAGTTTGAGAAGGATGGGTGTTAGCTCTTCTCTAAATGTTTGATAGAACTCACCTAAGAAGCCATCTGGTCCTGGACTTTTGTTTGTTGGAAGATTTCTAATCACAGTTTCAATTTCATTACTTGTGATTGGTCTGTTCATATTTTCTATTTCTTCCTGGTTCAGTCTTGGAAGGTTATACCTTTCTAAGAATTTGTCCATTTCTTCCAGGTTGTCCATTTTATTGGCATAGAGTTGCTTGTAGTAGTCTCTTAGGATGCTTTGTATTTCTGTTGTGTCTGTTGTAACTTCTCCTTTTTCATTTCTAATTTTATTGATTTGAGTCCTCTCCCTCTTTTTCTTGATGAGTCTGGCTAATGCTTTATCAATTTTGTTTATCTTCTCAAAGAACCAGCTTTTAGTTTTATTGATCTTTGCTATTGTTTTCTTTGTTTCTATTTCATTTATTTCTGCTCTGATCTTTATGATTTCTTTCCTTCTGCCAACTTTGGGTTTTATTTGTTCTTCTTTCTCTAGTTCCTTTAGGTGTAAGGTTAGATTGTTTATTTGAGATTTTTCTTCTTTCTTGAGGTAGGCTTGTATAGCTATAAACTTCCCCCTTAGAGCTGCTTTTGCTGCATCCCATAGGTTTTGGATCATTGTATTTTTGTTGTCATTTGTCTCTAGGTATTTTTTGATTTCCTCTTTGATTTCTTCAGTGATCTCTTGGTTATTTAGTAATGTATTGTTTAGCCTCCATGTGTCTGTGTTTTTTACGTTTTTTTCCCCTGTGATTGATTTCTAATCTCATAGCGTTGTGGTCAGAAAAGGTACTTGATATGACTTCAATTTTCTTAAGTTTACTGAGGCTTGATTTGTGACCCAAGTTGTGATCTATCCTAGAGAATGTTCCATGTGCACTTGAGAAGAAAGTGTAATCTGCTGTTTTTGGATGGAATGTCCTACAAATATCAATTAAATCTATCTGGTCTATTGTGTCATTTAAAGCTTGTGTTTCCTTATTAATTTACTGTTTGGATGATCTGTCCATTGGTGTAAGTGAGGTGTTAAAGCCCCCCACTATTATTGTGTTACTGTCGATTTCCTCTTTTATAACTCTTAGCAGTTGCCTTGTGTATTGAGATGCTCCTGTGTTGGGTGCATATATATTTATAATTGTTATATCTTCTTCTTGGATTGATCCCTTGATCATTATGTAGTGTCTTTCCTTGTCTCTTGTAACATTCTTTATTTTAAACTCTATTTAATCTGATATGAGTATTGCTACTCCAGCTTTCTTTTGATTTCCATTTGCATGGAATATCTTTTTCCAACCCCTCACTTTCAGTCTGTATGTGTCCCTAGGTCTGAAGTGGGTCTCTTGTAGATGGCATATATATGGGTCTTGTTTTTTTTTGGGGGGGGGGGTTCTTGTTTTTGTATCCATTCAGCAAGTCTGTGTCTTTTGGTTGGAGCATTTAATCCATTCATTTTTAAGGTAATTATTGACATGTATGTTCCTATGACCATTTTATTAATTGTTATGGGTTTGTTTTTGTAGGTCCTTTTCTTCTCTTGGGTTTCCCACTTAGAGAAGTTCCTTTAGCATTTGTTGTAGAGCTGGTTTGGTGGTGCTGAATTCTCTTAGCTTTTGCTTGTCTGTAAAGCTTTGGATTTCTCCATCGTATATGAATGAGATCCTTGCCAGGTAGAGTAATCTTGGTTGTAGGTTCTTCCCTTTCATCACTTTAAGTATATCATGCCACTCCCTTCTGGCTTATAGAGTTTTTGCTGAGAAATCAGCTCTTAACCTTATGGGAGTTCCCTTGTATGTTCTTTGTCGTTTTTCCCTTGCCACTTTCAATAATTTTTCTTTGTCTTTAATTTTTGCCTATTTGATTACTATGTGTCTCAGCATGTTTCTCCTTGGGTTTATCCTGTATGGGACTCTCTGCACTTCCTGGACTTGGGTGGCTGTTTCCTTTCCCATATTAGGGAAGTTTTCTACTTTTAATCTCTTCAAATACTTTCTTGGGTCCTTTCTCTCTCTCTTCTCCTTCTGGGACCCCTATAAGGCGAAGGTTGTTGCATTTAATGTTGTCCCAGAGTTGTCTTAGGCTGTCTTCATTTCTTTTCATTCTTTTTTCTTTATTGTGTTCTGCGGCAGTGAATTCCACCATTCTGTCTTCCAGACCACTTATCTGTTCTTCTGCCTCATTTATTCTGCTATTGATTCCTTCTAGTGTAGTTTTCATTTCAGTTATTTTATTGTTCATCTCTGTTTGTTTGTTCTTTAATTCTTCTAGGCCTTTGTTAAACATTTCTTGTATCTTCTCGATCTTTACCTCCATTATTTCCCCAAGGTCCTGGATCATCTTCACTATCATTATTCTGAATTCTTTTTCTGGAAGGTTGCCTATCTCCACTTCATTTAGTTGTTTTTTGGGGTTTTATCTTGTTCCTTCATCTGGTACACAGCCCTCTGCCTTTTCATCTTATCTATCTTTCTCTGAATGTAGTTTTTTCCCCACAGGCTGCAGGATTGTAGTTCTTCTTGCTTCTGCTGTCTGCCCTCTCCAGATAGCTATTTCTTTGGAGCTTCAAGAATAGGCCCCCAGATCTGGTCAGTCACCTTGAGACAGTGCCAATAAGACTCTGTGTTTTGCTTTTGACTCTAGTTTCTTGGTCCAGTGGGAATTATGAAAAATGCCATCTCTTTGTCTGAGGATGAACAATGGAAGAGGATACGAACATTGCTGTCTCCAGTCTTCACCAGCGGAAAGCTCAAGGAGGTAAGAAAAGAAGAGGACTTTCAACTAGAAACTTAAGGAATGACTCTAGGGACAGGTAGAAAATAAGATCATAGTCCCTTTCCAAAGAGAAGTCTGCTGAATTTGAGTTTTCTAATGATGGTCTTTTATCTTTACATCCTAGAAGAGACATTTTAAGATTCCTTATAAAATGCCACTTACTGCTCCATGCTTGGGAAAGCCAGGTCCTTCTAGGACTTGAGTCTGCATTTAACTTCAGGTGATGTTGTACTTTGTATCTAGATGTTCCCCATCATTAGCCAGATTGGAGACATGTTGGTGAGGAACCTGAAGAAGGAAGCAGAGAAAGGCAAGCCCATCAACATGAAAGAGTAAGTAGGGGTGAAGCTGCTGGTACCTGAGCTCCATTGAGACCCTCCAGCTGCCTGCCATGGAGCCAGATTCACACTGCTGAGTTACTGTAGTGACCAGACAGAAGTAAGTGTGTGGTGGTACCACTCCAATGGGCCACCCCAGAATGAGTGGTGGTTCGCCAAAGAAAGCAGGGCAGCCAGGAGAGAAAGGGTCTTCTCCTGTGTACATGAGCCAGGATGAACTTATCTGCTTAACTGTCACTTTGGATATTCTGGAAGACAAAAACACATAGTTTAGAAAGGAGAAACATTGTTGTGCACAGTACTGAGTGTAGAGGGTGTGGAGCAGAGGTGGGGAAGGCTCTTCATACGTATTGGCAGGCAGTGCACTGGGCAGGAATGTTACAGTATGGAACTTGAAACAACTTAAATCTCTTCACAGTTTTCCTGAGGAAAAGGCTAAATATTAATTCTTAACCACCATTTGTTCTTCCTTCAGCCTCAAAAGAGAGAAGGCCCTGTACAGGCTATGGGTAGAGTGATCATAGCATTTCTTGTCTAAACTGAGATTTTTTTTAAAATTCTGCTGTAACAACAGGTATAAACTGATAATGTCCTGGGAAAACTGAGGACATAAGATCACTTAGCTATAGGATTCCCTAAGTCAAATTTGGAGTAATTTATTATTTTTTTAACTAGAAATATTTTTAGTTTCTTACATTTCACAGAAATGAGTCTGCCCTCAGGTCAACCACAGACCACTGAAGTTGAGGAAGTGTGGGTCTTTCAGGATCCTTAGCAGGGGTGTAAGAGAGTGAGGGATGATGTTCCTGGCAACTCAGAACAGGGTGCTGCTGTTCTGTAATTCACTGAAGAGGAATCAGCTCTGAATGCACGTTCTATGGTGAGGCAAGACCCAGATCAATATCCCCTTTCTTGACTCCCCCAGGATGTGTTAAATTTATACCCTTGGTTCTGCTCAGACACAGTCCTTATACACTTATTATTGCCTGTAGTCAAAACACTACTGTACTTTGTCTGATTATGGGTGTCTATCCCTCTATGAGTGAGTTCCTTGAGTTTGTGGGGGGGATGTCTAACTTGCCTTAGTGTCCCCAGCCCTCCTGGCACAGGGCCAGCTGCATCACTGGCACCTCAGACACACCTCATGAGTGAGTGATAGTAGCATAGACTCTTCCATGGTCCAACAGGTGGTTCTGAAAGACTGTGGCTCTTTACCTGCTTTGCCTGGGCATCTGATTTTACATGCACTTCTTGTTATATGTGTTGAGTAAGGAGAGTAAAGAGGTGTTGACTTTAGTTGTTCATATCTTTCTCTACTCAGCTTCTTTGGGGCCTACAGCATGGATGTGATTACTGGCACAGCATTTGGAGTGAGCATTGATTCCCTCAACAACCCACAAGATCCCTTTGTGAAATATAGCAAGAAGATTTTAAAATTTAATCTACTCTCTCCATTAATTCTCTCAATAAGTATGTGGACTACTTTATTCCTTTTTCTTTATTCCTTCTTCCATCCCTCCTTCCCTCTCTCCTTTCCTCCCTCTCCACCTTTCTTCCTTTATCTTTCTTTTTTTAAAACTATTTTTGTTTTTATTTATTTATTTTTGGCTGAATTGGGTCTTCGTTGCTGCACGCAGGCTTTATCTAGTTGTGGCAAGCGGGGGCTACTCTTTGTTGTGGTGCGCTGGCTTCTCATTGTGGTGGCTTCCCTTGTTGTGGAGCATGGGCTCTAGGCGTGTGGGCTTCAGTAGTTGTAGCACATGGGCTCAGTAGTTGTGGCTCGTGGGCTCAGTAGTTGTGGTGCATGGGCTTAGTTGCTCTGCAGCATGTGGGATCTTCCTGGACCAGGGCTCGAACCCATGTCCCCTGCATTGGCAGGTGGATTCTTAACCACTGTGCCACCAGGGAAGCCCTATCTTTCTTTTTTAAATAATAGCTTTATTGAGATACAATTCACATGCCATATAATGCACTAGTGTAAAATGTATAATTCATTGGTTTTTACATCCTACCTATCCATCAACAGAGGAAATGGACAGGCAAAATATATACAACATTCAATATACACAACTGGATATTGTATGTGCATGTGTGTACATATACACACACATATATATGTGTGTATATATATACATATATATATATATGAGAAAGCCAGGTTCTTCTAGGACTTGAGTCTCCATATATATATATACATATACATATATATATACACACACACACACACAATTGAATATTATTCACCCAGAAGAGGAAGAAAATCCTGCCATTTGCAACAAAGTGGAAGGACCTAGAGGGTATTACGTTAAGTGAAATAAGTCAAACAGAGAAAGGCAAATACTTATATGTAGAATAAAAAAAAAACTAAACTAAAAAAAAAAAGAAGAAGAAGAAAACCAAACTCATAGAAAAACAAGATCAGATTTTTGGTTACCAGAGGTGTGGGTTGAGTGGTGGGAGAATTGGATAAAAGTGGTCAAAAGGTATAAATATTCAGTTGTAACATAAAAAGTACTGAAAGTGTAATGTACAATGTGAGTATAGTTAACACTGCTGTGTGATATATTTGTACATTACTAAGAAAGTCGATCATAAAAGTTCTCATCACAAGGGAAGATTTTTTTTGTAACTATATGAGGTGAGGAATGTTAACTAAACTTACGGGGTTAATTTCACAATATACGTATGTTAAGTCATTATGCTGTACCCAAACTAATACAGTACTGTATCTCAACTATAACTCAGTAAAGTTGAAAAAAAAAAGGGTTTTAGTACATCCAAAGATACGTGCAACCATCACTACAGTCAATTGTTGCACATTTTTGTCAGCTCACAAGCCCTGTACCTGATAACTATAACCTCTCACTCCTCTTAGCCCTAAGCAACCACTAATCTACTTCCTACCTCTATAGATTTGCTTATTCTGGACACTTCGTATAGATGGAATCATATATGTGGGCTTTTGTGGCTGGCTTCTTTCACTTATCATGATGTTTTCAAGTGTAATCTAAATTGTAGCATATATCAGTACTTCATTTCTTTGTATGGCCAAATAATATCCCATTATATGGACATTCTGCATTTTGTTTATCCATTCATCAGTTGACAGACACTTGGGTCATTTCCAGCTTTCGACTATTATGAACAGTGCTGCTATGCCCATTCATGTACAAGTTTTCGTTTAAATACCTGTTTTCAATTCTTTGGGTATGTAGTCAGAGGTGAAATTGCTGAGTTATATAGTAACTCTGTTTAACTTATAAGTAACTGCCAAACTGTTTCCCCACAATCTTTTTTAGATAAATGTCTATTCAAATATTTTGCCCATTTATAGTTGGATTATATTGAATACTTCTGTTGTTGAGTTGTAAGTGTTCTTTATATATTCTAGGTAAGCGTCCCTTATCAGACATGATTTGGAAAGTTTTTTTTTTCCTTTCTGTAGGTGTCTCTTCACTTTCTTGATAGTTTGCTTTAAAGTGCAAAATTTTTAATTTTCATCATGCACAAATTCTTTATTTTCCTTTTTTTCTCTGTGCTTTTGGTGTCATGTCTAAGAATCCATTGCCAAATCTGAGGTCATGAAGATCTACCCATTGGTTTTCTTCTAAGAGTTGTATAGTTTTAGCTCATATGTTTAGGTCTTTGATTTATTTTGAGTTTATTTTTGTATATGGTGTAAGGTAAGGGTCTATTTCATTCTTTTGCATGTAGCTAACCAGTTATCCCAGAACCTTTTATTAAAGACTATTTTGTCTCCATTGAATGGTCTTGTAACCCTTCTCAACATGCAGTTTACCATAAACTAGTGGATTTATTTCCAGAGTCTAAATTTTATTCTATTTATTTATATGTCCATTCTTATGCCAGTATGACATTGCCTTGATTATTATAGATTTATGATAAATTTTGAAATCAGCAGTACGAGTCCTACAACTTTATTCTTTTTTTTTTTCGAGATCGTTTTGGCTCTTCTGTGCCCCTGGCAATTGCATATGAATTTTAAATTCAGCTTTTCAATTTATACAAAGAAGCCAGCCAGAATTCTGATAGGGAATGCGTTAAATCTGTAGAGTTGCTGTCTTGCCAATGTTTAGTATTCTTATACATGTACATGGGATGTTTTTCATTTACTTAGATTTTCTTTATTTCAACAATATTGCAGTTTTCAGGGTAGATGTTTTGCACTTCTTTTGTTAATTTATTCCTAAATATTCTTTTTTTATGTTATTATAGAGTTATTTTCTTAATTTCACTTTTGGGATATTTATTACAGTGTATAGAAATCGAATTGATTTTGTATATTGACCTTGTTTCCCGAAACCCTGTTGGAATTGTGTATTAGTTCTAATAGGATGTTAGTGGATTATTTAGGATTTTTTATATACAAGATCATGTTATCTGATGGTAGAGGAGTTTTACTTCATTTTCTATACGGAAGCATTTTATTTCCTTTTGTTGCCTAATTACCCTGGCTAGAACCTCTAGAGTGGAAGTGATGAGAGAGGTTTCCTAGTCTTGTTCTTTTTTTTCCTTCTTCAAATTATACATATGTATTTTATTTACACTTTGTATTTGATATATTTCACGATAAACAATTTTTTTCCATCTTAACCATTTTTTAAGTGTGCAGTTCGGCGGTATCAAATACGTTCACATCGTTGTGTAAAAATCACCTCTGTCCATCCCCATAACTGTTTTCATCTTGTGAAACTGAAGCTCTATACCCATTAAACAATAACTCCCTGTTATTCCTTGCCCCCAGCCCCTGGTAACCACCAGTCTACTTTCTGTCTTTATGATTTTCCTAGTCTTGTTCTTAAACTTAGGGAAAGTTTAAGCTTAGGGGAAGCATGCAGTCTTTAATTATTAAGTATAGTGTTAGCTTAGTTTTTCATAGATGCCTTTTCTCAAGTTGAGGAAATTCCCTTCTGTTCCTGTTTGTTGAGTATTTTTATCACAAGAGAGTGTTGGGTTTTGTTACATGCTTTTTATGCATCTATTAGATGATCATGTGGTCATTGTTTTTTATTCCTTTGACATGGTTTATTATAACACTTTGTATTCTTGGGACAAAGCCCACTTGGCTATGGTGTGTATCACTTTTTATATGTTGCTAGATTCAGTTTGCTAGTATTCTGTTGAGGATTTGTGCACCCATGGTATAAGATATGTTGGTCTGTAGCTTTCTTTACTTGTGCTGGTTTGAATGATTGATTAATTGATTGATTGATTGACTGATTGAAGCAAAGTATAGTGATTTTATTAGGAAAACCAGTAGACCAGGAAGATGGTGGACTTGTGTCCCAAAGAACCATCTTATCCAATTTGCCTGGTTTTAGTACAGATTCATACAATTTGGAAGTGTTCCAACATCTTCCACTTTTTAGAAGGGTTTGTTTAAAACAATGGTGTTAATTCTTTAAATATTTGGTAGTATTCACCATTGAAACCATCTAGACATGAGCTTTTCTTTGCCAAACTGTGGGTGGTTTCTGGATTACTAACTAAAACTTTGTACTTCTTATAGGTATATCAGATTGTCTATTTCTTTTTAAGTCAGTTTCTATAGTTTGTGTCTTTCTAAGAATCCATCCATTTTATCTAAATTGTCTAATTTATTTCCATACTGTTGTTCATAGATTACTTTTTTGTCTTGAAATAAAGTTAATTTATAATGTTGTGTTAGTTTCAAGTGTACAGCAAAGTGATTCAGCTATGCAGACACACACACATATATGTATTCTTTTTTTAAATTAATTAATTAATTTTTGGCTGTGATGGGTCTTCGTTGCCACGCGCGGGCTTTCTCTAGCTGCAGCGAGTTGGGTCTACTCTTCACTGTGGTGTGTGGGCTTCTCACTGTGGTGGCTTCTTTTGTTGCGGAGCACGGGCTCTAGGTGCACGGGCTTCAGTAGTTGTGGCTCGTGGGCTCTAGAGCGCAGGCTCAGTAGTTGTGGCGCAGGGGCTTAGTTGCTCTGAGGCATGTGGGATCTTCCCAGACCAGGGATCAAACCCATGTCCCCTGCATTAGCAGGCAGATTCTTAACCACTGCACCACCAGGGAAGTCCCTGTATATGTATTCTTTTTCAGATTCTTTTCCTATAGGTTATTACAAGTTATTGAGTATATGTAGATTTCTTTATAGTCCTTTTCATTTTTAAAATGTCAGTAGCAATTTCTGATGCTAAAAATTTGAGTGTTTTCTCTTATTTTCTTGGCCAATCTATCTAAAAAACCTTTTCAAAACATCAGCTTTTGTTTTCACTGATTTTCTCCATTGTTTTTTATTCTCCTGTTCATTATAGTTTCTTCACTTATCTTTACTATTTTCTACCTTCTGCTTACTTTATGTTTTGTTTGCTCTTCTCTTTTCAGTGTATTAAGGTGAAATTTAGCATCTTGATTTGAGATCTCTGTTCTTTAAATATCTAAACATATAGCCATAAATATCTCTCTGAACACCACTTTTGCTCCATCCCATCAGTTTTGGTATATTGTGTCTTCATTTTTATTTATCTAAAAGTAATTTCTGATTGCCTTTTGATATCTTCTACAACCTATTGGGTATTTAAATGTGTGTTATTTAATTTCTACATATTTGTGTGTTTCCCAATTTTCTTTCTGTTATTGATTTCTAATTACATTCCATTGTGGTGGAAAGACACACACCATATTATTTCTATCATGACTATTATTTTTTAAACTGCACGATTAATTGAAGTAACAGATTACAGTCTGGTTTATCCAAAGAGATGCTAGTCCAAGAATTAAAGGCCATGAGGTCCCAGAATGTAATCCAGTTCCTTTGGTCAATCCAAAGATGCAGAAGGGGCCACTGATCTCACTGTTGTAGTGATGGCCCCTATATGTGGACTTGGCCTTGCTCAGTCATTGGCTTCGAAGTCTGAGCAAAGGTCATAGAGGCAATGGGTCATGATCGAGTATCCTGGTGGTTTTACTTTTTTAATTGGTAGAGCAAATTATGATTGCTCCAAGTAAACTTTGCATTTTCACTGTGCTTCCTTTTATCTTTTCCCCTACAGTATTCTTTCCATTCCTCATCCCAGTCTTTGAAGTATTAAATATTACTCTGTTTCCAAAAAGTTCTGTGAATTTTTTAACGAAGTCTGTAAAAAGGATGAAAGAGAGTCGCCTCAAAGATAAACAAATGGTAAAGTCTGGTGGTGGTTACATGAGGGGGTTCACTTTTTGATAATTTATTGAGCTATACACCTATTTCTTATGCATATCTCTACATTTTTTAAAGGTAGGTAGAAAACTATACAGTTTAGAATCAGAGGGCTCTAAAATTTGGGGGGAATGAATAAGGAGGAAGTTGGGGAAGGAAATAAGAGTATGAGCCAGAGAGCAATATTTAAATATAATAATAGGCATGCCAATTAGTATGTCACTGCATAAATATTATTGAGATAAGGAGTTTACCACTTTTTTTCAATAAATGGTTAAGGGATAAAAGTTACTGATTAAAAATGATTTCACTGGTATTTCACCAAATATTAGCTTGGCAAAGAATCACTTCAGTTCCAAGCTTCCTATTTCACAGGTTGTCCAATGGAAGGCCCTGTCAGGCACCTGATGCAGTGTAGACATTTTAAAAGTTGAGTCCACTCATAGTTGGAGTGGACAGGAGTCTTCTCTGGCCATTGAAGCCACAAGTGGGTTAACCCAGATTTGCCTTCATGAGGGCTAGAGGCCAGCACAAGTATGTCTGCAGGTCAGGGGACAGGGCTGGGTACTCAGGATGTCACTGAAGAATGTGTAGCATTCTGGAAGGGTGAAGGGCTTGAAGATGCTTCTACAAAAGCTGCCAATGAACTCTGCAAATATCAGGGGATTAATTTATGTGGTCATTCATTAAGAATTAAAGTTGCAGACAAGCCTCTTAGACAGCCTCATCTACCAGAGGGCAGACAGCAGAAGCAAGAAGAACTACAATCCTGCAGCCTGTGGAACAAAAACTACATTCACAAAAAGATAGACAAGATGAAAAGGCAGAGCGCTGTGTACCAGATGAAGGAACAAGATAAAACCCCAGAAAAACAACTAAATGAAGTGGAGATAGGCGACCTTCCAGAAAAAGAATTCAGAAAAATAATAGTGAAGATGATCCAGGACCTTGGAAAAAGAATGGAGGCAAAGATCAAGAAGATGCAAGAAATGTTTAACAAAAACCTAGAAGAATTAAAGAACAAACACCTAGAAGAATTAAAGAACAAACAAACAGAGATGAACAATACAATAACTGAAATGAAAACTACACTAAAGAATCAATAACAGAATAACTGAGGCAGAAGAACAGATAAGTGGTCTGGAAGACAGAATGGTGGAATTCACTGCCGCAGAACACAATAAAGAAAAAAGAATGAAAAGAAATGAAGACAGCCTAAGACAACTCTGGGACAACATTCTCATTATAGGGGTCCCAGAAGGAGAAGAGAGAGCGAAATGACCTGAGAAAATATTTGAAGAGATTATAAGTTGAAAACTTCCCTAACATGGGAAAGGAAACAGCCACCCAAGTCCAGGAAGTGCAGGGAGTCCCATACAGGATAAACCCAAGGAGAAACATGCTGAGACACATAGTAATCAAATAGGCAAAAATTAAAGACAAAGAAAAATTATTGAAAGTGGCAAGGGAAAAACGACAAAGAACATACAAGGGAACTCCCATAAGGTTAAGAGCTGATTTCTCAGCAAAAACTCTATAAGCCAGAAGGGAGTGGCATGATATACTTAAAGTGATGAAAGGGAAGAACCTACAACCAAGATTACTCTACCCGGCAAGGATCTCATTCATATACGATGGAGAAATCCAAAGCTTTACAGACAAGCAAAAGCTAAGAGAATTCAGCACCACCAAACCAGCTCTACAACAAATGCTAAAGGAACTTCTCTAAGTGGGAAACCCAAGAGAAGAAAAGGACCTACAAAAACAAACCCATAACAATTAAGAAAATGGTAATAGGAACATACATATAGATAATTTACCTTAAAAATGAATGGGTTAAATGCTCCAACCAAAAGACACAGGCTCAGTGAATGGATACAAAAAGACCCATATACATGCTGTCTGCAAGAGACCCACTTCAGACCTAGGGACACATACAGACTGAAAGTGAGGGGTTGGAAAAAGATATTCCATGCAAATGGAAATCAAAAGAAAGCTGGAGTAGCAATACTCATATCAGATAAAATAGAGTTTAAAATAAAGAATGTTACAAGAGACAAGGAAGGACACTACTTAATGATCAAGGGATCAATCCAAGAAGAAGATATAACAATTATAAATTTATATGCACCCAACATAGGAACACCTCAATACATAAGGCAACTGCTAAGAGTTATAAAAGAGGAAATTGACAGTAACACAATAATAGTGGGGGGCTTTAACACCTCACTTACACCAATGGACAGATCATCCAAACAGAAAATTAATAAGGAAACACGAGATTTAAATGACACAATAGACCAGATAGATTTAATTGATATTTGTAGGACATTCCATCCAAAAATAGCAGATTACACTTTCTTCTCAAGTGTGCATGGAACATTCTCCAGGATAGATTACATCTTGGGTCAGAAATCAAGCCTCAGTAAACTTAAGAAAATTGAAATCACATCAAGCATCTTTTCTGACCACAATAATATGAGATTAGAAATCAATTATAGGGAAAATAATGTAAAAAAACATAAACACATGGAGGCTAAACAATACACTACTTAATAACCAAGAGATCACAGAAGAAATCAAAGAGGAAATAAAAAAATACCTAGAGACAAATGACTACGAAAACACGACGATCCAAAACCTATGGGATGCAGCAAAAGCAATTCTAAGAGGGAAGTTTATAGCTATACAAGCCTACCTCGAGAAATAAGAAACATCTCAAATAAACAACCTAACCTTACACCTAAAGCAATTAGAGAAAGAAGAACAAAAAACCCCCAAAGTTAGCAGAAGGAAAGAAATCATAAAGATCAGATCAGAAATAAATGAAAAAGAGATGAAGGAAACAATAGCAAAGACCAATAAAACTAAAAGCTGGTTCTTTGAGAAGATAAACAAAATTGATAAACGATTAGCCCGACTCATCAAGAAAAAAAGGGAGAAGACTCGGGCTTCCCTGGTGGCACAGTGGTTGAGAGTCCGCCTGCCAATGCAGGGGACACAGGTTCGTGCCCCGGTCCAGGAAGATCCCACATGCTGTGGAGCGGCTAGGCCCGTGAGCCATGGCTGCTGAGCCTGCATGTCCGCAGCCTGTGCTCCGCAACGGGAGAGGCTGCAAGAGTGAGAGGCCCGTGTACCGCAAAAAAAGACTCAAATCAATAGAATTAGAAATGAAAAAGGAGAAGTAACAACTGACATGGCAGAAATACAAAGCAACTGTATGCCAATAAAATTGACAACCTGGAAGAAATGAACAAATTCTTAGAAATGCACAACTTTCTGAGACTGAACCAGGAAGAAATAGAAAATATAAACAGACCAATCATGAGCACTGAAATTGAGACTGTGATTAAAAATCTTCCAACAAACAAAAGCCCAGGACCAGATGGCTTCACAGGTGTGGTGTGATGAATTGGGAGATTGGGATTGACATATATACACTAATATCTATCAAATGGATAACTAATATGAACCTGCTGTATAACTAACTAAATAAATAAAAGAATTAAAGTTGGAGGGAAAACAGGGACTGATGTCATGAATCTTTTCCTAAGCAAACAGGTATGACAGGAGAGAGAGCAGATAACTCTTTAGTTAAGAAGCTGTTTCAAAAGCCAGAGAAACCAAAGATCAGAGAGAGTGAGGACCAAAAAGCAGTTGGACATGATGGCTGGGTTTCTCTCAGGGAAACATCATGCTCTCTAAGATTTGTAGGTGGATGTTTTGGTCACTGAGGACTTAGTCAGTACTCGTCAGCCTTCTGCTCTTTAAGGGGCCATATTCTCAGGAAAGAGGTGTGAAATATGCACTCCTGATTTATTTCTGTCTTCACAAGTAACTTTCTGCCATTGACATTTCTCTTTCTGTTTCCAGCATCGAGTGGATTTTCTTCAGCTGATGATTAACTCCCAGAATTCCAAAGAAATTGACACCCATAAAGGTAACCAAGGAGAGCTTCAGAGGGGCCACTATCAGTGGGGCACAGAGCTAGGGGGTGGTTTTGAAAATGTGCAGGAAGTTTTCCAGGCAGCTGGGGATTTCTGCCAAGTTGAAGGAAGACACATGGTCAGATAGAAATGGTAGCCAGAGATACTTCATAGGTGTATGCAGGCATAACTTTGTTCAGAGCTTGAAGGGCAAGTATAACAAGGATGTCATGCCCATCAGTCAGTCATGGTCTGTGGATCACCTACAGCCTCTGGGGAGCTTGTTTCCAATGTCAATTCTCAGGCTCCTCTGGACCCAGTGAGTCAGAACCTCTGCCTGGAAATTTGCATCAAGACTTCATCCCATCAAGAGTCACATTGCCCCAGTGTTGGTTGCCCCTTAACTTGGAACACTTGGTTAAAGTTGTGTTCACTAGCTTAGTATACTGTAAAGTTCAATTTTTTCCTTTGTCATTAACAAGTACCTTATGGGAGAAGACTTTGAGACTGGAAATATACTGTTTCTCTTCAAATTGTCACCCACTAGTTTTACCATCCATGGATGGTTTTTGACTGAAACCATTGTTACTGTGGTGGTTGCAATATGATGACTTTCTAATTCCATCATTCTTCTGTATTTATGAATTGATGTTCTTTTGTAGGGAGAGCTCTCCATTCTCCCCCAATCATTTATTTGTTTATTTATATCAGCATGATCTCATGTATAACTAAGTTACTCTCTTACATCATTCTTCATTTTGATTTTCAGGTTCTTTCAGTTTTGTCCACTGGAGCTTTCTCAAGTGCGATCCTGTATTCTCTTTTCTTTTCTTCTTTCTTCTTTTTAAATCTTTTTTTTTAATGGACTATTTTTTAGAGCAGCTAGGTTCACAGCGAAGTTGAGTGGAAAGTACAGAGATTTCCAGTGTATACATCCTACCCCAACTACACACAGCTCCCCGACTATCAAAAGATGATACCAGAGTTGTGCCCTTGTTACAATCAATGAATGTACATTAATACATTATTATCACCCAATGTCTATAGTTGACCTTAGGGTTCATTCTTGGTGTTGTACATTCCATGGGTTTTTGACAAATGTATAATGAGCTATATCCACCATTACAGCACACAGAGTATCCAGTATTCTTTAATCTATCAGTTTTGGGGAACTTCCTCACTTTCTGATGTAAGACAGTCCAGGTTTCTCTTTTATTTCCCCTGAGTAGCCCTGGAATCAGCCATTTTTTCCCAAGAAACTCTGGTTCCCTTTAGTGAGAAATGGTATTTAGAAATCAAAATCTGGGATCTTAGGAAGGCTCGTTGCTACTAGGGTTTCTTTGCTTCTATCCTCTCAATGGAAAAAGTTAAGAACATCAGATATATTTATACAAGACTGATGAACATAAGGATTTCTATATCACCCATAACCAGTGATATAAACAGCCTTGCTCTTTCAAACAAGAAGTCCCTGATCTTTAGTTTATTCCATGACATGAATACTCCCATGTGTTTAATTTCAAGCTATGAATGGTTTGACAACCGTCTCACAAGATTCTTGAATTTTAAAAAATTGTTCCTGAGCAGGGACGAGCTGATGCCAGCACACCACTATAAATATATCTAAAACTATGTGTAGATCTTTTTCACACTCATTTTGTATTGTGTGTGTGTGTGTGTGTGTGTGTGTGTGTGTGAATTGCTTGGTTGGGGCAGGTACCACATTGATCTGAGTGCTCTAAGTAACTAAAGGTCCTACTTCAGTCCCATCAAATAGATAAGAGCCTGATCACGCTTGGTCTCTTGGGAGAAAATAAAAAGAGAGACCTATTTATAATTACATGGGCTGTTTAGTGAGGCTAAAGGAGAGCAAAGAGAGGGGGTGTGTACTGAGAAGATGACATTCTGGCCATGATTGAATAAGCATTGCTACTTCCACTCCCTGGCCCCTATTTTTCTATACTGCGTGCTGACTAATACCCTTCTAGGGAGACATTTTTCCTTCTGCTACTTTAATGCCATTGATTAGACTAGGGTCAATCACAACTCTTTTAGCTTTTAGTCAATCTCTGTAGTTTCTGTACATATCTGAGATCCCCCAGAGAAGACTTATGCCCCAGGTCTTCCATTGCCTGATGCCTGTCAAATGTATAATCCATGCTTCTCAGGCCAGGTTTTGCTCGCAAATCATCACATATCGTGAAAGTTCTGATTCTGTAGTTCTAGTTTAGGATTGAAGACTCTGAATTTCTCATAAGTTCCCAGATGTTGGTGATGCTCATGGTCCATCAACACACTTTGAGTAAAAACAGCCTTATGTTGTTCTAAGTTCCCACAAACATGTTTAGATAAAAAGTAACTTCATTTTCCCTATAATATAGCCTCAGTCTTGTAAAATCTGCCAAAGAATCAAGTTTTACTTTAGCTAGAATAATTTAAGTTATTCTGGAAGAGAATGTTATCCCATATTAATTACAGCTAAAGCACTTTTAGGATTATCCAAGGGACATACTAATAGTACTGTGTAAGTTAAACAAAATTGCTGTCTCTTGAAATTACCCAGCTGCGCCGTGGGGGAGGTGGCGTAGTCAGCAGCAGGGGCCGAGGAGAGTATAGACACTGGGGAAAACTGGATTCAGACAATTCTTGCTTTTTTCTGGCTCTTTAAGGAAGACATGAGAACACAAAGCACTACCAGTTTAATTTTCAACTGCTTTTACATTTTCCCACTAGGGATTTGGCAGTTTCATTTGGATTTCTCATCATCTAAACTGTGATGTTTTATATTGATGTGATTTATCTAAAATGTCCCTCCTCTCCTTTTAGTTCTGTCTGACACAGAACTCGCGGCCCAAAGTATTATCTTTATTTTTGCTGGCTACGAGACCACTAGCACTTCTCTTTCCTTCATTATATATGAATTGGCCACTCACCCTGATGTCCAGCAAAAGCTGCAGGAGGAGATTGATGCAACTTTCCCCAATAAGGTGAGTGATGATACCTGGAGAGAGAGGGGGAAGGTGAAGCCTTAGCAAGAATGCCTCCTCATCACTTCTTAGAATATATTTGCAAAAAGCATGAGCCTCAAATCTTTCACCTGTGCTATTTAGGAAGGATCTAAAGCATACAAAACAAAGGGAAAAACATAGGTTATGTGTGGTACAGACAGGAATATAGGTACTGTGGAAAAAATGCTGGTACTGGCATATCATACATTACAGTATGCCATGTAAAAATCACAGTACCTCAGTGGCATCTAACAGTAAGCATTTATTGCTCCAGTGTCTGCATAGTTAGTTATCTGTTGATATGGCTGGACTTCCTTGGTTCTGGGTGTTGACTGATGTAGGCTGGCCTTGGCTATGCAGTTGGGGTGACTCAGCTCCACACGTGCTCCACATGTGTCTCATACTCCACATGTCTGCTTCTCAGGGCAATGGCAGATGGCACGAGCAGGAAGCCCAATCATGTGGGTGACTTTCAAATCTCTGCAAGCACCACACTTAGCCAACTTTCCACTGGTTCAAAGTGAGTCACCTGGCCAACCTGAGTCAGAATGGGAGGCACTACTGGGTTAATTGACAAAGGGCATGGACCCAGGAAGGACTGGAGAACTGGGACCATTAATTCAGTCTACCGCCCTCGGTACACTGCAGACTAGGAGGAGCCTTGTAACAACAAAGGGCTTAAAGTAGGAAACAGAGGACGTGAGTTTGAGTCCTGGCTGTGGTTTTAGACAAGTTTTATCACCTTTCAGAATCCTGAGTCCTTCAAATACAAGATAAGGATAGATTGTAGTGCCTACCTAAGTTAGAGATGATCTGTCTTCTCTGGTAAATCTCACATTGGGATTCTTTTGATGCAATAAGGTGAAAAGGTCACTAAGAGACAGGCTAGCTAAAGCATTGTGTTCTCCCCTTTTTATAATAATACTTATAATAACAACACTATTGGCTAACATTTGCTTCTTATGATATATGTCTATCTAAGTACTTTCTAGTTATAAATGAATCTAACCTTCATAAAATTCTGTATAAGTCAGGAGAAGCTAGGTTATGCCTCAGTAACAGGTTAGCCCTCAAATCTCAGTGGCTTTACAGAGCAGAGGTTTACTTCTAACCCACATCTACATGACAACATGGCTTGTTAGTGGAGGATGGGAGCGGGCAGCTCGGCTCCACAGCTCGGGGATAGAGGCTAAGAGGCTCCACCTTCCTGTAGCTGCCTTATCTGGAGCATGAGGACTTCCTGTTGTCTGGGGAATAAGGGACTCGAACGTTGCTCACTGGCTTTTCAAATGATTTGTCCCCAAACTGACATAATCGCCTCAGTTCACAGCCCATTGGCAAAGCTGGTTTCCTGTAACTTCCAGTGGGCTGGGAAATACAGGGACTACATGGATACTGGGTGAGCAGTGAGTGTCTCTGCCACACAAGCCTATGAAGTGTCAACTCTGATTATCTCCATGTAACATTTCAGAAACCTGAGCGACAGAGAGATGAAATACTTTCACATACTAGTCGTGTACCTAGTGGTGAAAACGCCAACCTATGTGCCAGGGTGTCTGTCTCCTGAGCCAACTCTTTTTTTTTTTTTTTCTTTTTGCGGTACTGGGACTCTCACTGTTGCGGCCTGTCCTATTGCGGAGCACAGGCTCCGGACGCACAGGCTCAGCGGCCATGGCTCACGGGCCCAGCCGCTCCGCGGCATGTGAGATCTTCCTAGACTGGGGCACGAACCCGTGTCCCCTGCATCGGCAGGCGGACTCTCAACCACTGTGCCACCAGGGAAGCCCATCCTGAGCCAACTCTTACCCTCTACACTGTTACCCCTTAAATATAACCCCATGTGACAGCCACATGTCACCCCCACTGGTCTCAGATCTCTGCCAAAAGTGGAATTCTTTGTGGTGTGAGGAGAGCTGGCCTCTGCGGCTGGAGTGGCTTGTTTAGACCTTCAGACCTTACAGTCACCCCTGAAGGGACAACAGGAGACTGTTCCAGCAACAGATGCTGTGGCTGAGGGTAGGGTTCTCATCCTCTTGTAACTTTCCCTGGATCTGAAATTGTGTTCCTTGTAGCACCCAATCTTGCTCTTTGTTTTTGTATTTGGTGTAGAAAGGAACTCGTTTCTCCCCAAATTATTTATAGAGTTTTCATATAATATAGTGCTTCCAAACTTTATATGTATAATGAAAAGAATTAGCAGTCAGGAGTTTTCAACTTAAAACCTTTATGTTGAGCAGGGGATTTGCTCTTTTATGCATTTCTTTCCTTGGTACAAATGTAGTGGCCTCACTTTCAAAAGGAAACAGTGACTTTGGCCTATTTCACTTAAGACTAAGGATCATAGTCTATTGGTCACGTTTGTTCTCATGAGAAAGAAAATACACTAGACGATAACGTGCAGGATTTCAGGCCCTGTTTAGGGCCTTGTCCTAACATCTCCCATAGTCATAACTACGCTACACACCTCTGTGGGCCATTGAGCAGGTCAGAGCACATGATAGATATTAAAATGTCTATAAATGCTAAGGTCCTCTACCAATTTAAATTATTCCCTGGAGCTCCTAACATTTCAATAGGACTACACAGATGGAGTTGAAGGTTGATCCGAAATCTTAATTTATCAAAATCTCTTTTTCTCTTCCCAGGCGCCTCCCACCTACGAGGCTCTGGTACAGATGGAGTATCTTGACATGGTGTTGAATGAAACTCTCAGAATATTCCCAATTGCTGGTAGACTTGAGAGGGTCTGTAAGAAGGATGTGGAAGTCAATGGGGTGTTCATTCCCAAAGGGACAACAGTGGTGGTGCCACTCTTCGTTCTTCACAACGACCCAGAGCTCTGGCCAGAGCCTGAGGAGTTCCGTCCTGAAAGGTATAAGATCCTGAGGAAAGAACACCCACCCTGATCCTTTTTGGTGCTTGCATATTTTGACAACTCTTATTATAGTTGACAAGTGGGTGATCATGCAATAATTTATTTGTATATCTTTTTATTGTTGGAAGATTTTTCTCTTTAAGGGTGTTCATTATATGAGTCAAAATTATACAAAGTATAGACTAGAAAAAGAAAATGATAGCTGTCTACCTTCCTAATACCTTAAGATAGGCCTCATTAATAATGTCATATATATCCTTATGGACATTTTTCTATGCATATATAGATTTTAAAAACAGGATGGTATTATACTTTATTTGGTTTTGAACTTCTTACTTTATTTAACAGTAAAGTATAAACAACATTCTATGTGTATATGTTTGTATGCATATGCCATAATTTACCTAACCACTGTCTTTTTATTTCCTTTAAGCCTTTCTCTCTGCTCTCTCTTAGCTCTCTGAATTCACCCCATGTTCCCACATTCCATATTTTTAAACATTGGCTACATTTCCTCTAGCATTATTGTGAGAGTGCAGGCTGGGGACCTAGAGGTCTCATCCCTGATGGTTCAAGCAGCTTCACTGAGGACAGATGTGCACACAGGTGCCCTGGTTCTGTCTGTGGCTGCACACCTGGGTCAGGTCCCTTCTACCTCAGTATTTGGTGACTTTCCAAAGTGAAGTCATCTGTTCTCTACATGTCTGAGATTTCCTCCTTGGACGGGTCTTGAGCATCCTCTTCTGGGAATTCAGAGCCAAGATCTGGTTTGGGCACAGACTGGACCCTGGAAAGAGTTAATGCTCTCCCTTTTAGTGTATGGTAAGCAAAATTTGGAATGAACTTTTTAGGCCAGTAGCTGAGATCTAGACATTTATTACAATGTATCAGCTCCCTGATGGCCAAGAGTTGTTTTGTTTGCCATGGTGTCCCGAGTGCTAGCACAATGGTGACACATAGCACTTATTGACAGAAGAGTCAGAGTGGACCAAGTTCTCTGTTTTCTGGGCCAGAGAACCTCTGCAGTTCTTCCAAGCTCAGTAGCTCCCTGTCCTGCAGCTTCACGAGCCTGGAACCAGAGACCACTCACTGTACTTCCCTTTGATTCATTCAGTCGTCAAGCAGAGAATAAATGCTCACCTGTGGGTCAGGGACTGGGCCAGGCAGTGAGAAATCCAAAGGTTAGGAAAAAAGCCCATTATGGAGAATTTTTAAAATATTCACAAGTATGTGTGATTTGACACATACACTGGAATACTTTATAGGCACAAGCCTATGAAATACTTTATTTAAGAAAAATTTTCAACATCTTTATTGGAGTATAATTGCTTTACAATGGTATGTTAGTTTCTGTTTTATAACAAAGTGAATCAGCTCTACATATACACATATCCCCATATCTCCTCCCTCTTGCGTCTCCCTCCCATCCTCCCTATCCCACCCCTCTAGGTGGTCACAAAGCACCGAGCTGATCTCCCTGTGCTATGCGGCTGCTTCCCACTAGCTATCTATTTTACATTTGGTAGTGTGTATAAGTCCATGCCACTCTCTTACTTCGTCCAAGCTTACCCTTCCCCCTCCCCGTGTCCTCAGGTCTATTCTCTACATCTGCGTCTTTATTCCTGTCCTGCCCCTAGGTTCTTCATAACCATTTTTTGTAAGATTCCATATATATGCGTTAGCATACGGTATTTGTTTTTCTCTTTCTGTCTTACTTCACTCTGTATGACAGACTCTAGGTCCATCCACCTCACTACAAATAACTCAATTTCGTTTCTTTTTATGGCTGAGTAGTATTCCATTGTATATATGTGCCACATCTTTTTTATCCATTCATCTATTGATGCATGCTTAGGTTGCTTCCATGTCCTGGATATTGTAAATAGAGATGCAATGAACATTGTGGTACATGACTCTTTTTGAATTATGGTTTTCTCAGGGTATATGCCCATTAGTGGGATTGCTGGGTCGTATGGGAGTTCTATTTGTAGTTTTTTAAGGAACGTCCATACTGTTCTCCATAGTGACTGTATCAATTTACATTCCCACCAGTAGCACAAGAGTGTTCCCTTTTCTCCACACCCTCTCCAGCATTTATTGTCTGTAGATTTTTTGATGATGGCCATTCTGACTGGTGTGAGGTGACACCTCATTGTAGTTTTGATTTGCATTTCTCTAATGATTAGTGATGTTGAGCATTCTTTCATGTGTTTGTTGGTAATCTGTATATGTTCTTTGGATAAATGTCTATTTAGGTCTTCTGCCCATTTTTGGATTGGGTTGTTTGTTTTTTTGATATTGAGCTACATGTGCTGCTTGTAAATTTTGGAGATTAATCCTTTGTCAGTTGCTTCATTTGCAAATATTTTCTCCTTTTCTGAGGGTTGTCTTTTCATCTTGTTTATGGTTTCCTTTGTTGTGCAAAAGCTTTGAAGTTTCATTAGGTCCCATTTTTGATTTTTGTTTTTATTTCCATTTCTCTAGGAGGTGGGTCAAAAAGGGTCTTGCTGTGATTGATGTCATAGAGTGTTCTGCCTATGTTTTCCTCTAAGAGTTTGATAGTGTCTGGCCTTACATTTAGGTCTTTAATCCATTTTGAGTTTATTTTTGTGTATGGTGTTAGGGAGTGTTCTAATTTCATTCTTTTACATGTAGCTGTCCAGTTTTCCCAGCGCCACTTATTGGAAAAGCTGTCTTTTCTCCATTGTATATCCTTGCCTCCTTTGTCATAGATTAGTTGACCATAGGTGCGTAGGTTTATCTCTGGGCTTTCTATCCTGTTCCATTGATCTATATTTCTGTTTTTGTGCCAGTACCATACCGCCTTGATTACCGTAGCTTTGTAGTATAGAAGTCAGGGAGCCTGATTCCTCCAGCTCTGTTTTTCTTTCTCAAGATTGCTTTGGCGGGCTTCCCTGGTGGCGCAGTGGTTGGGAGTCCGCCTGCCGGTGCAGGGGACATGGGTTCGTGCCCCGGTCTGGGAGGATCCCACGTGCCGCGGAGCGGCTGGGCCCGTGAGCCATGGCCGTTGGGCCTGCGCGTCCGGAGCCTGTGCTCCGCAACGGGAGAGGCCACAACAGTGAGAGGCCCACATACCACCAAAAAAAAAAAAAAAAAAAAAAAAGATTGCTTTGGCTATTTAGGGTCTTTTGTATTTCCATACAAATTGTGAAAATTTTTGTTCTAGTTCTGTGAACAATGCCATTGGTAGTTTGATAGGGATTGCATTGAATCGGTAGATTGTTTTGGGTAGTAGAGTCATTTTCACAATGTTGATTCTACCAATCCAAGAACATGGTATATCTCTCCATCTTTAATTTCTTTCATCAGTGTCTTATAGTTTTCTTTTGTCTCCTTAGGTAGGTTTATTCCTAGGTATTTTCTTCTTTTTGTTGCAATGGTAAATGGGAGTGTTTCCTTAATTTCTCTTTCAGATTTTTCATCATTAGTGTATAGGAATGCAAGAGATTTCTGTTCATTAATTTTGTATCCTGCTACTTTACCAAATTCATTGATTGGCTCTAGTAGTTTTCTGGTGGCATCTATAGGATTCTCTATGTATAGTATCATGTCATCTGCAAACAGTGACAGCTTTACTTCTTCTTTTCCGATTTGGACTCCTTTTATTTCTTTTTGTTCTCTGATTGCTGTGGCTAAAACTTCCAAAACTACATTGAATAATAGTGGTGAGAGTGGGCAACCTTGTCTTGTTCCTGATCTTAGTTGAAATGGTTTCAGTTTTTCACCATTGAGAACGATGTTGGCTGTGGCTTTGTCATATATGGCCTTTATTATGTTGAGGTAAGTTCTCTCTATGCCTACCTTCTGGAGGGTTTTTATCATAAACGGGTGTTGAATTTTGTCAAAAGCTTTTTCTGCATCTATTGAGATGATCATATGGTTTTTATCCATCAATTTGTTAATATGGTGTATCACATTGATTGATTTGCATATATTGAAGAATCCTGGCATTCCTGAGATAAACCCCACTTGATCACGGTGTATGATCCTTTTAATGTGCTATTGGATTCTGTTTGCTAGTATTTTGTTGAACATTTTTGCATCTATGTTCATCAGTGATATTGGCCTATAGTTTTCTTTCTTTGTGAAATCTTTGTCTGGTTTCGGTATCAGGGTGATGGTGGCCTTGTAGAATGAGTCTGGGAGTCAACCTCCCTCTGCTGTATTTTGGAAGAGTTTGAGAAGGATAGGTATTAACTCTTCTCTAAATGTTTGATAGAATTCACCTGTGAAGCCATCTGGTCCTGGGCTTTTGTTTGTTGGAAGATTTTTAATCACAGTCTCAATTTCAGTGCTTGTGATTGGTATGTTTATATTTTCTATTTCTTCCTGGTTCAGTCTCGGAAAGTTGTGCTTTTCTAAGAATTTGTCCATTTATTCCAGGTTGTCCGTTTTATTGGCATATAGTTGCTTGTAGTAATCTCTCATGATCGTTTGTATTTCTGCAGTGTCAGTTGTTACTTCTCCTTTTTCATTTCTAATTCTATTGATTTGAGTCTTCTCCCTTTTTTTCTTGATGAATCTGGCTAATGGTTTATCAATTTTGTTTATCTTCTCAAAGAACCAGCCTTTAGTTTTATTGGTCTTTGCTATTGTTTCCTTCAGCTCTTTTTCATTTATTTCTGATCAGATCTTTATGATTTCTTTCCTTCTGCTAACTTTGGGGTTTTTTGTTCTTCTTTCTCTAATTGCTTTAGGTGTAAGGTTAGGTTGTTTATTTGAGATGTTTCTTGTTTCTTGAGGTAGGCTTGTATAGCTATAAACTTCCCTCTTAGAACTGCTTTTGCTGCATCCCATAGGTTTTGGGTCATCGTGTTTTCATTTTCATTTGTTTCTAGGTATTTTTTGATTTCCTCTTTGATTTGTTCTGTGATCTCTTGGTTATTAAGTAGTGTATTGTTTATCCTCCATGTGTTTGTATTTTTTACAGATTTTTTCCTGTAATTGATGTCTAGTCTCATAGTGTTTTGGTCAGAAAAGATACTTGATACAATTTCAATTTTCTCAAATTTACCAAGGCTTGATTTGTGACCCAAGATATGATCTATCCTGGAGAATGTTCCATGAGCACTTGAGGAGAAAGTGTATTCTGTTGTTTTTGGATGGAATGTCCTATAAATATCAATTAAGTCCATTTTGTTTAATGTATCATTTAAAGCTTGTGTTTCCTTATTTATTTTCATTTTGGATGATCTGTCCATTGGTGAAAGTGGGGTGTTAAAGTCCCCTACTCTGATTGTGTTACTGTCGATTTCCCCTTTTATGGCTGTTAGCATTTGCCTTATGTGTTGAGATGCTCCTATGTTGGGTGCATAAATATCTACATTTGTTATATCTTCCTCTTGGATTGATCCCTTGATCATTATGTAGTGTCCTTCTTTGTCTCTTATTATAGTCTTTATTTTAAAGTCTATTTTGTCTAATATGAGAATTGCTACTCCAGCTTTCTTTTGATTTCCATTTCCATGGAATATCTTTTTCCATCCCCTCACTCACTTTCAGTCTGTATGTGTCCCTAGGTCTGAAATGGGTCCCTTGTAGACAGCATATATATGGTTCTTGTTTTTGTATCCATTCAACCAGTCTGTGTCTTTTGGTTGGAGCATTTAATCCATTTACATTTAAGGTAATTATCAATATGTATGTTCCTATTACCATTTTCTTAATTGTTTTGGGTTTGTTATTGTAGGTCTTTTCCTTCTCTTGTGTTTCCTGCCTGGAGAAGTTACTTTAGCATTTGTTGTAAAGCTGGTTTGGTGGTGCTGAATTCTCTTAGCTTTTGCTTGTCTGTAAAGGTTTTAATTTCTCCATCGAATCTGTATGAGATCCTTGCTGGGTAGAGTAATCTTGGTTGTAGGTTTTTCCCTTTCATCACTTTAAATATGTCCTGCCACTCCCTTCTGGTTTGTAGAGTTTCTGCTGAAAGATCAACTGTTAACCTTATGGGGATTCCCTTGTATGTTATTTGTTGTGTTTCCCTTGCTGCTTTTAATATTTTTTCTTTGTATTTAATATTTGATAGTTTGATTAATATATGTCTTGACGTGTTTCTCCTTGGATTTATCCTATATGGGACTCTCTGTGCTTCCTGGACTTGATTAAGTATTTCCTTTCCCATATTAGGGAAGTTTTCGACTATAATCTCTTCAAATATTTTCTCAGTCCCTTTCTTTTTCTCTTCTTCTTCTGGGACCCCTATAATTCGAATGTTGGTGTGTTTAATGTTGTCCCAGAGGTCTCTGAGACTGTCCTCAATTCTTTTCATTCTTTTTTCTTTATTCTGCTCTGCATTAGTTATTTCCACTATTTTATCTTCCAGGTCACTTATCTGTTCTTCTGCCTCAGTTATTCTGCTATTGATTCCTTCTAGAGAATTTTTAATTTCATTTATTGTGTTGTTCATCATTGTTTCTTTGCTCTTTAGGTCTTCTAGGTCCTTGTTAAACATTTCTTGTATTTTCTCCATTCTATTTCCAAGATTTTGCATCATCTTTACTGTCATTACTCGAATTATGTTTCAGGTAGACTGCCTATTTCCTCTTCATTTGTTTGGTCTGGTGGGTTTTTACCTTGCTCCTTCATCTGCTGTGTGTTTCTCTGTCTTCTCATTTTGCTTAACTTACTGTAATTGGGGTCTCCTTTTTGTAGGCTGCAGGTTCATAGTTCCCATTGTTTTTGGTGTCTGCCCCCACCTGGTTGGTTCAGTGGGTTGTGTAGGCTTCCTCGTGGAGGGGACTAGTGCCTATGTTCTGGTGGATGAGGCTGGATCTTGTCTTTCTGGTGAGCAGGACTGCGTCTGGTGGTGTGTTTTGGGGTGTCTGTGACCTTAGTATGATTTTAGGCAGCCTCTCTGCTAATGGGTGGGGTTGTGTTCCTGTTTTGCTAGTTGTTTGGCATAGGGTGTCCAGCACTGTAGCTTTCTGGTCATTGAGTGGAGCTTGGTCTTAGTGTTGAGATGGAGATCTCTGGGAGAGCTTTCAGCGTTTGATATTACGTGGAGCCGGGAGGTCTCTGGTGGACCAGTGTCCTGAACTTGGCCCATCCATCTCAGAGGCACAGGCCTGACACCTGGCCAGAGCACCAAGACCCTGTCAGCCACACGGAATTATCAAGATAGTGGTCACTGGCAAGTGAAACCACAAGAGAAGAGGCCCGTGCTGTGCCTGGTCCTGCTGAGCAATTTTCAGACTTCAGCTCATTCTGGCAAGAGGGCGACTGGATCAGTGAGGCAGGGTGGGGTCCGTGAGGCGGGCGGCGCTCAGCTGGTACGCCGTCGAAGCCCTCGGGGAAGGCCGACATCGGCCCAGCCTCTGGCCTCCTGTAGCTGGGGCCTCTTTGCGGTCTCCTTCCCGGCGTCAGCTCGCTCTCACTCCTGCTTTGGCGGCTGTGCCTTTACCCTGAGCTTCTTCACTAGGCGAGCGCTCCCTGAGGTGATGCACAAAAAGCACAGGCCTAGCTGAAGCACGAGAAACAGGGGTGGAGCCACCTGAAATACTTTCAGTGTACCTGTATGTGCACATTCCCTGCTTAACAACCATCAGCCCACGTCTCTGTCCCATCCACATGCCACTGCTGCCCTTCTCCATGTTATTTTAAGTCACATTGTCTGTAAATATTACAAAATGTTTTGAAAAATAGGGCCTCTTTAAAATATACACAACTGCAATGCCATTATCAGTTTCCCCAAATATACATTTTTTCCTTGACATATTCAAATATCGAGGAGTCAAATTTGAATAGAACAGAGGTCTAAACATCAAGGAATTTATAGGCTAGTGGAACAGATAGACAAGGAAATCAGTGATTATTCTGGAGTAGTCATATGCCCATGTACATATTCTGACCTAAGCATCCCCTGTGTGGGGGAGAGAAAGAGAGACAGACAGAGAATGACACAAAGGAATTGGAAGGGATAGGAGAGGAAAACAATTGAAAAATAACAATTTAAATACTCAGAGACGTTTCTCCAGCTTCCTTCCCCCATGAGCACATGACCTACATAAGTGTGCGTGGAGATGGGAACCCATGTTTCCTTCAGCCAGTCTCATTTCCTAACTGCCATTCAGAGTGTGAACATCTCACCACCCTGAATGTAATTTTAGTGTTTAAAGGTAAATTTTCTTTAAACAGCATTTATCTCACCCCTGTAGAGTCAGGGGAATGGGAAGGATCCATTCTCACACAAAATAACCACAGCAGGATTCAATGACTAGACCACACAGGTATCTCTTATGCTACTGGTCCAAGAGTCAAGTTAAAACCTCAGATCTGGAGCTCTTGTGGTTTTTCTGTTTCATTAACTTGTTTCATCTACTTTTATGGTTACAGGTTCAGTAAGAAGAACAAGGACAGCATAAATCCTTACACATACCTGCCTTTTGGAATTGGACCCCGAAACTGCATTGGCATGAGATTTGTTATCATGAACATGAAACTTGCTCTCGTCAGAATCCTGCAGAACTTCTCCTTCAAACCTTGTAAAGAAACACAGGTCAGTAGTTAATTTTCTGCATGAATAACATTTTATTGGGAGTTTTTTTTTTTAACTGATGGGTCTGTATATATCTAAGCATGTTATCAATTCAAAGAATAATTTATTCTATTAGCCAGAGAATCTGTTTGGAGCCATCTGAAATCTTTCATTGTCAATCATCCATGGAGGGCTAAGTCTGTGGCTTTATAAAGCCCCAACTATAAAGATCATCTAGAGTCAATGCAGTTAGCATGAGATGATTATACACAGTGTGTTGAACTTCAGAAACATCTTAAATTTGGTTTCAAGTCCACTGGAATGAAGGGAAGTGTGTGCACAGTCATGAGAGCACACGCTGAAAAGTCATGGCTCTTCAGTGATGCCCGTCTCCACCAGAACTTACAGAAGCCCTCCTGACCTGGTTCTCAGCCTCTGCTTGTATAATGAACTTGATGGGGAGCTTTAAAAAAGCCCTGATGCCTAAGTCATCTCAGACTTTCTAAAATAATTCACCCGGAGTGTGGCATTCAAAGCGACCCCACTGATTCTCCTGTGTAGCCACAGTGAGAACCCTGATGGAAAGCATTTCTGCCAGATGTGAAGGACTCCCACAGCCCCCTCACCTTCCAGGGGTCCTGCTGCCATCAAGATGGGCTCCCTTTACCTTCTAATAATAACTCTATGTGTGCTCTTCCCCGCCCCCATTCTGTTCTTCCCCCTTCAAGTTCTAGTTCAACCCCAAGCCCCTCCATGGAGCCTTCCCCACCCAGTCCACAGCCCACTCTCCCCTCTGCTCTGTTATCAGTTACCACAGGCTGGCATCATGGATCCTACCACCTAACTTAACACTTTGCCATGGAACCATCCAGTTTGGTTCTTACGTTTTCTTTGTCCCTAAGAATACCCTTAACTCTAGCTTCTCATTTTATTCCTTTAATAAACTCCCAGTGCTGCCTTGCAGTCATCCGGTAAATGCTTGAAGAGTGACTTTCAGTTGATTTAGAGTTCTGGGACACAAATTATGTTCAGTTTGAACTTTTAAAATATAAAAAAAATGACATGTAGGGCTTCCCTGGTGGCGCAGTGGTTGGGAGTCCGCCTGCCAGTGCAGGGGACGCGAATTCGTGCCCCGGTCCGGGAGGCTCCCACGTGCCGCGGGGCGGCTGGGTCCGTGAGCCATGCCGCTGAGCCTGAGTGTCCGGAGCCTGTGCTCCACGACGGGAGAGGCCACAGCGGTGAGAGGCCCATGTACCGCAAAAAAAAAAAAAAAAAAAAAATGACATGTAAGTTCATGCTTAGTGTGTGTGTGTGTCTATTTGTCTACAGGGGAAATATATGTATGTCATATGAAATTTTAAAATACAAGGTGTTACATATATAGAAAGATCTGGAATCTCTCCTCTGAGGAGCACAAAGAACAGTTGCCATTGTTCATATCAAGCACGGCCCTGTAATAAGGCTTTTTTCTAGGAGTCACACATTTAGTAAGCAGCTACCCCACTTGAGTAGGCTTTCTCAGGGAAGAAGAGGATAGAGACGGTTTCCATTTTACTTGTGGGCGTCTGTGTGTCCATAGTGTAGGTGTGTACAGACAGGGGACTTAGCCCTGAGAGAAAGGGGGCCTCTGGCACACCTGGGAAGGGCAGATGCTCCCTGAAGCTCCACCCAGGCATCCACAGGCTGGGGCTTCTCTCCTCCATGACAATTTGCTTGCCCTTCAGTCAACTGAGATTAGAAGGTCACTGTTGGTTCCCCCAACTCTGAAGGAGCAACTGGGTGAAAAGGGGCTAAAAGTCTCAGACCAAACACTGTGGCCATCAGAAGTTCACCATTTGCGCTACACTTGGAGCCAGGAGGTGTTAAGAAACAGACATAATGCTTCACAACGACCTCTTCCCATCATGAAACTGGGTGGATTCTACTGGGAGAGGTGATTGGACGCTTTAGAAGTTGAGGAATGTGCTTACAATTAAAATTGTAATACCTATGCAGGATTACCTTGTAAGTTCCAACATACACAAAATTACCTCTATATCCTTTTCCGAGAAATTTTGCCATAATGCCTAAGAATCTGATATGTTTTTTGTTTGTTTGTTTTGCGGTACGCGGGCCTCTCACTGCCGCAGCCCCTCCCGCCGCGGAGCACAGGCTCCGGACGCGCAGGCCCAGCGGCCATGGCTCACGGGCCCAGCTGCTCCGCGGCACGTGGGATCCTCCCGGACCGGGGCACAAACCCGCTTCCCCTGCATCGGCAGGCGGACTCTCAACCACTGCGCCACCGGGGAGCCCCTCTGATATGTTTTTAAAACAGTATTTTTGCTTAAAATTTAAATCAATAAAGAACACAGGCCAACCTGATTTTGTATCAAGCCTGGTACAGAATAGGTGCTCAATAGATATTTTGCTGAATGAATGATGGATGAATTCTTTCACTATCCCTCTTGACACAGCTTATAGAATAAATATAAAGAATCAAAGATAGGTAGGGAAAATTGAATGGAGGCGTGCAAAAGGTACAAACTTCCAGTTATAAATAAGTACTAGGGCTATAATGCAAAACATGATGACTATTGTTAATATTTCTGTATGGTATAAGAAAGTAGGTCCTAAGAGTTCTCACAAAGGGAAAATAATATTTCTTTCTCTTTTCCTATCTATATGGGATGATGAATGTTAACAAAACTGTGGTAATAATTTTATGATATATGTAAGTCAAATCATGCTGTACACCTTAAATTTATGCACTGCTGTAAGTCAACTATATTGCAATAAAAACGGAAGTTAAATTCTGATAGGACATGAAAAGGGAATACCGTGAACAACTGTTTTCCCATATGTTTTATAATATACGTTAAATAGACCAATTCTCTGAAAGACACAAACTATTAACATTCAATCAAGAGAATATAGACATCCTGGCTGTCCCTATATCTGTCCCTCTATCTATCAAACATATTGAATCGGTAGTTTAAAAAAATCAAATATACATGATGCTAAAAGTAGCTTTTACATGTTTGTAAAGCATTATTGTCCATAATGTATCTCGTCTACTTTGCTTTTTTTGTTGTTGATGGGGCTCCATTAATCGGTTCTCATGTGTTTGTTTAAATGTTGCAGATCCCCCTGAAATTTCTCACTCAAGGACTTACACAATTGGAAAAACCTGTTGTTCTAAAGGTTGTGTCAAGAGATGCAAACATAAGTGGAGCCTGACTTTCTTGAAGGACATGGGCTTTGATCTTCAAGGAAGCTGTATCACCTGAGACTTTATTTACTTTGTGATAAAACCATTAAATGAAGATAGGCTTCACCTACTGCCCTTGATGGATGACTAGGTATTCTGCCCAATCATTTAGCTTTCTCACTGTCTATGTGGAGTGTTATATATTGCGTCATATAAAGGAGGTGACAAGTAAGTGCCGGATACTCAACTTCATGGGTTCTCCTAGGACCATCTCCATCCACCTGCAGTTAGTACCATCTACTCCTCCTGAGCACTGGTCAGAATGAAAATTTCTCGACAAACTCTAATGAAAATAAGAATGATTGTGGTGACTGAAGTAGTGACATTTATGTCACAGATTTTATTTTGAATATTCTAAATTAAATATTACATTGAGCAAGTCAATAAATATCTCTTTACAAAGTATTATCTGATGCCTTTGTGCACATTAGGGGGAATGTATACAGCAGAATCAGAGAGACTCAGGGACTAAATGCTTTTGACCATCACAATCCCTGGTGGGTGGGGCCTTTTAAAAACTACAGGTTGACATATTAAATAGGTAAGAGTTCATTGACTGTGACTTTGCCCAGTGCTTAGAAATCTGCCTTTTAAATCTACCTTTAGGGGCTTCCCTGGTGGCGCAGTGGTTGAGAGTCCGCCTGCCGATGCAGGGGACGCGGGTTCGTGCCCCGGTCTGGGAGGATCCCACGTGCCGCGGAGCGGCTGGGCCCGTGAGCCATGGCTGCTGAGCCTGGGCGTCCGGAGCCTGTGCTCTGTAACGGGAGTGGCCACAACAGTGAGAGGCCCGCGTACCACCAAAAAAAAAAAAAAAAAAAAACAATAAATCTACCTTTATAGTTTAAATCTACCTTTTTTGGAGCACATATGTTTTGTTTCTTTCTTTTTAAAAATTTATTTATTTATTTATTTATTTATTTTTGGTTGCGTTCGATCTTTGCTGCGTGCAGGCTTTCTCTAGTAGTGGCGAGCGGGGGCTACTCTTCACTGCAGTGCACAGGCTTCTCATTGCGTTGGCTTCTCTTGTTGCAGAGCATGGGCTCTAGGTGCACGGGCTTCAGTAGTTGCAGAATGCGGGCTCAGTAGTTGTGGCACACGGGCTTAGTTGCTCCGTGTCATGTGGGATCTTCCCGGACCCAGGGCTCGAACCCACGTCCCCTGCATTGGCAGGCGGGTTCTTAACCACTGCGCCACCAGGGAAGTCCCGGAGAATGTATGTTTTCATACCTCTTTGAATTCCATCCTCGACTCCCAACTGTCTTAATGCAATGAACATGGAATAAAGGTGGCTGATTGGTCAGTTGATTGGGCAGAAAGGCTACAAGCACTGGTCAGTTTCATTTGGTATCAGAAGCTGCCCAGGGCTCTTCCTTTCCCTTTTCTACCCCTTCCCTCCCTTTTCCTTCCCCTGCCTTGCCCTCCTGGATAATCCAGCCCTAAACCAGTAAGTGGGACACAGAACGTGGGCAGCCTCACACTGCAGGGCAGGAACAGAGAAGGGGGCACAGTGACTCCAAGTCAGAGACAAAGTAGGGAATAGAGGGTATCCACAGGGATGGCAGCCGGCATGGGTGTGGGAACCCAAAATACCCACTCATAGGGGTGGCCTGTAACAGCATCCAGAGCCTAAATAGGGTGGAGAACCAAAGTAGGGTAAGGGGAGGGGGCATCATGAGTGGAAAGGGATGGAACATGGATTCGGGTACATAAAGGAGGGGTGATCAAGTAAGTAAATATATAAAGGATGGTGGAAGGCAGAATTCTCACTGTTGGAGAAGAGAGTCACTGATTCAGAGAGGGAGAAAACCAGAATAAACCCTGTGGAGTCAGCGATTGAAACGGAATGTATCAGTGTAAATCCATGCTTTTCTTTTTTAACTTTTTATTTTATATTGGAGTATAGCTGATCAACGATGTTGTGAGGGCTTCCCTGGTGACGCAGTGGTTAAGAATCCGTCTGCCAATGCAGGGGACATGGGTTCGAGCCCTGGTCCGGGAAGATCCCACATGCCACAGGGCAACTAAGCCTGTGCGCCACAACTACTGAGCCTGCGCTCTAGAGCCCGCAAGCCACAACTACTGAAGCCTGTGCACCTAGACCCCGTGCTCTGCAACAAGAGAAGCCACCACAATGAGAAGCCCACACACGGCAACAAAGAGTAGCCCCCGCTCGCCACAACTAGAGAAAGCCCATGCAGCAACGAAGACCCAATGCAGCCAAAAATAAAAAAATAATAATAATTAAGTAAATAAATTTATAAAAACAAAACAAAACAATGTTGTGATAGTTTCAGGTGCACAGCAAAGGGACTCAGCCATATATATAATGTATCCATTCTCCCCCAAACTCCCCTCCCATCCAGGCTGCCACATAACATTGAGCAGAATTCCCTGTGCTATACAGTAGGTCCTTGTTTGTTATCCGTTTTTTTTTTTTTTTTTTTTTTTTTTCGGTACGTGGACCTCTCACTGTTGTGGCCTCTCCCGTTGCGGAGCACAGGCTCCGGACGTGCAGGCTCAGCGGCCATGGCTCAACGGGCCCAGCCACTCCGTGGCATGTGGGATCCTCCCGGACTGGGGTGCGAACCCGTGTCCCCTGCATCGGCAGGCGAGCTCTCAACCACTGCACCACCAGGGAAGCCCTGTTATCCATTTTAAACATAGCAGTGTGTACATGTCAATCCCAAACTCCCTGACTATCCCCCCCGCCCCGTAATGATAAGCTTGTTCTCTAAGTCTGTGAGTCTGTTTCTGTTTTGTAAATAGGTTCATTTGTATCATTTCTTTTTAGAGTCTGCATATAAGGGTTATCATACGATATTTCTCTTTCTCTGACTTACTTCACTCAGTATGACAATCTCTAGGTCCATCCATGTTGCTGCAAATGGCATTATTTCATTCTTTTTCATGACTGAGTAATATTCCATTGTATATATGTACCACATCTTTTTTATCCATTCCTCTGTCGATGGAAATAGGTTGCTTCCATGTCCTGGCTATTGTAAATAGTGCTGCAATGAGCACTGGGGTGTATGTATCCTTTTGGGCCATGTTTTTCTCCAGATATATGCCTAGAAGTGGGATTGCAGGGTCATATTAAATCCATGCTTTTCTATGCAGATAGATGATAGCAGGCTGGATGATATAGACAGACAGATAGATAGATAGATAGATGATAGATAGATAGATAGATGACAGAGAGAGAGTTACAGATATAGATAGATAGGTACGTGTGTGTGTTTGTGTAGCTACAAAAACACAGAACACCTACTGCTTTCCACTGATACAGTGTAGAAACAGTAACACCCTAATGGCAATAAGCATACCTTGTGCCCAGATCTTGGATTATAAATATCACTTTCCACTGAAAGGAATTGGGCTCCTTAGAGAAATGGCTGATTCCAGGGCTGGGAAAGTACATGATGACGATGGACCGTCTTGGGCTAGAAAGCAAGGAAATGTAAACATTGAGGGGGATGTGTCCAAAGGACCCAGAAGCCAGCCTGAGGGGCTTCCACTGCCCAAATCAGAGACCATTTGAGCATCATAATAAATAAGGAGAGTAAGAGCTATTAAGCCATTCAAGAAAATAGGAAAACATGAGTACATACAGATATATGTAAATAAGTTAATGGATAAATTGCAATTTGACAAGGAAACTTACATAGCTTCAGAGTAGTGCTGCTCAAAATACCCATTAATCATAGAGCAGAAGGGTTAACTTCAGAGTGGAGGAACCTGGCAGGCAGCCCTTTCCTCATCAGAGAGCAGCATCAGGGATGGGATGACTTGATCGAGCTTCACCTGATGGGACTCAGTGAGAAGAATGCATCTCACCTGTGTGATATTCCTGCCGAGGAGGCAAACCTGAAGGAAATCCTGAAAAGAGTCAAACCCAAACGGAGGAACATTCTCCTCCTTGTCTGTAACTGGTTTGGAATCTTCGAAAGAGTCAATGTCATGAAAACCAAAGATAGACTGAAAATGTTCCAGACAAAGGAGACTACAGAGGGGTGACATCTAAACACAACTCGAGGGCTGGGTCCTTCTGCTACAAGGACATTGTTGGGACAGGTGGGGAACTGGGGGCTCTGAGGTTAGACGGCAGTGATGTGTCAGCGTTAACTTCCTGACTTGGAGGTCATATTGTGGTCATGTAGAGATGCCGTCGTCTGTGGGAGACTCAGGGGGTGTGAAATATGAGGTTGGCCACTTACTCTGAGAAGGGTCAGGAAAATGGTTCTTTCAACAGACACTTCGGTAAGTTTGTGATTGTTTAGGTTGGTGGTCACAAGGGTACCTTTTGGCTTATACAGCTCTCCCCCTCTCTCACCTTAGTTTTCTTTGTCTTGTTTTTTTCTAAGGAGGTAGCACTACACCGTGACCGTGACCGAGGAGTGGCTCTGAAGCTGGAGCTCCTGAGTTTAAAATCCCAGGACCGTCTGTCCAGGACTGAGTCTAGACTAATCAGTGGCTTTGGGCAAATCAGACAAGCCCCTCCATTCTTTGCATTGCTTGGCCCACAGAGTTTGGGCTGAATATCAGTGCTTCTATGCCCCTCAGGTGAATTCCACTGTGCACACATTAGCTCGGGCTCAGCCACTGTCTTAGGTCTGGTTCCCTAAAAGCAGGGCCTGAGGGCTCTGGCACAAATAGTTTACTGAGAGAGTGATCTCAGGGGAAGGGAATGAGGGGAGCTGGGTGGGCAGGGGGAAAGCTGGGTGAAGATGTGCTCTCTGTGGAGACTGATTCCACAGGAAGCCTGAAAGAGATTTGTAATACAGAGTAGATCCCACTTGGAGGCACAGGCCAGCCTTTTGTACCCCATCATAGACTGCTCTTCTTATCCCCCAGGAGCCACAAGCTCCCAGGTGAAGTGGCTTCAATTTGGCCTGGGGGGAGATTCTCTAGAGAACAGGACAGCCTTTAATCAGTAGCAGCCAATACTCCCAGTAACTGGGGGAGGACCGTGCAGCTCAGAGTGAGGGATCTGGTAACTGCCTGGAAGTCCTGGCTGAATTTCCTGAATACACCTTGTCTGTAAGGAGGGAATGAACTCTCTTGATTCTTCTTGTTTGTTTGTTTTTTTCCCTTGGGATCTGTCTTTTCTCAGCCAACAATGGACTCAAGTTTGGAAACTTTTCAGAAACAATTTTTGCCCTAGGGTAGGAGCAGGAGAGTGGGAGGGACATCACCCCAGGGGACTTTGGGGTCCTACAGGGGTGGGGCGAAGTGGGGCTGGAGGGCCTGGACAGACACCTCCAGCCCCAGTTAGAATCCAGGAAATAATGTCCTGAACATTTATGACTCAGTGGCTCCACACATACCAAGTAGTAAAAAGAGCCATTTAAACACAATAAGGAGGAAAGAAATGAAGAGTTCACGTTCAGCAAACTCCCAACATTTTAATGATTTTTCACTACAGCTTGAGCTCGTCTCCTCCTCTTGCTGACAGAAGACACATTCCATAATTTGTGATTACGCTATAATTCTTGTCCTTTTTAGCACTAGTTGAACAGTTTATGAGCTCATAAGAGTGAACATTTCTAGAGGGTCTGCTGAGGGTCAGGTATCTGATGGACAAGGTCACATGTTCTCTTCACTCAAAGCCACCAGGAGGCCGACTTGCAGATCAGGCCCCAAAACCTTCAGGTCACGGACCAGGGTCTGGTCTGATCTGGGCTCCTTTAGGAGGGAAAGACATAATTATGAATGCTCATTTTATAGATTAGGCAACTGAGGTTGAGAGGGTTTAAATAACTCACCCAGAGCCTGCATATCAGCCACATTTTGTGGATCCCTACTAGCCAGCTGTCTACACAACAGGAGCACAGATGTCCCTGGAGTCCATAGAAAGCTAAGGGACCTCCTGGGGCAGGTTCCCATCCATACCCTTTCCTCCCTGCTTTCCCCCTCTATCCTTGGCAAATTCTTACAGATTCTTAACCATTTGGATGTTTTGATTTTGTGGTTACAAAAAGTCAAAATTTCAGAAATGTTACTGCATCACAGCCACTAGGACGGCTATAAAAAATAAGGTAAAAAGCAAGTGTTGGTGAGAATGTGTAGAAATGGGATGGCTCATTCATTGCTGGTGGGGTTGTAAAGTGGTGCAACAATCATGGAAAATGTTTGGCCACTTCTCAGCAAGGTAAGCATAGAATTACCATATGACCCAGCAACTGCACTCCTGGGGAGATAACAGAATTGGAAACAGTTTCTCAAAACCAGTACATGTATCTTCATGTTCGTTGCCACACTATCCACAAAAGCAAAAGGTTGGAAACAAGGAAAATCCATGGATGAATGGATAAACAAATGGTTGTATATGTTATATACAATATGATGAAACAAACTTATTTTTAAGGCAAGACAAGAAAAAAATTTTTCATACATTAAATTCCCTCTCTGCCGGGACTTCCCTGGTGGTCCAGTGGTTAAGACTTTGCCTTCCAATGTAGGGGGTGTGGGTTGCATCCCTGCTGGGGAGCTAAGATCCCACATGCCTCGCGGCTAAAAAACCAAAACAGAAAGCGAAGCAACATTGTAACAAATTCAATAAAGACTTTAAAAATGGTCCACATCAAAAGAAAAAAATCTTTTAAAAAAAAAATTCCCTCTCTGCCATTTGGGCCACACTCCCCCTTTACAGTGCATTGTGCACGTGCATTAACCAGACCTCCTTAGAAGACACAGGAATGCCTGCTTCATGGTCAAGAGCAATTTTCTCTGGTGCCAGCAAGATAACTCCTTAGAGATAACAATCCTTTTAGTCTTGTAAGGGGTTGCAATGTGCAGATCTAGCTTGTGTAAACTGTCAGTATGTCATCTGATGTATAACCCTTTGACTCAAAAACTTACATAACTGTGCTTTGACCTCTAATGGTTGGAATGGTCCTCAAAGCTTTCTGAAAGATTGTCTCCCAGGTTATAATCCTCAGATTGGCTCGAATAAAATTTTCTATTTCTTTCTTAGATTGACTATTTTTTTAAGGGAACTTTTAATTTTTATTTATTTATTTGTTTATTTTTGGCTGCTTGGGTCTTCCTTGCTGCACTGGTGTTCTTTAGTTGCAGTGAGCGGGAGCTACTCTTCCTTGCAGTGTGCAGGCTTCTCATTGCGGTGGCTTCTCTTGTTGTGGAGCACGGGCTCTAGGTGCGGGGACTTCAGTAGTTGTGGCTCGCGGGCTCTAGAGCGCAGGCTCAGTAGTTTTGGCGCATGGGCTTAGTTGCTCTGTGGCACGTGGGATCTTCCAGACCAGGGCTCGAACCCATGTCCCCTGCATTGGCAGGCGGATTCTTAACCACTGCGCCACCAGGGAAGCCCTAGATTGACTGTTAATTAATTTTTTCATAAATAAATAGAATAGTATTCAGCCATCAAAAGAGTGAAGTACTGATGCATGGTGCAAGAGGGATGAACCTTGAAAACGTGAATGAAAGAATCCAGACACAAAAGGCCACATATTACATGAATCCATTTATATGAAACATCTAGAATAAAAAAATCCATAAAGAGAGAATGTACATTGGTGGTTATCAGGGCCTGGGAAGAGGAGAGTGGAGAGTATGCACTTAATGGGCACAAATTTTACTTTGGTGTAATGGAAATATTTTGGAACTAGATAGCGGTGTCGGTAGCAGAACATTGTGAATGTGCTAAATGACACTAAATTGTTCACTTGAAAATGGTTAATTTTGTGCCATATGAGTTTTACCTCAGTTAAAAATTTCAAATCCCAGGAATGTACCCTAACAAGTACAAGACAGGTCACTACGGTGCCTGCAAAGCCCAATAGCTCTTTCCAGAGGCCTTGCACGCTCTCCAGCCCCCTGTTGACCAGACCAGGGTGAGACATTGGCCCTAGAAACAGAGGATCCCTATCTTGGCCTGGGATCTGATCACTCCTTTATTAGCAGTAAGAAAGTTGGCTTGATTTAGAGCCTGTCTTTTTCAACCAAGAAATGAGAAGCATACTCAACAATGATAATGAGATGGGCCACTCTCACATCCTGAAATGCCCTCTCCCCTTCTCTCCTTCTGGCCAAATGCATGAGGAGATGGGATCAAGATAAGTCTGAAGGAGCCACTCTTGGCCAGATGAAGAAGAGTCTTCAGATACTACCCTGAGGCACTTAGATTTTATCTTGGGGATGATGGGAGTGGTTGTAGGGATTTGAACCACAGAGGAATGTTACAAGATCTGTGTTTTACCAGGCTCTGTCTGGTGGCTTAAGAAGGGAATTCCCTGGATGAGGCCAGCACAGAGTCAAGCCAAACTTGTTAGGAAGTTACTGCAGCAATGAGGAGAGACCAATGCTTTTCCTTTCTTTTCCAACATGCCCCAAGACCCTCGTCTTTTTCCTTCATCTTACACTTCCTGTTTCATTCATTCCTTTCCATATGGTTGTCCGATATTTGCCTCTATTCTCTGATTCCTCTTTTACTCCTTTTCATCACTTTTTACTTTCTGCTCTCCTGGAAACCCAAATGATTCTGATTGTGACATGTCTGAACCATTTGCTACATCCTCTAACTGCTGACACCAAAATTGCAGTGAATACCCAACTTAGTAACGGGTAGAAGGATGTGCATATCGTTTTTGTAGTCACAACCAGCTGTGCAGCATTTGGAACAAGAGTGGAAGCATGATGGGATGTGTGGAAGGAAATATTTATCCCATGGGAAGATGACATAACCTGAAAAGTTATTTCAGGAGGCCCCTTGAATCTAAGCAAACAAGCCATAGGCACAATTTAGAATCGCAAGATCTGGCTCTGTGATCTGGATTCATGGTTTAATTGCTTGGGCAGGACTTTTCTCCACCCTGAGCTTCTATTTCCACATCTGTCAAGTGGGAATTAAATTATCCCAATACTGCTTATCTCACAGAGTTTTCACGATGATCAATTAAGAGAGACATGAAAGAACTTTATATGGTGTACAGGGTGGTAGAGATGTTAGTGGCTAGTTTATCAGGAAACAGACCCTCCAGGATGGAGTAGAAAGTGAGCAGCCCTGAGGATGTCCTCCTCCTCCTCTTCCCTTTGCTGTGAAGTCTATGGAAGTGCTTCTGCTTCGGGGCATGGGGGAGGGGCTTTCTCTATGGTGCAATGTGTGTGGGTCTGAAAAAATTTTCTCCTACCTCACCCCAGCTCTCATCGATGGGTTTGCAAGGGGACGTCACCTTGCCTCTGGTTTGGGGCAGAGCACTGGTCACCACCCTCTTGGAAGATCCGGGCTTTAGTGATAGCCGCCCATTAAATTCTTGGGCAAGGCTGAGCCTGGTTTAATTTAAGACCTTGGGCTCTAAAGCTAGATAATCTAAATTTGAATCCCAACTCTGTGAGTAATTAGTGCTGCATCCTTGAGTGGTCACTTCACCTTTCTGCGTCCCAGCTTGCTCTTTTGTAAAAGAGGGATCATAACAACACCTACCTCATGGGCTTGTCGGGGAATTGAGTCACTTAATGAAGGCTGAGTACTTACAACAGCAAGAGGGAAGAGATATGGGAACATATGTATATGTATAACTGATTCACTTTGTTATAAAGCAGAAACTAACACACCTTTGTAAAGCAATTATACTCCAATAAAGATGTTAAAAAAAAAAGAATTGTTAGCTTTCCTTGCCTGAGGTTAGGTCTTGCTCTATGAGTGGGTGTGGTGTGTGTGTGTGTGTGTGTGTGGTATATGCCCCTCTCTGCAGCCCCAGTTGAGAAACCACTCTAGAATTTAGAGCTCAAGACCTAGATGGTTGGTTGTATTCTCCCAGGTCCATCCTATTCCACCTTGGCTCTCCATCTTGCCCTCAAGAACCCTTGGTTCCTGACTGGGCTGAGGGACTTGGGGACCCTCAATGACATATAAGGGAAGAAGAATAATGGAGGGAATGTTTAGAAAATCCTCCACAGACACAGAGGCTGAGAGAGGCAGGCAGTGAAGGGACCACCTGGTTGAAATAAGTTCCTTTTAGATGAATTCTGGTCAAATTCCATCACGGACAGATGAGGAAACAGACCCAGGGATGCCCAAGGTCACACACTCCCAATGCATCAAGTCCTGCTTATTCTGTTGCCTTCATATCTTTCAAGGAGAACAGAGTTTAAGGAAAGAAAGAAAAGTCAACTATATCAATGATAAGGGAGCTTAAGTAAGGGGTTCTTCTACTTCATAATACATGTCCTGATATGTAACTCAATACTTATTTGAGAAGTTATTTGTTTATGTCTCTCTCCCCTTTAAGTGTAGGTTTCATGGGAGCAAAGATTTTGACTTTTTTATAATCAGGGCTTGACATGTGGCCTGAACACAGCAGGCATGGATCCCAACCAACATACAGTGACACTAGAGTGAGGTGTCCACCTCCTCTAAGGCCAGGACAGAATGTCCTGTCACTATCTCCCCACCCTTGATACTAGGAGACCCTGAAAAGTTGTCTACTCACCTCCCCAAGCCACCAAAACTTAGCTATCACCTGTTACCCTGAAATGGCATGCTCAAGTTTTGCCCTACTGAGAAGAATGAGGGCATGGGAGCAGAGATATAATACAAACACATAATCTTGCTTTCATTGTTTGTACACTCCAGGTTGTGACCTGTGAAATTTGAGTCTAACACACAAATCACTCCAGAGCAGCACTGCCTCCCTATATGGTGGGCAATTCTTTCAGCCAGTGGATGTCAGGACAGGCTTCCCAGAAGAGGAGCCACCTGGGCAAACAATATAAAAGGACAGGAATAGCAGACTGACAGTGCCTCTTGCATCACTGAGCCCCTGACACCCTGTTCACCTATTAGTGAGCCTAACGCCTCCCTGAGTGTTATTTGATTTTCAACTCCGACTCATTGCTAAGGGCTGAGAAGATAAGCCATTTATAGTTGATGAAGACACTGTGTTTCTGAAACCTGTATAATTAGTTTACCTTGGCTGTACTATAACTACCTATTTGTCTCTGTCTTCAACCTGAATACTGTCTGGATTTTAGTCATATTTGTGCCCTAGGCATTGAGAAAAGAGCTTCAAAAGTACATAACGAGCCCATTAGTACACAAATGACTAGATGAGAGACGTGGGGTGTGGAGTGATCTTCAGGCACACATGTCTTCCTTCACAATCTTAGTATATACATCGCTTCCTGTTAGGTCTTCCTGGCTGTGAATGAAGGGGTACAAAGATCATGCCTTCTATTATTTCCCCTTGCAGAGCAAGGCTATTTGCATTGGTTAGGACGTGGTACTGGCTACATTTTATTCCCAGAAAATGACTATCCTATTGCCATTGGGATAGATTCCAACCAGCTGGACCAGCCCTGAGGTGAATAGGGCAGGTGACGGTCATATAAGGCTTAGTGAGAAAATCATCATAGCCAAGTATGTGTTTTGGAGGAAGATGAAATCATATAGTTTCTATAAAAGGTTTTGTTCCCAAGAAGAATAAGAAAGGCTGTGAGTTTAGTTGAGTGAATTAAGTTGTCAGTAGTTATCAGACAACACCCCAATTATCCCATGTGGGATGTATTTTATGTTCCTCTCAGTTGGGAACATAGAGAGGTTGATCCTACACACAAGACCCTAGTGTCCTCATGACCTGCACCTGTCTTTATTCCTGGTGAGGTGAGATAGAGTCCTTGGTTCTGGAGACCCGTGGGGGAGCTCCTGGGCAGAGATAGCCATGGAGATAGGAGCCAGATTGTAACCAAGTTGCTGCTGCAGCCTCGGGTCTCACTATTTCGCATAGTGACCCTTATCACGAAACAGCAAACATTGAATACTGGCATTTCAGTGCAGAAGACTTGCCAATCTATCTTCATGTTAGCTTACATATGACAGGTTGTGATCAACAGCTGTTGGGAAGCCACCTGCAGTTACTAATCCTCAGTTTCTACATCTGTAAACTGGGGGCTGTAACACGACCCTACTTAACAGCACCCAGAGAAGGTACCGAAAGAGGCCAGAAATGTATCAGAATTTCTGGGACTTTCTATCCTACTTTTCCTAGGGATCATCTTCCAGTTTCCCAGGTATGTCCTTTGTCTGTATTCAAGCTTGCAGCCACTTTCCTCCTTCACTACCTCTCTGTAGGATTCCATTTTTTTTTTCAGAGATTCCAGAGGTATGCCACATACTAAGCATGGTTGTGTGTCTCACTCCCTCCACTTGGAAGATGCTCTCAAGGAAGGAGACTGTATGGCTTCTAGCCCACACCTCAGCACAATACCTGCACCTGACATTCACCCACTTGACCTTGAATCAATGAACGAATGAATAGATGTATTCATGCATTTTACTTACCAGCGGCAGCTATGGATTTTACCAGGTGTCTCCTGGAGAAAGTCTGAACCCAAAGATGACAGACTATGATGGTAGAAATTTCATGCTGCATGACAAGTTCCCAAGGAAACAAAAGAAGGCAGGTGACATAGTTGGGACTTACTGAATTTTACCAATGAGACATCCACCCTCTCAGGCTGTTGTCCAGGAGCCCTGGGGACTTTCAAGTCAGAGGGAGGGAAAGAGTTGGTGAAAGGTGGGTATCACTTTCTGCAGAAGGACTTAAAGTGAGAAAGGATAAAGAGAGAAGGAAGTGGACAAGCACAGCTTAAATGTCTTGGGTTTCTGTTGAGTTTAAGAATCTTTGAGATTTTGTTTTTTATGTAATTCATGGTTTCCCAGGCCAAGCAATCCAAGGACCTGGGTCAGAGTAATGACAATGAGGCCATGTAATTTCCAGACCCTCAGTCCTCAGGTTTCTCTCATAAGGAATGGGGTGCGAGCTCACAGATGACACTGACCTCTAATATAAGCCTCCTCCTTGCCAGGTCCTCATACCCGTTATAAATTCCCTACTTGTCAAAAAGCAGGAAGCCATCTGCTCTGGCCCCACTTTGCCCCATAGAAAAACCTCATACCGTCTTTTTGGAGTCCTGCGTACTGTGTGTGCCACATCACTGGTGGATAAAGAGGTGGGGCCCACTTGGCTATCAGGCTGCTTTCTCCTCTTTACACCCATTGATCTTGGACTTGCAGCCTCTCCAGAGACAGGGGGCCATTCTTTGGTTTAGAATCTGTCTAACTTGCTGTCTAATGCAGGACCATCTGAGGGCAGGACAGGAATCAGCCTGAATCAATACTCCTTAGTGCGCCATCACCATGCCCTCCATATCCTGTCTCTCCCTCAGGAGCCCTCTTGTCAATAGAATCCTGATGGATCATCCTGGATGTGCAGGGATGGTGGCCGAGGTGCAGCCAGGCTCTCTTGTTGTATTGATAATCCAGGAAGATGGTGTGGTCACCAAAGAGCCACATGAAAAGGACATAGAGTGGCCCAGTGATCTTACCTCCACCAGCTCAAGTCCACCAAACTTTCTCATTCCCACTTGGCAGAAAGCACTGTCTTGGTTCCAGGGACATGATGGTGATGAATACCCAGACTGTGCGCAAGCTCTCAATCTGGTGGGGGAACTAGGTAAGGAATCCAACAATGGTGATGGACATATTAGGATTGTGTGCAGAGGACAGAAGTTTGCCAGATGAAGAAGAGGTTATATCTGTTCAAGGAAGTTGGTTAGGAAAGTCTCTAAAACAGTGGGTTCTGTCTGAGCTGGGATTTGAAGGATGAACAGGAGACTTATAGAGGAAACAAGGACATTTCTAGGCAGAGGAAACTGCATGGGTAAAGATCTGTAGACCTAGCTTGTTGGAAGAATTTCAGGTATTTTAAAGTGTGGGCAGTTATGGAGACAAGGGTAGTTTAGAGGAGATATGGTCAGTGGCTTTATGTGAGTTTCTGTAATGGTTGGGCTTACTGATAACACTGATTGAGTTGATATTGAATTGTCACAGATATAAACTCAAGGGAGGTCAAACTGGAGTGTCCCTGATGCTTTGCCAACCATCAAGGCAGGGAGGGCTCATGCAGGTGGAGCACAGGTGGCCCTTCTACTGGCTGCAGCTCCAGCTCTACCCCCTTCCCAGAACATAAACCTTCCAGCCTCACTGAATCTCCACTGGCCAGGAAGGGAAACTCCACACTCAAAGGCCTGCAAAGAATAGCACACCCAGCTGAAAGGAAACTCAGAGGAGGGAAACTCAGAGGAAAGTGGCCATGGACCTAATCCCAAGCTTTTCCATGGAAACCTGGGTTCTCCTGGCTACCATCCTGGTGCTTCTCTATATGTGAGTAACTGTCCAGGCTTGTCTCCTCTGTGATCTTGGACTTGGGGTGCTAATCAGGTCTCCCTTTCCTTGTCTGTTTTGAAGATCCAAGTTAATGGACCAGAAGTTGCTAAAGCTTTGGGTACTACCAAAAAAAAACCTTTTCCCCTTTCTACCTAGAATGAGAATCTCCAAATCATGGAAGAGTCAAGTAACTAATAAACATGATTAATTCCCTGGAAGATTCCTGCCTCAACTTCTCAGGAACACTCAAATTGGAAACATTTATCAAGTATTCATTCTAAGATTGGGACCGTGAAGACTTCAGCTGCTCTTATCTAATCATCATTACTTTTTGTGGGTGTCACGGTGCAGGTGGGAAAGGAGGTGATGAGTGAATGTAATATCACTTTTGGAATCGCTGTTATTATTTATCACCTACATGTTACCTCCCTAGGCTGACTGTCCAATTCTGAGTCAGTGACTGGCCAGCTCCAGCACTTACTACACAATCCCTGTGACCTGGTTTTCTTTTTCACTTTATAGATATGGAACTTATTCACATGGATTTTTTAAGAAGCTGGGGATTCCTGGGCCAACACCTCTGCCTTATTTTGGAAATATTCTGTCCTACCGAAAGGTGTGTGATGTTTGAACTCCAGCTTTGCTTCTTATGGTTGCAAATCTCAGCTGAGTTCCATAATAAAATTTCCCCTTCTCAAGAGAAAGGTCTGAAGTTTCATGCTTTCCAGAAATGACACCATAAGCTCCACTCAGCACATGGCAAAGTTTACCCCATGGCTCCATTTTCAGCTGTTAGGAGCCTCAGGTTTTGCCGCCTCAGACAGCCCAGCTCTCTAGCTGATTCAGCACAGGACTTGATGTCCCATCTTGTGAGTATTGTGAAGAGGATTTTCCTTCTGCCAGGTGCAGATTCCCAGGAAGGTACAATCCCCCTTAGGAGAAAAGCATGAAGGGGGTGCCCAGTCATGACTCATTAAGCTGTGTACACTACAGTCAGGCTTTCCTTTTGCTAGCATGTGCTGTGGGTACCCTTTAAAAAAAAACTTCCTCCTGGATTGATAGGAAACTTCACTTTCTGAGGCAACCCTAGTATTCACCATTGAGTAATTTTCACATACTTGAATCCCCTCAAGAACTGCTAACCCCAGCAGTTATTTCCATGCTCTAATCCACCTCTTGTACTGGTGACTATTTTGGAGATTTGAGAGATGGAACAAGAACTTACTGTTTTACTTCTGTGTCTTCAAAGGAGGCACCTCATGGATGAGTTTGAGCAGAGAGAGAGTGTAACGGAGACTAGATAGTGGTTGTCTTCGACTTCAGATATTTAACTACTAAATGAACTGTGGGTTAAAAAACAAAAAACAAGGCAAAATTACTTATGCAAAATCACTAGAAAGGACATGATTTGGCAAAATTATTAAAATTTTAATTTAACTGAACAGAGTGTACTAGGTGACAGGTGGACTGTGAATTCTGGCTGAGCCTTGATATTAATCCAGCTCTGATGCCTTGCCCAGGGCCTGGCCCCTGAACTGAAGGTCATGAGCTATGTCCATATTTCCAGGGGGCAGAGCCTTGTGTGCAGGCTGTTCTCTGGCTCAGATTTCCTTTCCTGCAGACATAAGGCTTGTTTCTCAGATCCTTATTCTCCCAGCTGAGGTCTTCATTGTCTCGTTACTGCCTATGAACTTACTGAACTTTTTTCTCTCCGAAAAAGCAATAATTTATTTTCCACCTTTCCCGGATGAACTCCTTAGTAGATGCACTCCAAGACCCACATTTCTGGGACTTTCTTTTGCATAGTTAAACCATCTAATATCACAGCAGAAACTTAGCTACAGGAAGGTTTTTGTTGTTGTTTGTTTGTTTTGAAGTTACAGAAGTGAAAACTCAGGGCAAGTGTTTTTTTTTTTTTTTCTGTACGTGGGCCTCTCACTGCTGTGGCCTTCTCCCGTTGCGGAGCACAGGCTCCGGACACACACAGGCTCCGCGGCCATGGCTCGCGGGCCCAGCCGCTCCGCGGCATGTGGGATCTTCCGGGATCGGGGCACGAACCCGTGTCCCCTGCATCGGCAGGCGGACTCTCAACCACTGCGCCACCAGGGAAGCCCAGGGCAAGTGTTTTAATTGCACTGTCCTTTGTCCTTTGTGTAGTTGTGGCATCTCCCCATCTTTTCCGTGCTGAGCTGGAAAACTAGAAGGTGATCTACTTTGTCATTCATTCATTCACTCACTCACTTTCTCACTCACCACACACCCTAGATGTTTTTAAACCTGCTAGACCCAAAGAGGTTACTGGCGCCTTAACTTCCTTATTCTGCTAGAATTCTAGAGGGGGCTCATGAGATAAATGAAAGGGCTGCTTAACTAGGAGATGAAAGTGTGTGTAGGAAACTCTTACCCTCAGCTTCAGTTTTCTCACTTGTCCCTGGAGGATTAACTCAGTGGGTTATGAGATTTTAGAGATAACACGTGCTCAAGCAAAAACCCTCAGAAAGACAAGGAGTAATTAGTATTCACTGACAAGGGTAAGTGTTTAGTATCTACAATACTCAAAGAAAATTCGAGTGATTTTAAATTCTCCATTTCAAATATCTCCTCTATTTTGTCTTCTTTCCCCTAAGATGTCTCTGAATAAGAGTTTCCTTGCATTTGCCAGTGGGAAATAGTAAGCCTGATATCATGCGATTCAAGTCGTTTTTGTCCCAATTAGAGGTAAAGTTCAATACATTTAAACTAATAATCCAATTTTTTTTCTCTTGCAGGGTATTTGGGATTTTGACAATAAATGTTTTTAAAAGTATGGGAGAATGTGGGGGTGAGTATTCTGGAAACTTCCATTGCATAGACTTGTTATGATGTGGCGCCCCCCTGTGGTGTGGAGGACAATCTCAGCCGGGAGCTTCTTGAGATGAAGCCATGTATCGTTAAGCTTTGGAGGCTTGTTCTACCAGGGATCCCGGATGTCACCAGGTATCCAGGTCCACAGTCTGAGTCAGGCCTGGAGAGTCACAGGTCATCATTTTGCTCCAGACTTTGAGGCCCAGGGACTCCTAGCATCACTTTATGTCCAGTACCTTGCTCTTCCCCCTTCACCATTTTTTCCTTCCTTGGGGCACCTTTAATTGCATAAAGTGCATTATTCCAGAACATTCTAACATCTGCTCACAAACGTACTTTTTATCGTCTCCCACATGATTCACTTTTAATTAAAACCCAAAATTCCTTTACCTAAATTTTGGATTTAATATGTCCTTTTCAAAGAAGGACTCGGGGGTATAGGTAACAAGAAAAGGAAACCATTTCTGCTCAGCTTTTAAAAAATTTCTCTGCACTTATGTAGTTTAGTTTGTTTTTTTTTAAGTCAAGACTTTTCAGAGAAGTGTATAGTGGTACTGCTTTAACTACTCTATTCCTCTGACTTAGAAGAGATATGTGGGTTATTTCTAACCCAGAGTGTTTCCGATGGGCTGAAGGACTTGATGATTTTGTAGAGTGGCCCCAGCTGATTGCAGTGGTTGGTCCCTTTTGCAGCTGCTGGAGGTTTGGTGAGAGCAGCAGGAGAGGTGTAACGTGGTGACTATTTGCCAAAAGCAAGTGGGAAAAAGTTCTTCCTCTCTGTACCTCTTCATCTTCTCTCATCAAGTTCTCGGAAACCAAAGGGCTCTACTGAGTTGCCATGGCCCCAAAAGGCAACGTGATTGCGTAGAAAAACACATAGCACTGGATTGCCACTGGACCAGCTCCAAATGCCCCTCCAACATTTAGTAGTTTTGAGCTCTGGATGGAGTCATTCTTTCATAGTAGATCCCAGTTCTCTTTTTAGAAAATGTTTCTCATGCTTAGGTGTAAATAAGAGCCACCTGGGAGGGCTTGTTAAAAATGAAGCCTTGGGCCCCGCCCACCAGCAACACTGAACCTGGAGGATCTGGGATGGGGCCCAAGAATCCGAATTTTAACTCAGAGTGTAAGAAATACTAAGGCTGGAGTGACATCATAAGTATAAAGGGTTACCCCAAACCACTATCCCTTCTGTACCCAGGTGTTTTTGAAAAAACATGATGGGAAGAAGGGAAATCATCCAAGAAATATGGTCAATCAGATGAAAAAGCAGATTAAGTGCCTTCTCAATCCCTTCTGCCACTGCTTCAACACTAAATGCACATGACACTCACTTAAACCCTCTCAGATTTAGTTCTCATCCATTTTTATTTGGGATCACAAAACCATTTGAAATTCCTGTGTGAAGTCAGAGGAATAATAGGTAACATGTAGAAAACGTTCCATTGTGTTCTAGCCATTGCAAACGATTGATAGAGGAAACAAAATGCCGGAAGACAGTGTGATTAACTTAGAGTCAGCCTCATGCCAGTGGCCCATTCTCATGAACGGGCATCCTGACAGTCAGGAGATCAGGCCAAATTGGGATGTGTCACATCTGAGGCGTCAGCTTTGTGTGGTACATGTGTCAAAAGTGGGCTTGCCTAGCTGCTGATGGATGTCACCTACATGGAGCCCCAGGCCCACTTGGAACCCATATCGAAGAATAAATATAAATAGTGAAAAGAAAATATTTTAAAAATGAATTTATACATGTTCCTCTGAATTACTTTATTCTCTCAGTCCTTTTGTTTCAAATCCTTGATGCTACCAAGGATATCTCCTTGTTATTTAAAATATGATTTCCTTTAAAAAAGTATAAAGTAAGCGTATTTTTGAAAATAGAGCAAAGAAACTTTTCATAATCCTACTTTCACTTGTTGAGCATTCTTAATCTTCTTCCATTTGCAGACACATTGTACATATTTATGATCAGTGTGTCTTCAAGTTTCAGCTATTACATCATTGCATTTTTCATGCTTTTGATATATCTTCAAAAATGACAGAGTGGGTGGATTCTCCATAATTAATTATTTTCTGTTTCAAGTTAATTAACTTGCCTTCAATTTACTAAGCTAACTTATGTTTTGATATGAAATATTTTAAAGCCCTAAGATTTATGAAGTTGGTATAGGAAATACCCATACACACACCACCTAGACCTAACCCATGTTTTAATGTTATTTCTGACCATGATCTCTAGGACTAGGGATTATGTAACATCTAGTTGAAAATCTGGACTTGTAGTTGTGGCTCCAGCTGCAGAAACTGGCTCATTAAGTTTAATCAGCTCTGTTTTCCCTACACAGGTTTTTTGATGGTCGACAGCCTGTGTTGGCTATCACAAATCTAGACATGATCAAAACAGTGCTAGTGAAAGAATGTTATTCTGTCTTCACAAACCAGCAGGTAGGCATGCATTTTAAATTTTTAATTAATTAATTATTAAATTTCCATTTTGAAATAATTATAAATTCACAGCATGTTCTCAAAAGAAAAAAATACAGGGAGATCCCATGTTATGTACCCTCGTCATGTTTCTCCCAATGATAATATCTTGAAAAATTATAGTACAGTATCAAAGCAGGAAATTGACATTGATTCTATCCACAGAGCTTATTCAGTTTTAATCAGTTTTTTGTGCACTCTTTTTTTTTTTTTTTTTTTTTTTTTGTGGTACGCGGGCCTCTCACTGTTGTGGCCTCTCCCATTGCGGAGCACAGGCTCCGGACGCGCAGGCTCAGCAGCCATGGCTCACGGGCCCAGCCGCTCCGTGGCATGTGGGATCTTCCCGGACCGGGGCACGAACCCGTGTCCCCTCCATCGGCAGGCGGACTCTCAACCACTGCGCCACCAGGGAAGCCCTGTGCACTTATTTGTGTGTATGTGTTGCTGTATGAAAATTTATCATGTATTTAGGTTTGTGTAACTACCTCCATCAATATACAGAACTGTTCCATCACCATAAGGCTCCGTCCTACTATTCTTTTATAGTCACGGTGAGTACCTTGTCTTTTCCTCTTATCTGGGTCTTTAGCACAGCAAACTTTTTTTTTTAATTTTGATGAGGCCAATTTTTTCTTTTATGGGTTGTACTTTTGATGTCAAGTCTGAAACCTCTACCTAGTCCTAGGTTCCAAAGTTTTTCTCCCTTATTCCTCTAAATAGTATGTAGTATTATGTTTTACATTTAAGTCTATGATCCATTTTGTGTTGATTTTTGTATAACATGTGACGCTTAGGTCACAGTTCTTTTGGTTTTTGTTTTTTTGGGGAGGGGTTTGCCTGTAAATGTCTGTGTTGTTCCTCCACCATTTGTGGAAAGACTCCTTCCTTCATTAAATAGCTTTTGCACCATTGTCAAAAATCATTAGGGCCTATTTCTGTGGGTCTATTTCTTACTCTCTGTTCAGTTCATTGATCTATGTATCTATCCCTCCCCCAGTACCACACAATCTTGATGACTGTATTTGCACAGTAAGTCTTAGCAAGTAGAATATTCCTCCCCCTTAATTTTTTTCAGAATTGTTTTAGCTATTTTAGGTCCTTTGCCTTTCCCTACAAATTTAGGATAAGCTAATCTATGTTTGCAAAATACTTGCTGAGGTTTTGATAAGAATTGAATTAACCCTTACATCAACTTGGGGAAAATCTATATTTTTACTAGGTCACATCTTTGAATCTATGAACATAGTATTGTTTCTCAATTTATTTAGGCTTTCTTTGATCATTTCACAGCAGTTCGTAGTATTCAGCATAGAGATTTCATACATGTTTTGTTTTATTTATACCTAAATTATTTCATTTTCTTTAGAGTGATTGTAAATGGTACTGTGTTTTTAATGTGTTGTCACATATTCATTGTTATTATATAGAAATGGGGTTGAGTTTTGTGTGTTGATCTTATATGCTACAAACTTGCTCAGGTCATTTATTAGTTCTAGAGGTTTCCTTATTATTTCCTTGAGAATTTCTGTATTGACAATTATGTCAACTGAAAATAGGAACACTTTTTTTCTTTTCCAATCGGTATGCCTTTCATTTATTTTTCTTGTCTTGCTGCACTAGCTAGAACTTACTGCACTAGTTCAAACTTTTTATAATGTAGGAAAAGAATGGTGCATTGTTCCTGATCTTTCACCACCTAAAATTTTTTATTTACTTATTTTGGACAAAAGAATTGTATATACTCAAGGTGTACTCAACATGATACCTTGATATACGTATATGTTGTGAAATGATTACCACAAACTAATTAACACATACATTCCCCCCTCATGGTTACCTTTTGTGTGTGAGTGGTATGAATGTTTGAGATCTACTCTTTCAGTACATTTCAAGTGTGCATTACAGTATTATTAACTTGAGTCACCATACTGTAAATTAGGTCTCCATTTATTCACCTGATAAATGAAACTTTGTACCCTTTGATCAATATCTTCCCCCCCTCCCCCTGCCCCATCTCCCACTAGCCTCTGATAAGCACCATTCTTCTCTACGTTACTATCAGTTTGAATTTTTTTGTTTTTTTTAGATTCCATATATAAGTGAGATCATGTGATATTTATCCTTCTGTGTCTGGCTTAATTCACTTAGCGTGTTGTCCTCAAGGTTCATCCATGTTGTAGCAAATGGCAGGATTTTCTTTTTTAAAGCTGAACAACATTCCATTATATATATACTTATCCACACACACACATTTCTTTATCCATTCATCTGTTCATCTACATTTAAAGTGATTGTAGGTCGGACTTACTGTTGCAATTTTCTTAATCCAGGTGTTTCATAGATTCTTTGTTTCTTCTTTTTCTCTTCTTCTTGTCTCCTTTGTTACTTCATGATATTTTTATAGTGGTATCTTTGATTCCTTCCTCTTTATCTCTTTATCAACTATAGGTTTTACTTACTGGTTAGTGAAGCTTACAGAAAACATCTTATACATACATATTACAGCCTATTTATTCTCATTCAAAAGCTGAATGTTTTTACTCTCCCTCCCCTACTTATTTTATGTTTTTGATGTCATAGTTTACAGTTGATCCTTGAACAGTGTTGGGTTTAGGGGCGCTAACCTTCCCTGTAGTCAATTTGCATATAACTTATAGTCCGTCCTCTGTTCTGTGGTTCCTCTGTATTTGAGGTTCCTCCATCCCTGGTTTCATATCCACAGATTCAACCAATCATGGATCATGTAGTACTGTAGTATTTACTATTGAAAAAAAAATGCACCTGTAAGTGGACCTGCATAGTTCAAGCCTGAATTAATTAAGGGTGAATTGTACATCTTTTTATATTGTGTATCTACTAACAAATTATTTTAGCTATACTTTTTAAAAACTCTTTTGTCTTTTAACATTTACCCTAGAGTCATAAGTGATTTGCACACCACCATTACAATATTACTGTATTCTGAATTTAACTGTATATTTACATTTACTAGTGAGTTTTATTATTTCATATGATTTCATGTTACTAGTTAGTATTCTGTCTTTTCAGCTTGAAGACCTTCCTTGTAAGGCTGTTCTAATAGTGACAAATTCTTTCTACTTTTGTTTGTCTAAAAATGTCTTTATTTCTCCCTCATTTCTGAAGGATCCCTTTTTTGGGAAAAGTATCCTTGGTTGGTTATTTTTTCATTAAATGTTTTATATATTTTAACAATGAACTCATTTGGGCCTGAGATATTTTATGAAGAGATTTTAAGTTAGTACTTCAACTTATTTACTTGATCTTTGCAAAGTACTGACTTTATTTTTTTTTTGCTATAGTTTTTTTGTTTTGTTTTGTTTTGTTTTGTTTTTGGCATATGCCCTTTATCAAGTAGAGGGAGTTTCCCTCTCCTCCTAGTTTATGAGTTTTCATCATGAATGGGTGTTGGAAATATCCATTTTAAAACAAAATTTTATTTTGGAAGAATGTGTAAATTTCCAAGCAGGTTGGTTTGATAGGCCGGTCCCAAGTTGAGAAATAGAATTACCTTTTTTCCTTCTTATCCTGGGCAAAAAATGTAGGGGAAAATGTTTTTTGTGTAATTGCATTAGTTCTTCAGACTAGCAAATAGATTCCTAATCTTTCAAGTGCTAAGCACTGTTTTTAGAAACAATCACCATATCGAGACATCCCTTTTTCCACTTGCTCAGGCTTTAGATATATGTAAAGACAGAACTTGTCTGAGTCAACATACACTTTGCCAAGGCTATCTGGCTATCTGTCACCAATACCCTTGTACTTTGCACAGCCCAGGAGGATGAACTAGGTCTTATGCCTGTCTATTCCTCTGGAAGAACAGTTTTCCTACTATGTGGGTCATTTCATTTAAAAGGAGATTGGCATATAAAGTCCGGAAATGATGTCAGGTGGCTGGATGTCTCCTTGACCCTCACAGGAAGCTATGCATTTGGGATAAATATTTATTGAGCATCTAGCATAGGGCCTGCTTCCAAGTAGACAGTCACTAAATATTTGTTGAATAATTGGTGCATATTTAACACAATTTCCAAAAATGTCGAGACTTTCAAAACTTATGCAGGGTAAAATGTGTTTTATTCAACTCTAGGTGTTTGGTCCAGTGGGAGTTATGAAAAATGCCATCTCGCTGGCTGAGGATGAACAATGGAAGAAAATACGAACATTGCTGTGTCCAATCTTCACCAGTGGAAAGCTCAAGGAGGTAAGAAAAGAAGAGGACTTTCAATTAGAAACGTAAAGAATAAGGTAGAAAATAAAATCACAGTCCTTTTCCAGGGAGGAGGCTACTAAATTCGAGCTTCCTAAAATAGCCTTTTATCTTCACCTCCTAGAAGAGACATTATGAGATTCGTTATCAAATGTCACTGCTCCATTCACGGGAAAGTCAGGTCCTTCTAGGACTTGAGTCTCCACATTTAACTTCGGGTGGTGCTTATTTTGTGTCTAGATGTTCCCCATCATTAGCACGTATGGAGATGTGTTGGTGAGGAACCTGAGCAAGGAAGCAGAGAAAGGCAAGCCCATCACCGTGAAAGAGTAAGTAGGGGTGAGGCTGCTGGTACCTGAGCTCCACTGAGACCCTCCAGCTGCCTGCCAGGGAGCCAGGTTCCCACTGCTGAGTTACGGTAGTGACCAGACAGAAGTAGATATGTGGTGGTACAACTCCCAAAGGCCCATCCCAGAAAGAGAGATGGCTCACCAAAAAAAGCAGGACAGCCAGGAGAGAAGGAAGAAACGTGACTGCACCAATTTTGAGTGTGGATGGAATGGAATGGTGGCAGGGAAGGGACTTGGTACATACTGGTAGGCAGTGGGTGACGTACAATCATCACAATATGGAACTCGGAACAACTTAGATCTCTTCACAATCTGGCTGAGGACACCTGCAAATACTGAATGTTACATCTTGCCACCACTCCCCTTTCCGTCAGTCCAAAAAGACAGAAGGCCTTGTACGGGCTGTGGGTAGGATGACCATAGAATTGATCATCTAAACTGAGATTTTTTTCACTATGCAGGAACAACAAGTAAACTGGGACTGCCCTGGAAAACCTGGGGACATAGGATCACTTAGCTGTTAAATCCCCTAAGTCAATTTTAGAGTGATTTATTTATTTTTAACGAGAGACATTTTTACTCTTTACCCTTTACAGAAATGAGTCTGCCCTCTGGGCAACCACAGATCACTGGAGTTGAGGAAGTGCGGGTCTTTCAGGATCCTTAGCAGGGGTGTAAGACAGTGAGGGATGATGTTCCTGGCAACTCAGAACAGGTTGCTGCTGTTCTCTAATGTGCTGAAGAGGAATCAGCTCTGAGCACAGGTTCTGTGGTGAGGCAAGATCCAGATCAATGATCAATGTCCCCTTTCTTGACTCCCCCAGGATGAGTTAATTTTACACCCTTGGTTCTGCTCAGGCACAGTCCTTATACACCTATTATTGCCTGTAGTCAAAACACACTACTGTACTTTGTCTGATTATGGGTGTCTATCCCTCTATGACTGAGCTCCTTGAGTTTGTGGGGGGACATCTAAATTGCCTTAGTGTCCCCATCCCTCCTGGCACAGGGCCAGCTGCATCACTGGCACCTCAGACACACCTCATAAGTGAGATAGTAACATAGACTCTTCTATGGTCCAACATGGTTCTGAAAGAGTGTGGCTCTTTACCTGCCTTGTCGGGGCATCTGATTTTACGTGGATTTCTTGTTGCATGTGTTGGGCAAGGATGGTGAAGAGGTGCTGATTTGAACTGTCCATGTCTTTCTCTCTCTACTCAGCTTCTTTGGGGCCTACAGCATGGATGTGATTACTAGCACAGCATTTGGAGTGAAGATTGATTCCCTCAGCAACCCACACGATCCCTTTGTGGAACATACTAAGAAGCTCTTAAGATTTGATTTCCTTGATCCACTCCTTATCTTTTCAGGTATGTGGACTACTCTATTTCTTTTTCTTTATTTCCTTCCTTCCTCCCTTCCACCTCTTTCTTCCTTTTATAGATATCTATATTGAGATATAATTTATATACCATGTAATTCACCCATTTAAAATATACAATTCAATAATATTTAGAACCTAAGTGTCTGTTGACATATGGATGAAGAAAATGTGGTATATATATGTATGTGTGTGTGTGTGTGTGTGTGTGTGTGTGTGTGTGTTCGTGCCCAGTGGAGTTCTATTAAGCCATTAAAAGGAAGGAAATACTTCCATCTGCATAATGTGGATATACCTTGAAGGTATTATGATAAGTGAAAAAAGTCAGACAGAGAAAGACAAATACTTAAATGCTGAATCAAAAAGAAGAAAATCAAACTCATAGAAGAACTATTTCGTATTTTTGATTACCAGAAGTGGGGTTGGGTTGTGGGGGAATTGAATGAAGGTGGTCAAAAGGTACAAACTTTGAGTTATAACATAAATAAATAGTGGTGGTATAATGTGCAATGTGACTACAGTTAAAACTGCTGTATGATATATTTGAATGTTGCTAGGGCATAGAGCTTTGCTTATTGCACCTTTGTGGTATAAGTTTTGAAATCAGGAAGTATGAGTCCTGCAACTTATTTCCTTTTTTCTTTTCCCCAATATTTATTTGGCTCTTCTGGGCCCCTTGAAATTCCATATGAATTTTAAATTCAGCTTGTAAATTTCTACAAGGAAGCCAGCTAGGATTCTGATAGGGAATGTGTTAAATCTGTAGAATTGCTATCTTGACAATGTTAAGTATCCTGATACATGAACATGGGATGTTTTTCATTGACTTCGATCTTTATTCCAACAATGTTGCAGTTTTCAGAGTAGAAATTTTGCACTTTTTTGTTGACTTATTCCTAAGTATTCTATTTTTTACATTACTATAAATGGAGTTATTTTCTTAATTTCACTTTTGGATGACTTATTGCAAGGTATAGAAATACAATTGATTTTTGTATATTGGTCTTGTATCCTGAAACCCTGCTGAACTTGTTAGTTAGTTCTAATAAGTTTTTAGTGGAGTCTTTATAATTTTCTATATACAAGGTTATGTTATCTTATGATAGAGGTTGTTTACATCTTCATTTCCTATATGGATAAGTTTTATTTCTTTTTCTTCCCTAATTCTCCTGGCTAGGACCTCTAGTACAATGTCAGGAAGAAGTGGTGAGAGAAGCTTCCTTGTCTTGTTCTTAAACTTAGAGGAAATCATCCAGTCTTTGATGATTAAGTATGGAGTTATATGTGGGTTTTTCGTAGATGGCCTTCATCAGGTTGAGGAAATTCCCTTCTGTTCCTTTTTGATGAGTGTTATTATCACAAGAGGGTGTTGGATTTTGTCAGTTGCTTTTACTGTATATTTAGATGGTCATATGGTTTTGTTCTTTATGCTATTGAAACTGTGTATTACACAACCTTGCATTCCTTGAATTAAACCCCCCTTTGTTGTGGTGTATACCTCTCTTTATATTTTGCTGGATTCATTTGTTGAGGATTTGTGCATCCATGTTCATAACATATGTGGGTCTGTAGCTTCCTTTTCATATGCTATCTTTGCCTGGATTTTTATCAGATTAATACTGGCCATATAGAATGAGTTTGAAAGTGTTTCATCCTCTTCTATTTTTTAGAAGAGTTGTAATCCTTCTTTAAATATTTGGTAGTATTCCCCATTGAAACCATGTGGACCTGAGCTTTTCTTTGTCAAATTGTTGGTTTTTTCTTGATTACTAACTCAAACTTTGTACTTCTTACAGGTCTATTCAGATTGTCTATTTTTTTTTGCATCTGTTTCTGTAGTTTGTGTCTATTTTATCTAAGTTATCTTATTTATTGGCATAGAGTTGTTTATGGTGTCCTTTATAGTCCTTCTCATTTGTTTAATGTGAGTGGTAGTCTCCCTTCTTTAGTTTCAACACTGGCAATTTGTCTTTTTCTCTTGGTCAATCTAGCGAAAAACATCTTTTAAAAGAATCAACCTTTTGTTTCATTGATTTTCCTCTATTGATTTTTTATTCTCTAGTTCATTAGTTTCTGCTCTCATCTTTATTATTTTCTTCCTTCTGTTTACTTTAGTTTTTGTTTGCTCCTCTTTTTTCAGAATGTTAAGGTGGAAAATTATTAGGTTATTGATAGGAAATTTTTGTTCTTTTAAAATGTAGGTAAATAAAGCCATAAGTTTCTCTCTGAGCACTCCTTTTGCAACATTCCATCAGTTTTGGTATGTCGTGACTTCATTTTTATTCACTTCAAAGTAATTCCTGATTGCCCTTTTGATTTCTTCTACAACTCATTGGTTATTTAGGAGTGTATTGTTTAATTTCCACACATTTGTGAGTTTCCCAATTTTCTTTCCATTATTGATTTCAAATTACATTCCATTATGGTTGAAAGACATACACTGTATTAAATCTATCTCATTATTTTTTGAACACCATGATTAATTGAAGTAGCAGACTATGGTCTGTTTTATCCAAAGAAACTGTAGTTCAGTAGATAAAAGTCAATGAAGTCCACAATGTAATCCTGTTCCTCTGGTCACGTGAAAGATAGAGGGAGGACCACTGATCTCAATACTATAGTGATGACCCCTATATGTGGACTTGCCCTTGCTCAGGCCTTGGCTTGGAAGTCTGATCAAAGGTCATAGAGGGACTGATCCTGGTTGAGAGCCCTGGTGTCTCTTACTCTCTGATTGGTAGTGCAAATTATAATTGCTCCAGGTAAATTTTGCATTTTTACTCTGCTTTCCTTTTATCTTTTCCCTTACAGCACTTTTTCCATTCCTTCGTCCAGTCTTTGAAATATTAAATCTCTCTGTGTTTCCAAAACATGCTGTGAATTTTATCACAAAATCTATAAAAAGGATGAAAGAAAGTCGCCTCAAAGATAAAGAAATGGTAAAATCTGGTGGTGGTGACATGAGTTCACCTTTTGGTAATTTATTGAGCTGTATACACATGACTTATGCACATCTCAGCATTTTTTTAAGGTAGGTAGAGAACTACAGATTTTAGAGTAGAAGAGTTCTAAACTTTGGGGGTAAATAAATATATAATTTACCTTTGGGGGTAAGTTCTTTGGGGAAGAAGATAAGAAAATGAGTCAGAGAGAAATGTTTAAGTTTAAAATAGGTGTGCCAATTAGTATATCACTGCATAAATATTGTTGAGTTAAGACTTTACCATTTCCCTTCAATAAATTGTCAAAGGATAAAAATTACTGTTTATAAATGATTTTACTCATATTTCACCAAATATTCGATTGGCAAAGAATCACTTCAAATCTGAGCCTCCTATTTTACAGATTTTCCAATGGAATGCCCCATCAGGCACCTGGTGGAGTGTAGTCTGTGTTAAATTTGAGCCCTCTCATAGGCTGGGGTGGGCAGAGGTCTTCTGCTGGCAATGAGGCTGCAAGCTGGTTAAGCCAGCTTTGCCTCATGAGGCCTGGAGGCCAGCACAAGGATGTCTGCAGGTCAGGGGGACAGGGCTGGGTATCCCAGGAAAGCACTGAAAGTTGTGTAGCATTCTGGAAGGGTGGGGCTCTTGAAGCTGCTTCTACAAAAGCTGCCAGTGAACTCTGCAAATATCTGGGTATTAATTTATGTGGCCATTCCTTAAGAATTAAAGCTGGAGGGAAAAAAAGATTGAGGTTTTTTTCTTCTTGCTCTCCTGGGCAAACAGGTATGACAGGAGAGAGAGCCGGTAACTCTTTGGTTAAGAAGCTGTTTCAAAAGCCAGAGAAGACAAAGATCAGGGAGTGAGGACCAAAAAGCAGTTGGGAGTGATGGCTGGGTTTCTCTCAAGGAAACATCATGATCTCCAAGATTTGTAGGTGGATGTTTTGTTCACTGAGGATTTAGTCAGTACTCGTCAGCCTTCTGCTCTTTAAGGGGCCATATTCTCAGGAAAGAGGTGAAATATACACTCCTGATTTATTTCTGACTTCACAGGTGACTTTCAGTCATTGAAATTTCTCTTTCTGCTTCTAGCACCCAGTGGATCTTCTTCAGCTGATGATTAACTCTCAGAATTCCAAAGATGTGGACACCCATAAAGGTAACCAGGGAGAGCTTACGAGGGGCCGCTGTGGGGAGGCGCAGAGCTAGGGTGTGGTTCTAAAAATGTGCAGGAAGTTTTCCAGGCAGCTGGAGATTTCTGCCAAATTGAAGGAAGACACATGGTCAGACAGAAATGGTAGCCAGAGGTACTTTCTAGAAGTATGCAGGCACGACCTTGTTCAGAGCTCGAAGGGTAAGTATAACAAGGATGTCATGCCCATCAGTCAGTCATGGTCTGTGGATCACCTGCAGCCGAACCTCTGGGGAGCTTGTTTCCAATGTCAATTCTCAGGCTCCTCCAGACCCAGTGAGTCAGAACCTCTGCCTGGAAATTTGCATCAAGGCTTCATCCCATCAGGAGGAACATTTCCCCAGTGTTGATGACCTTAACTTGGAACACTTGGTTAAAGTTGTGTTCACTAGCTTAGTCTACTGTAAAGTTCAATTTTTTCCTGTGTCATTAACAAGCAGCTGGTGGGAGAAACCTTTGAGACAGGAAATATAGTGTTCCTCTTCAAATTGTCACCTACTAGTTTTATCATCCATGAATGGTTTTTGACTGAAAACTTCATTACTGTGATGTTTGCAAAATGAATTTGTAATTTCATCATTCTTCTGTATTTATCAGTTGATGTTCTATTTTAAGGGAGAGCTTTCCATTCTTCCCCGTCATTTATTTATTTATCTATATCAGTACATTCTCATGTGTAACTTACTCTCATATCATTTTCTTAACATCTTCATTGGAGTATAATTGCTTTACAATGGTGTGTTAGTTTCTGCTTTATAACAAAGTGCATCAGTTATACATATACATATGTTCCCATATCTCTTCCCTCTTGCGTCTCCCTCCCTCTCACCCTCCCTATCCCATCCCTCTAGGTAGACACAAAGCACTGAGCTGATCTCCCTGTGCTATGCGGCTGCTTCCCACTAGCTATCTATTTTACATATGTGTCCATGCCACTTTCTCACTTTGTCCCAGCTTACCCTTTCCCCTCCCCGTATCCTCAGTCCACTCTCTAGTAGGTTTGTGTCTTTATTCCTGTCTTGCCCCTAGGTTCTTCCTGACCTTTTTTTTTCCCCTTAGATTCCATATATATGTGTTAGCATACGGTATTTGTTTTTCTCTTTCTGACTTACTTCACTCTGTATGGCAGACTCTAGGTCCATCCACCTCACTACAAATAACTCAATTTCATTTCCTTTTATGGCTGAGTAATACTCCATGGTATATATGTGCCACATCTTCTTTATCCATTCATCTGTTGATGGACACTTAGGTTGCTTCCATGTCCTGGCTATTGTAAATAGAGATGCAATGAACATTTTGGTACATGACTCTTTTTGAATTATGGTTTTCTCAAGGTATATGCCCAGTAGTGGGATTGCTGGGTCATATGGTAGTTCTATTTTTAATTTTTTAAAGAACCTCCATACTGTTCTTCATAGTGGCTGTATCAATTTACATTGCCACCAACAGGGCAAGAGTGTTCCCTTTTCTCCACACCCTCTCCAGCATTTATTGTTTCTAGATTTTTTGATGATGGCCATTCCGACCGGTGTGAGATGATATCTCATTGTAGTTTTGATTTGCATTTCTCTAATGATTAATGACGTTGAGCATTCTTTCATGTGTTTGTTGGCAATCTGTATATCTTCTTTGGAATAATGTCTATTTAGGTCTTCTGCCCATTTTTGGATTGGGTTGTTTGTTTTTTTTGACATTGAGCTGCATGAGCTGCTTGTAAATTTTGGAGGTTAATCCTTTGTCAGTTGCTTCATTTGCAAATATTTTCTCCCATTCTGAGGGTTGTCTTTTGGTCTTGTTTATGGTTTCCTCTGCTGTGCAAAAGCTTTGAAGTTTCATTAGGTTCCATTTGTTTATTTTTGTTTTTATTTCCATTTCTCTAGGAGGTGGGTTAAAAAGGATCTTGCTATGATTTATGTCATAGAGTGTTCTGCCTATGTTTTCCTCTAAGAGTTTGATTGTGTCTGGCCTTACATTTAGGTCTTTAATCCATTTTGAGTTTATTTTTGTGTATGGTGTTAGGGAGTGTTCTAATGTCATACTTTTACATGTAGCTGTCCAGTTTTCCCAGCACCACTTATTGAAGAGGCTGTCTTCTCTCCACTGCATATTCTTGCCTTCTTTACCAAAGATAAGGTGACCATATGTACTTGGGTTTACCTCTGGGCTTTCTATCCTGTTCCATTGATCTATATTTCTGTTTTTGTGCCAGTACCATGCTGTCTTGATTACTGTAGCTTTGTAGTATAGTCTGAAGTCAGGGAGCCTGATTCCTCCAGCTCCATTTTTCGTTCTCAAGACTGCTTTGGCTATTCGGGGTCTTTTGTGTTTCCATACAAATTGTGAAATTTTTTGTTCTAGTTCTGTGAAAAATGCCAGTGGTAGTTTGATAGGGATTGCATTAAATCTGTAGATTGCTTTGGGTAATAGAGTCATTTTCACAACGCTGATTCTTCCAATCCAAGAACATGGTATATCTCTCCATCTATTTGTATCATCTTTAATTTCTTTCATCAGTGTCTTATAATTTTCTGCATACAGGTTTTTTGTCTCCTTAGGTAGGTTTATTCCTAGATATTTTATTCTTTTTTGTTGCAATGGTAAATGGGAGTGTTTTCTTAATTTCACTTTCAGATTTTTCATCATTAGTTTATTCTCATATCATTTTTAACTTTGATTCTAGAATTCTCTCAGGTTTGTCCACTGGATCCCTTTTAAGTAGGCTCTTGTATACTTTTTTATTTCTTTTTTTATTCCTAAATGTTTTTTTCCCAATAGACTATTTTTAGAGCAGTTTGGTTCACAGCAAAATTGAGGGGAAAGTATAGAGATTTCAAACATACATCCACCCCCACCTACACACAGCCTCTTGCACTATCAAAAGATCACATCAAAGTACAGTTGTTACAGTCAATGAACCTACATTGACATATTACCACCAAAAGTCCATAGTTTACATTAGGGTTCATTCTTGGTGTTGTCCTTTCTATGGGTGTTGACAAATGTACAATGATGTGTATCCACCATTATAGTATATAGAGTATCATTTTCTGAGAACTTCCTTGCTTTCTTTTTTTTTTGTTGGAGTATAGTTTTTTTACAATATTGTGTTAGTTTCTGCTGTACAATGAAGTGAATCAGCTATATGTATACCTACATCCCCTCCCTCTTGGACGTCCCTCCCATCCCCCACCATCTCGCCCAACTAGGTCATCACAGAGCATCAAGCTGAGCTCCCTGTGCTATACCGCAGGGTCCCACTAGCTATCTGTTTTACACATGGTTATGTATTTATGTCAAACCTAATCTCCCAATTTGTCCCACCCTCCCCTTTCCCCCTGTGTCCACATGTCCGTTCTCTACATCTGTGTCTCTATTCTGATGCAAGACGTTCCAGGTATCTATTCTGTTTCCCTTGACTAGTCCTGAGAGGAGCTCTGGTTTCCTTTAGTGAGAAATGGTATTTAGAAATCAAAACCTGGGATCTAGGAGTGTTCATTTCTACTATGGTTTCTTTGCTTCTACATCCTTTCAGTGGACAAAGATAAGACCATCAAACATATCATCAAATATATTTACACAAGACTGATGAACATAAGTATTTCTTTTTTTTGTTTGCTTGGTTTTTTAACTTTATTTTATTTATTTATTTTTGGCTGCGTTGGGTCTTTGTTGCTGCGCCTGGGCTTTCTCTAGTTGTAACGAGCGGGGGCTACTCTTCATTGCGGTGCACGGGCTTCTCACTGCAGTGGTTTCTCTTGTTGTGGAGCACGGGGTCTAGGTGCACAGGCTTCAGTAGTTGTGGCACGGGCTCAGTAGTTGTGGCACGTGGGCTCTAGAATGCAGAGTCAGTAGTTGTGGCACATGGACTTAGTTGCTTTACGGCATGTGGGATCTTCCCGGACCAGGGCTCGAACCCATGTCCCCTGCATTGGCAGGTGGACTCTTAACCACTGTGCCACCAGGGAAGCCCCAAGTATTTCTATATCTACTCATAACCAGTGATGTAAACAGAACATCTCTTTAAAACAAGAATGCCCTGGTTTTTAGTTTATTTCCATGATATGAATACTCACACTTGGTTAATTTCAAGATACCAATGGTTTGACAACCATCTCACAATATTCTTAGATTTTTACAGATTGGTTCTTGAGAGAGGGATGAGATGACTCTAGCACACCACTGTAAATAGATCTACAACTATGTCCCTGTCTATCTATCTGTCTATCTATCTATCTAGTTATCTATCTATCTGACATCTATCTAACTACATGGTCCAATACAAATTTCCGTAGGAAATATTCTACACCTGCACTGTTCAATACAGTAATCACTAGACATGTGGCTATTGAACATATGGGTAATGCCACAGAAGAACTAAATGTTAAATTGTACTTAATTTTAATCAATTAAAATTTAAATTAAATAGCCACATATTAGACAGTACAGCTCTAAACTTTTAGTATCCTAGGGTTTATGCTAACTGGGGGAAATAATTTGATAGTTGAATTTACCCACAACAGCTTCACAGAAACTATCATGGGGAAATCAGAAGTCTGTAGATCTTTCTTCCACTCATTTTGTATTGTTTTAGTTGTGAATTACATGATTGGGCAGGTACCATGTTGATCTGAGTGCTCTAAGTACCTAGTATAGTCCCATCAAATAGATTGGAGCCTGACCATGCTTGGATTTTCTCAGGAGAAAATAAAAATGGAGATCAATTTATAATCACAAGGGCTGTTTGCTGAGCACAAAGGAGAGCAAAGAGAGGGGGCTTATACTGAGGAAGATGACATTCAGGTCATGATTGAATAAGCATTGCTAACTCCACTCCCTGGATCCTATTTTTCTATATTGTGTGCTGGCCAATACCCATCTAAGGACACATTCTTTCTTCTGCTATTTTAATGCCATTGATTAGACTAGGATCAAGCAGCACTCTTCTAGCTTTGTTTTTTTTTCCTGTAGTTTCTGTATATCTGTGATCATCCATTTGAAGACTTGTGCCCCAAGTCTTCTATTAATTTTCCCTACAGTATAGCCTTAGTATTGCAAACTTTCTCCAAAAAATTCATGTTATAATTTAGCTAGAATAATATAATTTTTTAAAGGAAAAACATGGCTACCCCATACTGTTTCTAGCTAAAGTGCATTTAGGATTCTCCAAGGGACATACTGATAACGCTGTGTGTGTTAGACAGAAATGCTATCTCTTGAAATTACTCAACTGTGTTGGTGGAAAGTGTGACATAACCAGGAGCAGAGGGCCAAGTATAGTACAGACCTTGAGGAAAAACTGGATTAAGAAAAGTTTTGCCTGTTTCTGGCTCTGTAAAACAGACATGAGAGTGCAAACCACTCCCAGTTTTGCTCTGAATTGCTTTTCCATTTTTTTCCCTAGGGATTTGGGAGTCTCATTTGGATTTCTCATCCTCTAACCTGTGATGTTTTATATTGACATGCTTTACCTACAATGTTTCTCCTCCCCTTTTAGCTCTGTCTGACTCAGAAATGGTGGCCCAAGGTATTATCTTTATTTTTGGTGGCTATGAGCCCACTACTGAGGCTCTTTCCTTCCTTTTCTATAAATTGGCCACTCACCCTCACATCCAGCAGAAGCTGCAGGAGGAGATTGATGCAACTCTCCCCAGTAAGGTGAGTGATGATACCTGGAGAGGGAGGGGGAAAGTGAAGCCTTAGCACAAATGTCTCCTTGCCACTTCTCAGGATATTTTTGCAAAAAGCATAAGTATCAAAATTTTCACTTGTGCTATTTAGGAAGAATCTCAAGAGTCAAACAGCAAGGGGGAAAACATAGGTAATGCGTACTACTCACAGAAATATAAGTAGTTTGAAACAAGTGCTGGTCCTGGCATATCAGTTATCACAATAATGTCACATAAAAATCACGAAACCTCAGTGGCATCTAACAGTAAGCATCTATTGCTCTAGTGTCCACATAGTTATCTGCTGATATTGGCTGGACTTGCTTGTTTCTGGCTGTTGGCTGATCTAGGCTGGCCTTGGCTAAGCTGGCTAGGCTGACACAACTCCACACTTGCTTCTCCTGCCTCTCAATCTCCACATGTCTACTTCTGAAGGCAATGGTAGATGGCAAGAACCAAAAGTCCAATCATATGGGTGATTTTCAAAACTCTCCTAGCATCACACTTAGCCAAATTTCCACTGGTGTAAAGCAAACCACCTGGCCAACCCCAGAGTCAGAATGGGAGGGAACCACAAAGGTAGATGGCAAAGGGCATGGACCCAGTAAGGGCTGGAGAACTGGGACCATTAATTCAGTCTAGTGCCTGGGTACGCTGCAGACTAGGAGGAGACTTGTAACAACAAAGGGCTTAAAGTAGGAAACAGAGGACGTGAGTTTGAGTCCTGGCTTTGGTTTTGGACAAAATTTATCACCTTTCAGGGTCCTGGGTCCTTCAAATATAAGGTAAGGATAGATCGTAGTGCCTTACTAAATTAGAGATGATCTGTCTTCTCTGGTAAACCACATATTGCAATTCTTTTCATTGTAATAAGATGGTCACCAGGCAAGAGAGAATTGCTAAAGCATTGTCTTCTTCCTCTTTTATAATAATACAATGACAAGGCCATACTATTGGCCAACATTTGCTTTTTTACTATATATGTCTGTTCTAGATGCTATTTATAAATGAATTTAATTTTCATAAAATTCTGTATAAGTCAGGAGAGGCTAAGTTATGCCTCACTAGCAGATGAGCCCTCAAATCTCAGAGCTTTCATAGCAAAGGTTTACTTCTAACCCACATCTACATGACCAACATGGATTGTTAGTGGAGGATGGGAGCGGGCAGCTCGGCTCCACAGCGTTACTCGGGGATACAGGCTAAGAGGCTCCACCTTCCTGTAGCTGCCTTATCTGGAACATGAGGACTTCCTGTTGTCGGGAATAAGGGACTCGAGCGTTGCTCACTGGCTTTTCAAATGATTTGTCCCCAAACTGACATAATCGCCTCAGTTCACAGACCATTGGCAAAGCTGGTTTCCTGTAACTTCAAGTGGGCTGGGAAATACAGGGACTACATGGATACTAGGTGAGCAGTGTGTGTCTCTGCCACACAAGCCTATGAAGTGTCAACTCTGATTATCTCCATGTAACATTTCAGAAACCTGAGCGACAGAGAGATGAAATACTTTCACATACTAGTCGTGTACCTAGTGGTGAAAACACCAACCTATGTGCCAGGGTGTCTGTCTCCTGAGCCAACTCTTACCCTCTACAATGTTGCCCCTTAAATATAACCCCACGTGACAGCCACGTGTCACCCCCACTGGTCTCAGATCTCTGCCAAAAGTGGAATTCTTTGTGGTGTGAGGAGAGCTGGCCTCTGGGGCTGGAGTGGCTTGTTTAGACCTTCAGACCTACAGTCACCCCTGAAGGGACACTAAGAGACTGTTCCAGCAACAGAGGCTGTGGCTGAGGATAGGGTTTTCATCCTCTTGTAACTTTCCCTGGATCTGAAATTGTGTTCCTTGTAGCACCCATTTTACCCTTCTTTTGCATATTTGGTTTAAAAAGCAACTTGTTTCTCCCTAAATTATTTATAGAGTTTTAATATCATAAAGTATTTTCAGATTTTATAGGTATAGTCAAAAGAATTAGTAAACGAGATTTCTCAAGTAACAATTTTATGTTGAATAGAGGATTTGCATTTATACATTTCTTCCCTTGGTACAGATGTGTGGCCTCTCTTTTGAAAGGAAACAGTGACTTTGGCACGTTTCACTTGAGACTAAGGGTCATAGTCTATTAGTCATGTTTGTTCTCGTGAGAAAGAAAATACACTACATAATGATGTGCAGGATTTCAGGCCCTGTTTAGGGGATTGTCCCAATGTTCTCGTATAGTCATAACCACTCCACACATCTCAGTGGGCCACTGAGAAGGTCAAAGGACATGATAGATATTATAACATCTATAAATGTTAAGGTCCTTTACCAGTTGAAATTATTCTCCGGAGCTCCTACCATTTCAACAGGACTATGTAGACTGAGTTGAAGTTTGATCCTCAATCTCAATTTATCAAAATCTATTTCTTTCTTCCAGGCACCTCCCACCTATGAGTCCCTGGAACAGATGGAATATCTTGACATGGTGTTGAGTGAATCTCTCAGATTATTCCCACTTACTGCTAGACTTGAGAGAGTCTGTAAAAAAAATGTGGAAATCCATGGGGTGTTGATTCCCAAAGGGACAGTGGTGATGGTGCCACTCTTCACTATACACAGAGATCCGGAACACTGGCCAGAGCCTGAGGAGTTCCGTCCTGAAAGGTAGGAGAACCCAGGGAAGGGAACCCTCTCTGATCCAGAGTGGTTCCAGCATATTAGACGCCTCTTACTGTAGGAGAAAATGAGTGATTGTACAATCATTTATTTGTGTATCTTTTTATTGTTTGACGTTTTTTCTTAATATAAGAGTGATCATTGTTTGAATCAAATTTTACAAACTGTGGACTAGAAAAAAGAATTATAGCTGTCTACATTCCTAATACCTTAAGATAGGCCTCATTGATAATGCGTTGTATGTCCGCGTGGACATTTGTCTATGCATATATAGATTTTTAAAAACTAGAATGGTAGTACATTTAATTTGGTTTTGAACTGCTTACTTGATTTAACAGTAAACTATAAACAACATTCTATGTGAATTTGTGTGTGTATCTGTCTATCTATATATCTATCTATATAATATATATGAGCGACTATATGCATATGCCATAATTTATGTAACCACTATCTTATTTTAGGTGTATAGGCTTTTTATTTCCTTTAAGTTTTTCTGTCTGTTCTCCTTAGCTCTTTGAATTCATCACTAATGTTCCCACATTTCCATTTCTTTAAACACTGGCTACGTTTCCTCTAGCATTATTGTGAGAGTGCAGGCTGGGGACCTAGAGGTCTCATCGCTGGTGGTTCAAGCAGCTTCACTGAGGACGGATGTGCACACAGGTGCCCTGGTCCTGTCTGTGGCTGCACACCTGGGCCAGCCCCTTCTACCTCAGTACTTGGTGACCTTCCAAAGAGAAATTCTCTGCTCTCTAGATGTCTGAGACTTCCTCCTTAGAGGGGTTGAGCATCCTCTTTTGGGAATTCAGAATCAAGGTCTGGCTTCGGTACAGATTGGACTCTGGAAAGAGTTGATGCTTTCCCACTTATTGTACAGTGAGCAAAATTTGAGATGAATATCTTAGGGCACTAGCTGGGATCTAGACTTTTATGAGCCCCTGACTATAAGCTCCCTGATGGCAAGGACTTTATCTTGTTCGCCCTAGTGAAACAGGAAGTTTCACTTCTTGAAACAGGAAGTCAGAGTGGACCAAGTCCTCTGTTTTCTGGCCCAGGGAACCTCTGTGTTTCCCTGAAGCTCAGTAGCTCCCTCTCCTGCAGCTTCACGAACCTAAAACCAGAGACCACTCACTATTATTTCTTTTTTGCTGTTGCTGTTGTTCATTTTGGTTCACTTTACTTATTTATTTATTTTTTATTGGAGTATAATTGCTTTACAATGTTGTGTTAGTTTCTGCTGTACAACAAAGTGAAGCAGCTGTATGTATACTTATATCCCCTCCCTCTTGGACCTCCCCCTCATCTTCCCCCATCCTGCCCATCTAGGTCGTCACAGAGCACAGAGCTGAGCTCCCCATGCTATACCGCAGGTTGCCACTAGCCATCTATTTTACACATGGTAGTGTATTTATGTCAATCCTAATCTCCCAATTCATTTTTTTTTCTTCTTTTTGCGGTACGTGGGCCTCTCACCGTTGTGGCCTCTCCCATTGCGGAGCACAGGCTCTGGATGCGCAGGCTCATCGGCCATGGCTCACGGTCCCAGCCGCTCCGCGGCATGTGGGATCCTCCCAGACCGGGGCACGAACCCATGTCCCCTGCATCGGCAGGCAGACTCTCAACCACTATGCCACCAGGGAAGCCCCTCCCAATTCATTTTTGATTCATTCAGTCGTCAAGCAGAGAGTTAGTGCTCACCTGCATGTCAGGGACTCGGCCAGGCAGTGAGAAATCCAAATATTTACAGAAAAGCCTATCATGGAGAATTTTTGACATATGCACAAGTATATTCTATAGGCACTAGTCTGTGGAAGACTTCTAATGTATCTATATGTGCCCATTCCCTGCCCAACAACCATCCCATGTCTCTGCTCCATCCACAAGCTACTGCTACCCTCCTCCATCTTCCCATATTATTTGAAGTCACAGTGTCTGTAAATATTCCAAAATGTTTTGCAAAGTAGGGACTCTTTAAAATATACATAATCGCAATGCTATTATCACTTTCCACAATTCCATATTTTTCCTTAATATATTCAAATACTGAGGAGTCAAATTTGAATAAAACGGAGGTCTAACCATCAAGGAATTTATAGGCTAGTGGAACAGATAGACAAGGAAATCAGTGGTTATTCTATAGTAGTGTCATATAGTTATGTAAATGTGACCTAAGCATACTGTGCTGTGGGGTAGACAGACAGACAGACAGACAGACAGACACAAGGGGACGGGAAGGAAGGGAATACAAGGGGGAAATGACAATTTAAATCCTGGGAGATGATTCTCCTGCTTCCTTCCCCCATGAGCACATGACCGACATCAGTGTGCGTGGAGGCGGGAACCCACGTTTCCTTCAATCAGTTCAGAGCGTGAACATCTCACTGCCTGAATGTAAAGTTAGTGTTTAGAGATAAAATTTTTTTTAAACAGCATTCATCTCATCTCCTCAACAGGACTGAAATCTCCTATAGGGTCCGGGGAATGGGAAGGATCTGGAGTTTACCTTTCTCATAGCAAATTCACCACAGCAGGATTCAATGACTAGCTCACACAGGCATCCCTAATGCTACTAGTTGAGTGTTTCAGTTAAGCCTCAGACTTTGAGCTCTTGTGGTTTTTCTGTTTCATTAATTTGTTTCATCTACTGCTGTGGAACCAGGTTCAGTAAGAAGAACAAGGAGAGCAGAAATCCTTACACACACATGCCTTTTGGAACTGGACCCCGAAACTGCATTGGTATGAGACTTGGTATCATGAACGTGAAACTTGCTGTTGTCAAAGTCCTGCAGAGCTTATCCTTCAAACCTTGCAAAGAAACACAGGTCAGACCGTTACCTAGCTGCATTAATTGTGTTTATTGTGAGTTTTTAAAACGGATATAGATAGATAGATATCATATGTATATATATATACACACGCACACACACACACATATATATGAATGTGTTCTATTCAAGGAATAATTTGTCATAGTGGACATGAATGTATTTGGAGCCATCTGTGACCTTTAAGGGTCCTTCAGCTCTGGATGGCTAAGCCTGTGGCTTTGTAATGACCCAACTGTAAAGGTCATCTAGAGTCAATGCAGTTAGCATAACATGATTCTTTGCAGTCTTTTGAACCTCAGCAATATTTTAAATTTCATTTCAAGTCCACCGGAAGGAAGGGGAGGTGTGTGCAGTCATGAGAGCAGTGACGACCACATCATGGCTTTTCAGTGATGCTCTTCTCCACCAGAACTTACAGAAGCCCTCCTGGCAGCGGTCCTCGGCCACTGCTTGTATAATGAAATTATTGTGGTGCTTTAAAAAATCCTGATGCCTAGGTCATCTCATTTATTCTAAAATAATTCATCAGGGGTGTGGCATTCAAAGCACTCCTGCAGATTCTCCTGTGTAGCCACGGTGAGAACCCCTGCTGGAAAGAATTTCTGCCAGATGAGAAGGACTCCCACAGCCCCTTCACCTTCCAGGGGTCCTGCTGCCATCAAGATGGGCTCCCTTTACCTTCTAATAATAACTCTATGTGTGCTCTTCCCCGCCCCCATTCTGTTCTTCCCCCTTCAAGTTCTAGCTCAATCCAGAGCCCCTCCATGGAGCCCTCCCCACCCAGTTCACAGCCCACTCTCCCCTCTGCTCTGTATCAGTCACCACAGGCTGGCATCATGGTTCCTACCACCTAACTTAACACTTTGTCATGGAACCATCCAGTTTGGTTCCTATGTTTTCTTTACACCTATGAATGTCTTTAACTGTAGCCTCTCATTTTATTCCTTTTGTAAACTCTGAACGATGCCTCCCAGTCACCCAGCAAATGCTTAAGGAGTTAGATGTGTAATTGATTAGAGTTCTTGGATACAAATTGTGAACAATTTGAACTTTTGAAATTTAACAAATGACATTTGTGTACATGCCTGGTGTACATGTGTATGTCTATCTGCTGGGGACATATATGCATGTCATTTGAAATTTTAAAATAACAAGGTGTTACATTTATAGAAAGATCTGGAATCTCTCCTCTGAGGAGCACAAAGAACAGTTGCCATTGTTCATTCATATCAAGCACGGCCCTGTAATAAGGCTTTTTTCTAGGAGTCACACATTCAGTAAGCAGCTACCCCATTTGAGTAGGCTTTCTCAGGGAAGAGGAGGATAGAGACGGTTTCCATTTTACTTGTGGGCATCTGTATGTCCATAGTGTAGGTGTGTACAGAAAGGGGACTTAGCCCTGAGAGAAAGGGGGCCTCTGGCACACCTGGGAAGGGCAGATGATCCCTGAAGCTCCACCCAGGCATCCACAGGCTGGGGCTTCTCTCCTCCATGACAATTTGTTTGCCCTTCGGTCAACTGAGATTAGAAGGTCACTCTGTTGGTTCCCCCAACACTGAAGGAGTGACTGGGTGAGAAAAGGGCTAAAAGTACTGGAACAAACACTGTAGGTCGTCAGAAGTTCACCATTTGCACTACATTTGGGAGACAGGAAATGTTAAAAAAAAAAAACCAGGCATAATGCTTCACAACGACCTCTTCCGATCATGAAACTGGATGGGTTCTACTGGGAGAGGTGACTGGACTCTGCAGAAGTTGAGGAAGCCCGATGTAATTAACATGTGTGATTCCTACTAGGATTACCTTGCAAGTTTCAATGGACACAAAATTATCTTTACATGGCTCAAGATAGTTGGCCATAATGCCTAAGAATCTGGTAAATTTTAAAACCTCATCCTTTGTACCTAAAAGTTAAATCAAAAAAAGAACACAAGCCAACCAGATTTTTGTCTCTAGCCTGGTATGAAATAAGCGCTCAATAGATATTTTGTGGAAAGAATGATGGATGAATGCTTTCACTATCTCGTCTTGACACAACTTAAAGAATAAGTATAAACAATCAAAAATAAGGCGGGAAGATTGGATGAAGCTACCAAGTTCCAGTTATAAGATACATTAAGTACTAGAGATGCCACGTACAACATGATGGCCCTAGTTAACCTTTCTGTATGGTGTATAGGAAAGTTGTTAAGAGAGTAGATCCTGAGAGCTATCACCTGAAGGAAACAATATTTTTTCTTTGTATCTATGAGCTGATGGATGTTAATGAAACTTACTGTGGTAATAATTTCACGACATATGTACGTCAAATCATTATGCTGTGCACCTTAAACTTATGCACTCCTGTAAGACAGTTATGTCTCAATAGGTGGAAATTTTAATTTAATAAAAAGATAATAAGGGAATGCGGCAAACAAGTTTACTCCATATATTTTATACATAAATGTGGCCAGTTCCTTGAAAGACACGACTATTAAAGTTCACCCTATGAAAAACAGATAAGCTGACTATCCCTGTATCTATTAAATACATGGAATTTGTAATTTTTAAAAAAGAATCAAAGGTATATGATGCTAAAACTAGCTGTTATATGTTTGTAAAGCATTATTGTCCATAATGTATCTTATATATCAATACTTTGTTTCTCTTGCTGGCCGTGCTTCATTATTCGATTCTCACGTGTTTGTTTAACTGTTGCAGATGCACCTGAAATTAAGCCCTCAGGTACTTCTTCAACTAGAAAAACCCATTATTCTAATGGTTGAGCCCAGAGATGGGACCTTAACTGGAGCCTGACTTTCCCTAAGGACTTGCGCTTTGTTCTTCAAGGAAGCTGCATCCCAGGACAACAGAGGCCTTGATTTACTTTGTGATAAAACACAGAAATGAAGATGGGATTCACCTACTGCAATTGGTGGATGACTAGAGATTCTGCACATTCATTTAGCTTTCTCACTGTCTACGTGGAGTGTTATGCATTGTGTCATATAAAAGAGGTGATTAATAAGTGCCAGATATGCAAACTCAGCTTATCTGCTTTTCACAGAACTATCTCCACCCCACCACACCCCACTTAGGACCATCTACTCCTCCTGAGCACTGATCAGAATGAAGATTTCTCACAAACTCTAATGAAAATAAGAATGATTGTGATGACTGAAGTAGTGACATTTATATCACAGATTTTATTTTGAATATTCTAAATTAAATATTATATTGAGCAAGTCAATAAACATCTCTTTACAAAAGTATAATCTGATGCCTTTGTGCACATTAGGGAGGAATGTATACAACTGAATCAGGGAGATTCAGTGACTACTTGCTTTTGACCATCAAAATCACTGGTTGGTTGGGGACTTTATCAAAACTCCAATTTGACTCCTATTAAATAGGTAAGAGCCTATTTTGCGACTTTGCCTATTGCTTAGAAAGTATATTCGTAGTTTATACCTACCTTTTTTGGAGCACATATTTTTTGTAACACTCAACTGAGAAACTTATATTATTTGTTTTGATTTAATGTTTTCATCTCATCTCCCCTGATGTTTCTGGAAGGCAGGAAAGATGTTTTTCACACCTCTTTGCATTCCATCCTCAACTCCCAACTGTCTTAACCACAATGAATGTGGAATAAAAGATGGTTAATTGGTCAGTTGTTCAGGCAGAAAGGCTACAAGCACTGATCAGTTTCAGTTGGTATCAGAAGCTGCCCAGGGCTCTTCCTTTCCCTTTTCTGCCCCCTCCCTCCATTTTTCCTTTCCCGCCTTGCCTTCCCTTCCTGGATAATCCAGTCCTAAAGTCATTGGGGGGTGGGGTGACAGAAGGTGGGCAGGCACACAGTGCAGGGTGGGGGCAGAGAAGGGAGGCACAGTGACTCCAAGTCAGAGACTGAGTAGGGAGGGGAAAGTGTCCACAGGAACAGCAGCCTGGCATGAGTGTGGGAACCCAAGCAAGGTGAGAATGTTGCCCACTCATATGCGTGGCCTGGCAAGGGCAGCCAGAGGCTAAATAGGGTGTGGAGAATGCAAGTAAGTTGAGGAGGTCATCCATGAGTGGAAAGGAATGAAGTGAGGACTAGCTACACAAAGGGGGAGTGATCAAGTAAGTAAGTACATAAAGGATGATGGAAGGCAGAATTCTCACTGTTGGAGAAGAGAGTCACTGAGTCAGAGAGAGAGAAACCAGAATAAATCCCGTGGAGTCAGCAATTGAAACTGAATGTGTAGTGTAAATCCATGCTTTTCTACATATGTAGAAGAGAGCTAGCTAGATGATATAGACAGATGATAGAAAGATAGATAGATGATGATAGATAGATGATAGATAGATGATAGATAGAAATGTGTGTATGTGTGTGTGTATAAAAATGCATATTGCCTACTTTTCTCTACTGATATGGTTTAGAAACAAAACACCAAAATAGCAATAAGCACACCTCGTGCCCAGATCTTGGCTTATAAAGATCATTTCCCACGGAAAGGAGCCAGGACTTCTTAGAGAAATGGCTGATTCCAGGACTGGGAAAGTACATGATGCCCATGGAACATCTTGGGCTAGAAGACAAGGAAATGTTAAACATCGACATGACAAAAGGACACAGAACCAGCCTGAGGGGCTTCCACTGACCAAATCAGGGACCATTTGAGCATGATAATAAATAAGGATAGTAAGAGTTGTTAAGCCACTCAAGAAAATAGGAAAACATGAGTACATACAGATATATGTAAATAAATTAATGAATGAATTGCAATTTGAAGAGGAAACTTACATAGCTTCAAAGTAGTGCTGCTCAAAATACCCATTAATTATAGAGGGGAAGGGGTAACTTCAGAGTGGAGAAACCTGGCAGACACTCCTTTCAAGGGATCAGAGAGCAGCATCAGGAACAGGATGATTTGATCTTGAGTCACCTGATAGGATGCAGTGAGAAGAACTCATCTCACCTGTGTGATATTCCCGCCAAGGAGGCAAACCTGAAGGAAATCCTGAAAAGAGTCAGGCAAACCCAAACGGAGGAACATTCTCCTCCTTGTCTGTAACTGGTTTGGAATCTTCGAAAGAGTCAACGTCTTGAAAACCAAAGATAGACTGAAAATGTTCCAGACAAAGGAGACTACAGAGAGGTGATATGTAAACACAACTCGAGGGCTGGGTCCTTCTGCTACAAGGACATTGTTGGGACAGGTGGGGAACTGGGGGCTCTGAGGTTAGACGGCAGTGATGTGTCAGCGTTAACTTCCTGACTTGGAGGTCATATTGTGGTCATGTAGAGATGTCGTCGTCTGTGGGTCATTCAGGGGGTGTGAAATATGAAGTTGGTGACTTACTCTGAGAAGGGTCAGGAAAATGGTTCTTTCAAAAGATTTTTCATTAAGTTTGTGATTGTGGGGAGAGGGTCACAAAGGCAGCTTTCTTTGGGCTTATACAGCTCTCCCCACTCTCTCACCTTAGTTTTCTTTGTCTTATTTTATTCTAAGGAGGCAGGCACCACACTGTGACTGAGAGATGGGGGGATCTGAAGCTGGAGCTCCTGGGTTTCAAATCCTAGCACCTTCCATAGCTGAGTCTAGACTAATCAGTGGCTTTGGGCAAATGAGACAAGCCTCCCATCCCTTGCATAGCTTGGACCAGAGAATTTGGCTGAATTTCAGTGCTTCTATGCCCCTCAGCTGAATGTCACTGTGCACACATTAGCTCAGGCTCAGCCACTGTCTTAGGTCGGGTTCCCCAAAAGCAGAGCCTGAGGCGGGGGTTCTAGCACAAGTACTTGACTGAGAAAGTGCTCTCAGGATAATTGAATGAGGGGAGCTGGGTGCAGGAAGAGGAAAAGCTGAGTGAAGATGTGCTCCCTGTGGAGCCCAACCTCACAGAGAGCTCGGAGACAGCTTTGTAACCCAGAGTGGGTCCAAACTGGAGGCAGGGGCCAGCCTTTCACAACCCATCAGTGAGTCATTGATTGGCCCTCCCATCCCCCAGGATGAACAAGCTCCCAGGTGAAGTGGCTTCAATTTGGCCTGGGGGGAGATTCTCTAGAGAACAGGACAGCCTTTAATCAGTAGCAGCCAATACTCCCAGTAACTGGGGGAGGAACGTGCGGCTCAGGGTGAGGGATCTGGTAACTGCCTGGAAGTACTGGCTGAATTTCATGAATACACGGTGTCTGTAAGGAGGGAATGAGCTCTTTGTTGTTCCTTTGGGATTTATCTTTTCTCTGCCAACAATGGACTCAACTCTGGGAACTTTTTAGAAACAATTTCTGCCCCAGGGTAGGAGGAGGAGAGTGGGAGGGGTTTCAACCCAGGGTCTTTGACATCCTACAGGGGTGGGGAGACCTGGGGCTGGAGGGCCTGCTCAGGGCCCTGAGCTCACACAGCTGGACAGACACCCCCAGCCCCAATTAGAATCCAGGAAATAATGTCCTGAACATTTATGACTCAGTGGCTCCACACACAGCAGTTGGCAAAAGAGGCATTTAAACACAATCAATAAGAAGGAAAAAAGGAGTTTAGAGTCAGCAAACTCCCAACCTTTTAATTATCTTTTCAACTCCGATTTGAACTCATGTCTCCTCCTCTTGCTAACAAAATATACATTTCATAACTTGGACTACACTATAACACTCGTGTATTAGCCACTAGTTGAACTTTTTGATCTCGTATTGAGTGGACATTTCTAGAGGGTCTGGTAAGGGTCAGGTATCTGATGGACAAGGTCACATGTTCTCTTCACTCAAAGCCACTAGGAGGCCGACTCGCAGATCCAGGTCCCAAGCCCCTCGGGTCATGGAACCGGGGGCTGGTGTGGTCTGGGCTCTTTTAGGAGGGAAAGACATAACTTTTTTTCTTCTTTTCTTTTTTGGCTGTGTCCCGCGGCGTGTGGGATCTTAGTTCCCCAACCAGGGATCGAACCCCTCCTCCCTGCATTGGAAGTGCGGAGTCTTAACCACTGGACCGCCAGGGAAGTCCGGGGAAAGACATAATTATTAACACTCATTCTATAGATTAGGCAACTGAGGCTGAGACAGTTTAAATAACTCACCTAGGGCCTGCATATCAGTCACATTCAGTGGATCCCTACTAGCCAGCTGTCCACACAATAGGAGCATAGATATCCCTGGAGTCCATAGAAAGCTCAAGAGCCACCGTAGGGCACGTTTGCAACCACAACGTTTGCTTGTCTTCCTCTATGTATGGCAAATTCTCACAGATTCTTAACCATTTTGACTTTGCAGGTGCAAATGTCAGAATTCCAGAAATTTTACTACTTCACAACCACTAGGTGGCTATCATAAAAGAAAAGATAAAAAGCAAATGTTGGTGAGAATGCGTAGAAATTGAAACACTGATTCTTTGCTGGCAGGGACATTTCTAGGAAGAAAAAAGCTGCATGGGTAACAATCTGTAGACTTCTCTTGTTTGAAGGATTTCAAGTATTCTGTAGTGTGGGCAGCCATGGAGACAAAGGCAGATTAGTAGTGATTCAAGGCCAGTGGGTTTAGTTGACTTTCTGTGACCTTTGGGCTTACTGATGACACTGATTGAGTTGTTTATTGATTTTCCACAGAGTAAGAACTCAAGAGAGGTCAAACTGGAGTGTCCATGATGCTTTGCCAAATATCAAGGCAGACAGAGCTCTGCAGATGGAGCACAGGTGGCCCTTCTGTTGGCTGCAGCTCCAGTTCCACTCCCTTCTCAGCACATAAACTTTCCAGCCTCGCTCAATCTCCACCTGACATGACCGAAGCTCCACACTCAGAGGCAGGCAAAGAGCAGCACATGCAGCTGAAGGGAAACTCAGAGGAGGGAATCACGGAGGAAAGTGGCCATGGACCTGATCCCAAGCTCCTGATCCCAAGCTTTTCCATGGAAACCTGGGTTCTCCTGGCAACCAGCGTGATGCTCCTCAATCTGTGAGTAACTGTCCAGGCTCATCTCCTCTGTAACCTTGGACTTGGGGTGCTAATCGTGTCCCCCTTTCCCTTTACTGTTTGAAGATCAAAGTTAATGGAGGGGAAGTTGCTTAATAATTGTGTGCTACAAACCAAAAAGTTTACTATTGACCTTACCCAGATCTGTTGAAGGAGTTAACGCCCACCCAGACCCCCAAGTTCCTATTATTGTAGTTAGGAGGATTTAATGACAATTATTTACTCCTGTGGATGATTTTCTGATTGACTGCCAGTTTGCATAGACCTAGACTAACCAACCAGAATCCAGCAAAGGCAGATTTGAAACAACTGGCCCATGTGCAGTGCAGTCCTCACCCCTTCCCAAGCTTCGGGATTCTGGAGGCAGGAAGAAGGAACTTGGGTTTTTGTCTCATTACTTTCACCTTCTGGGTTCTGTGTCTGCTGCAAAAGACCTCTAGAAGGATTGGCCCCTGTGCCACTTGGGGGTTCCTTCTTCCTTCCTTCCCATCACAGGTATCATTTACACAAGACACCTGGTGTACCCTGACTTTGTTCGGGGTGGGGCTGGAGACTGATCACGCTTCTCTTCAGACTCAGCCCTCCCCCTTTTCTGTGCCCACCTGCACTCCCTTCCTAGGATTTAAGTCCCCCACCCTGTACTATGCAGAACTATCTAGCCCCAAATGAGGAATCTTTAGATCAGAGGAGTCACGGCAGAAATCTGGAAATTTTAGTCATTTCCTTCACCTTTTCTTCCAGTCTCTGGGAGGGTTAGCATTAGTATATACACTTATTTTCACCTTGATCTGAAGTCTGCTAACAGTCTGCAAAGGCATGAGACCTAAAAGGCAGTTTGTATTTAAAATATTTATTTCCCTTTAATACAGTACAGGAGGACGAATCCAAACCACCTAGCGGAGGAATTCCTTTCTTGGCATCATGGAGCAGGGTAGGAGAGCAGAGTGAGTAGGGAAAGCCTCCTCCATGTCACATTTGACCTCTTTCTCCATTTCAGTTTCATTGAGTGTAGGAAATCATGATGACATGAACATAGATAATATATACCTCATTTCGCTTCTTTGAAAGATGGGTGAGAATTCAAGGCATTGTGGTGACAAATTTTCCTTCTGATAACATTATAAAATTAATTGATATGGTTTAATTTCATTCTATTTAATACCAGTTTTTTTTACTGATGTAAAACTATTTCCAGCATATTTTTGGGGGGGATAAAAGAGGGCTGCTGTTCAGTATTTTTTACCATAAAGGTAGGTATATAAACTCACACTTCTAGAACAAAGTGAGGAAAATGAAACTAGTGTAAAGTATGTATATACACCTATGATACAGATTGTTTTAAATATACCTGACAACAGGTTATTTTAATCTCTCAGGGCAGGTGAGTAATTGTGCCTGGAAGCCAGTGATGATGTGAGAGGCATCCAGGTGGGGTCAGGATGAAGGGGGAGAATATTCCTCATTCCTCAGAGCAAACCTCCCTTGGTTCCACAGCGGGTCAGCAGATTTAGCATCTCATCTGCTTGAGGCCTGGGGGAAGGGACACCATCTAAGCCACACTGTGTTGTCCGTCTGGCAGCGGGTCCAGCACTAGACAATGTCACCATGAAGCAAACATTCCTGCAGCCTTAGAAGATACTGATGCAGCCAAGAGTCAGTAGCTGCAGGCAAAGCTCTCCTTAATGCCAACAAAATGTAAAGACTATAAAAATGATTGGCTTTACTGTTAGCCCCTTCCTTTTTACCCAAAGCAGCATTACTCTACCAGAAAGAGGGAAGTTGGAAAGAAAGCAAAGAATTCACCGAGCCCACTTTCTGCCTTGATGTGGAGCCTTGTAAGTTTAGACACTAGACGAAATCTTTCCTTGGGATCAGTGTTCTGACACGGTCGCTCAATTGCTTGGCATCACTTTTTCTTTTTCTTTTTTAATACTTGGAGACTTTTTTCTCTTATTTATTTCTTTTATTTCTTTATTTATTTTTGGCTGCACTGGGTCTTCGTTGCTGCATGTGGGCTTTCTCTAGTTGCAGCGAGCGGGGGCTGCTCTTTGCGGTGTGCGGGCTTCTCATTGCTGTGGCTTCTCGTTGCAGAGCATGGGCTCTAGGTGCGCAGGCTTCAGTAGTTGTGGTGCACGGGCTTAGTTGCTCCGTGGCATGTGGGATCTTCCCAGACCAGGGCTTGAACCTGTGTCCCCTACATTGGCAGGCAGATTCTTAACCACTGCGTCACCAGGGAAGCCCTTGGCATCACTTTTGAATTCATGTAACCCATTGAAAGGTCAGAAGCAGAATTTGATCTGCCCTGGTTGTGATGGCAAAGGAAGGACCTGGGTGGAATAGCCCAGGCCACCCCCTTTTTTGGCAGTTGGTGCTCAGACCTCCACCAACTGCTCTGGAGGAAGGGTAGAAACACCCAGCGGGGCTTGGCCAAAGTACCTATTGGGCCTGTCCAACCGGCACGTCCTTTCACGCAATTTGGGGGGTTTATTTTATCACGTATTATAAGGTTTGCTGGATTTGTAGAGAATATTTGAGTCTTGTACTACCGTAAAGTCTAAACTCCAAACAGGAAGAGACAAAGTCTTAATCAACCATTCCAGAACATTTTATGCTTATTCATTCTATCTTGCATGATACATCTTTTGCTATCCACAGGAAGGTACCTGAAGTTTGGAAGAGCCCCTTATCTTTTAGGGAAAATGGCTTGTAGAGCATGTTGAACCATTTATCCATAGCATACTTTCCTAATTTGCCTCTACTGTGTTAGTCTTGGGGGCCTAGCAAGTTCATGTTTAAAACCTTTGCTGGCAATCTCTTTGCTCAGCTTCTCTTCTCCTCCACTCTGTTATCTCTCAGAAACACAGGAATGAGAATGCTTGCAAGATTTCAAAACCCCCAGCTGTGGGATTCCACACAGGAAACGTAAAGATGTGTTGCCAGCAGGTCTGTCACAGGGAGTGTCAGAACTTACTGGGTTGTGGAGACAGTTAACACAGAGAGACAGTAAAGTAACTGCTTTGTTACTGATATCTTCCAAAAAATGAGTGTGCCTGGGACACTTAGCAGGTGAGTGTCACTGGTTGGAAGACCAGGTACCATGATGGGGGAATGACCTGGAAATGGATCCCTTAGTCATTGATTCCTTTGTACAGTTTCATTCATGGAACATATGGTTAATCACCCTTCTCTGTAGCCCACGTCAACCACATTGCATGACAACAGAGACTTGGGTGTAGCTGAAAGGGGCTCATATTTCCACGATGGCAATGGAATCCTTGAATGCAGTTTGCATTCCATAGAAATAAAAACACTGGTTGCTCCAAGGCCTATTTCTGTAAATAGGTTTCAGAAGAATCAGATCCCAACATGGGGTCAGGGCATAGAGGTAAGGAAAAGCAAGTCTCCAAGCAATCTGTAAGAACACTGTCACATTCGGCTCTCAGTAACTGTTATTGAGTGGACGAAGTTAAGCAAGATTCATTATCAGAACTGAAAAAAAATGTTTCCCCTTTCAACCTAGAATGAGAATCTAAATAAGCATGAATGAATTTTCTGGAAGAATTCCAGCCTCAGCTTCTCAGGAACACTCAAATTTGGGAACATTTATCAAGTATTCAATCTCAGATTGAGATCATGGAGACTTCAGCTGCTTTTAGCTAATCATCATTACCTTCTGGGGGTCTCACAGTGGAGGTGGGGAAGGAAGTGATGAGTGAAGAAAATATGCTTTTGGAGTTGCTGATATTATTTATCACCCACATGTTACCTCCCAAGGTTGACTGTTCCAGTTCTGAGTCAGTGACTGGCCAGCTCCAGCACTTATTCCACAACTCCTGTGACCTGGTTTTTCTCTTTCTTTATAGATATGGGACTTACTCACATGGACTTTTTAAGAAGCTGGGGATTCCTGGGCCAACACCTCTGCCTTATTTTGGAAATATTCTGTCCTACCGTAAGCTATGTGCTGTTTGAACTCTCTCTTTTGATTCTTATGGTTGCAAATCCAAGCTGAGTTCCATCCCAAAAATATACCTTCTCAGGAGAAAGTTCTGAGGTTTCACACTTTTCAGAAATAGCATCATAGGCCCCACCCAGCACATGGCCAGTTTTGTCTATTGTCAGCTGTTAGGAGCCTCAGTTTTTCCTCAGTCAGACAGCCCAGCTCTCTAGCTGATTCAGCACGGGATTTGATGTTCCAACTTGTGAGTATTGTGAAGAGGATTTTATTTCTGCCAGATTCAGATTCCCAAGAAGGATCAGTCCTATTTAGCATTAGGAGAAAAGCATGGAGGGGTTAGCTGTGTAACTATGGCTCATTAGCTGTGTAAACGAGAGTCAGACTTTCCTGTTGGTAGGATAAACTCTGGGTGTTCTTTTATTCTTCGTTCTGGATTGATGGAAACTTCATTGTCTAAGGCAGTCCGAGTATTCCTCATCAGGTAGTTGGCACATACTCGAATTCTCTCAAGACCTGCTAAGTCCTGCAGTTGTTTCTGTGACTCCGCTCCATTGCTACTCAGGACATTTTGGGGGTTTGAGAGATGGAGCAAGAACTTTCTGCTTTGATTCTCGGCCTTCAAAGGGGCGCCTCATGGGTGAGTCAGAGCAGAGAGTGAGTATAACTGAGATAAGATGCTGGTTGTTTATCAACTTCAGATATTTAACCACTAAATGAATTGTGTGGGGTTTTTTTAAACAAAGGCAGAATCACCTATACAAAATCACTAAAAAAGGAGATGATTTGATGAAATTATTAGAAATTTAAATCAGGGAACGGAATGTACTAGGTGAGACATGGACTGTGAATTTTAGTGGAACCTCTGTGGTTAATCCAGTTCTAATGCTTTGCCCATGGCCTGACCCGTGGATGGAAGGTTTCAAGTTCACATCCAGACAGAAATCAGGCAGACACTTCCGTGCCAGCTGCTCTCTGCCTCAAATTTCCTTCCCTGCAGCCCTGGGCTTGTTCCTCAGATTCTAATTCTCCCATCAGAGGCCTAAATTGTCTCATTATTGCCTAAGAACTTCCTGAATTTTATTTCCCTCTGAAAAAGCAAATTTCCTTTCCAGCTTTCTCAGGTCAACCCCTTAGTTGATGGACACCAAGATTCATATTCCTTAGACTTTCTTTTAGTTAAAATAGCACAACTTAAACTTTACAACAAGATTTTTTTATTCGCTAAGGTGAAAACTCAGGGCAAGTGTTTTCATTGCACTGTCCTTAGTGTACTTGTGGCATCTCCCCTTCTTTTCAGTGTTGAGCTGGAAAACAGGAAAGTGAGTCCACTTTGTCATTCATTCATTCACTCACTTTCTCACTCAACACACCTGCCTTAGACTTATTTAAATCTGCTAGACACTAGAGGTCACTGGTGCTTTAACTTCCTGATTCTTAAGAATTCTAGAAAGGGCTCAAGAGATGAACGAAAAGGATGTTTAACTAGGAGATCAAAGTGTGCGTAGGAAACTCTTACTTTTTCTCAGCTTCAGTTCTCTCATGTTTCCCTGGAGGATTATCTCAGAGGGTTATAAGATCTTGGAGACACACATGCACAAGCAAAAACACCTCAGAAAGACAAGGAGTAATTAGTATTTACAGACAAGGGTAAGAGTGACTAAATTCTCCATTTCAAATACATCCTCCATTTACCCTCCTTTCCCCTAAGACATCCCTGAATGAGAGCTTCCTTTCAACTTCCCATGAAAAATAGTAAGACTGATTTCATGGCATTCACGTCATTTTTGTCCCGGTTAAAGGTAGGGCTCAATACATTTAGACTAATAATCTAATTCTGTTTCCCCTACAGGGTGTTTGGGATTTTGACAAGAAATTGTTTTAAAAGTATGGAAAAATGCGGGGGTGAGTATTCTGGAAGCTTCCACTGGATAGACTTGTTATGATGAGGTGCCCCCTGTGGTGTGGAAGACAATCTCAGCCCAGAGCTTCCTAGGAAGAAGTCATCTATTGTAAAGCTTTGGAGGCTTATTCCTCCAGGGATCCCAGATGTCACCAGGTATCCAGGTCCACAGTCTGAATCAGGCCTGGAGAGTCACAGGTCATCACTTTGCTCCAGGCTTTGAGGCCCAGGGACTCCTAGGATCACTTTCTGTCCAGTGTCTCCCTCTCCCCCTTTTCTCCTTTTTTCTTCCTTAGGGCACCTTTTATTGCATAAAATGCATAATTCCAGACCCTTCTAATAGGTGCTCATAAATTTATGTCATTATACCTTTCTCACTGATTCACTTTAAATTATAAGCCAGAAATCATTTTTGTAAGTTTTGGATTTAATATGTTTTTATGGAAACAGGGTTGGGGGGCACAGATAAATAGAATGGGAAACAATTTATGTCCTTTTTTTAACACTGTCTACAAGTATGGAGTTTGGGGTTTTTTTTTTAAGCAAAGAATTTCAGTAGAACTGTGTATAATTAGTTCATTATTCTATTCCTCTGATTTTGAAGAATTGTTGGATATTTCTAACCCACATTTTCCCCAGGTGAGCTAATTGACTTGATGATCTTGTAGAGTGGCCAGGATTGATTGCAGCAGGAGTTCCCTTTCAGAGCTGTTGGAGGTTTGGTGAGAGTAGCAGGCGAGTGGTCATGTAGTGCTTGTTTGCCAGAAACAAGTGGGAGAAGGTTCTACATCTCCGTACCTCTTCATCTTCTCCCAACAAGTCCTCACAAACCATCAGGCCCTGCTGAGTTGGCACAGCCCCAAAAGGCAATGTGATCGAGTGGACAGAACACATAGCCCTTGCATTACCACTGGCCCAGCTCCAACTGCCGCTCCAACATTTAGTACTTTCCAGCTCTGGATGGAGTAACTTTTTCATCATGGATTCCAGTTCTCTCTTTAGAAAATGGTTCTCATGCTTGGGTATAAATATGAACCACCTGGGAGGGCTTGTTAAAACCACAGACTTTGTGGGAGTTCCCTGGCAGTCCAGTGGTTAGGACTCAGCACTTTCACTACCGTGGGCCCGGGTTCAATCCCTGCTTGGGGAACTAAGACCCCACAAGCCACGTGGGGCAGCCAAAAAAAAAAAAATACAGTCTGACTCCACCCACCAACACACTGAACCTAGAGGATCTGGGATGGGGCCCAAGAATCTGAATTTTAACTCAGAGTGTAAGAAATACTAAGGCTGGAGTGATATCATGAGTATAAAGGGTTACCCCAAACCATGATCCCTTCTCTACCCAGGTGTTTTTGAAAAACATGATGGGAAGAAGGGAAATCATCCAAGAAATATGGTCAATCAGATGAAAAAGCAGATTAAGTGCCTCCTCAATCCCTTCTGTCACTGCTTCAACACTAAATGCATATGACACTCACTTAAACCCTCTCAGTTTTAGAATTTTTTTTTGAAATAATGCACTGGTTCTCATCCATTTTTTTAACATTTTTATTGGAGTATAATTGCTTTACAATGGTGTGTTAGTTTCTGCTTTATAACAAAGTGAATCAGCTATACATATACATATATCCCCATATCTCCTCCCTCTTGCGTCTCCCTCCCACCCTCCCTATCCCACCCCTCTAGGTGGACACAAAGCACCAAGCTGATCTCCCTGTGCTATGCGGCTGCTTCCCACTAGCTATCTATTTTATGTTTGGTAGTATATGTTTGTCCATGCACTCTCTCGCTTCGTCCCAGCTTATCCTTCCCCCTCCCCGTGTCCTCAGGTCTATTCTCTACATCTGCGTCTTTATTCCTGTCCTGCCCCTAGGTTCTTCAGAACCTTTTTTTTTTTAGATTCCATATATATGTGTTAGCATATGGTATTTGTTTTTCTCTTTCTGACTTACTTCACTCTGTATGACAGGCTCTAGGTCCATCCACCTCACTTCAAATAATTCAATTACATTTCTTTTTATGGTTGAGTAATATTCCATTGTATATATGTGCCACATCTTCTTTATCCATTCGTCTGTCGATGGACACTTAGGTTGCTTCCATGTCCTGGCTACTGTAAATAGAGCTGCAATGAACATTGTGGTACATGACTCTTTCTGAATTATGGTTTCCTCAGGGTATGTGCCCAGTAGTGGGATTGCTGGGTCGTATGGGAATTCTATTTTTAGTTTTTTAAGGAACCTCCATACTGTTCTCCATCGTGGCTGTATCAATTTACATTCCCACCAGTAGCACAAGAGGGTTCCCTTTTCTCCACACCCTCTCCAGCATTTATTGTTTGTAGATTTTTTGATGATGGCCATTCTCACTGGTGTGAGGTGATACCTCATTGTAGGGTTTTTTGTGGGTTTTTTTCTGTACGCAGGCCTCTCACTGTTGCGGCCTCTCCCGCTACGGAGCACAGGCTCTGGACACGCAGGCCCAGCGGCCATGGCCCACGGGCCCAGCCGCTCCGCGGCATGTGGGATCTTCCTGGACCGGGGCACGAACTCGTGTCCCCTGCATCGATAGGCGGACTCTCAACCACTGCGCCACCAGGGAAGCCCTCATTGTAGTTTTGAGTTGCATTTCTCTAATGATTAGTGTTGTTGAGCATCCTTGTTGGCAATCTGTATATCTTCTTTGGATAAATGTCTGTTTAGGTCTTCTGCACATTTTTGAATTGGGTTGTTTGTTTTTCTGATATTGAGCTGCATGAGCTGCTTGTAAATTTTGGAGATTAATCCTTTGTCAGTTGCTTCATTTGCGAATATTTTCTCCCATTCTGAGGGTTGTCTTTTTGTCTTGTTTATGGTTTTCTTTGCTGTGCAAAAGCTTTTAAGTTTCATTAGGTCCCATTTGTTATTTTTGTTTTTATTTCCCTTTCTCTAGGAGGTGGGTCAAAAAGGATCTTGCTGTGATTTATGTCATAGAGTGTTCTGCCTATGTTTTCCTCTAAGATTTTAATAGTGTCTGGCCTTACATTTAGGTCTTTAATCCATTTTGAGTTTATTTTTGTGTATGTTGTTTGGGAGCGTTCTAATTTCATTCTTTTACATGTAGCTGTCCAGTTTTCCCAGCACCACTTATTGAAGAGGCTGTCTTTTCTACATTGTATAGTCTTGTCTCCTTTAACAAAGATAAGGTGACCATATGTGCATGGGTTTATCTCTGGGCTTTCTATCCTGTTCCATTGATCTATCTTTCTGTTTTTGTGCCAGTACCATACTGCCTTGATTACTATAGCTTTGTAGTATAGTCTGAAGTCAGGGAGCCTGATTCCTCCAGCTCCGTTTTTCTTTCTCAAGATTGCTTTGACTATTCAGGGTCTTTTGTGTTTCCATACGAATTGTGAAATTTTTAGAACAAGAGTTCTTGACATGCCTGTGTCAGGTCTGGCACTATATTGGCAAATTCAAAAATTTTATCTTATGCATATATGTGTGTGTGTGTGTGTGTGTGTGTGTGTGTGTGTGTGTGTGTTATGTAATTCATATATATGTATATGATTGTATAATTACTTTAGACAGTATTTTATCCCCATTTTGCCGATGAGTAAAGTGAAGTTATAAGACACTAATAATGATAGCTAAATGAGGCTGAATTTGACTCTCTGGTCAATATTTTCTGAATTGTGTGAATAGATATTTTTCAGTTCTCATGTTCTCAAGCACTTCATCAAGGCAGTAACTGACAAAAAATACCTATGTTGGGTTTGACACTACAGTTGTTAATTTACAAAATTCATCTAAGTACATATATATATTGATAGTATATACTATATATAGTACTATATATATCATATCACATATGCAATTAATATACATATCATATAATATTAAATATATACATTTACATAGATATATATACTGTCATTATAGTTTATGAAGTTGCTTTCATAGGAATTACCTCATTTGATTTTTATAATAAAAGTGAGTAATTTTTTAAATTTGAAGTTTAAAAGGGATAAGAGTCTTTCCAAAGTCATACAGCTGACAGATGTTGTGTGTCCTCATCAGAATTCTTTCTACCAACCAACCACATCTCTTCCAGCTCCACTCCTTTCTGAAGAGCATCCACTTTAACAACAGTGCTAGGGACCAGGTATATTTGGATCAGCAAAGAATCTCTGAGAAACAGTATGATATTCTCAACTTTTGGAACTTTCCCGATGGACTTGGGCTTCAGGTGAAAGTAGGACAGTTTGTCCCACAGGCTCCACGTGGACAAGATTTTTCCATCTATGAAGAGTTGATCGATTGGGCCATCAGATTTAAAGAGGTTGGTTGCTGGATATTTATGACGCTTAGGTATTTAGAACAGAGCTGGGTCATGAGCACTTTGGTGACCTCCTCCAGGTCAACACGAGAAGCCGAGCGCCCCCTTCTAACTTGAGTGATTTTCTAAGTTTCCTTCAAATTTGAGCAATTTTCCCTTGCTAGTGCCTAACGGATTTGGGAAAAATACATCTAATCAAGTATATGCTCCTAACATTTGGTAGAGTTAGTGTCATGCAGTACAGAAGAGCATCCAATCCAGTCAATGAAGGGGCTCCTTTTTCAAAGTAAACCTTGTTGGTTGTCCCTGAAATACTCTGGTTACACAGGAATAGATCACATGTGCAGGTTTCAACAAGACTTTCCTCTGATTTCTCAAGACTCCTTGCTCTGTGTGCAGCAAAAGCAGTGGCCCTGGATGGAGGAAAGCTCCCCAGTGGGGACAGGCTGCCTGCTACTTTGACTGCATGCACTGCCCAGACAAGGAGATTTCCAATCACACAGGTACCGATCAGGAGGAATTTCCTTCCTCACCCTTTCATTTACATTCTTATTTGTCCCCCAAAAGCAAAGGATCTAGACTATGATTGAAATCTTCAAGTTCCCTCATTTACTCAGCAATTTCACTATTAAAGTTAATCCCTATGAAAGGGATATGAATTAATATCCCTATGAAAGGATACTCTTCTCTTTGGTTTATTCCTACTCATCTTTTTGACCCTTAGCATTATCTTCTCAAGAAAATATTTTTAAGGACCATCTCAGAAGGACCTATGTTTGTTTCTACCAGGAAACTTAATACACAGTATTATGAGTATCTTGGTTTTATTGTACATGTTACTCTCAACCAAACCCTGATCACACTGAAGGTTGTATCTTATCCTGCTTCCTTTCTCACGTGCCTAGCACCATTCATAACACAGATAAGTAATCAGAAATATCTTGTGTGATTTCACAAATGAAAAAACGTCCTGTATTGCTGCTGTGAGCCTGTATTGTACAATGTGCTGAGGATAAATTCCGGTACCCCTCATTGTTCAATCATGCCTGTGCTCTGCTAGTTCAGAGTCAAGGAGAGGAGATGAACATGAGAGCTGACCACACGGACCATGGCCACTATACAAAAATGTGGGGGAGGATCTAACATTACTTTGGGAGGTCAGAGAATTTTCCACAAAGTGTGCAGGTTTTATTATTATTATTGTTATTATTATTATTATCTTATTTTTATTTTTTTTTGCGGTACATGGGCCTCTCACTGCTGTGGCCTCTCCCGTTGTGGAGCACAGGCTCCGGATGCGCAGGCTCAGCGGCCATGGCCCACAGGCCCAGCCGCTCCGTGGCATGTGGGATCCTCCCGGACCGGGGCACGAACCCCCGTCCCCTGCATCGGCAGGCGGACTCTCAACCACTGGGCCACCAGGGAAGCCCCGGGTTTTATTATTGACTTCTGAAAGTTGAAAAGGATTGTATCAGCTGAATAAAGGGAGGAAGAATTCCTTGTCAGAAATAAGTGGTACATTTTTCCCACTCTTCAGGGACCTGGAAAAAAAAAGAAGTCTAATGGGGCTGAAAAACAGCAAGTATAGGGTGGGATGGTGGGACCCCATGATGGGAAGTGACAACAGTCTTGTACTGGAGACTTTTCACACCATAGCTAGTATTTTGGATTTGCCAACAGACAAGCTAATTAAATGATGAGAGAGGGAAAACACCCCCCACCAATTAAATTTGTGGAAACATAAATTGGTCACTTTCCTTCCTGTTATTTAACATCGAAGTTCTGAGCATCACAACAATGCATGGAACAAAAGGGGTCATATTTATAGAAAAGGAAAATACAAGAGATTAAAGTACATCCTTTTGTACCAAAACTACTCCAGAGAATCAACTGAAACAGTATAACTGCTAAAACTTTCATGTAAAATCTCCTGATTCAAGATACATATATAAAAATACATGATTTTTCTTTTTATAAAAATAATCAAGTAGATGAAATAAAATATTCCGTTCGGATAGTAGCAATGTACAATATATCTCGGGATAACCTTAAGAAGAACTGCATGGTAATTATATCATCAAAATGCAAACTTCTGGAGAGGTGTATATCTTGATTAAATGAAAGAATGAACTTTGACTTCTTTAAACCCCCTGACTGGGCTCACCCTCGGGCCAATGGTGAAAGCATGGAAAGTTATAAAAAGCAGTAGGTGGTCTAACTTGCTCAGTTCTGGCAAATTGATGTAGAATACCTCAAGAGCAGAATTCCTCATGCTCCTACCCCATGCCTCTTGAAGTTTGCTTACAAGCAGTGATGACAGTGTAAAATAGAAAATGTTATGGATATGACTTACTTCTCGGGTAATTGACTGTTAGGTCAGGTGTGTACCCAGGAGCTCTCAGGAGAACACAAGCTCAAATGAATCCTTTCAGGGAAACTCAACCTCTTCTTCAGCATGAACCCTTTGCAAACTTGGCTGCTGACTAGCTCACTTCGAATTAGTGTTGGCTTTATTTGCACGTTTTTCTCATTAGAAGCTCATTGTCATCAGTCGGGAGGTCATTGCCAGAGCAGCTTGCAGTGGATCCTGTGCCCTGAAAAAGAGCCCTTTACCTTGCTTGATCCGATTTTTACTATGTTCTGGGCTTCACACACATTTGGAATCAAAAGTACACCGAACACTGCAAAGTTCTGCCAGTTTTCTCTCCCTGTATCCACAAATCAGGCTGTAAAGTAGAATTTTTCCTGAATTCACTAATTAACTCCTCTTATTTCTGTCTGCTTTACTCGATGACCTTCCTCTTTTCTCTGTAACAGATTCCCCTTCCTGTCTATATAACATCTCTTTATTTTACAGAATACAAATTTGGAATTTGGAAACATCCTAATCTACTCAGAAATAATTAGTAGGCTTAAAGAAATTTTAAATAAGAAACAATGCCAGAACCCTCATTTTGAAATCAGGCAAAATCATTTCAAATTTCATTTGTAAGAAAAATCAATTCCAAGAAAATAATTATGTAAGAGAGTGATTAGGGTGAAAACCCCGTTTAAGATATTGAAGGTTATTAAAAACTACTCTTTCTTCACCATCGTTAAAGCACTCTTGTTTAAAAACAAGACAAAACTGATCATTTTGCCACAATTGTGTAAGTCCAGTCTATAAATAAGTACACAAAAGTGCAGCAACTTTTCTATGGACAAATAATAACCGTATTAACTCTATGGCAGAAAAATATTCCAAAATGTAGGTATGCATTTAAAATATTTAGTAATAAACTGCAAGTGCACAAGTCTGATACAAAAGTATTCTAAAATTATTTGTTGGGGAAATATGGAGTCAATAGTCCTGACACAGGCAAGGGATGCTACTCAGGTGAGATGATTCAAGCTCAGTCTAGACACAGGTGTTTATAGTTAGTTACGTGGAGAAGGGAGGAAATGATGCCTCAGGAAGAAGAGAACGCAAGTGTGATTCACACAGGTATGAGGACAAAGGAGCATTCTGAGAACTGAAGGTAGATTTCTTTCAAGGTTTTGATAGTAATGAAGGATCTCAAAGGGCTGCTCACCCAACAGGGCACCAGGTCCTGATCAGTTGAGCTGAAGATTCCATTAAACCTTCAGGAAACAGGTAATTTCCACTCAATTTAATAGTACCATAATTTTTTTAAAGAGGAAAGCTTCATAAATTTTATGGTTTGCTTTTGTTTATTATAATTCAGTATAAAATTCTTGCCAATATTTGGACTACTGTGAACTCAGGTCTGCCTGACTCTAATGTTCTTTCAAGTTCTTTTGTTAGAAAACATTTAAAAATTTTAGTCCCGGTTGGCTGTGGTGTGCTATTTATTTAATGTACTTGATTAATCTTTTCTAAGGCTTTATTTAAAATTTATTAGCATTTTATAAATGAGATTGACCTATGGTTTTCTTTTTGATGATAAATTTATGAAATTAAATTTTGAGAAATTCATATTGAGATAAATATCAAAATACAGAAATTTCTCTAAACCCTGTAATTCTAAGAGAATGACAGCTTTTTAAGAGAAAAGGTTGTAATGAACATGAAAACTAGCAAAATGTGTATAAGGGAAAGATCACAGGCTTTGGCATCAGACAAACGTGATTAGGGCCCAGACAACGGTAAGGAAAGTGAGGTGCAGGAGGTACAAACATTAACGAGGCACTCGGGGTCTTGCAGGGGCAGGCTTGGCACCTGAAACAGAATCCTGCTTGAATTTTGCCCCTGTGGGTGTCCTATTTGGCTCACCCTAATTCAGCCCCCTGGTCACGAGTCTACATCTAGCCCTGCTCGACCTACCTCCAAGATCTCGGGTGAGTTACTTCAGCTCTTTAAGCCTCAACAGTTTTCTTCTGCAAAGTGGTTGCTTCTATCTACCTACCTCCTGAGATTCTGTGAAAATTGAAGGGGAGATATTATATGAAGCAAATTGCCTGGAGTATCACAGGTACACATTAGAATTGGTTTCTTTAGCCTCCCTACTCCACGGCCTCAAAAAAAAAAAAGTGCTGCAGGAGAGGTAGGTAGAATGTAGATAATAACAGAGCTTTTTGCGTGGTTGAGAGTTAGGACTCAATCTAGAACAGTGATTCTCGAAGTGTAGTACGTATACCAACAGCATCAACATCACTGGAGAACGTGTTAGAAATGTAAATTCTGAGTTTCCCAATCAGAAACTCTGGTGGGGAACCAGCAAACTGCTTTAACAAGCCCCGCATATGATTCTAATGCATGCTAATGTCTGAGAATCACTGATCTAGAAGAACATGAGAATAATTGTGGCATTTGAATCAAGGAAGTAGTATGAAGGGATTTAAATAATAGAAACAATAATACCTGTGATTGAATGGATGAGAGATGAGAGGGCTTCAAGACAGAAGACAGGGAGACTCATTAGGGAGTTATTCTGTTAAAATACAAGTTATTCAAATTGGAACAACATAGTGAAAGTGATAATGAACAGGACGTAGGTTTGCAATGATGTGGATAACAGAAATAATGTAAATTTGTAGCTTCTTAAGTGAGCGTTTATGCCTTGGTGCTCTCTATATGTGCAACAGTTGGGACATTCTCTAGGTCACTGCAGGTTATCAATAAACGCTTGCTTTTGAGTGAATGAATCCAGGATATGTCCTACTCTGCCCATATCTAAGTGAAATAGTTGGGTGTAATTTTTGTTTATATGAAAGAACATGTTCCTTTGCATATGTAAGATAAACAAAAGAGGTGATGTTAGGTTCATTGGTCCTTGATATACTAAGAAACACTAGACAGCATTAACTCAGAATTCTTCACTCTGTAATGTTCCTTGATTTGGTGTCAAATTATAGAAATTTGACCACATGTAAATATTTAGGGAGATCAAGAGAATTACTGAACCCAAGGTAATGGCACCTTGCTTTTCTTGCTGGATGTGAAGCAATGTATGAAGTGTCCAGACCCTCAGTACCCAAATAGTGATCAAGATCATTGCCTCTCAAAGGCTGTGACCTTCTTGTTCTATGAAGATCCTCTGGGGATGGTCCTTGCCTGCACTGCCCTTTGTCTGTCTGTCCTCACAGCTGTAGTTCTTGGCGTCTTTGTGAAGTATAGGGATACCTCCATAGTCAAAGCTAATAACCGGGCTCTCAGCTGCATCCTGCTCATCTCCCTCATCCTGTGCTTCCTCTGCTCTTTCCTCATCATTGGCCATCCCAACACTGCCACCTGCATCCTCCAACAGATGACATTTGGAGTCGTGTTCACTGTGGCTATTTCCACCATTTTGGCTAAAACCATCACTGTAGTCCTGGCTTTCAAGGTCACAACCCCAGGAAGAAAGATGAGGCAGTGGTTGCTTTCAGGGGCACCCAATTTGATCATTCCCATCTGCTCATTGATTCAAGTGACTCTCTTGTGCTGTCTGGTTGGGAACCTCGCCCCCTTCTGTTGACATGGATACACATTCAGAGCTACCCTCCTAATCATTGTGTGCAATATGGGCTCCGTTGTCATGTTCTAACTATCCTTAGGATACTTGGGCTCCTTGGCCCTCTCGAGCTTCACCTTGGCCTTCCTGGCCAGAAGCCTGCCTGACACTTTCAATGAAGCCAAGTTCCTGACATTCAGCATGTTGGTGTTCTGCGGTGTCTGGATCACCTTCCTTCTTGTGTATAATAGCTCCAAGGGGAAGGTCATGGTGGCTGTGGAGATCTTTTCCATCTTGGCTTCCAGTGCTGGGTTACTAGGATGCATCTTTGCCTCCAGGTGCTATAATATTCTCCTTAAGCAAGATAGGAATATCCTGCCAAGATTAGGGGGTAAAACAAACTCTGGGGAAAAATAAATATTTAAGGCTTTACTTCATGGATTTCATAAAACATTTAGAAAGCTTTAAATTAAGCAATAATTTGAAGAGTTCACTCCTCACACCCTGCCATGAGTACCTCAATGTTCTAACATCATTTCCTCCTTGATTTTCAATGCTCTGGTTATTATAAACTAAATTCCTAGATATAAATCTGTATTCTGCACTCACTATTCTTTCATTGATTCTTTCTCTGGATTAATACCATGCTGTTTTAACTTTCTGGATTTCATGGTATGTTCTGACAGTTGATAATACCTGTTCTTTGTTATTGTTGTTTTTCAGTTATTTTCTGTTTATTCTTACAATTTTCTCTTTGACTTTTTGAATGGTCTTGGCAAATTCCATAATACACAGTAAGAGATTTGGATTGGAATCATTTTGAATTCAAAGATTAATTTGAAGAAGGACTGACCTCTTTGCAATTAAAAGTTTCCCACTCAGGAATGTGCATTATCTCTATTTATCTTAGCATTTTCAGTTTATTTATTAATGTTTTATTATAGTTTCTGACTGGTTATTTGGGTTGTTAAGTAATGTATTGTTTCTTGTACATTTCTTGAGCTTACTTGTTTGCTCCTGTTAATTGTAAATTGATTCTTTTGGTCTTCTAAGGTATGAAAAATACTGTAAGGTTTCTTTCTGCTCAAGATAACTTATTTCTTTCCTAGTCTCTTGGCAAGATTCTTTAATACAATGCTTAATCATAGCAGTAATTGTAGTTTTGTGTCTTGGCTTTAGTGGGAAAACTTCTAATGTTTTTTTTCCATTAAAATGTATGTTTGTGGTAGGTCTTTGGATCATACCTTTTTGTTAATCCAAATGAATATCTCATTAATGATGAGAGTGCCCTGTATTCAACCCAACCTAAGTTTTTTACATAAATTAAAAAAATTGTGATAAAATACCCATAACATAAAATTTACCATCTTAACCATTTTTAAGTGTAAAGTTTCAGTAGTGTTAAGTACATTGGTGTTGTGTGCAACAAATCTCCAGAACTCTTTTGGACTTCTCAAACTAAACCTCTACACCCACAAAACAATTCCCTACCCCCTGGCATTCATCATTCTAGGTTCTTTCTCTATGAATTTGACTGCTCTAGGTACCTCAGAGAAGTAGAGTCATACAGTATGTGTGTTTTCATGACTGGCTTATTTCACTTAGAATTATTCCTCAAGGTTCATCCATGTTGTGGCATGTGTCAAAATTTCCTTCCTTTTCAAGGATGAATAATATTCCATTGTATGTATATTTACCACATTTTGTTAATCCATTCCTTCATCAATGGGCACTTGAGTTGCTTCCACTTTTGGGCTCTTGTGAATTACGCTGCTATGAACAAGGGCATACAAATACCTCTTTGAGATCCTGCTTTCAGTTCTTTTGGGCATATACCCAGAAATGGAATTGCTGTAATTCTTTTTTTTTTAGTTTTTGAGGAACCACCAAACTGTTTGCTAGAGTGGCTGCAGCATTTTACATTCCCATCAACAGTGCACACACGTTCCGATTTCTCCACATCCTTACCAACACTTGCCCTTCTCTGCTATTTAATAATAGCAATCTCAATAGCGTGAAGTGGAATCTTATCGTGGTTTTTGTTTATTTTTATTAAAGGGTAAGATTCATTTTTCCTACTGCTGTTGATCTCAGAGAGACAGCAGCGAGCGCTGGCTTGAAGGGAGATCTTAGTTCTCCGCCCAGGAATTGAACCTGGGCAGCCTGGATGAAAACCAGGAATCCTAGCCACTAGACTAGCAAGGGCCGGAGGCTGAAGCAAATTCTCCCTGGCCCTTGCCCCCACTGAAAAATGCATTTCTCAAGGAGGCAAAAACTGTAAAAACAGGTATAAAGTTTATTATTAGAGACACAGCACAAGTGGGAGAGCACACAGGGAAACAGTTTGTTTAGTTAAGACCAACGCAAGGCAGAGATACACACCCAGAGAGAAAGGGTGTGGGCGTCCTCCCTAATGAGGAGGAGCCAGTAAAAAGGCGGTTAAATCATTTATATAGGGCAGTTCTTCGGGTCTTTGTTTATCTTTGGCAAATTATCGGGTTTCTTTCTCCACACCTGCCCTACCCGAGGATCCTCCCCAGCATGCGTGCACAACTTTTTTCCAAGATGGTTTCCAGCCCACCCTCTCGGGGGGCCTTGACATCACCTATTATGGGGTGGTACCCCCTCCTTTTTGACCCCCAAGGAGCCTTTCTGCACTTGTGCAATGTCTCCCTTGTCCCAAGGAAGGGAAATACATGACCTCTTGATCTTTTACTCAAAAGGGTTTAGCCCCTCTATGTTCCTGCCATGACTGTTATATTAAAGTGCCCTCAGGAGACAAAGTCTGGCTATTTACCCTGTTTCTGTTGTTATTTCTATGTCGAAGTGCAAACAGGAGGCTGGTTGTAAATATCTAACCTGGAGCCACCTATCTCATGTCTCAGGAAATGCAAACAGGAGGCTAGTTATAAGTGTCCAGACTGAAGCCCATCTTTTTCTCACCACAAGAAATGTAAACAGGAGGCCAATTGTAAATGCCTAGCCTGGAGCCCATCTGTCTCCTGCCTCACTATTAAGATGTAAATGACGTATAACACTGTATTAGTCCAAGGCGTACAACACACTGATTTGATAGATGTATGTATTCCAAAATGATTACCAAAATGAGTTTAGTCAATTCACCTCAAGTAGTTACAATTTTTTTCTTGTTATAAGAACTTTTAAGATCTACTCCCTTGGCAACTTTCAAATATACAATTCAGTACTGTTAACTGTAGTCACCATGCTGTACATTATATCCTTCAAACTAATTTATCTTGCAACTGGAAGCTTGTTTTTTTCTGTACTTGGGCCTCTCACTGTTGTGGCCTCTCCCGTTGCGGAGCACAGGCTCCAGACGTGCAGGCTCAGCGGCCATGGCTCACGGGCCCAGCCGCTCCGCGGCATGTGGGATCTTCCCAGACCGGGGCACGAACCTGCGTCCTCTGCACTGGCAGGTAGACTCTCAGCCACTGCGCCACCAGGGAAGCCCACAACTGGAAGCTTTTACCTTTTGATCACCTTCACCCATTCCCCCCACCCTCAGCCTGGCAATCTGGCAATCACAAATCTGTTCTCTGTACCTAAAAGTTGAGGGGTTTTTTTGGTTCCACACACAAGTGATAGCGTAGAGTATTTGTCTTTCTCTGTCTGACTTATTTCACTTAGCATAATGCCCTCGCGGTCCATCCATGTTGTCACAAATGACAAGAATTCCTTATTTTTTATGGCTGATAATATTCCATTGTATTATATATACCACATTTTCTTTATCTATTCATCCATAGATAGACACTTAGGTTTTTTCCATATCTTGGCTATTATTGGGTGGGCCAAAAGGTTCATTTGGTTTTTCTGTAAGATGGCTCTAGTAGCACTTAGTTGTCTTTAACTTCATTCAAAACAATTTTGTTATATTGTATGTGACAGCTGTCATATCAGTGTACATTTAAAAAAAGACTTATCAGGGCTTCCCTGGTGGCGCAGTGGTTGAGAGTCCGCCTGCTGATGCAGGGGACACGGGTTCATGCCCCAGTCCGGGAGGATCCCACATGCCACGGAGTGGCTGGGCCCATGAGCCATGGCCGCTGGGCCTGCGTGTCTGGAGCCTGTGCTCCGCAACGGGAGAGGCCACAACAGTGAGAGGCCCGCGCACCTCAAAAAAAAAAAAAAAAAAAAAAAAAGACTTATCAAAGTTGGTGAATTTTGGTGTGGCCATTTTAATATTGAAGATGGAAGAAAAAAAGCAACATTTTCAGCATATCATGCTTTATTATTTAAAGAAAGGTAAAAAACGCAACTGAAACACACACACAAAAAAGATCTGTGCAGTGAAGGTGCTGTGACTGATCGAACATGTCAGAATTGGTTCGCAAAGTTTTGTGCTGGAGATTTCTCGCTGGATGATGCTCCACGGTTGGGTAGACCAGTTGAAGATGGCAGCAATCAAATCGAAGCTCAAAATATCCAAATCAAGCTCTGGAAATCATTTGCACCAGCTTGGTTATGTTAATCGCTTTGATGTTCAGGTTCCACATAAGTTAAGCGAAAAAACCTTCTGGACCATATTTCTGCATGCGATTCTCTACTGAAACATAATGAAAACGTTCCGTCTTTAAAACAAATTGTGAGAGGTGATGAAAAGTGGATACTGTACAACAGTGTGGAACAGAAGAGATGGTGGGGCAAGAGAAATGAACCACCACCAACCACACCAAAGGCCGGTCTTCATCTAAAGAAGGTGATGTGTATATGGTGGGATTAGAAGGGAGTCCTCTATCATGAGCTCCTTCCGGAAAACCAAAAAATTAATTCCAACAAGTACTGCTCCCAATTAGACCAATTGAAAGCGGCACTTGACAGAAAGCGTCCAGAATTAGTCAACAGAAAATGCATAATTTTCCGTCAGGATAATGCAAGACCGCATGTTTCTTTGATGACCTGGCAAGAATTGTTACAGCTTGGCTGGAAAGTTCTGATTCATCCGCCATATTCACCAGACATTGCATCTTCAGATTTCCATTTATTTTGGTCTCTACAAAATTTTCTTCATTGAAAACTTTCAATTCCCTGAAAGATTATAAAAGACACCTGGAACAGTTCTTTGCTCAAAAAGATAAGTTTTGCGAGGGTGGAATTATGAAGTTGCCTGAAAAATGGCAGAAGGTAGTGGAACAGAAGGGTGAATACGTTGTTCAATAAAGTTCCTGGTGAAATTGAAAAATGTGTCTTTTATTTTTACTTAAAAAACTGAAGGCACTTTTTGGCCCACCCAATATTAATAACACTGCAATAACTGGGGGGCAGATAACTTTTCAAGATAGTGATTTCACATCCTTGGATATATACCCAGAAGTTGAATTCCTAGATCATAATTGTAGTTCTAGTTTTAATTATTGAGGAACCTCCATATTTTTTCAATAGTAGCTCTACCAATTTACATTCCCCACAGGGCACAAGGGTTCCCTTTTCTCCAAATCCTCTCCAGCACTTACCTCTTTTTTTGTTTATAAATTTTATTTTATTTATTTTTATAAATTTTATTTATTTTTTATAAATTTTATTTTATTTATTTATTTTTATAAATTTTATTTATTTTTTAATAAATTTTATTTTATTTATTTTTTATAAATTTTATTTATTTTTTAATAAATTTTATTTTATTTATTTTTTATAAATTTTATTTTATTTTTTTATAAATCTTATTTTATTTATTTTTTTGGTTGCATTGGGTCTTTGTTGCTGCACGCGGTCTTTCTCTAGTTGCAGCAAGCGGGGGCTACTCTTTGTTGTGGTGTGCAGGCTTCTCATTGTTGTGGAGCACGGGCTCTAGGCATGTGGGCTTCAGTAGTAGTGGCACTCAGGCTCCGTAGTTGTGGCTTGTGGGCTCTAGAGCGCAGGCTCAGTAGCTGTGGGGCATAGGCTTCGTTGCTCCATGGCATGTGGGATCCTCCCGGACCAGGGCTCAACCCCGTGTCCCCTGCATTGCCAGGCAGACTGTTAACCACCGTACCACCGAGGAAGTCCCTTTTTTCTTTTTGATAAGAGCCATTCTAACAGGTGTGAGGTGATAGCTCATTGTGGTTTTCATTTGCATTTCCCTGATGATTAAGGATGTTGAGCACATTTTTATATTCCTGTTGGCCATTTGTGTGTCTTCTTTGGAAAAATGTCTATTCAGTTCCTCTGCCCAATTTTTAATCTGTGTTTTTGCTATTGAGTTGTGTGACTTTCTGATATATTTTGGATATTAAGCCCATATCAGATATATGATTTGCAAATATTTCTCCCATTTTCTAGGTTGATTTCACATTTTTTGATGGTTTCCCTTGCTGTGAAAATCTTCTGCTTTTTAGTTTGTGGTCCCACTTGTTTATTTTTGCTTTTGTTGTTTTTGCTTTTGGTGTCATATCCAAAAAATATTGTCAAGACTGATGTCAAGGAGCTTATCTCTTATGTTTTCTTCCAGGAGTTTAATGGTTTCAGGTTTTACTTTCAAGGCTTTAATCCAATTTGAGATGATTTTTCTTAAATCATAACCCAGATAACTAGTGAGGTTGAGCATCTTTTCATGTGCTTGTTGACCATTTGTATAACTTTTTTGAAAAATGTCTATGCAAGTCCTTTGCCCATTTTTTAATTGGATTATTTTATTGTGGTTGCCTTTGAATTGTAGTCATGCTTTATATATTCTGGATATTTACCTCTTACCATGAAGTTTTCCCTTTATGTTTTCTTCTAAGAGTTTAATAGTTTTAGCTCTTACATTTAGGTTTTTGATACATTTTCACTTAATGTTTTGCATAGTGTAAGGTAAGGGTCCAACCTTATTCCTTTGCATGTGGATATCCAGTTTTCACAGCACAGTTACTGAAAAGACTGTCCTTTCCCCACTGAATGATCTTAGTATCCTTGATGACAATTACCTGACCATATATGTGAGGGTATTTTTCGGGGTCTCTATTCTGTTTCATTGGTCTATGCATCCATATATATGCCAGTATCACACTTTTTTGATTACTGTAAATTTGTAGTAAGTTTTGCAATCAAAAGGTGTAAGCCTTCTAATTTTAGTCTTTTCCATGATTGTATTGGCTATTTGGGGTCCCTTGATTCCATATAAATTTTAGGATAGATTTTTCCTTTTTTGAAAACAAAATGCCATTGAGATCTTGATAGGTTTTGCATTGACTCTGTACATCACTTTGGATAATAAAGAGCTCTTAATAATATAAAGGCTTCTAATTCATAAACACAAGATATCTTTCCATTTATTTACATTCCTTTAATTTCTTTCAGCAATGTTTTGTAGTTTGCAGTGTATAGATCTTTCACTTCCTTGGATAAGTTAATTCCTAAGTATTTTATGCTATTTGATTTCTATTGCAAGTGGAATGAAGTTGGACTCTTACCTTACACCGTATTCAAAATTTAACTGAAAATGTATCAAAAACCTAATGTAAGAGCTCAAACTATAAAACGCTTAGAAGAAAGCATAGGGGGAAAACTTCATTACATTGCATTTGCAGTGACTTCTTGGATATGACACAAAAACCACAGGCAACAAAACTAAAAATAGATAAATGGGAATATATCAAAATTTTAAAACTTGTGTTCATCAAATCACACAATCAGCAGAGTGAAAAGCAACCTATGGAATGACAGAAAATATCCATAAACCCTATATAAGATAAGGGGTTAATATCTAAAATATATCAAGAATAATTACAATTATATAGAATTAAAGCTCTTCTCAAGGTGGGGGGTCATAAAACACTGTACTATTTACTTTTGGCGGATGTTAGCATTACATGAATAACCATCCATCAACTTAGCTTGGGTTGTTTCATTCCCAAATAATCTTACAGCATTCTGGACAAAGTCGTAGTTATGTATGTGTAGAGAGAGAGGTAGCAGAAGAACAGACACCTCTCTCTAACTGGGGTTGTGAGCTAGCTGTTTATGCAACACCCTTGTGCCTTCAGAAACAACCCAGGCATCATTTCCCTGAAAATTAGTTCTACTTGATATTGGAGTGTTACAACACAAATCCAACCTTAGGGGCTTTGTGGGTAAGATAGCACGGAATTCATAATGGCCAGCTCATCTTATTATAGAATGGCAAAAAGCTGTTTCTCAAAGAGAAAATACTTAGTTGTCAAAGAAAGCATAACTTTGCTTGCAAATGTTAAGTGTTATTCTTCTGAAGATGGCCCCTGGGCTGAACAACTTTTTTAACTAGTAGGAAAAGCAAGATAGAGATATTTGTCCATCGCTTTGGCATCTCTCAGCCCTCTAGACTTCAGGAAAGTTCACTGAGATGTCAGGTCTCTGCATTTGCATGGGATTGATAGCTGGCTATCTTTAATTCTATGTGAAATAGTAATAAAATCTAGGTCCCTTTCGTTTATTAACCACACAACAAACAGTTATTGAGTACTTATTTCATGTCAGGCTCTTTTCTTGGCTCTGGCAAGACAATAGTAAACAAAGTAAAGTTCTTGCCTACTTGAAAATTACATTCTAGGAAGCAGTAAGTAGAATATATATACATTATGCAACATCAGGCAAAATTGGATTATAAGGTAGGATCAGGGGACAAAGAATGAAGATGCTGCTTTAAATAGGGTCATCAGGGAAGCACATTTGAGCAAGGTTCCATCTGAAAAGAGATCAAAAGGAAATGAGAGAGTGTCTAGCACTTTGAAGCCTTGATCTGTACTTCTCAGCCTCCAGAGCTGTGAGAAATAAATGTTTGTTGTTTAAGTCACTCAGTCTTGGTACTTTTGTTATAGCAGCCCAAATGGACTAAGATGGTACTCTATGGTGCTTAGATGCCTGAGACCAAGTTAGAATACTGGAATTGTTTGTTAACCACTTTGATTTTGCAGTAGTCATCAGGGATATAGACCCTTGAAAAATCTTTGCAGTTTACAGCGAACAATTTAAGGAGCTGATCGAATTCCACTGTTATACTCAGGGCAACTGCACTTCCGGTCTTTTAGTGATAAGATCTCTCCACAGCACTCTCCTCAGAGCCTTAGCTACATCCGTATTCTGGAGAGTATAAATTAAAGGATTCAGTGTGGGAGTGATGATGCTGTTGAACACAGAACCAACTTTGTCTTGCAGTGGAGTGCGCTGGGTCCTGGGCCTCATATATGAGAAGATGCAGGCACCAAACCAGAGCGAAAGCACGGTGAGGTGAGAGCTGCAGGTGGAAAAGGCATTTCTCTTACTCGCAGCTGAACGCATCTGAATGACACTGTGGAGGATGAAGACACAGGATGCAGAAATCAGGAGGATGGAGGGAGGAGAAGTAGGATGGTGCTGATGTAAACTGTGGCCTCATAAACAATGATATCTCCACATACCAACTTCACAACAGCTGGAAACTCACAGTAAAAGGTGTGGATTTCTCGAGGCCCACAGAAGGGGAAGTGCATCAGGATCACTGTGTGAATGAGGGAGTTGACTGATGCTCCCAACCAAGACATGGCAGATGTCATTGGTCCCACCTTTCTGTTCATGAGAACAGTGTAGTGCAGTGGGTGACAGATGGCAACATAGCGGTCATAGGACATGGAAGCTAGGAGAACACACTCAGCACCACCCATAGTCAAATAGAGGAAATGCTGATGGCACAGCCCACAAAGGAGATGGACTTCTGGCCGGATAGGTAGTTGGTCGCCATCTTGGGGATTACTGTAGAGACGTGCATCACATCCATGAGGGAGAGCTGGCTGAGGAGGAAGTACATGGGGGTGTGAAGCCCGGGGATCAGCACAGATGTGGAGAAGCGTGAGGGCGCTGCCACTCACCGCAGTGAGGAAGACCACCATGGTCAGGGAGAAAGGAAAAGGTGTGTGAGGGAATCATCAAAGAGCCCTTCCTGGATGAAGTCAGCCAGAGAGGTCTGATTCCTCTGCCACCTCTTCCCTTCCTCTGTCCCTGGGGAAATAGGAAGTGTGGATGAAATGTGATGTCAGAAATGCTGGGATTCATCCAACCTGACAATAAGCATCTTTTGATCCACAAAAGAGTTTTGAATGAGAATTTTTTCTAGTTCTAATTATTCAATGGCTCTAATTATTGAAATTAACCTTTTTTTAAAAAAGAGAACTTCAAATCTCTCTTCACGAGTATGATCATTCTGAAATTCCAGAATATCTAGACTCTATTAAGTGCCAAACTTCAAAAAAGAGTCTCTCCTCATTAAGAAAGACATATATATGCACATTTATGTGTGTATATATGCATATATTCTTTTATAAATTCCATATACTTTATAGATATACTCTAAACTTTACATATGATATAAATGTAATATATATACAATTTTTTTCTTATATCAGTTAGGGTTTAACCAGAGAAACTGAACCACTAAGAGATTTATATGTACATATGAATATACATTTAATGGATTGTGTAGAAGTTTGGCCTTACTTGACTGTGAAAGCTGGTTAAGCAATCTATGTAAGGCTGTTACCTTTGTGTCTGATGCTGGAACTTGAAGTCCATGGGGCAAGCAGTCAGGAAGGGAGGATGGATATAATGTGTAGTAGATCAAGGTCAGGCTGGAACCCACAAACATGACATTAATCCCACAAGGACAGACTGAAACCCATGTCACTTCTTATTGCCTCTGGAATTGGTAGCATGGTTCTCTTGCACAAGCTGGAGCCCTACTTAGTGAGGCTAAACTTACAGTCCTGGCCCAGAAGTCAGAGAAGCTAAAGGAAGAACCAGGTGAAGGTAGAGTAACTGCAGGCCCACTGCTGCCTCACACCAGTGAGGTGAGTCAGAGGATCAGCAACAACATTTTAAATTATGAAAATGGATGCTTCCCACCTAAGTGTCCATGGACAGATGAATGTATAAAGAAGACGTGGCACATATATACAGTGGAATGTTAGCCATAAAAAGAAATGAAACTGAGTTATTTGTAGTGAGGGGGAATGGACCTAGAGTCTGTCATACAGAGTGAAGTAAGTCAGAAAGAGAAAAACAAATACCGTATGCAAAATCCTTAAGTTGAGAAAATTCTTGATGTAATTAAGGAGCTGAAGGGAAGCCAGTATGACAGTAGGTGCAATTAAGAGCAAAGTAGGAGAAGCCATGATGGATATAAGCATGAGGATGAGGCAGGTGAGGGGGAGAAAGAGAGAAAGAGAGAGGGAGAAAGGAAGGGAAGAAGGAAGGAAGATGGAACAAGGAAAGAAGGAGGGAGATGGAGGAGGAAGAAGAGAAGAAAGAGAAAGGGAAAGAAGGGAGGGAGGGAAGGGAAGGGAAGGTTAGGGTTAGGAAGGGAAGGGAAGGGAGGAAAGCAAGGTCTAGTAAATTTTATTCAAAGTAGAATGTGAGTTCTTAGAAAGTTTTAAAGTAAGGAAGCATCAAGATAAAACTTACATGTTTTAAAGCTCACACTAGATGATGTATGACAGTGGATATATATTACTGGGTAAGGATGAAGGCAGTGTAGCCATTTATGAGGCTATTGCTACATCCAAAGAAAAGAGGATAGTGTTTGGACTGATTGTAGCAGTGAATAATTTCCAGATATTTTAGGAGTGTCATTAACCTAGTATAACGATTGATTTTTTTTTCTCCACTGTAACAGCTCCTTTACTTTGCAGTGAATATTGATTTGTATATTTTTTGCCTCTGAGTCCTTGTGGGATTTTTTTTTTATTCAAACAGAAAGTCACAAAAATTATAATCATCCTCATCAGTTCACTCAGTCCCATGTAATTAATTTCTTTTTCATCTTGATCTTTTGATAGCACTTTTATGAGTTCATCAGTTTTCCATTAGAGTTCTGAAAATGCTTATTCATTCAGTTCAGCAATATAGTCAGTTACCAGAAACCTGTACTTGTCAGAGTCTCTTCCATGAATTCCTTGAAGATGAAACCCTTTTATAGGAACATATTTGCAAAAGCATCAGAGTACACCCAGAACTGTCTGTAAATGACAAAAGACTTTAAAATGACCACGGTTAAAGTTTTTTTTTTTTTTTTTTTTTTTTTTTTTTGCGGTACGCGGGCCTCTCACCGCTGCAGCCTCTCCCGTTGCGGAGCACAGGCTCCGGACGTGCAGGCTCAGCGGCCATGGCTCACGGACCCAGCCGCTCCGCAGCATGTGGGATCTTCCCAGACTGGGGCACGAACCCGCGCCCCCCGCACCGGCAGGCGGACTCCCAACCACTGTGCCACCAGGGAAACCCACGGTTAAAGATTTGATGAAAGTTCATAATAATGCAATTGACAAGGAAATTTAGTTATTTCTGAGATATACATTTTAAAGTAATAACTTGAATTATGACTTATAACATTATACCAGAACATATAAGATTTTTAGAAATTTCATGTAATGTCTGAGGCATTTATATTAACATATTTCCATACAAATAACCCAAGAAAGTTTAGTATTAGTTGTTTTGTTTGCTTCTTTGTTTTTTTATACTGCAGGTTCTTATTAGTCATCAATTTTATACACATCAGTGTATACATGTCAATCCCAATAGCAATTGATTTAATATGGAGAGTTGAACATAATGGAATCTCATGATAGGAAACTAATAAAACTCCTTTAATAAAAACAGGATTAAGGGTAGCATAAAATTAATTATGAAGGAAACTAGGACAAAATATACAGCTTTCTTAAATTTCAGAACTATTAAAAAGACAAAAAAATAGTTATATGTAGAAATATTTTTTAAATAAGAGCAGAAAGCATATGAATACAATGTGACAGAATTCAGGACAAAGATACCTGGACTATTAGTAAATATAAATGAATTTAACCCAGTTATTCATAGAAAAGGCTTTTCAAATTAGGTCACAAAGCAAAACCAAACTCTGTTACAGTATAAAAGAATGTATCTCTTTTAAAAACTAGTTCATAAAGCTAAAAATAAAAGAATGGGCAGAGATAAATTAAAATTTAAAAAAATAAAGGATTTTAATCTTATCATCTAAAAAACTGGAATTCAATTTCAAAGGCATGAAAGACAACGAAAATTTTGTAGTTTTAAAAGGGCATTCTCTGAAATGTATATAACAGTGAAACCAAAATCTGTAAAAGACTGTATAAATGGGTGCAATCTATAATAAAGTTACACTAGTTATGAAAATGTAAGCACTAACAGAGCAGCAATATTTAATAAAGAAAATTACAGGAACTATAAGGAGAAACAGAAGTTCACTGGAAGAAGAAAACTTTACCTAAGTGTAAGAAAGATTTAAGTGAACAAAAATATAAGTAAAGATTGAAAAGAGAGAGAGAGATACCTAACCGACATAATCAATAAGATAGCTCTCACTGGTCTACTGAGAGAACCTGGGTGTTGTAATAATTAAGCACAGGATGACAGGGCCAGAGACACTGAGTTCAAATCCCAGTTCTATTACTTATTGGCTATATGATCTCAGGCAAGTTACCTCAATTATCTGTGCTTATGTCCTCTTGTGAAAAATGATGACAAAAATAATATATACTTCATAGGGTTTGTGAGAATTCAGTAAGTCAATATGTTTAAAACACACAAGATAATGCCATGATGCCTACGTAAGTGCTATGTAAGAGTAAGCTATTATTATCCACTGGAATGTAGACTCCATGAGACCAGTAAGTTATGTTTTCTTTTTCTTTTTCTTTGGGGGGGCGGGGTCTGTTTTCTTCATTGATGCATTCCCAGTATCTAAAACAAAATTTGAATTTTCTAACCACAAGCAATTTTATATAACCATATTACCAGGATTGGTTAGAAAATAAACCATAAGTTTAATACATGTGTTTGAATTTCTCTGATCATACAGCCACATTAGCATTCACTTTATAATGGTGTATATTACACACTAAAGTTATGTAATTTAATTAGAATATGACAAGCATTAGTGTAGTCAAGAATTTCAATTAAATAAAACATGCTGTATAGTGAAAATAGAATCAGAACAAGTGGGAAAGAGATGGTTTGAGTGTGAGAAAAGAATCCTTTTCAAATTGCTTAAAACATACATGTAAGGACTTCTGACCAAGATGGAGTAACATGGTGGTGGAGAGGGGATTTTCCCTTCTGCCTGAAACAACTGAAAAAACTACACAGACTGTATGAAACAACAGTTTTAAGACACTGGACATCAGACAAAATAGGACAGTGATCCTTGAGAGCTGGGGGAAAATGAGATGAGCCCTACAATTGTCTCATATTATTGCCTTGAGAGTTTTCAGGCTGCAGTGTTGGGAGGAAGAAACCAGATAGAGCCAAACCACTTCCCTAAGTTGAGGAGATAAAGTTGAGAGTCTAGGGGAGATCAAGCTTATAGGCATTTGCAGGGCAGAGTAATGGAGAGAGAGAAAAAAAAAAAATCTGGATAGACAGATCCACAGAGTTGAAGATGAGATCTGCTTAACAGTGGAAGCAAAATCCACTGGAGCCATAAACTAGTAGGAATACTTAAATGGTAGTTTTGACGAATTGTTGGAGGTTGAGTGTGGGCTAGCTTAAAAGTAAGAAGCTTTGGGGAGCTGCGGTATGGGTGAGCTGCGTATGAGCTGAGTGAAAAGTTGAGAACGATCACCTCATGGCTCTGGCAGGGGGAGGAGGACTAGGAATCATTGGGAAAATGTGGCCAGTGTTTTCCATAGCAAAAGCCTCGTCTCCAGGGGAAAATACTTTTTTGTAAAAAACATTTATTTATTTATTTATTTACTTGGCTGCCCCGGGTCTTAGTTGCAGCACGCGGCATCTTCGTTGCCACGTGTGGGATCTTCATTGCAGTATGCAGGATCTTTAGTTGTGGCATGCAGGATCTTTTAGTTGTGAACTGTGTAAGTCAGATGGGGACTTGAACCCACAGGCCAGGACTCGAACCCAGCCAAAACCCAGAACCCAGTCTTTTAACTGAGATCACTCACTTGGTCTCAGGACTTAATGAAGCTTAGGTTCTTGATGTCTCATCGCAGAAAGAATTCAGTGAGAGACAAAGTGGTAGGTAAGAAGTGGATTTATTTAGAGAGAAACACACTCCACAGACAGCATGTGGGCCATCTCAGAAGTCAAGAGTGGCACCAGGGTATGGGGTTGTCAGTTTTTATAGGGGTGGGTAATTTCATAGGCTAATGAGTGGGAGGAGCATTCCAGCTATTTTGGGGAAGGGGTGGGGATTTCCAGAAATTGGGCCAGCACCCAATTCCTTATGGTCAGCCTTGGAACTGTCATGGCACCTGTGGGCATGTCATTTAGCATGCTGATGTGCTACCATGAGGCTCAAAGTCTAGTGGAAGTCGACCCATCTGCCATCTTGGACCTATTTGGTTCTAATCAGTTTATGTCATGTCCTCAGGCTATGTCATTCTTTTAAAGGTTGTGCCCTGCCCCCTTCCCTCCTGTTTCAGTTGCAGCATGTGGGATCTAGTTCCCTGACCAGGGATCAAACCCAGGCCCCCTGCATTGGGAGCACAGAGTCTTAGTCACTGGACCACCAGGGAAGTCCCAATCCAGGGGAAAAGACTTTAGCAGAACCTTATCCAGGGCCACACAGTGTGGGTGGCTTATAGCACCAATGCATGTACCCACCAGCTCTGGGGGCTAAGGGGTGCAAGCTAGATTGAAATCTGAGATGGCCAAGATCACCTCAAGAAAGTGCAGGCTAAACAGTGGTTGCCAAACTATCTTCTGGGGAGTCTTCAATGCTGCTCCCAGAGCTAAAGTTTCTGTGGTAGAGAACTGTGTTCAGTAGCCTATGATAAACCATAATGGAAAAGAATATTTTAAAAAAAGAGAGAATGTATATATATAATATATATGTATATATATATATACACACATATGTGTATATATATACATATATACATGAATCACTTTGCTGTACAGCAATAATTAACACATTGTAAATCAACTATACTTCAATAAAAAATAAAGTTTCTGTGGTGAAATAAACTTAAGAAATGGTGAATAAATACCCCTCCTAAAGAGTCATATAACACACTAATAAAGACTCAGAGAAACTAAGTAAAATAGGAAGCTGACTGGGACACTGTTTGTACATCAGAAGCATCAGAAGAGTTTATTTTTAACCAATACAACAACTGGGTCCCATTCCATGCCTGAAGAGATGAGAGACGGTCCAATATCAAGACCCAAAAAAGAGGCAAAGAATTGTTAATCAGATGGGTAGAAGAGAAAAATTTTTTTCTCAGTCAAAGATGCAAGTTCTTTGCAATAGTAAGTAGTGATGGAAACCAGAATGTGTCACCCCAAAATATGCCTCTTTGACATAAAAATTATTTTGAGCTGAAGGCAATTAAGAGGCAGCAAACCCAGGAATCCTAAAGGCAGGATATAAATTCTTCTTTTACCAGAGACAGACTCAGCCCAGAGGCAGTGCCAGAAGAATCTGCAAACACACATTGACCCATTTGTTTCCACACATATATTTACCTTCACACAGTCTGCCACCCTTGGAAGACTAAAACTGTTTTCCTTTGTCCTAACATCTCTCCACAATTTTATTGTTCTTTGTCGAAGATACTATGAAAGCCAGAATTCTAAGCCAAGGCTTTGAGTTAGTATTCATTTTACATTTCTCCTGCATGATGTGTTGCATGTGTTAAACTTTTTCTTGTTAATCTTTCTTTTCGTTATTCGTTAGAGTCCCAGCTGAAAACCTAAGTAAAGTTTTACCTCCGTTATAGTAGTATAAAGGGAGGCTTATAAAGGTCTTTTCTTTGAGAAAAGAGGAAAAGGTTTGGAATCACTGCCATCAGAACATGTAAAAAGGAATTTAAGATCAAGCTTGTTTACCAAGCAGCCCACAGAGCCTACTTGAAGTCAGAGAACAAGTCTTTGTAGCAGAACCAACCAACCTGGTTCAACAGCCCAGAAAGAAGAGTGGAGGAAAGGTACTAATGAGTTTCCCAAGGGCTGGAAATTAACAATGTAGGTATTGTCGACAAAAAACTAACTAATCGATCTAAGAAGGAAATGGAAAATTTTATTCGAGCCAAATTTGAGGATTATAACCCAGGAAGAGCATCTGAGAACCATTCCACCCGTTAGAAGTCAAGGCACAGTTATACAAGTTTTTTGAGATGAGGGCTGTACATTAAATGACATATTAATGACAGTTTACATCGATCTAAGCACCATGTGACCCCTTATCAAGAAAGAATGTTGGGCTTCCCTGGTGGCGCAGTGGTTGAGAGTCCGCCTGCCGATGCAGGGGACACGGGTTCGTGCCCCGGTCTGGGAAGATCCCACATGCCGCGGAGCGGCTGGGCCCGTGAGCCATGGCCACTGAGCCTGTGCTCCGGAGCCTGTGCTCCGCAAGGGGAGAGGCCACAACAGTGAGAGGCCCGCCTACCGCAAAAAAAAAAAAAAAAAAAAAAAAAAAAAAAAAAAAAAAAAAAAAAAAAAAAAAAAAGAAAGAATGTTATCTTTTAAGGAGTTGTCTTGTTGATGCTAGGAGAATGTTGCTCTTTATGTTGAGCAAGTATTTCTGCTGATGGGGGAGGTTTGGTTGATGCATAATGCAGACACACAATGCACAGCGCAGGGACAGAGACCAATGAGCAGAGAAAATTTTTTATGTTTCAATTTTTCTTGTCTTGCCATAAAATATGAATATTATTTCACAGCACTGAAGGAAGTCCTGATGGGCAAGTGTGTTAAATTCCTAAGTTCCACAAACTGGGTGGCTTAAAACAACAGAAATTTACTGTCTCACAGTTCTGGAGGCTAGAAGTCTGAAATCAGGGTGTTTGCAGGGCCATGCTCCCTCAGAAGCTTCTAGGGGAGGATTCTTCTTTGCCTTTTCCAGCATCTAGCAGCCCCAGGCATTCATTGGCTTGTAACAGCATAACTCCAGCATCTCCCATAGCCATCTTCCCTCTGTGTCCTCACATGGCATTTCCGTGTATGTAAGTGTATGTGTGTGTGTGTACAAAATTCCCTCTAAGGATACTAGTGATATTGGATTAGGGCCCACCCTAATGGCCTCAGCTTAATTTCCAGATAAGGTCACATTCACAGCTAGGACTTCAACATATCTTTTTCTCTGGAGGACAGAATTCAACTCATAACAGCAAGTATCTTGGAGAGTTAAGGAGAACTCAGCAGAAATCACTGAATGAGGGGGATTGGTCCAGCTGCAAAGAAAGACAAGCCAGGATGGGCTGGGACACAGGAAGGAGAGGAAGGATTAGGGAGGGTGCTGGAAGTTTTGTAAGAAGCTGCCAGAAAGCCTATTGCAAGTCTGGGAGGAGACACATTAAAATGTTAGTAGTGGTGGGATTATCAGTAACTTTCATTTTCTTCATACTTTTTATATGTTTCGAAGTTTCTATAATAAGTACATGATTTTATAACCAGAGAGAAACATTCATTATTTTCAAATAACTATCCAGTAACAGTCACAATCCTCTGAGTGTATACAATCTAGAGCAGGAGGGTAAAGAGAGGAGAACACTCATACAGGGTAAAAACATGTAACGAAATAAAAACCTGAAAGAGGTGTTGGAGACCACAATCAGCATTCAATAACTGCTCACAGGTGAACGTAGAGTAGAAAAGACCAGGACTTTCCTCTCAGATCTAGATTCAATCCCAACATGCCCGTTTGACAACTGGGCAGGACTGAGCAAGTTAATCTCAAGGTTTGTTTTTTCTTTTGTAAAGACAGGATTTTAATTTCCATCTCATTTCCATCGCTGTTGCAAGAGTCATGTGGGAGCATTATGTATGTGAAGAGGCTAGCACAGTGTAAATACTTAATGAGGGTTTCCCAACATTTTCAGGATGACGTTAATAACCTTGTGCACACAGTATACGAATCTGACGAAGGGAGAGCACAATGAACCCTTGAGGGCAGAGAGAGACACGGTCAGGTGAAGAGTAACAACACGGGCAGAGCAGGGGAACACTGCCTCAATTCTCCAATCCAAGAAAGTGAGGAATATCAGTACTTACTGGAAAGAACAGGAATTACATGACTAAACAGAAAGGGATTCTATAAAGCTGTGAAATTTCAGGAAAAAAAGTGAGATAGGCCTCTACTGTGTGATGTCCAAGCTATGTGCCTATAGCACCGGTTAGGATACTTCAGCCTGCAAGTGACCAGAAGGCAACTAGAACTGCCTTATACAATAAAGCAGCAATAATCTCATATAACAAGAAATTCGGGATTAGGGAAATTCCGACCATTTCATGATGCCAACAAAGACCACATTTCTCCTCCTTTTTCCACGGTTATTGTGCTGCCCTCGGTTCCAGTATACCTACTAACATCAAGAGAGGGGCTGTGTCTTCCCAAACATCTCTTTCTAAAAGCTAAAAAACTTTCCTCAGAGGCACCTTGGAGAATTTCTCACCCCAACTCACTGGCCAGAATTCCCTCCTATGGGCCTGTCTCCCTGAAGCATGTGGAGGGCACATGCTGAACAGTTCAATTAGGAAGAACCAGAAGAGGAGAAAAAGTGGGCCAAGTGGCCACTGGAAAGATACCCAGCAGGGTCTTCCACATCTGTCTACGCACATGATGTCCAGGGGGCGCTGAACAAAATGTGAAGTTGGAATCTGAATGGACAGAATTGAGGGACCACCCAGGATGGATTTATATATGAAGTCAAAGATGAGGGCCAAGGGATGTATGTCCCTGGGCTGGGGTACAAGGCAAAGATTCTTGGGCAGGAGAAGAACAGCCTCATTTCCCACCAGTCGCTGGTGGGATGACTAAAGATGCTAATGGACTCAACCAAAAAAACGGCCGGAGACGTGAGATGGAAGGACAGGAAAAAGTGTATAGGTGCTCTCCATCCACAGCACTGTAGAATGAGATTTCCCCAGCCCTGTGATCTAGGAAAACTCCCACCCGGTGAAGAGCTGGCTCTAGCTTGGTAGGCCTCACAGAGATGCCTGTCAGGGGCCAATAGCCAGCAGAACTCCAACAAAGAGCCCAGATTCCCATGCGGGGGGACATTGTTGAACCACCAGTAATCCCCATGATGTCCTCCCGACACAACCCCACAGCAACCTCCAGGCCACCTTGATGCTCAACTTCCCAGTAATGTTTCCCTGAGGTGAAAACGTTTTTTCCCAAAACGCAGGGTAAGTGCTGAAATCTCTCCACAAAGTCTGTGGTCCTCTGAGGATTCCTCCATCCAGTAAAGTAGCTCCACGCTGTAGAAAATAGTGGCCAAGAACTGGCTGATGCTCCATTTTTCACATATCTCCCTTCCTGGGAGAAGACAAGTTTGGGATAAGCAGTGTCCTCAGCTAGATTTACAGCCACTGCAGAGAAAATGAGAGCTGAGATCAATAATGCAAGAGCTTACCACCAACCCTCCTCCAGAAATGCCCGTCTGTTCCAGCTTCAGTGCCATCCTTCTTCCCTATCACATACTGTTAGGGAGAAGACGACTCATTGTCCTTCACCTGATCCTCAGCTGCGCCTAACAGGCCATAGTATGTATTAGTAACCTGAAATCTTCATTCCTCTTCTGCTTTAAAAGACTATGACCTAGAAAATGGGGAGCCCATTATTTCATGGCCCCAAGTCTTCACCATCATATTAAAATTAGGAGAAACAGTAACAAATACTGACTTGTTGAATCAGGACCAGAACCAAAGCTGTCGACTGGCTAGTTCTTTGTACAGGAACACACAGATGTCATCATTAACAAGGTATCTCTTTACTGATTCCAGCTGTTCACTGGGCATCTCTGCAAGCCCCCAGCAGGTAACTCAAAACCGAATTCAGAGCATCCCAAGTCCCCTTCCACTCTCTTGAGACTAATCCTCCCTCACATGCAGACTTCTTGTTTTCTATGTTCTCTAAGGTCTAAGAATATTAGCTCCACCCAAACACTCACACTTGGAAATCTTAAGGTTATTTGATTCTTCTTTCCCTCTGACCCTCGGTGGCTAATTAATCACCAAGTCGTATCAATTCTGCCTCTGAAATATCACTCAGGTTCTTTTCTTCCTCTCCTTTCCCATCGCCATTGTCTTCACTCGGACCTTCAGCATCTTTCACTGTAACTGTGTCTATAACTTCCTCCCTGGCCTGCCTCCAACTTCTCTTCCCTCCCAGACTCTCCATGTCTCTTTAGTTTGCTGAGAGTTGTGTTTTGTTTTGTTTTTTTAATCAGAAATGTTAGATTTTTTAAATTTAGCATCATCATTGGAGTATAACTGCTTTACAATGTTGTGTTAGTTGCTGCTGTATAACAAAGTGAATCAGCTTTACGTACACATATGTCCCCATATCCCTTCCCTCTAGCGTCTCCCTCCCACCCCTCTAGGTGGTCACAAAGCACTGAGCTGATCTCCCTGTGCTATGCGGCTGCTTCCCACTAGCTATCTATTTTACGTTTGGTAGAGTATATATGTCAATGCCACTCCCTCACTTCATCCCAGCTTACCCTTCCCCCTCCCCGTGTCCTCAAGTCCTGAGTGTTAGATTTTGACAAGGACTTTTTCTGCAACTACTAGGTGATCAAATAGGTTTTTTTCTTTTTTTTTGCGGTACGCGGGCCTCTCACTGTTGCGGCCTCTCCCGTTGCGGAGCACAGGCTCCGGGCGCACAGGTTCAGCGGCCATGGCTCACGGGCCCAGCCGCTCTGCAGCATGTGGGATCTTCCCGGACCGGGGCACGAACCCGCGTCCCCTGCATCGGCAGGTGGACTCTCAACCACTGCACCACCAGGGAAGCCCTCCTTTTTTAAATTTGCTAACGTCGTGAATTATATTGACTTTCAGATGTTAAACCAAACCTGCTTTTCTACAATAAACTCCATTTGATTGTGATGTATTATACATTGTTGAATTCAATTTGCTAAAATTTTCTTTAGAATTTTTCTATGTTCATGAGGGACACTGATCTATAGTTCTCTTCTCTTATAATGTCTTTGTCTGATTTTACTATCATGGTAATGCAGGCCTCATAGAACAAATTGGGACTAGTCTCTTCAATTTTTTGTTAAGAGTTTATGTAGAATAAATATTTTTTAAATGTTTGGTGAAATCACCAGTTAAGCCATTTGGAAAGGTTTCTAACACGAATTTCTTTAATAGAAATAATGTTATTCTAGTTATCTATTTTTTCTTGAGTCAGCTTTAGTCATTTGAGTCTTTTAAGGACTTTGTCCATTTCATCTATGTTGTCTGATATATCAGCATAAAGTTGCTTGTAATATTCCCTTATTATCATTTTAATATCTATAGAATTTGTAGTGATGATGCCTCTCTCATTCTTTTTTTTTTTTTTTTTTTTTGCAGTACGCGGGCCTCTCCCATTGCGGAGCACAGGCTCCAGATGTGCAGGCTCAGCGGCCATGGCTCACAGGCCCAGCCGCTCTGCAGCATGTGGGATCTTCCTGGACCGGGGCACGAACCCGTGTCCCCTGCATCGGCAGGTGGACTCTCAACCACTGCACCACCAGGGAAGCCCTCTCATTCTTAATACTAGTGATGTATCTCGTCATTCTGCTTAAAGTATATCAATAAAATTGATATTCTCAAAGAAAGAGCTTTTGGTTCCACTAATATTTCTTTCGTTTTCTGTATTCTATTGCAATGATTTATGCTCTGATTTTTATTATTTCCATTCTTCTGTTTTGGGGGGCTTTATTTGCTCTTCTTTTTCTAGTGTCTTAAGGTAGATACTGATGTCACTGATTTAAGGACTTTCTTCTTTTATAATATAGGTGATTAGTGCTATACATTTCCCTGTAAGTGTCGCTTTAGCTGTATCCCACAAATTCTGAAATGTGTTTTTCTTTTCATTCAGTTCAAAGTATCAACACATTCTACTTCCCTTTTGATTTCACCTTTAATTCACGGGTTATTGAGAAGTGTGTCATTTAGTTTCCTAACATTTGGGGAACTTCCAAGGATTTTTTCTAACTCAAATGCATTGCGGTCAAAGAACACACTTTGTATGGCTTGAATCCTTTTGAATACTGAGATATGTCTTATGGCCCACCCTGTTCTACCTTAGAAAATGTTTCATGTACACTCAAAAAGAATATGTATTCTGTTTTTGTTTGGGGCAGTATTCTATAAATAACAGGGTGGTCAAGTTGGTTGATACTGCTATTCAAATTGATAGTGTTATTCAGTCTACTATATCCTTACTGATTTTCTGCCTACTTGTTCTAAAAATTATTTTTTAAAGGTACTGAAAATTCCAGCTATAATTGTGGATTTGTCTGTTTATCCTTGCAGCTCTATTAATTTTTGCTTAATATATTTTGAAGCTCTGTTATTAGGTGTATAAATGTTTAGAACTGTTATGTCCTCCTGATAAACTGATTCCTTAATCATTAGGACTTGACTTTATCTCTGGTAATATTCCTTGCTCTGAAATCTTGATATTAATATAACCATTCCAGATTTCTTTTGACTAATGTTAGCATGGTATAGCTTTTTCCATTGTTTTACTTTTAATATATATGGGTCTTTATATTTAATGTGCGTTTCTTGCAGCATATCGTTCGGTCTTGCTTTTTTTATCCAATCCAACCATTCTCTCCCTTTTGATTAGGACCATTTATACTTAATATGATTATTAATATGATTAGGTTTGTGTCTATCATCTTGTTATGTTTTCTATTTGTCCTATTCTTTTTTCTTCTTTTTTGCCTTCTTTCTGATTAATCAAGTATTCTTATGATTCCACTTCATCTCCTTTGTTGACTTATTAGTTACAACTCTTTTATTTTAGTGATTGCCATAAGGTTTATAATATACACCTTTAACTTAACAGCCTACCTTCAAGAGATATTATACCACTTCACATATAAGAATTGTATAATAGGGACTTCCCTGGTGGTCCAGTGGTTAAGAATCTGCCTTCCAATGCAGGGAACATGGGTTCGATCCCTGGTCGGGGAACTAAGATCCCACATGCCGCAGGGCAACTAAGCCCACGCACCACAACTACTGAGCCCACGTGCTCTAGAGCCCACGCACCACAACTAGAGAGAAGCCCACTCGCCTCAATGAAGAGCCTGCATGCCACAGCGAAAGATCCTGCATGCCGCAACTAAGACCCGACGCAGCCAAATAAATAAATACTTTAAAAAAAAGAACTATATAATGGTATACTTCTATTTCTCCCCTCCCAACATTCATGCTATTATTGTTGCGCATTTTACTTGTAAATATGTTATAAACTCTACAATGTTATTTTCTGTCTGTTTAACAGTCAATTACTGTATTTGTCAGGGTTCTCCAGAGAAATAGAACCAGTAAGATGTACGTGTATAGAAAAAGAGATTATAAGGAATTGTTTCATGTGATTATGGTGACTGGCAAGTCCAAATCCACTGTGTGTGACAGAAGGCTCACGACCCAGGGAAAACTGATGTTCCAGTTCAAAGGCCACAAGGCAGGAAGAACCAAAGCCGCAGATGGAGTCCTAAGGCAGTCTGCTGTAGAATTCCCTCTTGTTCAGGGTGAAAAGTCAGCCTTTTGTTCTATTCAGGCCTGCAACTGATTAGATTAGGCCCACCAGCATTATGGAGAGCAATCTGCTTTACTCAAGTTTGCTGATTTAAATATTAATCTCATCCCAAAACACTCTTACTGTCACAGCAACACCCAAAATAATGTTTCACCAAGTATCTGGGCACCTTGTGCCCCAGTCAAATTAACATATAAATTAACCATCCCTATTACCTTTTAATGAGATTTAAGTAATGACAGAAGTACATATTTCTTTTTTTTTGTTTGTTTGTTTTGTTTTTTTGCGTTACGCGGGCTTCTCACTGCTGTGGCCTCTCCCGTTGCGGAGCACAGGCTCCGGACGCGCAGGCTCGGCGGCCATGGCTCACAGGCCCAGCCGCTCCGCGGCATGTGGGATCCTCCCAGACCGGGGCATGAACCCGTGTCCCCTGCATCGGCAGGCGGACTCGCAACCACTGCGCCACCAGGGAAGCCCAGAAGTACATATTTCTTTACGTCATTACCATTTCAGAAGATGTTTTACTCCTTTGTGTAGATCTGACTTCCATCTGGTATCATTTTCCTTCCGCTTAAAGGACTTCCTCTAACATTTCTTGCAGTGTTGGTCTGATAAACTCTTTATGTTTCTGGATATCAGCAAACATCTTTGTTTCACCTTGTTTTTGAAGGGTATTTTTGCCAGGAATAAAAGTCTGGGTTAACAGTTATTTTCTTTCAGTCCTTTAAAGATTGTGTTCACTTGCATTGCTTTCAATGAGTAATGTGATGTCATCTTTATCTTTGTTCCACTGTAACATGTCCTTTTTAACTTGTTGCATTTAAAATTTTCTCTTTATCACTGGTTTTGGTGTAGTTTTCATCATGCTTAGGATTTGCTGAGTTTCTTGGATCTGTGTACTTAGTTTTCAGCAACTTTGGGAAGTTGTCGGTCATTATTTCTTCAAATGTTTTTTCTGTCTCATCCCCATCCCACTCCTCTCCCTGAGAGGTACCAATGACCAGACGTAAGGCTGCATGAAAATGACCCACAGCTCACTGATGCTATTTTCATTTTTTAAGTTTTTTTCTCTGTGTGTTTCATTTTGCCTAGTTTCCACTGCTCTATCTTTTCAAGCTCACTAAGCTTTTCTTCTGCAATGACACATTAACCCCAACCAGCTTGTTCTTCATCTCAGTTACAGTAGTTTTCATCTCTAGAAGTCTGTCTGGGATTTTTTTATATCTTTCATGTCCCTATATGCCTCTTTACAAAATAGTTACAGTATTTTTCATCTCTAGAAGTCTGTCTGGGATTTTTTTATATCTTTCATGTCCCTATATGCCTCTTTACAAAATAGTTACAATAACTGTATTAATGTTCTTCTATGCTTATTCTAGCGTCCAGGTAAATCCTGGATCAGTTTCAATTGATTATTCTCCTCATCATGGGTCATGTTTTCCTATCTTTTTGCCTGCCTAGTAATCTTTGATTGGATGCCAGGCATTGTGGTTTTACATTGTTGGGTACTCATTTTTTAAAATTCCTATCCATCTTGTTGAGCTTTGTCCTGGGATGCAGTTACTTGGAAATAATTTCATCCTTTTGGGTCTTATTTCATGATTTGTAAAGTGGGTCCAAAGCAGTGCTCAGTGTAGGGTTAATTATTTCCCACTAATGAGGCAAGATTTTCCTGCGTACTCTACCCAGTGCCCCACGAATTAAGAGTTTTCCAGAGGCTGGTAGGAACAGGCATTGTTCCTGGCCCTGTGTGAGCACCAGGAACTGTTTCTTCTACTCATTTTGGAAATTTCCTTCCTCAAACTCGGTTAGTTCTTCACAAGCATGTACTGATCAGCATTCTGCTGAATGTTCACGGTGTGTCTCTGTAGATCATCTGGGTTCTCTCTCTGTCCAGCTCTCTCCTCTCCAGTACTCTGTCCAGTGCTCTGTAAACTCTCACTGCTTTGTTCTCCCTGGACTCTCAGCTCCACTCCTCAACTCAGGAAGTCCACCTGGCTCCACCTCTGTTACCCTCCCTGAGGTGGCCTGGAAACTCTCTCAAGGCTGTAGGCTGGGGCCATCATAGAGTGCACCTCATTTGTTTCACATTTCCCGTGAATCGCTGTCCTTCACTGCCTGAGGTCCAGTGTTTTAAAAACTGTTGTTTTATGTATTGTCTGTTCTGGTTTTTTTTTTGCTCAACTAAGTTTCAGGAGTAAATCCAGTCCCTGTTACTGCATTTTAGCTGGAAGTAGACATCCACACCATGATTCTTTTTTTTTTTTTCTCCTGCATGCAGGCCTCTCACTGCTGCGGCCTCTCCCGTTGCGGAGCACAGGCTCCGGACGCGCAGGCCCAGCGGCCATGGCTCACGGGCCCAGCTGCTCCGCGGCATGTGGGATCCTCCCGGACCGGGGCACGAACCCGTGTCCCCTGCATCGGCAGGCAGACCCCCAACCACTGCACCACCAGGGAAGCCCCACACCATGATTCTTAATCAGGTACATGCACATGAGAATTGAGTGCATACCTTTACATCACATACATGCCTTGGTACTTCCCTGGAGATCTAATAAGTTTATCTTCAGTCTTTCCTACACTCATCTTCTCAAACTCAGTTCCTGCCTTTCCCCATATGCACCTTATGGTTGAGTCACATCAGATACCCTCTCCTTGATTTTCTCCACACCTTAGCTCATGCTGCCGCCTCTGCCTGGAAGAGGATTCCCTCATTTTCCACTTGGCAAACTGCTACTCATCCTTCAAATTCCCAAACAACTGTCATCACCTCTGCTGTGAAAACTTTCCCACTTCACCCCCAACAGTGGTCTTCCTCTGTAGTTTTGCAGTATTTTATTCATACCATTTCATACCATACCACTGGATCCCACTGTATTACAGTAAAGTGATATGTGTCTGTCTCTCCAATTTGTAAGCAAATAGGTCTTTTTCTTTTTGTATCACTAGTACCTTATAACACACAGTATGTGTTTAATGGATGTTTCTTGAATGAAGCATATATCCATTTATTCCTAAGTACTTATTACCATTTTCCTGACCCGCCTGTCAGCTGCATGCTTTGTTTCCTCTTTCCTTTCCAGACTTCTCTCGTTCATTCTCTGAGCTCCAACTCCCAGAAATTCTGCTCACCTTGGAATCGCTTCAGCATTTCCTTCATCATTGGTAGCCGGCACACAGTCTTCACCTTTAGAACTTCAAAGGAATAGTTCACATCCTGGTTCTCACACCTAAGAGAAGTGCAGAAGGCTGCTCTGCTTAGGAGACAACTAGGACACCCAAGACCCCCAACTCCCAACTGAAGGTTCAAATCCCAGAGGTCAGACTACTTCTCTCCCATTCCTCCTGGCAAAAGTGAACAGTGGAACTCCTCCCCGACAACCCCCTCACGTCAATGTCCACACTGATCTATGGAGCCCAGGCCTCATTTCCCTCTGCTTGGCCTGTATCTTTACCATTCTACTCAAGCCCCCATAAGAAGGCAAGAGTTTGTACCTGGTCAACACATCTTTTGGATTCTGTGAAGAGAAGAAAGAAATAAGTTATGTACCTTCCCCTAGAGATCTTTTACTCAACTTTGTGAGCAGGTATTTTTCTGTCAGTTGCTTTTATTAATGTCACATATGCTCTCATGCTGTCAAACCCAATGCATTAACACAACGTAGTCTTTGTTTCATGTGACCCCTCTGAACTATTTAACAATGTTGACCAATCCTTTCCTTGAAGCCCTCCTCTTTCTCCTTTGGCACTATGACATTAGCTCTTTCCTGGCTTTTTGCCTACTTCTCCGTCTACACTCTTTCAACAATCACAGACAAATCTTAGTGAGGATGTGGTGGGAATATAAAATGGAAAAAGGTAGTTTGGAAAAAGGCAGTTTCTTTAAAAGTTAAATATAAATATAGCATACAGCCTAGCAATTCTGTGCCTACTACTTACCCAAGAGAAATGAAAACATATGTCCACACAAAGAATGACAGACAAGTGTTAAAGCAGCATCCTTCCTAATAACCAAAAGGTGGAAACAACCCAAATGTCCATCAACTGGTGAACAGATATACAAAATATGGTATATTCTACAATGCAATACTATTCTGGAATTTAAAAAAGGGATGCAAATACAATACTAATATATGCTACAACATGAATGAACCTCAAAAACATTACACTAAATGAAAGAATCCATATACAAAAGAAATGTGTTATTTCAAAGATTCTGCTATAGTATATCTTTGGATATGCAATTGGAACTTCACTGCTCAGTCAAGTTGTAAAAGTTCTAGACAATTCTTGAAATCTAAGTATCTCATATTACCTGAGCTCATCAGACCTAAATTTCACATTAATTTCCTTTGAAAGGTGAATCTTTGACTCTTTAATTGTATAATAAAAATAATAAGGGGCTTCCCTGGTGGTGCAGTGGTTGAGAGTCCACCTGCCAATGCAGGGGACATGGGTTCGTGCCCCAGTCCAGGAAGATCCCACATGTCGTGGAGCGGCTGGGCCCGTGAGCCATGGCCACTGAGCCTGCGCGTCCGGAGCCTGTGCTCCGCAATGGGAGAGGCCACGACAGTGAGAGGCCCGCGTACCGCAAAAATAAATGAATAAAAATAATAACACAACAGCAACACAGAGAAAATATGTCTTCTACTAAACCCACTCACCAGGAAGGACATTCAGTTCTAAAGGCAAGAGGGAGTTCAGTTAGGGATGTTAACTAACAACTCTGTAAAGACAGAGACTGCGCCCTTCCCTGCCGGTCTCACCTGGAGCAGCTCCAGGGTGGAGCTCTGGCTCTTCTCCCCCACCTCAAAGATGAGCTTCTTCATGGAAGTGATCATTTGATTGAGCCTTAATGTGTTCTCATTCTGTTTCTTCTTTGTCTCTTCTTCTTCTTGGCTCAGTCTCTTAAGAAACAATTGCTCTTCTTCAGCCAGGAAGACATGCAGCTTTGCAAACTCCGCACTGACTCTCGTTCGCTTATTCTTCATCTTCTCCTATAGCCACAGGAGACTGGCTCAGTCCTTGTTCTGCCTGGTCCTTCCTCCTAAATTCCCTGCACATGACTCCCTAACAATCCATGATCCTTCCTTTCAAATCACCTCCTCCAGAAAAGTTCCTGCCCAGCCCCTACAAATTTCCCCTACTCCTTTCTTTACACCTACTTGATATCTTTGTACTAGTCTATATAGTATTAATTCATTCTTTGTAACATCTGAGTCTCTGCTATGATAGCAATGCCTTGTTTGTATACTTTTTAAACTAAAATGCACTTGCACATCTATTATTTAATTTAGCCCTCAGATCACCTACCGTTTAGTTATGTTAAATCTTAGACGTGCATATGTGCGCCCACGTCAACTAGACTAGCATCTCTGGAAGCAAACTCCATTTGCTTTCCACAGTGCCATAGACCCGAATCAACTCCAATGTAGGAAGCCAACCTAGGGAGAAAGCAGGAAGGAAAGGGACACTACCCTTGAGATATGAGGATGAAGTGTGTGGAACTCATGTTGCCCAAAGACACAGGTCAGTAGAGATAGATTCTTCCTGTTCTATCACCTTATCTGAAAGGGGCCGAACAACAGATGAGGTCCACAAGCTCTTCCCAGCGAAAGCCCTTGAGCAGCCTCAGACGGAAAGGACTCAAGGGCAAGAAATACCCAACCAACTTCTGCTCTTACCTTCCACTCTGCAGCATTCTTCACTTCCATGTCCTGTAAATGCATGGCTTTCTTCATCTTGGCTGTCAGACTACGTTGAGTCTTAAGAAGTTTCTCCTGTCAGCAGAAACACGCATAAGTAAGAAATTAACTCCCCCAGCATCTTCCTTGTTCAAGAGCTAAAAGTCACCTAATTCAAACAAGGGATGAGATTGAGAAAATGCTGAAGATGACTACAGGCTAATGCATAAGGATTATTCTGGTCTAAAATCGTCATAACACGATATAGAGTATGCCTATTAAATAGACAAAAATTTTAAATTGTTAGAAGATTCATAAATGCCTAGTCCTGGCAAGGGAAAAGGCTTCTGGCACCATAATAGTAGGAGAGTAAGGGTCCCATCTTTTTGAAGAGCAACTGGCAGGATTTAACAAAATTGAAAATATGCATAATCCTATTTCTAATAATATCCAACAAAACATTAGCAAAAATAATATGTATAGGAAAGTTAACTGCAGCATTATTCACTACCCATCAATGTGGAATCATTAAATTATGGTATATTGATACTCTACATCAATTTCAGGTAGCTCTCTATATAATTCTGTTTTGAAAAGAACAAATATACATGTGTCTGTGCAAGTGTGTGCGTTTGTATCTGAACAGAGGGAAAATCTGGAAGGGTATATACCTAAGTATTATTAACACTGTTTATCTCTGGGGAATAGGAATGGCTTGAAAGTTGGAGGGGGAGGACTAGAAATTTTATAAATCTCTGTTTTGTTTGAATTTCTACAAGAGGCGCATATTCTTTTTATAATTAGAAAAAACCAAATAAGCTATTAAAAAAATTGAGTCGATCAGAAGGAACACAGTAGGCTGCAGAGGGGAAGCACCTAACAGCAGAATCTCAGGGATGACCTTAGAGACAGAGGCAGACAGGTTAGAGACACGCACAAATCACTGTCAAATCTGATGTACGTGTGAAGGCTGTCATGAGATAAATATCTCCTTTGAATGTGACCAAGATTTTTTTTTAAGCTTTCACTTTTGTTTGCTAATAAACATAAATATATTTGAAATAGAACTTTTCAGTTTTTAAAAGCCCTTAACAATTTTCAGTATGTATGAATTTTCCTGTTTCATTACCTAAGCTTTTTTGTATCTTGCCACAGTTGGGCTCTTAAAGTGGTCCCCTGAGTAAACTTGGTAACGTTCTGGGATTAGAAAACTTCTTCCCTCCAATAACAGAAACTGCCACGAGGTGGCAGGACGGCAACACAAGCATTTCAAAGCTGGGTAGACGTACCAAAGTTTAAAAATCACTCTCTTCATTTAACATCAGACAATTGTGTGTATATAGAACTATAATAAAAGAGCAGACATTTATAGAATGAAGACATTTGCTGACTTGTGATCATGTAGTTCAAACGACATGAAACTTCAAATCAGGTCTGAGTTTCAGTCCAGACCTTCACAAACTAGCTATGGATCTGTGGTCAAGTCAGCCTCACACATTTCCTGGGCCACAGCTCCCTTACCTAGAAGATGAAGACAACTAGACTAGATGGTCTTTCTTAAAACCATCCCAGCACTTAGGTTCTGTGAATTTCAGTCACTGTAACCTCTGTATCCAATCCAAGCAGGGAGGTCTACCTCCAAAATACATATCAAATCTGCCTATCTGCCGTCCCCAGCCACCTCCTAGTTCAAGCCACCTCTTGTCTGCACAACTACAATAACCTCATGACTGGGCTCCCTACTTCCAGTCTTGTCCTTCTCTTATCCAATGTCCACAGAGAAGCCAGCATAATCTTCTAAAGACCAGTCAGATCATGTCAGTCCCCTGCTTAAGATTCTCCACTGGCTTCCCGCATCACTAAGAAAATTCAAACACCTTGTGGTCCGACATAACCCCACTCTTGTCTGCATCTCCCAACTCATCTCGTGCTGCTTTCCCCCTTGCTCGTGATGCTCCAGGTGCATAGATCTTTCAGTTCCTTAGATAGGTCCTACTCTTCCCAGCCTCAGGGTCTTTGAATTTGCTATCCACTGCCTGGGATGTTCTTCCCACAGTTCCTCAGATGGCTGAGTCCTCATCCATCAAGTCTCAACTGAAATGTCATCTCCTCAGAGGAGGCTACCGTGTTCCCTTATTAAAGCCCATGTCACTTCTCTGGCACGGCACTATCTTTCTTTCACAGCACATATCACCATCTGTGGTCATTTAATTGTCCACGGTGTGCCTCTCACCCCCACCTCAGCCAGACTGTAAGCGCCATGGTCTTTTCACCACTGTTTGCCCAGTGCTGAGTCTGGTAGTGTAGTACAGCAAGTGACACAAAAACGGGTGGTTCAAGAAATACTGAGTATCTGTTAAATGAGTTAATAGCAATGAAGGGATTAGCTCCCAGAGTCACAGACTAAACATTGGCTTGAGGGAAAGAAGAGCTCTGCCTGGAAGCCTTTTCCAGGCAAAGAGTTTGCTTCCTGAAGCTTAGGCCACTATTCTCTTTCTCTGTTCTCTTTTTCTCCCCAACCACCAATGACTCCATTAAAGACAACTTGTGCTCTGATTTTTTTGAGATTCCCTCTGTGAAGATACTAAGATGTAGGTCCATGGTCCTCTATCCTATCTGTACACTAGAATCACCTAGTGAATTTTTAAACAATGCTGATGCCAAGGGCCCCATCAACTGAATCAAACACTCGCGGGGGTTGGGGGGCAGTATTGCTTAAAAGTGCTCCCAGGTGTATCCTGAGTCACTGGTGTGGCCCAAGAAGGTGAGCAGAGTGGGCTAGGAATTCATCAAAGCAGGTTTCCTGGATGCAGTACTCAGGGGCTCAGATCCTCAGAGAAAGCATCTAGCACACTGTCTGCAGGGCTCAGGTGTGGGCATAGGATGGGGGATATTTTCCATGGATTTAGGGAACTCCAAACTTTTAAGTCACAGTGCACCCACCTGAGTATGTGCTTGGAATGGGATGGTGGAAACAGAATTATTCTACCCAAGAGCAACTTAATGTTTTTCTAGTAACTTGGGGTGGGGTGGAGATGGATAAACTGAGCAGCAATGAAGCAGAGGAGGGTGCAGAAAAGGACAGACAACGGGCAATTGTGCCTAATGACCTGACTCCGGAACACCTGGCCAGTCAACCTCATGACATTCAACTCTCCCCAGCCTTACCCTCACCCACTCCCTACCTGTTGGCCCGTTTTTGTTTAATCCTGAAATCCCACCTCTTCCGATTAGTTTTCTCAGCTAGATTAGCTGTAGCAGAGTGAAAAATGATATGGACTAGGAATTAGAGGACCTCAGTCGAAGCTTAGCCACTTCCTAGCTTCTGTGACCTTGGGTAAGTGGTCTCACATCTCTGGGCCTCAGCTGCCTCATCTACAAAATGGGGATAAACAGAATCCATCCAACAGGGCTGCTATGGAAATTTAAAATTACTATACGAAAAATGCTTAGAACTGTCAGTGATGCATAAGTAATCAACACCTGATAGCTATCGTTAATATTATGATTATTGCCAAAGGTTGAAGCTTTAAGGGTTATTTTCTCCTTTCATACCTAACCACTTACACTTGCCTCAGCCCTCCCCCATAAATTTTTTTTGGGGGGGTTTTTTTTTTTGGATTTTTTTCAGCCATGCAGTGTAGCATGAGGGATCTTAGTTCCCAGACCAGAGATCGAACCCACGCCCCCTTCAGTGGAAGCGCGGAGTCTTAACCACTGGACCTCCAGGGAAGTCCCATGTATTTTCTCTTCCATTTCTCTGATGGGTCCTTCCAATTTCTTTTGCTGGCTACTAAGCATTGGTGTTTCCCGAGCTTCTCTTCATTTCCCTCGTTTTTTTTTTTTTACCCTTTATGTGGTCTCTCCAGGAAAATCTAATCAGCTTACTTCTTCCATGACTTCAAGGGTAGGCTGATGATTCTAATCTAAAATACTGTGTTTCTAGCTTCCTATGCCCCCTGCCTCCTGTCCCTCTTCCTTGGACTTCCTGTCACAGTTACTTTACTCTCAACATGTCCCAAATGAGCACCAGATATCCAGACTGCCGTCCTAGACTCCTCTCTCTCCCCGACCCATCAGCTCCAATTAGTTACAATGTCATGCAGCTCCAGCTCATCATAACTCCATGCCCTCCTCTTCTCCATCTCCCCTGCCCTGCACTCATTCAGGCCCTTACTACCTCCTGCTCGAAGTAGTGCAACAGCAGCCCAACTGGTCTTCTCCATTCATCCCCGTGGATGCCACAATGAACTTTCTAAAACAAAAGAACTGATCGTGTCATCTCCTGCCTTAAAATCCTTCAATGATCCCCATTCCCTGGAAGAGAAAGCTCGGTCTTCTCAGTATGGTCAACAAGATCCTCCACAACATGGACCCTGCCTCTGTCTTCAGCCTCAACTCCCACCATCCTCCCTGCCACGCGCTACCCTCCTGAAGCACAGAGCGACCTCTGGTCTTCTTATTTATCACATGCTATTCCACGTTGCCACACTATTGAATATGCTGTTCCCTTGGCCTGAATATCCTCTCCCCCAGCTTGCTGTACTCATCCGTCAAGAGTGGACTCATGTTCCACTCCTCTGTGAAGGCGATCCTCACTCCCGTCTGATCACTCTAACCTCAGACCTTCTGTGTGTTGGTACAAACGTTAATAACTCTCACACACACTGAAATTACAGGACTACATGCTTACGCCCCATACAAGACAAGGCCCATGTCCTTCTCATCCATTTACGTCCAGATTCTAGAACAACGACTAGCATACAGGAAGCACTGATAAAGGTTACTGAATAAAAAAATGAATGTACACTTTCTAGTCTAACTTTGCATCTGTTTCCTGTTTGTAGTCAGCTGATAAAACTGTACAGCATTTCACAGTTTACAATACACTTTAACTTGTATCATTGAATTCGTGTTTTCAGCAAGTACTTACTAGATACCAATTCAGATGGAGACCACCGGAGTGACACCGTCAGTAATGGAAGGGGGTGGGGCTACTCTGGAAAGGATGATCAAGGAAGGTCTTCAAGCTAAAGTCTAAAAGGATCTAGAGGATGGAAGGTATGAGTAGAGAGTGAACAGGCTTGAAACAAAAGCAAGAAGGCCAGTGTGGCTGGACCAGAGTATGATAAACCGATTTATTTGACTGAAGCTTCTTAACTCTAAGATAAGGCAGAATAGATAATCTCCAAATTCAAACATTAAGTGATTTTCCCAATTGATGAAGGAAGCTAGTAAAATCCAGACTCATCCCTACAAGCCAGGTTTTTCCCAAATCATTAGTTGTCTATGACATCTGTAGGTATAAACCCGTACTGTCCAATACAGCATCCATTAGCCATGTGAGCTCCTGAAATGTGGATAGTCCGAACTGATGTGTGTAAATGTAAAGTACACAGATTTCAAAGACCTATCATGAAAAAAAAGGTAAAATTTCTCATTGATAATTTTTTATATCAATCAATGTTGAATGAATGTTCGTTGCAGCACTATTTACAACAGCCAGAGCATGGAAGCAACCTAAATGTCCATCAACAGAGGAATAGATAAAGAAGATGTGGTACATATGTACAATGGACTATTACTCAGCCATAAAAAGGAACGAAATTGTGCCATTTGCAGAGGCATGGATGGACCTAGAGACTGACACACAGAGTGAAGTAAGTCAGAAAGAAAAAAAATAAATATCATATATTATTGCATATATGTGGAATCTAGAAAAATAGTATAGATGAACTTATTTTCAAAGCAGAAATAGAGGCACAGACGTAGAGAACAAACGTATGGATACCAAGGGGGGAGGGGGGTGGGATGAACTGAGAGATTGCAACTGACATATATACACTACTATGTATAAAATAGATAACTAATGAGAACCTACTGTATAGCACAGGGAACTCTACTCGGTGCTCTGTGGTGACCTAAATAGGAAAGAAATCCAAAAAAGAGGGGACAGATGTATCCGTATAGCTGATTCACTTTGCTGTACAGCAGAACCTAACACAACATTGTAAAGCAACTATACTCCAAATGTATATATATGTGAAATCACACTATCTGTGCCCATCCAAGTCAGAGAACAGCTGTAAGAAAAACCCGAGTTCTCCATTTTCTGATTATCTTTTGTTTCATTTTCACAACAAAGAGGAAACAGAATGAGCTTTAAGGAAAAAAAATCAATGTTGAATGATATTTTCGATAATGGGGTTAAATAAATTATTAAAATTAACATCACCTGTTTCCTTTTACCACTAGAAAAAAATTTAATAACATATGTGGCTCGTATTTTTGTTTCTATTGGACAGCACTGGTGTATAACCTCTCAGGATAACCGTCTTAAACTAGGAGCTCCCGGAAGCCAGTCCCTTGAAAATTCTGCAGTGATGACTGAACCTTGCACCGGCCCTCCCAATCCCAGTTTTAACTCCAGCTCCGAGATTCGTGAGTCGCTTAACTTTTCTGAACCTGGTGGGGGTAGGATGGGGGTTCATGCTTCCAACGTGAACAGTAAACGTTCCCAGGCAATACCGGCAGCCCCATAAGGGCCGGCTCACCCGGTAGCTCGCGAAGGCCTCGTCGACGGGGGCCATGGTGTGGGCTTGGTGCTCCTGGGACTCCCTGCACACCAAGCACACGAGCCGCTGATCGTCCTCGCAGAAGAGCCGCAGCGGCTCCCAATGGCGGCTGCACAGGCCGTGGGGCGCGGGGCCCAGGCGCCGGCGCCGCATCCTCTCCGTCAGCCGGGCCAGGGCCCAGTTGGGCCGCATCGCAGCGGGCGCCGACGGCTGCCGGCACTCGGGGCAGGGGACCGGGCTGCCGCTCGGCGCCCAGCTGCGGCGGAGGCAGCCGCGGCAGAAGTTGTGGCCGCACTCGATGGACACCGGGTCCTCGAAATAGTCCAGGCAGATGGAGCAGGTCAGCTCCTCCTGGAAGTCCTCGGCCTCCATGCTGCTCCTCGGCCCCAGAGCCGGAGTCGTGGTTGGATGAGAGGTCTGCAGGCTGCGTGAGGTGGCCTTCGGAACCGCGGCCGCCGCCTCCGGCGGGAGGGAAAAGTGCAGCCTCTTCCGGGGTTCGACACCCAGCGGGGCCGCGCGAACGCCGGACGGCGGCCCTTTCCCACGCGTGCTGAGGGCGCCGACCCCGCGAACCTCCGGGTTTCCTCGAGAGGCCTGCGCGCTAGGCGTGACGGGACTGCGGGCTGCAACTGGACGAACAGTAGAGATGCGGAAGTTCCCCATGAAGCCTAGAGAGGCCTCGAGGAGCCCGTAGTTCGGGGGATGCGCCGGAATGCGACGATCGCGCAGCTGCAGCAGCCTCTGGTGGAGCAAAACGGGGAGGCGCTAATTAACTTGGCCCGGCCTTCAACTACTGAAGCCCGCATGCCTAGAGCCCGTGCTCCGCAACAAGAGAAGCCACCGTAATGAGAAGCCCGCGCACCACAGCAAAGAGGAGACCCCGCTCGCCGCAACTAAAGAAAGCCTGCGCACAGCAACGAAGACCCAACGCAGCTATAAATAAATAAATATTTAAAATTAATTAATTAAAAAATAAAGCTATTTTAAAAGGGACACTATCAAGGAGGAGTTCAGAATGATGACATTTTTTTTTTTCTGTCCTTGGTCACTTGGCTGGGCTCTGGCTATGCTAGATACAGGATTCTTTATGAAACACTGTGTAGCAGAAAGAAAACTGTTACTTTGCTAGTTGTTGCCAAAGTGTCTTTGGGGAATCAAGTATCTTTCCTTAGGAATGAGCCTTCCTAATTTACTTGGGGATCATTTGAGATTCAGAGGAGACAACCAAACCTGGAAACTGCTCTTTGTTGAGAATTTGAGGGTGAGGAAGAACTGAGAAGGGAAGTGTTTCTGCAGAAAAGGTGGGAGGCTGGGATGCTTTTGGACAGAAATGACTGAGAGACTCAAGGAAGAGAAGCCTGATATTCAGCATTAGATCATCTGCTGAATCCCACTGTGATATAAATGTCCCTTACTGTTAGCCCTGAATCAGCAATAAAACTTGCTGTCTTTTCTGTGTGATACTGAGAAGTATGAGTTTAAAAAGTAACGACTTGGCCCCTCCCCCCCCATATGAAACAGTGGAGCAACTGCAACGTACAAAGCAGAGAATGAGGATTGAGCAGAAATCAGATCTGTCAGTGGTCCAGGGTATGTAAGACTCTGAATTCACAGGAATCTTCCAGAAGAGTGTGGCTGAGTGTTTGAATACATTGAATCTATATATTAAAGGACCCTGGGTTACATATGCTTGGAAAGCCAGAGTTTCTGAATATGACGTATGTTGCAGGCCTGGGTGCATTTATAGGTTACAAGATTTTAAAGGTGGGGGGAGCAGAGAATGTGGACAGCAGGAAAGAGGAGTAAACTCATTGAGACGGGAAAGAGGATTGTCCTCAGCAACAGGAGTGCCAGCAACAGTGGTCAATATTTATTGTGCAGGACAGAGAGGCACGGTTTTATGGAGGTTTTATGGAGGTTTCTGCTGGCTGACTCTGGAACCAAGCCCATGAAAATTGTGATGCTGACACCAGGGAATTCTGGTGAGAAGGCACAAGCAGGAGATCTCCAAGGAAAAGCTTCAGACACCGTGGCCCCCCAAGGCTCTTGGATATGCTCCAACAGCCTTTAATTTACCATGGAGATAAACACCCCACTCACTGGATGTTCGGACGAAGATCCAGTCATAGGGTTTCCTTCAGAGGTGAGCCAGGTGTCTTCATAATTCTGCAAAGCAGAGGATCAAGCAGAAGCTGAGACTTTTCCTAAGTGGGAAGAGACCTAAATGGAAGGGCAGGAGGTACAATCAACTGAGCACTTGGGTCCTGGTTCATTGGAAGGAGCCATCCAGTTGATGGGGATGCAGCTGGGCGATGGGGTGGGATGAGTGGTTAGGACACATCTGCGTAGAACCTGGTTTTCTACTTTGTAACGTGTGGGAGCTGTACTTCCCAGAGGGTGAGGGACTTGCCATGGGGGATCATCAGGACCCATACATCAGGGACAGGTAGAAAGAGGGACATCAGTGCCCCTCTCACCTGCTTCTCCAAACCGTTCTTTCGTTTCTACCACTGGGAAGTTATCAGTCGGTTCCTTGTGTCTTTGGGCGCTCTCTGAAGTTGGGAAGTAGTTAGAAGAGGGAGATTTGTGCTTCCAGATCTTCCACCATCTCCCCAGGCCCAGGAGCACAAGCTCCAAAAGCGTGAACAAGAGACAGAGCCCAGTGACCCCAAACATGGTCTTCAGGAAGATGGTCTTCTCAGAGGGGCGAGACAGATTACAGCTTATACTACCAAGGCAAGGCTCTCGACGACATGCAAAGGAGCTGGGCATCTTGAACCCATACAGATGGTACTGCCCCCCCAAGGCTGCCCCTTCAAGGGCCAGTCGCACCCCCAGCTGTGCCACATAGGCCCAGAGCACCCTGGGGCTTCCAGGCCCCAAGGCATCTCTGCTTTTCTCCCCTTGGCGGATCAGGGTCTCCTCTTCCTTCTTCACCTTTTCAGATTCCTGCCAGTGCCAGATCACATGATACACAGTGAAACCCATGTAGAGGGCACTGGGTACAGCCACCAGGGTGACCTGGAAGGCCCAGAAGCGCAGCGGGGAGAGAGGGTGGAAGGCATCGTAGCAGGCGGCCTTGCAGCCCAGCTGCTGCGTGTGACACACGAACTCGCTCTGCTCGTCGCCGTAGACCCCCGTCCCACTGGCGGCCAGCAGCACGAGGCGGAACCCCAGGAGCACAGGAAGCAGGAGGCGCCCCACGGGGGTGGAGTGCCGGCTCTCCTCCACCACCAACCGCCTCAGGAACCTGCCACACATCCTGTCAGGGAGAGAGGACAGTGGTGAGTGTAGGTGTAATGCTCACTGTCCTGTGGGAGAAGTGCCAGGCCAGCTCTTCACTCCCAATCCAACGGTGACTAAGGCAGGCTTCCTTGCTCTTCTCCCAGGACCTGGCTGATCAAATACCATGACCTGAGGGCACCTCTTTATAGTTAACGGAATCATCTATGTAGAATATTAATAGTGAGTGAGTGTGGGTGTGGCTTGCTCTTCTGTCCCCCCTCCTGTACTGCTGGAGGGGAGAGGAACTCTCGGCCTGCGGGGAGGCCAGGGTCAGTCTTTGTCTCTCTCTTTCCCTCCCTCCCGCTTCTGCTTCCCAAAGGCTAAATAGTCAGAGACCTGAGTCCTCTGAAAACCATTGCTTCCCTAGGTGATGGCTGCTAGGTCTGGTGCTACTGTCAGTGTCACCTGAATGAAATCAGTGCTGCCCCTGGGAGGGGTGTGCATTGCCTTGCCTGTCTGCCTTTCTCTGGCTTCAGGCCCCCAGGTGCTCACAGGTGTGTCAGTCTGGCCCCCAACACAGTGGTGAGACTGAAGTGAAGTTAGGTTAAGGGGCTCGATCCAGTGAACAGAGTGAATGTCAAGGCTTGCTCTAGTCTGATGTTCTTCAGACCTAACCAGCTTAGGAGAGGAGAATACTTTGAAGAAAACCCAGCAGAATCTACTGGTTAAACATAATGGTGTTTGGGCCAAAACCAGAGGTGACTGGATCAAAATTCAAAATTCAACTCTGCTTTGTCATTGCTCCTTGGGTTTACATCTCCCTCGTGGTGAGAGGTGACCATGGTCGAGGACAGGCTTCAGAAATTCTTCTGTTCTCTGGACAAAATGCCGTCATGCTACAAGCCCAGTTTGCCATCTTCTTCTCTGTCCTCCTCAGCAGCCCTCCTCAACGCCAAGCTTCTCTTCCTAACCCTCCCCCTTCAGCCCAAACTCTTACATACCTGGTTCCCCTCACTCTCAGAAGACCATGCAAAGCTCTTATTCCAGAGAAAATAGACTTGTTAGTGTGAAACCCTGAAGCTCCTTCTTCTCGTATCTTCACAGTCATGTCCTGCTGTAGCATCTCAGAGAAAGAAGTGTCTTTCCACTTGTCCAAGGTTTCCCTCCCTTTCAAGTCTGTGTCCCTGGGTCACTCCTTCCAGCTTCTTCAAGAATTTGACCCCCTAATTATCTTTGCTGTAATTCAGACCATCCTTGTATCTGCTCTGACCTTGAACTTGCTTAGGTTTCTTCCTGTTAAGTCTAATAATAATAACCTGAATTTCTAAGTTAACATGGCAGCAAGTGAGACAGGCCTAATTTATCTCACGTCGGCTTCCCAATTATAATACCCAGAGAGATGCACAAAACAATCTTAAATGAGTATTAGTGTTATAAACTATAGATAAGAATGGACCACATGCCAAAACTTAGGCCGAACGGTCACTTTTGTGCAGTCAAAAGAGACGGATTGAGATGCTTCCAAGGGACAGTTCTAAGGGCCTCAGTTGACCAGAGAATTATGTCACCATCCACCAACTGTGAGAAACCCTATTTGAGCCACTAAGAATCAGAGTCTGAACCTCTGCCTGCCCCTCAGTCCCTGTCTTTCTTCTTCCTTCATAGACTGTGAAAACTTAGAAGTATATCAGGCTGCTGAAAATTCTTTTCTATAAAATTGGGTTAAAATTTTTAGAAGAAATTTATTTCCAGTCTCTAGAAAGATGCAGAATTGGTCCCATGATTAAAGATGGCATATTGAAGATAAAGATTTATCCCTTCTCATCCCTAAGACTCCTCAAAAATGAGAGTAAATGGATCTTTACATGTGTACACCCACTATAAATAGAGTAGGAGATAGATCATCAGCTTGATCTTTGAAGTCAATAAGACAGATTCTGGGGGAAATTAGATCAGGATGCTAAAAAGCACATTGGATAATTCTTCCAGAATTCAAAGGAAGAAGATGAATAATTGAAAATAATAAAAGGTAAATAGATAAGGAACAAAATCTGTTTCTAACCTGGAAATCAAGACAACAGTAAAACAAAGTCACTAGCTTTCGTTGGTGAGAAAGCACTTAGTGAAGTGTCTAGGAAAGAAGTGGTTTCTCCATAAATGTTTCAGTTTTGTTTGGTGAAAACAGCTCCACAGCAAGTTTCAAGGCTGGTCCTGGGTTTCTCAACCTTGGCACTGTTGATGCTTGGGGACTGATAATTTTTGTTTAGGGGTAGCAGGGGTGCTGTCCCATGCTTTGTAAGATGTTTAGCAGCATTCCTGGCCTCTGTCCACTAGAGGCCAGTAGCACACTTCTCCCCTCCCACCCACAACTGTCTCCAGATACTGCTAAGTGTCCCCTGGGGTCAAAATCACCCCTGGTTGAGAACCACTGCTTTAGGGTAGCACTGGTCCATCACCTCTCCACTCTTGGCTTCAGTTGCCAGCTCTGTAAAGCAAGATGTCTGCACCAGAGCATCTCAGAGGGCTTTTGTAGGGCATGATAATCAGCCCATTTCCAGGCTGGTTGTACATCCTCCTGTGAGGATGCCTGCAGCCTCTCCCACCTCATAAGTTCAAAGGGTCCCAGCACTTGGGGTTGGGGGAGAGCCCTGGGCTCTGGGGGTTTCTGCCCTGGCCCTCCTGGCGAGTCACCAGATTAAATGCTAACTTGGTAAATTCTCAAGTCAAGCTCTCCGCCTCGTCTCATTTCCAAGTGCAGGCCCAGCATTGTCTACACATGTTGCCAGCACATCCCCAGCAGACCTGGAATTTAACACAGAGCAGCCCTGACATATTCCAAGTGTCGGGAGTTTGAGTAGCTTCCTGAAGCCCTCTCTCTGGTTCTTCTTTCCCGTGCCCACCCCAGACCTGTAGCCAGACACCCAGATGTCCTCTGAGAGGCTCTCAGAACCGAGCTGAGGTCTCCAGGGCTCACCACAGAGCTTTGGGGGTTTGGAAGGGAGAGAACAGAAAAAGCAGGACAAGAGGGCTTGCTTGAGATCCCTTGGTTTGGAGCACCCTTCCTGCCCTTTGCCCCGCGGCTGTTACAACCAAAACAATGCTTATTCAACACACATTCCAGGGCCTCCTGGAGGGAGCAAACAATAAATATCCTGCTCCATCTCCCCAAGTCTGCAGACCAAAGGGAGTTTCCTATAAACCGAAGCTCAAACACAGCTGTCTGTCCTCCCTCCTCCCCTGCTTTCCTGGAACCCTGTGGTCCCCCCATCTGTTCCAGCCATCTCCAGCCCACCCCTCTCGTTCTCTGAGACCCGCATCCTCCTCCCACAAACACATCTGCAGCTTTGCCCGCAGGGGGCCAGAGACCCCAGGCTAAACTTCGAGACCTAGGGAGCTGAGGGCTCAGCATTGTTGAGAAAGCTCAAGGGACCACTCTGTTTCTCCAAGGGGAGAAATAGTTTGCAAATCAATTTATTCGGGAGGGGGCTGGCAGGATCTGAGCCCTGTCAAGATTTTAGAGGCAGTTCCTATGAGCTCAAGAGTTGGGAGAAGGAGGAAAACCCAGAGTTTGAGGGGATTTTCAAATACGTAAACAGATTTTTTTTAATTCCATAACAGTTTTGTTAAGAATTTTTCTAAGCATCTCTTGTTCTTTGGGAGAAAAATTTCAGGATACTATGGGCAGCAGAATCCACCTCAGAGGGTTAAGGCATGAAGGAAGGATGTCCACTGAGGCCAGCACTAGAGCAGCTCCCTGCTTCCAGCTCACCCCACCTGGCCTAGAAAACATTCCAGATCTTTTACTAAAGTGCGGTCCATGGTGCAGCAGCTCTGTCATCACCAGGGGTGCAGAACCTCAGGCCACATCCCAGGCTTAGCAAGTCAAGTCTGAATTTTAATAATAATCCCTAGGCCGTGGGCGTGTGCATTAGAGTTGCAGATGCACAGCCCAGAGCCCCAGGCGGCCCCTACAACCACTACCCCAGGCCCTGTGCCAGCCCAGCTTTGCTCTGCCCTGGCACTCACCTGGCAGCTTCGAGCAGAAGCACCAACAGCCGGGGAAAGAGGCAGAGGTAAGAGCCCTCAGGCTGGAGCCCGGCAGGGTCCCAGCTCTCCCCCAGGCCCTGCCTCCATGCCTCCACCCACTCCTTCCCCCGCCCCTCGTCTTTCCTGGCAGCCTTAGCGCAGGGTCAAAGAATTACAGCCAGAGGGGCAGGCAGCCCAGCTGCTAAAGAATGGGCTCTGGAGAATAACCCTCTGTTGTCGAGGGTGAGGGCTCTGTCTTCTAAGTGAACTGAAATGGGGATTTTCAGATCATCTGAAAGGGGGGCAAAGGCTTCGGCATGTTTCCAACATAGGGGCTTGCAGGCAACAACAGATAGAATTTCATACATTTATCTCTGGACATCCTCTCTTCTTGGCTGGGAGAAACGGGCTCTCTGCAACTCAGGGAGCCCAGCCCCTCTCCGCCAGGCCCAGGGAAAATTGCACCACCTGAGTTCCAGATACTGCCCCTGTGGAGATCTGGAGCATCATTCCACTATTTTCTAGCATTTCACATTGTTATAGAGAAGTTCAAGTCCAGCTCGAGAGTCTTCATCTTTTAAGTGATTTGATCTTTTTGACAGTTTGCCAAATGGATGATTTTTTACCTTTGAAGCCTGTTCACTCCTCCAGGGGATACTACTCAGCTAGACATAGAAACCTCTCACTGGCTCTTTCCTGTTCACATCTGGTACACAGGAAATATGGATGCATCCTTAGGGCCAAGAAACTCTGGGCATACAGGCCATTTCCAACACAGCCACATCTCCTTCCATTCATCTGCTGGATATCCTATCTCCTGCCTTTTTGATTTATCAGTCGGGAATCAACACAATGGAGCCCCTCTCACTAGGCATGAGATACAGGAGGCAGCACCCTCACCCCTTTCCCTTGGGGAGAACTAACAGCACATCTCTTTCCAAGGCAGCTTCCCTCCAGAGTTAATCCTCTCTCCTTCTAATTTCCAACAACTCTGCCATTTTATACAACTTAGACATGGGTGTAGAGTTCGAGTGACATAACTTATTTGGTTTTCCTTTGAAATATTGTATTTTAGACTAACAAATCACTTTAGAATGTCATATGTGTTGTGTTTTCTAAAATATTCCATCTTGAAATCGCAGTCCAAATTTCCAATATCTTGTTACACCAACATTTATTTAGTTGTTTAATAAATGATGGATATTCTAAGTGCTAAATGGTTATTAATTCACACTTCATAACAACCTTATGAAGTAAATACTGTTACTGCCCTCGTACAGAGGAGAGAAATGAAGAATAGAGAAGTTAAATAACTTGTAAAAGGTTGACCAGCTAGTGAGTAAAGGAGATGGGATCTGAAAAAGCAATCTGGCTGCAGATAGCAAACCCCTAAACACTACTATACTCCTAGCTTCATCATATTTCAAATTACCAGCCCTTAAAGACCTTTTGATGGTAAATCCACTATAATTTCATACCCTCAAGAAAATAAAAATCCTCTGCTGGCATTTTCTCCATCTTAATGACTAGCTATGCCATCAACCCTGGATTCCAAGCAAAAACTTAGGTGTCATCACTGACAACTTCTCCTTCATTGAGCACATCTTATCATTCTACTGGTTGCACAGATTTCTGTCCCATGAATTAAGAAGGTGCCTTAGTTCAAGACTGGGTTACCGGGACTTCCCTGGTGGTGCAGTGGTTAAGAATCCGCCTGCCAATGCAGGGGACATGGGCTCGAGCCCTGGTCTGGGAAGATCCCACATGCCGAGGAGCAACTAAGCCCACGTGCCACAACTACTGAGCCTGCACTCTAGAGCCCGTGCTCTACAACAGGAGAAGCCACCGCAATGAGAAACCCACACACTGCAATGAAGAGTAGCCCCCGCTCGCAGCAATGAAGACTCAATGCAGCCAAAAATAAATAAAGAAATTTACAAAAAAAAAAAAAGACTGAATTACCGAAATGTCACCCTAGTGTCGCTGTTTCTAGACTTGTCCACCTCTAATGCATTCCTTGCATTGCAGACAATATTTAATTCAATTCTTATTTAGATTTACCAACATGTTTACCAGTTTCTTTGCTCAGTGTTGCTTCTTCAATTTTATGCCTTCCTCCGGATTAACTCTTTTTCTCCTTCTCTCTCTCTCTCTCTCTCTCTTTTTTCTTGGTGACCGTGCTCTTAACCATTTTTGTGTTCATTTTAGTAGTGTTAAATATATTCACATTCTTGTTGTTCAGTGGATTTCCAGAACTCTTTCATCTGGCAAAACTGAAACTTTGTACCCATTTCTACCTGCCCTCAGCCCCTGGCAGCCATTATTCTATTTTCCGTTTCTATGAATTTGACTACTTTAAACCCCTCGTATCAGTGGAATCATAGAACATTGTGACTGGCTTATTTTCCTTAGCGTGGTCTCTTCAAGGTTCATTCATGTTGTAACATCTATCAGAACTTCATTCCTTTTTTTTTTCGATTTATTTATTTTTGCTGTGTTGGGTCTTCATTTCTGTGCGAGGGCTTTCTCTAGTTGTGGCAAGCAGGGGCTACTCTTCGTTGTGGTGCACGGGCTTCTCATTGTAGTGGCTTCTCTTGTTGTGGAGCAGGGGCTCTAGGTGCGTGGGCTTCAGTAGTTGTGGCACATGGTCTCAGTAGTTGTGGCTCACGGGCTCTAGAGCGCAGGATCAGTAGTTGTGGCACATGGGTTTAGTTGCTCCACGGCATGTGGGATCTTCCTGAACCAGGGCTTGAACCCATGTCCCCTGCATTGGCAGGCGGATTCTTAACCACTGCGCCACCAGGGAAGTCCCACCAATAACTCACTTTAAATATAAATTCACACATAGTTTAAAAGTAAAAGGATGGAAAAATATACTTTGCTAACACTAATCAAAAGAAAGCTTGAGGGCTTCCCTGGTGGCACAGTGGTTGAGAATCTGCCTGCCAATGCAGGGAACACAGGTTTGAGCTCTGGTCCAGGAAGATCCCACATGCGGCGGAGCAACTAAACCCGTGCGCCACAACTACTGATCCTGCGCTCTAGAGCCTGCAAGCCACAACTACTGAGACCATGTGCCACAACTACTGAAGCCCATGCACCTAGAGCCCGTGCTCCACAACAAGAGAAGCCACCACAATGAGAAGCCCGTGCACCACAATGAAGAATAGCCCCGGCTCGCCACAACTAGAGAAAGCCCGCGCCCAGCAACAAAGACCCAACACAGCCAAAAATAAACAAATAAAGTAAAATAAATTTAAAAAAAAAGAAAGCTTGAAGGACTATATTAATATCAAATTAGGTTTCATAGCAAAACTATTACCAGGGATAAAGAGGTCATTCCGGTATTATAAAGGGGTCAATTCATCAAATCCTAAGCATTTATACACCTAATAACAGAGTTAGGTGACTAGCAACAAAACAAAGTTTCAGAAAGGTTGAATCACTTGTGAAGGCCACTCAGGCAGTAAGTAGAAGAGGCAGAATGGGAACCAAGGGTGAATCTAGGGTCCAACTCTTTCCCCCTCTCAAGGAGGAGCCACTGAGTCAGGTGCCTACAGCACCTCTTTGCTGACGGCATGTGATCACCTCCTTGGAAACAGAGAACTGTGAGCCCGCCATTCGGGGCTATGCAGACAGTCCAGCCACAGTGACCAAAGTCCTTGACAAACTGTCTGTGATGGGGGTGGGAAGTGGGGAGATACACAGGACTCGGAGAATAGGCACATTTTTCAGAGTTGCCTGGATTTCTCCTGATTCCTCAATGGCTCCATTTATAAATGTCCACAGTGCCTGGGTCAGTGTGGGTATCAGGGCAGGAGGTTAAGGTTGGTGCTGGAGGCTGGGGGGAGGGGGCTTCTGCCTAATTATTTCTAAGCTTCTGACAGGACCCTAAAGCACCAAGACAAACTTCTCTTTCACAGTAAGTTTCTGAGGGTTGGTGCCAGGAAAGAAGCCCCCAAGGGTCAAGAGAACTCTCCTCCCACTTCTTTATTCCACCACACAAGGCCCTCTTTGTCTCCCCTCCTCCCAGCAGATGAGACCAGACTCCTCCCACAGCCATATGTTGACGAAACGTGCCAGGACCTGGAGCAGCAGGGTGCCTGGGGTGCAGGGGTCACCCAAGGCTGGGGAGCATCTCTGCACCCTCATGGTGATGGGGGGAGAAATCTTTCTTCCCTCCCTCCCTCCCTCCCTCTTTCCACAGCTGGATGTGTCTGTCTGCTTCAGGGGAGAGTGAGAGACCACCAGGAACGAGGATTGAGGAGGAAGAGTGTTGCCGAAATTGGGCATCTGTACACCAGTGCCGGGTTAAATCTCAGAGACAGAGTTTTGGGTGAAGTAGGGAAGAATATCTTTATTGCTTGCCAGGCAAAGGGGGCCAGAGCGGGCTAATGCCCTCAAAACTGTGTGTCCCCCCCTGGAGGGGGTAATGAGGAGTCTCATAGTGTTCTAGGAGCAGGGCGTGGTCAACTCGTGGACATTCTTCTGATTGGTCGGTGGTGAGGTCATGGGGAGTCAACATCATCAACCTTCTGGTTCCAACTGGTCTAGGGTCTACCTGTGTGGTCAGCACACGGTTAACTTCTTCCACCTGGAGGGGGTTTCAGTATCTGTATAACAGCTCAAAGGACATGGCTCAGAATATTATCTATAGCCCTCGAGGAAGAACTAAAGGTCCTTGACTTTGTTTAATGGCTAAAGTATTATTAGTTTGTCTTGCTTGACTGTTTTTCTTTCTTTCTGCGTTTTCTCACTTCTCTGATTAAATGTATTCGTTGACTAAAGTTTTTCTACAGACAAAAGGCAGGCGGAGGACATTGGGGTGGGGGCGGAGGGGGTGGTGGTTATTCTGGAAAGGCCTCATAGGGCCCTGCTCAGTTACAGTCAGTAGAAGGAAAGTGTCAGAACAAAAAGAAAAACAGGCTTCCCTGGTGGCGCAGTGGTTGAGAGTCCGCCTGCCGATGTAAGGGACACGGGTTCGTGCCCCGGTCTGGGAAGATCCCACATGCTGCGGAGCGGCTGGGCCCTTGAGCCATGGCCGCTGAGCCTGCGCGTCTGGAGCCTGTGCTCCGCAACGGGAGAGGCCACAACAGTGAGAGGCCCATGTACCGCAAAAAAAAAAAAAAAAAAAAAATCTCCCCAGAGAATCGGATCCAACAGCACTGGGCCGGGGATACTAAGTGTGACCTGGAGAGAAGGGAGATAAGCTAGTCCTGGGCCCATCATTGCGTGACAATCTGAAGGTCACAAAAATATAAGCTAGTAATTTTTTTTTTTTTTGCGGTACGCGGGCCTCTCACTGTTGTGGCCTCTCCCGTTGTGGAGCACAGGCTCCAGACACGCAGGCCCAGCGGCCATGGCTCACGGGCCCAGCCGCTCCGCAGCATGTGGGATCTTCCCAGACCGGGGCACGAACCCGTGTCCCCTGCATCCGCAGGTGGACTCTCAACCACTGCGCCACCAGGGAAGCCCCAAAGCTAGTAATTTTTTAATATTATGCAGGTTTAAAACGTGCAACATTTACAGAGTCAGCAAGTGCATTTCCCACCAGTATGGCAAGGATTCGACTTAGCAATGAGTTTAACTCAAAGGACTGGTGAAGTTTAATGGGAGCAGCATCCTGGTTTTGTTCCATCTGGTTTATTACCTAGATTTCTATAAATTTCTCCATCCTGCACTTTCTACCACATGAAGGCAAGTCCTTGCCCCTGTGAGCGTGCATTGCTGAGAGGCTGACAGGAAGAAAAGGCTAGAGACCAGAGGCCGTGGACAACTGTTGATCCCAATGACCAGGTCTTCCTTCTTGGCCCTCTGCTGCCCCTCAGTGGGACTCACAGTAGACCCACACCTCAAAGGCCTCTCCAATTTTATAGGTCCTTACTCTGTGACTTTCTTTTTTTTTTTTTTTTTTTTTTCTTCTAATTTTTTTTTTTATTAGTTTCTGCTTTATAACAAAGTGAATCAGTCATACATATACATCTGTTCCCACATCCCCTCCCTCATGCATCTCCCTCCCTCCCACCCTCCCCATCCCACCCCTCCAGGCGGTCACAAAGCACCGAGCTGATCTCCCTGTGCTCTGCGGCTGCTTCCCACTATCTATCTACCTTACGTTTGGTAGTGTATACATGTCCATGCCTCTCTTTCCCTTTGTCACAGCTTACCCTTCCCCTTCCCCATATCCTCAAGTCCATTCTCAAGTAGGTCTGTGTCTTTATTCCTGTTTTACCCCTAGGTTCTTCATGACATTTTTTTTTTTTTTTAAATTCCATATATATGTGTTAGCATACGGTATTTGTCTTTCTCTTTCTGACTTACTTCACTCTGTATGACAGACTCTAGGTCTATCCACCTCATTACAAATAGCTCAGTTTCGTTTCTTTTTATGGCTGAGTAATATTCCATTGTATATATGTGCCACATCTTCTTTATCCATTCATCCGATGATGGACACTTAGGTTGTTTCCAGCTCCGGGCTATTGTGAATAGAGCTGCAATGAACATTTTGGTACATGTCTCTTTTTGAATTATGGTTTTCTCAGGGTATATGCCTAGTAGTGGGATTGCTGGGTCATATGGTAGTTCTATTTTTAGTTTTTTAAGGAACCTCCATACTGTTCTCCATAGTGGCTGTACCAATTCACATTCCCACCAGCAGTGCAAGAGTGTTCCCTTTTCTCCACACCCTCTCCAGCATTTATTGTTTCTAGATTTCTTGATGATGGCCATTCTGACTGGTGTGAGATGATATCTCATTGTAGTTTTGATTTGCATTTCTCTAATGATTAATGATGTTGAGCATTCTTTCATGTGTTTGTTGGCAGTCTGTATATCTTCTTTGCAGAAATGCCTATTTAAGTCTTCTGCCCATTTTTGGATTGGGTTGTTTGTTTTTTTGCTATTGAGCTGCATGAGCTGTTTATAAATTTTGGAGATTAATCCTTTGTCAGTTGCTTCATTTGCAAATATTTTCTCCCATTCTGAGGGTTGTCTTTTGGTCTTGTTTATGGTTTCCTTTGCTGTGCAAAAGCTTTGAAGTTTCATTAGGTCCCATTTGTTTATCTTTGTTTTTAGTTCCATTTCTCTAGGAGGTGGGTCCAAAAGGATCTTGCTGTGATTTATGTCTGTGACTTTCTTTACAGTAGATTTTCCAGGCCCCATGAAGTGTTCCCCATGTTTTAGGCCACTGCCCACCCCAATGATCAGGTCTTCTTTCTCTATGACTGTGAAGGCAGTAAGCCCCTGGGCCCCTAGAGCCAGGTGGTACACATGGAGGACAGAAGGAGAACCAAGTTCAGAAGACCAGAGAGGACGTCTTCATGGCGACCTTGAATGACGTCATGGACCATTCCAAAGACAGAAGGCTGGTGGAGTGAAGGCTGTGAATGGGAGGTAGGACTAGGCCATTTTCACAAGTTCAAGGGCCAGTCCCAGGTAGACATGAGAAAGGGAGATAGCAGGAAGGAAATATCAGAGCACCCAAAGATACACAGACATTTCTGCCTTTCCCCAACCCCACACTCATCTGCTTTCCTCCTTCCCCCACCTCTCCCCCATCCCCACTCCCAGGCCTCAGCTCACACAGGAAGTGATGTCAGAGTCAGCTCTGATCCAGGCACATCTGACCTCTCACCTCCATGCCCCGCATCTGCCTGAGGCTGTTCCCGCTTCAGAAGGTGTCAGACTCACCCCTGTCCAGGGCTATTGGGTGGAAAGTGAGCCAATCTTGGGGTCAGTCAGACCTGGGTTCACATGATGGCTCCACCAGTCACTGGCTGTTTCTTGGTGACTTAATCAAGTAACTTAATCATCTGGATAGCATTGCCCCCATGAGTCCCCTCATGGTTGTTATGAGAATTCAATTTTTAAAAACTAGCCTGTGTAAGCATCGTGAGGACAGGGAGGGTGTGTCTCTTGATCTGCCCTGACCCTCATTGCCAAGGGCATTGCTCGGCGTTTAGAACTTGCTCAGTACATACGGTGCATAGTTCATGGTTCATGCCAGGTGCTCACTAAATGTTTTCCTTTCCATAGACTGTCATAGCTACATGGAATCCTACGAATCCTCCAGGCCATTTTATGTATGAGGAAACAGACTCAGAATAAATAATTTCTATGGGTGAAACAGACTCCAAGATCCAGACCAGGGCAAGAACCAGTTCCTCAGATCCATTGCTACAAGACATGGAATAAGAGGTAAAGAGCGGCGTTCAAGAAAAGAATGCCCAGAAAGCTGCAGAGAATCTGGAATCTCCAGGAGGAGAGATCAGGAAAGCAGCCTGGATCGTGTCTCCTAAGTAGGAGTAATTAAGGCACAGAGGACTGGGAGAGACATGGGCTGGAACAGAAGAATTGTGGTCAGAGTCATGAGTAGCAGGGGTGACAGATAGACAGAAAGAACAGGACACTATGTAATTATAGTAGATGGCATTTATTGAGCAAGTACTTTGTACCAGGTACATATTATCTCAATTCTCACCCAAAAAAACTCTATGATAAAACTGTTATCAAAATATCCATTTTATTGAGGAAGAAGTTGAAGCACAGAGGAATTAAGTAATTTGCTCAAGGTAAAAAATTTAGCCAGTGGTGGTGGAACTGGGATTCAACATTCAACTGGACACGCTGTCTGTAAAACCTGGATAGTTAACCAAAACACTCATATTGGGTTAAATCCTAATTAGAGTTACTGTTCTGAATAGACGGAAGGAGGAAGGAGGAGGAAGCCCTGGGTAGGATTATACTGATCCCAGGTGTTCAGGGAGAGGAAGAGATATCCAGACATTTCTGCCTTTCCCCAGCCTCACACACATCTGCTAATCATGAGGGAGATGCAGATTAACCACGTGTAAAATAGATGGCTAATGGGAACCTGCTGTATAGCACAGGGAGCTCAGCTCGGTGCTCTGTGATGACCTAGATGGGGGGGAGAAAGGGAGGGAGGGAGGGCCAAGAGGGAGGGGACACAGGTATACATACAGCTGATTCACTTCATTGTACAGCAGAAACTAACACAATCTTGTAAAGCAATTTTACTCCAATAAAAATAAATTTTAAAAATTAAAAAAAAACCACAGTGAGATATCACCTCACACATGTCAGAATGGCTGTCATCAAAAAGACAACAAATAACAAACGTTGATGAGGATGTGGAGAGAAGGGAATGTTCGTGCAGTGTTGGTGGGAATGTAAATTGGTGCAGCCGCTGTGGAAAACAGTATAGAGTTTCCTCAAAAATTTAAAAATAGAACTACCGTATGACTTCTGGGTATTTACCTGAAGAATTTTCACTTCTGGACATTTACCTGAAGAAAATAAAATCTAATTCGAAAATATATTTGCACTCCAATGTTCACTGCAGCTTTATTTGCAATAGCCAAGATATGGAAGCAAACTAAGTGTCCATTGATAGATGAATGGATAAAGATGGTGTGGTATAGGGAATTTCCTGGCAGTCCAGTGGTTAGGACTCCACGCTTTCCCTGCCAAGGGCCCGGGTTCGATCCCTGGTCGGCCAAAAAAAAAAAAGAAAAGAAAGAAAGAAAAGAAAATGTGAGATATATATATAGATATATATAGAGATAGATATATATATATATACACACACACACACAGACACACAATGGGATATTCCTCAACTGTTTAAAAAGAAAGAAATATTGCCATTTGCCACAACATGGATGACCTAGAAGGCATTATGCCAAGTGACATAAGTCAGAGAAGGACAAATAGCACACGATCTCATTTATATGTAGAATCTAAAAAAACAAAGTCAAAACAAAAACAGACTCACAGATACAGAGAACAAATGAATGTTGCCAGAAGGGAGTGAGTAAGTGTAGGTGAAATAGGTGCAGGGGATTAAGAGGAACAAACCTCCAGTTACATAATAAATAAGTCACAGGGATGTATAATAATGCACAGCATAAAGAATAATACGGTGAGTAATATAGTAATAAATTTGTATGGGGACAAAAGGTTACTAGCCTTATGCTGGTCACTTCACAATGTATGCAAATGTACAATCATGATATAGGACAGCTGAAACTAACATAATATTGTACATTAACTATATTTCAATGAAAAAAGAAAGAAAGAAAGATTCTATTCAGCCGACTCAGGAGTGCCCACCGAGCTGATTTTCCTTTCCCAGCCCACTGATAGGCTCCTCTTGTGGCTAAATGGGATATTACCTCTAAGAGTCTAAGAAACACCAACCCAAGTGTCAATGTCGGGTTTGAACCTTACTAAAGTGAAGGTGTGTGGTGTCCCCCACAAGAGTTCCAGGAGGCCGGCAGTGAGGGCTGGATCATCCTGATTGTTTTCCCTGGAACGGTGGACCTGGTTTCCTAAAAGTGCACTGACATATCCATAGCTGGGGTGCACACATGTGGGTTGATCAGCTTAGCACACAAAGTACCCCCAACACACACTGCCAGCAGAGAATCAGATGCAGGCAGGGGAGGGGCGTGAGACCATCCCCTGGGGCAGGTGCTTGTCAGACTCTGGAATTGAACCCTACTTGCAAGCCAATAAGCCTGTTATGTTTCATGGATGTGACAGAGACAGGACAGCTCTGGAACAGAGACAAAGAACTGATGATTATGGCACAGCAAGCAGCATGGCCCCTAAATCCCAGACAGTGACTCCACAGGACCCAGGTGGCAGGCTTGGAGGGAACACGGAGCTTGGGGAATGACAGCGAGCTGGCACAAGCCTGATCTTTTTCCAGAGGGGTTCAATACCACATCCCTGGAGGTGGCTCCATGCAGTACCCTGAGAAACAGCCTGGGTAAAGATAACACAGGACTTTGCATTGTTGAGATGCCCAGAATGTACAGGGAGTTCAAAACCCATGGCAGATTGCCCCTCCCAACAGCACCCTCCCCAGCTCCTTGCCCCCAACCCCACCTCTACGCCAGATTGGCCCACCGTCCACACAAGCTGATTGCTCCTGCTGGTGAGGCAGGACTGCATCAGAATGATGCTAACACACTGATCTTCGGTTGCTCTCATGGGCATGGGACGCAGGACGGGTTCAGGATTCTGGGCTATAGCAGCCCACAGCCCTACCCTTCTGTGTGAGTTTGGAGGTTGCGGGGAGAACCTATGAGGTGCCCCCTCCAATCCACAGCACCCCAGGGCAGTGAGGGTGGCAGCTGGTGTCCAGCAACCTGGACGCCCCCCTCTGTTTCTCAGATCAGGCTGGGGAGTGGGGAGAGCACCTATCTTTGTAGCTGGGCTTTCCAGATGAATTAGGCAGAGGAACATCCTCACTTGTGGTGATCAGTGTGGTGGCTCAGTGCTCTCCTGGCCAGGCATAGCCGTGAGGATTGACTGCTCTTCTTGCTGCCCCCTTGGCCCTCCCCCTCCTCCTCCTCAGCCATATGGTTGGTGAGGTATGGCTCAGGGTCCCCCTGTCTCTTGGGGATCCCCCTCCACCAAGGGGAGGGAGGGTCCTCCCATCATTGGACATCCCCCTCCAGCCCCTCTCACTGGCTCTGGAAAGCTCCAGGTGTTCCATGAGGCACAGGAACAGAGCAATGGGTCATTCTGTTTCTGTAGCCCCTCATGGTGGGGGGGGGGGTTGAAGAAATTTCCCAGAAACTATAGTAAAAAGAAAAGAAATAGAAAGTAGGAGAAAAGAGATTTTAAAAATTAACCTGGCTGGCAGGTTCAACAGCTACACAATAGGAGTTCCCTAAAGAAAGAATTGAGGAGGAATAGACTCATATCTTGCATTCCAAAATGCTAGAGAAAAAAATAAATTTTTTTACAAGCTTCCAAAGGGGACAAAAAAAAAAAAACAGGTCACATACTAAAGAATCAGAAATCAGAATGTCTCCAGACATTTCAAGTGTACCAATGAAAGCCAGAAGATAACAGAGAGATGCCTCAACTTATGAAGAAAATAATTTCTAACCTAAACTTCTATACCTAGCCAAACTGTCACTCAAGTGTGAGGGTATAATACAGACATTTTCAGATATACCAGCACTCTAAAAATTTACCTCCAGAAGCTTCTTGATAATGTGCTCCATCGAAATGAAAAAGTAAACTAAGAGAAGACTATATATATGGTATAGAGGACATAGAAGGTGCCACACAGGTAAGAGATGGAATTCCCAAGATGAGGATGATGAAGGGAGATCCCAAGTGTGGAGAGCAACTTGTCTAAACCCCAGATTTCTGAATGTCTTGTGATGAGATTAATATGACTGGTGAGAAGCTTGCAGTTGAATAAGAACATTGAAAATAATAACTATTAGCTCCATTGAAAATAAAAAGTTGTGTGGGAAAGTAAAATGATTATAGTTTACTACACAGCAGAGGTGTGAATATATTACAGAGTCATAATAATGAAAATAATGACGATCTAACCTAAATTCTCATATAAGCTATTTATGTTGGGAGGATGGATGACAGGAAATGGACGTGTGTGGTGGAGGCTGGGAAAGGATGAAGGTAAATCATCATCTTCCAGGATATTGACTTTATAATGAAATATCAAGAAAGCATTTTATTTAGAGACATGGAGGTAAGTATCTACAAAATAACCAGCTAAAAGATATGAAAAATCATCACGTGAAATATAAAGAAAAAATATTTTGGAAACCATATTACTTTTTGCATAAACCAAGCATTGGAAAAAAATACTTATGGTCTTAAGCAAAGAATTTTTACTGGAACATAATTAACAGAAAAAGGAAAGAATTGCAAAAAGGTCATGTAATTGGAAGTAACTGTGTGGAAATTTATTTAAAACAAAAAATGTGGCTCACACTTTGCTGTACAGCAGAAACTAACAGAACATTGTAAAACAACTATACTCCAATAAAAATTAATTTTAAAAAAATGTGGCTCAAGCCTCAACTGCTTTTATAGCTTTATAGGATAAAATGATAAAAATGAAACATTAAATTTTTTTAAGAAACAGAGATGGGGGCTTCCCTGGTGGCGCAGTGGTTGAGAGTCTGCCTGCTGATGCAGGGGACACGGGTTCGTGCCCTGGTCCGGGAGGATCCCACATGCCGTGGAGCAGCTAGGCCTGTGAGCCATGGCCGCTGGGCCTGCGCGTCCGGAGCCTGTGCTCCGCAACAGGAGAGGCCACAGCAGTGAGAGGCCCGCGTACCGCAAAAAAAAAAAAGAAGTGGGAATCGGAGAGCAGCTCAGTGAAGTGGCTGAGGCCTGCCTGGAGGAGGAGTGCCCTGAGATGCTCAGCGGGATCACCTACTACCTGGACTAAGTGTTCACTTCTTCTTGTGTTCTACTCATCAGCATTGAGCAAAAGAAGGACCAAGAAACCTTGAGGAAAGGGGACATAAGAGGGTGCATGACTCAGTGGAAGAGAAGGAGGAAGGCTTAGAGGTATGGAACAGTGTTGCTCAGAATCCTGCTTAACCCACTAAAAGTACTCTCAAAAGCTGTAGGTTCAGGACAAGGTTGGAGACAGGGAAGGACATTGTCAGCCCACTCCTGAGACTCAAGAAAAGGGCCTAAGTCTGGATTCTGTCCTTGTCCTGAGCTCCCCAGGGAGACACTGGCCTGGATAAGCCCCATGGTTCTATAATTCTCACTCATAGTAGTATTACTTTCTTACCCTGTATTTGGTGGACAATACGTGGAAATGCTATCTTTAATAGTTAGTCATGGAAGAAGAACCAAATAACTCAGAAGGAGTTATATATATATATATATAACTCAGTAACACAGCCAGTGATATTTCAAAGTAACTTCTGACCTTTGAACAAATAAAGAATAACACGTGACAGGAGAAAAGTTTCAGAGCAACGAGGAGACGCAGAGTCCACATGAACAGGCCAGGGCTGAGGCAATGTGAGATCTGCCCCACTTACAACAGGAGAGATGTGCAAGGGGGAGAAAACCTCAAAAGACTTGAGTCCTGGCCAGGTGTGGGGACAAAGAGAGGGCACAGAGCCACTCGGACACCCAGAGAAACTTCCTGGAGGGGTTCAGATTTCAGGGGAAGCCTAAGACAGCTTGCCAAGAAGAGGTTACGAAGAATGTTCCTGACCAGTCGGGTGTGAGACAGCTGAGATGTGAAGGTGGCAAGGTCCTGACAAGGGAAGCAACCCGAGGGTGGGGCGGGGCCATGGGCATCGACTGGACAAAGCAGGGAGGAAGAAGGGGTCCAGAGAGCCAAATGGGGGTCCTGCCATGGTCACCTCCTGCCCACCCAGCAAAGACCCACCAACAGATTCCCTGCGGGCAGGACCAACTTCCAGTGCAATCTGAGGATGTCCCACCCCAGGAGAGGCTCGTTGCCGCAAATTATCTCCTTCTCAACAGTTCCTCAGTCCCTAAGTACTACCTCAGCTCTCTATGGAGGATTTCTCTGGGGATAGTTCACCAGCTGGTTTGGAGGAATGGCATGCTCCGAATTAGGCAGGAGACACCAACCGGGTATAGGACTTAAATACTTTCTCTGCTAATGCTCTCTTCAATTCAGCTGAATGCTGCTTTTTCAACCTCATTTCTCGCTAGAACTGGCTGTTCTAGCCAAATAGACCTTATTGTTCGTCGCCATCACACATATTTAGTGTTTTCACTCTCTTTCCTTTGTTCATTTAGTGGTGAATTCATTCAAGAATTCTATATTGAGTATCTATTTTCTGCTTGGTACTCTAATAAGCACTGGAGACCCGTAGAACAAGGTAGGTACAGCCCCTTCCTGCATGGAGGTTACCCCAATTCTGCTTATTGAAACAACCCTCACTGTTAAGGTCCAGCTCCAATCTCACGTCCTCCCACGACCGCTTCCATGATAACCAATTCCAACATGCACTCTTTTCATGCTGAAATTTCTTTCAGATAGAAATATCAGGGGAGATTTCAAGAAGAAGTTTGAGTGAAGCCAATCTCTACATCATCTGAGGATGTCGCAAGAGATCCCAGACCACCCATCACCGAGTCTCTTTTTTTTTTCCTTCCCAAGTGCAAAGAAAGAGAAAGAAAAGTAAAGAAATCAAAGCTGGGACTATCTGAGGGAAGAGCATTTGGGGCAGAGAGCACAGCAAATGCCAAGTCCTGGGGAAGGAACCATCTAGGTGTTTGAAAGACAGAATAAAGACCAGTGGGGCTGGAGCATTGTAAACAAGAGGAAAGCCCTAAGAGAAGATGTTGAAACCAGATCATGTAGGACTTTGTAGGCCTTGGAAAGGAGTTTCTATTGCAAATGGAACTCCTGGTGGGTTTTAGCCAAGGTGGCAATATGATTTGATTTACGTTTTTAAAACATCCCTTCGGCTGCTGTGTGAACTGACCACAGTGATGCAAGGAGGGAGATCAGGAAACCAGATCCAGGCACCAGTGAAGGGCTTGGACCAGAGTGGCAGCAGTGGAGAAGGTAGTAAGCAGCCAGATTAGGATATATCCTGGAGATCAAGCCTACAGGACTTGCTGATGGATCTGCAAGCACTGGGTTTGCTGATGGGCTGGATATGAGCTGTTGCGGGGAAGGGATCACTCAAGTCTGCATCCCAGGTTTTTGCTCTGAGCCACTTCCTGCAGCCCTACCTCTGCAGGCTGTCACGTTGCACACGGGCTTCCTGCCTCAGCTTCCTCTGATGAAAGCCCGGGCCTGCACTGTGGCAGAGATGATGCTGTGTGTCCACCAAGCCAATGCATTGTCCTCCTGGATACACAGGATGGCCTCAGTCCCCAGGCCCCTGACATCTAGGCGGGGCCATACGTCTCGGTCACTAACTGTTAAGTAAGTGAGAAACACACCTTTATTTTAAGCCTTTGAGATGCAGAAGGGTTTTTTTTTTTTTTTTTTTTTGATAACTCGGTTTGCCTTTCACGATTAATGCATGGACCTTCCTCTATTTTCTGTGCCCACCCTCTCCTAGGATTTTCACTCCATTTCCATGGATTTGAAGCCATCAATCTGCTGAAAGCTCTCAAATTTGTATCTTCAATCTAGGTGGCTGGATTAATATCCCCGACAGCAGGAAAGCTCCAGGAAGTGGAAATACTTTCTACCCGGGAGGTTAATAACTGCTATCGATCATTCTTAAACAAAGTGGCCCAAACTGAAGAGACCCAACTGAACTTTTCCCTGAAGCCCCCTTGGCAGATGTCTCCTCATGCCCCTGGCTGCCCCAGAAGGGGCAGAAGGAGAGAAGACAACCTCCCCTCCCAGGTAGCTTCATTTTACTTTATTTTCCTCTTCCCCGTATGGAGGTTAAAGTTCATCATAACTCTGAAATACACAGCATGGGATCAGCCCGATGACTTAAGGCCCCTAGGGTTTTCCTTTATGCAGTTACTTCCCAAATTTTCTCACATCCTCACATTGCAGCCCCTTGGTTGTTTATAGGAGATGAGCCTCTGCCCCACACACCACCTTCTAGTGGGTTCTCTTCCTGCCAGGCAAATGGGTCAGGGTGAGCAGCCTCGGAAGCTGGGGTGAGGGGCACTTCCTACCTTTCTCTATCTCCACGCTGAGTTATGAAACCTCTACGCTGTGACTCTAACTTTGGGAGATCATCGCCCCCTTGAGAATCTGATGAAATGAGTTGGCCCCTGTAGCAGATGCCTTTGGTAACTTGCCCATAACCTGTCAGCACCCGATGTTCTTGTACATGACTGTACTAGTTTCCTAGGGCTGCCGTAACAGAACACCACGCAATGGGTGGCTTAAAAAACAGAAATTTATTTCTCCCAGTTCTCGAGGCGAGAAAGCTGAGATCAGGTGTTGGCAGGGTTGGTTTCTCCTGAGGCCTCTCTCCTTGGCGTGCAGACGGCCATCTTCTCCCTGTGTTGTCACACAGTTGTCCCCCTGTGCACGCACACCCTGGTGTCTCCTGTGTGTCCAACTTTCCTCTTCTTATAAGGGCACCAGACAAATTGGATTAGAGCCCACCCTAATGGTCTCATTTTAACTCAGTTACCTCTTTAAAGGCCCTATCTCTAAATAGAGTCATATTCTGAGGTACTGGGAGTTAGGGCCTCAACACATGAATTTGGGGGAATGCAATTCAGCTCATCACATAGCCCTTGGATTGCAAACTTCTGCTTCTCTGCTCTGGGCTGATGCTTATTTTACACACTGCAAAACTATAAAGGCCTTCTGGGTAACAGTATGTCTTCTTAAGGATTCCAAGAAATGGAGAATTAAGTCCTAAACAATCTGCATTTTAATATAGGAAATTAACCTATTTAAATATGTTGTGATTTCTGACACAGTTAAATTGATTGCTTTCATCTCATCTTCTGTTTCCTAGTTACTGTGTTTTCTTGTTACTTCAAATGTACCGCGTGTGAGACACCCAGCTTAGGACACAATGGTCAGCGTGACAGGCACAGCCCCTGACTTTGCAGCACCTGCAATCTTGCAGAGCTGTATTCAGGAACATTCTTTGGTGCCACTTCTCTTTAGGAACCAGGGTCAGGGCTCTCCCAGCTCTCCTGACTCCAGCTGTCAGGCATCTCCCATCTTCCTCTCCAGCCCGCTGGTTAAGAGAGCCAAAAGCTGCCAGGTTGCAGTGGCTTGAGCAGTGATGGTGGGGCAAGAATTGGAGATAGTCAGTGCTCACAGGGCTTTTTTCTGGAAGGCCTAAGAATTGAACAGTGGTAGACAGCAGGGACAAAGAGGTGACACAGAGGAAAGTTAAGAAGGTAACCGGGGGCTGCATTCCTTCCTGCCGCCCAGGGCCCCTCCATGCCCTGGGCTCTAAGACCTGCCATTGCCATGATCAGAGCCTCACCCAGGGCACTCCTCCCAGGCATCACCTCCTTGCCTCCACACTGGCTTCGGAGTGATTCTCCAGCCCCACCCCTTGCTCAGGAAACCATGTTTCTGCTGCTTCTCAAACACAGGCAGGAGGAGGACTGCCTCCAGCTGCTGGTCTTCTTTCCTCCGAGGGGGAATGGAAAGCGAAGAGGCAGACACAGCTGTGGCTGGAAGCTGGGCCTGGGGGAGAGCTGGGGTTCAGGTGGGCTCCGGCCAGAAGCCTCTTTTCTCTGTGTGCTTCTACCTGTGGACAAGCCCTTGCTCGGGCCTCCAGGTGAGTGACACGGGCAGAGAGCAGCCAGGGGAGGATGCCCAGGACAGGGCAGTTCACCACGTAGCCGCCCCTCACTGGCATTCCTTCTCACATCTCTCACCCTCTCTCCGCATGGTCACCAGGCTTGTGAAAGGCCCTTAGTGAAGCCATGTGACAGTTTTGCAACATTTACATATTTTAAAAATCTGCCCCCGGAGCCACCGCTGTGAGTACCCCCAACGCCACCCCATCGCTGACCTTGATTTTGCCTTTCCCCACCCTAAGGGGGGCGGTCCCTCTCTCTGCTCTGTAAACAGAGCCAGAGCCTCTAAATCTTGCTTTATCAACAAGTCCAGTTCCTTGGCAGGATGTCACCCTTCCTGCCTGTGCACACTCCGTGTCCCCAGTGGGCGGTGGATTATGTGGTTTCAGGCTCACACGTGACGGAGAGCCCTGGGTCCGTGGCCGGGAGGGAGGAGGCCAGGTTCACAGGGTGGGTGTGTGCCCTCGAGGCCAGGAGCACCGGGGCAGGATGCTGTCCTGGGAAGAGGGGAAGGAGGAACGAATGTTTGGGCTGCATCTGTGCAGAGAATTCACTGGGAGACCCGGAACTCTGAGAACCAGGGGAGCGTTTAGTCTCAGCCACGGGAGGCCTCGCAATCAGGAAAAAATCGTGGTATGTTGTGGATAACAGGACAGGGGAGAGATCTCAGAATTTATGAGAAAAGCTCAGTCTAGACTGTTTCCTGGGTTCTGTTGTGCTGCCTTCTCCCCCTTCCTTCCTCTCCTCCAAACCCCCAAGCCATGGAGCCAGCTCTGGGCACCTCAAAACTCAGATGCCGGGGATCCGGCCGGGGCTGGGTGGATGCAGCACTTTTCCTGATGGGGGAGAGGATGGGATTTGGAGCTCCTGGGGGCTGCTCAGATGCCCGACACACAGAAGAGGCAAGGCCCCTCTGTGTTAAGTCCCAGGCCTCGGAAGAAGGTGGGATTAGGAGACGGGGTCTACTTCTCAGAGAGAGCCGGGGCTGCGGCAGGGGCCGGGCAGAGAAAAATGATGGAATTACACCATTGCCCTTGCCGCCCTCAAGGGACCACAGGGATGAAGGAGCTCTCACCGCCCTGGGTCTTTCTTCTGTTTGTGAGGTCCCGTGTGTGAATGCTTTCAAATAAACAACGGGGTTTACAGCAAAAGCATCGGACTCTTTTAAGTTAGGCGTGAACCTTCCGTATTGGTCTCCCATTTCCACTTTGCTGTCCCGCAGGTGCCTCCGAGGCTCACGGCACCTGCTGAGGGGGCGGTTAGCTTCTCTGGACCCTTGAGCACGCAATCCTCACGTGCAGGATCTTAAAACCCATCGTGCTGGTCAGTCACAGTTCTTTCTTAGGCTAATGGACCGCAGCTGCGGCTTTCAGGATGCTCAGCGGGAAAGGCATTTCCGCCCTAGGGTGGAGGCTCAGTTGCAGCTGCAAGTAATCGCCAGGAGAGGGCACTGTGTGTCCAGCTAACGGGCTCGGAGAGGTTCTCCCAGCAGCTCTAAGAACCTGCAGGGCTTGTCCGGGAGCCCTGGGTGAGAGGAAAGAGGAGGGCATCTCTCTTCCACTGTATTTGTTGATCCCTTTTATAATTATGGGATCATCTCACTCGTTTTCACACCTATTCCCCAGCATTGCCACCTGGATGTCCTGAAGACGTCTCAGAATCACGAGTCCCAATTCCAGCATGATCTTCCCCACTCCACCCCACCCCCAAAGAAAACCAAAACTACTTTCCCTCTTCACCGTCCTCCTCCTCTTCCGCCTCCTGATCCTTCTCCTCTGGGTTTCTCCTCCCAACCTCCCACGCTAAGGTTCCTGTCCCCTCCCTTTCAGCCCCGGCAGCCTAGATGTCACCAAATTATGCTCTGACTCGGGCCCTTTTCTCCCACAGACTGCTCCTGTCATGCTGCACCGCCATCAATTATTCACAGTCCTCACAAGTCTGTCTCCTTTCCTAACATGCTCGATGCTCTGACAACACAGGTAAGATCACGTCACTTCTCTCTTAAATGTCAAGATGAGGTGGAAACAACCCAAGTGTCCATCAAAGGGTGAACAGATAAACAAAACGTGATCTATCCAAACAATGGAACATTATTCAACTTTAGAAAGGAAGGAAATCCTTACTCATGCTGCAACATGGATGAACCTGAGGACATTCTACTAAGGAACAGAAGAGCTTGGCTTAATCCGGTACTGGCTGTTGGACCCAGAGACTTCTTGTCTGAGTTACTTCACTTAACATAATGCCCTCAAGATCCCTCTATGTTGTCAAAAATGGCAGGATGTCCTTCTTTCTCATGGCTGAATAATCCCATATACCAGAAGAAGATAGATATCACATCGTCTTTATCCATTTATCCCTAGATGGACACTTAGGTTGTTTCGGTATTTTTACTATGGCAAATAATGCTGCAATGAACAGGAATGCAGATATCTCTTTAGGATCCTGATTTCATTTCCTCTGGATATCTACCCAGAAGTGGGATTGCTGAGTCATATCGTAGTTCTATTTTTAATTTTTTGAAAAACCTCCATACTGTTCTCCATAGTTGTTGTACCAATTTATATTCCCACCAATAATGCACCCTGTTCCCTTTTCTCTACATCCTCACCAGCTTTTGTTATCTCTTGTCTTTTTGATAACAGCCATTATAACAAATGTGAGGTGATATCTCATTGTCTTTTTTTTTTTTTTTTTTTTTGGCTGCATTGGGTCTTCATTGCTGCACACGGGTTTTCTCTCATTGCGGCGAGTGGGGGCTGCTCTTCGTTGTGGTGCGCGGGCTTCTCATTGCAGTGGCTTCTCTTGTTGCGGAGCACGGGCTCTAGGCTTGCAGGCTTCAGTAGTTGTGGCACGTGGGCTCAGTAATTGTGGCTCGCGAACTCTAGAGTGTAGGCTCAGTATTTGTGGCTCACGGGCTTAGTTGCTCCATGGCATGTGGGATCTTCCCGGACCAGGGCTCGAACCCGTATCCCCTGCATTGGCAGGCGAATTCTTAACCACTGCGCCACCAGGGAAGCTCCTCGTTGTCGTTTTGATTTGCACTTTCTGGATGATTGGTGATACTGAGCATCTCTTCAAGTACCTGTTGGCAATTGGTATGTCTTCCTTGGAAAAACGTCTGTTCAGGTCCTCTGTCCGTTATACAATAAACAGATTATTAGGGGTTTTTTTTTGTGTTTTTTTTTTTTTTTTTTTTGTGGTACGCGGGGCTCTCACTGTTGTGGCTTCTCCCGTTGCGGAGCACAGGCTCCGGACGCGCAGGCTCAGCGGCCATGGCTCACGGGCCCAGCCGCTCCGCGGCATGTGGGATCTTCCCGGACCAGGGCACAAACCCGTGTCCCCTGCATCGGCAGGCGGACTCTCAACGACTGCACCACCAGGGAAGCCCGATTATTAGGTTTTTGATGTTAAGTTGTATAAGTTTCTTATACATTTTGGATAGTAACTCTTTATCAGATAGATGGTTTGCAAATATTTTCTCCCTTTCCATAGGTTGCCTTTTCATTTTGCGGATTTTTTCCCCCTGAGCAGGTCTTTATTTTAATGCAATCCTACTTATTTATCTTTGCTTTTGCTGCTTGTGCTTTTGTTGTCATCTTCAAAAAATTGTTGCCAAGACCAATGTCAAGGAGCTTTTTCCTTATGTTTTCTTCATTAGTTTTATGGTTACAGGTCTTATATTTAAGTCTTTAATCCATTTCAAGTTAGTTTTTGTGAGTGGTAGAAGATAGGGGTCCAGTTTCATTCTTCTGCAGGTGGTAATCCAGTTTCCCAGCACCATTTACTGAAGACACTCTCCTGTCCCTACTGAGTCTTTCTGATGAGAGGCAGCCCCGGGCAGCAGAAAGTGCACTGACTGTGGTGGTACAGGTCCGGGGTCTGACCCACTCTGTCAGTGAGAGGCCCTGAGCCCTGAGCCACGGAGAACTTTCTCTAGGTTGTTTTCTCCTCCTCTGCGGGGAGCTAGGATGATAACCACTGTGCTCCAAACCCTTAGCTGAAACAGGCCTGAATACATTTAAGGGGAGTTTCTCTTGCACATAAAAGTTCTGGATTTGATTTCCAAGTTGTTTCTTTCGATTCACTTTGCTGCCCCTGGAGTGGGGCACACGCCCTGGGAGACGAGGTCTTGCCGGGTCTTGCCCTGGTCCTCTCCTGCCACCTGCGAGTCTGGCGAACCACTGAGGTGTGGGGCCTCCTGGGTCCTAGAGAGGACGCCTCGCCAGTCTGACGTCGACTTACTTCCGGCCTTTGTGTGCCGCAGTCGACCGCGGCCCGGGGGGTCAGTTCTCCGCGCTCCCGTCAGCGGGGGTGCGCGGTGAGGTGTGGCTCTGAGGCCCCCAGGATGAAGGCGTGGGTTACCGGGTTACGCGATGCCAGTCTCGGCCTGTGGGGCCCAAGAAGGCCCGGCGGCCAGTTGCAGGCACCAAGTCTCCCTACTCTCCCATTTTTGGTGTTGTCCTCCTTTTGTGCTCCCAGCCAGCCCGGGGGGACTTACGGAGACTTGGGGCGGGAGCGGGGGTAGGTGCGAGGTTTGACCCCACGTTCTGGCCTCCTTGGAGCCAGCCTGGCAACGGAGTTCAGGCCGCCCCCGCCCCCTCCCAAGTCCACAGAAACTCCTTTTGAAAGGACCCTGTGGGAAGTCCAGGTTGTTGAACCGCAGAACACACGCTGGATCCCTCGGCTTTGCATGTTCTTTATTCTTCCACATGCACTTAATCAGCCGAGCACTGACCTGGGTGTAGGGGGAATAAACATCAGACCAGATTTTTGCATTTCCCGAGCTGGGCGCTCTAGCAAGGGAACTGACGTGTGTTGTCGATATAATGTGAGATACAACCGAGAGATGGAGAGATACTGATAGAGCTGCAGCGGCTGAGATCAAATCCTGAAGATTTTGCAAAGGGGGGTTGGGGCGGGGGTGTTATTCGAAGAGAGTAAGAATTGGATCTGTGGCACTGCCCTGCCAGCCAAGGATATTCCGGATAGAGCTGGTGCAAAAGCCTAAAGGTGAAAGGGTGGGGAGAACTGCAGAGAGAGCAGTAAATATTTCAGTACCATTCTGGTAAATGTTTATTCTGCACTGGGTAGTGGAGATTAAAGAATGTGTGGCCACAAATCCCTGCTCTAGAGATTTCTTCTAAAAAGAGTGAAAGTGGTCCAAAGGTCCAAACTTTCAGTTATAAGACATTCTGGGAATGTAACGTACAGCATAATGACTATAGTTAATACTGTGTTATATATTTGAAAGTTGCTAAGAGAGTGGATCTTAAAAGTCTGCATCACAAGAAAAAAAATTGTTAACTGTGGGGTGATGGTGTTAAGTAATTGTGGTGGACATTTCACAATATATACATATTATCAATCATGTTGTACACCTGAAACTAATACAATACTGTATGTCAATTATATCTCAGTAAAACTGGGGGAATTTTTTTAAATAAAAGGGGAAGGTAGCTTGATGGAAGGGCTGTGAGGAAAGCTTGAGGCTATAGAGTTAGGGAGACATGGGCTAATACACAAAGATTAGGGACAAGTGTGCATAAGCCTTTCCAAAATAGAGCATGTGGCCACCGGAGCTAACAGGAGGAAAGAAGGGGCGCGTACTGTTCTGGATTGGCCCGCACCTTGCTGAGTTCAGCTTCATTGGTGTGCTTTGCTTGCAGGCGCTGGTGCTTTAGCAGCTCAAAACAGTAAACTGAGAAAACTTGTATATGAAACAATAGGGCTTCACTTTATACTAATATGGTTCCCCTGTTTACCAAGTGTGCATGAGCTTATTCACATTCCAGAAACACACAGTCTAGGTAAACAGACTATCTGGTCACTGTTTTCTTCTGGTCCTTTTGTAACGCCTCAAGCTACATTTTTCTTAATTTCTCAGGAGGGGATGTGATGGATAATAATCATGGTTCTACTGCAGAGACTCACAATTATCAGAAATTGGGAAAGCATGTGGGGGAAAAAATGGGGTGGCGTGGATGAGATTGAAATATACATGATACAGGTAGTCCTCAAGTTACGAGGGTTCAGTTTACAGATGTTCTGTATGTACAGTGGCCGGATGCACCCTGCCTCCTTGCTCCACCCTCCCCCATGCCACCCCACCCCTAGAATCCACCACCCCTGAAGACGCTGACCAGAACCCAGGAGTTAAGGCGGAAGGACACGTGTGATGAGACATCTCAGGGCAACCATGACTCACTGCCTTTTCCTGCCCCTCACTGCTTACCATTAAGTTATGCCGTCTCACACCCTTTCACAAGGGTGCACAAGCTCCCTCTTTACGTCCCTGCAACAGGCCCCTATCTTTCATCATTTGCCTTTTACCTTAAAAGACACACTGTCCTTAACACAACACTGTAAATCAATTAACCTCAGTTAAAAAAAAAAAAAAGCAACACTGTCCTTTATCCCCTCACCCTCTTCATACCATTTGTGAACTTAAAAATGACAATAATCACTGATTTGACTCACAATAATCCAGAGATATAAGTGTATCAAGAAAAGAGAAGGCCATAAGTATTAAAGTGAAATCACATGGGTGCCACCAGCACTTCAGTTATTTGAAAGCCCAGATACCTCACTCAGAATCCTCCCAGAAGTAATCTCTTTTTTCAGTAGTTCTCTAATCCTTGAACACTAGCATGCAAACTAATATAGCATTTCTAATCCAATTTTATTGTTTTCCTTTCGTACTTCTATGCTAGAATTTCTACTGATTTTCACTGCAGGTACACAGGGTTTTATCTACATGATGTTTTACCTAAACTTTTGTGAGAGCATAACTGATGTCTACAGCACTGCTTATTTGGGAAAATAAGCTCCAAATGCCCAAAAGCCAGTCTATAATGGGACTATTGGAATATATTGTTATATGTTAGAGATAACCATTTACATGTTAGTGTTTTCATCTTTGGATATTTATTTATTGTTTTAAATAATTTTTCTGCATTCAATCCACATTTATTGACCTTTTGCTAATATTTTCAGAAATAACACATTTAATCATCCTGCATGGAAATCTTTCTAAAATTTATGACACCTGCCTGTCTGTGTACGATTTAACTCACTTTTCTCTGACTTGGTCAACATTATGAATATCCTTTACACAATGACGCCCTCAGGGTTCTTTGCCCTACACAAAACGGTCTAACATAACTTTCTTGGCTCCACTGTACATTTCTTTTTCTTTTATTTATTTATTTATTTGCTTATTTGTTTATTTATTTATTTATGGCTGCGTTGGGTCTTCGTTGCTGCGCACAGGCTTTCTCTAGTTGTGGCGAGTGGGGACTCCTTTGTTGCAGTGTGCGGGCTTCTTATTGCGGTGGCTTCTCTTGTTGCGAAGCACGGGCTCTAGGCATGCGGGCTTCAGTAGTTGTGGCGCACGGGCTCAGTAGTTGTGGCTTGCGGACTCTAGAGCGCAGGCTCAGTAGTTGTGGCACGTGGGCTTAGGTGCTCTGCAGCATGTGGGATCTTCCCGGACCAGGGCTTGAACCCATGTCCCCTGCTTTGGCAGGCGGATTCTTAACCACTGCGCCACCAGGGAAGTCCTGTACATTTCTTTTAAAAGAAAAAGTAAACAGAAGTCTTGTATACACAGATAATTTGCTCAGACAATTAACTATGAATCCTGCTCTCATGGCAGTTATTATAATAGTCTCTGAAGCTTTTTAAGTTATTTCTAAATGACTCGAGAAGTCTGAATTTGTTTTAAATGGCATTCTTGGCACAATCCTTCCCATTCACCATTTTAAAGACATGGTTTAACACAAATGTTTACTTAGTTATGTTCAAAGAGGAACTCCAAGTCTGCTTAAGAATAAAAAGCTCTATCCTTTGCTTGGGGCTTTGTCCTTATTATTTCTGCAGACTGCCCTGATATTTCTTATCCCATCTATGTAGCAAACGTATTTACAGGAGTGAAGTGATTCATACACACTTGTTTTCCAATTTCCTTTGGGCAATGGATAGGAAAACATTATTTCCTGGATCCACTCTGTCCTGTCATCACTTATCCCTCCTGGTCCCGCTTGGAACGTCAAAACACCCTCTTTCTGGGAGCAGGTCTGTAATCACAGTCTATTCTCAACCACATGGTCCTGCTGCTGGGAGGGTAGGATGGGAAGTAAAACCACAGCAGGGATGAATGCTCTTTCAAGGAAGTTCCCTTCTCAGTGGCTCTATCTGTGGTAGAGCGTTGCCCAGTGATGAGAAACGCTACGCCACCAAAGGGTCCATCCCAGAGGACTAGACTGTGCTGAGCCTTGATTTTGTCTGTTTTTAAGTGGAGACTTCAAACTTGCCCTCCCACCTCGCCTCCCACCTCAATGAAGAGTCGATGAGAAAGGACAGATGAAAGCACTGTGGAAACTACAGAACATTAACACTTGTCACAGCCACAAGGCATTAAGCATCTCTAGGAACCACCCATGGTACTAGATGCTTTGTAGCCACGATAGGATTTTTTTTTTTTCTTGAAGACTATAGAGTTTTTGTTTAACTGCATCGATCTTACATATATGTTTTCTTTGTCTCATGCTGAAAATCTCAGTTCTCAAAAAAATCAGTATAATCATTCATTTACTTTATCCCATGATACACAAAAACTATGGAACGCTTCACGAATTTGTGTGTCATCCTTGCTCAGGTGCCATGCTAATCTTCTCTGTATCGTTCCAATTTTAGTATATGTGCTGCCGAAGCGAGCACAGGATCGTTTTTAAAAGTCAGAACAGTTGCCAGAATGCATCAGCTGCAGAGTGGCAGAGGCTAGTCTGTTCAGGTTCAAAGCTCAGGCTCTTTTCACTAAAATCCTCCAGATATAGGCTCTTACTGTGCTCACATTTTAGAACAGGCCCCAAGCCATCTGGAAAACCCATGGGCTCTATGCATTAGGGGGAGTTTTGCTGCACAATATTCAAGAGGAAAACTGAAGTGTTTAAGACAAGAGGGTAGTATGATCTTGCGTTCTGGAGATAGCCAGAGATGCTGGAATATTCTTTACCCCAAATTTTGTCTTCTTCATATTATCATATAGATGCACAAATGACAAATGACATGGAAAAACAGAAGGACTTGATTGGTTTTTTTGAAAACTGCTAAACAACAACAGCAAAAAAAAGTTTTTCTTTTTTTAAGAAATGCAAAGGAGTCCTTTTCCACTGGGGCTAAAATGTTTTCTTTCGGTTTTGAGAACTGTTCAATTTATCTCCTGAATACAGGCATGTATTTTACTCTTTAGAAAAATTCTGGAGCTCTCGCTTCCTGCCCCAGAAATGCACGGCTGCTTCTCAGTCCCACGCTGATGTCACCTTGGGACCATCCCCACCCCCCATATGTTGGATTTCCTGCTTCTGGATCCCCTTTCTCTCCTGATTATTCCTCCTTTTGGTGAAGCATACTCTTCTAGAAGCATCCTGAGATAGAGTGCCTGTTGGAGTTCATATTTTGAGACCTTGCATATCTGAAAATATCTTTTTGCTCTCCTTCAAAAAAACTCTTTTTTTAAGTTTGGGCATAAAATTCTAGTTTGGAAATATTTTCCCATGGAATTTTGTCTCCTAACTTCTAGTATTGTGATTAAGCCACCCAGGAACATTCTGATTCTTTGTCCTTTATATGAGAACTCTTTTTGATTTCTGGAAATCTTTAGGCTCAAAAATTTCACATCTATGGTTTGTTTCTTTCCCATTCATTTTGCTGAGTATTCAGTGGGCTGTGCATGTTCTCTATTTCTGAGAAATTATCTTAAATTCTTTTACTTATAATTTCCCCCACTTCATTTTCTCTGTTTCTCTCCTTCCAAAATTCCTAAAATTCAGATGTGGGACCTCCTGGGTTGCTTCTCTCATTTTCATTTTCCACTCATTTTTAAAAATTTCTTTGTCTTTTTTTTTTTAAAGAAATAAATTATATACTGTTCTTTTTTTTTTTTTTTTAGTTTCTGCTTTATAACAAAGTGAATCAGTCATAATACACATCTGTTCCCATATCCCTTCCCTCTTGCGTCTCCCTCCCTCCCACCCTCCCTATCCCACCCCTCCAGGTGGTCACAAAGCACCGAGCTGATCTCCCTGTGCTCTGCGGCTGCTTCCCACTACCTATCTACCTTACGTTTGGTAGTGTATATATGTCCATGCCTCTCTCTCGCTTTGTCACAGCTTACCCTTCCCCCTCCCCATATCCTCAAGTCCATTCTCAAGTAGGTCTGTGTCTTTATTCCTGTTTTACCCCTAGGTTCTTCATGACATTTTTTTTTCTTAAATTCCATGTATATGTGTTAGCATACGGTATTTGTCTTTCTCTTTCTGACTTACTTCACTCTGTATGACAGACTCTAGGTCTATCTACCTCAATACAAATAGCTCAATTTCGTTTCTTTTTATGGCTGAGTAATATTCCATTGTATATATGTGCCACATCTTCTTTATCCATTCATCCGATGATGGACACTTAGGTTGTTTCCATCTCCGGGCTATTGTGAATAGAGCTGCAATGAACATTTTGGTACATGTCTCTTTTTGAATTATGGTTTTCTCACGGTATATGCCTAGTAGTGGGATTGCTGGGTCATATGGTAGTTCTATTTGTAGTTTTTTAAGGAACCGCCATACTGTTCTCCATAGAGGCTGTACCAATTCACATTCCCACCAGCAGTGCAAGAGGGTTCCCTTTTCTCCACACCCTCTCCAGCATTTATTGTTTCTAGATTTTTTGATGGCCATTCTGACCGGTGTGAGATGATATCTCATTGTAGTTTTGATTTGCATTTCTCTAATGATTAATGATGTTGAGCATTCTTTCATGTGTTTGTTGGCAGTCTGTATATCTTCTTTGGAGAAATGTCTATTTAGGTCTTCTGCCCATTTTTGGATTGGGTTGTTTGTTTTTTTGCTATTGAGCTGCATGAGCTGCTTATAAATTTTGGAGATTAATCCTTTGTCAGTTGCTTCATTTGCAAATATTTTCTCCCATTCTGAGGGTTGTCTTTTGGTCTTGTTTATGGTTTCCTTTGCTGTGCAAAAGCTTTGAAGTTTCATTAGGTCCCATTTGTTTATTCTTGTTTTTATTTCCATTTCTCTAGGAGGCGGGTCCAAAAGGATCTTGCTGTGATTTATATCATAGAGTGTTCTGCCTGTGTTTTCCTCTAAGAGTTTGATAGTTTCTGACCTTACATTTAGGTCTTTAATCCATTTTGAGCTTATTTTTGTGTATGGTGTTAGGGAGTGATCTAATCTCATACTTTTACATGCCCCTGTCCAGTTTTCCCAGCACCACTTATTGAAGAGGCTGTCCTTTCTCCACTGTACATTCCTGCCTCCTTTATCAAAGATAAGTTGACCATATGTGCGTGGGTTTATCTCTGGGCTTTCTATCCTGTTCCATTGATCTATCTTTCTGTTTTTGTGCCAGTACCACACTGTCTTGATTACTACCACACTGTCTTTGTCTTTTTTGTTCTATTTGCTGTCCTATTTCCTTAACCTTCTCTTCTGTTGAATTTTCCATTTTTGCTCCAATAATTTCCATTTCAAAGTTACTCCTTTTGTTTTCTGAGTGTTCCTTTTATAGAGCACCCTGCAATTTCTTCTCATATCTCTGAGGACATTAACAGCAGGGGTTCTTGTTCACGATTTTCTCCTGCTCCCTCTATTGCCATGGTTTCCTGGTCTTTCTCTTGTTGTGGCTGCCATTATTTCATGGGCTAGAGATGACCTCAGTGTTTTTTACTTCTTCACAGCAGGCTCCAAGCCCACCAGTGCTAAATTCAAATCCTCACACATCCGATTGCTTTAAATATAGCCCAAAGAAGGGTATTTTTAGCCACCTGAGCCTGCCTGCTTTGCAAAACTGCACTCAGCATCAGCTTACCTTAGATAAGACAAACCCTGGGGCCATTAAAGACCCCAAATCTGGGCTTCCCTGGTGGTGCAGTGGTTGAGAGTCCGCCTGCCGATGCAGGGGACACGGGTTCGTGCCCTGGTCCGGGAAGATCCCACATGCCACGGAGCGGCTGGGCCCGTGAACCATGGCCGCTGAGCCTGCGCGTCCGGAGCCTGTGCTCCTCAGCGGGAGAGGCCGCAGCAGTGAGAGGCCTGCGTACCGCAAAAAAAAAAAAAGAAGACCCCAAATCTGCTTTTGCCCTTCAGGGGTCTCTGACCTGGAAAATCCCCACCGCACTGCTGAGTGATGCCACGGAGACACAAAAGTCCCCTCTGTGATTCCACTCTCTCCTGGGAGTTCCCTTGCCCTGTTCCCCCTCTGGGTGCCGCAGCTGCCCCTGTAAGGTCTCCTGCAGCTGTCTGTAAGGTCCTTTTCACACAGTCCCGACCCAGTAGGCCTGTTCTGTGATCCTGACACGTCATGGTCCCATCTCTTCCTGATCAGCCCTGAAATTCTCCACCTCACCAGACGTAAAGATGGGGGCTTTGCTCACATGTCTCGGCCGTCCACTCACATGTCATCGTGGGACTCTGGAAGGCCCTGGCTGTGGGCAGGGCTTGTCCACCACGAGCTTCCCTCAACTCCCAACTGTCAGCATCTAGATCTCATCTCTTGGTCAGTTTCTCCGGGGGAAAACCCTCCAGTCTCCCTCCTGAGGAGTCCAAGCCTGGCTGCCAGTACTCCGGATGCCCGGGGAGGAAAGGACCTGACCCTTGAAGGGTAGGGAGTGAAGGACAAGGCCACTCATCCACTGTGGGTCTGGGAGCCTGCACCCCTCAGGCTACCAACTAGACCCAGCTGGATCGAGGCCACCAGGCGCAGCTGAGACGTGGGTGCTGTACCAAAAACAAGGGGTTAAATGAATATCTACCTCCTGAATGGTGAGACCCTCCCCCCAAGCCCCTGTCCCAGGCACATAGTTTTTCCTAGGACAGGAGATGGTAAACTTCTTCTGTAAAGGGCCAGACAGCAAATATTTTAGGCTTTGCAGGCCACGTGGTCGATGTTACAACTCTTCAACTCTGCCATCCTAGCGCAAAGGCAACTGTGTAAACGAAGAAACGTGGCTACCTTCCAAAGTCGCTTTATTTATGGGCTGAAATTTGAATTTAATATAATTTTCACATGTCATGAACAATGATTCTTTTGATTTTTTTCCCAAGCATTTAAAAACATAAAATTCTATATATAAAATAGATAACCAACAAGGACCTACTGTACAGCACAGGGAACCCTACTCAATATTCTGTAATAACATATATGGGAAAGGAATCTGAAAAAGAATGACTGTATGTATATGTATAACTGAATCACTTTGCTGTACACCTGAAACTGATACAACATTGCAAATCAACTATACTCCAATAAAATTTAAAAAAATAAAAATAAAAACATAAAATTCTTAGGTCGCTAGCTCTACAAAAAATGTAGCAAGCTGCAGTTGGCCCAGTGGTGGAAGTTTGCCCATCCCAGTCCTAGAACATCGTGGTCGAGGGTTTATTGTCAAAGGCCTCTGAACCTCTCTTACTCCTCCCCTTAGCAATGCTCCCAGTGCTGATTTTTACCTGTAGGTATAAGGGTTACCGGTTCTCTCTCCCTCATGCAGCCTCCAAGACGTGCCATGGAAATGTAGACATTTATGAACTGCCTTGGAGTGGAAAAGGTGGTGACAGCGATTCCGAGAGTTCCTGCCAAGTTCTACCCCGGGTGGAACAAGTCGCTAATTGTTCTCTTTCCCTGGATTTTACCCAAGGTGATACAGGAATGCAGTGAGAGGAGATGTCTGGGGAGGGTGGGGCCCCTGAGACAGAGCCCTGACTCCCAGGCCTTGAGCTTATGAGTCAGAACCTCTGTCTCTGGCAAGAAAGATTGTTTTCCGTAGGCCAGGACCTTCTTAGCTCAGCTTCCAAGTTGTCAAGGAAAGAAATCCTCAGTTGCGGGGGCAAAATGGGGGTTTGGCAGAGAGAAGAGCTGCTTCTGCCACTTCTTTTTATTTTTGAGTTAATTTTTATTGGAGTGTAGTTGATTTACAAGGCTGTGTTAGTTTCAGGTGTGCAGCAAGGTGAATCAGTTATACATACACATATATCCGCTCTTTTTTAGATTCTTTTCCCATGTAGGTCATTACAGAGTATTGAGTAGGGTTCCCTGTGCTCTACAGTAGGTCCTTATTAGTTATCTATTTTATATATAGCAGTGTGTTTATGTCAGTCCCAATCTTCCGATTCTTAATGTGCATTTTGGGGGCAAATCAGGTCTACCTGCTAAGCCTCAATTTTTTTATCTCTAAAATGGGGATAATCATTCCCTACCTCATGGGGTAGTTGTGTGGATTAATCAAATAACATACCCCCTAAAGTCCCCATCACATCAAAAGGGCTCAACAAATGGCAGAGAGTGTAGTTCTAATTTATCTGGACAAGGAAACTCAGAGAGGTTAAGGCACCATCCAAAAGGCACACAGCTCGTTAAGGGTGGAGGCAGGAATAGAGTTTGTTTTCTCAACTCTCCAGCTGATATTCTTTCTTATACCCTGCACTGCTGGAAGAGGAGGTCTTAGTTCTTTTTCTTACCACACCTGAAATTCTACAGTAGGGAAGGTGTCAGGGCTGAAGGATATCAGGTCTGTTCCCCAACTCTTCTCACAGCCCGCTTGGTTTCTGCTGCAGGGGACAGACCCACTCGTCCCATGGCCAGACACTGGGCAAAGCAGACCTCTCTGCATCACACAGCACAGGGAGTATTGATGGGCATCACCTCTTCGCCACCTCCCCTCTCCCCCCTTCCTGCAGTCACCCCCATCTCTACCACCACGCGCTTCCTGATTCAAGCTCCCTTCCTCTGGACGGTTACAAAGATTCTTTGTAATGTGTTTACACAGGGAGGAGTGAGAGCAGGGGCCTGGCTGTACTCAAACCACAGGGGCCCCCAGCCCTGTTTACATAAAGAGAGAAGGAGACAAGACGGATGACCCCGTTGCCCGGGGGCCCGGATTGAAAACAGAACCCAAGTCCAGAGCCCAGGGCTCCTCGTTTCCTGGGGTACATCACACAGAAGCAGCACAGAGGCGCCGCTACCCAGGAGGCCTGTTTACTCGGCTGGGTGAGAGATGTTTGCACAGGGAGGGAGGTGGCAGTGCCATCTGGCTATTCTCTGGCTGAGCGGGGAAGCGGGCGGGGGACCTTCGCAGGTCAGGCCCTGTCCGTGTTCCAGGGCCTCAGGGAAGGCAGGCCCCTGACAACAGTCTTTTGGAGACGCTCTCGTCTCTTCTTTGAGAGTGAATCTGGCAGATTTGGGAAAAATTCTCAAAACAGTGCTAATTATTTTCCCCTTTAATTCATACCCACACCAAATAAATCATCTAGGACCTTTCAAAGTGGGGAGAAATGCCATTTTCAGCACTCAAGGAATGGTGATGTTTCATACACGAGGTACAGTTGACAAAGCATTGTCATTTCCACCGTTTCATGTGACCCTCAAGATAGCAAGGAGGTGGGTAGCTGCGGCCAAAATCATCCCTGTTTTACCGATGAGGAGCTGACACTTAGAGAGTCAAGTCACTGGCACGAAACCACACACCCAACAAGAGGCAGAGGCCCAGTGACTGCAGGTTATGAGCTTTTTCTACCTCGCCCCCTGCCTCCCACTTGACTGTAAAGCAAGGTGTGTGGAGACCTTGTTCCAATATGTTACGTCCTTCCAGTGGCTCCTGGGAGAGAGCCTTGCATCTCAGGGACCTAGTGGAAAGCAAAGGTGGTGTGAGCTGCAGCGCACTGTGCCCGGACCACGGAATCTGTCCATGGGTACCACCAATGGGGCATTCCCCGGGCACCAGACAGAGCCTTATGTGGACCAGCCGGGTGAAACTACACAGAACATACGCACTCTTCTACCACCAGCGGAATCATGGAGGAGGGGGAACGTGCTATAGGACCACCGAAGCTTTCCTCCAAGTTCATTTCTCCCTGCCTCCTCTTGGGCTTGTCCCCGTGCATTCAAACCTGTGCGTGTCTACCTGAAGCCGTTACCTGAGTTCCAGCTCTGTCCTTCAAGTCCAGCTGCCCTGCTCCATCCAAACTGCTGTGACCTGTGAGGTCAGCTGGAACCTCTCGGCTCTGCTCCCCTCCCCACTTAGCCCAGCTCCAGCACCTGACTCAGCACCTGGCCGGCCTCACTTCCTGGTCTTTCCCGTCGCTGTCAAATCCTGTCTCCCCTCTTTTCTCACCAATCCATCCTTCAGGGACCACTTTCCTGTGACAACTAATGTGCTACCATGTTTTACAGCTTGCAAAGTCCATTTGCCTACGTGCATATACACAAACATTCATACCGACTCACATTTAGCAATTAGCTTCTCCTCCCTGCTGGATCTCTATTCATCCCCTGCCTAAACTACCAATACTGGGTTGTTATTTTTTAAAATATTTATTTATTTGTGTTTTTATTTATTTATTTATTCATTTATTTATTTGGCTGTGCCGGGTCTTAGTTGCAGCATGTGGGATCTAGTTCCCTGACCAGGGATCGAACCCGGGCCCTCTGCATCAGGAGTGTGCAGTCTTAACCACTGGACCACCAGGGAAGTCCCTCTAACACTGGTTGTTTGTGAGTTGTTGGGGTTTTTTTGTCTTTGCCTTCAATGCACCTGAGCTCTGCCTGCCATTTTTCTTTTAACCGACCTACGTTAAGATCTTCACTACCTTCCTGATAAATTGCTCCTTATACGCTTTCAAGCATTCTTCCTAATGTGAAGGTCTCACTTCCTTTCCTCCAAAAATTCTAACTAGCCCTCTCCTGTCTCTTTCTTCTCTCTCAACATTCAGAGCCTGTCATCGATTGTTAAAATGTGACTCCTGGGGCTTCCCTGGTGGCGCAGTGGTTGAGAGTCCGCCTGCCGATGCAGGGGACGCGAGTTCGTGCCCCGGTCCGGGAAGATCCCACATGCCGTGGAGTGGCTGGGCCCGCGAGCCGTGGCCGCTGAGCCTGCGCGTCCGGAGCCTGTGCTCCGCAACGGGAGAGGCCACAGCAGCGAGAGGCCCGCGTACCGCAAAAAAAAAAAAAAAAAATGTGACTCCTGGAACCAGCAACTTTAAGGGTCAGGTGGCCATGAATGACAGTTCACCCCATGGCCAGCCACCCCGTGCTGCCTGGGTGTGTTTGCACATCCACACCTTGCTTCTACCCTGCCAGCTCCCTGCAGCAGTGACAGTCCTTTACCTTTATAAACTACACAGATGTTTAGAGGAAGCTCTGGGTTAGTTCAGCTGCTCTCTGGGTTCTATCCCAACTCAAACACGTCCTGTGTTCTATTACCTATGGGTTTGGCATTATACCGAAGGCAATTTGGGGGAGGCACTGTGAGAGGTGACTCCCAGCTTGCCTGTGATTGAAACTCTGACCATCAGAGAAGTCCTAGTAACATGTCCTAAAGTTGAGTCCTAGAATTTCATAGAGGGGCATGCAAAGCCTTGTGCCAGCCCTAAATGGACCAGAGTTCTAGATAAATCCTAAACCAGGACTTCAGGCACAGGGACAAGTCAGGATTCCAGACACGGGAACTCAGATCCAAGGAGACCTGGTCTTTGGAACAAAACAGAAATTCAGGTCATAGGTCATAGAACTGGTGCCCAAGAGCAACCAGAGTGACCTTGTGCTGAGATCTGAGGGTCAGCTGGGTCCCCTCACATCTTCCCCTGATATGAATGGGCCTGCAAACAAGGGGGCAGCTCACCTGTGAAAGGACCACCAGTGGTCCCAGCTGGGCAGAACCAAGCAGGACTTGACTTCCTCCTCCTTCTGGGTCACCTCACTGCAGTCCAACCACTTCTCATTTCTGCGTTTAAAACTTAAGACTAGGGCTTGCCTGGTGGAGCAGTGTTTGAGAGTCTGCCTGCCGATGCAGGGGACACAGGTTCGTGCCCCGGGCCGGGAAGATCCCACATGCCGCAGAGAGGCTGGGCCTGTGAGCCATGGCCGCTGAGCCTGCGCGTCTGGAGCCTGTGCTCCATCCGCAACGGGAGAGGCCACAACAGTGAGAGGCCTGCATACCGCAAAAACAAACAAACAAACAAACAAAACCTTAAGACTAACTCAAAAATATATGCACCCCATGTCTATTGCAGCATTATTTACAATAGCCAAGATATAGAAACAACCTAAGTGTCCATCAATGGGTAAGTGGATAAAGAAAATGTGGTATCGGACTTCCCCGGTGGCACAGTGTTTAGGAATCCGCCTGCCAATGCAGGGGACATGGGTTCAAGCCCTGGTCCAGGAAGATCCCCCATGCCTCAGAGCAACTAAGCCCGTATGCCGCAACTACTGAGCCTGCGCTCTAGGGCCCTTGAGCCACAGCTACTGAGCCCACCTGCCACAACTACTGAAGCCCACGCGCATAGAGCCCATGCTCCGCAACAAGAGAAGCCACCGCAATGAGAAGCCCACGCACCGCAATGAAGAGTAGCCCTCGCTCGCTGCAACTAGAGAAAGCCTGTGCGCAGCAACGAAGATCCAATGCAGCCTAAATAAATAAATAAATAGAAAAATGGTACAGATGAACCCGTTTGCAGGGCAGAAATAGAGACACAGATGTAGAGAACAAACGTATGGACACCAAGGGGGGAAAGCGGCGGGGGTGGTTGTGGTGGTGGTGTGATGAATTGGGAGATTGGGATTGACATGTATACACTAATACGGATAAAACAGATAACGAATAAGAACCTGCTGTATAAAAAAATAAAACAAAATTTAAAAAAAGACATAAAATATTAATGAAGTATTTAGCGTAGTTGACATGGACATATACTAGATTAGTTGATTTGTTTTTTTTTTGTTTTCCCATGTCTATTTCGTTCTTAAGTAGTGTGTAAATATGTAGCCCATTTGCAGTGTTCTCTTACAATAGTAAGATAGTGATTGTCATGAAGCTCCTATGAAATGTACCACCACCCTACCCCACCCCTTTGCAATCTATATATATAAGTGTGTATCCCTAGAATGACTATTGGCATTGTCAGCTCAACTCTGAATTGCTTGTCTAGGTGAGGTCTCTGAGAGGCCAGTGTGTCCCCTGAAAGTGTTAGGTTACCATTTCAGTCACCAAGATTACAAGTGGTGGTTCATATAGGAAATGAGACCACCAGAAGATTGACTTCAAGCAGATAGGAGGGGAAATTACTTTTTCCAGCCCTTATCCTCTGAGATTTGAACTTTGAATTGCTTGCTAGTACCGCAAGAGAAGAAAGGTGACTTCTATCATGTAGAAGCACGCTTAGAGTATTCCTTCTTGGAACCCAAGCCACATGGAGAAGCTGTGTGGAGAACAATCAAGGCCTTCAATCAACAGCCCCAGCTGAGTTCCCAGACGACGAGCAGCACCAACTGCCCGCCCCAAGAGCGAGCCATAGTGGATATTCCAGCCGGGTTGAGCCTTCAGAAGACTGCAGCCCTCACACATGGTATAGAATTGCACTGTTGGGTCCAGTTAACCCACACAGAAATTGTAAGAGGCTATAAATACTTGTTGATTTAAAAAATAATAATAATAAAATAATAAATAAATTTATTAAAAAAAGAAAATGTGTGTGTGTGTGTACTTCAATATTATTCAACCATAAAAAAGAATGAAATCTTGCTATTTGCAGTAACATGGGTGGACCTGGAGGGCATTATGCTAAGTGAAATAAGTCAGACAGAGAAAGACAAATACCATACAATCTCACTTATACGTGGAATCTAAAAAAAAAAAAGCCGAGCTTGTAGATACAGAGAACAGATTGGTGGCTGCCAGAGGCTCGAGAGTCAGGGTTAGTGGTGAAAAGAGTCAAAAGGTACAAACTTCCAGTTATAAAATAAATAAGTCCTGGGGATGCAATGTACAGCATGGCAACTATATTTAATAATACCATATTGCATATTTGAAAGTTGCTAAGAGAGTAGGTCTGAAAAGTTCTCATCACGGGATAAAACAATTTTGTAACTATGTGTGGTGGCGGATGTTAACCTGACATTGTGGTGATTGTTTTGCAATATATACAAACATTGAATCATTATGCTGTATACCTGGAACTAATATAAGGTTATACATGAATTATACCTCAATTTTAAAAAATTAAGTACAGAAGAAATGGTACCCCAATCCAAAACCATGACTCTCCAGGTCTGGTATTTTGTCATTAAAGGGGAACACAAGAGATATTTTTGCAATTGTGTACACTCAGCATCAAAGAACCTCAGGCTCATAGATGCATCTTGAGGATTCATCCAGTCTGCCTTTTCTCAGATACAACATTCCCAACAAGAGACTATCCACCCTCTTTTTGACCATCTTTGAAACCATCCCTTCCTAAGGCAAAGCTCTTTCTTCTTTCTTACAAAGATTTTCCTATTGAGCCAGAATTGACCTTCCTAATAATTCCTACACAGTGGTCTTTGCTTTGTCTGCTGGAATCGCAAAAGAGAAAGCTACTTCCTTTTCTGCATGTGGAAACAAGAGTCAGTCATTGTTATGGGCTGAATTATGTATCATCGTCCCCACACCCAAAGTGCATGTGTTGAAGTCCTAACCCCCAGTACCTCAGAAGGTGACTGGATTTGGAGACAGGGTCTTTGAAGAGGTAATTAAATTTAAATGAGGTGGACTTCCCTGGTGGAGCAGTGGTTAAGAATCCGCCTGCCAGTGCAGGGGACACGAGTTCGAGCCCTGGTCTGGGAAAATCCCACATGCCGCGGAGCAACTAAGCCCGTGCACCACAACTAGTGAGCCTATGCTTTAGAGCTCGCGAGCCACAACTACTGAAGTCTGTGCACCTAGAGCCCGTGCTCCTCAACAAGAGAAGCCACTGCAATGAGAAGCCCGCGCACCGCAACGAAGACCCAATGCAGCCAAAAATAAATAAATAAATAAATTTATTTAAAAATAATGATTAAGATGGTAACTTAAAAAAAAATTTAAATGAGGTCCCTGGGGTGGGCCCTAATCCAGTAGGACTGGTGTCCTTAAAAGAAGAGGAGATTAGGACACAAACACACAGAGGGAAGACCAGTGAGGACACAGGGAGAAGGCCATCTGCAAACCAAGGAGGGAGGCCTCAGAAGGAACCAAGCCTCCAGATGTTAAGACAATATATTGTTATGGCGGCCACTGCAGACTAATACAGGCTCCCAGCTAAGCCCCCTCTTCAGCCTAAGCAGACCCTGCTCTTCTTACTGAGCAGGGATCTTCCCTTGCTCCTTCCCCATGTGGCTACCTCTCCCCTCCCTGCACTCTGGTTAGTTCCAGTGCCCAGAGGCGAAGCCCTGCAACCAGTTGCCCTGACCATTTGTGGAGGAAGACATGCCTCTCACTTCATTGGACTCTGTGTTGCTGCTCACAGAGACTAAGATTTATTTAACTTTGATTGACTCACCCTTGGCTCCCTTTGAGCTTACAGTCCGTAAAGAACCCCAGGGCTCGTTCACTAACATTACTGTCAAAAAGCCACATCTTCCACTTCTGGGCCTTCTATGCTTATTTTTTCCAGACTGATGTTCCAGCTTAGATGGTAGCCACAGGGATGTTTTGTAGACTTTTCCCCCTACAAGCAGAACACTTGGCCCTGTTATATTTTAACTCATCCATTCCCTGTCTGTGGATTGGGGTCGGGGGAGGAGGGACAGAAATTGCTTTTCTACCTTCAACACATTAGTTAACACCGTTAGCTTAGGATCATGTGCTAATCCAACTTTATGACACCAACATTCTTGAGTATGACACTGATAAAAGAGGAAACAGGTCATATAAAGCACATATAAGAGGATCTTGTTGGGGCTTCCCTGGTGGCGCAGTGGTTAAGAATCCACCTGCCAATGTAGGGGATACAGGTTCAAGCCCTGGGACTCCACATGCCGTGGAGCAACTAGGCCCATGAACCACAACTACTGAGCCCGCGTGCCACAACTACTGAGCCCACGTGCCACAACTACTGAAGCCCACGCTCCGCAACGAGAGAAGCCGCCGCAATGAGAAGCCCACGTGACGCGATGAAGAGTAGCCCCCGCTCGCCACAACTAGAGAAAGCCCGCGCGCAGCAATGGAGACCCAGCGCAGCCACAAATAAATAAATAAATAAATAAATAAAATAAGAGGATCTTGTTGAACGAGAATAGCAGTATGGAGCCCAGTGGTAGCAGTCTCTGGAGACTCCATTTAAAGTTGATATGAATTTGTTAATAGAACTTGGGTCTGGTAATTCAACCAACTAAAAATTCCATCCAACTCTGCCCTTACCTGCCTTCCATTTATATAGCAAATAGTCATTGAGGGCCACATTTTTCCAGCCTGTCCCCCAGGAATACGATCCATAAAATCACTATCTTCTCTACAAAGCAATATCTCCAGGTATTTGTCCTTTGTACTTTGCACGAGCATCTTCATTCTAGTGTTCCATGACTTAATGATTAAGCCTGTTTTACTCCAGTCATGCCACCTATAATTTTTCAGACTTACAAGTCTTACATATAATATCCTCCTGGACTTCTACTTCTGGCCATATAGCAGGTAAGAAGATTAGAGAAACTCCCCCTGTAGAGCATACCGAAAAACGATGGGTTCCATGAAAAAGACATCTTTTATTAATACTGTATGTGAAAGAGCTGGTTGGAAAGTAAGGGAATTCCCTGGAGGCCAGAAAGGACAATCCAGAGCGATAAGCACACCCGTGAGAGACTTCTCCCTGAAGCGTCTGCTCACCTCTGGTGTCCAGAGCGTGGGGGTTTTTTTGTTTTTTTTTTCTGCGGAGCACAGGCTCTGGACGCGCACAGCCCCATGCTCTGGGGCTTCCCTGGTGGCGCAGTGATTGAGAGTCTGCCTGCCAATGCAGGGGACGCGGGTTCATGCCCTGGTCTGGGAAGATCCCACATGCCGTGGAGTGGCTGGGCCTGTGAGCCACGGCTGCTGAGCCTGCGCATCCAGAGCCTGTGCTCCGCAATGAGAGAGGCCGCAACAGTGAGAGGCCCGTGTACCGCAAAAAAAAAGAAATCATCAGAGATGCCTTTAATGAGTATGCACAAAATTGGTTTGCTTTTTTCACAGCACCACTATGAAACTATCTTGATTATTTACTTGCGTCTTTTCCCCCATGTGGATGTAAGCTCCATTATTTCCTCTTCTGATTCAGATTATGATAAGAATAACAATAATAATGATAATGATAGGTAACAGGCCTTGAGTATTAACTGTGTACCAAGCATTTTGCTATGCATTTAATACATTATTTATACATTATGTCATTTAATGCTCACAAAGACTTCATGAGGTTAGTATCATTTTCACCCTTGTCAATTGATTATCAATAATGATCAGTTATTAATTATCATTATTTTACATATGAAGGAACTGAAGCCTTAGAGAGGTTATTAAAAAGCCCCCAAACACAACCATGCAGTGAGTTACAGAAGTAAGACCTGTAGCAACTATGCCTATTTTCTTCCTTATTTGTAGTATATAGTTATATATGTATTTATATATTTCTATGTATTTACTAATCTGTCCTTTTTCTTCTGTTTCTCCTATTATTTTATATAAAGAGTGTTACTAATTTTACATCAGAAATGGTTAACTACAATTTAGATTTTAGGTTACAGACTATACAGGTGAGATTGGAACTGAACCAGATATTAACACCCAATGGTGAATAAGTGACTGATGGGGATTTGTGGAAATGCACAAAAGCATTTCACATGTATGAGGGATCATTGCAACAACTTAAGTGAAAGTACAATGTGTTTTGTTGTTGCTGCTGCCACATGGAAGTTAAATCTTGATGAACAGTGAGAATGAGTGCAGTGGACTCTTCCTGTCTGCTCTCAGCTCCCAGCTTGATTCTCTCCCTTCTGGCTCCCACTCTGTATGGAAGAAGCTAGGACCATGCAAATTACACTTTCCAGACTCCTTTGCCAGCAGGTGATTCTGGTGTCATTTCCTTTGGGGGTAGTGGCAGCAGCAACATCTTTGATGGTGGTGATGGCAAGCTGACAGTTGATGGTGAAGCAATGGCCTGAGGATGCAGGTCCGTACGTGCCCAGGACTTGGGAACTGGATGGACAGCCTGCAGGGAGAGTTTGAAGAATTCTTCTCCCAGGAAGTTATGGTGGGCAGAACGATCCCCCCCCCCCAAAGATATCTATGCCCTAATCCTGAAACCTGTGAATATGTTATCTTTCATGGTGAGAAGTCCTTTGCAGGACTTCCCTGGTGGTGCAGTGGTTAAGAATCCACTTGCCAATGCAGGGGACGTGGGTTCGAGTCCTGGTCCAGGAAGATCCCACAGGCCGTGAAGCAACGAAGCCCATGTGCCACAACCACTGAGCCTGTGCTCTAGAGCCCGCGAGCCACAACTACTGAGCCCACATGCCACAAATACTGAAGCCCGTGCACCTAGAGCCTGTGCTCCACAACAAGAGAAGCCACCACAATGAGAAGCCTGCGCACCGCAATGAAGAGTAGCCCCCACTCGCCACAACTAGAGGAAGCTCACACGCAGCAATGAAGACCCAGTGCAGCCAAATAGAACAGGGAGATCAGCGGGTGCTTTGTGACCACCTAGAGGGGTGGGATAGGGAGGGTGGGAGGGAGATGCAAGAGGGAGGGGACATGGGGATATATGTATAGTATAGCTGATTCACTTTGTTGTACAGCAGAAACTAACACACCATTGTAAAGCACTTACACTCCAATAAAGATGTTAAAAAAAACCAAAACAACCAGCTACATCCCTCAATATCCTTCTCCCAGAGGGCCCACCCACCTCCAGGATGTACAATTTTCTCATGCAGTGCAAAGAAAAAGACTATTTTTTTAAAGGGAAGGAATTGCAATAGTGCTTCCATATTGTTGGTGGAGGATCAGCATTCACTTCACGTTCGGATGGCTCTTTGTTTAGGAAAACCCCTGGAGGGGACTTGTATAAGAAAGAGAAGGTCCCTCGGCCCTGGGGCTCTTTAGACAAGAGGTAGCACACAGGGCCACCTGCAAATCTCTCTGCACCCAACTCAGAGGGGGTGTATTGTGTGCGTGCCCAGTGCCAGTGTGCCCCTCGTTTGTTTGCTGAGTACCAAGTAAAAATTGAGAAACTTCATCTAAAAATCCCATTTCTCTTTTCTCCTTGGAAGAATTAGCCTTTCTGGAAATTCTGAGTCCACACCTGGCTTGGCAGCAATAGCCTGAAGTGTGAGTGCCTCCCTCGGCCAGGGCCTGTGCTCAACAGATGGACAGCCACCCACAGTCCCACTTCAAGCTCAGGTAACAATTAAATTTATCCCAGCCACTGGCTGCCTGGCCCCTGTGGGTACTTGGGGGTGGGGCAGATGGACGTACATAAAGAGACATCGATATTCAATAGAATAAAAGCTCCAAGAGATTGTTAAAATCCTAGAAGAAAGAAGATGAGAGGGAGGATCTGGGTAAAGCAGAGAGCTTGGGTGCCAGGGGAGAGCTAAGCATTAGCGAGCTGGGCAGGTATAAATTCCCGATGGCTGCAGTGGTTGCAAATGTTGAATATTCACCTTGAGTTTGATTCCAATCCGCATGTTATCATTTTCCTCATTGATTCAGAAACTGAGGATTAAATCTATTGTGCACAGCAATCTTTTTTCTTCCCAGCATTTTATCCAGAAATATGTTTGCACAGCATATCAGAGGTAATGGAGCAGATGAGGGGGGCGACCATGCTGTAGGAAAGCCCAGCTCAGGGACACAGCCACTGCACCCAGACGCGCTGACAAGGGCCAGATAGCAGGCTCGCTGCTGGTGGTGGTCTCTCTGTGGAGCCACAGGAAGCAAGAGGGGACAGGTGGGAAGGCCAGGGGCCACACACAGTGGGACAGCTGGGGTCACAGAGGATGTGCCATGCAGGGGCAGGGGGAGGGGGGAGGCGTGAGGGCCAGGCCCTCAGTCAGCACAGAGGTGGCCGACCTGAGAAAGGTCCTCACGTGGGGACTGCTCCTTCCCTGGCCTGGCCCCTTCCACCCCGCCCTGCTCTGCCCACAGCCTCGCTGGCACAGGTGCACAACAATCTTGTGTTATGGACCTTTCATAAGTCCAGGAACTGAAGAAGAGGCTTTTCCAAGCCAGGGGACTCAGAGTAGACAACAGCAGGCAGTGGCACTTAGGGGCAGCAGGAGGAGAAGCTGACCTTGTCACAGCTGACCTTGTCACAGCTGACCTTGGAGGAGGCTTGAGACAACCCCTTTTTCTTTTTTTTTAAATTAATTTTTATTGGAGTATAGTTGATTTACAATGTTGTGTTAGTTTCAGGTGTACAGCAAAGTGAATCAGTTATACATATACATATTTCCGCTCTTTTTTAGATTCTATTCCCATATAGGTCATTATAGAGTACAGAGTAGATTTCCCTGTGCTATGAAGAGACAACCCCTTTTTCTACTACCAGAGAGTAACCTTTGGAAGAGGGGCCCCACAGATCCCTTAATTCTGCCCTGGGAAACCTGCAGTCAGGACAGAGAAGTGTATTTATATGGCTCTGGATATATGCATCATTTCACTTTGTATTTTGGGGACCCATGCATTGATCTAATATCCCCACCAGACTTTAAACTTCTCGAAGACCAGTGCTATGTCACTTTTGTATCCTCCAAAGTCAAGCATAATCCCTGATACATATTATATGATCAATGGTTATGAATATATAAATAAGTTTTGCCATAACTCTGATGTGACCCAATAAATTAAGCAAGATCAATGGAAGGACATTTGCCACCCTTCTGGTGTAAGTAGATTTGCTGCAGGACAAAGATAAGAATTAAACCTCTTTGGGGAAGAAATATGGTTGTATGCATATTTTTTATTGAAGTGTATAGTTGATATACAATATTATATAAGTCACAGGGGAAATGTGATTCACAATTTTTAAAGGTTATACTCCATTTATAGTTATTATAAAATATTGGCTATATTCCCTGTGTTGTACAATATATCCTTGTAGCTTATTTTATACATAATAGTTTGTACCTCTTACTTCCCACACCTATATTCCCCCTCCCCCCTTCCCTCTCCCACTGATATCCACTAGTTTGTTTTCTATATCTGTGAATCTGTTTCCTTTTTGTTATATTCTCTAGTTTGTTGTATTTTTTAGTCCATATATAACTGCTATCAGATGGTATTTGTCTTTCTCTGTCTGACCTATTTCACTTAGCATAATACCCTCCAAGTCCATCCACGTTGTTGCAAATGGAAAATTTTCATTCTTTTTTATGGCTGAGTAATATTCCATTGTATACACACACCACATCTTCGTAATCCATTCATCTGTTGATGGACTCTTAGGTTGCTTCCACATCTTGGCAATTGTAAATAATGGTAATATATATATATATATGTACATATATATATATTTTTTAACTCAGTAAACTTGCTTGTCAGAATCTGTCCTATTTAAATAATCCAAAAGACATCTGCACAGAGATCTTCATTTAAATATTGCTTAACCTAGCGAAACTTTTGAAGTATTCAGCATGTCTAGAAATACAGGAATTATTAAATAATTAATGGTACAGCTGCTTGACGGAATACTATACAGCTATTAAAATGATAATTATACATTCTGTGTAGCAAAATTTTAAATGTTAATGATATGATATTAAGGTTTTTTAAGTAGTATGCATTATTTCACATCAACCACATGGGGCTTTTCTTTGTGGCAAGGAACAAAGTGAGACTCTTTTGTTGGCAAGGGATTTATTCTAAGGACACACGGACACATGGGGAAGTAGGGAGACAGGATACAAGAGCATCTGCAGCAAAGTCAAGTGGTGCAGAGAATAAAACTTTGGAACCTGAGGGTTATTCAGGCTGTCACCTCCTCATGCTGTGGGTTCTCAGCACTAGGTGGCTGGGCTCCCTTCTGTGAGCTCTGCCATGTGGTGCATCAGCCACTCTTGGTCTTTGTTTCTATAGCTCAGTTGAGTTTTCTCTACTGAAACCACTGCTTACCCATGACACCCATGGCTTTGTGGCTTCTGTCACCTAATGCCTTCTGCTGACTGATTTCTGCTTGGCCCCAGTTTTCTGTGTGTCTCACATTTGAACTCCCCAAGAAAGGAGATCTAGTTGCTTTAGTTCCCTACTATCCCATTCATCAGAGCTCTCAGACCAGACCACCACAGCATATAAGCTGTGTTTCCATCAAGTGCCCAAAACTGTTCCCATCAGCTCTGGTCCAAAAAGTGGCCACACAATATGAATGTGGCAGGTGCTTCAAGTACACCAGCCACATATCCAATACAATCATAGTTTTGAACCATGTTTAAAACAATAAAAACATATACATATGAAAACAGATAGGAAAGGGATACATTAAAACCATCATAGTTGGGTTACGATGGAGGGATTACAGCTGATTATTTTTCTCCATTTTGCAATTTTCATTTAATGAAACTGTAATTGCCTTTTAGTTTTCAAATATTTTTTAAAAAGTAATCTCCTCCAAGCAATAGGAGTCATGCAACCAAGCTATTAAGTTCAGTCTCTCCCCCAAACTTGCCTTGGAATATACAGCAAAGTCACAATCATTAAAGCCTGTGGTCACCCTTGCTCAGCAGGCGGAGTATTATTTCTGCTTTATCTTGCCAGGTGAAGGCCTTAATTGTTGTAGGTTGTGAAAGCACCTTGAAGGCAAAAGTGTCTGTTATTATTCTGAAAACTTCTTTCAAATCGCTATAATAGCATATGTCACATGAGCAGAACATAGAACCTGTAACTAGCTTGGTTGTAGAAAGACGTCCTTCATCCACAGGCCAAGTATTTAAAAATACCACCAACTCAATTGTCAGACATCTTCAGGGCCCGAGAGAAACTACCACGGCAGTTTTGTGAAACCAGCCACCGCTGGCTTCACTTTGACCTTCCTCTGTGTACACCCTTCTTTCAGCTCCCTCCTCTGCCACAGACATACAATTATTAAGTAGTATTATTGCTTGGTAATAACTATAATTACTACAAGGACTGCCCGAGATGAAAAAGGAGAAATCGAATTATCAGATGGACTGGTGTCAGAACTGGACAGTCTGTTTGTATCTCGAAAGGCCTGAATCCCTTCTCCTTCGTCCCCAGCCTTCACACGGGGCGCACAGGCTGAGGGCGGAGACCCCAAAGCGGGAGACAGGACCACGGCAGTGAAGGGGACTGGTCCAGCGTTCGGGAACCGAGATGCCAAAACCTCCCGCGCTCCTAGAGAGGACGCGGAAGCGCGGCGCAGTCCCGGAAGACGAGGTGCTGACACACTTCCGGCCTTTGTGACTCATTGTGTCTGTGTCGAGGCGTTAGGAGGGCCTAGATCCGTGTGCGGCGCCCTTCAGCCGGCCTGATCCCCAGAGTCAGCTCCCCTTGCTCGCCCAGCGACCCCAGGCCGCTCCCGGGGCTCACGGTGAGACTTGGGGCCGGCCTCTGTGGGGGGCGGGCGGGGCCGCAGGGGTGTGTGCGTGGGGGTGGGCTCTGCAGCTGCGGCCCCGGGGTCCTCTCCGGGCGGCCGGGGCGCAGCGTGAAGCGAGTCCGTGCCCGCGTCCCCGCCCCAGGCCCGGCCGTCCCCTCCCCACCGCGGGCCCAGGCGGGGAGGGGGCGACGGTCCTTGGCCGGGGGTCCTGGGAGGCCGTCTGCGGGCCCCTTCCGGGCCCCTCTCCTGCAGTGTCGTCATCGTCGCTTGACGTTTCTGAGAACCGGGTCGCGAGCGAACCGACCCCTGTCTGAATGTTCTGCTCTGCTTTCGTCGCCATTTGCTTTGATTCCAGTGAGAGATTTTTTTTTCGGGGTCCTTGCAGGACCTCGAGGTGAAAAATGCGGAAGGCTGAGAAATGGACACGTTTCAAGGTGCCGCATACGTGTTTCCAGATCACCTGCTTCTCCGCATCCCACCCCCACCCCCGAGCGGTGATTAAAGAGCTTTTGAAACCTAGTCAGAGCGGGTAAAGAATGATTCGGGTCTAGTAGAGATTATATGTACATCCCACTCTCTTTCAGCTTTATGGACTATTTCGAAGGCTTTTGAAAACGAGCTGTCCGGTAGATGAGGTGGATTTTCCATTTCTGGGTGGTAGTTATTCTGCCTGACTTGGAAGGGGTGAAGAGTGAAAGGAATTTGTGGAAATTGCGCGGGGTCATTAGGAGACTGATTAACTGAGTGACCTTGGATAAGATAAGACACTTCCGCCAACTCTCAGTTTTGTCATCAATCAGATTAACTAGGTTTTCTCCAAAGGCCCTTCCAACTTTGAGATAATTTGATTTGGTCAATATAATTGAAAGATTCAGCTACAGCTCAGCCTGACACTGACCCCCTGCCCTCCGTTTCCTGCAGTGCCTCCAGTACTCAATAACATACTTTCATTACAGAGAGCAGCTGTTACATGGCCTGGGACCAAAGAAAGCATTTATTGTACAGACTATTGCTAGGCTGATTGGAGGTGGTCAGTAAATAGTTGTCGAATTGAACTGTGGAGGATTCATTGTAACCAGTCAACAAAGCCCTGTTACTGTATTTGCCAGCCACGTGTGGAGAAATAGCTCTATTACTTAGGGAACCATAATGATCATTTGCCCCAGAATGTTTCTCCAAGTTTGTATTGTCTCTGAATTACTATGCACGATGCTTGTTCATTATTTCAGGCAGTTTTCACCAATCTTAAAATACAAACAGGGAAGCTAGCTACTTAATATCATAGTCTTTTGCTGATTTCCTACTTGATCTAAGCATTTAAATTTTTTCTAACTTTATATTGTATCTAAATACAGATGAGTGTTATGTTAAATGTTACCTTTTCATTCTGAGTATCAGTATTTGGGTAGCTAGTTGTCTTTTTTTTTTTTTCTTCCGGTACGTGGGCCTCTCACTGTTGTGGCCTCTCCCGTTGCGGAGCACAGGCTCCGGACGCGCAGGCTCAGCGGCCATGGCTCACGGGCCCAGCCGCTCCGCGGCATGTAGGATCTTCCCGGACCGGGGCATGAACCCGTGTCCCCTGCATCGGCAGGCGGACTCTCAACCACTGCGCCACCAGGGAAGCCCTAGTTGTCTTTTTTTTTTTTTTTTTTTCCTAGTTGTCTTTTAAAGGTAGCTTTTTCATGTTTTAAAACATGTTAGAGCTCTGTTCAGAAATGGGTGGGAGGCAGTTTAAACTTTGAGGACTATGCCCTGGAAAAGATACTGGCCTGTTTAGAAAATAGGCTTTGGAATAAACTGAGCTTGTAACTCCAAGCCTTTTTTTGTAAGAAAATCTTTCGTATTTACCTTCGGGGAGAACCAGGTACTGGGGGTGATCTTATCTAAATCGGATAGCGTGTCAGAATGGTTTTCAGCTCAAAGGGACCCCAGAGGTAGTTTTCTGCTCCTCTGTTCCCTCCCCCACCCTGCCCCAATTTGACAGATAAGGATACTGGATGTCAGAGAGGTTAAATAACTCACCCAGGGAGGGACTCACTCTTACTCAAGGGAGACTAGGATTCAGGTGTTCCACCCTGTGCTACTTTCACTATTACAGGATTTCTCCTGTTGCTTAATCTTTTAAGCAGGCTGAAAATTGGAAAGTATAGTTACATCTCTTAAGTTTATTGAAAAAATTTAAAACACTTCTCTAGTGCCTACTAAATGCCAGAGACTGTTTTCAGCACTTCATATATGTTAACTCCTATAATCCTCACAGCAGCTCTGTGAGACAAATACTGTTTTTTAACCCAGAGAAGAAACATCTGTACTTAGAGTAACTAACCTAAAATCAGCTGGTAAGTGGTGATGCAGCTTAGTGAAACTCTTCCACGCCTGTAATTTGAGGGCAACTTTGAATGCTGTATGAATGGGCCAAAAAGAGTAACATTCAGTCAAGTATTTTTTAAAAACTAGTGCTTGCAAAGAGGTCATACTAAGTGGTCTAAGAGGTACAAAGACGCATACTCTTAACAATAGCCCAGTCGAAGAAGATGGCATGAAAAATTAAATTACCAAGAAAGAACTTGAATAGCAGATGCTTGGTGGAGACCATTAGGGCTTAGAGTTTAGAGAGAGGAGAAAAGATTGTGTGCACAGATCCTCTGAAACCTAAAATAAAACCCAACCCTTCCACCGCTATTGTGGCTTTTCTCCTGCCCAAAGTAGGAGCAGAGAAATGGCGGGGGGGAGGGTACCTGTCAAAATTGGGGGAAGAGGGGCTGTGACCGTGCCCTCATCTCTGTCCCTTAAGGTCTCACTTCCTCCTCAGAATCCCTTCCTGTTGAGTCCCACTGACCCAAGGAGCATCCTACTCTTCAAAACTGGCTAAGGTGTGGGCACAAATTAAGATTCCTTTCCTTTAGTCTCCTTAAATGCCTAAGATGGAACAGAATTTTCATAAATGAGATTTCTGACACCAGGCTAGATGCCACACTAGCTCTGCTCAGTTGTCTCTTTTGAAGGTCCCACCTGGTTAGAGTTTAGATGATTCCCACTTGCATCTCCTGCCGTGTCTCCTTAGTCACGCAGCTCTCCAGTGAAAACAGTGGATGGCAGGTGAGGCCCATTCCTGAGTGGTCATCCTTCATGGGCCTTCCTCTTCGAAAGAATCCGTGTGTCCGCAGAAGCCCTTCCTTACCCCACACGTTGGGACAGAATGAGTTTAGTATGGTGGTTGGAGCTTGAACTGAGGGGTTCCACAGACCTAATTTCACATCCTCACTCTACCGTTCAATTGCTCTGTGACCTTGGGTATGTTATTTAACATCTGTAAACCTTAGTTTTTTCATTATACAGTGAGACAACAATGGTACCTACCTCCTGAGGGTGTTGTGTGAAATGCCTGGTACATAGAAAGCACTCAGTTAACATTGGTTCTTCCTATAATGCCTACTAGGGGCCTCTTGAACAGATGAGGGGCAAGTTGCATTTTAGCTTAGCTCTGAAGGATAAGTAGGATTTGAAAAGTCAGAGAAGACTGGGAGGGAAATCCCAGGCATTATCATGGGAGAAAAGGATGGTGTTCAAAATACAAGACATATTTAGGAAGTACTGAGTAGACTCATTTTGCTGGATGGAAAAGGTTCATGCAGGGGAGGGAGAGAAATTCATGGGAAATGAAGCTTGATGGGGAAACTGGGACCAGGTGCTGGGGAGTATTGACTGCAAGGCTCTAGAGTTTTAGGAAGAGGTCTGAGAGCAAGGTGGGAGGTGAACTGGGGTGGGGGATGAAGGCAGGGCACCAAAGAGAGGAAGCTGGCCTCCACGGAGCTAGATAGAAAAATAAGTATGAACAAAGAATTACTTCTCCCTGGTGCTTGGAGACTGAATGCACGTAAGGAGAGAGGAGTCAAGGAAGGTGAGATTCTGCGCCTGAGTGATGAGATGTTCGTGGGCTGTCTGATCACTAATTGCCACTAAAGGCAATAAGACGGCAGGGGGAGCTGTAATGGTTTGAGTTGTTCTTTTTTCTTTTCCTTTTTTTTTTTTTTAATATTTATTTATTTATTTGGCTGCGCTGGGTCTTAGTTGCGGCATGTGGGATCTAGTTCCCTGACCAGGAATTGAACCCGGGCCCCCTGCATTGGGAGCGTGGAGTCTTAACCACTGGACCACCAGGGAAGTCCCTGAGTTGTTCTTATTTCTTCTGTGCCGTTTAACAGTCTCCCCAGTTCCCTAGAAGATAAGTAAACAAAAGTCCTTGTCCTTGAGGGGCTCAGTTGGGAGGTGGAGATAGGAACTGCAACTCAAGTAATGATAATACAAGGAGAGTAGAAGTGCCTAAGATAGGAACAGAGAAAGTACCAGGGGTGTTCAAAGGAGGAAGATATCTTATTTAATTCAGAATATCAGGAGACAGTGTACATCTTGAAGGGTGAGTGAAAATTTGGCCAGTAGAGGTAGATAAAGGTGGGAGATTGGTCCCAGCAAAGGGCTGAAGATGCAAAGTCGCACCCTATGCCTGGTGAACATTAATGGGCCCAATAGGCTGAAACATAGGAGATCACTACTAAGGAAAGTAATGGGAGTAGAAAGGTCGAGAGGGTGTGTTTGAACACTAAATCGGTAGATGTCAGGGATTCATTGACAGTAACTGAGGGGAAGGAGGGAATGACCAGAAGCATACTTTGGCAATACTAAGTTGACCTTGGTATGTTGTTCGTATTAGAAAGGGGAGAAATGGACTCTAGAGAAACTGTATGGAGCTAAGGCCCTAGTCTCTCGGCAGGAGATGTGGAGCCTGGATTAGGGTGGGTGGTGGAGAACAGTTCTGGGAGGCATAGCTGGAAAAGATAGTCTTTCTTTTCACTTTTCAGAACGAAATAAAGAGGCTAAACCTTACAGGAATTATTTAGCCTCCAGCTGGGAGAAAGCTAGCCAAAGGAGTGATCTCTTGGACTCCCTACTCGCTGCCTCTTCTTGTCTGGGTCCCAGCTCCAGGGGAGCTGTTTCCTGGAAGCTGCCTTGTAGCTGTCAGTCTCTCCTCAGGGCTTCTCCAGCACTCAGGTTGTAACCTCCTTAGAACTGTTGGCACATCTGCTTTGTACTGTAATTATTTGTGTAAAAATAGGAATGGTGCTTCTCATCTTTTTATTCCCCTCAGTTTAGCAAGACACTTTGCATACTGTAGATTGCAGAAATGGTTAGGAAATTGAATACTCGTAACTGTAAGGACTTTCCAGGTAAAGCTGTTCTGAAGTTGAAAAACAAATATATTTCCTGCGGCAAGGTGGGTGGATGCAAAACAGATCTGAAGGAGTGGATGGGAAGGGCTAGAAGATGGTTTGCAACAGGACTTTTACCAGTTTAAAATCATTGGAGAAATGACTTAATTCCCACATTGTTTTTACATTTACGTAGAAAGCCTTTTTGAATGTAATATTCTTTATTGTTATTATAGACTGCTGTTTTAATAAGGGTTTCTGGTTTTCATTAAGGACCAAAGAAAGAGAGAGAAAGAAACTAATCCTATGATAAATCTCAGATTAAAATCATATTCTTTGCGATTAGAACAGTCATCTCCAAACTTCTGGTCACACGTTTCTGTCAGTAAAAACTATTTAGAAAAAGTATATACATGTACCAGTGTTTTGTATAATTAAAAAAATACATTAAGTTGTGCTATTCTAGAAAAATTTTTGTGCTTTCAATGTACATGATCCTTTTTCCATCAAAATTACTAATAATTCTTCAGTGAGAGCCATGTAATTAAAAATACTTTGCTAGTTTAAAACTCTTGGCTTATCTCATTGTTATAGAACAATTGGATGCTCTGTCTCTAAAGGTTGAATTTGATGCTTAATTTTGATGTCTGTAGAGGTGGAAAAAAAAAGATGCTTCACAAAGATTTGTCAGTTCAGATGGAAGCGACACATTGTTGCCTCTGCTCAGTAACTCATGATTGATCCTGTCCACCAACCATGTTAAATTTTTGTTCTTGAAATTCAGCTAGTACGTTTCCATTTTCCATGCCCTTAAATCGCCTGTTCTTACAAACTAATCAAAAGGTGTTTTATAAAGGGTGGGATGAATTGGGAGATTAGGTTTGACATAAATACATAACCATGTGTAAAATAGATAGCTAGTGGGAACCTGCGGTATAGCACAGGGAGCTCAGCTCAGTGCTCTGTGATGACCTAGAGGGGTGGGATGGTGGGGGATGGGAGGGAGGTCCAAGAGGGAGGAGATATATGTATACATATAGCTGATTCACTTCATTGTACAGCAGAAACTAGCACAGCACTGTAAAGCAGTTATACTCCAATAAAAAAATAAAAAGGTATTTAGCCAAAAAAAAAAAAAAAAGGTGTTTTATAATTTTAACAAACAGATTTAAGACCCACTAAAAATTCTCATTTGGAAGATTTTTAAACAAATTAGGAAATATTTCCAAGTTTTTTAAATGTGTAGATAATAAAGATTTTCCAGGAAACTGAGTATCATTTTTGGCAGTTAAAATTATGTAACAACACACATCTGTTCTCATAATATATCTTTCCTCACAATTTTTTTTAAGCAGCTACTTTCTCACTTACTGGCTGACTTCGTAAGTTTGATTCAGTTCCACATTTGTTTTTACCTTCTAACCTGGCTGAGTTAAAAATTGCTGTGCAGTTTTCTTGTTTGTGTGTGTTTGCATCGTTAGTATTTCCCTAATTGTAGTTTCTCTGAAAGAATCTTTAAAGCTGCTTGTCTCTCTTTTTTTTGAGATGTAATTGATATGTAACATTATATTGGTTTCAGGTGTACAATATAAGGATTCAATATTTGTGTATATTCCAAAGTGATCACCACAATAAGTCTGGTTAACATCTGTCACCATAGTTACATTTTCTTTTTTTCTTTTATTATTTATTTTTGGCTGCGTTGGGTCTTCATTGCTGCACGCAGGCTTTCTCTAGTTGCGGTGAGCGGGGGCTACGCTTCGGTGCGGTGCACGGACTTCTCATTGCAGTGGCTTCTCGTTGCGGAGCATGGGCTCTAGGCGCACAGGCTGCGGTAGTTGTGGCACACAGGCTCAGTAGTTGTGGCTCACGGGCTCTAGAACGCAGGCTTAGTAGTTGTGGCACACGGGCTTAGTTGCTCCGAGGCACGTGGGATCTTCCCGGACCAGGGCTTGAACCCGTGTCCCCTGCATTGGCAGGCGGATTCTTAACCACCGCGCTGCCAGGAAAGTCCCCTACATTTTATATTCTTTTGATGAGAATTTTTAAGAACTACTCTCAGCAACTTTCAAATATGCAGTACAGTATTATTATTATTATTATTATTATTTTTTGCGGTATGCGGGCCTCTCCCTGTTGTGGCGTCTCCCGTTGCGGAGCACAGGCTCCGGACGCGCAGGCTCAGTGGCCATGGCTCACGGGCCCAGCCGCTCCGCGGCATGTGGGATCTTCCCAGACCGGGACACGAACCCATGTCCCCTGCATCAACAGGCGGACTCTCAACCACTGCGCCACCAGGGAAGCCCCCAGTATTATTATTAACTGTAGTCACCATGCTGTACATTACATCCCCAGTACTTAACTTATTTTATAACTGGAAGTTTGTATCATTTGACCCATTTTGCTCACACACACCCCCCACGCTTGTCTCATGTGTGACATGTCACAGTTCAGCATTTAGACCAAGTGAGCTTGGTACTCTCCATTTGTACATTAAATATGGTTTATTTTTTCTCACTTTTAAAATATAAATAGACGTTCTGATATTTTCTTTCTCTGTCCAAAGTGGATCATCTCGTACTGACCAAGGCACCCATAAAAATAATAGAAATAGCTAGACGGTGGGTTAGCAAGTCCTGGCCTTCACGTTTGGCTTGAGTATTGACTCTGCTAGGGAGGTAGCCTCCTGCTCCTGAGCAAATCACTTGAGTCCTCCGAGCCGCAGTCGTGTCATCGGTGAGATGGTGCTCCAAGGGTGTCGTGGGAGGTGGTAAGATGGCTAGCGTGCTGCTGAAGCGGGTGCCTGGCACCCCACTAACATTCTGCTCTCACTGGGCTTAGCGTGTAAACACATGATGTCATAGCCTGCCCTCCTCCTGGAGGGACGGTGCTCAGGCAAACACCCTGAGGGGGGAATTTGCCAGTTGGAAGTTTGTTTGCAAACCTTAATATCTACAGTGACAGGGAAAACAGTGTGGCTCTGGAGGCTTTTTTTTCCCCCTTTGCTATTCAGAGACTTTTAATTAATTAATTAATTTATTTATTTTTTGGCTGTGTCGGATCTTCATTGCTGTGTGTGGGCTTTCTCTAGTTGCGGCGAGTGGGAGCTACTCTTCGTTGCGGTGTGCGGGCTTCTCATCACGGTGGCTTCTCTTGTTGTGGATCACGGGCTCTAGGCACGTGGGCTTCAGTAGTTGTTGCATGCGGGCTCAGTAGTTGTAGCTCGTGGGCTCAGTAGTTCTGGTGCACGGGCTTATTTGCTCTGCGGCACGTGGGATCTTCCCAGACCAGGGCTCGAACCCATGTCCCCTGTGTTGGCAGGCAGATTCTTAACCACTGCTCCATCAGGGAAGCCCCCAGAGGCATTTTTAATGCCTTGATGTGTAGCCTTGTATGAAGTATTAACAGCACAGGTCACTTTTCATAAAGGTACCAATAACTTTTTTTTTTTTTTTTTTACTCCTTCAGGAATAGTACAGAAACAGATATCAGAAAACATTTCCCAGGACAGAAAGGAGAGCACAGACCCTGTTTGGATCAAGTCAGGTCCCTGAGCCTGAATGATGACTGCTGAGTCAAGGGAAGCCACCGGTCTGTCCCCCCATGCTGCCCAGGAGAAGGACGGCATTGTGATAGTGAAGGTCGAAGAGGAAGATGAGGAAGAGCACGTGTGGGGGCAGGACGCCAGTCTGCAGGAGTCTCCTCCTCCCGACCCAGAGATCTTCCGCCAGCGGTTCAGGCACTTCTGTTACCAGAACACTTTTGGGCCTCGAGAGGCCCTGAGTCGACTGAAGGAACTTTGTCACCAGTGGCTGCGACCAGAGATAAACACCAAGGAGCAGATCCTGGAGCTGCTGGTGCTGGAGCAGTTCCTTTCCATTCTGCCCAAGGAGCTCCAAGTCTGGCTGCAGGAATACCGTCCCGATAGTGGGGAGGAGGCTGTGACCCTTCTGGAAGATCTGGAGCTGGATTTATCAGGACAGCAGGTAAGAAGAGGGGAAACCTGTCATGTGTGAGCAGCACGTGGACTTTGAGACTAGAGCAGAGAGAAAGTTACTGACTTAAAGTTTGTATTAATATAGTCCTCGTGGTGCTTTGATCCTGTTCTGCTTGGATATTAAAAAGTATTCCGGCCCTGTCCTTCCTGCAGCCACTGGTATATTTACTGTCTTTTTTCGTTTGTTTAAATTCCTGTTTAAAAAGTGATTTACCCACAAGCCCAACCTGTTTGTCCTCAGGTCCCAGGTCAAGTTCATGGACCTGAGATGCTCGCAAGGGGGATGGTGCCTCTGGATCCAGTACAGGAGTCCTCGAGCTTTGACCTTCCTCATGAGGCCACCCAGTCCCATTTCAAGCATTCATCTCGGAAACCCCGCCTCTTACAACCACGGGGTAAGAAGCAAGGTTTCACATGGCGGGAAAGAAGCAAACTATTCCAGATGGGAGTGCCCTCTCTGTGTTGCTAAATGCCTGTAATAGAGAAGCATGTTTACTTCTATTGTCGCTATTACTAAATATCAGAGGAAATATAACTTACAGACCAATTTCAGGAGTTAAATAATGTTACCAAGGAGTTAAGTGAAATGTGCATAATGAACTTGGGTGGACATTATTATTATTTGTTGAATTGTTAGTATTCTGGATGTCTAGCAGGTTTTTTTTTTTACAGGAAAGTCCTAGGAAGAGATGAAATATAGCCAACACTCTAGTATGTCGTAAATTATCTTTAAAAGGATCATTTATCAATTCATTTTATTTAAAATGTATAAAATACTGTAACATCACTCTATTTCTAGGTTACTTTCAAAAATTCCAAAGAATGGGAAAAGGATGGAAAAAATATTTTGTTTTTGGTTGAGGAACATGAGGCAAAAAAATCACTTCAGGGTCATATAAATAAAAATCAGTTGAATTTTTTTTCCTCTGAGGGAAATATTAACAATATTTTTATCCAATTTTAAAATCAAAGTTGATACGTAGAATATCAGTAAAAGAAAAAAAATAACATGCTAAAAGTATGGTTGTTCAGCAAGAGTTGACAAAGGCTCAGTCCTTAACCAGTGTGTTTATTTATGATAACATTCAGGATAGGAATATTAGAGCTTAAGGAAGTATTGTTTTCCGTGCATTCTGCAGGATAGCCAGCGCTCATAAGCTGGAGAAAGCCTTGTGAGCCAACCAGTGCACTGTGATGTTTATCCACTGCTGTCCACCCAGTCCCGTTAGGTCCTCGTAGGGTTTGTGAGCTCTCTCCGCACTCCACCAGGTGAAGTCAGGAAACGGAGGAGGATCTTCGTGGTTTTAAGTGCCAGATTAGGGCTGATTCAGGTTACCAGAGTAGCAGCTTTCCAGACCCTGGAACATACAGTTGTTAAGTCGTAAATAGTTCTTGAAGGAATTGAGGCATATGCACTTTCTCAGTTTCTCTTTGTGCTGCTCATCTTCCAGAGTGTTTCCTAACTCTCAGAGGGTTAAAGTGCTAGGTACTTGATCTTTTTCTACATTTTGCTTTAGCTTATATTATTGCTGTATATTCTGAAATAGTTACAAGATTTACTAATTCTGTTTCAAATTAGTTTTTCTAGTATCTTTGCAGCGCAGTAACATCATCTGTTCACCAGTAACATTTTCAAATCTAACATTACTTGGCAAGGGAGGATTTTGATTTTGCCGTTTAAAATTTTTCCAGTTTTTCTTGCACATCGCAGTTAGTGTGATCCTATATTGTAGATGTCTTTTATTAGATGAGTGTCAACCCAGACCTTTATACATTTGTAAATGTCTCCTTGACATTCGAACCATGTGTGCATTTTATCCAAAAACTGTGGCTAAGTGAGGGACAAAAGTAGAGGGACAAAAAATGGTAGAAACTTACCCAGAAGTAAGAAGAGCCCCTTCCTTCTCAGTGTTTCAAGATATTACTATACTAAAGATTTTAAAAACTGTTGCATTTTCCACAACTGAATGGGATTCTGAAGTCCTGGTATACTGTTCGTTGGACTGGAGAAAATTAAATTATGAGCCAGACTTGAATGTGGGCTGAGTGTTACCTACTTCTGTGGCTGAGAGTAGGAACCCGGGTTCTAGTTCTGGCTCTGCCCTCTTAACAGGATGATGTTAGGCAAGTTGTTTACCCTCTCGGGGCTTCGGTTTCCCCTTCTTTAAAATGAAGGAGTTGGACCAGGTGATTTTAAGGACCCTTTTATGACCCTTGTTACTCCTGCTTAAGAACAGAGGTCTTGGGAAGACACAGATCATGCCTTTTCTTTCTTATATTCTCTGTGGTTCTCAGTTCTGTAGTTAAACACTGAACATTGGGCATGCTGGTACAAGAAAGAGGGTGCCCCTGGGCCCTTCTTTGAGGGAAGGCCCAGAGCAGAGCTGGCTTCACTCACAGCTCCTTTCTCCTCCCTCAGCTCTCCCTGCCACCCACGTTCCTGCCCCTCATCACGAGGGGGGTCCCAGAGACCAGGCGATGGCATCTGCACTGTTCTCGGCAGATTCCCAGGTGAGCTGTGGGCCCCTCTGCCCTCCTGAGTCCCTCACATCTGCCTCTTCCTGGGGCTCTTTCAGCGGTCTTCACCAGGACACTGGCTCTTGATGTCCCTGCCCACAGAGTGGCCCCACTCCCACCTGTCCACTAGAGCCTGGCGTGGTCACCTTTTCTTTCCCAGCATCCTGTAGGTTTGCAGTCACCTCCGTCCCCGACTCCAGGTTCGGGCAGTGGGACTGTCCCTGGACTTTGGGAGAACTGAGTGTGGGGATCTCATGTTATTTCAGGCAATGGTGAAGATCGAGGACATGGCCGTGTCCCTCATCCTGGAGGAATGGGGATGTCAGAACCTGGCTCGGAGGAATCTGAATAGGGACACCAGGCAGGAGAATTATGGGAACGTGATTTCCCAGGGTAAGATGGCTGCAGGATTATTGTCTGATAAGATTGTATTGCCTCTTTTTCTGTTAGTTCTGGGATCTCTGATGTGTTAGAGACTACTGAGCCCCTTTCTTCAGACCAGATAGAGAAGGAGAACAATTTGAGTTTCTTTAATCCCAAAAGCCTGGTACTGGGACTTCCTGATTCCAGGTGGATTTTTTACCTCTAGGTAGTTTTTGCTGTTTGAAAGCAGAGATACTTTTATGTTCTGAATCCCCACCTCTTCAACTACTCTGTCACCATTGAGGACTCTGCTTCATTCCCTGTGGATACAATTAAGTGCTTTTGTCAGGGGGAGTGTCTGTATTTCCTAGTATAGAGGGCCAGGTGAGAATTGATCATCAGTCTAATCCTAACCTGGGACCATGTTCCTGAACCTACACTGCATCCTGCCATGGGCTTTCAGTCTTGCATCCTGTGAGCGCTGCTCCACGACAGCTCTGTATAATTCCATGAACTTGCACCTGTACCTCCCTTATGGTCAGGATTCCCAGATTCCAAACCTAATGGTGATCTTCTATGAAGAGCTCTGGCTCCTGAGTGTGTAGTTAAAGAACAAAGAAGTTCTAAGAGGCATCAACCAGATAAGACAAGGTGACAGTTGACAAACAGTCTCATATGTCTCTATTAGGTCTTAACCCCTGGGAGACAGTACTGCAGGAAGCTCTCAGATCAGTCCTGTCATAGGGAAGGCCACTTCCTAAGACTTGTGCCTAGGGAGGGCAGTGGTAGGGTGAATGAAGGGAAGTTATGAAGAAAGGATGTTATTACAGAAACCTCAAGTTTTGTTTTGAACCACAGGGATAACTGGGGTTTGTTGTTTCTTAGTACTTGCTCTTTGGACGAGGTGAAAATTAAGCCAAAAAACTGATCTCTGTTTGTGAGCGGGGTAGTACCCACCCCTTGCTAACTTAAAACAAAACAAAACATTGGGAACAGCCGGGGAACTATCCAGATCATCAAGGACCTAGGCTTGGAATTCGAAAGAAGTAGACCAATTTCCTCTTCCTTACGATCAGGTCAGTATTTATGGTGATTTCATCACTCAAGTCAGGGGTTAGATACTCAACTCCTTCAGTGATTGCGTTGAGATAGTGCACACTCACTTGGAAAGGTTTCTTAAGGCCAAGTAAATAAAGAATAGATTTGGGATAGTTTGGTTTTTTCCTAGACAAATGTAAACATATAAAATAGTGTTTTTGTACTGAACAATTTTTAGTCTATACTTAAAAAACAGGGTGGCACACAAAATATAGCAGTTCACAATAAGAATATATTCCAGTGTTTTAACAGGCAGATTGCTAAAATCAGAGGATCATCTCTGCATTTGTAAGATCTTGTCTTATATTACGTCCTTTGTGGGCTGTCTCCGGAATTGTTTTCGGTCTCTTTGTTCTCAGTAGTTCTCAGTCATTTGTCAGTGCAGGTTTCAGTTACATGTACTAATGCCCCAACCAGCTTCTTCACCCTCATTCCTGTTGCTTGAGCACTGTCAGCTCTGTGCTGCTCTCCCTGGTGGAGAGAAACTAGTTTCTGTGTCTGAAGGTAACCTGCCAGGTTCAGCGCTCCTTGTTTTGCCTGTTAACTATCACCTTGTCAATAAAAATCTCACAGAATTGGCAGAGTATTTGCTTTTTTTTATTATTATTAATTGCATTCCTTACTTTCTGGTAATACCACTTATCATTTCCTAGGAAAGACCTGTCCATTCTCTCTTTTTTTTAACTCATAAATTCTTTTTTTTTTTGCGTTATGTGGGCCTCTCACTGTTGTGGCCTCTCCCGTTGCAGAGCATAGGCTCCGGATGTGCAGTCTCGGCGGCCACGGCTCACAGGCCCAGCCGCTCCACGGCATGTGGGATCTTCCCGGACCGGGGCACAAACCCGTGTCCCCTCCATCGGCAGGCGGACTCTCAACCACTGCACCACCAGGGAAGCCCATTAACTCATAAATTCTTAATTAGAACTGGAACATGATTTTTTTTTAAATTTTTTTTTTTAGCCTCACAGCATGTGGGCTCTTAGTTCCCCAACCAGGGATTGAAGCCACACCCCCCTGCATTGGAAGCACGGGGTCTTAACCACTGGACCATCAGGGAAATCCCTGGACCATGATTTTTTTTAATGTGTATTTATTCTTTCAGATTAATTACCAGGTGACCAAATTATAGAACCATGAGTTGTGACCTCTTATGTTCCTTAATTCCTCACCCCTTCCTTCCTTCCTTGCCTGGTTCTGTTCCCTCTGCTCGCTCCTGGCCTCTCTGCACGCTCCCTCCGTTGTCCTTTCCACGCTTTGCCTGCCCTCTCATTTCCCAATTCTACTCCAAGTTGTCCCTATGTTTTTTCCCTTGTTTTTCTACTGTTTTATCTCCAGTTAATATTGTGAGGTCATTTTGCAGGCAGGTAGAAGCTTCCTGGAAAACAGTGTCACTTGAGTAACCCACATATTCAAAAGAAAAAGATGCTATTTGTATTTTTTATTTATTGTGTCAGGTTGTGAAAACAGGAATGAGAATGAGGAGTCCACCTCAAAAGCTGAAATTGCAGAAGACTCAGCATCACATGGGGAGACCACAGGAAAATTCCAGAAAGATTTTGGAGAAAAACGTGACCAGCAAGGCAGAGTAGTAGAAAGGCAGCAGAGAAACCCTGAGGAGAAGACTGGAAAAGAAAAGAGAGATCCGGGGCCAGCTGCAGTCAAGGAAAAAAAAAACCCCAGCCCAGGAGAGCGAGGTCCAAGGGAAAAGGGTAAAGGACTGGGGAGAAGTTTCAGTCTGAGCTCAAACTTCAACACCCCTGAAGAAGTTCCGACAGGAGCAAAGTCCCACAGATGTGATGAATGTGGTAAATGCTTCACAAGGAGTTCAAGCCTTATTCGCCATAAAATAATCCACACCGGAGAAAAGCCCTATGAATGTAGTGAGTGTGGGAAAGCCTTCAGTCTTAACTCAAACCTTGTCCTGCATCAGCGAATCCACACAGGAGAGAAGCCTCATGAATGTAACGAGTGTGGCAAAGCCTTCAGTCACAGTTCAAATCTCATTCTGCATCAGCGGATCCACTCTGGGGAGAAACCCTACGAATGTAACGAGTGTGGGAAGGCCTTCAGCCAGAGCTCAGACCTTACTAAGCATCAGAGAATCCACACGGGGGAAAAGCCCTATGAATGTAGTGAATGTGGAAAAGCTTTCAACCGAAACTCATACCTTATTTTGCATCGGAGAATTCACACCCGAGAAAAGCCCTATAAGTGCACGAAGTGCGGCAAGGCCTTCACCCGGAGCTCTACCCTCACTCTGCATCACAGAATCCACACCAGAGAGCGAGCCTCTGAGTACAGCCCCGCCTCCCTCGATGCTTTCGGAGCATTCCTGAAAAGCTGTGTGTAAAGCGAGAATTTGTCAACAAGCCATTTCCCCTTTTCGTTTCTAAAATTACTTCAGAGATGTGTGCCCACGGAGGGGAAAAAAAAAGCCTCAACAGGTTAAAAAAAAAAAAATCACACTTATGGATCCTTACAGGTACATCAGCAGTGTTCTGCCTTTGCCTAGACTTTGGGCGTATAATTCTTCCACAGCCCCTGCAGGGAAGTGCTAGTCATAGGCATGGATAATCCACATGCTATTTCCACACAGGATAGAAGCACACACAGAGGAAAATGTCAAGCTTTTCAGTAATGAGGAGACCTTTAAGGCGCTCTTGAACTCTCCACAACCACAGTACATAATTGAAAGACTAAGATCGGCTCTGTGAAAATGACACTGAGGTTCAAAACCTGCTTGCCGCAAACACGCCCTACTTGGCCAACGTCTTGCTGAACCTTATTTCTCAAAAAAGAGGGACAGTTTGAACAAAAACTACATCGGCACATGCTGCTCAAACTAGTTATATATATACGGTAAGTTCTCTACAGTCGCTGGTAGCCTACCAAAGCTATAGAAATCTAGGACTGCGCTGTCAGTATCAAACCAAAGATTTCTATCTCTTCCTGAAAGAGAGGGCATGCGCACCAGTCTACAGTTCCAAAGGACAGCTGCAGATGTAGATGGTTCCCTCCTCATGACTGAGATAAATCCTACTGAAATGGCAACCGTGATTCAAAACACTTCTCTCCCTTCGCGAAATCCCCGAATTCCCTAAAGCACTATCGCACTCCTAACTGCGTTTCTCCACAGGTTAGCACTTGATTGCATACTGTCTTTGAATCTTTTGTTGTTCCGTGTGTGAAAGTTTTCATCACTCCCCAAAAGAGATGCTTCTCTCGTCGGGGGATATATTTATATCCCCGACAGCCCTGGACACAGTGCTGACCATATGAGAAGTGCTCATTAGGCCTAGCAGGATTTGTACATTCACGACAAGGCCTGTGAGTCACGAGTACGTGAAATATGGTAGCGTGGCCCAGCTTGTGAGCCCGAGGCGTGGCTAAAGCTCTAGGGTAGCATGCTATTTTTGTCCTAAATATAAACGAAGGGTGCTGGTCAGCCGCCAGCGTAGACTATCTAGACACAGATCAGAGAGTAAATACCATGAAATGTCAAACGACTTTGTTGTCATCCGTCATCTTAAAGAACAATGTGAACACTTACTAAGGCAAAGATGGCAAAGATCTTAACCAGAATTTCTTCAGTCAGCTGCTGAACAACATGATGATTTGGGCACTTTCTGAATCATTTGTAACTTTAAAGTTCAAAGGATGTGATTTCTGTTGCTTTTCAGAAAAAGGAACATTGGAGGGAGCATTTTTTTTCCCACAGAAACTTCCAGAAACTTCGAAAAGACATTTGAGATCGTTAGCTGGCAATTACTAAACGTGTCTGTTGCTCTGAGAAGCTCACCAATGTGCTAAGATGTGGTTGGTCGTATTGTAGTCATACTGCACAGTGTCTTTTCAGAAGTTTCTCATCACTAGAGACTGAGGTGAGGTTATGAAACTTTGATCTTTCCCATCATCTGTGCAGAAGGATGCATTAGCTTCTGCGTAGAAGCCAGCGACAGACCATTTTCAGATGCACACACAAGAGACCCAAGCAGTGTGGGTCACATAGGAAGTCATCAGGGCCTTGGGTAGAGGTAACTGCTCCTGAGAGCACACGAATGATTGTGGACAGCCCTGCAGGGACTTAGAAACAGACTAAGAACACACCTGAAGACTAGCCCCGTAACGGGAGACCCCTCACATAGAGTTTGAGATTTTCCGTCAAGAACTAAAACTGTCACTCATCACTGGTTTGCTAGCCAACAACCCAAGCCTGTGAGACAGTGTCACTTCACCGGGAACCATGGAGGTGGGGGCACCTGTGGCCTCAGCTCTGGGCCAAACAGCACTTTTTCTCTGGCCTCTCTCTATAACTTGGAGCAACTCCAGCTTCCCGGTAGCTCCTAAGCAGTTGCATCAGTGTTGCCTGGGGGAACTTTAAGGAAGTCAGCCGGTGACCAGAGTATTCTATCCATCCAATTTAAGAAAAACAGGAGAGAGACTCCAGAAGAGCACACCTAAGTAACTTTTTATAGTAAGGGAAGGTAGAAGAAATGCTTTTAGGAATTTTCTTCAAAGAGTGAGACATAGTGGTGGTCGCATAGAAAACTGCTGATGCTTTTGAGCAAAGACTTTTGCTGCCAGGAAGCAACTGAAAGCAGTGAGGTGCTTAACTCCAGACACCGATTGAAGCACCGACTGTTGTGAAGAGGGAAAGAACACTGGTCAGGTCCACCCACATTGGCTTTTTTATGCGGACATGATTCAGCCGTCATTTCTTTTTAATGGAAGTTAACTATAACCTGTGCCCCACATTTAATTCCCATTTCCTGGGACATCGTACTGACTGTGGGATGGCCATGGGCATTGCTCCAGATCTTCAGCAGATGGACTCCTTGAAGCAGCTATTTGAAGACAAGTTTTGTGAAGAAAACCGGCTACCACTGTTTATTAAAACCATCTGCATTGCATTCATTTATCAGCTCTTCAGCGCAAAGTGTAATAGAGTCATGGCCCAAAAGGCTTATGACATCTAAATTAGTGCTCAGGATAGTCATTTGAAAGTTGTCAACTGGCTGAAGTATGTTAATGGTTTAAGTACTCTAGTTAACTGTTAGCATGCTAGTTGACCCAGTGGAAGTTTTTGAGGGGTTTTTAAAAATATACCTTAACCTTGCCAGGAAGAGAAGTAAAAGTCTTCAAGTTGTGGGGCATTTGTTTCTACTTCATCCTGGCAGGCAAGGCTAAAGCCTAAGACTACAGATGTATGAGGCATCTTGATATGGAAGGCACTTAGTATTTTATTAAAGGCATAAAAGTGAAACTGTGCTAAATATTTACAGAGAGGTTGACACGTTTGATACCTAAGACAATTCACATCTTACCTGGCGTCAGAGAAGTCATCCCAGGAAGGAACCTCTTGAATGTGATAAATATGGCAAAGCCTTTAATCACATCTCAGCCCTTAGCATCAGAAAGCTCACACTGTAAATAAACATTATTAATATTATATGTGTGGAAAACTTTCATGTGTAGCACTCATTGCTTTGGACAGAAAATGAATTCCGTCAGTATGTTCCAATCATGTATTGAATTTCAGAAACACTGCAGAGGAAGCTTAATCTTAACTCCAGAGGATCCACAGAAGAAGAAAAAAAAAATGTGGGGAAATGCTAAAGAAATAGCAAATGTACAACTTCTGACAAAAATTGTTAATGTTGGGTACTTCTATATATTTTGTATGACCATAATGTCAGTGTCTGTGTTTTGTACCTCCAGCCCCTGTTGTTGTTCTGTATATTTCCTGTAAACAGATAATGTATTTTTATTTTAATCTATTTGACAGAACACGTCACTCCAAAAGAGCAAAGTTTTGGAGTAGTGAAGAAGTTGATGTGGTCATAGACAAAAAGTCAGTTCACAGAACTGAGGAAGGGGGAAAAGAGAAAAAAGCCTTCATAGTTTGGTGCTTATCAAGTCAAGAGCTTAGGAGATGAGTGGAATCGCTAGGAGAGACAGGCGACTAGGGCACTAAAATGGAACAGTTCTAGAAACATCTGCAGCTTCCTGAGAGTGTTCTCTTCAAAGCCAGGAAGTTGACCGCTTAGCTGCCAGATCACCATTTCAAGCAAGGAGAATGGGTTCTCTGAGCTTGTGGGGGGAGGAAGAAGGTCTGCCCCCGTCAATCAAGAAGAGGGCATGTCCTGGGAGGGCCAGTGGGACCACTTACCTTGACCCAATGGTGTGAAGCGTAGTCCTGCTTCCTCCACTAACTCTTAAATTTCTGTGTTTAGAAAACTTGGGATAGGAAAACACCAGGATGGGTTCTTCCCGGGAAAATAGACACACAGGCATCCAGTCCCTGGGATTGCAGGAAGGCTTGAGAAGCATTTTGCAATATTCCTGTCTCATCTGTCTCCTGTGTACCCTCCTTGCTCCCACTCACTTCGCCTGGCCTGTGATTATTAGGAGAGGGCTTGTGAAGGTTCATAGCTGGGAAAGAACTTTTTTCTAATTTTTATCCTAGAGTTGATCACCTTTTATTGCAGGGTCTCGTCGTCCTGACGTCCTCATCTAAAGCTAGCTAACCAGGCTCATCCTACCATCCTCACAGAAGAGTCATCGTGTGAATTGGAGTAACAGTATTAAAACGTACTCACACAGTGACAGCAGTACTTACCAGCGGAGCCATGTGTTTGTGGGTCCCACTCTGTGCAACTTATCAGAAATACTGATGAGGGGGCTATGGTTCCCCACCTGGGAAACCACGTGAAGGTCTGCAGATTGCAAAGTGAAACATAGAATCAGAGAAAAGGAAATTAAGTGGTATAAATAGATCTTTTCATAGAAGTTAGAGTAGATTTTTATTTCAACTACTACTGGAAAATATAATAAAAAGTATTATTTGAAAAGTTTCCCTAACATTTAGGTTTCGTTTTTAGAATGGACACACTACTGTACATTGAAAAGTAGTTACTTATTTTGCTATTCAAATTAATTTTTTATTATATCTAAAAATGAAATTATCTGTTTTACTTTACAGAGCTTTGTAAAACAAACTTGAAGTTATAGGGAGGTAAGCCATCTCCAATTCTGCAGGTCAAACAAAAGTTTGGGAACTATTTTGGACATCTCATAATACAGAATGTCTTAACATGAGAACTTAGTTTCATATTGTCTGGTTCTGTTTAACAGTGGATACCACAAGCCTCATGTTTTTCTCTTATCCTAAAACAGTGGAAGGTAAAGAGGGGGCATTAGGTCGACTTCTGAACAATGGTCTGTTATTTTCACAGGTTTTTTGTTTTGTTTTTCTTTTAATCATTGAGATTCTCACCTCCATTTACTAAAGAATCATGACTCACTTCAAATTACACAGTAATCAGCAAAGTTAATTGGTCTTAAAATTAAATTTTCTCCCTTCAACAAGCACTCATTAAGCAGTCAGGCTGAGTGCGTTAAGATACAAAGAGTAAGTTCTGTGAGGGATTGAAAGGTGATGCTGAAACTGGGATTTCATTCCAGTTTCAGATGCGGGTTTCAAGTTCCTTTGGTCCAGGGAAGGGACCAGGCAGCTGCCTGAGTCGCTATTGTTTAGTCTCCCAACAAGGTCAGGTTTGCTAGGAAGGAGAGTGCAGGGGAGGGTTGTAGGGGCCAGACTCCCAGCTGCGGAAGAGTGGTGAGGGAGCCCTGTGGAGGGAGAGAAGAGGGACTGCTGGGCATGTGCTGGGGGCCAGTGCTCGCCTGCCTTCCCCACCCCCCTACCCCCACTTCAGCCACTTGACAGTAAGGTTTTAGTCTGCCGAGCGAGGACAAAGCGTATTAGATTTAGAGGTGCTTCTGCTGGTTGCAGGGGTTCTTAAACATGAGAGGGCTGGGCAGGGGGAAGCAGGTTGTGACGACACAGGAAAATCTTGTTCTATAAATCTATGAGTTTGAGGGCAAGGGGCGGGATATTCAAGCAAAATCAGCAATTATTTTAACATGAACATAAATATTTTTATTAACTTTTAGTTAAATAGAGGTTATTACACCCAGGTCAACACAATAAGCCTAAATCTATATAGAGAGCTAACTCAGGCATTGTCTTGTTTATCTGTAGACTGGATAAAACAAACCTTTGCTGTTTTGTCAGTTCCTAGTTTCTTAGTTTAGAATAAATTAGACGAAAAGAAACTGACTTGTCTTTGTATATCCGCAGAATTAAGTTATTGCTGTTGAAACCTGGCCTTTTCATTTCCCTGATCTTTGAAGCATCCAGATGCTTGGTAGATGTTCAGTGAATGATTTTTTAATGAATTTGTTCATTTAAAATCCTCATTAACATTTCTAGAACGGCTTCTTTCAGTAAATAATGGAATTTTAGAGGAAAAGTGGGGTTTTTTTTAAAGCTAGGAAACTCCTCCACTGAAAAGTCATTTGAGCACTAAAGTTTCAGTCATGAGAAATGGCAGCAAAGTAAATTGGTAATGCATTTATAGTCAATGGTCCATTTTAGGAGGCTGATGGTGTCTGACAAACTTTAGAGTAGTGAGGTGGGGGAAGGAAATTGTGGGGATTTGTAATAAATATTCTCTTTATGTTTCTCTTCAGGATCATGGTAAAACAATAAATTATCATCTCTAGGTGGCAATAGTTGTGATGTTTGTTTTTTGTTGTCCTTGGGTGCATAAAATGCATGTTTTGGGTAAAGAAAAAAGTATAATTTCAAAATCAAAAACTAGAACTGTGACACAAACAATCCTCACCCAAATGACATGTTCTAGATAATTTCACAAGCGCTTAGGTAGCTTCTTGGCAACAGAATGAAAAACCATGGAATCAAGTTGCTTTTTAATGATCCCCAAAACATAATTTTTTCTTAGGATGGAACCATTAAAATAACCTTTGGAGACTGGGATTGACATATACACACTACTATATATAAAACATAACTGATAAGTACCTACCGTATAGCACAGGGAACTCGATGGCCTATATGGATAAGGAAGCTAAAAAAAAAGAGTTGATATATGTATAACTGATTCACTTTGCTGTACAGCAGAAACTAACAACATTGTAAATCAACTATACTCCAATAACAAAACCTTCGACCATTTTATGAGACAAAAAATTGAACATCCTGATAGTAGGAGCAACATGTAAAGTTGATATTTTAGACCTTCAAACTATGAACTCTAACCTAATAACCTTGTTTTTGCATAACTTACTGAAACAAACTCAATGTGATTTTTTTCACTGTCTCATTTAAATAATTGATTTTTTTCCACCCTATTTAGAAACGAGAGAGAAGTGCAAAGTGTTCTGTTTTCCTCTGCTCTTCAGTTTCCTTATCCTAAAGTTTCCTTATCTTGCCTCACTTGCTTTCCAGGGCTATGGTGAGATAAACAAATTGTTTAAAAAGTAAAAGGTGGCACATATGAAAAAGCAATGTATTTTTACTTAGGTATCATGACCAAATCTTAATTCGGGTACTAAACCCTATCCTGTCCAACTATCTTAGCCTAGGTTCCCTGAGAGCAGAACCTGAGGTTAGGGCTCGTGTGCAGATGATTTATTTTAGGAGATGATTCCAGAGAACAGCAGGGTAGACAGAAGCTGGAAGAAATCCAGTGCATTATTGAACTTGGTCGCTGCTATGGACGACGGGCCCTGTGAGAGATTCTGGTCCTGAGCTTATTAACGGCTGGGTGTGGAGAGGACCAGAGACTCCAGCGTCCCCAGTGTAGACAAGAGCCCCAGGAGTCGTAAGGGTCAAGGTTACCTTCCAAGAGCATCTCAGCCTTTCACTGTGTCCACTTCAAACCCTGGTAGCTTCCTCCTCCCTCCATTCCTGTGCCTTAGTTACAGAAAGCTGCCTGGGGAAAATCTGCAGACATGGCCCCTCCATGACCCTCGCCCCTGCTAGCCTACCCTCTTCTCTGCCATAGTCTTGGGGCCGCTGTCCGGGTGTTTCGTGCTCCCCAAGCTCCCAGGCCCACCATGGCCTCACCTCACCCTTTCTCAGCAGTCCCCCCTTGATATGCTCTCCCAGGGGCCTCAGGCCATCCCGATGCCTCGCTGTCTGGTCCTCCCTGCTCCCTGGAGCCCCTCCCTTGCTGCCTGCCGAGGGATGTGGCCTTGCTCTCGAGCGCCTCCAGGCTCCTCCTCACCCCTCAGTACCTGTTCTCCATTTAAATAAGCACAAACTTGTAGCTTTGAGGAGCAAAAGCAAATTTTTAAAATCTTTGGTTTGACTTTGACCCTTCCGTTTAGCTACCAAATTCCTCTGCCACGTGGACCAGAACTGCTGTTTTCATCTCTTCACCGCTGATATCCTCCCTCATAAAGCCCCTGTAACTCAGCTCTTTTTTTTTTAACATTCTTTTTTGTGTGTTTTTAAATTTTTTGGCCACGTTGTACAGCATGCAGGATCTTAGTTCCCCAGGGATCTGCCCCCTGCAGTGGAAGCACGGAGTCCTTAACCACTGCACCGCCAGGGAATTCCCTTGTAACTCGGCTCTCATCCCAGCCTCTTAGATGGCACCATTAGAGGTCACCAGTGTTCTTGACAGAGCCCTTTCTCTCGTCTTCATTCTCCCTTACTTTTCTAGAGCATTTGACATTTCCTTGAAACCTTGTCAGTTGTTTGCATTGCACTGCCCATCAACTCCTCTCTCTCTTCCTCCTTCACTCCTGAATAATAACAACCATGAGGTTTCTCTAATCCATACATCAACTTTGTAGAGACAGTTGCCCCATTATACAGATGTGGACACTGAGGCCCATAACGTGAAGCAGCTGGCCCCATGAATGGCAGAGCTGGATTTAAAGCGAGGTGTGTCTGACTCCAGCAATCAGGTTCTTTCCACTACTTCATGTCCTTTCTGAGCTCAGTTATTCTCCCACCTGCATACGCCACCTCTGTGATCCCACAACTACATTTATGGAGCAGCCTAGCATAGTGTTTACACACGCAGGCACTGGAGCCAGTGTTCCCAGGATCAAATCCTTCATCTACCACTTACGTGCTGTGTCTTAGTTTCCTCATCTGCAAAATGGACATAGCGTTATAAGCATTAAGTGAGCCGTTACATGTAAGGCAGCTACAGCAGTGCCTGACCTACGTGATCCAGAAATACTAGCTATTATTTCCTCCATGGTCCTCTCACTCTTTCCTGAATATTAATTTACCCCTCACAAAAGTCTCCCTTCTTTAAGTGAAACATGCTGGCAGTGTCCTCCATCCCATGAGTCCCTAAAAGACGTTACCTTGAAATCTGGTCTTTGTGAAAATTTGGGACCCGTGACAGTCCCCAATGTTATGGACAGAATTTCACATGGCCTCTGAGTCTCTCAAATTGCACTAATCCCTACTCAATTCTTTCCCCTGCCCCAATGCTTCTTCAGCTCTTGCAATTCCAAATCCTCCGGGGAATGGTATTTCCTCTGGAGTCATGGGCATTACTGCACAGGTTTAAGAGGGCTTTCTTGTTCCAAACTATGCACATCCCTTCACCAGTAGTCACCACCACTGCCTCCAAGTCTCAGGTGTCTTTGGCACGGCCTCCACTCCAGATGCTTGAACATACACGTGCTAGCACGACTCCCCCCTACCTGGATTATCTGTCATCGTGCGCCCTGCATTTGGTTCTGGACTCCACATTTTAAAAGAGAGACAGACCAACCGCAGGATGGTAAAACCAAAACCACCTCAGGTGTGCAATAAGGGGTTTTGCTTGGTGAAGAGAAAACACATGAGAACTTGGTCTCTGCCCTCAAGTATCTAAAGGCCTGTCATGTAGAAGAGGCATTCAGTTTGTTCTGCATGCCTCCAAGAAATCAATCTAAATCCCTTTCAACAAACATTATTGTCAGGCCATGTGCTGGGTGTCAGGAATAATAAAAAAGAAAGAGGTCCAGCAGTGAGTAAGGCAGATAGGTAAAACCAGCTCTTCCCAGCTGCTACCAGGACTTTTGGGCAAATTAGAAAAAGGCACCCCTTCCTCAAGACACTTGCCTGCCTTGTGCTAGCGAGTTGTGATAACCGTACAACTCCTAATAAGAAGATGACTGGTGGCCCCAGGGTTCTGCAGGGCCCAAGGTGCACACCCAGAAGGAATGGCCCTAGTGGAAGACACTGGGAGAAGGAACCTCATTGCAGAGCCAGCCAGAGCAGGTGTCTGCATCGAATCAGGTCAGGTATGACACCCAGGGGTCCTGGGCAGGAAGGGATTTTGCAAGGGGGGGGAGGGCTGGGCCAGATGCCCTTGGTGATCTCCTTCTACTCAGAGGTTATGCAATTCTTTTCTGGGTTCTTCCACCAACAACGGGGAACAAGCCGGCAACCTGCTCTTGTAAAAGCCTTGGTGGGAGACTTTACTGTCTCTTGTTAAGAAGGCAAGTGGCCCTCTCCAGAGGGGGTAGGACAACAACAACAAAAAAGGACCTGTGATGGGCAGAGCCACATCCTAGGGCAGGGCGGCGGGGAGGGCAGTGCGCTGACATTAAAACAGAGATCAGAAATAATATGGTAGCCAAGAATTTTGAAGATGAAAATGTCCTTACTATTGGTACAGGTAATTACAAAGCTAGTTCACTCTCATGTGATCCAAATGCTTTAAAGTTCTCAGAGCAGGTTATTATTATGCCCATTTTCCAGATAATTAAGCTGCATCTTCAAGTTCTCCAAGGCTCATTAGCAACAGCGCTCCAGCTCTAAGCTATGGGGTTGTCTAACTACATCACCTTTATTCTCTTTTCATTTTCTTTAGCTGAATGAATGTCTTTGCAGCTTCCCAACAGGCTGTACAGGCGGACTCCCTCTGGGAAGAAAAAGGAAGTTTTCAGAGCTATGATGGATGAGGAGCTTGCCTTGTACTAAAAGAAACCAAGGTTTGATCACCCTCTGCTGGCGAAGCATAGTGATGGCAGCAAAAGTAAGTGATGGCGAGACTGAGCGAGGAAGATCCAGAAAGCAACCTTTTTAGAGAGAACCACGGCCACCCTGCTGGAAGAGGAGGGAGGGAGCCCAGACCTGCAGTAACTAGCGTAGCTTTTCCCCTTCCAGACCTCTGCTACAAAGTGGGGTCTTTTTCTTTTTCAAACCAAATAATCTTTCAAGACAAAAGACTTCGTTGTACAGCAGAAACTAACACAACATTGTAAAGCAATTATACTCCAATTAAAAAAAAAAAGACAAAAGAAAACCGAGTAATGCAGAGAAAGTTAAGTGGGAGAGTATGGAGGTCATTTAAATGAGGAACCGTGGACCCTCAGAGAGTCATTATACACTTCACATTCCAAGATTCGAAGCAACTTTCAGACAAGATCATAAAACTGTTGTAGGTGGTCTTCGGGACAGTCACACATGGTAGTTTCCAAATATTTTGAAGGGCTGACAAGAACAACTACATGCATTTTGTGAGAGAAAAAGATCAATCAAGACTAAGATCAATGTGGGACTTCCTTGGCGGTCCAGTGGTTAAGACTCCGTGGTTTCACTGTCGAGGGCCTGGGCTCAATCCCTGGTTGGGGACCTAAGATTCCACAAGCCTTGTGGTGCAGCCAAAAAAAAAAAGACTAGGATCAATGAGTTGAAATTACAAGAAAGCAGATGTTTGCTTTTTGTTTGTTTGTTTTAATTTATTTATTTATTGGCTGCGTTGGGTCTTCGTTGCTGCACGTGGGCTTTCTCTAGTCGCAGCGAGCGGGGGCTACCCTTTGTTGCGGTGTGTGGGCTTCTCATTGCAGTGGCTTCTCTTGTTGTGGAGCACGGGCTCTAGGCGCACGGGCTTCAGTAGTTGTGGCTCGCAGGCTCGGTAGCTGTGGTGCACGGGCTTAGTTGCTCTGCAGCATGTGGGATCCCCCCGGACCAGGGCTTGAACCCGTGTGCCCTGCATTGGCAGGCAGATTCTTAACAACTGCGCCACCAGGGAAGTCCCCTAGATGTTTGCTTTAATTGAAAGAACTTTTAGCAAGTAGAATTCTCCAAAAGGCGGGAACTGTCCTCTAATAAACTCCCTGCCACAGAGCTTTGCATATTAGGAGACATCACACTGTGCATCCCCAAGATGACCCGTCACTTAGTCACCATTTATTGGTCTCGTCTGTATTATCATGGACCATGTATTATTATGGACCATGTCCATAGTTATTTGTTTACGTACCTGCCAAGAACTACATGTATTTTTCATTTTTCATTTTCTCCTTTTGCCTGAACCCAATGGCTGACACATTGTAGGTTCTTGGTTAGTGTTTGCTGAATGAATTCATTGGAAGAATATGAGGTTCTTGTAAGTCAAAACTGTTCTGAAGAAGAAATGCAGAGCCACCAGCCACAATGGCTAACTTTTCCTTCGTCTGCTCTCTTGTGGTTTTGTCATATGGCCATGATTATATCAATAGATGATAATGGATCACGTAAGTTAACTTATTTTACCACAGTCTGATTTGGGTGGGAGCATATTGATCTTTTTAATCTGCTGAGATATAGTAAGGACACAGGATTGAATTAGAACATCTGGATTCTACTCTCAGCTCTGCTACTAATTAGCTCACTAGTGTGCCTCGGAGCTGACCTCTTCAGCCACAGGTGGGTTTCTTCATCTGAAAACAAGAGCTTAACCAGCTTTTCCCTAAGGTCTCTTTTGCCATCAGTATTTTGCAACTCTAGGCCCTTTGCTGTAGAAAGAACGATGGGCTTGGAACGGGAAGGATTTCCTTTAAGCCTCAACATCACAACTTACTGGTTGCATGACTCAGCAAAGATCCTTTTGTCTATGAGGTTGGACAGAGCACTGCCAAGGCATCAATACACGTGTGGCTCAGGAATTCCCTGGCAGTCCAGTGGTTAGGACTCCGAGCTTTCACTGCAGAGGGCACGGGTTCAATGCTGCAAGCCTCACAGTGCGGCCAAAAAACCAAAAAACAACAACAACAAAACATATGTGGCTCATGGAACTATGCAGGTTTCTGGTTTCCCCCTCAGCCCGAGTGATTCTGTTCTATCTGGCTCCTGGCCACATTGCAAAAGAGCATGTGGGATGGTAGATAATGTTGTGACTATTTTTAGAAACAATCTGCTACACACATTTATCTTCAATTTATCAGTCCTTTGAAACATAATCCTGAGAATACTTACCCCTGTGAAATATTAAAATCTCTGTTTTATAGATCAGGAAACATGGGCTCAGGAAAGTGAGTAACTTCTCCAGTGTCATACAAGTGAGATGTGGGAAAGTCAAGATTCAAACTTGGCTCTTTCTTCAGAGTCTATACTTTTAATCCCCTTACTGCCTCTGAGTTAGAAGAAGTCAGGATAATTGTTGTGTTTAAGGCACTAAGTTTTGGGGTAGTTTTTTATGCGGCAATAAAGAATTGAAACCAAGTGCTTAACACAGTACCGGCCCACAGTAAGTACTCAGAGGAGGTGTGTGGAGGGAGTGGTAATGGTGAATGAATGCCACTGGGGCTGGAGGTGAAGGGAAAAACTAACAGGAGTCTGGGGCAAGCTGCAGGTCATCCAGCCCCAAAATTCACTCTGCAAAACTCCTGTCCTCCCCATTCCCAGGGCTCTCCCACTTCAAAGCAGCACAAGATGATGCAGGAAGTGGCCGTTTTTGAGCAACTCTCTCAGAAAGTCCTTCCTTGTATTGAACTTTTCTTTCATTTCCATTCATTGCTCTTAGTTCTGTCCTCTGGGCTCCAGAAGACAAACTTCATTTTCAAGTGATGACACTTCACAAATTTGAAAACTAAGACTGCTTTGTCTCTCATTCTTCCCTTGTCCTCTCCTACCTAAGGTAAGAAAAATTCTCCAGATTCTCCTAGGTGGGATGGCATGGTGTTCAGAGCTCACACCTCCCAATGATTTCGTTATTTCTGGATGATCACTGGGTTTTGAACACTCCTCTTAACGTGTGCCACCCAGAAGGGGCCCATCTTAGACGTCTGACCAGTGCGTGGGGGAATGAATGAAACAAGACTGTGTGATAACTGTTGAAACTGGTCAGTTGGTACATAGGGGACTCACTGTTGATCTTTTGTATGTCTTTGAATTTTAAATTTTTATGTTTTTAAATTTAAATGATCATAGAAAACATCAGGGAAAAACGTCTCATCTCTACAAATTTATGGTGCATTCAGACACGGTATTCCCTGCGCAGGCACGTTGCTGTCCCTCAACATGTGTGCCTTTTGAGGGACCAGGCAAAAGCAAACTCAGTGAGGGCCGGACGGGGTGGGGCTGAGATCGAAAACATTGAGAATCTACAGTCCCGTAACCTGCAGCTGAGCAATAGCGGCGGGGGAAAAGGTAGGCAAGGACCTCTGTACCAAGTCCTGCAGCATCAGGAGCCTCTGGAAGGCGGCCTCGGAGATTTCTGCCCAGGAAGTTTCGAACCCGCAAAGCCCCAAGGGCACAGCTACTTCAGGTGGATGCGGCCGGGCATCTGAGTGTAATAACTAAATCTCGGGCTTCGTGGGCTAAGCGTGGGGCTCTGTGTCCATAAACGGGGACCGAGTTCTCACGCGGTGACCGGCCTGAGGGTCACAGGAGAACCGGCCTCTTAAGTCCACGAGGAGGACCAAGGCCGCCGCGCCTAGCCCACGCCTCTCCTTGGCCCGGGGCGTCGGGAGCGGGGTGCGAAAACCGCCAAGACTTCATCTGGTCGGCCCCTCCTTAGTTAAAAAAAAAAAAAAGGAATGGGAAAGAGGTCCCCGCCTGTTCACGTTGCGAGGGCGCCTCCACTAGTCACTTTCGCTCCTTTACCTCCCGAGTACCCGAGACACCGAGATGCCAAAAACACCTCCCAACTTCCTAGAGGGGCCTCTGCGGCCCCGCACAGCTCTCCGCGGGCGGGGCTATGACGCACTTCCGGCTGCGTCGGCGGCGGTGCGCGTCGAGGTGTTCCAGCGGCCTGAGCGGGTTTGACTCACGGTGAGCCTCCGGGTCCCCGGTTCGCGTGGCGGGCGGAAGCGGGAGTGTCCGCCGAAGGGTGCGGGGAGGGACGAGTGGGTTAGGCAGCTGTGGCCTGTGGGGACTCCCCAGACCGGTCCTGGGAGGGTGGTGGGAGGAGCTCCCAGTCCCTGCCCAGCCCCAGACGGCGGAGGCGTTTGCTCCCTTGAAAGCATTTCCTCCACTCCCGCGCACCCCCCGAGGGGCTTAAAAAGTGAAAGTTGGCCTCTTTCGTGTTCCAGAGCAGTTTTTCTCTGCGCTCCCTGAGCCGAACGGCCCGTCAGTCTGAGCGGGGCTGCTTTCTCTTTTTCCCTGGCTCTCAGTAGGCGGTCCGAATTCAAGGCTAATTGATAAGAATTCGCCCAAGGGGGTTGGGGACCTCGTGTGAGAAACTAGGCCTCAGTAGTCCTGGGTAGTGTCTGTTCCAAGGGAGGGAATAGGGAGGGCTTTGTTCAGGTTAGAAAGCACGTAACAGGGATCTGCTCCAGTTTGGAAACGCAGTTTTAGAGGACTATTTATTTATAAATAGTTTGTCAAGAGAAAGGTGACCTGGTGAGTGAGGTACTTGGAAACCTCTTATATAAGGAGCAATTGAAAGAACTGTGAAGAAAAGACAACTGTTTTCAGGTATTGGAAGCCTACAACGGAGAAAGTAAGTTTTGGTCTAGGACCAAACTAGGATCAGTGAAGAAAGAAGATAAAAAGTGATGCAGAATTTGGTTCAGTTTAAAGAAAACCTGTAACAGTTAGAACTGTCCAGCAGTAGAAATCTGTGCCTCATGAATTATCAAGTTTGCCTGCGTAGGAGTTTTCAGGTACAGAATGAGTATGTCAAAAGCATTCTAGCAGTAATAGGTAAGTCATGTTAAATTGTTAGACTGTAATAATTTGGTTTATTTATGCCTCATCTTGTTCTAGAATGGATTTGGGGCACTTTGATAAGGGCATATAAGCTTTGGGAAATCGGCATAAAAGAGGGGGAAAAAACCTCGGAACAGAACAAAGGCCTCTGCTTGTAGTAGACCATGAATGTTTCCTTGATGGGCCTCTTGTCCTAAACATTCTAGCGAGCTTAAAATAGTTCACTGTGGTTGCAGACAGTGTGAGTAATGAAGCCTCTGTTTTCTATTCACATGCTTTTTTATTTTATAAGCACCTTATTAAGAAAAATTCGAAAGCTGAGACCTTGAGGGCATCCCTAAATGAACCTTTAGACAAACTCAACATGACCAGTGTGGTCATGACCAATACTGGCTTTGCTAGAGGCAGACAAGAGACAAGGAGATCTGAGAGGCAACAGGGGCTGAAATCTTTGAGACCTTGTTGGCCTTGTGATGATTTTGGCTTTTACTCTGTATGACACACAAAGCCTTGAAAGGTGTGAGCAGAGGAATGATGTGATCTGACTTGTATTTAACAGGCAACAGATGATGGACTGGTGGGACAGCAGTGCTGGAGGTAGCGAACTCTGAATCTCTTACTTGTAGAGCTTTGCTCATGAATTGTGTGCAGAATGTGAAGGAGGATTTGGGTGCCCAGGTTTTTTTGGTCTGGAAAAAATGGTGGAGTTGCCATTAACTAAGATGAGCAGCTTTGGGGGAAAGATGGGAAGTACAGTTTCAGGCGTGTTAAGCTTGAGATGCCACTGGACGTGCTGGTGGCAACGTCAAGTGGGTAGTTTGTTGTGTGAGTCTGGAGTTCAGAAGAGAGGTCCAGGCTGCAGATAAATCGGCGGCTGTTGAGTATATAGATGGTACTTAAAGCCACGTGACTGGATGAACTCTCCAAAGAGAGTGAGTACAGTTAGGAAGAAGGCTCCAAGCACCCAGCCCTCCACTTGTTTGTGGCCTTGCTGAGGCATGAATTTGAATTGCGGGCACTGCAAAACTGGTGTGCTAGAATAAACCACTGAGCTATTGAGCCAGCCCAGCCAGTTGCCCAGCAGCAACATCTAGGGAAACTTTCTTCTTCAATTATGACTATGTATGTGTTTTGCAAAGGCGATTGTGTGATATAGTGGCATCTGTGAGTTTGAACTCACCAACTTCTGGGAACAGATCCCATGTGAACGTGATACAGGACACTCACTGTTTAATGCCTCCTGTGCTGGGTTATAACTCCTAGTGTCTTGCAGAGTTTCCCAGGCTGGATCCCAGAAGCTGAGCAGTCTTTCCTGTTCTTGGGGTGCCCTCCTCTGAAGAGAGTGGGAAATTTTGTAACCAGTTATGTTACAAAGTTATTCCAACACTTAGGAGGTCCACTTGAAAGGATTTCTAAGGAATGCTCCCAGCGCTGCTACATCTATATTTAGGTTATTTTAGCCTTTGGTGCTAATGCCTTTATTTTAAGAGACTAGATGACAGTGCTTCCCACCCACCCCCCATCCCCACTCAGTTTTCAAGTAATCCTGAACTTGGGAGCTTCAGTAGTGTACTGGGTGCAGAGGATAGCATAAACGAGTGTTCAGTGCTGATGCTGGTCCACTGTGTTGGAATACCTGTTGGCACCTCATAGGATGCTTCAGAATTTGGGTACAGTAGAGGGGAGTCCCAGCTAGCATCCCGAGAGTTCTGAACTAATTAGCAGCTGATAATTATTGACTTTCTCGTAAAAGCAAGGTTACATATTGAGGTTTTATTCCTAGAACCCCACTTCCTATATTTTTTTAATTACCAAAATTGATTACAAAAATAAAGGGGAAGTCATATAAAACACATGTTTTTAATACATATCTACTAAATGTGTGAAACTGAACATCTGATATAAAAGCTGTAACATAAATGTACCTTTTTTGGAAGGTTCTGCATGGGCTGGAATTGCTGCTTTTTTGTTTTCCTGGGTTTCTTTTTTTGAAGGGCATGGAATTTGGGCATTAGAAGTAAAATCTATTTTATTTGTTAAAAACTGCTTATGATCCCTTTGGAGATTTTATGATTTTCTGGCTACAAAAGTAATAATATCCATTATAGAAAATTTAAGAAATAAAAAAAAGACTTTAAAAAATTGAAATCATTCATAATTCTGTAACCCAGAAATATCACTGTTCGTGTTTTTATCTTTTTCCTTCATTGTGATTGTGTGTATATTATGACTTTGTGTGCGAAATGATATTTCAAGGCTGTCAAGCCAGATCCATGGAGATTGACACACATGTTAGAAATTAGCATACTCAACTTTTTAAATGCCTTAGCTTTAGATTATCTGCAACTCCTGTTCCCTCGTCTTCAGCTTTTATAAGCCATTTATACATCCTTTTTATGTTCTCTACCATTGTTATCAATATAATTTCATGTAATGAACACCCACATAGATTTTTTACGTGTTTGGCTCTTTCTTGAGACTGGTGGAGTTTTCCTGGTCTAGATTATTCAAATTCAGTACGGGAACACCTATGTGACAGGAAAGGTGCTGCTTAGAGTTTAAAAACATGCTCATCAGGAAGGCCAGCCACAAGTGTGTAAGATTAATTAACTTATGTAGTTTTCTTTCAGAGTACTATATTTAGTGAATGCCAATAATGATAGACTGATTCTATTGTCTGTTTACTCACTTCTTTTCCATCTCCCCCACAACTTGAAAGCTGTGTGAGGGTAGGCGTGTATCTGTCTTAGGCATCCCTGCAGTCCTAGCGTCCAGCCCATGGCAGGTATTCAGCAAATGTTGAGTGAATGGATTTCACTTTTCTGGCATATGAAGAAAATGGAAGTAATTATATTTACTATAGATGTTTTCAGTATTCTAATGCATCAACTGACAAATATATAGAATATTTAAAATTTAAAAGAAAAAATACTCTTAAACATCTTTTGTTTGTATTGTCTATTGTGGTTTAATTTTTCCTTTCAGTTTCCTCTCAGCAGTATGTGTCTCATCAAAAGAAATACCTCTGAAAGAACTTACGTTACTTTTAGTCTAATCTCTTGTCATTCCACTTGTCTTTCTGTGAAAGCTAAACATAAATGGCATTTTAAAACAAGAGTATGCCCTGCTTAAAATGGGTCAAGTGAAGCTCAAATTACATCACTAACTGTGCTCAATCATTTAAAAATATGCTAGTTAATTCCAGGCTTCTAACATGATTCCTGGTTATGCTAACTAGCCCTGTCATTTGACTAGTAAATTTTTAATGCTGAAGCTAAAAGTTGTAGGTTTAGACAGACTTCATTTGGCCAGTAGATGGCCTCTTGAGATCTCAGAAGTTGTAAGATTCTGAAACAGTTTTTGGAGCAAAGTTAATTTAAATTTAGTTTTAAGCTTATGCCACAGTGCTTTTCTTAAATTTATTTTCAAATCGAGGTATATTTGATGTACAATATTATATAAGTTACAAGTGTACAACATAGTGATTCACAGTTTTTAAAGATTATACTCCATTTATAGTTATTATAAAATATTGGCTCTATTCCCTCTGCTGTACAGTATATCCTTGTAGCTTATTTCTTTTATACATAGTGGGTTGTACCTCTTAATTTCCAGCCCTATATCGCCCCTCCCCCCTTCTCTCACCCTACTGGTAACCACTGGTTTGTTCTCTGTATCTGTGAGTCTGTTTCTTTCTTATTATATTCACTAGTTTTTTTTATTTTTTAGATTTTGCATGTAAGTGACAATATACAGTATTTGTCTTTCTCTGTCTGACTTTTCACTAAACATAATATCCTCCAAGTCCATCCATGTTGTTGAAGATGGCAAAATTTCACTCTTTTTTATGGCTGACTAGTATACCATTTTGTGTGTGTGTGTGTGTGTGTATACACGTACACACCCCACATCTTCTTTATCTGTTTATCTGTTGATGGACACTTAGATTGCTTCCATATCTTGGTAATTGTAAATAATGCTGCTATGAACATTGGGGTGAATTAGTGTTTTCGTTTTCTTCAGACATATATGCAGGAGTGGGGTTGAGCCACAGTGCACTTTTTCAGAGAGTGGAGGCAAAGTCAAATCAAAATAGGATATCCTGAGCTGACTCCAGAAAGATATTTGACAGTCATTGTAATATGGTAGCTTTACGATAGCCATAATTTCCACAATTTCCTGTGCTAAAGGTGTGGCTATAAAAACCAAAAAGCATACATACTTTTTCTTTTGGTAATTTTATGGTAACCATATTTTCATAGGTTTAACGTGTAGCCCTAAAGAACCAGAAACCCAAAGGAACCAGTACTCCTGCTACACAGAGCCCCATTTTAGTGACACTGTTTCTGGAGTACCTATATGATGACCAAGGTACTGGGCATGGCCACAGTTCTGGGCCCTAGAACTCCACAAGAGCAGGGGCCTGTGATTGTGAAGGTCGAGGAGGAGGAGGAGGAGAAAGGGAAGCGCCTTCCCAGCCTGGAGATGTTCCGCCAGCGCTTCAGGCAGTTTGGGTACCATGACACCCCTGGCCCTCGGGAGGCCCTCAGCCAGCTCCGGGTGCTCTGCTGTGAGTGGCTGAGGCCTGAGATTCACACCAAGGAGCAGATCCTGGAGCTGCTGGTGCTGGAGCAGTTCCTGACCATCCTGCCCCAGGAGCTCCAGGCCTGGGTGCAGGAGCACTGCCCGGAGAGCGCTGAAGAGGCCGTCACTCTCCTGGAAGATCTGGAGCGAGAGCTGGATGAGCCAGCACAGCAGGTAGGCTGGGGAGACCTTTTACTCTGTGAGATTGGAAGCATAGCAGTCCAGGCAGGAGCGGGTTTGTTCACACACTGAGAATAACTGAATGGACCTTCCGCTGAGTTAGACCATGTTTCCTCCTATTTTTCTTCTGCTATCCTACATGGAATTGGGGAATTACCCTTGGGAGTTGAATGGGATGGATGCTTTTCTCTTTCCTAGAGGTTCTACATAGCTGTCCTGAGATTTTCTTTTGTTCTGGTTCTTAAAGTGAGTTGTGCACAGACCCAGCCGTTCCTAATTGTCTCTAGGCCTCACCACCTCCCAGTGAACAGAAACAGTGGTGGGAGAAGATGGCATCCTCAGGAGCAGTGGAGGAATCCCTGAGCAGCCCGCAGCCACGGTCTGTGGAGACCAGTTACAAATACGAGTCTTGGGGGCCCCTCTACATCCAAGAGACTGGTGAAGAGGAGGACTTCACTCCAGAGCTGAGAAAGATTCAAGGTAAGACCATCTGTCAGGCCCCCACTCGGTGCCCAGGCCTTTGTGGTTGAAGAAACACTCGTCCTAATTCCTGGTTGTGAGGTGGTCCCCTAGGCTGACTCAACTGGTCTGGCTGATGAGGCAGAATGAGTTCCTTTCCTCCCTCAGGTGTGTCTCAGTCAGTCCTGGCGTGGGAACAGATGACACGCTCGTAAAGGGAGAGTTGAAGTGAGTTTAGTAAGGGGACTGTTCATGGAAGCGAGGACAGCTTGAATGAACCAGTAAAAGGTGGTACTGGTTCTTTTTGTTAATGACTTAGTGAACCTGCTGTGATCAGTTTGGGATTATGCAGAAATGGTCCTGGTAATTTCTTTTTCAACTTATACCTCATTAAGCTATTTAAAATGTTTAACTTTTCTTAAGTTATTTACTTCCCACACACAGTTCATGGCAACTTGAAGGGAAATCTGTATGTGTAGCCAAGTGACTGCTCATCATGGGGACTGAGAGGGATTTTAGCTGCTGCTTCAGTCAACAGTGAACAGTGAGGAGGGGGTGAGCCTAGAAGCAGCTGGTAGCAGAGGAGGGAAATAGATGGTGGGTGGAGAGAGAGACAGGGACGAGGAGAAAGTGGCTTAGAGGAAAGTACCTTGTTGACTGAGGCTTCTGGACTTGCGGAGGGATGACACTTCTCAAAGGGAGCCCATTTTTCAGTGTGAATTTCTCTTACTCCCCTTTTCTGTGTATGTGGATGGTTAGGTGGACTTTTTTTTTTTTTTTTTTTTGCGGTACGTGGGCCTCTCACTGCCGTGGCCCCTCTCACCGCAGAGCACAGGCTCCGGAGGCGCAAGCCCAGCAGCATGTGGGATCCTCCCACACCGGGGCACGAACCCACGTCCCCTGCATCGGCAGGCAGACTCCCAACCACTGCGCCACCAGGGAAGACCCCTAGGTGGACTTTTAAGAGGTGTGACTGTCTCGTGAAGTGCTCTAAAAAAGCTAAACTGCTTCAGTCTGATTTTGACAGTTACTTTATAACTAAGAGAATGATAAGACGTAGCCAATGTAGGTGAAATGATGAGAGTTAAACCCTCATGGGAGTTAAGTACTGTCATTCAAATTAGTAAGGATCTGGGACTAGAATGATTATAAGTGGGCCAAACGTTCTCTCTTATTGCTTTTATATTCAGCTTCTGTGAGAATAAGGATTTTGTGAGTTTGCCACTAGCCTCTTCTCCCTTAATTATCCTTTTTATTTTCCTTTATCAACTTTGACCCTTGCACAGTCTCTCTTGTTTCTTTCTACCTGAGCATCACCCAGCTCCTTTGCTGCTGTCTCAGTATGCTGCTTTTTTTTTTTTTTTGCGGTACGCAGGCCTCTCACTATTGTGGCCTCTCCCGTTGCGGAGCACAGGCTCCGGACACGCAGGCTCAGCGGCCATGGCTCATGGGCCCAGCTGCTCCGTGGCATGTGGGATCCTCCCGGAACAGGGCACGAACCCATGTCCCCTGCACCGGCAGGCAGACTCTCAACCACTGTGCCACCAGGGAAGCCCTGTCTCAATATGCTTGGTTTTGCCTAATTGCCCTCTATACCTGAAGTTCTCCTGGCAGAGAACACCATGTACTTCTCATACCATGATAGGTTCTGGTAGGGGGCTTGCGTGAAAGTCTGGCATCATAAACTAGATCTGATAATGACTTATTTGTATCAGTGTGATACTGTAACTTCATAGAGCAATATTTGGTTACCCCTTAGAATCCATCAGTGTCACCTGGTGATTCAATTTCTCATTTAACAGTTTCTTTTCAGGACAGGAAACAACTGACATGTCCTTATTCTACTTACTGTTTCAGATCGTAAGTCGAACACCCAGAATGAGGAATCAACAGATAAGCAGGAAAGTTCTGAAGAATTTCACGCAGAAGGATTCAGAAGGGATTCTATTCCCATGATTATTGCCAACAAATGTGAGGCCAGGTTAGAAAGGCAGTGGGTTAACCTGGAAAAGGGAAGAGGAACAAAAATTCCTCTCCAAGACAAAGGTTCCTCAAAAGGTAGAGAAGTAATGACTAAACCTGCCCCAGCAGAGAGACGTTACATATGTGCTGAGTGTGGGAAAGCCTTTAGTAATAGCTCAAATCTCACTAAACACCGGAGAACACACACTGGGGAGAAACCGTATGTGTGCACCAAATGTGGGAAAGCTTTCAGCCACAGCTCCAACCTGACCCTTCACTATAGAACACACTTGGTGGACCGGCCCTATGACTGTAAGTGTGGAAAAGCCTTCGGTCAGAGCTCGGACCTCCTTAAACATCAGCGAATGCACACTGAAGAGGCTCCTTACCAGTGTAAAGATTGCGGCAAGGCCTTCAGCGGGAAAGGCAGCCTCATTCGACACTATCGAATACACACCGGGGAGAAGCCGTATCAGTGTAACGAGTGTGGGAAGAGCTTTAGTCAGCACGCAGGTCTTAGTTCTCACCAGAGACTCCACACTGGAGAGAAGCCATATAAATGTAAGGAGTGTGGGAAAGCCTTCAACCACAGCTCCAATTTTAATAAACACCATAGAATCCATACCGGGGAAAAGCCCTATTGGTGTAATAATTGTGGGAAAACCTTCTGTAGTAAGTCCAATCTTTCCAAACATCAGAGAGTCCACACTGCAGAGGGAGAAGGGCCTTAACTGTCAGGTATGCTCTCTTGATGGTTTTTGTTTTTTTAACTTCAGAACGTGAATGCTAGGGAGAAAGCCCAGTAATTGCAGTGTAAACTCTGGGGTAGATTTCGTTTCACTCGACGTCGAGGGGACAGAGTGAGAGCTCAGGTGGGGACACTGCGGGTTCCTCACCTGCCCGCTGGCTGCAGCAGGGTCCCCTCACCACACTTCGAGTCCCATAAATCATGCGGACATTGCCTTTTGTATAGTTAAAGCGCTGTGTATCCGGTATAATTAAGGAGGAAACATTAAAACTGTTTAAGTGTTTTAACATATATTCAAGAATTATGATTTGTAAAGAAATGAGCCATGTTGAACACAGTTTAATCCAATTCAGAATAAACTTAAAACATCTTGTGATGCCTCAAGACTATTTTATTAAAAAATTGTATGTTATTCAACACTATTCTAGAGAGGAAACTTCCTTTTGGTTTTGCTTTTGGAAAATTTGGATTTGGGGTAAATAGAACTTTCAGTGCTTGTGAGTGTGTGTGTGAGGAAATTGCAGCAGGGTGTGCAGGGTAGCTGCAGCTTAGTCTTCATCGTGCTTTTCCTGTGTACAGAACACGTTTTTCTAGCATTTGGGAACATTTTGTCAGCCTCATGCTTTTTGGGTGTTATACTCGTGTCTCTGCCAAAGTCTGTGAAAATCTGACTCCCTGATAAGCTTCCTACTAAATTCCAGAAGCCAATAATGCACAGTATGATTACCTTAAATCCATCCTGTTTTTTTCCCTCTGACTGCAAACTCTTTGATTTAAGGTATGGCTTTTGGCCACTTGGTCCTCCTGTTACCTGGAAACCGAACAACTTCACTCTTTGCTCCTGTCATTTGCTTATCTTCATATTGTGAGTTTTTTCCACCTCTTATTAGTAGTCACTGAAATATCTCTTTGTCTGCTGCTGCAGCCCTAGTGGTCACACAAACCTGACATGCCAGGATTGGGGACAGCAAGAAAGTGTCATGTGTAGTACCAGTTCTGATCGCTGGAAACTGCCTCGTATGCCATCCTGGGATCAGATTAAACTACAGGTAATGAGTCTATGCAGCAGCCAAATTTATTAGGGTGGCGGGGGGGCAGGGGTGTCATTACTGAAAAAGAATCAATAGTGCTTGAAATCTGAAGGGTTCTTAACTGTTCCGGTGGCCTGCTGATGATCTGGACATCCCTGCCAGCTCCTTTGGCCATTTCGTGTGAGCCATCCTGTTTGTATATTAACCCTCCCGGAGGCCCACAGAGAATTAGTGATTAGGTGGCAGCTGGCTATCTGTAGGGCCCCCGCCGAAACTGCTCCAGATGAAGGCTGAGGAGCCTGCTGAGCCCTCGTCCTCCTCTGGTGAGAGCGGCCTGGGCCCCCCATCTGTCCTGCCCCTCACCTTCCTGACTGCAGTGGTAGTTTCTGATGGGTGTTGATGTGAGGCAAAGGTCCACACACTTCCTTTCAGCTCCCATCGGTCCATCGGCGAGCTGAAATCTTCCTCTGATCTCCTTGTCTCCAGACTTTCAGCCTTATTCTTTGCAGACCCCTTGTCTAGACAAGTCACAGCCCAGGAGGCCACTTCTCCCTCCATGAAAAGTTGGTGCCAGATAGACTGCTCACAGCTCTGCCCACCAGATTCCCCTCACTCTGGCCTTTAGGGCCACTCCTGAGCAAGGCCGTGTGAATCAGCACATTTTTGGTTCACACACCAAAATATTGAGCTGATCCCTCTGTGAAACACAAACGCTACTTGTTTCTTCCACCAAGTCAAAGGGGAATGAATCCACAGGTGTGAGCAGAGGGAGGCATCAGGTCAACAAAGGTAGGAAATGTGAGGCCTGAGCCTCCTGCTTACACACCTTGTGACTTCTGGACCTGCTCAGGTCGTATGAATGACTAAATTCATATTGTTATAAATCACAGTATCGCAGTCTGTATGTATTGTGGAAGATGGGGACAGATTTTGAGGAGAATGAGCATTATCTTGAGAGGCATCTGCCTCAGGTGAGATTTTTGCATGGTCTCCAGGCAAAAAGAGGCTCCTTTCCTGTATCAAGGGGGAAGGGAGGTGCTTTTGTTAGGCCAGAGGACTTGGGAATTTAGGGTTCCAGGTGCTCAGGCACACCTACCCAAGTGTCACATACATCAGGATCCCAGTCTTTCCCGATCAGGGCCTGGAATTTTGTCATCAGTGACTTGGTGAGGCTTTTCATTTAGCCACCTTTGCAGTTCCGCCACCCTGACAGTTAAACACTGCCTGATTTTCAGGCCAGCCTGCTCTCAGTACACAAGGCGCGGTTCTCCTCAAACGCTGCCGTGGAGGACTTCTGGCTGTCACAACAGGCCCTGAACCGATAGTTGGCTTACGCAAGTGTATCATTTTCTTTCTTCAAAGCTTGAGAGAGAGAAACTCTGCAGCCCTTATAACTGCCACTATCCCAGTAATGCTTGGGTTATATAGAACTATTGCATAAGCTGATGCTTTCCCTGGTACCTGTACCTCATCTCTTGCCAGAACTAGTAGGAACAGTAGCAACTGCCATGGGGTAGAACGCCAGGGGTTACCACCATTACATTTATCACCAGGCTCCTTTTTTTTACCATCTGACCAGCAAATGACCTACTCCAGAATCCCATCCTGAGGGCTCCATCTCTAGGGCACTTCCAGTACCAACTGTCATAGTTTGGATTTCCTCTAAAACAGAGCGCAGGACCAGGGCATGGGGGCAGATAGTTTACTTAGGGAGATGGCCAGAGGAAGCAAGGAGAGAGAGAGGAGGAAAAGCCAGTAAGAGACGCATTATTGAGCTGGTTCTTCTATAGGCAGCTAGTGCTCAGGTCTGCTGGGGACCTTCAGAGACATGAGGTCACAAATGGGGGAAGCTGGTATACCTGACCTCTGCTCTGTCCCAGTGCCCCCCTCCCATGGTTAGGAGGCTAGTTCCTGGTTGGCTCCAAGAGAGTGGTTGAGGATCCCTGGTGGGCTGGGAAGGACACTGTCCCAGGGGGCTGCGAGGCTGGCTTGGTCTGAAGATGCTTGTGAGTGTAGCCCCATATGTCACACACGGACACACATTTAGACACACACACATACACATGTACACTGGACCCCTGGCTAGGGCTGCCAGATTTAGCAAATAAAAGCACATTTAGATTCCGGGTAACCAGTATGTTTGGGACATACTTCTTATGCTAAAAAAATTATTCAGTGTTTTATCTGGAATTCAGATGTAATTGGGCATCTTATCCGGCAATCCTACCCCCAGTATGTGTGAACAGCAATGCTTCCACCTCTCTGTCTAACCTAATACAGATAACAAAAGCATAAAGAACCAAAGGAAAAATAAGAGAAACGACATCATCAAAGGACACCGTCAAGAAAGTGAAAGGACAACCCACAGAATGGTAGAACGTTTTTGCAAATCATGTATATATGATAAGGCACTTTTATGTTGAATATATTTTACAACCGAGTAATAAAAGAGACAACCAATTAAAAGATAGGCAAAGGATCTAAATAGACATTTCTCCACAAAAGATACAAAAATGGACAAGTACATGGAAAGGTGCTCAACATAGCTCTGAGGGAAATGCAGATCAGAACCGCAGTGAGACCACGCCATACCCACTAGGATGGCTGTGATAAAAAAGATAATATCAGGTATTGAGGATGCAGAGGAATCAGAAGCTTATATGCTGCTGGTGAGAATGTAAAATGGGATAACCACTTTGGAAGGCAGCCTGGCATTTCCTCAAAAGTTTAAATAGAGTGTTTGAGAAATTGCTACCCTAGATATATATCCAAGAGAAATGAAAACATATTTACACAAAAACTTGTATACAAATGTTCAAAGCAACGTTATTCATGATAGCCAAAAAGAAGAAAAACCCCAAATGTTTCCATCAGTGGATGAAAGAAAAAACAAAATGTGATATATGCATACAATGGAATATTATTTAGCCACAAAAAGGATGAAGTGCAGATTCACATTACAACATACATAGATGAAACTTGACGTCATTGTACTAAGCAAAAGAAGCTAAACACAAAAGGCCGCATATATGATTATGAGTCCAGTTATGTGAAATGTCCACAATAGGCAAATCCGTGGAGACAGAAAGTAGACCAACAGTTGTCTAGGGCTGGGGCAGCTGGAGGGAAGTGGGGAGTGACTGCTAAAGGGTATGGGGTTTCTTTTTAGGGTGATGAAATGTTCTCAAATTGTGACGGTTACACAACTCGATACTAAAAACCACTCGATATGCTGTATGGATTATTTCTCAAAGTTGTTTTTAAAAAACACAAACTCGGGCTTCCCTGGTGGCACAGTGGTTGAGAGTCCGCCTGCCGATGCGGGGGACACGGGTTCGTGCCCCGGTCCGGGAAGATCCCACATGCCATGGAGCGGCTGGGCCCGTGAGCCATGGCCGCTGAGCCTGCGCGTCTGGAGCCTGTGCTCCGCAACGGGAGAGGCCACGGCAGTGAGAGACCCACGTACCGCAAAAAAAACAAAAACAAAAAAAACCCCACAAACTCAAGCAAACAAATACAGAGCCTTTGCCGAGGGGCCAGCCTTGGTGGAGCAGTGGAGGATTCATGCTGATGAGACCCATGGATGCCCACACAGGCTGCTGCTTAGCAGAAGATGCATTGGGGAGTCAGATGTGAAAAGACATGAAAAGATTCATGCCAGCAGTTACCCTTGCATGTAATAACCATAGGGAAATTTTCCATCAGTTTCAACTGGATTGAGGATCAAGAATTCTGTGTGAGGGCTTCCCTGGTGTCACAGTGGTTGAGGATCCGCCTGCCGATGCAGGGGACACGGGTTCGAGCCCTGGTCCGGGAGGATCCCACATGTCGTGGAGCAACTAAGCCCGTGCGCCGCAACTACCAAGCCTGTGCTGTAGAGCCCGCGAGCCACAGATACTGAAGCCCGCGAGCCACAGATACTGAAGCCCGCGTGCCTAGAGCCTCTACTCCACAACAACAGAAGCCACCGCAATGAGAGGCCCGCACACGACAACGAAGAGTAGCCCCCGCTCAGCAGCGAGGACCCAGTGCAGCCAAAAATAAATAAATTTATAAAAAATAAAAAATAAAAAAATTTTTAAAAAAGGGCTTCCCTGGTGGCACAGTGGTTGAGAGTCCGCCTGCCGATGCGAGGGACACGGGTTCGTGCCCCGGTCCAGGAAGATCCCACATGCCGCGGAGCGGCTGGGCCCGTGAGCCATGGCCGCTGAGCCTGCGCGTCCGGAGCCTGTGCGCCGCAGCGGAAGGGTCCACAACAGTGAGAGGCCCGCGTACCACAAAAAAAAAAAAAAAAGAATTCTGTGTGAGAAAAACCCCTCCCATCTGATGATCTGACTTCCAGAATGCAACCCTTTCTAAATCTCAATGCCCCTTGCTGTTCCTGGAACATGGCAAACACGGTCCTCTTCAAGAGCCCTTTGCAGCTGCTGTTCCTTCTGCTTGGAATGCTTTTCCCCTGATATGAACACACTAGGATTTTAGCATCCAGGGAAAGGAGGGAAGGACACTGCAAACAGGGAACAGTACCAGCAAAGACAGGGTGGTGAGAGTATGTGGCACACTCTTGAGCGAAGGTGCTGGTGGGTCCTGGGGAGGCTGGTGTGCGGAGAAGGCTTAATGGCAGATCGTGGAGTCAGTGACAGAAATCTGTGACAGGGCAGCGTGACAGTTCCCGGACAGGTGTGAGACATGAAGAAAATGGGGCGGGGCTATCCCAGGGAATCATGCAGCTGCTGGGGTTCGGTGTTTCCATGGTGTAATTAGAGCAGATAAGTATTACTAAGAAATTCTGTGTTTAATTTGGGGTACATGACAGGTAATGTTAGTAGCTTTAAAAACAACTTTTTTTGTCACTTGCTACTCTTTATAATTCTGATGGTGCATCAGCTTCTTCCTGCAGAAGAGATGACATAAACTTTCTTTTCACTGGAACTTTTCACCTGGCGTCCACACTGTGACGAGGCAGATGGGGGCAGGTGGGGGGAGGTGGCAGTGGTATTTCATGGTTCTGGACAGTTTTGTCTAGACGATGCCTGCCTGCCCCCAGCCTTAAGTATCGTACCGCACAGAACAACACGCAGCACAGAAATTTCTGTACATGGGCATGAAGGTGGCAGTGACTGTAATGTCGAGATAGTCTGGGGCGGTATCCAGGGGAATATGCTGGAGTCTTGAGGGAAAGAGAGGTCACACCCTGGTGAGTAAAAGAGGAATGGTTGTCTGTATTTACCAACCCACGTTCTCAACTCAGCTTTCATGCCGTTTCCTCATTGAAGCCTTTGGTGACCACCATGTGCCTCACCCCTCCCCATGGGGAACACAAGCTAGCTTCTTTTGATTCCCTCGTTTCATTTGTAAAGAGAGAGTACCATGGTGTAATTAAGAGCCCAAGCTCTGGAGCCAGACTGCCTGGGTTTGAACCCCTGCTCCACTGCACTGTGTGTCTAGGTTTTCTCATCTGTAAAAAGGGGGATGTTAGTAGGACTAACAGCACATATGACTGTGTGACAACAATACTGACTGTACTGAAGACGGTCCATGCTGGCGTGTAGGTGAGCGGTCAGCAAAGGGCAGCTGTCATGATGGTTACCAGCCTCTCCTGGGGTCTCACTCTGGCTCTCATTAGGCTGGCGCCTCCTTAGTGCAGAACAATGGGTGGTTCGCCTCTGTGCCCCCCATGGCACTCGCTGAGCTGCTGGCGAAGGGCTTCAAGGATCAGTGGGAGGAGGTCTGGGGAGACTGTGATGAGGGAGGGCAAGCCCGGGCTTTGGCCTCCAAAGCCTCTGAGTCTCACTGCACCATTTATTGTGCCTGGAGGACTTCTCTCCCTCCTCTCCTTCCTTTCTTCTTTCCTGAAGAAAAGGGAATAAAAATGGGGGCAATATTAGTACCTACCTCACAGGATGGCTACAAGGATTAAATGAGTTACCAGATAAAATGCTTAGAACAATGCCTGACACATAAGTGCTCCATGGCTGTTCCTTCTTACTACTTTTCTCTTTTTCTTGGTATATTTTTTTCTGATTATGAACGCCATACTTATTTATGGTAGAAAAGTGTGAAAACGTAGGAAACCCCCCCACCATAGTGAGGGAGTCAGAGGTATGAGCAAACAAGTAAAAGATGGAGGAGGGGGGAGATGAGCACAATAATGCACATGTGTACAAGATGCAGAGGCAGCTCAAGGAAATGATGTACTCGGTGGGGGCAGAAGGTGCCGTCCCCCACACCCTGGAAAGACCCCACGGACAAGGTGAAGCTTACATACGAGGAGGTTTCCAAGATGAATAGAAGTTTGTTAGGTGGATGAAGCAGGGAAGGGCATTAGCATGTGCAAAGGCACCGGGGCATTAAATAGCTTCTGCGCCGCCGTCACTGTAGTTGTGCATCGCTCCAGTATAGTGTGTACGGGAGGGCAGGAGGGTGGGTGCTGGAGTGAGAGGGGTGCTAGGAGGGGGGACGGGGAAGTAGGCAGGGCCAGGAAGTGAAAAGCCCTGTGTCATGATGAAGAATTTGGACTTCAACCTGGGGGCTGAGAAGGGGCTCTGGAAGGCTTGGACGGGCTGTCAGCCAGTTAGCATTTAGGAGCAATGACTCACTCATAGCAGGACAAATGGTTGGAGGGGACTTTGGGAGTGAAGAGACCTACTGTAAGGCTGGTGCCAAAGTCTGGGAACAAATCAGAGATGGCCTAGGCCAATGCAGAAGTCCCAGGAATGGGCCAGGCAGGATAGGGAGAGACGTGGAGGGTGAGGAGATGGAGGGCAACAGCACAGCCAGAACAAGGCCCGGGTTTGGGGCTTGGCTGACTGGGAAGTTGATGCTCTCAGCAACCAGAGGAGGGGATACACGAGGGAAACTGTGCTGTGGAGGAAGGTACTAAGAGTCCTCTGTCATTCCTGAGAAACCACTCTGGCGACCATGTTTATCTGCATATGCAGAAAATGGTCCATATGGGAATTTGGACTCATTTTAAAACTCTTCAGTTCATCATTATTGATATATATATATATATATATATATATATATATTTTTTTTTGTGTGTGTGTGTGTGTGGTACACGGGCCTCTCACTGTTGTGGCCTCTCCCGTTGCGGAGCACAGGCTCCGGACGCGCAGGCTCAGCGGCCATGGCTCACGGGCCCAGCCGCTCCGCGGCATGTGGGATCTTCCCGGACCGGGGCACGAACCCGTGTCCCCTGCATCGGCAGGCGGACTCTCAACCACTGCGCCACCAGGGAAGCCCCATTATTGATATCTTTTAAATAATGTACCTGGGGATGTGTGTGTATGTGTAGCTGATTCACTTTGTTGTAAGGCAGAAATTAGCACACCATTGTAAAGCAATTACACTCCAATAAAGATGTTAAAAAATAAATAAATAAAGACAATGTTGTAAAAAAAATAAATAAAGATTTAAAAAAAAATAATGTACCTGACTGGGCTTTCTTTTTAGTTTTTGAAGTGGAAAAAAACCTTAACCTCTTTCTTTTTTTTTTTTTTTTTTTGCGGTACGCGGGCCTCTCACTGCTGTGGCCTCTCCCGTTGCGGAGCACAGGCTCCGGACGCGCAGGCTCAGCGGCTATGGCTCACGGGCCCAGCCGCTCTGCGGCATGTGGGATCCTCCTGGACCGGGGCACGAACCCGTGTCCCCTGCATCGGCAGGCGGACTCTCAACCACTGCGCCACCAGAGAAGCCCTTTGGGGAACTTTTATTGTTTTTGTTTTTGTTTTTGCGTTACGCTGGCCCCTCACCGCCACGGCCTCTCCCGTTGCGGAACACAGGCTCTGGACGCGCAGGCCCAGCGGCCACGGCTCACCGCTTCGCGGCATGTGGGATCTTCCCGGACTGGGGCAGGAACCCGTGTCCCCTGCATCAGCAGGCGGACTCTCAACCACTGCGCCACCAGGGGAGCCCCTGGGGAGCTTTTAAAAACAATCTTTTAATTAAAAAGGAACAGTTTGTTAAGATGTTCTTCTCCACCACCACCCCGTGGCTCACATTCCTGTCAGCTGCAGGGTTCAGGTAAAACCAGGCTTTTCCTCTCCTTGGAAACTTAACCCAACATCCTCTCTCAGAATTATTTCAGTTGGAGCTCGGACAGGCGTGACTTGGGGTGGGCAGGGGCATCAGGAATGAAGTTGCTTTTGCTAGGACTGATAATATCCTTCGGAATCACTCCACAGGTGAGAAGGCAAAGCTAACCGAGGAAGGCAGAAGCTTACAGGGAGGCAGCATGCAGCACAACTTAATTTCCAGCAGTCAGAAAGCTCAACAGTGGCATCACCTGCTTTTGCCTGGGGTAACAACAAGTCTGCCATCCCTAAAGAGACCACCACAGAGACCCGAGAGCCATCCGCCCAGGATACTATTGTTTAGTGTCTGCGCTGAGTGGAGGTTGAAGACCGCCTTGAAACAGGCCCTCTTGGACTCTGACTTCCACTGGCTGGAGGTAAGGAGCTGGAGCAGGACGTGGGAACACCGTGCGTGGACCTCTCGGGCAGGATGTAGGGTGTGTTTGGGGCCTTGTTATCATCTTGCTATATGATGTGACAGAGATTCTTCGCTTGAGCAAACCTTACTCAGGCTCCCGAACCTTTTCTTAGGCCCCTCTGTGCACTTCCTTGCAAAATCCAGTTCTAGCAAGAACCCTGCTAAGTCAGTTTAGCCAAAACCCCTCCTACCCCTAAAGCTTCCCCTTAGAAGTTTTCTATCCACTGACCTCCGCCCTACTCCTTAGCTATAAATTCCCATGTGGCCATGCTGTATTCAGAACTGAGCCCAGTTCTACACTGAGGCCTCTTTTCCCCTATTATAATAATTCTGAATAAAATCTTTTACCACCCTACTACCCACCTCTGTTTTCTCAAACACCTGGTTTTCAGATGTGTAAAGAGCAGTAAAGGAGAAGGCTGTACAGATATGTAGACACCAGCTCAAGGAAAGCCTGGACTCTATGGCTAAGGAGTTTGAATTTTATCCTTTAAGGAGGGAGAAGACATTGAACCTTTTTGGTAAAGCAGTGACAAGATGGGAGTAGAGCTTAGGGGAGATTAACTGGAGGGAAAATAAAGGTATTAGTCCATTAGGAGACTATTTATGTGATCCAGAGGAAAAGTCATAAAGACCCGAACTCTAGGGTTCGCAACAAAGGAAACAAAGAGGAGGAACTAGGAAGGAGATGGTAGAATTGTAACTGACAGGACAAGGCAATTGCCTGGATGACGTTTGCTCTTCACACCGGCCTCCTGACCTCACATCCAAGGCGTCTAGGCCATGCCCTAGGCAAGTTCAGTTGTTTTCTCTTCTGTAAGACGGGGTTAATACTAACACCTGCCTCACACACAGGTTGTTGTGAGGATTAAATGATTTAATATATGAACACCACTTGGGAAAGGGCCAGGAAGAGTGTATGCCACGTGTCCGCTATTATTACCTTCACTGGAAACCCCACCGCCTCCATGACTCAACTCTGAAACCTTCCCCTCTGACAACGTCTTTCCACACCTGGCTTATTGAAACTGCCCAGGACTTGACACTGGTCAGATGTAGGAGGATGAGCATAATTAAAGAAAACTCAGAAGTTTAGACCCTGAGAGGTTTACAGAAAATTTGGGGCAGTATATGGGGGAAAAAACATATTTGGTTTGAAGCAAATAATTTGAAACTTTTAAGAGGCCCAACTGTAAATGCCCCGCAGTCTGCTAGAGACCCGAGACTGGAGCTTGAGAGTGATCAGTACCCCATGTGCAGATTTAAAATTTAATTGAATAGAGGTTAACAGTCGAAGCCATGGGAATAAATGGGTTCCAAGGATAATGGCATAGGAAGATACCACCGATACGGTGACTGAACATTAAGGAATGCTCAATTAGGGACTGAGAAAAGAGGAATCATTAAGAGAAAAAGGAATGAACAATCAGGAGAATCAGGTGAATCAGATGTAGCCGTTTCAAAGATATTTTTCACACAGTGGCCCTGCTCAGTCTCAGGGGCCCCCCTGAGATGCTCTGAGAAGTGTCACGAAGTCTTCTAGGGGTAGGGGTAGGGGTCGGGGGTGGTCAGAAGGCTAAGCCCTGCTGTGCAGTGACTGTCCATCACCAGTTCTACCTGTTCAGGGGTCTTTCCCAGAGCTTCACAGTTGAACCTGCACGAGCAGCCAGGCTCAGGCCCACCCCAAACTGTCCTGCCTGGAACCTCCTCTCCTTTACACATGGGTCTTATACGGCCTAGCTCAGGTTTATCTTTTAGAAATTTCCTCCATTTCCTTACTATTTCTTCCTTCTCAGTGTAAATGTTTAGGCTCTACCCTCAGGAATTATACTTTATAGGTCTGACTTGGGACTCAGACACCTGCATTACTAACAAGCAGCCTCGTGACCCTGCTATGATAGTTTGTGGTCTACACTTGGTCAATCTCAAGTCTATGGTGGGTGTCAAAGACGAGCCAAAAATGATGAGTTTCATGGTCGTTTTAAGAAATTAAAAACATATTAGTCAGTCAAAATATATATTCCAAAATTTTTCAGAGGTCAGAGTTCCAGACATTTCCTCCTTTTATTCCATCAGACTTTCATCTCAGCCTTCTCCATAACTGTAACCTCCCACCAAGAGCCAAACCAAGAAATCTCAATATGCCTATTGGGTTTTTTTTTTTGTGGTGGGGGGGGCGATTTTTAGCCAAGACATGCTGCTTGCGGGATCTTAGTTCCCCGACCAGGGATAGAACCTGGGGCCGTGGCAATGAGAGCACCGAGTCCCAACCACTGGGCCGCTAGAGAATTGCCTCAGTACGCCTACTGTTACCCAACATCCAAGCATGCTCTTGTCAAGAACCCCATACTCAGAAACACCTTTCTAGTTTTGGTTGCTGGTGTTAAAGTATCGTGCAACACAGAACGCCATGCAGCACATGAAATCCTAAAGGTGGGTACGGACGTGTAAGCGGCTGTGTAAATGAGATAAGATACTCTGTGGCAGTGTGCAGAGGAAAGGACAGAGTCAAGGGAGAGAGGTCACAGATTTGAGACTAGAAGAGAAACAGCTGTCTGTAAAAAGTTTTAAAGATTCCATTTACAGTCACTAATGTTTCTTGTTTAAACCGAAATAAATTTGGCCCCAGCACAAAAACACACTCCATCTGTCCTTCTGGAAAACTATTCTGTTTAATAGTGCATTTGATTTATGCTACAGGATGAGCAGGATTTGGAAAATATAACGAAAGGTCATCCCTTCCACTGGGAAAACTCGGGGAGCTCCATCCTAAGCCAGCAAGGAGCCCTGATGCCAGGCTCAGACCCGAGCTTCCTCCTCTGGGCTGTGCTCTCTGCATTCACACTTGGCTGTTGAAGTCAGAGGTGGGGTCGGGAAAGGTCGGGCTGCTGGTGCCAGATGTCAGAGGTCATCGGTATCAGAGGGCAGGGCAAGCTGGCTGAGCGAGATCCTAAAAGTGTCCTTAGTTGTTAGGGGTTTAGATTAAATCACTTTCCATCACAGGAGTGCCAAGAGGAAGAGGGGGAGGGGAGGGAACGAGACAGAGGCCAGTGCTAAATGCTTTTGATCCCTTCCCTCACGTTAGACTCACTGTCACAAAAGGGAAGAGTGAGTTCTCCACCCATATCGTCAGACTGCTCTTGGCAACTTGGTCTTGCTGCTCCAAGAGCCCTGAAGGATATACAGTCACTACAGAAAATCTCTCTTGGGGCCTTCCCCCATGCCCAACAAAATAACAAATCCCTCAGCACCAGATTCCCGTAATTAATGAAGTCATGAAACAAAATAGCACATTCCTTATCAAAATTTAAAGCTGGATTAGAAGCAGTGGCTTTGAAATACAGCCTCCATTTCCCCTTTCTAGCAAAAACACGACCCAAAACATTCTTTCTACTTTCTTCTGTGCTGACTCCAGTTAGAGGAATCCTTGGAATTTTATTCCTATTGTGCTTCCATCCCCACCTTGGAAATGGTGTGAGAAAAATGGTCTAGTGCAAACTCCCTTCCCAAATGGAAGGAGACTGGTCCCAGAGCTTCCCTCTACTCCCAGCACTTAATCTGCTGCTTGCACCCTAATTTTTCAAGGCTGGTGTCATTCCTGGGAAAACTGACTAGGTTGCTAACCACTGTGCCAGGATGATTTGCCCAATATGCCCCATTCTCTAAGGCGAAAGGATGGAGTCGGAAGGGACACGTCCCAAATTGTTCATACTTATATAGTAAGGCAGGAGCTCTTGAAACTCAGAGGAAGTGAGGAAAACAGGCATCTGGCTCTCTTTCACGTAGACTCTCTGATATTTAATTCAGCAGTAACTCGGAGAGAACTTTTGCTCACTCCCATTACATTCAAAGGCTTCTCTCCAGTGTGAATTCTCTGGTGGCGAACAAGAGCTGAGCTGTACCTAAAGGCTTTCCCACACTCACTACATTCATAGGGATTCTCCCCTGTGTGGATCCTTTGATGCTGAATAAGGCCTGAGCTATAGGTAAACTTCCCTCCACATTCCATACATTCATAGGGCTTCTCTCCAGTGTGGATCCTCTGGTGCTGATAGAGGTGTGAGCTCTGGCTGAAGGCCTTCCCACACTCATTACATTCATAGGGCTTCTCTCCAGTGTGGATTCTCTGGTGATGAATAAGGGTGGAGCTCCTGCTGAAGGCCTTCCCACACTCGTTACAAGCATAGGGTTTCTCTCCAGTGTGGATTCTCTGGTGGTGAGTGAGGGTGGAGCTCCAGCTAAAGGTTTTCCCACACTCATTACATTCATAGGGTTTCTCTCCAGTGTGGATCCTCCGGTGGAGAATGAGAGCAGAGCTGCAACTGAAGGTCTTCCCACAGTCGTTACATTCGTAAGGTTTCTCCCCAGTGTGGATCCTCTGATGCTGAATAAGATGTGAGCTCTGGCTGAAGGCCTTCCCACACTCACTACATTCATAGGGTTTCTCCCCGGTGTGGATTCTCTGATGCTGAATAAGGTCTGAAGTTCGATTAAAGCTCTTGCTACATTCATCACACTTATGGGGTCTGTCTCCCACAGGAAGTCTCTGCTGGGAAATAAGGTTGGAACTCACAGTGAAGCTGTTCCCCAGATCGCTGTATTTCTCACTTCTCCCTCCCATGGGGGTTCGCTTTTCCTCAACTGTCACTTGACCAAAATCCTGTATCTTCCTGTTCAGTCTCTCTCCAGAGGAGCTCCCCAGCTGCCTCTTCAGACTGACTTCTTGTTCATAGGCTTCTTCAAACTTAAGACCCTGAGAAATATCCTTTTGGAATCTTCCCAATAGCACCCCATGTGATCCTGTATCTTCAGAAATTTCTGGATCATGTTCAGTTCTGGTCTCACCATCTGGCACAATACAAAACACAAATGTCACTTGTTCTTTGTGGGAAAAAGAATCAAAACCAGAGACAGTATAATCACATAATGTTCACAGGCTAAAAGCACATGCCTCTTATCTGTGTGCAAAGAGGCCTACCCAGGCTGTACGTAGCTAAGGCAGAATAAGAGAACCGGGCCAAGGAAACAGGGAAGGAGAAAGGCAGGAAGGAAAATCGAGAAAAGAGGTGGAGGTGGAAGTGTAGAGAAAGCTGGATCAGGCAGAGGCAGGGAACCAAAAACAGAAGAGACAGGACATACGGTTTAATGAAGTGACAAAGTCCTAGAGGTCAGAGACTGAACATAACCTGGGAGATGGTGACTGCAGAACAGTTAGAGGATGAAGTGGGGAGCAGGTATGAGAAACTAACCACAGACGGTGTGGAGAAAAGTGGGAAGGTGATGAATACAAAGCGACAAGGGTGAAGCCCTGTAGCCCCAGGAGAAAAGGACACTCGGGTCTGTAGTCATGGCACCTATATGCCAAGTCCATGGAAACAGGCCTGAGACAGAGGTCAGTCCATCTCTGGGCCCCAGGCCTAGAACGCTGTGCTACGATGTGAGGCTATGTCAACAGTTTCCAAGTTTGCCTTCGCTATTTTCACTGCTCTGGGGTTTCTAAGGGAACTTCAGGCACAGAGGACAAGGGTAAAGGGTCCAGACTGTTAGCATTTTTAGTCTGTCAACATTGTGAGAGTAAAGGCAGGGCAGTGAGTGTTAGGGACAGAAAGAGCTGTATCTCCCTCACCTGAACAGTACCTCTCAGGACCTCTCTGCTCAGTGCCCTTCAAACCCAGGACCCTCGGCTCTTCCTCTCACTTCAGCCCAGAGATCATGTCAAAATTCAGAAATGGGAATCCTGCTCACAGGGAAAGACATGGGACAAGGTTTATCCTGTTCATACCAAATGGCCCCAGAGCTCAATCCCAGACCCAGGATCTGCAGGGGACAGAGAGGAAATGCATGGGGAGTTCTCAAATGGGAGTCAGGAAGACCCCCGGCCTTGCCCAGGAGAATGTCCTCACTGAAAGCAGGCGAGGGTAAAGGAATGAAGAGTCCACAGACGACAGGTTAAGAAGCTAACTGCTCTCCTCCCTAACGCAAGTTGAAATTTCTACAAGAGCAGCAATTACACTAGGTCCACCCACAAATCAACAGATCCCTAAAGGAAGTCCGACAGAGAAGGGGAGGAGCTAGACAGAGTTCCAGAATGTTCACTTGGGCACTGAGCAGTACCTCACATGTTTAGGGATCCCAATATGTAATCTTTTGGGAAAATCTCTGGGTTATATGTTAATGTTAAGTCCTAAGAATAACATGGAAAAAAGTGCCAGATTTAAAAAGAAGTATAGAATTAAAAGGCCAGGGCTCGAGTCCTGCCAGTCACTAGCAACATGACCATATGCAAAGCATTTAAGATCTCTGACCTCTCTTTCCTTGCCTATAAAATGAGGCTAATTCTGGCTACCTCAATAGCTGCATCACTGTGAGGATTAAATGAGAGAATATCTATGAACACTCTTTATGAACTACAAATTACTGTACAAATGGGAGTTGCTACTATTGTTAGAATTTTCTGAGACTAAGTCAGTCCTTAGCTAATGGTTTTCAGTGACTCAACTATTACTAGCAAACAAGGAAGCAGAGAAATGCCAAGGGAGTTTTACTGAGGAAGCATCACTCCTTACCCAGGGAGAACACGTTCCCGTAATTCTCCAGCATCACATCCCTATAGAGGTCTCTCTGAGCAGGCTCCAAACGCTTCCACTCCTTCCGGATGAAATACACAGCCACATCCTCAAAGGTCACCAATTCCTGAAACAACATGTTCTCCCTTGCAATTTCAGGCTGCGGGATGGGACTGGTAGAGCCAAAAGCTAATTCGGGATGGGGCTGAATAACGCATATTGGGAAGTGGGAGAGGAGGTCAGGGTGGAGGAGGAGAGAAGAGAGTCTGAGATAAAGCGAAGTTCCACTGTGTAGCAGGAAACGCCCACAGTCCTGATAGAGGGAATCATAGTTCAGGGCACTGAATGGGATGTTGCTACACAAAAAACTTCTGCAAAATGGGAAGGGAAAGAAGGATAAAGAAAAGCACAGCTTACCTGGGCCTTGGCCTTCAGCAGTGCAGCTGCCAACATCTCATCCCCCAGACTGTCCTTGTCGGAAAATGCAGGAACTTTTGAGGAAGGAAGAGCTGAGGACAATTAAAGGGTCCATGAGTCAGTCGATCTGCACTTGAGCCTCTCGACCTACAGAAAACTCACAGGTCCTGGGACAACCAAGGACCCACCCCCTCTTACATTTCTAAGTTCACTCCTTCTGCAGCTACAGAAGGTGCTTACACTTATGGCCGGCACGCTCAGCGTGGGCCTTCCTGCCTGAGCAAAGACACCCAAAGCCCTGGTGACCCAGGCTCTCTGGTTTGCCCCAGGTCCCTTTCTTTCTTTCCAGTCACTCTACTCTCCATGACATCTGCCCCGAACTACTGTTAGTGATTCGTGTATTCTCGTCCATCCTCTCAAGCCTGGCCAGAACACAAGCTATCCTGTTCATGTCCCTTCCGTCATTTTCCACATCTCAAACTCCTGGACAAAATTCTTGACCAGAGGAAAACGGGCTTCATCCCAGCCCTGACTGAAGACACAATGCCCACAACTGTTCTCTTTTTTCTCTATCCCCAGATCAAATCTACACACTACAAATGTTTCCTGTTTCTGTGCTAGATGATATATCTTGTTTCCTGTTTCCATGCTTGATCATATATCTTCTCCTGTAACTCTTTTTTTTAAAAAAACATTTATTTTGGCTCCGCCAGGTCTTTGTTATGGCATGCGGGATCTTTAGTTGCGGCATGCGGACTTCTTAGCTGTGGCATGTGGACTCTAGTTCCCTGACCAAGGATCGACCCGGGCCCCCTGCATTGGGAGCATGGAGTCTTATCCACTGCGCCACCAGGGAAGTTCCAAACTATACTTAACTAATGGCTTCATTCCGCCTTTCCCCACTAGGCGGGGAGCTAGTGAAAGGCAAGGACTATGTCCTATCCAGTCTGGATTCCAGAAGTTAGCCCAGCACTTGGTGAATGAGGGATTTCAACAGGTGATTGCTGAATGGCTGAATAAAAAGACGAGGGAACCCTGATTCCTTACCACTCTCAAGCAGGGCCTGAGGTTCCTGAGATACTCGATCAGCCTGAGTTTCCATGGGTCGGGCGTGAAGCTCGGATCTCTGGTCTCCTATTTGCAGAGTCAGCAGGAAACAGGTTTTGAATGAGAATGAGGAAGCACTGTAGAAGGAAAAGTTCAAGGTTCAAAGATAATTTATATATATATATATATTTTTTTTTAATTTTATTTATTTTTGGCTGCATTGGGTCTTCGTTGCTGCGCGCGGGCTTTCTCTAGTTGTGGCAAGCGGGGCTACTCTTTGTTGATGTGCGCGGGCTTCTCATTGAGGTGGCTTCTCTTATCGTGAAGCACGGGCTCTAGGCGTGCAGGCTTAAGTAGTTGCAGCAAACGGGCTCAGTAGTTGCAGCACGTGGGCTCAGTAGTTGTGGCTCGGTGGGCTCTAGAGCGCAGGCTCAGTAGTTGTGGTGCACGGGCTTAGTTGCTCTGCAGAATGTGGGATCTTCCTGGACCAGGGCTCGAACCTGTGTCCCCTGCATTGGCAGGCAGATTCCTAACCACTGCGCCACCAGGGAAGTCCCAAAGATAATTTTTAAAAACCCTCTTGAATACAGACAGAGGGGAACTAGCATTTCAGTTAGTACCAGAACAGCAAAGAGGAAATGCAGCAACTGGGATTAGTCTTTCAGGTCAAAGGCCGAAGTTCCTGGGCCACATCCCACTTTAGGCTCCCCCCGCAACACTGAGTGATATTTCTAACAACAAAAAATGGGGAACACGGGTGCCAAATGATGCCATTAGCAGAATAAAATATGAAGCAACTACTCAAATGAAAAATATTAAAGTGAAAAAGTGTTACATGCAGACTGCAAAATGTAAGTATCATATCAACTTTTAAGAATACTTGTAATAATGGATAAAGCTAATGTATACAGATTTTTTATTTTATTTTTGGCTGCACTGGGTCTTTGTTGCTGCATGCGGGCTTTTCTCTAGTTGAGGCGTGCAGGGGCTACTCTTCATTGCGGTGTACGGGCTTCTCATTGCGGTGGCTTCTTATTGCGGAGCATGGGCTGTAGGCGCACGGGCTTCAGTAGTTGTGGTGCGCAGGCTCAGTAGTTGTGGCTCGCAGACCCTAGAGCGCAGGCTCAGTAGTTGTGGTGCATGGGCTTAGTTGCTCCACAGCATGTGGGATCTTCCCAGACCAGGGCTCGAACCCATGTCCCCTGCATTGGCAGGTGGGTTCTTAACCACCGCGCCACCAGGGAAGCCCTATATAGATTTTTTTTAAACCCTCATAAATGTTAGAATTAGTAGAAGGAAAAAAAACTTACTGTGGTAGGTTTCTAGCTGTTATATTAAATGTAGGTGCTATCCTTAGAGGAAGAGGGGCCATGAAAAAGCACCCAAATAACAGAGACCATGGGGGAGTTTCCATAAGTTCTGTCTTAATTTAAAAACCCTGAGGAAACAATACCTGTCTCACAGAACCAGGGCAAATAGCTCAGATCTATTAAATTAAGATAAATTCAGAAACTCCCTGGCAATCTAGTGGTCAGGATTCGACGCTTTCACTGCTGTGGCCTGCGTTCAATCCTTGGTCAGGGAACTGATACCCCACAAGCTGTGCGGTGTGGCCAAAAAAAAAAGATAAGTTTTCTGCTTCCAGTCTCAGTCAAAGGTGGGATGTTATTGAAGGATTCAGTCCCTTTTTGTGGTCCTTGTGTCGTCTCATCACAGGGGTGGGTGTATATATTTGCCAGGTTCTGAGAGACTAGTCCCAGTTGCTGTGTTTCCTCTCCCCAAGAAGGTAGCAGCCAACCTTCTTTTTTTTTTTTTTTTTTTTTTTTGCGGTACACGGGCCTCTCACTGCTGTGGCCTCTCCCGTTGCGGAGCACAGGCTCCGGACGCGCAGGCCCAGCGGCCACGGCTCACGGGCCCAGCCACTCCACGGCACGCGAGATCCTCCCAGACCGGGGCACAAACCCGCATCCCCTGCTTCGGCAGGCGGACCCTCAACCACTGCGCCACCAGGGAAGCCCCCCAACCTTCTTTTTTATCTCCCTTCTCTCGTAAGAGATTTTCTTGGATCAGAATGTAAGTCCCTGAACCAAGAACCAATGCTTTTTAAAAAGGATAAGATTATTTATTACTCCATTTTTGTCCCTACTAAGATCCCCACTCCCCGGTTGCTGTTCTCTGTGGCTCCAGGGAATAAGATGTAACATTAGTACCTAGACGAAGGTTTGGGTCTCAAGTACAAGTTTGTTTTTCACAACTGAATGCTGTGGCAAGAATCAACAGATGGAGAATAGGTGCTGCAGCTGCCAGTGCATCCTTACACTGAGGGAAGAACAGGGAAAACCCCTGGATTTTGTGTGCCTCCCTCTTTGTTCATTTGCTCATGTAACAAACATTTGTTGAGTGCCAATTAACAACGCAAAGCACTACTGAAAGGAGTAAGAAAATCAGCAATGCAAAAGGTATTTGCTTCATCATTACAGACTATTGCATTCACATTAAGGTATAAAAAGGGGAGGGGCCCTAAGAGTCACTGAGAGTTCAGAGAACTCTAGTCTTTGGGCAGCAAGGGGATGTAGAAGGCCCATCACCAGTGCCATAACACAGTGAAAAGCAATGAATCAGGCATAAGCCAGACCCACTGACAATCAAGGTGACACACCCTCTTGCCACCATCGCCCTCTTGGCTGGGGCCCTTCAACTCTTTCTCAGAGCCAGCCATCTTTTTCTGTCAACGAACTTTACAATCTCCAGGATTGGTTATAAGCAGGCACCCCCAACAAATCCGCTCTCAGTCTAAGCTCTCCTTTAGAAAGGAAGGGAAAGTCAGAGGCTCTGACTCCGGAGAAGAAAGCAACACTCCCTCCTCCCAGCTGGGTTAACCAAAGCTGGAGCTCAAACGGATATTGTTGAGAACAAGTCCCCGGTGTCTGGATCAGTAAACAATGTTTCTCATAGAAAGAAAAACCTCCATTGTGCCCCCAGAGCTTCAGGTCCTGGCAGGGCCCTTCCCCTGCTCCACTGCCAACCCCACTCTCTGGAGTGCTGCTGGGGACTGGGAAAGATGACCTGGCAGTGAGAACAAGTCATGGAAAGCTTTACCTCCTGGATTCTTTCCTTCCTTCTCTGGAGTTGGTCTCTAAAAGGCCAGAGTAGCAATTACTGGGAACTTGGCAGCCTCTGTTCAAGTTCTTGGGAATTCTGACTTTAGTTGATGCCAACGCTGTAGGACTAAGGGAAAAAAAAAAGGCATTTTAAATGTTTATGTAAACTTCACTTCTAATCTAGATATTTAGAGATAAGAGAAAAAGAGAGGGGACATATGCTAATAAATACTGATTAAGACCACAACTGGTATTTGTGTTGCACCCTTAGAGCTGAAACAGAAGTCAAGATTCTCCAGGTCAACCTCCCACCCAGGGCAAGAAACACCTTCTCAAGTTCCTAAGGTTCTGGCAGCTAACTTGCTAGACACTCTCAGCTGCTTCAGCAGGGAGTCTGTCCCATTGCTACACAGCTTAGCCATTAGAGAGGTCTTCGGATGGTAAACTAAAAACCTGCCCCTTGGACCTTCACCTCTCAGAGGCTTAGTGCCCTATGGACCTTCAATGATAGAATCTTCTCCTTCCACACAATTCTCCACCAAACACCTGAAACCAAATGATGCCCACTCCACAAACTTCTCTTCTTGGGGATAAATACCTTCAGTTCCTCTAATTATCCCACAGACTTCAGGTTCAGCATCCTGCTTATCCTCTCCTGGAGTTTACACATGCCCTTCAGAATGGAAACACCGGTCGGTGTTCAGTCCCACTTGAAAAACGAATCAAATCAGGGATCTATTACAACTGGAAATGGGACACAGTTGTACCACTCTACGAAAAAGACTAGATTTACTGGGCGCCAAGGGGATTATTATGGAATCTGAATAGTTTTAACTGAGCACACTTCGTTGAACTCATTCTCTGGTCCTCAGACCCAGCCCAGTAAAAAATCGACCCTCTCTCGTGCCGCGGGCGCGGATAACTGTAACTGTGTTAACATCAAATGAAAGCGTCTCGGGGAACGACCAAGTTAGGGTCGTTGTCATCAGCTGTTTTAAAGAGAGGAACGCCTATGCAGCCATACCAGAACTTTAAAGTACTCGAGTTGGGCGCTGTCACAGAACCATAACCGCAGCCCCTTTCCTCCCGCGATGCAGGGCCCGCTGGGGGGCGGGGTCCCTGGGGAAGCGGAGTCAGGACCAGAGCCTCCCGGCACCCTGCCCCGGGCGGGCCTGGGGACCCCGCGGGCCGCAGCGGCACGGACACCACCCCTTCCCCGGCGACCACTGCCTCTGTCCCACCGCGAGCCCCGGGGGCGGCCGGACTCACCCTGGGGGCAGGGACGGGAGATTTGGGGGGCCGGACACCGACCAGGCCCCGTCGGACCCTGTCACAGACCCACACACTGGGGACAGAACAAAGAACGGAAGTTCGCTCCGTTTCGCTTCCGGGTCGGTCCTATTCACCACCACCCACACCTCCCCCGGTCCCCCCACATCCACTTGTTCCCTCTAGGAAAATGGAAGGTCTTCGCCTCTCGGTGGTTTGCTGATTGGGCGCAGGGCCCCAGCACCGACGCGACACTCCAGGCCTGCCGCACCGCCAGCCGCGCCCCCTGCTGGCCAGGCCGGGTGGGGCGCCGCGCACCCGGTCCTCAGGGCGCATGCTCGGCCGGGGCGCAGAAGGCGGGGCGCAGGGGGCTGAGTGGGTCCTGGCTGCCCTCCCACGTGGTCTCCCGCGGGGCCTCCGAGTGCCGAGCCTTGCTCACCGTGTCCGAGGGATCGGAGTCCCAAGCCGACACGCAGCAAACAGGAGGACGCTGGAAGGATTCAATATAGAACATTCACCCTTACTTGAAGTTTCCAAATAAACCAAGTTTATGCTTCCAAACAAACCAAGTTTTGTGTTTGTTTCTTGTAAAAATGCCTCCTTTAAATTACTAAAATCTGAAGAAAACATTCCGGCCCATCAGAGAGTTCACGTGAGGACAAAACCTGTACAAGGCAAACGAGCAGAAAAGACTTGGGGAAGTTACCGATGTCGATCCATCCAGATCATAGAAAACTGGTGAAGCCCCATCACTGTGAAGAAGGTGTGAAATGCTAGAGGGAATCAGGTTCACTCACTTTTATGCCCTCACAGGAGGAATCCTGGTAGTGAGAGAATCAAGTCTTTCAGATGATATACAAAATGAACCCTTGTGATCTCCTGATTTCCCTTATGGCCCTGCCTCGCGGTTGATCTCAATTTTTACTGCCTCCAATATTTATAGCGCACCCATTCAGCTCTGCAATGTAACAGACCTTACTCTCCTGGGACTTCACTCTAAGGACAGTAATCTAATCAATTCCAAGAAAATACGGTAAGTGCTAAGAAAAGGTGATGAAGAGCAGGACCCTGTCCAGAGGTGAGAAGACTTTCCAGCAGTGATACAGGCTGGTGAGGGGAAGAGAGAGTGTTATCTGCACTTTAGTCCATTTGTCCTAAAGTAAGCTGCAGCTGTGGCTTTGCAAACAGATTAGAACAAAATTGTATCTATCTTGTTCTGTATCTCAGAAGAGACTTCCACAAGAATTCATCTCTGAAGCCTAGAATTTGGCTTAGAGTTTTTCATATCTCCGTTTCCTCTTGAATCAGATTTGGTAAGTTACTTTCTTCTATGAATTTATCTGTTTCATCTAAAATCTCGAATCTTCTGGTATGATATTATTTGTAACATTATCTTATCTTTGAAGTATCTAATTTTGAGCAGTTTGCAAAGTATGTTCTGTGGACCTGTGCGGGTCCCTGCGACCAGGTGGTCTGGGAGGTCAAAACTGTTTACATAAGATAGATTTTTTTGGTCTTTTTCACTGTGTTGACTTTGCAGTGATGCTACAAAAGTAATCGTGGGTGAAACTGCTAATGCCTTAGCATAAATTCAGGTAATGGCGCAAAACTGAACTATTATATTCTTCATTGCCATGCATGCATAGTTTTTAAAAAAATCCAGTTTCATTTAAGAATGTCCTTGACGAAGCAGTAAAAGTATTAATTTCATTTAAAAAATAATAAGTCTTATCAGAGGTCCATAGAAGGAAGGGTACTGGTGGCCGTATGTGGGTCTCATGTCAGACTGTAGCCATTTTCAGACAAGGATATGAGGACCTGGGGGAGGGGGCATAGGGAAGGGAGAGGGTGGAGAACACACAAATCTTCCCAAAGAGTGTGAGGACACAGCCAGTTCTGAAAGAATCAATTCCAGATCCTTCTTTCTTTTTTTTTTTTTAAGTTGTTTCAAACTAGTTTATTTAGGGGTTCCATTTTCACTCCTCAATAGATTTTATGTATTTCTCATATGCTTCCTCACTCATTAGTTCATCTAGTTCTGAAGGCTTACTGAGTGTCATCTTGATCAGCCAACCATCTTCATAACAAGATTTGTGGACAAGTCCTGGATTTCTGCTAGAGCTTCATTCATTTCTGTTACATCTCCTGATAGAGGAGAGTGGAGTTCACTCACAGCTTTCACACTTTCCAAAGCACCAAATTCCTCTTGTTTGTTCAATTTTGTCCCAACTTCAGGCAGACTACAGTAAACAACATCTCCCAAAGCTTTCTGTGCAAAATTCCTGATTTCCTCGGTTCCCACACCGTTTTCTGTTGTTACCCATTCATGTTTGTCTGTGAATTTACGACCCGACAGCAGAGCCGGGCCAGTGTGCCACGGTGACAGAGACGGTGCACAGGCTGCAGACCTCGGCCCTGCACAGTCCCCACAGCTTTCAGTGCCATGTTTGCCCCAGATCCTTATTTTCTATCTGTTCACATTTAAAACTGCTTTCCTGGAAAGCATCCCAGTGGCCAGGGCACCCTCTTTCTCGGTCGCCTTCCCCACCTGGCAGAAGATAGTCAGGCTTCTCACCCCCAAATCTTGCAATGGTGCATTGCCCTCAGGGTGTCAAAACTTCTGGGGTACCAAACAAAAGGATTCTTTGGGAATCTTGCGGCCAATATATATTTTTTATTATTGGAGTAAAATTGCTTTACAATGTTGTGTTAGTTTCTGCTGTACAATGAAGTGAATCAGCTATATGTATACCTACATCCCCTCCCTCTTGGCCCTCCCTCCTACCCCCCACCCATCCCACCCATCTAGGTGGTCACAGAGCACCAAGCTGAGCCCCCTGTGCTATACAGCAGTTTCCCACTAGCTATTTTACACATGGTAGTGTATATATGTCAATCCTAATCTCCCAATTTGTCCCACCCTCTCCTTCCCCCACTGTGTCCACACATCCGTTCTCTACATCTGCGTCTGTATTCCTGCCCTACACATAGGTTCATCTGTACCATTTTTCTAGATTCCATATATATGTGTTAATATATGATACTTGTTTTTCTTTTTCTGGCTTACTTCACTCTGTATGACAGACTCTAAGTCCAACCACATCTCTACAAATGACCCAATTTCGTTCCTTTTTATGGCTGAGTAATATTCCATTGTATATATGTACCACATCTTCTTTATCCATTCATTTGTACATGGACATTTAGGTTGCTTCCATGTCCTGGCTATTGTAAATAGTGCTGCAATGAACATTGGGGTACATGTGGGCTTTTGAATTATGGTTTTCTCAGGGTATATGCCCAGTAGTGGGATTGCTAGTTCATATGGTAGTTCTATTTTTAGTTTTTTAAGGAACCTCCATACTGTTCTCCATAGTGGCTGTATCAATTTACATTCCCACCAACAGTGCAAAAGTGTTCCCTTTTCTCCACACCCTCTCCAGCATATATTGTTTGTAGATTTTTGATGATGGCCATTCTGACCAGTGTGAGGTGATACCTCACTGTAGTTTTGATTTGCATTTCTCTAATAACTAGTGATGTTGAGCATCTTTTCATGTGCCTCTTGGCCATCTGTATGTCTTCTTTGGTGAAATGTCTATTTAGGTCTTCCACCCATTTTTTAATTGGGTTGTTTGTTTTTTTGATATTGAGCTCCATGAGCTGTCTGTATATTTGGAGATTAATCTTTTGTCCTTTGCTTCATTGGCAAATATTTTCTCCCATTCTGAGGGTTGTTTTTTCATCTTGTTTATGGTTTCCTTTGCTGTGCAAAAGCTTTTAAGTTTAATTAGGTCCCATTTGTTTATTTTTGTTTTTATTTTCATTACTCTAGGAGGTGGGTCAAAAAAGATCTTGCTGTGGTTTATGTCAAAGAGCATTTTTCCTATGTTTTCCTCTAAGAGTTTTATAGTGTCTGGCCTTACATTTAGGTCTTTAATCCATTTGGAGTTTATTTTTTGTGTATGGTGTTAGGTAGTGTTCTAATTTCATTCTTTTACATATAACTGTCCAGTTTTCCCAGCACCACTTATTGAAGAGGCTATCTTTTCTCCACTGTATGTTCTTGCCTCCTTTGTCATAAATTAGGTGACCATATGTGCATGGGTTTACCTCTGAGCTTTCTATCTTGTACCATTGGTCTATATTTCTGTTTTTGTGCCAGTACTATACTGTCTTGATTACTGTAGCTTTGTAGTATAGTTTGAAGTTGGGGAGCCTGATTCCCCCAGCTCTGTTTTTCTTTCTCAGGATTGCTTTGGCTATTTGGGGCCTTTTGTGTTTCTATACAAATTGTTAAAAATTTTGTTCTAATTCTGTGAAGAATGCCATTGGTAGTTTGATAGGGATTGCATTGAATCTGTAGATTGCTTTGGGTAGTATACTCATTTTCACAATATTGATTCTTCCAATCCAAGAACATGGTGTATTTCTCCATCTGTTTATGTCATCTTTGATTTCTTTCATCAGTGTTTTATAGTTTTCTGAATACAGGTCTTTTGCCTCCTTAGGTAGGTTTATTCCTAGGTATTTTATTCTTTTTCTTGGTACCCCAAAACTTCTGGGGTACCAAACAAAAGGATTCATTGGGAACCTTGCTGCCAATATCGAGTAGATGAACAAATCCTTTGTGATTCAAGTGATTTCCTATTATTTCCCTCCAAAAAAAAATGAGAGGAGAACAAGGCCATTGCTGGTGATAGATCACAATATGATTTTGGCAGATTAAATTGACATTGCTATAACTATATTCCTTTCACCACTCATCTCACTTAAGTAGGGAATTCCCTGGCAGTCCAGTGGTTAGGACTCGGCGGTTTCACTGCCGGGGCCCAGGTTCCATCCCTGGTCAGGGAACTAAGATCCCACAAGCTGTGCGGGGCACGGCCTAAATAAATAAATAAATTAATTAAATTAAAAAACAAAAGTAGCAGGGCGATCAGCTCCGTGCTTTGGGATGACCTAGAGGGGTGGGATAGGGAGGATGGAAGGGACGCTCAAGAGGGAGGGGATATGGGGACATATGTATGCATATGGCTGATTCACTTTGGTGTAGAACAGAAACTAACACAGTATTGTGAAGCAGTTATACCCCAATAAAGATCTATTAAAAAAACAAAAAAAACCCCAAAAGTAGTAATAGACATAATATTTCATTCCGGTAATAAGTATTGCCCATCTATTGAGAAAAACAAGACAGTTCCCTCTATCTCACTGAGATAAATTCTAATAAAAATAACTTTTTGTTACTCATAGATCAGATTTGTTATACATTTCTTTTTTTAAAAAATATTTAAGTTTTGGCTGCATCGGGTCTTAGTTGCGGCATACAGGATCTTTTGTTGCGGTGCATGGGCTTCTCTCTAGTTGTGACACGCAGGGTCATTAGTTGCAGCAGGTGCATAGGCTCCAGAGCAAGGGGGCTCAGTAGTTGTGGCACTCGGGCTCTAGGGCGCAAGGGCTTAGTTGCTCTGTGGCATGTGGGATCTTAGTTCCCCAACCAGGGATAGAGCCCAAGTCGTCTGCATTGCAAGGTGGATTCTTAACCACTGGACCGCCAGGGAAGTCCCTGTTGTACATTTCTATTTTGATCAATTGTAAAGTCCTACTTATCATGATAACCCAATCCAGGAGAAATTTTTTTAAATACTTAAAGCCTTATGTTCATAGAAAACTTTAATTAAATTTCAGTTTATATACAATTTTTTTGCAGAGAATTATAAGTCGATCAGTTATCAATAGGTACCAATCTTGTTTCATCTGCAGTCCCACTCCTCCTCCTGATTATTTTGAAGCAAATCCCAAACATAACATCATTTTTTGTGTGAATATTATTTTTCACACTTAAAAAAAATTGAAGTAAAGTTGAGTTACAATATTATATGAGTTTCAGGTGAACATTATAGTAATTCAGTATTTTTATGTAAATATTTATTTTACAGAATAATTACAGTATAATTGCCCATATGATAAGGACCTCATGAAACATAGAACTATGAAACCAAACCTCTGAAGGACAGAATTGGCCCCAGCTGAGAACCACTGGGTTAGGGTGAAAAGGTCTCTCCCTGAGATTAGTTAGGATGGCTGCCTTCCTTCAGAGAACTGGTGAGGCTGGGGAAGGGCACCTTGGCTCTGGAAGTAGCAGCTGAAGCTGAGTACCAGATTCCATGACCAGACTCCAAACGTGGCTTTGGGAATAGCGTTGTTGCTCATGTAGTTTGTCTCCTTTGAGAGAAATTCAACCAAATTCCTCAGCTGACTGAGCTCAAGCTGCAGTCCCATCCCTGAGGGACAATTGACAAGGAAGCTGCCCCATCTTTTCTGCTCCAGGGCAACCTGGCTCCCAGGGTGTAGAAAAAAGGTTTTAGCCTATTTGTCTGCGAGCTGCCTTCATCCAGTGACACACTGTGGAAAGAGCTGGCCTGCAAAAGCTGCTGCCCTGAGGGTAAGACCCTGTGCCAGCCCCAAGGCCAGCCTGGGAGCAAGGACTTCCACTCCACCCTTGTGCTCAGGAACCACCATCACCAGGCCAGTTTCTTCCCATCACCTGGCCCCTCCTGTCCAACATCTCAATATAGGACCCAAGAGGACTCAAGACAGGTGTCTAGGGAATTACCTGGTGGTCCAGTGGTTAGGACTCCACACTTCCATTGCAGGGGGCACAGGCTCGATCCCTCTGGGAACTAAGATCCTGCATGCCCCGGTGGCTTGGCTAAAAAGAAAGAAAAAGAATAATTAAAAATAAATTTTAAAAAATGCAAAATAATAATAATAAAATGCTGCTTTAAAAAAAAAATACAGGGTCTAAGTACTCTGGCATCCGGGACAGTGGGAGGGAGCGGGCTTGAAGCTCTGGAGAGGGACAGACAGGACGTCTGGATGTCCTTCTATTCCAGCTCTGTGCATGTGAGCATTCTTAGGGGATCCACCTGGACCCCAAAATGAATTAGAGGGGCACTCTAGTTAGTTTTTAGTGGTAATTGGAAACGGAAGCATGATTCTATAGTTCTCTTTCACCTTTACATCAAGTGCCCTAAGATTCTGTCCGGGGATGGCATTCTTTCTTCACATCTCTGGAATAAGAGAGCCCCCTTAATCCTGTCTTTTGGTCAGAACTGCTGTGCTAATCCCGTTGGATCACCACTTTACACCGTACAGCCCAGGGCAACAGCGGCTCTGGGGCATCCAGCTGTAAGCGTTTCCTGCTCAGTAACTGGAAGTTCCTGGCCTCAGGGAGGTGTTAGCGCTGCAATCCGGTGCTTCATCGCGCGTGTAATTTAGCCTCTCCAGACTAACTCGTGCAAAGTAGGGGAAGGAGGGTGATGAAGGGCCCCGGACAGCACGCAGAATCCGAAGGCAGGATCCGTCTCAGAGTTGGGAACTCAAGGAACTTTAAGGGAACCAGGCACTCCCTAAGCGATCTGACCCAGCTTCCTCCTCTGTGGGTCGATTGCATTCTCTCTACGAGCCCACTGCTTACTCATGCGCATGCGCACAGGACCCCAGGATTAGTTAGGAGGCTCAGCCACCCTTTCTTGTCCGTACTGAAGGCTTCTCTGAGGCCAGAGGAAGGGAGATAATGCGCTTTTACATCCAGGAGTGGGTCCCATTGGTGGCCACAGGACAGGAAGGCCTCTGTTGGGAGGTCAGCTCACTTGTCAGTTATTTTCAGCTGTGGCAAAAATTCATATGGGTTTTTTGCAAATGAAGTTTTCAACTTTGGATAAGTAACCAGATTCCCTGGATGGCACATGCTATGAACGGCTATGGCTGGGCTGGACCCCAGAGTCTGTCTGCTTCCTGTGGGTGGAGGGCGGGCGTCCTGCACCCGCGCCCAGCAGGTCATCTTCCAGTGGCCGCCACACTTGTCTGCGGCCCTTCCGTTTATCTCCACGGCCGCTGCTTGTTCCAGTAAAGGCTGCCTGTAGCCCTCCTGGCTCCCGCAAGATGTTCCGATGAAACTCCAGGTAAGATTCATCCTCTGAAACTACAGGTGAGGAGATGGAGAAAGATGTATATACCCGCTAGGATTGTTAGAGATCGGGAAGTCGACGTAAGTCGTACCAAAGAGCCTTTATTTCCTGGTAAGCAGGAGGCAGGGTGAGAGTGGAGGGGTCAGGGTTGAGGAAAGAGGGGCTTCCGACCAGGTGCCCAGCCTGGGTGCCTGGGACGAGTTACAGGTGATCAGAGACTCCTCGGCACTTGGATGGCCAGCAGGCTGCGTGCTTTTAGGGTGGCGTCGTCGGAAACGGGGAGAAGGAGGTTGGTATATGGGAGATTTCATAGAGGTAAAACCAAGAGCGCTTGGCAACGGATTAAACGCCCAGAACGAGGGACCCAGAGGACTAGAAGAGATGATAATTTTTTGACCTTCACTGCATTGGGATCCACTCAGAGTCTACTAGTTCCCTGCAACATTTGAATACTAGTCACTCTCTTTTTCTGGATTGTAACTCCCAGGGGAGAGACATGTGGGCACATTTATCTTAGTTACCCCCACAGAGCCTTAATCAATTAGAAAATTAATGATGCTTTATTTCTAGATTAAACTCTTCTGGCCACCTCCAAGCCTGAATGAAGGGTGAATGCGTATCCTCTCTTGGCTTATCTTCCTGGATAAAGAGCTCAGTGGGGTGTGTGTGTGTGTGTGTGTGTGTGTGTGTGTGTGTGTGTGTGTGTGTGTGTGTGTGTGTGTGTGTGTGTGTGTGTGTGTGTGTGTGTGTGTGTGTGTGTGTGTGTGTGTGTGTGTGTGTGTGTGTGTGTGTGTGTGTGTGTGTGTGTGTGTGTGTGTGTGTGTGTGGTTCCGGGGTGGGGGGGAGCGGAGGAAGTGCCCAGGAGATGTGGCCCACTCACAGCTGACTAGCCCGTTGTGTGTTCCAGGAACGTACTCAAGGCCGGCACTATAGGATCCTATGAACTGAAGCTGGTCAGCTCGTCCTCTCTTCCCACCACATGGGGGGCTGCCACAAGTGACCCAGGGGGCCTGTGCAGCCCCAGCCCAATAATAAGGCCACTTGTTTTCATCAATGTGGGTTTGGAGGGGGCAGTCATTGTGGCCTTGTGAGTCATTACCCCTCTGTGCAAGGCAAGGGTGTCCGGACAGGTCACCTTTCAGGCCACTGGCTTATGCCAGTGCTGCCTAAGCCAGTGGCCTGAGTATCTGCTGGGCTGGGCTCACAACCCAGCCGCAGTACCTGGCTCCTGGTAGTAAGGTCAGGGTGCTCGGCACAGGGGTGGGCAAGGCCCTAAGGACTGCAGGGTGAAATGCAACAACATGCATGGGTGCAGAAAGAAAGGGGCCCCCTGGGCTGGGGCATTTACAGGAGGCCAGGAGGTACCAACCCTCCACGCAAGGGAAGGGACAGCAGTGAATCGTGGGTGCTGACCCTGGAGTGCGAGGCCCAAGAAGGAGAAGCCTGAGGGTTCAGTTTCCCCTCTGCTGCCTCCACCGTGCCCTGCAGGCTAGCTTTCCCCGCTGCCCTGCAGCCTCAGCTGGAGGATTAGTGGGGTCTCCTGCTGGTGGTTATTGTTGCCCCTCGCAAATGTGTTAGATTTCTTGGTCCTTGTTCCTGTAGGGGAAGAGGTGTCTGAATTCAACTGATGCTTCTGCACCTGTATACGTAGCAGGAATTGATGGCTTATATGCTTGCACTTTTCCAGTCCCTTAAGTGTTAGAGGGGATTTTCCCATTCAGGGACTGCTGTACGTAGAGGGTGACAGTGGAACACGGAGATCACTCCTCAACTCTCCTTCCTTCCACCTCCGATGGTCCAACAGAAACAATAAAGACTGTGAAGCAAGAAAAGGAAATCACAGCTTTTCTTAAAAACGGGATTGCTGCCTGTGCTCTCAGAGAGGCCTCTCTCACTGCAACAGCGCCACCTGCTGACACAGCCACAAGGTACCTCTGCCACTGAACTCCACACCCAGGAGGCTTTGTAGCTCTCCAGGCTTGATACCCCATTTTGGGATGAGTCAAGTCGAACCTGAGAGTTAACAAGATGGGAAGAGCCTAAAAGGCCTCGATAGTCAAATAGAAATGGTATATTTAAAAGCGCAGTCAGCCTGGTCCTTGAGGAATTTTACATGAAAAAGTGGCAGCTACTGCCTTGAGAGAAACCACCTGAAACAAGGTCCTGAATCTGGGTCCCTCAAGTGACACAGGTTCCCCTAAATGCCCGGCTTTGGTTCACTGATGACTTAGCCAAGGTGAAATCTGATGGGTGCGTTGGGTGGCCACTGCCATCCAGCTTCATGGCCAACTACGTAAAACCGAAAGTGGATGCCACCATGGGCAGAAGTCAAGGCCATTCTCATCCTGAGTCTGGCCAGCACTCCCCTTGATGAACCTTGTTACATTTTACTGACTTGGGCTGCTAGCCAATGGCCTGGCTGCTTGGTTCACTTGGAAAATGACAGGTATGGAGAATTAAAGACACACCCTTGGGGCGGTAAACTATGGAATCACACCTTGGTCCTATCTGACAGATGGGTCATTCATGTGGATGCCCAGAGTGGGGACCTGGTCTCTGATAAGACTCCCTGGCTGTTGATCAAGCCTGCACCGCCCAGAAGCTCCCTCCTGTTCCTGGTAAATTGACTCCATCGAACCTTTAACACCTGCTATGGGCTCTCTTGATGCTGGTGTCCCTGTTCCAGTCCAGTCGGCTGACTCAGGCCACATCATTATAGCCCTGAAACTGTGTCATGTCTTAGGCTTTGCAGGTCCTCTACAGTCTGATATTGATGCACCTTCTGTTACAAAAGCCACTCACCGGGGGCCAATAGTCAAGGTGTTGGATGGACATTCCACACTCCCTACCACCCACAGCATCTGGGTACCAAGCACTGGAATGACCTCTTTCAAGTCAGCTCTACTTCCCTCACTTCCTTCTGGTCCACACACTGTAGTAAGGCAGCCTGGTCACTGAATGTGGCTGTCCCTTCTTGGTTGGCCATCTCTTGGGTAATGATCAGGATGAAAGGGACGGGGGTCTTTCTAGACTTATTTTGAAAATCAAAGAGTCTGCCCTGACCACTTGTTGGTATGGCATTTCTTTTCTTTCCCCTAATAGCTACCCTAGGCCAGCCTGGCTGGTAGACTCTCTTGAGTACAGCCCAGCCAAAAGAGAGCCTAGAGAATTCCAGCTTAATTCTGACCCAGCCATCAGGATTCTCTTGTTGGATTGGTGTGGTTCTAGATCATGTGACTGAGGACACTGCTCTCTCCAGCTCCCCTATAGTGGCTCACACTTGCTGTGGCAGGCTGGACAGTGGCCACCAAGATTTCTGGGTCCTAATCCTTGGAACCTGTGAAGGGGATTTTGCAGATATGATTAAGTTAAGAATCTCCAGATGGGGAGATTATCCTGGATTATCCCAGTGGGCACTAAATGCAATCCCAAGTGTCCTTATAAGAGGGAGGTAGAGACAGATTTTACAACAGAGGGCAATACGATAATGGGAATAGAAGGACAAAGAGATTTGAAGACGCTGCTAAAATACTGGATTTGAAGACGGGGAAGAAGCCATGAACTAAGAAATGTAAGGAATGCAGTTCTAGAAGCTGGAAAAGACATCAAAAGGGATTCTCCCCTAGAAGGAATGTGGCCCTGCAGACACTTTGGTTTCAGATCAGTGGAAACTATTTCAGACCTCTGACCCCCAGAACTGTAAGACAATAAATGTGTGATGTTTTAAGCCACGAAGTCTGTGGTAATTTACTTCAGCAACAATGGGAAACAAATACATGTGCCACGGTGGCCAGAGTAATGGGTCTTTGTACATTTTGTAAAAATGCCTCGTCACTCACACCTGACCCTTCTGAACAAGAGGTCTGGAAATAGGGGATAATTGGAGAAAAGGAGAAGCCATAGTTACTGGGATGTGACATCCACCACCATCCATAGTTACTTTTTCTTGTGATGAGAACTTTTAAGATGTACTCTCGGGAATTCCCTGGTGGTCCAGTGGTTAGGACTCTGCGCGTTCACTGCTGGGGACCCGGGTTCAACCCCTAGTCGGGGAACTAAGATCCCACAAGCTGCTTAGCGTGGCAAATAATAATAATAATAATAATAATTTTAAAAAAGGTGTACTCTCTTAGCAGCTTTCACATATGTGCCTTCTTTGCAGGCTCTCTGAGCAGACCCTCTGCTCTGTTCCCCACCAGCCCAGTCACCTCCACTCTGTCTGTGGAAGGAAAAGTTAACAAAACAACAAAGTGATACAGTATGTTTAGTTTTGTTGGAAGGGAAAAAAAGAAGAGTGGGATAGCTGCTTTAACACCATCATTTCAACCGGAGGTTTTGATGGTAGGTTTTTTTTTTTTTTTTTTTAATTTATAGTTTTGGCTGTGTTGGGTCTTTGTTGCTGCGCGCGGGCTTTCTCTAGCTGGGGCTACTCTTCGTCGTGGTGCACAGGCTTCTCATTGTGGTGGCTTCGCTTGTTGAAGAGCACGGGCTCTCGAGGCGCACCGGCTCAGTAGTTGTGGTGCAGGGACTTAGTTGCTCCGCGGCATGTGGGATCTTCCTGGATCAGGGATCAAACCCGTGTCCGCTGCATTCGCAGGTGGATTCTTAACCACTGCACCACCAGGGAAGTCCCTGATGGTAGTTTTTTAAAATACAATGCACTTTAAAGAAATGCTCAGCTGAGCTTACTTCCAAAGCATGTATAAACAACTGATTCAATTTCCAAGTCATCTTTAAATTTCACAGTAACCACTGTTTTATGTGTTGTATAGTTATCTGAACAATGTTTCAAAAGCATTTGAAACAACAAAAAGACAAAGGAATTCTCTAATGATTGAAACAGCAATGCAAACTAGCAACTTCAACACCAGAATAATTGTTTTTTGAGTCTTCAATATAGCTGAGAAGCATTACAGTCCTCGGAAGCTGCCTATTATTTAAGAGATACATGTTTCTGACCTCACTTTTCCTAAGAGAAGTGAGGCATATATAGAGAAGTGAGGTTTTCCCATAACCCTCTCAGTTGACGGGGAGGTTTTTCACTCGTTGGGGATTAAAACGAGAGAAACTCTTAACTTCCCTTTGGCCAGAAGACGTCTCTCCCTGCAGGATTTCTCAAGCCCCTTCCTTTGAGGGCTGCTTGCCCTTTAACTTCCCTTCACTCAGGCTCCATTTAGGAAAGATTGCTTAATTCACAGAAAGCACCATTATCACCAGAAAACATCTCCTGGGGCCTGCTGGTTCTGGGCACGAGTAGGCTCCATAGGGTCAAGATACAGGTCTCTACCTGTTCTCTAAGAGCTAACACTTTGGGTTCAGTGCAGACACGCACTAAAAGAGCCAGCGAAATTGTAGGGGCAACAAGATGGAGTAAACGCAGTGTACACAACTTGCTTGGGTGCAGGGTTGGGGAGAGGGCTGTAGTAGGCCAGGTTTGCCAGAGGTGAGTTTGGAAAGAATGATGGAGATGGAGGGTAGAGGGAGGTTGGAAGAGGTTAGAAAACACTAGGGGGTGTTCCTAGTGCCCTAGGTAATACAGAAGGAGGAAAGATAGGACGTGTGGATGGAGCCTCTCAAGACCAGGCTCCACCGCCTCACTCAAAAATCATTTAGGTGCCCATGTGTCAGGTACAGTTTTGGTCACAGGGGTTACAGTGATGGAGGCGACATAAGGCCCTTAAGTGGGGGTGAGTGAGGCGTGTGAAAGGAACAGACGTGAGGGCCAGTGTGGCTGAAGCACGGGGACTGAGAAGCAGAAAGGCAGAGGCCAGGGCCGGCTGGCAGGCAGCGGCCGGATCTTGCAGGGCTTTGCAGGCCATGGTTAGAGGTTTGGGTTTTATTCTGAGGGCAGCAACGGGACGTTTCATTCATTCTGCAACAGCCTTAGGAACTAGGTAGTCTGATCCCACTTTTACTGACGAGGACGATCAGGGTGGGGTTAGGTAATTTGTTCAAGGTCAGCTGAAGGCTAGAGGGGCTACGAAAACCTGCCGGCTCTCCCCACCCCAGGGGCGCCTGCGCCACCCCACCGAGGCTAGGTAAATACAGCCAGCGCAGCCCAGGTTTGGAGCGTGCGCGCGCCACGGCGACACTGCGCATGCGCCTCTGCCTACGGAAGCCGGGAGGGAGGGGGAGGAGGGAGGAAGGGAGGGAGGGGGCGGGGCCGACGCTGGCGGGCGCGGGGGAAATGGCGGCGGCGGCGGTACCTGCGGCCAACGGGACCGGAGGGAGCAGCGGGATGGAGGTGGATGCAGCAGGTAATGGGCCGCGCGGGAGCGGCTTCTGGAGACTTCCTTGGGGGCGCATCAAGGCCGTCCTGGACTCCCGGGAGACGACGGGGGGCGGGTCAAAAGCGAGCTCCCTGGGTTAACTTGCGGGAGGGATGTATGGCCCGACTCTGCCGTCTCCCACTCCCGTCTCCCGGGAGGACTCTCACCCCCTCTTCCTCCTCCCTTAGTCGTGCCCAGCGTGATGGCCTCCGGAGTGACTGGCAGCGTTTCAGTCGCTCTTCATCCCCTCGTCATCCTCAACATCTCAGATCATTGGATTCGCATGCGCTCGCAGGAGGGGCGGCCTATGCAGGGTGAGTGTTCGGCGTAATTCTCCAGCCTCCTCTCCTTGGCCACCTCCCCCAAATGGTGGTCTTTCCCCTTCCTTTACTGAAGCCAGTTCCTCCTCCGCAGATCCCCGTTTCCCTAATATTTGGTTCACACTGACCTCAGACCCTCAAGCTATAATGATTAGGGAAGTTTGGGGTTTCCTTACCCTCACCTCTTATGTGTCCTTCTCTCATCCAGTGATAGGGGCTCTGATCGGGAAGCAGGAGGGCCGAAATATCGAGGTGATGAACTCCTTTGAGCTGCTGTCCCACACCGTGGAAGAGAAGATTATCATTGACAAGGAATATTATTACACCAAGGAGGAGCAGTGTGAGAGGGGAATAGATGTGGGGGAGCGGGGTGGGAGTGGGAAAAAAAAGCAGAGTGGGGAAGATGGAGAGGGTTGGGGAAAAAAACAAACAGGATAGGACGAGAACGGAGGAAAAGTGAAGATAGAGTAGCTGAAGAGACCTTAGAAAAAGGACACATTCAGTTATTCCCTGCAAAGGTAAGGAGTGAGAGAAGACTGAAATTAATTATTCTAAATAGAGCCGGCATGGGGAGGGCAGAAGCTGGTAAACATACACCAGGAACTTCAAATTAAGGAAGGATGGTTTAAAGAAATATTCTGGCCCCTTCCTCTCCAGTTAAACAGGTATTCAAGGAGCTGGAGTTCCTCGGTTGGTATACCACAGGGGGGCCACCTGACCCCTCCGACATCCACGTCCATAAGCAGGTATACACACTCACACTTGTGCATGCTGGGGCAGAGACTAGCACATGAGGGGAAGATGGGCCCTGACACTCGTGTGCATCCTCCCCCTCTTCCAGGTGTGCGAGATAATTGAGAGCCCTCTGTTTCTTAAGTTGAACCCTATGACCAAGCACACAGATGTGAGTAAAACTGACCCCGTGCCCACTTTGTCCTGCTTGTCCATCGCTGTGGCCATCTTTCATTCTCATCCCGCTATCTTTAACTGTATGACATCTTTATTGAATCTCTTTTGCAGTTTACCAGCTGTGAGACTTTGGGTTAGTCATTTAACCTCTAAAGTGCATTTTCCCCGTGTGTAAAATGGGGCAATTCCTACTTCACTAGGTCCTTGGGAAGATTAGATGAGAAAATGTAATGTGAAGGGGCCAAGCCCAAGTTTTTGGCGCTTAACATATAGGTTCAGGTGTGTTTGATGTTAATAAGAGCTGTTCTCCCATCTCTTCTTTACAGCTTCCCGTCAGCGTTTTTGAGTCTGTCATAGATATAATCAATGGAGAGGTAGGTAACGCCCTGCTCTTCAACTCTCAGATTCTGCTCCTGGCGTTTCCTCCTTTTGACTCTCCCTGTGTGCCCCGTAGGCCACAATGCTGTTTGCTGAGCTGACCTACACTCTGGCCACAGAGGAAGCTGAACGCATTGGTGTGGACCACGTGGCACGAATGACAGCAACAGGCAGTGGAGAGAACTCCACTGGTAGGGGAGGCTGGAGGGGCTTCGTAAGTGGGGGGTGGAAGGTGTGGCCCCACTCCTTCTCCACCTTGGCCTGTCCCTGTCCCCCTGCAGTGGCTGAACACCTGATCGCACAGCACAGCGCCATCAAGATGCTGCACAGCCGCGTCAAGCTCATCCTGGAGTACGTCAAGGCCTCTGAAGCAGGTGGGACAGGTGCAGGTGTCTCCCTGGCACTTGAACCCCTTTTCCTCTCCCTCGTGGGGAAGCGACAGCATCCACGTTAACGCAGCCTCTGTTGTGCCTTTAGGAGAGGTCCCCTTTAACCATGAGATCCTGCGTGAGGCCTATGCTCTGTGTCACTGCCTCCCAGTGCTCAGCACAGACAAGTTCAAGACAGACTTCTACGACGTGAGTGTAAAGCCCAGGACAGGGAGGTGGGGCTCGCGCCGTCATTTCTGCACGCAGGACGTGGGACCTGGCTGTTCCTTGGGCATGCGGCGGGGGACCCAGAGCCCCCTGGGGAACTGGCTCTTTCTGTTCCCTCGCAGCAATGCAATGACGTGGGGCTCATGGCCTACCTTGGCACCATCACCAAGACATGCAACACCATGAACCAGTTTGTGAACAAGTTCAACGTCCTCTATGACCGACAAGGCATTGGCAGGCGGATGCGAGGGCTCTTCTTCTGATGAGAGGATACTTGAAAGGATGCAGCACAGGGGTCGGACAGCTGTCGAGAGGAGGGTGCTACACTCCGTTTAGAGAAACCTGTTGCTAATAAAAGGGGAGCAGCCCCTCCGCACCCCTTCTAGTGGCTCTGTCCTCTCTGTTAGGTGCCACACTCTTTTGGATCTTAAAGCCTCGATCCTACAGGCTCAGTGGATGGCCGAGGGGGAGGTGTTTCTCAGTTACTGCAGCACTGAGTGTTTACCACAGGGAGATACGTGCCTGAACCCCAGAAGGCAGAGGTACTCGTGTCCATACTTTAAGACTATCAACTGGAGTGGGGGGTGGGAGTGGAGACCCAGTGCACTCTCTATCAGTGCCCAGCAGGCAGAGCAGGAACTCCCCTGAGTAGACTTATGAGGGGCTGGAATAAGACAAGCGTAAAGGGAAAAGACAGGAATCTAGAAAACTCAAAATAACCTGTTTTTAACAGAAGGCAGAAAGTCTACACAGTTTATTAGCAAAAAGAATTAGTAAAACAAGTGCAGCTTGGGAAAAAGAGGGGATCCTCCTTTCCCCTCAAGGGCATCTCTAGGTCTTTAAAGGAAGGGGGATTAGGACCATATGCAGAGTAGATACCAGTGTCTCAAGTGACTGGAATCACACAAAAGTGACCCGTGTCCGGGCGGCATTGACCTGCCAGACGTTCAGCTCCTCGTACTCGTCTAGGGCCGCCTGGAACTGAGCAGGTGTGAAGCCGCGAGACACGCAGCGCTGCTCCGCGTCGGAAAACCGGACACTGCGGCCCTCCGAGACCAACTCACGGACAATGGCAAATATCACATCCGCTGGTCTCTGGGTCCTGGAGAAAACAAGCATGGGTGTGCAAGCGTGGGTGTGCAAGGTCAGGGTACAACAAGAACACCCAGTACCAACAGAACAGCAGTGGTCAGGGTTAGAATTCTGAGGCCAACATCACAGACACAGGGATGCAGAAGCCACAAGATAAGTTTTCTGCTCAAGAAGGTCAAGGTAACTCCTGACATCCTTCACTAAGCCACTCACCTGGCTGCTTGCCCCTTGTCACCCAGAAGTGAGTCCTTGGACATCTCCATTAGCCGTATGGCTTCATTCACATCCTCCTTCTCCACTGTGTCCACCATTCGCAGACGTGCCTAAGGGGAAGGTAGGGAGAGATGGGAACGGGAGGAGGGGGGTGGAACAAAGTCAGGGACCCCCCCCCGCTCCAGCTTTAAGGCTGGACAACCCATGTGTTCCTACTCACAAAGGAGTAGAGGCCCCTCCCCTCCCGCCAAGCATCCGCAGTGTGGGGCCGGCACTGTCAGACCGAGACAAGTGCAATGCCCAGGGCAGCGTCCAGCAATTGCCCAAGTCTCCGCCTCTCAACACTGGCCAGTCCCGGTGTTCAGCTGTCCTGTGAGGGAGACCAGACCCTTCTGAACTCCACTGGGCTCCCCACCACGACAGATGGAGCTTGGGGAGCTCAGCCAAGAAAGCAACTGGCAGAGAGGTAGTGTCCCTGGGGCTCGGGAAGTGCTAGCTCAGCAGTAGGTCAGGTAATCACACTACCTGCACGAACAGCACTTTGGAGCCCCCAGGACTAAGGTCCAAGATGTGAGGACAGAAATGAACGTTCCTAGCACAGGATCTAGGACACAGGGAGTGAAGTTAACCCATCCACCCCCTCGGTGAGGTCGGAGAAGCAGGGAGGCCTTTCCCTCCACGGGCGCTGGGCGTGCCCTGCCAGAGCAGCAAGTACCCACAGTGCGGTAGCACGGAGAGGACCACTATCTGCACTGTCAGCACTTTAGCCCCGGCAGGGCGAGCGGAGGAGGGAGGCAGCGAGGGGGGCCGCGTTAAGGCAGGCTGCCCAGTAGAGCCCAAGTGGACCATCCTCCAGTATGACAGACTGGCACTCACCAGAGCAGTGGACAGTCGCAGGATAGCCAGCAGAGTCCGGGCGGAAGTAAAGGTGGCGTCCTTACTGGCCCAGGCCTCTCGCCTCATCTCCACGTACGCTGCTGTGATGTAGTCGGCCAGAGACTCTGGCACCGTGGGCTGCTTCTCCCGGCACATAGCTATGTAACGTCTGTGGCAAAACAGGAGAGAGGGGTGCAAAGAGTATGTTTTTTCTGCATTAAGAGTTTTCCATTTAAGAAAACTTTGGCAGGGGTACTTTTAAGTAGGAAAAACAAAATCAGCAGATGAGTATCTGCTTGCTTAAATATCACTGATGGATTTCTCCAAATGCTGCACTTCAAGTTATTCCCAAATTTTTAGGAAAATGGCTTTTGCATGAATATGACAAATCCACCTGTCTTAAGAGACGGTTTTGTTAACTTCAAGAGAATAGGTAAAAAGAAGGAAACCTTGAGGAATCCCTGGGAGTCCCTGGACAGACTCCATGGAGAGAATAGTACTATCAGGTATCCGTGCAGCAGGATGCAGCTTTGCCAAAAATCGGAACCTGTCTCAACCCTGAGATGGGAAGGTGGTGGAGGTAGCATGAAAGGCAGGTTCTGCGTCATGGTCTCCCATGGCCAGGCTGCAGGGACCTAGACTCACTGTTCTTAGACCCAGAACATATGGTGGAGGAGGAGCGAAAGATTTTCAAGAGACGCACACCCAGGCCAAGACACTGCCCCCCATGGCACCTGGGCAAGTACACCAGTCCTCGCCCAGCTCTCCTACCTCATAAGCTTCATGTCCAAAGGTTCAAACTGGGCGGGGGGCTGCCGGCTGTGCTGGTGCACATAGGTGATGTGCTGGGCCAACCTGGGAAGAGGGGAGGCAAGTAGGAACCCTGTCTCTTTGGTGTCACACGTCACACCCGAACTACATCTTGGCCCCTCAGCTCTCCACCTCACAGCCTGGCAGGGACAAACTTTCCCATTAAATGACCATCAACATTTCAACCCTGACCCACTCTTAACAACTGTCGACCAGCCCCTGCTGTATGAAGGAAAGGTTCTGGAGTTTCCATGAGCAGACAATGAGTTTTCCAATTTCTCCTCCATCTCCAGAGATTGTTACCAAGGGGTGTCTCCTTGAGTGCTGAGCTGCATTCACCTCAGGTCGTTGTCTCGGTCGGGCCGGTCCTGGATCAGCCAGAGGAGGTCAAATCGGGAGAGCAGCGCAGCAGGAAGCTGTATGTTCTGCTCCAGGCTGCGGCGAGGGTTGTAGCGCCCATAGGCAGGGTTGGCGGCAGCCAGGATGGAGCAGCGGGCATTGAGCGTTGTGAGAATGCCTGCCTTGGCAATGGAGATGGTTTGCTGCTCCATGACCTCGTGGATGGCCGTGCGGTCAGCCTCCGCCATCTTGTCAAACTCATCAATGCAGCACACACCCTGGTCAGCCAGCACGAGGGCGCCACCCTCCAAGGTCAGCTCTCCACTCATGGAGTCTCTCAGCACAGCTGCTGTGAGCCCCACTCCGGAAGAGCCGCGGCCTGTCGTGTACTGGCCTGAACAAAAGGGCCAGGGAGAAAGAAAATAGACATGTTTAGGAAAAGCGAAGACAACAAGGGAGCAACAACGGGGCAAAGGACAGAAGAAACAGGGCTAGTGAGGCAAGGCCTGTACTGAACTGCTCTGACCCAGCCAGGCCTTCCCGAGGCAGCTGCAGGTCTGTGGGTGGTGGTGCTGACCGAATCTCCATTCCCCAATGCTCCCAGAAGAGAACAAACACGGACGCGTGGTGGTTCTACTCCTGGCCTCAGTTTGCCTTTCCCAGGATCTGACTACTCACTGCGGGGGGCCAGGCGGTCAATGTAAGACAGGAGCTGAGACTTGGCCACACCAGGATCCCCCATCAGGCATATGTTGATGTTGCCTGGAGAAAGGGAAGGAAGCCCCTGAATGACTATTCCTTCAGTGCAAGTCATCCAAACACAGAGAAAAGTGCTTTTGAGATCTGCCCCCATCATGCCCAGCACCATTTCTTTTAATCCCACCCCGTGCCCAGGAAGCCAAGATGCCTGCTCTTTTATTCTGTGACCTATGGGACACTGGCCCTGGTCACCCATCCTTTCTTCCTGAACGCTGCACTCACTGCACTCACCCCGGATCTTCATGCCTCGAGGAGACTGGTCCACCCCTCCCACCAGCAGGAGCAGCAGCGCCTTCTTCACGTCTTCGTGCCCATAGATCTCTGGGGCGATGGAGGCTGCCAACTTTTCATAGAAATCCTCCTCTGTGGGAAAGGGAAAAGTAAGAGTGTTTTCTGGGGGATAAAAAGTGCTAGGATGAAGCTCACACTCCCAGTCCTTCCCCCGACCCCTCACCTGCAATCTGCCGCAGTTCCTCCCTGCTCAGTTCTCCTGCCCCAGACTCATCATCCTCACTCTTACTCATCTTCACAATCCGATGGGCTTCCAGGTAAGTTTCCGAGAGTAAACCCTTGGGCAGGAAGATGCCAGGGTATGAATGAAGTTCTTTGACTTGCCCATCCACGTGATTCCCTCAGGAGTTCCTGACAAAACCTTTCGTTCTGCTTTGGTGTTCTGCTATTGACACTTTTCTCTGTGGGGCTGGATAAGAATAAGGGGATGAGGAGAAAAAGGGAAAACCACCTCCTCATTTTAAACTCCCGTTCTCACCTGGACCATCTGTCGGAACCCAGCACGCAGGACTGGCAAGAAGATACCGGTGACACTGACATGGTCCCCGGGCTGGGCAATCCTTGTGTTCTCTCCTTCCACCAGCACCGTGATGCTGCGAGGGATATTTCCCACGGGCACTTGGTCGCTCTGGGGGAGAAGGGTACGTGAGGCCTCCAAAGACTAACCTCCCCTCCCCAGGCATACTGCTCTTCTGCTTCCTGGCCTGCTCAGCCTCACGGAAGCCGACAGGAGGGAAGCTGAGCTCTCCTTTACCTCTTCCCAACTCAATCAGAAAGTTCCAGTTAAACCTCCCTGCTGCTCTTGATGACTTCTCTTGGACTCCCAAGCTCCACCTTCCCTGGGTCCTGGACCACACACCCCAAACTCACATGTTCTTGCATCTTCATCTCCTGGAATTTGATGAACTTGGAGCCACGTGTCTGTAGATACAGCCGCCCTCCTGAGCGGTTGGTCTGGCACTCCTGGCTCGGGCACATGATCAGAGGCATGAAAGTGGGAGACTGGATCTAGGATACAAAAAAGGAAACACTAAAGGAAACCATAAGGAAAGGAGCCCCTTAGAGTCAGTTACTTGAATCACATTCCTCTTTGTCACAAAAACCATAGAACTTTTGAGAATGTCTTAAGTTATTCCTGGTGGATGTCAACAGACACAGAATGTATAAAAAGACCACTCCACGTTAGAAAGAAGATAAAAGGTGAACACACCAACATGTTTTACGATAATCAGAGAAAATAACAAGTGACCATCAGCACACAAAATTAGTTCTTAGAAAAACCACTGTTCGTTGCTCCACACATACCGGCTGATAGGTCTCTGCCCCACACTGGTCACAAGTGTAAGTGGCCACCACCATCCTGGGTTTGACTTCAGAGACGCGAGTGACAATTCCACGCACTGTTACCAATTTCCCCACAGAGTCAGCCCGTACTTCCCGGATCACGCGAGGCTTGTTACTACTGGGACCTTGAAAATACATCTCACTAAGGGAAAAAACTGTTGTTAGCAAGGCTCTGGGGATCAAACCCCACACCCTTCCCCACCGAGACCACTCACAATCTGCGCATGAGTTCAGGAGGATACTGGTTCTGGGGGCTCCGGGCTGCCCCAGGGTCCCGGCTCCGCTGCTCCATCATCAACCGGTGCTCAATGTAAACGTCCAGAACATCTTTATTTACCACCTAAAGGAAAAGGAAGGAAAATAGGAAAAAGCCAGGATGGTGAAAGGACAGCGCATAAAGGGGGCCAGGCAGAAATCACCGCCCGCTTTCTGCTCCCAAGAACCTTCTTGAAAAAAACCTAACTTCCATGCCCTGCATTTTTCTCACCTCCCTCTCCTTGTACTGAGGCAGCAGCTCTTGTACAGCATCAGCGAAGAGCCTGGCATAGCGCTTGGTGTTCTCACAAATTGAATCCACCAGCTCAGGGTCATCCTCAGCTACATCATCTAGGTCTATGTACACTGCCACTTGCTCCCGATGAGCCAATCGAACCTGGGGTGGGGAGGAGATAGCCACGGGGCCAAATTTACCTTACCAGTGTTGACAAGCAAAAATCTGTCACCACAAGCTCAGCACACAGGTCCCAGGCCCCACATGGGAGAAAGAGCAGTGTGAGACAGAACAAGACTCACTTCTCAGCCCCCCTAAACCCTGAAAATACCTTATTGTCAATGTAGTGATACACAGGTATCAGGTATGGTGCTAAGCTCGTCACTTACACAAAAATGCATTTGCTAATAGCTCTCATAGCTCAAGTCACTGCCCCATTCCCTCTACCCAACCTTAGACTTACCAACTGGCTCCCATACTTGAACTGCTTCTTGCCAAATTCATCATCCTGGTAAAACTCTTGTAGGAACTTCTTCACCTTTTCTATAAAGAAAGCGTAAAACCGTAAGAATCAACCTTTCTTCAGATACCCTACTGCAAAACCCGTCTGAGAGAAATCTAAGCAACTCACCTCCATTTAAAATGAGATCGATGAACTCATCAATCGAAACAACATTCAAATAAGCCTACCTAATTCTCCCCAAACAGGGCAGAACTCTTTTTCACAAGCCTGTTTTGGCCTAGGGAAGAAAAAGTGGCCCCGGGCAGTTTAGAGTATTAACCGATACCCTCCCCGCAGGGGAATTCCACTCTCTGCCTTAGTTAGAAATCTCAGTACCGTTTCCTAAGGGCCTCCCACAGCCGGCAACACACTCAGCTCTCAAGGTTCTCAGCGTTTCTTCTACGCGTTTTACTCTCCTTTTCTTTCGGTCCCCTAAACCGCTGCCCTCACTGGGATCTCCGCCACCAGGCCCGTCCTCCGCCCCACCCCCTCTCCCGCCACGGCTTCCGCTCTTAGTAAACAAAGAAGCACATGGGCCCAGATGCCGCCGCCTCACAGCCCGGGATTCCTCCGCCCAGGGCGGGAGCCCGTCCGGCGATTGGCCGGCTCGTCAAGGGCCACACCGTCCCACCCCACCACTTCCTCTCTCTGCGTCTGATAAGCACCCCAATTCCAGGCAGGCCCCCACCCTCAGCAGCTCCCTCCGAGGCCACCGCGCGGAAGGACACTGTTTACACACGACACTCCTTCCAGCAGCGTCGCGCAACTTCCGCCCGCCTCCACTTCCGCTTGGAGGTGGGCCTAACGCGGCCAATCCCAGAGCGCAGCGGCCGGCCTGCCCGCCCCCCGGGCTTCGGCGCGTCTCGGGCGCTCGGAGCGCGGAGGGAAGTAGGGCTGGGGGTGGCCGACCCTGAACCTTTGACAGGGTCCCCTGAGGTCCTGGTCTCCCCTTGGGGCGACCCTTCCTTCTGGAACTTACAGCCCACCCACCCACGACCCCTACTTCTTTCCCGTACGCGGTTACCAGCTTTCCCCCGACCTCGGCGCCCCGTGCGCATCCCAGGCACCGTGTGCCTCCAACCCGCCACCTCCCGACCCTGCCTCGGGCCTCGCGCGCCGAACCCGGCCCCCCGGGACCCCAGCTCACCCAAACAGGTGTTGACCAGGAAACTTCCCGCGCAGGACGCCCCTCCCACACTTGCAGACCCTCACCTTTCTCGAGCGCGTAGTCCTTAAGTGCCATTGCTGCCGAGGGCTGTGCGGCAGCAGTTGGCGGGCTCTGAGCTCTCACTCCCCAGGCAACTAAAAACGTCGGCGCGGCGGACTGCGGCCAACCAACCGAAATTGGCGCGAAACGTCGCTCCCCACGTGACCAGCGCCGCTGAGTCCGGGCCAATCGGGGAAGATGCCCTCCGCCCCTCCCACTCGCCACGGGCCCCTGCCGCGACCAATCAGCGGGCGAGCCTGGGCTGAGTGACGGGGGAGCGGCGCGGGTGTCAGGAGGGTAAGGCTGGGCGAGGCTGGGGCTGGCGCCGGGTTTCCCGCGGTCGAAGGAGAATCGCTCTTAAAGGGCCAGCCCACTCGCGTCCTTTTGTTCCGGGGCCGCAGGGCGGGGCAGGCCCAACTTTCGCTGCCTCCTGGTCTACTGCCTCCTGGTCTACTCTCCAGAACGGCCATGATTTCCCAGTTCTTCATTCTGTCCTCCAAGGGGGACCCGCTTATCTACAAGGACTGTATCCTTGGCCAGCGGGGCGGGGGGGAGGGGCTGGGTGGGACTAGTGCCCCCGAGCCAGCCAGTGTCGCTAGCTCCTTAGCTGTCCTTCCACCCGGTCAGTCCGCGGAGACAGCGGAGGCCGGGATGTGGCCGAGCTCTTCTACCGGAAGCTGACGGGACTGCCTGGAGACGAGTCTCCGGTTGTCATGGTAACCACTGGCGGGGGTGCGGTGGAGGGGATGCGCTTGGTGGGTCTGGGTGGGGGGCGCCTCCTCCCAGGGCTGTTTCCTTGAGAGCTTCCAGTTGGGGGGCACATTCCTCTAAATAATATTAATGGAAGTTTATTGAGCGTTCTCAATGCACCAGGCACAGCTCCCCGCACGTCTCAATCCTCAGCCACTCTGGAGTAGGTACTATTATTAACTCCATTTACACATTAGGAAGCTGGGCCCTGGGGAGGTTTCGTGTGTGGCACAAGTCACGCTGCTAGTAAGTAGGGGAATCAGGATACCAGCCCAGGTCTCATGGGCCAGGAATCACCATAACTCTTTCTTGCTAATGCTTTTTACTCCTGCCTCTGCCTCAGCACCACGATGACCGTCATTTTATTCACATCAGACACAGCGGCCTCTATTTGGTGGCCACGACTTCAGAAAACATTTCTCCCTTCAGCCTCCTAGAGCTGCTCTCCCGGTGAGGAGGGCGGGGCTGGGCACCCAGGCGTGGGGGTCAGAGAGGAGGAGGGTATGCACACTCTGTCCTGTTCTGCAGGCTAGCCACGCTCCTGGGTGATTACTGTGGCTCCCTGGGTGAGGGGACCATCTCCCGCAACGTGGCTCTGGTCTACGAACTTCTGGATGAAGTGCTGGTGAGTCCAAGGATGTCCCTCCCTGTCCCCCGTTCCCTGAAGATGCATCCCCTGGCTGGGAGGCTGAGTCCATTCATTTTCACCCCTTCCCCCCCCGACCACCCAAAGACTGCCCTTCCTTTGCCCATAGGACTATGGCTATGTACAGACCACATCCACGGAGATGCTGAGGAACTTCATCCAGACGGAGGCCGTGGTCAGCAAACCCTTCAGCCTCTTTGACCTCAGCAGCGTTGGCTTGGTCAGTCCAGGGACAGATGAGGCCAGGATTGAGGAGGGTTAGTGGGAAGTGTCATACGTGAGGATTGATTGCTTTGGATGATTTCCAGTTTGGGGCTGAGACACAACAGAGCAAAGTGGCCCCCAGCAGTGCAGCCAGCCGCCCGGTGCTGTCCAGCCGCTCTGACCAGGTGAGGGAGGGATTGATGGGTTCAGATCCTCTGATTTTTCTCTCAGCCCCCAGAGTCCAAGATCCCAGCGTATCTTTCCACCTCCCTTAGACGTGGATGATCCCTTTTCTTACCCGTGTCCTCACCCCAGGGCTCCAGCCTCCACTGTCCTATCCTTTATGCCTGTCCACGTTAGAACACAGGCCGATCAACCCCCAAATCCCTCTTTCCTTAGAGCCAAAAGAATGAAGTGTTTCTGGATGTGGTCGAGAGATTGTCTGTCCTGATAGCCTCTAACGTAAGTTTGAGCCCCCAGCCCTGCGGCTGAGGACAGGTGGCCTTTGGGAAGTGTGTTGGGGAGGTCACGTCTGGGCATTGACCTGTCACTCTCAGGGCTCGCTGCTGAAGGTGGACGTGCAGGGAGAGATACGACTCAAGAGCTTTCTGCCCAGCGGCTCTGGTGAGCAGCCTGCAGGCTGGACCAGGGTGGAGTTTGGGACAGGCTCCTTGGTGGCACGTATTGGGTATTTGGCAGCTTCTTCTTCTGTTCTTTTCTCTGACAGAGATGCGCATCGGCTTAACGGAAGAGTTTTGTGTGGGGAAGTCAGAACTGAGAGGTGAGGAGAAAGTGGGTCTTTCTCTCCTAGGTCGAGGTCACTGTCAAAGGTTTCATGGAGGGAAGTTAGAGACAGATCCCCACCCCCTCCCAAAATATGGGTTAGGAGAGGAGTCTTTCTCTCTTTCCAGGTTATGGGCCAGGAATTCGGGTGGATGAGGTCTCATTTCACAGCTCGGTGCATCTGGATGAGTTTGAATCTCATCGAATCCTCCGCCTGCAGCCACCTCAGGGTGAGGTCAGGATCGGGCTGGCCTAGCATATTCCACCTACCGAGGGGAAGGGAGGCAGTTCAGGTGTGAGGAGACCAAACTCACCTCCGTTCCTCTCTGGTCTCAGCTGACGGTGATGAGGTATCAACTCTCAGATGACCTCCCCTCCCCGCTCCCCTTCCGGCTCTTTCCCTCCGTGCATTGGGACCGAGGCTCAGGCAGGTGAGACCATTTCCCCGTTCTAGAAGTTCTCTGGAGCCCAAGCCAACATGTGTACGCATGTACGTGTGTGTGTGTGCACACATATATGCACGTATTTGTTTACCCCTTGGACTGGCTGTGAAGGAGCGGTGGTGGTGGTGATACTGGCTCTGTGTTAGTAAAGGCACCCTCCCCAACAAGTGGACCCAGCTCCGTGAATGTAATGGCTCGTGGAGTTGGGTGGATTTCAGCCCTTCTCTCTCTGTCTTGGGGCAAAATCCACACAGCCACACGTGGGGGCCCTGTGTGAGGGATGGTGAGATGCCGGTAGGATAGGGCCTGAGTAACGGTGTTGTGCCCTCCCACCCAGGCTCCAGGTTTATCTGAAGTTACGATGTGACCTGCCCGCAAAGAGGTAAGTGGGTGTAGCCAAGCTTAGTCCAGTTACGTAGGGTAGGAGACAAGGCCAAGATACCTGCTGTTTCCACCTTCAGGTGCGGCCACCAGCCTCAGAATCCAGCTTAGAGGCTCTAGAGTTTGGGAAGGGGGTGGGGTGGCACTTGTGCAGAACTCCAGTCGTGACAGTAATGAAGATGGGACACGTCACGACCTTTCTGGGGCTGGCTCTGTTCCTTTTTTCCTTGCAGCCAGGCTCTCAACGTCAGGCTGCACCTTCCCCTGCCACGGGGGGTGGTCAGGTGAGCGTGTGTGCACCGCGGGCCCGCGGGTGGGTTTACCAGCTTCTCCAGACAACAGGACGGCACTGGGGGAGGAGAGGGAGCTGTGGGATGGCAGGGGCTAACCCAGCACCTTTCCTCTCCCGACTCCAGCCTGTCTCAGGAGCTGAGCAGCCCAGAGCAGAAGGCAGAGCTGGGGGAGGGAGCCCTTTGCTGGGACCTGCCTCGGGTGCAGGGAGGCTCTCAGCTCTCAGGCCTTTTCCAGGTATCAGCCGCTGAGTCCCAAAGGCCCTCTCCTCCCACCTCCACTTTCAGCCCTGACCCATAGCCTCCTAATGCGGTCAGTCCGCGTGGTCAGCTTCCTGGCCCCTTGGATCCCCTGCCCTCCTTCCTGTTGAGGCCTTCAGCACCCTCCTCCTGCCTCTGCCCCTCACAGATGGACGTTCCGGGCCTCCCCGGGCCTCCCGGCCAAGGCCCCTCCACCTCGGCTCCTCCTCTGGGGCTGGGACCCGCCAGCCTCTCGTTTGAACTTCCCCGGCATACATGCTCTGGCCTCCAGGTTCGCTTCCTCAGGCTGGCGTTCAGACCATGCGGCAACGCCAATCCCCACAAGTGGGTGCGACACCTAAGCCATAGCGACGCCTATGTCATTCGGATCTGAGGCTCCCAAAGGCTGAGGCTCCGTGAGGACACGGGTGGCAAAGGAGGTGACCAGTGCATCAGGAGAAGGACAATGTTTCCTCTCCCAGCATCCTGGCCTGTGGATGTGGCTCTGGCTGGAAGAGTCCTGAGTCCTAGAGAGCAGGGGGGCTCCACGGGTTCGACCGCCCATCCGTGGGATCTGACCCAGGAAGGACAGAGGTGGATCACAATTTAAAAATCAAACTTTTATTCTGAGGAACTGACTGTACAATACTGAAAGAGAAAGTCACGTGGGGGAAGCTGACTACTATTTCCTTCCATCCAGCGTGTGTGTGTGTGTGTGTGTGTGTGTGTGTGTGTGTGTGTGTGTGTGTGAATGAGAGAGAGAGAGAGAGAATGCAGGGGAGAGAAGAAGGTCAGCAGACGTGTGACAGCATCAAGGTGCAGGCGGAGGGGAGCCAGATCCGGGGGGCTGTGAGCCATTAGCCTTCGGAGTCCCTGGAGCTGGAGGGGGGCTCTCCCCAGCTTCCGGTTTCCCCCCACATAGGGCGCTGACCCCAAGCGGGGAGGGGGCTGAGGTCGGGGGAGGGGCTGGAGAAGGATGGGAGGTGGGGCCTCCTTTGCCCTCCCCTGTGGGGGGAAGAGAGACCACGATGTACTTCTGGACACTGCCAGGACCAGAGGGGGCAGTGCTGGGGGGCGCACTTGTGGCGGTGGAGACCAGCTTGACGATGGGCTGCACGCTGGGGACGGTGGTGGTGACAGGAGAGGTAGTGGTGGAGCCTGAGCCAGGGGCCGAGGTGCTGAGGGACAGGACCTGGGCGGGGAGAAAGGCAGTGCCGCTTGCCTTGCACTCTTCCCACACCCAGGGCCGGGGGATACTTCCCTTGCTCCAACCAAATAATCAGTGACATGATGACACAGTCCCCACCATCCCTGGTCCCACACGGCTCCACATACCTGTTGGGTGGATGAGGCGCTGGAGGAGGATGACATGACAATGAACTTGGTTGGGGGAGGGGAAGGCTGAGGCGGGGCAGCAGCTCGAGCAGACACCAGTGTCTGGACAGGCAGCGCAATGGAGCCAGGGACCTTCAGCAAGCCAGGGGTCCGAGGGCCAGGCTGGGGGGCCTGTGAGAGGGTCAGCGTGGGCCGGGGCTGTAGGAAGAGGCAGCAGGAAGAAAACGTCACCATCTACGAAAAATACCAGCTATGAAAAGAAGGGCTCCTCTTGCTTCTCAGTGGGTCTCACTGGGTTTGGGACATCATCACAAAGGGGACCTAGACACCCCCAAAGATGGCTGACTCAGGGGGGCTGTGTTTTACAAAAGTCAGTGTGTGTGCCCGAGTACGTGGTGTCTGTGAGTCCCACCTGGATGGGAACCACCACCGTGGTTTTTCTTCATTTCACCTTACCACTTGCTCATCTGTCCTCCCCGGACCCTGTACTGACCTGAGTGATGGTCAGAGTGGTCCTGTTGACCTGCTGAGCCTGCAGAGCAGCCTGGGCCCGGGCCTTGACAACGTGGGAACAGAGGAGGGGCCCGAGGGACCCAAATTCTGCCCGATAGGCATCCTGATTGTCAGGCGGTGGGCGCAGCTTTGCCAGAACAGGGGCACAGTGTTTCTGCAGAGAGAAGGCAAAGAGCAGCCAGGTAGAGGGAGGGCAGTGACTCTGAGAATCATGACGGGGGAAGGGGTGAGAAAGGAGGTCACCCACTAGTTCAGTGTGTTCCTGCTGGAAGCCAGGCTGTGCTGGGTTATCAGTGTGTAAGGAATGCTGTGGGGTTTTGTTTTTGTTTTTGTTTTTGCGGTACGCGGGCCTCTCACTGTTATGGCCTCTCCCGTTGCGGAGCACAGGCTCCGGACACGCAGGCTCAGCGGCCATGGCTCACGGGCCCAGCCACTCCGCGGCATGTGGGGTCCTCCCGGACCGGGGCACGAACCCGTGTCCCCTGCATCGGCAGGCGGACCCTCAACCACTGCGCCACCAGGGAAGCCCTGCTGTGGTTTTTCTTCATAGAGAACTTGGGCACCAGCTGGTGGGAGTGGAGAACTTGCTGAGTAATTACACTGGTGCTATCTAAGGGCCAGCCAGTCCACAGGGCATGTGCCTTGCACAGAATGGGCCAGAGTGGTGCAGAAGCATCAGGGGCAGTGCAGGCTTGAAGTCACAGGCTGAGAGTTAAGACTCTTATTTGTTACTTAACCCCTTAGTGCCTCAGTTTTTCCAGCTGCAAACAATATGGGACTCTGTGGTGTGCCCTGAACGTAAGAGGCGAAGGTGGGAGAGGTGAATGGAGGATGCTGTATGTTTTCTAAACATCGTCCTTGTGTGTGTGTGGTGGGGGGTGGAGAGGGGGATCAGCGGGAAGAAGTGGGGGAGGGCGGGGGCGGGGCTTTGTCACCAGGAGGAGGCTCTGCACGTGGTCAGCCCCTATGCGGTCGATGTTGCTCAGCACTGGGCCGTCCAGGACCCCGCGGATCCGCTCCCCCTCCTGCTGTAGCCGCGGCAGAATCAGAGTCTTAATCACCTGTTGGAAGAGAAGGGGAGAAGCCGGGGCCCTGGGGTCACCACAGGGTCTCCCGGGTCAGGGGGCTGTTGCCCACTCTGACCTCACGATCCCTCCCCTCCTCCAGGGCTCCCCTCCGCTGGGGCCTAACATCATGTCCCAGCTCTGCCAGGCCTGCGATGGAGCCGTAGCGTGTTGTCCACGGGGTCTTCTCATCCACCCAGCTCTGTAAGGGGATGGAAAATAAACCCAAATAAAGGGGTGTGAAAAGCTAACTACTAAAGACCAAAGTCTCTCGTACACACATTTTCCTTGTAGACCATTAAGACATGACAGCTCCTTCCCAGCCACCCTGTCCTCCCCAAAGTAGCCGCTATTCTGACCTCTACCACCAGAGATTAGTTCTTCTGGTTTTTGAACTTTAATGGAATCACACAATTAGGAAAAAAAAAAAAAGACACTACAGATGCAGCTCAAGTCCCAGTCCCCATCCCCCTGTCCTCTTGCCCCTGGTTTTCAGCATCATTTCCTGCAGCCACACTGGTTTGAGTGAAGCTCTCATTGTTCTGGTGACAACCCCGGGTAGTGATGGGAAACGGCTCACCTTGGTGAAGGTCTTGGTGATTCGGGACTGGATGTTGTTAGTGGTTGTGCTGAAATGCTTGCAGATCTGGGCCACCAGGCGGGCGGCAAAGTCCCGGAGCGCCCAGTGATTGTCCACATCTGGCCGCAGGCACAGCTGTCTGCTCACGATGCAGGTCATCACAGCCGGGATCAACTCATGCACCTAAGGGAGAAGCCTCGAGTCAGCTGATTCTGACAAATGACCTCCTGTGGGTGGTGGCAGGGTCCCCAGGGCCTGGGATGAGAGGTGGGCGGGCAGGTCCACTCACGTATTTCTCTAGATACAGAGTAGGGTTGTCCATCAGCGCCTTCACCATGCGCATCAGGTAGATGAGCAGGGCCAGGTTGTTCTGCACCACGTTCACGCGCACCTGGTTGGGGGGAGAGAAGCGATGGGGAAGCGGGACCCTTCCGGTGAGCTTCCTCTCCCTCCTCCTCACCCCAGAACCTTGTCCTAGGTGCCCCCCTCCCGCGTCCTCTCACCCCCTCTGAGATGAAGGTGCTGAAGCGTGGCAGCATCTGGTAGAGCCCCGGATCGGTGGCAATGCTCTGCAGAGCCTCCTGTGGGGGGAGGGGAGCGAGTGAAGAGGGGCCGACACTGGGCGGGGGGGCGGGTGGCCTCCAAGGGGTAAAGCCAGGAGAGGGTGGCGGGGCCTCACCGCTCTCTTGGCCTCACACGAGCCCACGCAGGCTTCTGTGATCTCCTTGTAGTACAGCTGCTGCTCCACAGACAACTCGTGGATGCTTCGGGGCTTCAGTCGCAGAGGCGCCCCCTCCAGCAGGGGTGGCGCCTTCTTCTCTTTCCCTGTGTGAAGTGGGAAGACAGGTTTAGAAAAGAAAGCTCCAGAGGAGGCCTCAGCACCAGACAAACCTCAACCCTCCCCTCCCCAACCCAGGGAGACCCGGCTTCCCTTGGGCTTCTTGATCCTCTCTGGGGCTCCTGGCCTGAGGTCTCGCCCTCTGCCCTGATCTCACCCACTTCACAAATGACCATCTGGCTTTGGGGCAAGAGGCCTGGCCCAGCGGTACTGACCTTTGCCATCAGCTGGAGTGGCCCCCTGACCTTTGCCTTTCAAGGGGCCGTCTTCCTCCTGGCCCGGCTTGGCTGACTTCAGGGGTTCTGTGGCCTCAGCCTTCTGCTGCTCTTTGGGAGCTGGTGGGAAAGCAGTCAAGGCAGGAGATGTAAAGGGAGGAGGAGGGAGAGGGGTGGGTGCTGGACGCTGGGCACGGAGGTTACCTGGGGGTGGGTTCTCTGGAATAGCTGGCTGGCAGCCTTCAATGCTCAGCCAGTGAGCTGCAAGGAAGGAAGGTGTCAAAGTGAACTGCTGAGCGCAGACATCAGGAAGTCACTCCACACTATGGGACGGGTGCTTTCCTTCCTGTTCCTCACAAGGGACCTCACACTGAGGGCGTGCTTCCTCACACCCCTACGCATTGCTCCTTCCCCTGCTCCCCTCCCCTTCCCCAACCTTTGAGGCAGACGTCCAGGGGCACTCGGGGCAGAGGGGTATTGATGATGTCGCTCAGATCAACCTCCTTCTCCTCGTAGAAGTAAAGCTCCCGGCCGCCACCAGAGGCGAAACGGAAAGGAATGAACTCCTGAGCGTGGAAGCCATACAGTGGCTACAACAGGACGGAGAGAGACACTGGGATGAGAAGGGAGCCCAAGCAGGCAGGTCTGGCTGAGGCAAATGTACCGTATGGGAGGTCTCAGTACCCTGCCCCCTCAGTCCTGTGCATTCCCATCACCTCGACGTTCTTTAGCTTCAGTGCGTAGTCAATGTCACTGGTGGTGAGCTTCTGCCGCTTCCCCATGTGCATGAACTTCAAGGCATCCTAGGGATGGGAGGACAGATGTCAGCCCGAGACCCTGGGGAAGAAGGCGGCCTGGGCAGCATCCTCCATACAGTGCAGTGAGGCCAGGGTACCTGTGCAATCTCCTTGATGCGGTAGCTGACCTCATCTGTCAGCAGCTGGCAGGTCTCCTCCTGAATCTGAGCGATGCCCATGGACTCGGCCACCACCTTCATGGACTCCGAGGGCAGGACGGTGTTGCTCAGCTTCAGCTTCTTCTCCTCAGCCATTCTGGAGCCCCTCCTCCCCTCCCCTGAAGGAAGACGCCCCAGGGCGGAGAGATGGAGACCCTGGCAGGGGGGTGAGAGGAAACGTGAGAGTGATATCCCAAGAAGAGGGGCTGTCCGTTCAGGAGGGGCCGCAACAAAGGGAGGACAGTGGAGATGTGAGGGGGGAAGGGGCTCGGGGTGGGGGGGTGCCCTTTGTCCATCCCCACGCGAGCAGCACCAGCTGAACAGGAGGAGGTAGCACTTGGACCCAATTCGACACAATTTATCGAGCTGATTCTATGCCAGGCACAGTACAAGTGAGGTATAGTGGAATGATCTCAGCTCTCAGTTTAAATCCCAGCCCCAGCACTACCTTACCTGGGCAAGCTACTTAAATTCTCCCAGCTTTGGGTTTCTTCTCTGTAAAATGTGGAAAGCATCTTTTTTCCCTAAGGTTGTTAATGTGCCTGCTTTCATGTGTCTTGCTCCGTCATGCATCATTATTCACACTTGACAAGAATACAACATTGGTTAAAAACAACTCTCCCTGTCTGAGCCTATATGCCCTTACAATTGAACGTGATGAGAAAATGCACAACCATCCTGACCAATGTGCACTTTTTTCATGGCCACGAACTTCAAACGGGCCCTTAATGCTGCCTGATGGTCCTACATTTCAGTGCACCCAGGTTCCTTCTGTCTCATCTGACACCTCTACTCCTCCCTGATTTTTGGCCATCAGAAGAGACCTCCCCAGGCTCCCACTACCATGTCCACCCACTGAGCAGCACCGGCGCCCACATGCTCTGCCTTCCCTTTCACTGTAGAGATTCTGGTCATGCCCCTCCCCAACTCAAGCATCCCTCCAGCATTCCCCCACCTCCCTGCATCATCGTCAATTCCTCGACCTAGCAGATTACTCCCATTAGCCCTACAAAATGCAGTTATTTCTCCCATCTTCAAAAAACAAAACAGTGGTCCACCCATACCATGGAATATTTTTCAGCCTTAAAAAGGAAGGAAATTCTGACACACGCCACAACACAAATAAACCTTGAGAACACTGTGCTAAGTGAAATAAGCCAGTCACAAAAGGATAAATACTGTATGGTTCCAATTATATGAGGTTCTTCGAGTAGTCAAATTCATAGAGACAGAAAGCAGAGTGGTGAGTGCCAGAAGCTGGGAAGGGGAGAAGGGGGAGTTATTGTTTAATAGGTACAGTTTCTGTTTTACAAAATGAAAAGCATTCTGGAGATGGATGGTGGTGATGGGTGTGAATGTACTTAATGCCCCTAACGTGTACACTTAAAAATGGTTAAGATGGGGCTTCCCTGGTGGCGCAGTGGTTGAGAGTCCGCCTGCCGATGCAGGGGACACAGGTTCGTGCCCCAGTCCAGGAAGATCCCACATGCTGCGGAGCAGCTGGACCCGTGAGCCATGGCCGCTGAGCCTGCGCATCCGGAGCCTGTGCTCCGCAACGGGAGAGGCCACAAGAGTGAGAGGCCCGCGTACCACAAAAAAAAAAAAAAAAAGGTTAAGATGGTACGTTTTATGTTATGTGTATTTCACAATTAAAATTTTTTAAAAAATCTTGGGGCTTCCCTGGTGGCGCAGTGGTTGTGAGTCTGCCTGCCGATGCAGGGGACACGGGTTCGTGCCCCGGTCCGGGAGGATCCCACATCCCGCGGAGCGGCTGGGCCCGTGAGCCATGGCCGCTGAGCCTGCGCGTCCGGAGCCTGTGCTCCGCAACGGGAGAGGCCACGACAGTGAGAGGCCCGCGTACCGCAAAAAAAAAAAAAAAAAAAAAAAAAAAAAAAATCAATCTTGGACTTCCCTGGTGGCGCAGTGGTTAAGAATCTGCCTGCCAATGCAAGGCACACAGGTTCGAGCCCTGGTCTGGGAAGATCCCACAGGCCGCAGAGCAACTAAGCCCGTGCGCCACAACTATTGAACCTGCGCTCTAGAGCCCGCAAGCCACAACTACTGAGCCCGTGAGCCACAAGTACTGAAGCCCGCGTGCCTAGAGCCAGTGCTCTGCAACAAGAGAAGCCACCGCAATGAGAAGCCCGCGCGCCGCAATGGAGACCCAACGCAGCCAAAAATAAATAAATAAATAGATAATTTAAAAAAGAAAAAACCATCTTTTCTTCATCCCACTTTCTGTACTAGCGATACTCTGGGGTTTTTTGGCTCCTCTTTGCAACAAAACTCCCTGGAAAAGCTGTCTTATCTCTAATTCCTCTTGAACCTACTCTAGTCAGGCTTCTGACTCCATTAGGTGCCTGAAACCACTCATCAAGGTCATTGTGACTCTACATTGTCAAATCCAAAGTCCCATCTCCTTCCCCATCTTCCTCGACCTCTCAGCAGCACAGGGCATAGTTGCCTACTACCTTCTGGAGACACTGTCTTAACACCATGGCTACCCCACCTTCTCTTGGTTTTCCTCCTCCTTCACTGGCCACTTTCTCTACGTTTCCTCTGCTGGTTCCTCCTCTTCTCCTCGTCTGCTTGATGTTGCAGTGCCCTGGGCTTGGTCCTTGTACAGCTATGAGCTATACTTATTCCCTCGGTGACCTCAACCATTCTCACAGCTTTCAGTATCGCTTATAGGCTGGTGATGGCAAATTTATATCCCCAGCCCAGAGCTTCCTTCCTAACTCCAGACCTGTATATCAAACTGGCTACTTAGAATCCCTTCTAAACTGAACTCCTGATGACCCCCACCCCACCAGCTCCAGCCTCGGCTCTTCTCATCTTCATAGCAACACCATTCATCCAGGCGGTCATTCATTATGTGAGCCCTCAAAGCAAATCCACCAGGTGATCCAATCTGATCCTCCACTCCCACTGTGTGACCAGCTCCCCAGCATCTATCCCCTGGGGAACTTCAATAGCCTCCTGATAAGGTCTTCCTGCTTCCATCCTTGCTCCCTACATCTATTCCCAACATAGCAACCAGAGTGATTCTGTCAAAAAATAAACTACATTGGGTCATTTCTCTGCTCAAAACCCTGTACTGGCTCCCAATGTGCCACAGTGTAAATTCGAAATCCTTATTATGGTCTACAAGCTCCTTCGTGATTTACTCTCTCCCCACCACATCTCTGACCTCCTTTCATTCCTTCTTCCACGTTGATCCAGCCCCACTGTCCTCCTTGCTGTTCAAACCTTTGCTCTATTCCCTCTGCCTGGGATGCTCTTCCCCAGATGTTCCCTGGCTGCCTATTCCCATCACCCTGTTTAATACTGCACCCCACCCCCACTCTGCTTTTTTAAAAAAAATTCCCATGGAATTTAACATCTGCTGATACATATTGTATTATTTCTTATTGTTTATCACCACATCTCCCCTTCCCGCACTGTGTGAACAGGGATCTTCGTTACGTTCACTGATGTATTCTGAGACCCCGGACTGGGGCCTGAGACACACTAGATACTCAATAAATATCTGTTGAATAAATGAATGAACTGTAAGGCTTAGGAATTAGGTGCTCACTAAACCCTCAAGTACCACTGTTATCAAGTGAACAAGATATAAGCCCAAGCTTGGAATCTACTTTGTGTCCAAAAGGAAAGTGGCTCGCTTCAAGCTGGCATTAGGAAGACTAATGTCAAAAGTGTTTTGGACTGACTGCGAGGTGTACGTTGAGGGCGGGTGTGGGCCTGTTGGAGGGTGGGGAAGATGGGGGCGAAATACAAGTTAGTTCTTCTCAAACCATCCCAGGTCTCCTCCCCCGCTTTTATAAGTCTTATCTGCAGGGAACACATTTATTCAACATACTCTGTGCCTGGAGCCGGGTATACAGGAGGCGGTCATGTCCCAGTTCCCTGGCGAACTCCTACTAATCCTTCAATACCCCGCGGTACCCTCTGCCAGTACAGGCTCAAATAACACGCCACGGCCTCAGGAAACCTCAGGTCAGTGGAGTCGGCAGGAAGGCTTCCCAGAAGATTAACTTGACCTAGATCCGTGTAGCAGTTTCCCCAGCAGGGAAGCAGGTCTAAGGTCCCCAGGCAATGGGTACAGCGAGAAAGAAGGCGTAGAAAGCCCACCTCATGCCCCCAACATCCCTCCAATGCAAACACACAGAGTCCCCACGCGCACGGACACACAACCAACCGTCCTCCTCCGGGTCCCCACACGGGCCCTTCAAAGGGTCTAGTCCCGGGTACCACTCAGACCCGCCCCCGCCAGTCGAGCGCCCAGCACAGGAAGAGCCTCTCACCACCGCCAAAGCGCCGCTCACCCAGCGCTCGGCGCCATGTTGGCCCCGCCCCCTCCAGGAGCAGTTCCTGGCAGAGACCGAGAACAGGTCACTGCCCCTTCCACGAGCCGGAATAAGACCCCTAGGCTCACGGCCTGAAATTATATAAAAATGCTGTCTCTGTGCCTACGTGTAAGGAGCACACCCTCTTGCTGTAATTACTTCAGTTTATTCCTTCACTATCTGGCAGCCAGGACCTTTGGGAGGTGCCACAAAATCAGGCGGTGAAACCCACAGCGCCGCGCAGCCCCGCCCTCTTCGAGCCGGCACTGCGCTTGCGCTTCCCATGCCAGGCTGGGTTAAAGTTGCAGCCGACAGCCTTGAGATTTAAAGGGCCCGCTGCCTGACCGAAGTTGGTTTGAAGGCAGGAGGTGGTTGGCTGCGGACGGCACTTGGTCATGGGACCTGTGCAGTTGGCAATGTTGCTTTTCATTTTGACTGTGTCTGGGACGCCGAAGGAGGAGGACGATGACACAGAACGCTTGCCCAGCAAATGCGAAGGTATCTAAAGGGAGTAGCCCCTATTCGCATCCCTCTGCCCCACCTCCGTCTGGGCCAGACCAAGTGGACCGTGATGGGTGGGTCACCTGACCTCCTTCAGGACCTGAGGGAGGTTCTGAGGGAGCCTGGTGGACTTCGAATGGGGTCAACGGAGGGAACGCATAGCGCTACCCCAAAACTATGGCACTACAATTCCCATGAGACATCCAGAGGGAGCCCGCTTTTTCTTGCTGGTTGGGGCCCCCCAATGGTTTGTGGGAATTGTAGTGCAGAGACTATCGGCCCAGGACCGACCACTTTACTGAGCATCGTGTGTGCGTGTGTGTGTGTGTGTGTGTGTGTGTGTGTGTGTGTGTGTGTGTGTGTGTGTGTGTGTGTGTGTCTCCTCCATGCCACCAGACCTAAATCTGAAGAGACTGCAGGAGTGAGGTGTCAGGCTCATTACCTGTGGACATCCTCTGCTCCACCCCGGCGGAGACGCTCCCAAATTATAGGCCCCATGCCCTCCTGAGGGGTTTGGGAGTGAGTACATCAGCCTTTGAAGCTCATAAAAGAAAGAGGAGGCCACACAACTGGGAGAGGTTCCCCATAATTGTGAGGTTTTGCAGAGGGTGTGCACTGTATGAATTTTACAGTGAGCAGCATCTTCTGTGGCTGTATCACCTATGGGGCCCAGCTGGGAAGGGGCACTTCAGAGTGCCCTGGTCCCCTGGTTTGTTGCCTCCCTTGCTTTAATTTCTTCCTGGATTCTTTTCCCCTTCGCCTCACTCCACGCTGCATTTCAGTAGCAATATTCCTCCTGACTTGGTCCTCATCTCTCCTCTCCTTTCATTTGTGTCCCTTCTCTTAACCCCCTACACCTGTCAGTTTTTCTAAACACAGACTCAATTGTGTACGTCCTTGCTTTAACACCTCTTCAGGCCTCCTGCTGTGATTAGACTACAGCCAACGGTTTTTGGCATAGCATCCAAGTGTTTGTGGTCTGGCCTCCATCTTTCTTACATTTCCATACCCCACCTCCCATCCCCAAAGTGCCCATGCTTCAGCCATATTGAACCCTCAGTGGTCACTGAGCCTGCCTCATCCTCTCACACCTCTCTGCCTTTGCACATTGTTTTTTTCCTTTGCCTGGAATGATCCTTGCCCTTCTGTATTTGGTTCTTCAAGACCCAGTTTAAATGTCACCTCCTTTGGAAGCCTCCTTCCTTATCTGTCACCTCCCACTGCATTGGAGGGAAGGAGAGTACCTGTGTCTCCCTGTGTATCCTTAGCATAGTGCCATAGGCACAGTTGGGACACTTTTGCTCCTTGCCCCTGTGTTTAGTTTGCTTGGCACTTCTGTATAGGCCTGTCCTTTTCTTGGGACCCACTGGTGCTGGGAAGACAGTGGTGGAAGAGACACAATGCTCATCCTTGAGGAAATCGTAGGCTAGTAGGAAGTCCATGAATGACCATTGAATGAATTTTGCATTTCCTAGTGAGATTAAGTCTCTTGATAGAGTCCATTACACAATATTGTCATCATATTTTTATCTATCCCCAGAGACATTGGCAATGTCCTGTGGATAGATCATGGGTCTTACTGCTCTCTGTGTTGCTATTGTGCATCCAGAAGGGGCTCAACAAATAACTGCAGAAAACACCAAACACTTAGGCAGTGCTCACCACGTGCCAGGCACTATTCTCGGGGCTTTACATAGATTGATTGATTTAATCCTCACCACACCCCTGTGAGGGAGGTACTATTATTATCTTCATTTTAGAGGTGAAGAAACCAAGGCAGAGCAGGATTGTCACCCAGCTACTAAGTGGCTGAGTCAGGATTCCAGCCTTGCCAGGCTGGCTCCAGAGCCTGCACCCATAACCATTGTGCTCTGCTGCCTTTGCTTATCTGCCGAATGAGTTGCTGGTACGTTTGTTTGTCTTTCACGTCCCCTTGGACATCTAGTATGTAAACTGCTGAGCCTGGAGCTACAGGAAGAGCTGAGTCGCACTGGCCGATCTCGAGAGGTGCTGGAGCTGGGGCAGGTGCTGGACACAGGCAAGAGGAAGAGACACATCCCTTACAGTGTTTCGTGAGTTCTTCTTGGTGTTCTTCCACCTTCCAATCCCCGAAGGAGCCCTGGGAGCGCCCACAGCATCCAGGGAGTCTTTGTTTCCCCTCTTCCCACAGAGAGACAAGGCTGGAAGAGGCCTTGGAGAATTTATGTGAGCGGATCCTGGACTACAGTGTTCATGCCGAGCGCAAGGGCTCACTGAGATATGCCAAGGTCAGACTCTTCTCCAGGGCAGGATCCCATCTCTCAGAAACTACAACCTGTACCCCCTGAGGTCCTCACGATGTCTGCCCAGCTCCCCCCAGCTCTGGAGTGTCCCCTCCCCATCGTAGACTCCCTCACCTCATCTCTATGGAACTCACCGGGGTCTCCAGTAGTTGACAAAGCTGATATGGCAAAAAGGGGAGGAGGCAGGGCAGTGGCCTGGGCTGATCTCAAATTCCCATCTCTCAGGGGCAGAGTCAGACCATGGCAACGCTAAAAGGCCTGGTGCAGAAGGGGGTGAAGGTGGATCTGGGGATCCCTTTGGAGCTGTGGGATGAGCCCAGCGTGGAGGTCACGTTCCTCAAGAAGCAGGTAGGATAAGATACTGCACTGCCCGGGAAGGTGAGAAGGGAACCTGAGAGGGGAGCTAGATCCTAAGGAGGTCCATCTTTGAGCAGAGCAGGGACTCTGCCATTGACTGAAGTGGGCCCAGGAACATATCAAGAAGTAATAATGGAGGCTAATGATATATACTGCCACTTACTGAGCACCTGCTATGTGCCCGATTTGGGGCCACATACTTTCCAGCTGCTGCCTCATTTTACCCTCACAACAACCTGATGTGGTAGGTACTATTACCACTTCCCATTTTACAGGCAAGGAACTGAGACTCGGAGTATAATAACTTACTTGACAGAGTAGGTGCTGGTAAATGTCTGTTGAATGAATGAGGATCACACATCTAATAAGCCAAGTTTAACCTCCTGGTTCCCTGCCTTTCCGAAGTGGGGTGGGGAGACAGGGAGTGAAGAGCAGAGAGGAGGGTCTGCAGAGGCCAGCAGAGCAGATACGCTTCTGACCTTTCTACCTGACCAGTGTGAGACGATGCTGGAGGAGTTTGAAGACGTCGTGGGAGACTGGTATTTCCACCATCAGGAGCAGCCCCTACAGCATTTTCTCTGTGAAGATCATGTGCTCCGAGCTACTGAAACTGGTAAGCCTGGGGGCTGGCCACTTTCTCGCCAGGCCACAACCTTCCCTCTCCCCAGGACCAATATCTAAATTGTTTTCTATCACCCAACCTAGCATGTCTACAGGAAACTTGGACTGGAAAGGAGAAGATCACAGATGGGCAAGAGAAGACAGAAAAGGAGGAGGAGGAGGTGACTAACACACCAGCCCACCCCAAGCATGACCCAGAGGAACTCTGACCTTTGCCTTTGAGCCCCCAGGAGGGACAGGGGTCTTGGAGAGGAACCCTCTGAAGTCTGAGCGCTCCCTGCCCCACAGCTTTCAGAGTGTGTGTATGTGTGAGTGACCCCACCCTAGAGCGTGTAGCTCTTCTCTCCCATGTAGTCTCAGGCAGGATCCTGGTGGTGCAGCATCGCATGGCTATGGGGAGAAAGGTGGGCGCAGTAGGTGGAAGCCCGGTGCCGACAGATGAGTCCTCTACCTGCCATTTATCCCCTTGTCAGGTGTGTGTGGTGACAGTACTGAGATATTTAAATATGTCCGCTACTCCCCACCGGACCCAGAGGTCAACATGGCTTAGAAGCAGTGGACCTTGGCAAAGTCACTTTGCCCCTCGAGGATCTGTTTTTAGACTCTTATAACAAAGAAGCAGAATGGACATTCTCTCTACGACCTATACACGCTGCCGGCGTCTAGGAGGCTACATGCCAACAGTCTGTGAACGGGAAGGGGACACTGGATGGGGACGGGGTAATATTGATAAGTTAGGTGGGGTAGACACTTGGTCTACTTCATATTAATTTCACTGCGGGGCCACCACGTAATATCAAAGGTGCCAAATTTTCTATAACGCTAGTAAACTTTTTTAAAAATATCAGTACGGTACGGCAGCGCCCACTGAATAGGGCCGTTGGTCGCCATCCTGTTAAAAGCTACCGGTGCTTTGTAGTTTTGCAGCCCAAGGAGGGGGGCACGGATCAGCGAGCTGAGACGCGTTTCAGGCTTGGGACTGCGCAGCCGCGGTCCGCGCATGCCTGAAAACGCGACGGAATTAAGTTACGTGCGTGGCGACGCCTGGGCCGCCATACTTGGGTGACGGGAGCTCGCAGAGGACAAACTCCCACGCGCTTTTCCGGTGTCTCTTTCCTCAGGGTGAGGCAAGACCTAAGAGGCGCTAAAACTAGGTCCAAGGTAGAGAGCGGCGCCGGTTAGAATGAAGAAAATAACAACGTTATCTCCGGAGGGTGGCGGTTGAGGACCTCACACGCGAGCGGGGTGGTGGCCGAAGACGCTGAGGGACGAGCGCATTCTCGCCGAAGTTCAGTTGGGCGATGCCAACTTAAGGGTGTGAGAGGGGTGGCAACGAACTGAGATTCACTCCGCGGAGGCTGGGCGAGTGTGGAAACCCGAAGGGAGCGGACAGTCGCCGAAGGCCCCACTTCCTTTCCCCAGCCCGTCCCTCTCCGGCCATGAGCGGTCTAGTGCGCACCGAGCCGCTGCTCGGGGAGCCTCCTCTGCGGGTGCCCGGCGACGCCTTTTCTGTGGTGGTTCTGCTGCAGGGCTACGCGGAGCCCGAGGGGGTCGGCGACGCCGTGCGCGCCGACGGCTCCGTGACCCTTGTTCTGCCCCAGGCCTGGGGCCCGGCCTCCGGCCACCGAGAGCCCCCGCCCGAGGGCTACGAGGCGAAGACCGCCCTGGAGGAGGCGGCCCGTGGCCCCATCCTAGTGGACACCGCGGGGCCCTGGGCTCGAGAGGCGCTCCTGGGGGCCCTGGCGGGGCAGGGCGTGGCCCCGGGAGATGTGACTCTGGTGGTGGGGACCCACGGACACTCGGACCACATCGGGAACCTGGGGCTGTTTCCCGCGGCGGCCCTGCTGGTCTCGCACGACTTTTGCCTCCCCGGGGGCCGCTACCTCCCCCACGGGCTGGCTGAGGAGCAGCCTCTGCGGTTGGGTCCGGGACTCGAGGTGTGGGCCACGCCCGGCCATGGTGGCCAGCGGGACGTGAGCGTGATGGTGGCTGGCACGGCCCTGGGTACCGTCATGGTAGTGGGCGATGTGTTTGAACGTGATGGGGACGAGGACTCGTGGCAGGCGCTGAGCGAAGACCCGGTGTCCCAGGAGCACAGCCGGAAGAGGGTCCTAGGCACTGCCGACGTGGTCGTGCCTGGTCACGGAGCCCCCTTTAGGGTGATCAGGGAAACCTCGGCGCCAGAGACAGAGGGTCTGAGGAACAGCCGGCCAGATCTCGTGATCGGAGACAAGGAGCCCACGGTGCACCGATAAACCCCAGTCTTGACTGGATTCCTTTCAGGGACCCCAGCCCCCCACCCCCAGACAAGAAACTGACGTCCAGGACACGAGAGGATGTGTCAAAGAGGAGTCATGGGTTGTCACTTCCAGCCCTTCCAGGAGGCCAGTTTTCCAGCGAGCACAGAGTAATTTTGCCACAGCTGTCACCAGGGTCACTAGGACCAAGGACTGGCTCAGCTGTGTGCCACCTCTCGGGCTTCATTAGTAAAATGGGAGAATGTTCTTGGGAGAGTCTTCCAAAATAAAAGTAGAAACTGCATTGAAAATCATACTGCCCTTCAACTATTCTCCAATAAAAAAGAAAAAAAAATCATACTGCCCTAAATGTAAATGTGAAGCGTTCATAGTGATAATCATGCAGATATAATCCAGCAAGTGCAACAAGGGGACACTTTGGCGATACATCGCCTGTTTCTCAGAGGAGGCAGCTTGCTGAGAGAAGGTGCAGGGCAGACAGGTATCATTCTCATCATCTGACTTTAAGTTATTAATTCGTTCAATGAATGCTGCTTAACACATCTGCAATGTCTCAAGCGCGGCTCGAGGTCACGGGGATACAGCAGTGAGCAAGCCAGACAAACTCAAGGAGACAGGTAAATAATAATAGTAGTAAACCAAATAATTACGGGTTCTGGTTACTGATATGCAGAAAAAGCAGGGTGAGAAGGGTATAGAGTACTGGGGTGGGAGAGTGGTCAGGAAAAGCCTCCGAGGTGATGTTTGATGAGAGAACTGAATGAGAAAAAGCTGGCCACGTGGAGGTCTGGGAGAGGGGCATTCCAGGCACTGGAATAGCAGGTATAAAGGCCCCGAGGCAGGCTTGACCTACTTGAGCAGCAAGAGGACCTTGGGGTTGGGTTGCAGAACGCTGGGGAAGAGTGGCTATAAATAAGCCCACAGAGTTAGGCAGCGCCATCTTGCAAGGCCTTGGTAACCATGGTTAGGGGTTTGGATTTGTCCTGAGATAGAAGCCTTTGGCTTTATACTGATACAAAAGAGCAGGCCGTTGACCTGGTCTCATTTATGTTTTAAAATAACCACTCTTGTTCTGAGTGGAGAAAGGGTTGGAGTGGGGCAACAACAGAATGGGCTGGACTAGATCGAAAGCCATTGCGGTCTTCCAGGTGAGAGAGCTTGATGGCACCTGCCCTTATCCCAGAAGTCCTATTGTGGCTGTGGTCCTCTTCACAACTGGGTCCCCGAGCCTGGGCCCTCCATTCACACAGCCCCAGGATGGACAGAAGCACTCAGGTTGGGGAGAGGAAAGAAAGGAGGAAGTCCAACTTGTGGACGATGAGCCTCTCCGGGTGGATGCTGTCATGCAGGGCCAGGCTGGAGGTCATTTCCCAGGCGTCCACGAAGCCCACGTGGTCAGCAAAGGCAGCTCAGAGGAGCCCGTTCACCTGGAGGATGAACCAGTTGCTGCTGTACGTGGACTTGTAGCCAGTGTTGGCCAGTTAGATGACCACCAGAGTTCAGGGCTCCCAGGCCAGCAGTGCAGCCACGGCTGCCCAGATCCCTGCCAGTCGTTGCACAAAGATGGACAGAAGAAAGGCGGTGAAGTGGGTGCCAGGCACCACCACGGTGTGGCCCCCCCCACCACTTCATGGGCCACCAATTGTAATGAGGCCACTGGTGTGTGGAGGGAGCGCAGGGGCCAGCTGTGTGTTTCAGTGCCGCACTACGCCCCGAGCAGTGTCCATGCCATCAGAGAACCCAGCTGATACGTGGTGTGTAGACCCACTGGCTTCAGGGCTGCACGGAGGACGAGAGACGAGGGGACAGGTTATTTAGAGCTGTACACTCTCAAGTTATACAGATAAAAGTTCCAGTCCCGACTTACTTTCTAGAGCATGGGTATCCTACCCTTGACTCAGGGCTGGTCACCCAGAGCAACACATCCCTTGGGCCACACTGATTGTCTCCAGGATGGACGGGTCACCTACGCTAGTCTAGTCTTAGTAATCTTAGGGGTTTTGCTGGAGCTAAGGGAAAAAGTCTCATTCTTTCCTGCAAGACTGACATGGGAGGATGGGTCATCTTGCCCCCTTGTTGGAAGAGCCCGCTGCTGCTGGGGCCACCAAAGAGGGAATGAGAATGAGAGAATGAAGCTGAACGGTAGGGGGCAGAAGTGGGCAGTGACGAGAAACAGACCAGATGACAGGTGTGAGCACGGAAAGCCAGATCCGCTGCTAACTCATCAGTCACCTGGGCTAATCAACTCCTTTCGTGCCTAAGCTGTTCTGACTTTGTTTTCAGCTGTTTACAAGATGAGTTGTGCATGGATACAAACACTGATGGAAATGATCCCTTAGAGACAGGGAGTGAGGACAACAGCATGGGGAGAGGGCTGACAACAGAGGGAAAAAGTGCTTAAGATATTAGGAGGTTGGGCCCAGAGTGATTGTTTCTTTCAAACTTATTTTTGGTGAAAACTCTTAGGAAAACTGCACCTATATGATCAGCTTCCTCTACTCACAAGTCATTGGCAGACATTGGCTGCAGAATAACCCCAGCTTTCTTGCCCAGTTCTCTCCAAGAACAGCTCTCTGCTCCAGTTTGGCTGACTGCCCACTGCCTTTCAGACACCCATACCCTCCTCTCCTGCGGGCCTTTGAGCCCGCTCCCCCTCCACTCCCCATCCTCTCGCTTTTCTCCACCATCTCAAACACCCAGGCTCAGCTCTCTCACCTCCTACAGAAAACCACCCCTGAATTTGCCAACCTTATTTTAAACTCTAGCTATGCCTTCTCTATATTGTTCACTTAGCATTAGGTGATACCTGGTGTTGGTCATTATTTCTGGAAATGTCCTCTCCCCACTGTGCCCCTTGAGAGCAGAAGCTGCAAGGCCACTTGAGGTCTAGGCTCAGAAATTGCACAATATCACCTACATCACATTCTGTTGACCAAAGCAGGCCAGCCCAAATTCAGGGATGAGGAAATAGCCTCTCCATCTTGATAGAAGGAGCTGCAAAGAATTTGTGGCCATTTTTTTCTGTTGCAACGTACCACAGTGGGTTAGTGCACGAATTGGTGATGCTAAAAGTTCCCCTTTTTTTTTTTTTTTTTGCGGTACGCAGGCCTCTCACTGCTGTGGCCTCTCCTGCTGCGGAGCACAGGCTCTGGACGCGCAGGCTCAGCAGCCATGGCTCACGGGCCCAGCCGCTCCACGGCATGTGGGATCTTCCCGGACCGGGGCACGAACCCGTGTCCCCTGCATCGGCAGGCGGACTCTCAACCACTGCTCCACCAGGGAAGCCCCTAAAGTTCCCCTTCTTTTTTGGGGGGTGGGGTGGTTATCCTAGATTCTATTTTTATTTTTTGATTTTTAAATTGAAGTATAGTTGATTTATTATATTAGTTTCAGGTATACAACATAGTGATTCAATATTTTTATAGATTGTACTCCATTTAAAGTTATTACAAGTGGCTGTATTTCTCTGTGCTGTACAATACATCCTTGTTGCTTATTTATTTTATACATAGCAGTTTGGATCTCTTAATCCCATACCCCTATTTTGCCCCTTCTCCCTTCCCCCTTCCCTTCCCTCACTGATAACCACTACTTTGTTCTCTATATCTGTGAGTCTGTTTTGTTATATACTTTTCTTTTCCCCCCTTTGGCTGCGCTACGTGTCTTGTGGGATCTTAGTTCCCCGACCAGGGATCAAACCCAGGCCCCGACAGTGAAATTGTCAAGTCCTAACCACTGGACCGCCAGGGAATTCCCGTGTTTTGTTTTATACATCCTTTTTTTTTTTTGCGGTACGCGGGCCTCTCACTGTTGTGGCCTCTCCCGTTGCGGAGCACAGGCTCCGGACGCGCAGGCTCAGCGGCCATGGCTCACAGGCCCAGCCGCTCCGCGGCATGTGGGATCTTCCCGGATCGGAGCACGAAGCCATGTACCCTGCATCGGCAGGCGGACTCTCAACCACTGCGCCACCAGGGAAGCTCGTATATACATTCTTAAATGCAATCTTTTATGCCTTCTCCCATTGCCCAAAGCACCTGTCAATCACATCACATCATTCTTTCGTCACTTCCGGAAGGGGGCAGCACTTACTTCACAGAGAAAGCAAAGACCATTGTCCCAGCTATCTCTGCTTCAAGCCACCTTACCAGAAAATTCTGCATCTGCACCCAGGCTCACCTCCAGAAGAGGGGTGATTTACCCGTTTATTGTGGGTAGCTGTAATTCATTCATTTTCACATGCGTAGTATTCAATTTTGTGAATTACCATGTAGTGTTGGGAAAACTAGTTATCCATATACAAAAGAATGAAATTAGACCCTTATGCCATACACAAAAATTAACTTAGAACAGATTGTAGACTTAAATGTAAGACCTGAAGCAATAGACTCCTAGAGGAAAACATAGGGAAAAAGCTCTTTGACATTGGTCTTGGTTGTGATTTTTTTGGATATGACACCAAAAGCAAAGGCAGCAAATGAAAAAATGAGTGGGACTACCTCAAACTAAAAAGCTTCTTCATAGCAAAGGAAACAAAATGAAAAGGTAACCTACAGAATGGGAGAAAATATTTGCAAACTGTATAATTGGTTAATGTCTAAAATATATAAGGAATTCATACAACTCAATTGCAAAGAAGCAACCCAATTTAAATATTGTCAAAGGACATGAATAGACATTTTCCCAAAGAAGACGTACAGATGGCCAACAGCTATATGAAAATGTGCTCAGCATCACTAATCATCAGGGAAATGCAAATCCGAACCACAATGAGATACCACTTCACACCTGTTTAGGATGGCTATTATCAAAAAGATAAGAGATAACAGGTGATGGCGAGATTGAGGAGAAAAGGAAACCTGTGTGTACTGACTGCTAGTAGGAATGTAAACTGGTATAACCATTATAGAAAGCACTATGGAGTTTCCTCAAAAAATTAAAAATAGAATTACCATGGTAATTACCATTACCATATGATCCCAGTCCCACTTCTGGGTATCCAAATGAAATGAACTCAGTATGTTAAAGAGATATCTGTACTCTCATGTTCACTGTAGCATTATCCACAATAGCCAAGATACGGAAACAACATAAGTGTTCATTAATGGATGAATGGATAAAGAAAATGTGAGATACACATATGTATACACACACACAGAGGAATATTATTCATCCTTAAGAAAGAAAATCCTGCCATTTTTTGGCAGCATGGGTGAACCTGGAGGACATTTTCTAAGGGAAATAAGCCAGACACAGAAAGGCAAATACTGTATGATCTCACTTGTATGTGGAATCTAAAAAGTTAAATTCATAGAACCAGAGGATAAAATGGTTGCCAAGGGCTGGGGAGTGGGAGAAATGAGGAGATATTGATCAAAGGGTACAAACTTTCAGTTATAAGTTCTAGGGATCTAATGTACAGCATGGTGATTATACTCAACACTGTATTGTATACCTGAAATTTGCTAAGTGAGTAGATCTTAGGTGTTCTTGCCACATACACAAGAAAAGGTAACTATGTGAGGTGATGAATGTGTTAATTAGCTTGATCATGGTAATCATTTCACGATGTATACATATATTAAACCATCATGTTGTACCCCTTAAAAACTCACGCTATACAACCTAAATATATACAATTTTTGTTAGTCAGTTTTACCTTACTAAAGCTGGGGAAAAATAATTTTAAAAGCAGTTAATTTAATATTAGATATTGGAATGACAAATTCAAGTCAAAGCTGCTAACAAGAGCAAAAAACTAAAAGAAGAAATTGGAAAGATGGCCAAAAAGTAACAAATGGGAAAGCTGGTTTGAAGGCCACAGAGACTGTAAGGAACAGTTAATAGATCTAAATCATAAGCATGTTTGGCTCTGGGTTAGTTACCCCTATTAATAGCAACACCTTATGGTTAATTTAAATGTGACCCAAATAAGATCCCTTGCTCATTAATCTGGTATTGAATTTTCTATTAATTTGGTACTGAATTCAGAGGTTACCAAATAGGCATAGAAGAATCCCATCTGATAGTGGGCTTCTCCAAAGAAAATTTTTGCTTCTGCCAAAAATTTAGGCTAATAACTTCCTAGAGTGTGTTAACTTAACACAGGTTGAGGTTTTTCCTATCAATGGTTCTGTGAATTTGGACTGCACATCTACCTAAGGGCTGGCTTGTGGGTATAAATTCTCCAGAAAGAGTTTTCTCTGTCTGTTCTGGACCAAGGTCCAAGACAGTCAAATTCTTTGAAATCCTCTGCTTGAGTGTGGCGTGGTGGTCTCCAGGTCACACAATATGAGGGTGTAGAACTTTGAGACCCTGACTTTATGCCAAGCGGGCAATTTCCTATTAGACTCACCACATTGTCAAAGACTTTGGGGTCTGTATCTTGCTCTTGGCTTCCTGAACACCAAATCTCAAGTTTCTTGAGCTTGGCAAATGCCCTCAAGGGGAAAGCAGTCTTTAGTGTATTACTCTCTGAGTTCCCAGTTTCATTTAGATTTTGCCCTCTGATAACTCCTTTAAAATTTGACAGATTATCAATGCATTTATTTATTTATTTGAAGTAGATAGAATGTGTTTCTTTTTTTAAATTTATTTATTTATCTTTGGCTGCATTGGGTCTTCATTGCTGCACGCGGGCTTTCTCTAGTTGTGGTGAGCGGGGGCTACTCTTTGTTGTGGTGCGCCGGCTTCTCATTATGGTGGCTTCTGTTGTTGCAGAGCACAGGCTCTAGGCACGTGGGCTTCAGTAGTTGTGGCACGTGGGCTCAGTAGTTGTGGTGCACGGGCTTAGTTGCTCCGCAGCATGTGGGATCTTCCCGGACCAGGGCTCGAACCTATGTCCCCTGCATTGGTAGGCGTATTCTTAACCACTGTGCCACCAGGGAAGCCCAGAATGTTTTTAATTAATTAATTAATTAATTTTTGTCTGCATTGGGTCTTCATTGCTTCGTGTGGGCTTTCTCTAGTTGTGGCGAGCGAGGGCTACTCTTCGTTGCAGTGCATGGGCTTCTCATTGCGGTGGCTTCTCTTGTTGTGGAGCACCGGCTCTAGGCGTGGGGGCTTCAGTAGTTGTGGCACACGGGCTCAGTCGTTGTGGCTCGCAGGCTTAGTTGCCCTGCAGCATGTGGGATCTTCCTGGACCAGGGCTTGAAACCATGTCCTCTTCATTGGCAGGCGGATTCTTAACCACTGAGCCACCAGGGAAGTCCTATCAATGCATTTAAAAATATTAAAAGTGTTTTTGTCATTTAAAAAATTTGGACTTACTGAGGTATAATTTACATACAGTGAAATTTACTTTTTAGTGTTATAACTATACATTTTGATGGACATGTAATTGCATAACCACAAATGCAATCAAGATACAAAATGTTTTCATGACCCTAAAAACTTCCCTCATTATCCTTTGTAGTCACCTCCCTCTGGCAATCATTGATGTTTCCTTTTAAAATAGCTTTACCTTTTCCAGAATGTCATATAAAAATAGATCATAGAGTATGTAGCCTTCTGAGTTTGGCTTCTCTCACTCAGCTTAATGTATTTAAGATTCATCCATGTTGTTAAATGTAAAAGTAATTTGTTCCTTTTTATTGTTGAGTAGTATTCCATTGTAAGGATGTACCAGTTTGTTTATACTGGAGTTGTTGTATTTGAAGGATATTTGGTGTATATTAATTTTATAAGAAACTGTCAAACTGTTTCCAGAGTGGCTGTACCATTTTGCATTCCCATCAGCAATGTTTGAGAACTCCAGTTACTCCACATCCTCACCAGCATTGGTTTGTCAGAAAAACTCATTTTGTCACCATTTTAATTTTTATTGATTGATTGATTGATTGATTGATTGGCTGCGTTGGGTCTTTGTTGCTGAGCACAGGCTTTCTCTAGTTGCGGCGAGCGGGGGCTACTCTTCGTTGTGGTGCATGGGCTTCTCATTGCGGTGGCTTCTCTTTGTTGTGGAACACAGGCTCTAGGCATGGGGGCTTCAGTAGTTGTGGCTCGTGGCTCTAGAGCACAGGTTCAGTAGTTGTGGCCCACGGGCTTAGTTGCTTGGCGGCATGTGGGATCTTCCCGGACCAGGGCTTGAACCTGTGTCCCCTGCATTGGCAGGTGGATCCTTAACCACTGCGCCACCAAGGAAGTCCCTTGTCACCATTTTTGAAAGTTAGTTTTACTGGGTATAGTATTCTGGATTGGTAGTTTTTCTTTCAGTACTTCAGAGATGTCATTTTATTTTCTTCTGACTTATGACCTGAAGCCTGTTGTAATTCTTATCTTTGTTCCTCTTTGTATGAGATGCCATATTTTTCCTCTGGTTGCTTGAAATGTTCTCTTTGGTTTTCATTGGTTTAAATATGATGTGTTTAGGGGTGTGTGTGTGTGTGTGTGTGTGTGTGTGTGTGTGTGTGTGTGCTTGGAGTTTTCTGAGCTTCTTGGATCTGTGGGTTGATTTTTTTAAATTGATTTTGGAAAACTTTAGACATTGTCTCTTCAAATATTTCTTCTGCATTCTTTTTCACTCTTTTCTTCTGAAATTCCAATTACCAGTATGTTAGACCTTGGACGTTTACCAACAGCTCTTGCATGCTCTGTTCTTTCTTTCTCTCCTCTTGTATGTCAGTTTTGGTGTTTTCTAATTAACTTGTTTTCAAATTCCATGGAAATACCCCCATGAAATCTACTGTGGTCCTTTGCTTTCTTCATATTCTCCAAAAAACCAACTACTTTGTTAGAGTAGATCAGCTGCACTTGCACCAGAGCAGGGGGAAGGATAGCAGGTATGTGCCATTTCCAGATCCTGGACATCCCCAGGGACCCTGGGCTTCAGGGCAGGACCCAAAGCAGATCTCCACTGTGGGTCATGGGTCTGCCCTCTTGGTGGTCTCTGGTGACAAGGATGCTTCCAGGTAGCCTCCCAGGGCACAGTTGGCCTAAGCAGGACCCCTTAGGCAGTAGGTGAAGGTCTGGGGGCTCGTGGAGGCTCAAAAATCCCTCCCCATTGCCCAGGTTTGGAGGCTAATACAAAAGATGGGTCAGGTCTGAGAGTTCCTGGAGGAGAAAGTCCAAGAGCGAGGGAGATTCTGAGAACTTGGAGGCAGATTTAGAGGCAGAGTAGGGTCCCAGGGACCGGGGAATGTTGCTGTCAGGCCAGGACATCTTGAAATAGAGAACCTGTGGGTAGTGAAAGAAGAATCTATCAGTGGTTTGTGTTTCCTTCACTTTCTAAGGGGAAGGAGATTTCCAGTCACCAAGGTAGGACCCAGCAGTTCTGTCCTACCTATATCAGGCTGTCACTCATCAGCCTGTTGTCTGAGTCACCACCATATTTATTTGAAGGTAGCAGCTGTTCTTCATGAAGCAGAAGTTTATGTCTTCAAATAAAAGAAAAAAAATAACAATGGTATCACCTCTGCCTTCTTACAAGAATGGCCTTCTTGCTTTCAAATAACTCTACTTCCCCTGCAGAAAGCAATAACAAAAAGATAAACAAGAAAAAGTCATTTTGGGAAATGAAGAAACACAGTTCTAAAAATGTATGGATCAAAGAAGAAATAAAAATGGATATGAGATAACATTCTGACCACATAGTTACTTGGGGAATGCAATTAAAGTAGGATGTAGGAAATTTTATAGCCTTAATGCTTCTATTTGAAAAGAAAAAAAGGCTGAAATGGATTGAGCTATGTATCTATTTCAAAAAGTTAGAAAAAGAAGAGCAAAATAATCCAAACAAAATGGAAAGAAGTCAATAATAAAGATAAAATGAGTAATTTCATAGAAAACAAAGTAGAAAGCATAGAAAAAGCCAAAATTTGACTCTTTTTTTGAAAAGACTCAGGAGACTTCCCTGGTGGTCCAGTGGTTAAGAATCCACCTTCTAATGCAGGGGACGCTGGTTCGATCCCTGGTGGGGGAACTAAGATCCCACATCCCACGGGGCAACTAAACCTGGGCGCTCTAGAACCCGAGCACCACAACTAGAGAGGAGCCTGCGTGCAGCAATGCAGAGCCTGCGCTCCACAACGAAAGATCCCACATGCCGTGATGAAGATCCTGCAACTAAGACCCAATGCAGCCAAATAAATAAATATTAAAAGAAAGAAAAGACTCAGACAATTAATGAACTTTTAACAAGATTTGTTAAGAGAGAAAGCATGAGTGGGCTGATACCAGAAACGAAAAAGGAGACATAACTAGAGCTTGTGCAGATATGAAAAAGTTATGTCTGTGACAATACATTTCACTATTTAAACAGAATAGACAAATTTCTAGACAATTATGTGAAAACTGACTCACAAGGAGCTAGAGCGCACAGGCTTCAGTAGTTGTGGCACACGGGCTCAGTAGTTGTGGCTCGCGGGCTCTAGAGCAAAGGCTCAGTAGTTGTGGCGCAAGGGCTTAGCTGCTCCACGGCATGTAGGATCTTCCCGGACCAGGGCTTGAACATGTGTCCCCTGCACTGGCAGGCGGATTCTTAACCACTGTGCCACCAGGAAAGTCCCATATATGTGTCTTTATCTTTAACATGGGTTTCTTGTAGACGACATATAGGTGGGCAATGTTTTTTTGATCGACTTTGACAATCTTTAGCTTTTAATTGGTTCACTTAGACCAAAGTGATTGGCATTCAAAATGATTATCAATATAGTTAGATTAATATGTACAACATTCCTTACTGGTTTTTTTGCCCTTGTTCTTTGTTCCTATTTTTGTCTTACACTTTTTCTGCCTTTTGTGGTCTTAATTGAGCATTTTATATGAATGCAGCATATATTATAGAAACATAATGGTTATTGCATTTATTTGTTCCAGGGACAGGAGAATGGTGAGGAGGCGGGAACTAACATTTATTGACATTTCTGTGGGCTGGCTAGATACATAGTTCTGTGATTGTTCCCTTTATTTCCCTTTACTTCTTTCATTATCTCTATGATTGGATATTTGCCATTTTAAAGGTAAGGAGACTGAGGTTCAAAGGTTTTAAAATTTCCTTAAGACCAGTGTCTAGCATGTGGCTGTTCTGTGGCTTAAATCCAGGTCTTTCTGACTCCAAAGCCCCTTTTCTGTCTAATGAAAAACGTCATCTTTTGCGGAGATTGTTTTGGAATTAGAAATCTAGGAATTTGACGTGTAAAACTTAAAGACTCTCAGTTTTGTCACTTTTTCATTTAGGCCCTAAGAAAAAATTTAAAGCTCCCCAAAGCAAGGCCCCAGTAAGCAGCTCATCTGAGGAAAAAGAAGCTAGAATACTGCCAGAGGTCCTGACCCCACCAGCTCCTCCCAGGGCCTGTCCCATGGTGGGGAAAGAAGGGCCTGCACCCCAGGAGCCATGGCCTCAGGAGGCTGGAAGTGTCCTCTCTGATGATGGAGCCTCCAGTGACCTGGACCTGGACCAGCTCATGGAGGATGTTGGAGAAGAGCTGGAGCAGAGGGAGGAGCCACAGCACAGAGAGGACGCAGGGGAGCTCGCCGTGTCCTGCTGTGAGGAATAGCTGTGGCCTCGCACCTCCTTCCTGCTCTCTCATCCCTTCTGTGGGAGCAGGAGGCAGAGCCTCTTAGAGGATCCCCGAGAAGCTGATAAATGTTGGGGTTGTTCATTGGCTCTGAGGTTGTTGGCTAAGGTCAGAGTTGTGCAGTTTATGTTAATAAACCAGGTTACTGGTTTAGTTGGTTTGGTTCGTCTCAACCACTTGCTTTCTTTTGCCTTCTCTCCCTCCTCCTCCGTGTCACTGTGGCACATCATGCTTTCTGGTGGGAGGCCTGTCAGTATAGGGATCTGGGAAGGCAATGACACCCGAGTCCTAGGAGAAGGACACTGAGAAGGGCAGGTCTGGGTTGAAATCCTGCCTCAGCCACTTACTAGCTACATGGCCTTAGGAAAAGCACTGTAACCATTCTGGGTCTTGTTATCCTGCCTCAGATGGTACATCCAGTGCCATATAGGGTGGTTGATGATGCTGAAATTAGGTGATGCACATAAGGCACTAACACAATACATGCTAGTTATCTTCCTAAGGAAAGCAGAATGGTTAAAGTTGGGGGACAAACCTTTGCTTCCAGACTGACTACCAGTGTTTGGGGATTTATTGGTCCCTGGCCTGAGGCGGTCACTGAACAAAGGTACTAGGGGAGGGATCTTGGGTGTGAGCTATCTATTATGGTTAATATATGGCAAGAAGGACAGAAGTGGAAGGTGATGTCAGCTTTCTCCTTAGATACATTCAGGCAAATTGTACAGGGACTTTTATTTTGGTGGTCAAGGGCTAGGAAGTTGAAGAGGGATCTGGAGCAGGTGGCTGTGTGTCTCTCAGGTCCTTGGTGGCCTTCAACATCTGCTGGCTTCTGAGTCGTCTGTGTCTGTCCAGGGTGATTATGAGAAACTGAGATCCCTGTGTGCAGCTGACTCTAAGCAGGTCCTCACTCAGTCCCACTCCTTAGGCCTTTAAGACAGAGTATAGGGTCTCTTCCTGGGGGCCCTCTTGGGGAGGCGGGTGGGGAGGCGCTGCTGGTGAGGTCAAGCTGGAGAGGGCGAGGGAGGCATACAAGATGCCGTCATCCTGGGGGAGAATGGAAAGGGGAGGGTGTTAGGCAGCAGAGGCGGAGCTGTCCCTTCTCAGAGCCGCAGTCCCACAGCTGATGCCCTGCCGAAACCACAGTCCCCCTGTTCTTCCACCCCACCTTCTCCAAACTTCCCTTTAATTCTTTCAGGCCCTAATCTGAGCTGCTTACCTTGGTGTCCAGCTTGGGACCTGTATGTTGTCCTAGAAAAAATCAAGATGTGCCAGGGTTAGGTGGCCTGGCAGCAAGAGTAGAGAAGTGGGCAGGGGGCTCCAGTAGTGAGGTCATCTTTAGGTCAGGAACAGGGTCTGGGGGAGGGTGGGTGAGGCGGGGGAGAGAGGAGGATGCTGAGGGCACGTGTGTAGGGAGGGGGTGTGTGGGGGGAAGGACGGCCCAGGTGGAGAGCGGGGATGATGGCGGCAGGACCTACCTTTCTTTATTCCCAGTGTTCTCGTATTTCTCCTCCGGGTTTTGGAAGGATCCCCTGTGTGGGAACAGGAGGGGGGCGATGTGTCAGAGGCTGGGCAGAAAAGAGTTACCACCTGCATCGGACTGGTTCTCTTGGTGGGGGCTCTGTGACCTGCCTGGACACACTCGGAAGATGAAGGCAGAGGATTGAGGCTCTCAGAAGGAGGCCGCCTGGACGGGGTTGAGGGGTCATTTGCGGTGTAGCCCTGTCTCTGAGTGCTGACTGAGGTGGATTGTTCTGGAGAAGCGGCTTTACTGCAGGGGCACAGGGAGGAGAAGCAGGAGGGGGAGCTTCTGTTCGCTCTGCTGCAGCACCTCAGTTAAAACTGGAGCCTGAGAACCAGGAAGCTAATCTCAGGTCCCCTGGGCGGTGCTCAGGCCTTGGTCCCTAGAGGAGATGCCATCACCATGGGGAGGGGTCCGAGGAGGGCAGCTGTCAAGAGTCAGGAGGGAGAGAAAAGAGGGAGGGGCTGAGAGAAGGAAAAGCCTGGAAGTGGAAGGAAAGATGGAGAAAGGGAAGAGGTGGGCCATGAGGAGGGTAAGAGCTCAGGAAAGGAAGAGGAGCTGGGGCCCGAGGAGAGGGAGCCAGGCTGGAAGCCAGGAGGGAAGTTGCTCTGAGAAAAGACAGAGGGCGGAGCAGCTGGAAGTCCCGCGTCACAGGGGAAAAGGACAGATTGGATGAGGGGCAAGAAAGAGGACAGAACGTGGAGGTGGTAGGTGTGTTCAGGAAGGATGAGGTGGAGAGAAACCAGGATGAACAGAGGAAAAGGCTGAGAACTGGGGGTGAAGGAGGAAGGAGGCAGCCAGAGAAAGACAAAGGGAGATGTTCTGGGAAAGAATCAGAGTGCTGGTCCACTGTTCTCGATTTTTTAAAGAGCTGGAGCCTCCGGAAGTGAAGAGCCTGGCCTGTTAGGGGACTTGGGAGGGTGTGGATGGAGAGTCCAGGAGGGGAGGGGCTGTGAAAGGCTCCCCAGTGCTGTTCCCAGAAGGAAACTTCCTGCTTCACAAAACAGCACCCCCCTCCCCCCTTGGAGGAGAAGCGCTCACCTGGCTGGGGTTCTGGCTTTAGTCTGCAGACCTGTAGGGGGAGCAACAGTGTGTCAATGTGTCATCCATGGAGGCCTGTCTCCTGCCTGCCTTCTCTGCCCCGTCCCACTCTGAGCTCATCCTTGGAGAGACCAGAGCAGCGAAGCAGCTCGGCTGAAACCCACCTGGGAAAGGCCTGGGACTCTGAGCCTGCACCCAGCAGGCACCCTGAGGCTGCCCACTCCTGTCCTGCCTTGTCCTCAACACACATCAGGAGAGCAGCTCTTCCCTGCACCCTGCACCCCTTCACCTTCTGAACACATTGGACTTGCCCACTTCCCCCAACTCCAGTGACCTCTGCTCCACTCAGCCACACCCTGGGCCTTTTTTTTTTTTTTTTTTTAATCACTGGAGGTGAGACCTCTGACCTGGTAAATGCTAGTATCATTGTTATGCTACTACTGTCTTTCCTTCCAGGTCTCTTTTGTCATCATCCCTCTGTACCTGTGCTTAACCTAACTCTTGTCTCTTGATGATCCACTTTCTTTCAGGTTATCCAGGCTCCCTGCTGAGTCCTCTCCTCTCCATCTCTGCCCCCTCACTGGCTCCTTGACCTCCTGTGTTCCCCTGTCCTTCTGCCACACTTGCTGACACATCTTCAATCCTGGATGTGTCCTAAGGCAGGGAATGCTATTTGCTTATCCCAATATCCATTTGCTTCTTCTTATTCAGTTACAGAACCTTGATTTTATTTGGAGTGGCAGCATGTCCCCCTACAGGTAGATGTGGGACGTATGTGGGACCTAAATCTCGCCAATATGATATAAAGGGAAGTTGTGGGTAGGACTTCACAGATGCTCTTTAAAAGGAGGACAGACAGCTGGGGAATTGTCTTTTTGTCCTTTCCTCCTTTATCCCTGATTGGATTCAGAAATAATGGCTGGAGTCCTAGCAGCCATCTTGAACCATGAGGTAACCTTTAGAATAGAAGCCAGGATCCAGGACAGTGAGCAGAAAGGTAGAAGCCTGAGTGCTTATAGGTGGTAGCTTCTGCTCTCTGGCTCCACATCCTTTTATATGAGGGGAAGAAAGTAAACTCTGTGTTATTTAACTTACTGTTCCTTCTGGACTTTTGTGCTAGCAGCTGAACACAACTTCTAACCAGTAATTCCTAAATGTTTCTAAACCTGCATGCTTGAATACTGCTGGGGGGAAACATAATCATGTGCAATGATGCTTGTACAGATTTATGGCTCCTCATCTGAGTTGGTCCTCAAATACCATCTTGCATTTCTTTAGTGACTATGTCACATTTTCTCTTTGTCTCTGACCTTCATCCTCACTCCCAGGACACAACCACTGTGGTTTTTGCTCTGCAGAATTAAAAAACAATTTGTATGTAATTGAATTTATAAATATTTTTATTCATGACTTCTTCATACTTAGGCTGGTCATCTTCAATCCATGGTTGTAAAATAGTTTCACATGCTTTCTACTAGTACTAGGGTTATTTTTTTCCTCATTTATATCTTCAGTTTTGGTGCAAATTATGAGATAGGGAGATAACATTATTCTTCCTCAGCTGCTACTCCATTGTTCCAGGACCATGTATTGAACTATTTATCCTTCCCCCTAGATTAGAAATGCTTCCTTTTAACCTACTAAATTCCGTCATATATTTGGATCTGTTTTCATCCTGCTTGTATTTGATTTTTCACTTTTATTCCATCTGTTTATCTATCATATGCCAGAATTACATCATTTTAATTATTGTAACTTATTAATTATAAGTCCTCGTGCTCATATAGTGCTTATTCTGCACCAGGATCTATTCTAAATGCCTTTTGTTTGTCATGACAACCCCAGGGAAGTACTATTTTTATTCCCATTTTACCTATGAGTAAGTTGAGGCTCAGAGCAGTAGTATCATAGTGCCAGAGTTTACCCAGCCAGGGTGTGAAGCAGGTGTGTGAATCCGGCTGCAGGCATGCCGGATTCTATGCTTTTCAACCTATGAGCTTTAATATTTCACAGGGCTCATCTCGCATTGCAAATTTTTAAAAAATTATTTCAAATCAGTTTTGGTGGGTGTTGTGGCATAAATAATTAATGCCTCTAGCCCTGTTGTCTCTTTCATCTGTGAATGCATACATCCAAATTTCTGATGGGCATCTCTACTCACATGCCACACAAATATAAACTATTCCAAACTCAGAAATCATCCTTCTCTCCCAATCATGGTCCTTGACCTCCTATGCCCCCTATTTTACTTGGGTTCACCATGGCCTCACGCACCCAAGTTGGAAACATGGGACTAAGCCCTGCTCCCTCATCCTTCTATCAATCCAATCACCAAGTCCTACTGGTTTCCCCTCTTAAACTTTTCCAGGATCTGGCCCTCTCCCTCCATCCACGCTGCCATGGCATTAGAGTGACCCCAGGCTGGCCCACCTCCGGCCCCTCTACCGCGCAGACTGTGTATCTGCAAGGCCAAGCTGAGGTTGCCACTTTGCTGCTTCACTTTGCCTCTGGGATCAGAGGCTCTGGGGTGTGATTTCCAAGGTCATCTTCTCTCATCTCCTGCCTCCTCCACAGCCGTGAGCTACTTAGAGTTCCCAGAATGGTTTCCTTCCCCCACAAGTACAGTGACCTCTACAGCACCCTCACCACTTGCCTGGCTAATTCTTTCTTATTTTTTGAGACTTTTTGCAGGAGTCACTTCCTCTGGGAAGTCCTCCTTGATTACCCCTCCTTCCTCCCAACCTAGCTCTTCATAAGTGGGTCAGTTAGCCCTTGAGGCAACTGTCCTCCCCATATCCTCCTATCCCCCAGTTCCTTGAAAGCAGGGCCTGTGCTTTATTTACTTTTGCATCTCCATTTACAAGCCAGGCCCTGGGAAATAGGTGTCCAACCAGTGCTTGCTGAGCAGAGCCAACTTCCTGTTCTTTCTGCTCTCACCTTCCTTCTCCCAGGGCAGAGCGTCCCTCCCATGAACCAAAAGCGAGGACTGAGAAATGGTTAAGTCAAGCATCCAGAACTGGAAAGTGATCAGGTTTATGAAGAGGGATTGGGCTGGAGCGGTGGTTCCCGAACTCGATGACACACAAATACCACCTGAGCAGATCATTAAAAATGAAGATTCCCAAGCCCAGACCTCAGGCCCATCAGGGATCTGCATTTTGTTTGTTTTTTTCTTTTGTTTGTTTGTTTTGTTTTCATTTTTATGGTCTTATGTGGGATCTGCATTTTTATTTGTTTGTTTGTTTGTTTGTTTGTTTTTTTTGCGGTACGCAGGCCTCTCACTGTTGTGGCCTCTCCCGTTGCGGAGCACAGGCTCTGGACGCACAGGCTCAGCGGCCATGGCTCACGGGCCTAGCCGCTCTGCGGCATGTGGGATCTTCCCAGACCGGGGCACGAACCCGTGTCCCCTGCATCGGCAGGCGGATTCTCAACCACTGTGCCACCAGGGAAGCCCGGGATCTGCATTTTTAATGGGCACCTGGATCATTCTGATGCAGGAGGGTTCTGAGAAACACCTAGTTGGGAATGCTGGGGAGAGGTTGGAGGTCCCAGACCACTTACCTTTGCTTCTCTTCCACCTGAGGTACACGATCAATCCCAAAATCGCGATTTTGAGCATAGTGCTGGCCAATGACAACCCAACTGTAGTTTCCATACTTAGGGACCACAACTCTGAACTCTTTTTGCCATCTGGGACCCTGATGCTAGGTGTAGTGGGGCCCAGGGTGGTTGGCTTAGCAGCTGGGAAGACATAAGAAATATGCAAATTCATCACTAAAGGGCTGGAGGTATCTGAGTGAAGCTGTCACATCTTGTTCCCTAGTTTGGGGAATGTGGGGGTGTGGGGAGCAAGTCTCTGAAGCTCTCCCACAGGGAGGGGAGTAACAAGGGCAGATGCTGGAAGCTCTGAATCCTCATCCCTCTGTTTAAATCCTGACCCTACCACTGACCAGTGCTGTGATCTCAGAACCTTATTTGATCACCCACCCATAGGTGAACTAAATCACAGGATTAAAAAAAATGTTTTTTATTGTGGTAAAAGACACATAACATGAAAGTTACTATTTTAATCATATTTAACTCTACAGTTCAGTGGCATTAAGTACATTCACACTGTTGTACAACTCCCACCACCATCCATCTCCCGAATTTTTCACCTTTCTAAACAGAGACTCTGTCCCATTTAAATACTAACTCCCCATCCCCTTTCCCCCAGCCTGGCATCCACCAATCTGCTTTCTGACTCTATGAATATGACTGTTCCAAGTACCTCCTATAAGTCGAATCAAACAGTATTTGTCTGCACCTAATGTATATTGGAATGCGTTTCTAAGGTTAACTTATTAAGTCCTACAAACAGATCGCACCTCTTTTAATAGACCATTAAAAGATTACTTAATACCCAGCCAAAAGGAAAAAAACCCAAATTCCAATAAAGTCTTCGGGTTAGTGTGGACCAAGTTCACTGTCCACTCTTATTAGAAATTAATAATAAAAGTGTAAATACTGTCCCTCAACTAAGATTTTATAATTTAAAAATTACTTAATCAAAGAAAAATTACTTAATTATACTAACATGTCATAAAATAAAAGTGATAGGAACGCATGTTAAAAACCCTACAAAACTAAAGCTACATTCAAAGTTGAATTCACAGTATTGAAAACTTTCATTATTTTAAATGTGAAGATTTTTTTTTTTTTTTTTTGCAGTACGCAGGCCTCTCACTGTTGTGGCCTCTCCCGTTGCGGAGCACAGGCTCCGGACGCGCAGGCTCAGCGGCCATAGCTCACGGGCCCAGCCGCTCCGCGGTATGTGGGATCTTCCCGGACCAGGACACGAACCCGCGTCCCCTGCATCGGCAGGCGGACTCTCAACCACTGCGCCACCAGGGAAGCCCTGAAGATATTTTTTAAATGAGTGAAAGATTCAGTATCCAAAACAGAGAGGAGTTTCTAAGGAAACTCATAGTTTTCATAGAAAGTAATGAAAACCTAGATAGGATACATTTTTAAGGAAACAGAACAGCAGAAGGACTCAAAAATTCAGGACGTGGTTATTTAGGGAAAAACAAATAAGAAAACAGACAAGACTCTTGCAAGCCTAATAGTGACAAAGAGTCTGTTGAAATCATGAGTGCATGTGTGCTCAATTATAGGTTGAGAAATCTAAAAACCTTTGTGAAGTGGATGATTTTCTGAGACAAAGAAAAATTTTAAAGAATTAATTTAAGAAATAGTAAACTTTAATGGATAGACAAGGAGGAAATTGAGAAGAGTATTAAAGAACTACCTTTCATAGAGATTTCAAGCTCAGAAGGTTTAATGGATAAATTCTTGTGAAAATTTAAGGAGTAGATAATTCCCAGACAGAAGATTCCAGAACATAGAAATATGGAAAATAATGCAATTCTAATTCATTTTGTAAAACAGTAACATAAACCTTATGCTAGGGACTTCCCTGGTGGCGTAGTGGTTAAGAATCCGCCTGCCAATGCAGGGGACATGGGTTCGATCCCTGGTCCAGGAAGAACCCACATGTCACGGAGCAACTAAGCCCGTGTGCCACAACTACTGAGCCCACACACCGCAACTACTGAAGCCTGTGCGCTTCCAGCCCGCACTCCACAACAAGAGAAGCCACCACAATGAGTAGCCCGCTCACCGCAACTAGAGAAAGCCTGCGTGCAGCAACGAAGACCCAACACAGCCAAAAAACAAAAAACCTTATGCTAATCTCCAATCATAATCTGGATTGCTTCCATACCCACCTTCAGGGATATTAGGGGTTGCCATTCCTGACCCTTTTTCCAGTGTAAATCACCTTCCTTCTGGGTGTCCCCGCTGGTGGTTTAGTGTTTAACCACTCTGATCTCCTGAGCCAGTTACATTCATCTATCTGTTTCCAGCATCCCAAATTTTGGTTTTGTCCTCCTAGCTCACAATTTTTTTGTCCTTGTTGGTTTTTGTCTTTAAAATTCCCTTTGCTGTCATTTTAGTAGATTTTGGGAGGGAGTGGAGGTAAACATGTGCATACAACCTAGCATCTTGGCCAGAATTTATGCTTTACTTTTACAATGAAAAGTATAAAAAGTAAACATTCAAAAGATAATGTTGTACATTAATAATAAAAATAAAGAATGGAGAGGAAATTAGGGAATTAGAAAAGGAAGAAGAGGGATCTAAGGAGACCAAAAATCTGTCAGAAAAGGTCATTTAAGGTAGCGGTCCCCAACCTATTTGGCACCAGGGACTGATTTTGTGGAAGACAATTTTTCCTCGGAAGCGGGGAGGGATGGTTCAGTTGGTAATGCGAGTGACGGGGAGCGATGGGGGAGGCAGATGACGCTTCGCCCGCTCGACCGCTGCTCACCTCGGGCTGTGCAGCCCGGTTCCTAACAGGCTGCAGACCCCTGATTTAAGGGAATATGGAGGAGGTGCAGGAAATATTAATCCAAGGCTGTCTTGCTTAATTCAGATTGTGAGTCACTATCTGTTTGCTCTTAAACGTGCATAGTGTTCAAGAAGGGGCAGTGGTTTTCCAAGAGGAGAGACAGGGAGAGTGTCTTTTCGGCCAAGAGCAGTAATCCATCATGGACAGTGTTTAGAACTGCCAGCACAAGTGATTATAAAGAGCAAACTGTCTTAGTCAATTATTAGTTTTCTAAAAAATTACAGACGACAACACCCTTATTGTCATTTCCTGTCAGAGAGAACCCCCTCCCCGCTGCTCTGGAGACAGATACACTGAGGTGCAAGTTCCGATGCCTCACTGAGTGACAGACGGAGATCTGTTACTGCAACGTGTCCATTATTAGGTTAAAAAGAGGTCAAGACACCAAGATGATGAGGTCAGTAGGTGAGGCCGAGCAGCTCATGGTTAAGAAGGGAGGCTCTGGGGTTAAACTGGGGTCAAACCCCACCTGCACCAGGAGTGACTTCGGGCAGGTGTTTGCTGTGCGAGCCTCGGTCTCCCTTCCTGTAACAGGAGGATGGCAGAAGGGCCGACTGTTACCGGGGTCGTGGGGAAGGTTAGCTGGGGTTCAGCTGGGGTGACGCTGCCAAGGTGTCCAGCCGGGACGCAGGACACAGTCAGCGGGAGCTGCCATTACCGCTGCTGCTGCCTCGTCATGACCAGGACAGAGGAGCAAGATCAGGGTGGACAACGGGGACAGTGTGACTAGAACCACACAGGGAGAGGTGGAGGGGAGGCAAGGAGGTAAAGAGGATGGAAGCGGGGCAAGAGGAGATGGGAACGAGATGGGATGGGGGTGGGAGCGTTGAGGGCCACGTTCTGGGGAGCAGAGCAGCAGAAGGAAGGGGGAGATGGGAAACAGGTGATGGGGACACGGGACGCCTCGGGCCACCATTGGTGGCCACCACACACCTACTGTGTGTGTGGGCTGAGCTCATGGCCGTGGGGAGACAGACATGGGGTAGCTGAGCCTCCACACATGGACACATGACAAAGGGGAGGCGGCCACATCCCAAAGATGTCAAGTCACCTGGAGGACATAGGGTGAGGGCAGGGGAGCGTGCAGCCCCAGCTTGGAGCAAGAAAGGAGAAGAGCTGGGAGCCCAGAGGGCGGAGGCCTGAGGATGAGGGAGGGCGCTGGATCTGGAGGGCAGAGAGGAGGATGGGCAAGGGAGGCAGCCCAGGGCTGGGGAAGATTAAGGTGAAAAGGGGTTGAGAGAGGCCTGGGGAGGAGTAGAGGGGGCAGGGAGAGGAGTTTGAGAGAAGAGAGGAAGAGGGGGCCTGGGCCAGGCCTGGGAGACAAGACCCCAGTGGCCTCCAAGAGCCTCAGGCAGGACAGCTGGACTCACTGGGGGTGATGGTGAGTGTGGTTCCCTCGATAGACTGCCAGATCTGCTTGCCTTGTCTCAGTGTGCGCACCTCCACCCGGCAGAAGTATGTACACTCATCCTCCCTCCGCAGTTTCGAGATCTGGAGGGAGCCGTTCTTCCCACCCTTTTTCCAGTTCAGGAGGAGCCGGTCCTTGAAATCCTTATGGATGAACAGCGGGGTCGTGTTGTAGATGAACTCCCCATGGAAGTGTTTCCATCTCCAGGATAGTCTCAGGTTGGGAACCTTGTCTAATTCCCAGGAGTAATAGAAGGAGAAGGGGATGTGGATGGAGCCATCCTTGGAGGCTGAGAGTTTCTTTGGTTGGTTTATCCCATAGTCAGTGTTTGGATTGGGTTCTGCCAAGTGACCTAGAGGAGAGAGGGAGAGGGAGAGACTTTGAAGGTGACCCCAGACCGTCAGCCACCCTCACCTACAGGGGGATGTGTGACAGGTGGTAGGACTGGCCCTCTGGCCTGGGTGAGCCCCTCTCCAGGCTTGGGGCGGGGAGGAGGGTGCGGGGTTGGTGGGACCCGGCACTGTGGGACCAGCTCTTTGTTTGTTGGGGGTGGGAGGCCTGGCCGGCTACCCCAGGGGACACTTCTACAGACACCCAGCCATAGCCCCCCCCCCGGGGGGGTGGTCCCTGCGGCCCTGGGCAGACAGGACAGTCCCGGCCTCTCACCTGCCTGCAGAGATGCCAGGGGCAGCAGCAGGGGCAGCAGCAGGGGCAGACCCATGGCCTTGCCCTCCTCCCGGGATGAGAAGACAAGCAGAGCCTTCAAGGCCAGAGGGGAGGCCTGTGGAGGGGCCGCCTGTGGGGAGTCTCAGCACCAGGAGAGCGAGGACCAGGCTCCTTCAGAGGACTGAGGAGGGTAGGGGCCTTCCCCAAACCCGCCCACCCCTGCCGTGACTGGCAGTTCCTTTATCAATCTGGCTTCTTTTCCTATATTGCAAAAGGGCCTCTCTGTGGTCAGTGCAAAGGGAACCATGACTTAGGGCTCCCTGCCCTCCTCTTCACACTGAGGGGCTGGTCCTGACCTGGGCCAGCTGGGGCCTCTCCTCTCTCCCTCAGCTCCCTGCCTCTGCCACCCACTTGGCATCTCCTTAGGAGTCAGTCTCTGTGTCTCTCTGTGTGTCTCTCTCTCTCCTTTTCTCTGCTTCTCTGAGTGTCTCTCTCCTCCCAGGGAAAGGGGCGATAGCAGGACCAGTTCAGGCTCCTTCAGGGAGAGGTCCACGGCCCTGAGTCCCTGCCCAGCTACAGCCCCTTAGAGAGAAGGAGGAGGAGGGAGCTGCTGGTGCTCAAGCCTCAGCCCCCAGCCCAGGCACCAGGGGCACCCAGCATGCTGGTGGTCTCTCTCTGCAGGTAGGGGACACTGCAGTGCCCGCTTCAGTCTCCAGGCAGAACCAAGGCCCAGCAGGCCCCTCCCGCCCTGCTCTGCTCCCTGCAGTCTCTCACCCTCCCTGAGGTGAGGAGGTGAGGGTGGGCGCAGGTTCCCAGCTACCCAGAGGGTGGGCCTTCTGGAGGCCACGCCTCCACCCAGAGATGCAGGACTGCATCTGCAGGGCCCTCTGTCCCCACACTCTACAAAGAGGACACCGGGGCTCAGACACGCCCTGCCCCACGCCCAGGACTCTGAGGTGGCGGGTCCAGGACTTCAACTCCAGTGTTTCTGAGCCCACAGAGCCTTCTGCTCCTCTGGATGCTTCCTCCTGGCTGCACCACAGAATCTCTGGCCCTCACCCTGTGAGTGCAGAGCTCTGGGGGCTGAGCCCGGAGGCTGTTTTTCTGGTTTTTGTTTTGTTTTGTTTTGTTTTTTGCCATTACACTATGCTTTTATTAGAAAATATATATATATATATATATATATATATATATATATATATATGTATTGGGGAACATTAAATATCTTGGATGTGCTAATGAGAAAATCATTTTCTCTACATGGACTGAATTTTTACTTGGAGACATGTTTTCCTACTAAAGGGAAGACTAAAGAGGGATTTTACTGTCGACCAGGCAAGACACCTCCCCAAAGATGACAATGCCTCCTTGGACAGTGTTGATGGTGGGCTGGGGCACCTGGAATCCTTGGCCCATACTGGCAGGTACTAACTGGAAACAAACTCTTCTTGGGGGGCAAGGATGGGAGGCACCTTAGGCCCAGCTGCTCATCGTCGAACCTTACACTTTTCAAACTATGTTGGTGTCTGACTTCCCTTTCCCTGATAGAACAACTCTGGCCCTTGGAGGTGGCTTTATGACTGCAGGCTGTATAACCCATCATTCTCCCTTGCTCTGGGTAGGAGGTAAGCCTATGGTAGCAGAAACACCCACATACTGGGACTTGGAATTCCAGTTTGTGTTCATTTAACTTTGTGGCATGAAGTCCATGGTGAATTGCTCTTTTTTCTTCTAGGATCTGTCCAACAGCTGTCATGAGTGCCTGACCCTCAGCAGTCTCACTCTTCAAGATTGATCTGCTTTTGACTGATCCGTGACTCCGGGCAGTGGCTGATATGGCCTTTTTTTTTGCAGAGCATCTCGACCATTGACTTTTTTTGGGGGGAAAATCCACTTTAAAAATAGCCTCATCCTTTTTCTGAAGAGGCTTTCTGGAGGGCTATGTTTCTTCTCTGGCATGAGCTGGAGACATCTGCTCCCAATAGAGTCTGTTATTCCCCTGACCTGGGCAGGGCGGCTCATACTTCCAGCTTGAGAGGTCCCTAATTCTTTAAACCTTTCTTCATGCTCTCCTGGTTTATGCCTCCTACAGTCCTCTCTTTTGTAAGTAGGGGCAATCATCTTGCTCGGCTCTTCCATGAGTCTTGGAGTTTTGAAGTTTTGGGCTCCTGCTGCCCTAGGTTGCTCCTTTGGGCTTCCATAAGGCCACTTGGCTCCTGGGAAGCTAACCTGTCTCTGGTGGGGACTCTCTGGAGATGGCACTGAGGCACCTGAGAAGCCAAGTTGTCTGCAGCAAGGAACATGTGTTTGGGAAAGTCCTGAAGCTGGTTGTCTGACTGTACCTTTACTTTGGAGTTAAACTCACTAGCAACCTTCATGTTAAGGCATGGCTCACCTGGATGTTGGAAAACAGACATTCTAGGTAGTAGGAAACTTTTACTGGCCCCTGGCACCTCTAAACTCCTCATATGTACATTTGTGGTTTGGGATTTTGTCAACACTTTGGTTTCCAAGATAATACTACACTGTGGTTGAAGAGCAGGAGACTCCTTGGCCTCCACAGCCTCCCTGGCCTCTTCACCTCTCAAAGATTGGGATCCTAAGTTCACCTCCATCACTGTTACCCTATGGCAGGGGTCTCCTGAGGCCTGATCACCACTCTCCTCTCTTGGCTCATTCCTGACCATTGCTGAATTTGGACCTGGCTCTAGGCTGTCCCTCTTGACCCATTCCACAGTCTCACTCTTCCAGGTTCTGCCCACAAGGCTGAGTGTGAGGGACTGAGAAGGTGGCCTGCCCTCCTGTCCAGTCAGAGAAGCCTTTGAGGGCCCATGGTAGTCACCAGATGGAATCACTCCCAGGGCACTCTGGATTTCCTTACACACAGTTGAGGGGACAAGGAGAGGCCTCTTCAGGGTAGGAACTGACTCTTCTGTTATCACCTTCTCTCCTGAATGAGCCTGAGGAGGTTTCTCCAGGAACTCAGCAAACTTGACTGTTGAGTGGGACCCAGATACACAGGTGGCTGAAGGGGAAGAGGCAAACTTTGCAGAAGTGAAACCAGGTTGTGAGTCCCCTCCAGTTCTTCCAGGCAATCTCTGCAAGCTGGAAATCAGGAGACTGGGTCATGGTGGTGAAGGCAGAGGCCTAAGAGTCTTTCAGGAGGCTGAGTGCAATGGCCCTTCCTGATGTTTCTATGTTTCCTAGGTGGTGCTAAGAATGGATTACTCTGGAAGCAGGGGAGTAACATTAGGAAGATTCCCAGTCCACACAGGAACCCAAGGATGATATCAGTCACCCAGGAAGTTGGGCTGGATCTCAGCCAGATAGCAACAGTGTTTTTCAAAGAAAAGAGATTCTCCATCTTCTGAACTGCATTGCCGCCCTCAGGCAACAGAGCACTGGGAGTTCACTTGATGGCAGACTGGAGGCTGTTTTTAATAATGCTTCTCAGGGGGTTCCATCTGCGGCTGTGCGACCTGGCTCATCCAGAGCCTTCCCTGGACAGAGGGGATGAAGGTCAGAGCAGTCATGATCCATCCTGGTGACAGTCCCTGGGACCCTCTCTGATGGAGGCCCTGCCTGCCTGTGACTGGTAGTGGGCGGGGTGAGAGATTAGGGGCTGGGAACTTTGGTGGCCCCCCAGGGCTGGCTGGGATGGAGGCTCTGCTCACCCGCTCTCCAGGATGACGTTGGCATTGGTTCACAGAATGGACCATGGGGGTGGGAGGACATGATTTGAACTTCCTTTTTCCTTTTCTCAGTTTTTTTCCCAATCCTAATAGAGTTTTTGCACAGTTCTCTCATGGCCAGCCAGGTAGTCCTGGCTTTCTCTATGTGCCTGTACTTATAGGCCGCAGAGGGCAGATTCTGCCCTTTCTTGGAACCCTCTTGTCTGAGTCAAGCCCTAAACCTGCGTTTTCTCATTTTCAGCTTTACAACATTCTGTGGTGATGTATCCTTATGTCCATTTTACCCAGGAAGAAACTGAGGCCCAGAGCCTTAATGTCATGGAGAGTCCCAAACTCCCCCATTCCTGTTGGGGGAAGGGAGGATGAACTCCTGTCACCAATTCAGCCCAAGCATCTTCCACAGTCCGCAGGGAGGTGACCTCACTTACTCTGGTTCCCTCCAGGTCTGGATTTGGACCGCACTCAGGTCTGTCTGCCTTGTGAGCTTGGCGCTTACCCAAGATTGCCCCTCCCCCACCAACCACCCCCATTAACCTCCCTCACTTCCCCTTCCTTCCACAGCCCATCCTGGGGGGTCATTCACTGTGCTTCATTCAGCTGGCCACTTCTCAGGGTCTGGGGAAACAAAGGCAGGAGGGATGTAAGTGTGGCCCCTAAGGTGAGGCAGGACACACAAGGCAAAGAAAAGAGCACAGGGAACGGGGAGGGACGAAGGGCAAGGTCTTGGTCTCTGCTCTTTCCCATGGGCTGTCCATGGGCCTCTGCTGACATCAGCACTCTGTTTACTTCCTCTTGTTTTCCAGGCAGGGAGGGGCCCAGAGAAGGCTTCTCCTGCCCTGGTGGGTGCAAGCGTGCAGTGAGCCCTCCAGGAACTAGAGTCCAGCTGGGAAGGGAAGACTCTCAGCTTACTTCACTATGTGAAGCAAGTAGAGGGAGACCCAGGCCCCACAAAGTTGAAACAGGCAGGGATGACATCTCCCACTTCCTGTGTGTCAGGTGCTTTGCACTCGTGTTGGCCATGTTTTCTTATTTGCTGTATTCTTGATGCTCTGACATCTGGGGCTTCACTGACCAGAGAGATACTGTCCCTCCCAGGGCTGCCAGTTCTTAGAAGAGCAGTGGACGTGCCCAGGAGCTCGCCTGTCATATGCAAACCAACCAGTCCAGAGCCCACACTCCCCACCACCTCCTCCATCTGGCTCTTATGCTCCAGGAGGCCCATGTTCTTCTGCCATATTCATCCCAGGGCCAGGTACCAGGCAACTAGGGACAGCCCCTAATCCCCAGAGCCCGCAGACATTATTCATACCAGCTGATCCTAAACCTGCCTGCTCTCCTTTGCCTTGTCTTTCTCAGAGAACCTACAACAAAGGCTCCTGCCCATGTTTCCCCCTCCCTCCCTCTGCCTCCTGACTAACCCTGGTGCCTCCCTGCACGGCCCTGCATGGAGTGCTGGGCATCTTGTTTTTATGGTTTTGTGAATATAAACTGCTTCCTTCATAATAGCCAATTTTGTGTCTGTGTGTCTCACCATACTTGAATAAAACAAATCCAGGCCATATATATATCTTTGTTGCTTATCTATTTTATACCTAGTTTATATCTCTTAATCCCTTAACTATGATTTTTTTTTAAGCAAAGTCTTTATTTTCAAGGAGAAAGTACATTTTCTCATTTTCTGTTCTTGGCATAAATCTTAATTATTTCCAGTGAAACCAAAACCTCCTGAACCCCTTTCAGTGTCATCTAAAACTTGAACTTCCTGTATTTCTGGGTAAAATATCTGTTCACAAATGAGCGGAGCAATTCAATCACCCTTTTTGACTTCAGACTTTTCTTTGCCAAAATTAAACAGTACAGCACGAACATTTCCTCTATAATCTTCATCTATGACACCAGCTCCTACATCTATGAAGGAAGAGCTATCTGAATGTCTGTTTTCACAGGGGCTTTCTCTGTAGGTAGTACGTGTAATCATAGGCACTGTACAGGTCATAGCCCGTGGCGCGCTTGGACCCCTTGGTTGGAGTGGTGGCGTGCTCTGAAAGCTGGGCAAAGCGGAGCTGCATGCCGCCCTCCTCCGCAGGCCAGGCCCATTTGCTGGGGGAGATGACTTGTGTCTCTTGAGAGCAGGGCATGGCAGGGCAGAATGTCTTAATTATGTTTTATCACATACATTTGTTTGTGTCTTTTTTAAGATTCCACATATAAGTGATAACACAGAGTATTTGTCTTTCTCTGTCTGACATTTCATTGAGCGTAATACTCTCTAGGTCTATCCACACTGTTGCAAACTGCAGAATTTCATTCTTTATATGGCTGAGTAATATTCCATTATACACACACACACACACACACACACACACCCCACATCTTCTTTATCTGTTCATCTGTTGATAGACACTTGGGTTGCTTCCATGTCTTGGCTATTATGAATATTGCTGCTATGAACATTGGGGTGCATGTATCTTTTCAAGTTAGTGTTTTCATTTTCATGGATATGTACCCATGAGTGGAATTGCTGGATCACATGATAGTTATTTTTAGTTTTTTGAGGAACCCCACACTGTTTTCCATAGTGGCTGCACCAATTTACCAAATCCAGGTTATGTTTTAAAATAGCTCTTAACTCTCCCAACAACCCCAGGAGGTAGGCAGTGTTTATTTTGATCCTCATTTTTATGCAGGAAGAAACTCAGGTCCCAAGTGAGATTAAACTGAGGTCACATCGCATGTAAATGTCCGCTGCGGCGTTGGGTCTGAGCCCAGAGCCCGTGCTCCCTACCACTTCCCCACTCAGTGACGAAGGTCAACAGCCCTCTGGCCCCATTAACAATCAACGCTTCCCTTTTCTGTGTTGTCTTCCTGCTACACAGGGAGAAGCTTGAGGACTGACTGGGGCACTGGCGCAGGGGGCGTTGGGTCCTTGTCAGGTGGCACAGTGAGTGGGGCAGTCAGTGCTGACTGAATGTTTATGGAAGAAGGAGAGATCTTTAAAAGATGGGTATCTGTGTGATGATCCATATAGCTTTCCAGGCTGTGTGCAGGGTCCTCAGTGTTACCTCATCCTGTCCTCACTGGGACCCTCCAAGGGAGGTACTGTTATTACCCGCACTTTACAGATGAGAAACCCGAAGTTCAGGGAAGGGAAGTCATCCACCCCACAGTCGACTCCAGAGCCTGTGTCTGTAGTTCCTGCTTCTGTCATATTCACAAGTTTCATCTTTGTGGGACCGAGACTTCCTCTCTTGTCAGCCTCCTTTTCATGCCACCAGGATGCATTTCAGCTCCTGGTCAATCTGACAAATGCTGATTGGGCTTCTAGGAGGTGAGAGTAGAGGGATGAGAACTGGGGATCAAAGGTTGACCCCCGACCTTGCTGAGCTCCCAGGCTGGGAGAAGTGAAGGATACCCAGAAGAATGGGACCAGGAGATCATTGTCTGCACTTCCCCTCAGAGCAGTGTGCTGGTACGTGTTCACCAAACCATCTCCAGAAAAGGAGTCCTGACTTGTAGGCTTTTCCAATTTCCAAGTGTCAAGTTAACTGTTGTAGGACTGACTGTTTGTGTGCCCCTCTCACCCCATATCCATATGTTGAAGCCCTAACCCCCAGTGTGGCTGTATTTGGAGATGCGCCCCTAAGGAAATGCTTAATGTTTTTTTTTTTTTTTTTTTTTTTTTTTTGTGGTACGCGGGCCTCTCACTGTTGTGGCCTCTCCCGTTGCGGAGCACAGGCCCCGGACGCGCAGGCCCAGCAGCCATGGCCCACGGGCCCAGCCGCTCCGCGGCATATGGGATCCCCCCAGACCGGGGCACGAACCCGTATCCCCTGCACCGGCAGGCGGACTCTCAACCACTGCGCCACCAGGGAGGCCCAGGAAATGCTTAATGTTGAATGAGGTCATGAGGAGGGGGCCCTGGCCCAATAGGAGTAATGTCCTCATGAGAAGTGACCCCAGAGTGCCCCCTCTGCCTCCTCCACGAGTCTGCACTCAGAGGCCATTGTGAACACAGGGCAAGAAGGCAGCCGCCTACAAGCCAAGGGGAAGAGGCCTCAGAGTGAAACCTACCTTGTCAGCACCTGGATCTTGGGCTTCCCACCCTCCAGAACTGTGAGATATAAATTTCTGTTTTTTAGCCACTCTGTCTGTGCTATTTTGCTCTGGCAGCCTGAGCGGATAATACAACTACAAATCACTGAATGTGAGTCAGGAGGAAATGTACAGCATGTGTTATTGTACAGCCTTCCCACCGTGAGGATACAATAGCACAGTAGCCTCGAGAGCATACGTAGTAGTGAAATATGGTTTCTGTGGTCAGAGAGAAGGATTTTTTCTCTCTCCTAGTTGCCCTGTCAGGGTGGGCATGGCTGCTGCTGCTGCTTCTGGGTTGCCACTACTGCCATGAGAGTGCATCTTTGGGACAGGGTCTGGCCTCAGGGCAGGGTTGGGTGGGATTACAAATAAAACCAGGATTCTCCTCCTACTCTCTCTGTCCTAGGTCTCTGATCAGAAAAAGAGGGGTTTTGTTGGAGCTTTTTCTTCCTGTGCCTGCTATGCAGTTCTGGGATTCAGGATGCTCTGAGTCTGAGCTGAAACCAAACCAAACTAAACCATAAACTCTCTGCCACACCCTTCCATGAGTTTTGATTTCTCCCTCCAATCTGTCCGCTATTCCTTACTTTTGAGGGTCTTCCAATTGTTGCTTCATGTATTCGTCCAGGGTTTTAGTTGTAATCAGTGGGGGATAGATAGTGTGGAGTGTGTTTACTCACCTTAACCAGACCTGGGACTCCTACCTTGATATTTTCAATCTCACAAATTAGGCATCATTGTTACTGTCTTATGAACTCAGTATTACTTTTGATTTATCTGCATGCTTGCTTCTTTCTTCTCACCATTCCCTTTTGCACCTCAGACCTTACTTCTTTCTGTTACTTTTATTTTGTCTGGAAATGTCTTTATTTTGCTAGAGTTCTTGAAAATAATTTATCTGGCTACATGATTCTAGGTTGACATAGTTTTGTTCTCAACACTTCAAAGATAACATTGCGCTATCTTTTGGGTTCCAGTGAGAAGTTAGCTGTATATATTTTTTAAAAAGATTTATTATTTTATTTATTTATTTTTGGCTGCATTGGGTCTTAGTTGCGGAACGTGGGATCTTTCGTTGCAGCACATGGGCTCTTTGTTGCCGCACATGGGCTACTCTCTAGTTGTGGCGTGCGGGTTTTCTCTCTCTAGTTGTGGCACACAGGCTCCAGGGCACGTGGGCTCTGTAGTTTGCAGCATGCAGCCTCTCTAGTTGAGGCGCGGGAGCTCAGTAGTTGTGGTGCAGGGGCTTAGTTGCCCTGTGGCATGTGGGATCTTAGTTCCCCGCCCAGGGATCAAACCCATGTCCCCTGCATTGGAAGCAGATTCTTTACCAGTGGACCACCAGGGAAGTCCCTAGCTGTCTATTTGTGGCTCTTCTGTAGATACTTGTTTTTTTTTAATTTTGCCTACTATTAACATCTCTTTGTCTTTTACAGTTAGACTAGAATGTTTCTGGTTGTGGACTTTTTTATTTATTATGCTTGGAATTTATTGGGCTTCCTGAATCAATACTGGAAAATTCATTTTCTTATCAAATACTGCTTATTTCCCAGTTTCTCTAGTCTCTCTTTCTGAAGTTGTATTATTAGACACGTCAGACATTTTTTAACTCTGTCTTTTATATCTGACTTTTTTTTCCTTCATACTTTCCCTCTCTGTACATCCATGCTGCATTCTGACAACATCTTTGGACCTATATTAAGCCAACCCACAAATTTTATCTCCAGCTGTATTTAATTTGCTATTTAACTTACCCATCTACTCTTTTATTTCAATTTTTATATTTTACTTTTGTAGAGTTTCTATTTGTGTTTTTCCCCCCAAATCTGCCTGGTCAGTTTTACATTCTCTTGTTTCATCATACTTCCAATATCTTCTTTTATTTCTTTACACATGTTGATTTATGAGCAGTGTCAGATACTTCTAATATCAGCAATCTTTGAAGGTCTAACTGCAGTTAATTGTTTCTGTAGTTCCTTTGCTCATGATCAGTTGTTTTGTTGTGTTTGATGGGTTTTTTTAAAATAAATTTATTTATTTATTTTTCGCTGTGTTGGGTCTTTGTTGCTGCATACAGGCTTTCTCTAGTTGTGGTGAGCGGGGGCTACTCTTCATTGTGGTGCATGGGCTTCTCATTGCAGTGGTTTCTCTTGTTGCAGAGCATGGGCTCTAGGCACATGAGCTTCAGTAGTTGTGGCACACAGGCTCAGTAGTTGTGGCTCGCGGGCTCTAGAGTGCAGCTTCAGTAGTGGTGGTGCATGGGCTTAGTTGCTCCACGGCATGTGGGATCTTCCAGGACCAGGGCTTGAACCTGTGTCCCCCACATTCCCAACCACTGCGCCACCAGGGAAGTCCTGTTTGATGGTTTTTTAATTGATATTTCATCTTACTTGGAACTTAGTCTGTGGGAATTCTTTGAGGCCTAGGTGTAAGTGCCTTCCTCCAGAGGGGATCTGTGTTTACATCTGCTGGGTACAGGTATACTACCCATGAGGGTCACTTTAAATGATATTTTTGGCTTATATTTTTCAAGCCTCACAGGTATTGTAAATTTTGGCCTACACCCTCAAGAGTGTGAGTGAGGGTTAGGGATGCTCTGAGGGAAGATATTTTTCATGCTTTTATCTAAGGCTATGGCTGAAGAATTAGTGTCCACTACCTCTCCCATCATGGCAGTTATTTTTCTTCTGGCTCACTGTCAGAGGGTCAGTGATTTAGGGGTCCTGGCTTTATGCAGAGGTCTTGTCTGATCTCCATCCTGCTTTGGCCCAGGCTTTGTCTCTTGTCACCAGAGATTTGGAGGCTGGTTAAAGCCCAGGCTTTACCTTTGGGCCCCTGGGGATTGGATGATTGATGCCAGGTATCTTCCAGGATACATTCATTTGCAACTTGCCTCTTATTCTTGCGATATTGTGATTGATAAGAAATATATATATTTGGTGATTGGGATGACCAAAACATATTTCTCATATATATGTGGTTTTCCTCCACAGTTCCTGACTCACAGCTCCCTAAACCCTTGGAAATTCCTGAGCCATAAGAGCAATAGGAGCATCTTTTGTTATAATATTTGGTCTCTTATCCTCAGTTCTTGAAATTGCTTCAGAGCCATAAAGGTGAAATGAGTATATTGTTATTTATAACAACCTCCTTTCCACTGCCACTGGGTTAAGGAGATGACTTCTTGAACGTTCTGTAGCTTAGTTGCACCTGCGCAGCAGGACAATTACCTCACCCTTTTCTTACCTCCAATCACATTTCCCCAAGCTCCCCAAACCTCATCTTTATCCCATCAATATCCTGAGCCCCACCCCTTCCGGGAGGCAGATTTCCTGTTTCCTCGCTTGGCTGCCTTGTGAATAAACCTTTTCTCTGCAAACTTTGGTGTCCCATGGTTTGGCCTGCTGTGCATTGGGCGAATGAACCAGGTTCGGTAATGTATTTTTCTACTTTTAAATTGATTTGTTGTTCATTAGATATTTTGAATTCTAATTCTCTGCTGATTATATATGTTGCAAACATCATCTCTGTACGAGGCTAGTTATTTCACTTTATAGTGCTTTTGAACTATAGAAATTTAAATCTAATCTTTTCAGATTTATCTAACTCTGTGTCTTATTTAAGAAATCCTGTCCTACTCCTAAGGTCATAAAGACAGCCTCCTGTATTTTGTGTTTAAGACTAAAAGTTTGCTTTTCATATTTAAGTTTTAAGTCATATCCAGTGGAATTGGTTTTTGTGTAAGGTGTGAAGTTGGAATTTAATTTTTTCCAGATGGATGGCCAATTGTCCTGGCTATCCTTCCCTGTAGGATTGTAATGCCATCTCTCTAATATATAAAGGTTCCACATGAGCAAGGATGTATTTCCAGGCTCTCTTCTCATTGCTCTATGGGTGTCAAAGCCAGTGTCTTAATTTCAGTAACTTTTTAATTAGTGTCATTATGTGAGACCTGGTATGCGAGACCCTCATCTAATTTTGGTTCTTCAAAATCTCATTTAGTCTAGGTGTTTTGCTCTTTCATTTGCATTTTACAATTTGCTTGCCAATTTCCATGATAAAACCTGTTGGGATTTTTATTGGTTTGGTATGTCTTTATGGTCTAATTTGAGGAGAACTGACATATTTAATTTATGATATTGAGTCTATTCATGACCATGGTATAAAACAAAATAATTTCAATAGTTTTATATTTTTTCAAAAAGTTCTTACATTTCTTTTATTTGATTTATTCACGTTATTCCTAATAGCATATTGTTTGTTGTTTTAGATAACTGTATCTTTTTTATTAATTCAGGTCTATTGTGATATAATTTACATAAAGTAAAATTTATCCTTTTTAAGTATTACAGCTCAATGAGTTTTAAAGGGTATAGAGCTGTGTAGCCACCATTACAGTCAAGACAAAGAATATTCCAGTACCCTGCGTTCCTTCATGCCACTTTGTAGTCAATACTGTCCTCCCATTTCCAACTTTTGGCAATGACCGCTCTGAATTCTGTCCCTATACTTTTGCCTTTTCCAGATTGTCATGTAAATGGAATTGTACAGTATGTAGCCTTTTGAGTTTGGCTTCTTTCACTTAGCAAAGTACTTTTGAGATTTGTCCACAACTTTCTGTGTATAGGTAGCTGATTCCTTTTTACTGCTGGGTAGTATTCATTGTATAGATGTACCATGAGTTGTTGACCCACTCACCAGTTGATCAGCTGAGGGACAATTTTTCCCTCCGTTTTGGATAATTATGAATAAAGTTGCTATGAACATTAGTGTACAAATTTGTGTGAGAACATGTTTTCATTTCTCTGGGGTAAATACCTAGCAGTGGTATTATTGGGTCATATGGTACATATGTATTTACATGTATTAGAAATTGTCAAAATGTTTTTCAAAGTGGTCATACTATTTTTCATCCCCATCAGTGAAGTGTGAGAGTTTTAGTTGCTCTGCATCCTTACCAATTCTTGGTATTGTAGTGGTATCTCATTGTGGTTTTAATCTGCATTTTCCTAATGACTAATAATTTTGAACTTCATTTCATGTCATTATTTGTCATCTGTATCTCTTCTTTGATAAAATATCTGTTCAAATATTTTGTCCAATTTATTTTAAAATAAATTTTATTTATTTATTTATTTACGTTTGGCTGTGTTGGGTCTTCGTTGCTATGCGCAGCCTTCCTCTTGTTGCAGTGAGCAGGGGCTAATCTTCACTGCGGAGCACCGGCTCTAGGTGCGCAGGCTTCAGTAGCTTTGGCTTACGGGCTCAGTAGTTGTGGCTCATGGGCTCAGTAGTTGTGGCACACGGGCTTAGTTGCTCCACAGCATGTGGGATCTTCCCGGACCAGGGCTCGAACCTGTGTCCCCTGAATTGGCAGGAGGATTCTTAACCACTGCACCACCAGGGAATCCCCTCCAATTTTTTTTTTTTTTTTTCCGGTACGCGGGCCTCTCACTGCTGTGGCCTCTTCCGTTGCGGAGCACAGGCTCTGGACGCGCAGGCTCAGCGGCCGTGGCTCACGGACCCAGCCGCTCCGCGGCATGTGGGATCTTCCCGGACCGGGGCACGAACCCGTGTCCCCTGCATCGGCAGACGGACTCTCAACCACTGCGCCACCAGGGAAGCCCCCCTCCAATTTTTAAAAGTTGGAATTTTTGTTATTGAGTATCAAGAGACCTTAACATATTGTGGTTACAAGTTCTTTATCAGATGTGTGTTTGCAAGTATTTTCTCTAGTCTGTAGATGATCTTTTTTATTCGAGGATGTGAATATCAAATTTCTATGATGCTCAAATCTCTTGTATAAAATGGCATAGGTATTTGCATATAACCTACACAATCCTCCTGTACTTTTTAATTTATTTTTATAGAAATATAGATGATATACAATATTACATTGGTTTCAGATGTACCACATAGTGTTTTGACATTTGCATACATTATGAAATGATCACCATGATAAGTCTAGTAACCATCTGTCTTCATACAAAATTCTTACAATATTATTGAACATATTCCTTATGCTGTGTATTACATCCCCATGACTTATTTTATAACTGTAGATTTGTACTTCTTAATCCCCTGTACCTCTTTTGCCCTTATCCCCAACCTTCTCCCCTCTGATAACCACCCATTTCTTCTCTGTTTCTGTGAGTCTGTTTTCATTTCTTTTGTTTATTTTATTTTTTATATTCCACATATAAGTGAGTTCATATGGTGTTAGTTTCTCTCTGGCTTATTTCACTTAGCATAATATGCTCTACATGCACCCACGTTGCCACAAATGGCAAGATTTCATTTTTTTATGCCTGAGTAATATTCCATTGTTTATATATACCACATCTTCTTTATTCATCTACTGATGGGCACTTAGGTTGCTTCCATATCTTGGGTAAATAATGCTGCAGGAACATAGGGGTGCATATACCTTTTCATATTAGTGTTTTTGTTTTCTTCAGATAAATACCCAGAAGTGAAGTTGCTGTATCATATGGCAGTTCTATTTTTAATTTTTTGAGGAATCTCCATACTGTTTTCCATAGTGGCTGCACCAATTTACATTCCCAACAGCAGTGCATGGTGGGTTTCCTTTTCTCTACATCCTCCAACACTTGTTATTTGTTGTCTTCTTGATGACAGCCATTCTGACAGGTGTGAGGCGGTAGTTCATTATGGTTTCAATTTGATTTCCCTGCTGGTTAGCGATGTTGAGCATTTTTTCATGTGTCCGTTGGCCTTCTCTATGTCTTCTTTGGAAAAATGTCTATTCAGGTCTTCTGACCATTTTTTAATTGGGTTATTTGTTTTATGGATGTTGAGTTGTATGAGTTCTTTGTATATTTTGGATATTAACTATTTATCAGATATATTATTTGCAAATATGAGCAATTTCATTTGGGCAGGGCGGTCGCAGTGCCCAGGGCCCAGCGCTTCATCTGCTCCCTGGGTTCTTCCCAGCCGGTCCCTGGAGGAGCCTGCAGGACCCTGAAGGCAGCTGCCTGGAGCCTCCACCCGGGGTCTGGGGGTCAGTATAGGGCGGTTGTGTCAAAATGTCGGAAGCCGAGAGAGGCCGGATGGGCGGTGGGCTACCCGGAGGGTTGGAAGTGGGCGCTGGGCTGTGGCGGGCTGGGAGCTTCAGGCCACGGGGACAGGCGGCGGGACCCCCGGGTTGGGAAGAGGGCTCCGGCGGGCTGGGGACAGGAGACTGTCAGGGTCGGGCCAGGGGGCGAGCCCGAGGGTGGGTGGGGCTGGACTGGGGAAGGAGGGCTCTGGGGTCGCCGAGGGGCAGAAGGACGGGGTGAACGCGTTCCCGCGACCCGCTGCTGGATTGCAGTGGCGTGGGGAGGGGATAGTCACGGGGGAGGGAGGGTCCTGAGGACGGTCTGGGGAGGGTTGAGCTCCGGTCCAAGCTGCTGTCCGGGCTGCTGGGCCAGCTGCAGTGGGCGGGGGCGGGGCTGAGGGACCCAGCAAGAAGGGGTTGGGGGTCTTGGACGTGGGTTGGGTCACAACTCTGTCCTCCTCCCGCGACCCCCACAGCGTCTCCCAGGACGCTCTTCTCTCCGGCGGGGCTGCCGTCCTCTGCAGAGGGACCTCCAGGGACCCCCTTGGAGGCCGCCCGCCATTGGGCCCCTTCGCGGCGGGTGTCAGTGGCGCCACCTAGTGGCGACCCCACGGCCGGCTCCTGGCTCTGGGCGCCCGGTTCAAGATTCTTTTCTACAACACTTTACTTCATTGTCACTGTTGTAATAACAATCTGAATCTTGTTCCTTTGTACACAACTTGCTCTTACTTGGAAAGTTATTAGAATTTTCTTTGTCTTTGATGTTCTTATCTTTCATTATAATGCATCTACATGTTTCTCTTATTTCTTTGGTACACAATGGGCCCGTGCAATCAGGCCATTTCTCTTTTTAAATTAAATAATTAAGTAACTTTAGTAAATTCTGGGAGATCAGTTTCTATTTGTATCAGTCAGGGCAGGAGACAGATGACATTCTCAAATTGAGGGAATGGAGGAGAGTTTAATAAAGGAACCATTTCTAAAGGAATGGAGAGGATTATGGGACGCCGACAAGGGAGGTGGAGCATCTTGGGCTAGCAGGAGTGGAGTCCTTGTTGCCAATATGCTTGAAGGAGCAAAGAGAGGGAACAATTACCAGAAACTGGAATAAGTAGCCCTAGTTGTAAGGGGAAGGTCTTTGGTGGAGGAAAACAGCAGCCCAAGATGATTCAGCAAGGAGGGGATCTCCTCCCCTTGATCAGCAGGTGTCTCCCATTGGCAGGTCCCGACAGGAAACCAGAGGGCAAAGGCACCTGGGTGATGTGGTCCAAAGGAATCAGCCTCCTGGGGCTGAGTAATATTCCATTGTATATACACACCACGTCTTCTTTATTCATTCATCTGTCAATGGACATTTATTTATTTATTTATTTATTATTTTAAAAGGTGAAGAGGCCACTTTTAAAAAAAATTTTATTTACTTTCTTGACTTTTTTTTTTTTTTGGCTGCGTCAGGTCTTCATTGCAGCCTGCAGGCTTCTCTCTAGTTGTGGCATGCGGGTGTTCTTTCTCTAGCTGTGGCTCGCGGGCTCCAGAGAGCATGGACTCTGTAGTTTGCAGCATGTGGGCTTTCTTGTTGAGGCGCGCGAGCTCAATAGTTGTGGCGCCCTGGCTTAGTTGCCCCACGGCATGTGGGATCTTAGTTCCTCCACCAGGGATCAAACCCTTGTTCCCTGCATTGGAAGGTGGATTCTTTACCACTGGACCACCAGGGAAGTCCCCTGTTGATGGACATTTACATTGCTTCCATGTCTTGACTATTGTAAATAGTGCTGCTATGAACATTGGGGTGCATGTATCTTTTCGAATTATAGTTTTCTCCAGATATATGTCCAGGAGTGGGATTGCTAATCATATGGTAACTCTATTTTTTGTTCTTTGGGGAACCTCCATACTGTTTTCCACAGTGGCTGCACCAATTTACATTCCCACCAACAGTGTAGGAGGGTTTCCTTTTTTCCACACCCTCTTCAGCATTTATTATTGTAGACTTTGTGATGATGGTCATTCTGATCAGTGTGAGGTGATACCTCATGGTAGTTTTGATTTGCATTTCTCTAATAATTAGTGATGTTGAGCATCTTTTCATGTGCTTCTTGGCCATCTGTATGTCTTCTTTGGAGAAATGTCTGTTTAGGTCTTCTGCCCATTTTTTGATTGGGTTGTTTGGTTTTTTTGCTATTGAGTTATATGAGCTGTTTGTATATTTTGGAAATTAAGCCCTTGTCAGTTGCATTGTTTACAAATATTTTCTTCCATTCTGTAAGTTGTCTTTTCATTCTGTTTATGGTTTCCTTTGCTGTGCAAAGAAGCAAAAGCTTCTAAGTTTGATTAGGTCTCATTTGTTTATTTTTGCTTTCATTTCTATTGCCTTGGGAGACTGACCTAAGAAAACATTTCTACGATTTATATCAGAGAATGTTTTGCCTATGTTCTCTTCTAGGAGTTTTATGGTATCATGTAAGTTTATATGGTATCATTTAAGTCTTTAAGCCATTTTGAGTTTATTTTTGTGTATGGTGTGAGGGTGTGTTCTAACTTCATTGATTTCCATGCAACTGTCCAGCTTCCCCAACACACACCACTTGCTGAAGAGACTGTCTTTTCTCCATTATGTATTCTTGCCTCCTTTGTTGAAGATTAATTGACTGCAGGTGTGTGGGTTTATTTCTGTGCTCTCTAGTCTGTTCCATTGATCCATATGTCTGTTTTGAATACTGTAGGTTTGCAGTGCTGTCTGAAGTCTGGGAGAGTTTTGTCTGAAGTCTGGGAGGGTATGTTTATTTGATTGAATCCTCTCTCCCGACTATACGTGAGAGCACAGACTGTGCTTGCTCTTGCTCTCTGTGGCATCCCCTGCACATTGCACAGAGCCTGGCACATAGTAGGTTCTCAGTCAGTATTTTTGAATAAATGAATAGAAGCCAGAGAAAGCCAGAAGAATGGAAGTCCACAGCACTCTATGTCTGAGCAGTTAAGAATTGGGAGCTTTGCTTTACAAGTTTCAAAAAAAATATGCATTTTTGCCTTTTGAGTTGAAAGGCAAAAACTGTGAATAAATTTTTTAAAGTGTCTTTTGTTCTTATAAAAGAAATCTGGAAGAACCTGAAGCTGACACAGGCATCATTTAAGACCCAAGATGTGAAGGTGTGGGTGTGACTGTGACAGGTTGTACTTTATTAAGGGAAAAGAACTCTCTCGCATAAGGATGGAGAATGGGGTTCCGCATATATGTGAGACCATACGGTACTTGTCTTCCTCTGTCTGACTTACTTCACTTAGCATAATGCTGTCAAAGTCCATCCAGGTTGTTGCAAATAGCAAGATTTCCTTCTGTTTTATGGATTAATAATATTCCATTATGTATATACACCACATTTTCTTTATTTATCCATTGATGGACACTTAGGTTGTTTCCATATCTTGGCTACTGTAAATAGTACTGTATGAACATGGAGGGGAGATCTTTTTGAGTTAGTGTTTTCCTTTCCTTCAGATAAATACTCAGGAGTAGAATTGCTGAATCATATCAGTAATCTCTTATTTGACTGAAGTTTGACTTTTGTTGTTCTTTTAGAAAGTCAGCTGTATTTCCTGGATTATCACATATTTGAAATGTTGGTCTGTTGCCTTCACAGCTGTGTAATACTTTAACTGAGTGTAAAATTCTTTTTTTTTTTTTTAGGACACCTTTCTCTTTAATGAAATTGTTCAGATGTGCAAGGGATTACAGGCATTTGTGATCACAGTAAGTGTCCTGAGGTTGGAACCACACAACAGACCAGAAAAAAAGATGCTATAGTCTGTGCCCATTCATGCTCTTCATCCTCCTTCAATATTAATAAAATGTAATGGAGAGTCCCTACCTTTTGTTGAACTCATAATTGAGTTTTAGCATTTTAATGATTATTCTTTATGATTTGTAGGGGCCACATGGCCCATAATGCACAATTAGAGGTAAGATGCCCTTTCCAAGGTCATTGGCCCTATACAACTTTTGTAAATATGACTGGTACATTACACTTTTATTATTCAATTAGCTTCGGCAATCAGGAACTTAAGACATAATTGGATCACGTCAAGTACAGTTACATTGCACATGAATCCAAGAAAAGAATGTGATGAGTACACCACAAGTTTAATTCAGGGTTATCTAATTGTTTTATCCTAAAATACAGTTCCTCTCATCTCACTGGAACCCACACACTAAATTAAGGACTCTGGCTGCCAGAATTCATTTGTGTTCTTGGATTTTCACTTTGAAAACTTCCAAAGGAGACAAGGAATCCTGCTGATAGCAGAGTAAGCCTCAGCTATGGAAGTCAAACTGGTGATAAATATGAAGAAAACCGTATTCAGTTTTAATGAATACAAATAGCATAATGCCTGGACCAGGGGAGCCCAGGGAAATGTTCAGCTTAGTTCATGGGTGGAATTCAACAATTTTTTTTTCACACACACACACACACACTGTATTTTATTTTTACAAGAGATGGACTGACACCAAGCATTGTAAATGGATGACCACAACAAAAGCAACAACAATTGCAATTACCAAACACGAAACACACTCATACTATGTCATAATATTGACATTCAGTCCAGTAATCCTCCACTGTTACAGCTCCTTTACTTTGCAGTGAAAATTGATTTTATATGTTTTGCCTCTGAGTCCTTGTGAGATTTTTTTTTAATTCAAGCAGAAAGTCACAAAAATTATAATCATCCTCATCAGTTCACTCAGTCCCATGTAATTAATTTTTTTTCATCTTGATCTTTTGTTAGCACTTTTATGAGTTCATCAGTTTTCCGTTAGAGTTCTGAAAATGCTTATTCATTCAGTTCAGCAGTATAGTCAGTTACCAGAAACCTGTAGTTGTCAGAGTCTTTTCCATGAATTCCTTGAAGATGTGAGTGTAAAATTCTTGGGTGTTTTTGTTTTGTTTTCTTATAGTCTGTGGGCTTTGCAAGCATTGTTCCACTGTCTTCTAGTGTTCAATGTTGTTGTTTATTAATCTAAGTCAATCTAAAATTTTCTCTTATAGGTGACTTAAACCTGTTTTGCTTAAATACCCAAAGGATTCTTTCTTTATTTTTAAATGTCAGTGATTTTTACAAGTGATGCCCTGATATTGGCTCTTTTGTGTCAATTTTTTTGTTTTGGTATGCATGTAATAACACAGATTTCAATCACGTGAAAGAAAAATGGTCTGAATTAGAATAAGCTGAAAAATCCACAATTGTGTGAAATATCACATGGATTCAGCTCTGAAGTACAGAAACAAACAAGACCCAGGAGCTTAAACAAATTAGAGAAAAATTGTGTGTCTCACATAAGGAGAAGTCTGGAAGAAGGCAGCCTGGGGGCGGGGGCACAGGAGACCTGTGATCCCAGTAGGAACCCTGGCTCCCTGTAACTTTCCTTTCAACCAAACTTACCATTTGCTCTGTTTCCTATGGTCACAAGATGTCTGCTCCCTCCCAGCACCAGAGCTGCATCTTAGGAGGTCAGGAAAAGAAAGAGAAAAGGGCAAAAGACATTCACCAGCCAAGTCTCTCTGCCTGTTAAAGAACTTTCCTGAAGCCCAACTCAGAAATGTCATTGGCTTGAAGTATGTCACATGGCAATCCCTAGTTGCAAGAAAGTCTGGGAATGTGGCTTTTTCACCAGGCACTTTTGGCGGGGACGGTTCACATGCAAACTCTATTTATTTTATTTATTTATTTTTTTAACATCTTTATTGGAGTATAACTGCTTTACAATGGTGTGTTAGTTTCTGCTTTATAACAAAGTGAATCAGCTCTACGTATACATATATCCCCATATCTCTTCCCTCTTGCATCTCCTTCCTTCCCACCCTCCCTATCCCACCCCTCTAGGTGGTCACAAAGCACTGAGCTGATCTCCCTGTGCTATGTGGCTGCTTCACACTAGCTATCGGTTTTACATTTGGTAGTGTATATATGTCCATGCCACTCTCTCACTTTGTCCCAGGTTACCCTTCCCCCTCCCCGTATCCTCAAGTCCATTCTCTAGTAGGTCTGTGTTTTTATTCCTGTCCTGCCCCTAGGTTCTTCATAACCTTTTTTTTTTTCTCTTTCTGACTTACTTCACTCTATATGACAGACTTCTAGGTCCATCCACCTCACTACAAATAACTCAATTTCATTTCTTTTTATGGCTGAGTAATATTCCATTGTATATATGTGCCACATCTTCTTTATCCATTCATCTGTCGATGGACACTTAGGTTGCTTCCATGTCCTGGTTATTGTAAATAGAGCTGCAATGAACATTGTGGTACATGACTCTTTGAATTGTGGTTTTCTCAGGGTATATGCCCAGTAATGGGATTGCTGGGTCGTATGGTAGTTCTATTTTTAGTTTTTTAAGGAACCTCCGTACTGTTCTCCATAGTGGCTGTGTCAATTTACATTCCTACCAACAGTGCAAGAGGGTTCCCTTTTCTCCACACCCTCTCCAGCATTTATTGTTTGTAGATCGAATATCCAAAGTAATCTTGAGAAAGAAAAACGGAGCTGGAGGAATCAGGCTCCCTGACTTCAGACTATACTACAGTATAGTAATATTACTATACCACAGTAATCAAGACAGTATGGTACTGGCACAAAAACAGAAATATAGATCAATGGAACAGGATAGAAACCCCAGATATAACCCACGCATAAATGGTCACCTTATTTTTGATAAAGGAGACAAGAGTATACAATGAAGAAAAGACAGCCTCTTCAGTAAGTGATGCTGGGAAAACTGGACAGCTACATGTAAAAGAATGAAATTAGAACACTCCCTAACACCAGACACAAAAATAAACTCAAAATGGATTAAAGACCTAATTGTAAGGCCAGACACTATAAAACTCTTAGAGGAAAACATAGGCAGAACACTCTATGACATAAACCACAGCAAGATCCTTTTTGACCCACCTCCTAGAGAAATGGAAATAAAAACAAAAATAAACAAATGGGACCTAATGAAACTTCAAAGCTTTTGCACAGCAAAGGAAACCATAAACAAGACCAAAAGACAACCCTCAGAATGGGAGAAAATATTTGCAAATGAAGCAACTGACAAAGGATTAATTTCCAAAATTTACAAGCAGCTCATGCAGCTCAATATCAAAAAAACAAACAAACCAATCCAAAAATGGGCAGAAGACCTCAATAGACATTTCTCCAAAGAAAATATACAGATTGCCAACAAACACATGAAAGAATGCTCAACATCATTAATCATTAGAGAAATGCAAATCAAAACTACAATGAGGGGGCTTCCCTGGTGGCACAGTGGTTGAGAGTCCGCCTGCCGATGCAGGGGACATGGGTTCGTGCCCCGGTCCAGGAAGATCCCACATGCCGCGGAGCGGCTAGGCCCGTGAGCCATGGCCACTGAGCCTGCACGTCCGGAGCCTGTGCTCCGCAACGGGAGAGGCCACAACAGTGAGAGGCCCGGGTACCGCAAACAAACAAACAAACAAACAAAAAAACTACAATGAGATATCACCTCACACCAGTCAGAATGGCCATCATCAAAAAATCTACAAGCAAACTCTATTTAGTACCTAACCTCCATAACACACTAAGTTCATCATACAGAAAATAAAAATATATGTGTTTAAAAATTGATCTGAAAGAAGGAACATAATAACTGGAACAGAAATAAACAAGTCCCAAAGAAAACAACCATAACAATACTTAATTTTGGAAATGTAATTTTCCCTAATGTAATTAATTTATGTTTATGATTCATGGACTGTTCCTTAATTTTCTGCTATAATTCTGTACCATTTGTGTAACAAGCAGAAAAGTTCCTAGCTACCCTGTGCACACAGAGATTTTCTATAAATGTTTCTGCAATCAGTTTCATTTGCTTTGCCCAGGATTCACTGGTTAACTGGCAATGCCTGGATTCATCACAGGACTGATTCATCACAGGAAGCCTTGATTATCCTAATCGACTCACATGGGGGAAATACGGACGCAGTGGTTCCACAGCAGAAATTTTAGTGAATGTAAAAATGTAGGATCCATTGCGTTCCTCTGTTTCTTTCTCCAGTATTATAAAACACCTAGACTTTAATGCTTAGGCAAGGAACAGGAGCCAGCACACCGTAGGGATTCTTCTGTACGTGATTCTCTAACATTTCAACCAAATCTATTAGAAAATAACGTCTATATGGTTCACTGGTGAGACAAGGGTTATCAAAACATTATCTGTGGATTCCCTGTAAGGAAAACTGTTACTCTTTTATTAGCAGTAGCAAAAAAGCAAGGCTGTGTTCTGGCTGTTCATTCACCCCCCTTAAGCATATCAGTTCACTCTCTGGATGAGAATCAAAGATTTCTTTGTTCATTTTTTGGTACTTTTTCAAACTTTCTACAAAGAGCATGTATTACTTTTTACAATTAGGAGACATTTTATCTTACAAATCAATCCATGAAAGTCTTTATATAGAGAGTCAGGCTTTCCACTTGGGTGGCTCTGATATCTGAAGTGGAATCCAACCCTTATATTTTTGCAAGGCTCCTTGACACTCTAAACATAGAGCCCAACACATATGCTCATATGTACCAATGGAATAGGCGTTGCTGGCTCTGTCCCCAACTCTCATCCCCTCAGCGTGGCTTTTCCACGTGGGGAGAAAGCTCAAGATACATTGGACGACTGCCAGTCTTCCTTCTCCTGCCACCACCCACATCCCAGTTCTTGCTGGTGGATATTATGACCTGCATCAGAGGGCAGTAAGAGAAGACGTACAGACAGATGAGGGGGAGGGGCTTCCAGGCTTGGTCTCACACCAGCTTCTCCATCCACAGCCCCAGGACCGGCAAGAGCGCTCAGATGAGGCAGACGTGGGAGAGCAAGAAGTCCACCTCATTTCAGACGATGTGCTTCCCCGGGTGGATGCTGTCGGGCAGGGCCAGGCTGGAGGTCATTTCCCAGGCGTCCACAAAGGCCACACTGAGGTGGCAAAGGCAGGTAAGAGGAGCCGGTTCACCTGGAGGGAGAACCAGTCGCTGCCATACCCTGACTTGTAGCCGGCGTTGGCCAGTTTGATGACCACCAGAGTGCGGCGCTCCCGGGCCAGCAGCACAGCCAAGGCAGCCCAGATTCCTGCCAGTCGTTGCACAAAGATGGACAGAGGGAAGGTGGTGAAGTGGCCGCCCAGGGTCAGCACCACCACGGTGTGAGGGCCCCCAGCCAGGCCCCCCAGTTCCCGGACCACAGAGTGCAGGGCGGCCACAGATGTGCAGAGGGAGCACAGGGGCCAGCTGTGCGCGGGTCAGTGCCGCACTACATGCCCCAGGCTGTGTCCACGGCCATCAGAGGACCCGTCTCATACGTGGTGTGTAGATCCACCGGCTTCAGGGCTGCGCGGAGGACGAGAGAGGAGGTTTAGGGATTAATATCGGACCGTGCGCCATCCTCTTGACTGAAATACAAATTATGGTCCCCATTTCCCAGGACGTAAACCTTCTCCCTAAAGCCTAGGGCTGCCCCCACTCAAGTTTTCTAGGTTGCCAAGGATCTCCCTATTATCCATCCAAACACCTGTTCAGTTTGCTTTTAATTCTCTGGCGTTTGATTTCCATAAGCTGGTTGGCCTCTTCCGAAACCTTCCTTTCTTGCCTTCTGTAACACTACATCATTCTGTTCCTTTCTCCCTTTCTGGTCATTCTTTGCTCAGTTGTTTCTAGCTCTGTGTCAGGGCACACAGCTGAGTGAACATACTGGGTTTCAGGACGCTCTGGCGTGAGGCTGGTCAGCATTGGGCAAGGACGTAAACTGGGCAACCCAGAATCTCTAGCCTGGGGCAAGTCTTCATCCAGGGGTGGCTAAAGGGCACCAGTAGATGAATCCAAGTTGGAGAGCTCAGTCCGAAAGGAGGCTTCAGAGAGCGACAATACACAGCTAAGAAAGGAGAGGGTTCCCAAAGGAAAATCAATGAGACAAAATGCTACAGGGGGCCGGAGAGACTGAGAACTAGAAATAGGTCTTCAGACTTGGTAACTAGGAGGTCGCTGGCAATGTTCTAGATTAGGGAGAGCAAATCGGTCCTGCCCTCTCCCCTCACGGCTACTCACAGGGCACGGTGTCCCACAGATACTCTCACCACTGCCAGAGCGTGGAGCCCTCCATCATGTGGACGATGTGGCCAGCCAGGCAGCCCAGGATGCTGTCAGCAGCGGAGAAAGAGCAGCCAGAGCAGGACAGCAAGTGCCACATGTTTTGGTGGTAGAATCCGGAGGGCTTCAGGCCTGGGATCCCAGGGTGGCATGGTTGTTGAGGGGACAGAACTGTAAGCAATTGTTTGTGAGCAAAACAGTCAGTGAGTACACGAGAGGTTCATGCCGCGGCCTGGAGTCAGGACTGCCTTTCCTACCAACCCTGGTGCCACTTACCCAGACTCCTGTTGTTCTCCTCTGCCACCCAGATTGGAGAAATGCCCAGAGGGAGGGCCTTGTCTGTCAACATTCCTGAAGAGGAACCAGTGGGCAAGAGAGGAATATGTGATGAGAAGGAATCCTGGACTGAGGTGAAAGATGGGTTCTTGGAGGAAAGGAGGTTCTCAATGTCAAGGGCATCTGTCCTGTGTCGGGGCTCCTGGGAGAGAGCAATATAGGGGGCCTAGGGAGGGATTGGAAGCTGGAGTTCAGGGATCCTGATTCTTTGAATTTCATGGTCTCAGGGATTTCGTCAGTGCAGAAAGCAGAACTGTTTTAAAATATATCCAGGACTTTGGTTTAATTCAGGTCTGGTGAGGCCAACAGATCAGGAGACAGTTGCCATTGAAGAGATTGTGTGTTACTCACAGTTCCTAAATGGTGGAGGGTGGGGGGCATGGCACACCATGCAGAGCCACGTGGGGAAGCACCAGGGCTGGTCAGGAGGCACAAGGATCCGGCGGAGAATGTGGGTGAAAGCCTTTATTGTGGTTTTCACAGGAAGCGATGGGCAAGGAAGGGTAAGCAGCTGCGCAAGCTTAGGTTGGGATAGTTTGAATAATTTCAGTGGGCCCTGGGCCATAGAGGTGGTCTTCAGTTACCTAGTTCCTTGCTCTGGCGTGTCGGGGCAGCTTCAAGAGCCTGGTAAAAGGAGGCAGGGTGGCCAGGTGGCCTCAGGATGGGGTGGGTTGCATATCAAAGCTGTACTCAAGACAAGTTGTTTGCTCTCTCTGGGAGTCAGCTAGCCCAAGATGTCAAAGCATCACCAAATACAGAAAATGAGAAACACAATTAATACAAGAAGGTGCTTGGAGCCTTTTTTTTTTTTTTTTTTTTTTTGCGGTACGCGGGCCTCTCACTGTTGTGGCCTCTCCCGTTGCGGAGCACAGGCTCCGGATGCGCAGGCTCAGCGGCCATGGCTCACGGGCCCAGCTCTGCAGCATATGGGATTCTCCCGGACCGGGGCACGAACCCGTATCCCCTGCATCGGCAGGCGGACTCTCAACCACTGCGCCACCAGGGAGGCCCTGCTTGGAGCCTTTTACAAGAAGTTTTAGCTCTACTGTTCGTCTCACCAAGCCCACTGCAGTTGGACCTTCACTCCCACCAGAAATGGCAACATCCAGTGTCACTTCTCAGCCTTTGTCATCCCTGCATCAGCCCCATGATCACTCCCTCCTCCCTGAGACTCGCTCTTTGCCTGGTTGCCAGGGCGCCTCACTCTCCTGGTAGCCCCTTTTACGAGCCCCCTTCCCCCCAGCCTCTTGATACTGGAGGGTCCAGGCTCAGCCTTTGCTCCTCTTTTCCAGTCACACTCCCTCCCTTGGTGGTCTCGCTCGGCCTCCGGACTTTAACTTCCACAGTTAGATCTCCAGCCCTGACTTCTCTGCCAAATTCCAGATTTGTGTATGTATCAGCATCTCTGCTTGATGTCTGACACACATGACCAAACTCCCCGCCTCCACCCCTGCCTCACCTGTACCTTTTCCCCTTTAGCAGATGGCAACTCTATCCTTCAGGTGAGCAGGCCTCAAACCCTGCAGTCATCCACCGGTTCTCTCTCTTTGGACCATTCTGTCTCTCAGGACATCCTGTGGGCACTGCCTTCAGAATATATCCAGAAATGAATCACTTTAGAAACCTCTGCTGCTCTAGCCCGAGGCCAAGGCCTCCTGTGTTTCAGTCTCTCTGCTTCTCCCAGTGACATCCTTGGCCAACTGTCTCATCCCCTTACAGTCTTTGCTCAAATGTCACCTTAATGAGTTCTACCCTGACCCCCTGCTTAACACTGCATCCTGTCCCCACACACTCCTAATCCTTACCTCCTCTATATTTAAGAATTTCCATAGTACATATCTCCTTCTAACATCCTATGTAATTTACTTATTGTTATGTTTACTGTTTATCATCCCTTCCTCCAGTCATATGTAAGCTTTATGAGGGCAAGGTCCTTGTCTGTCTGTTCACTGCCACATCCCCAGGGTCTGCAGCAGGACCACGCATGTAATAGGTGCTCATGTGCATTTACTGAATGAAGGGACAGACTGATTGAAGAGGTTGAGTCCTAGAAGGAGAGGGGAATTTGCTTTTGGGGGGAAGGGGAGAGAATATTCCTGTACTCTGGAAAGATGCTGAGTGTGGCCCGCCCTAGGACTGTTGGGGCTCTGGTGCCCCATAGAGGTGACAGAGCTTCGGGAGCAGGTGAAGGATGATCCTGGAGCCCAAAACCACACAGGCTTGGACAGTGGGCACTTTGGGGTGACAAGCATGACAGAAGACTAAGGAAAGATCCCTGATGGTCAGGGGGTCAGTTCCTTTGCAGGACCCTAGGCAAGGGAACCCTTCCCACCAGCCCACTGCAGAGGTCCTCAGAATGGGATTAAAGTTGATGTAAAGAAAACACCTGACCTTGGGATTGCAAATCCACGTCCACTACACACTTGCACATGTGTGCTTATCTGTTCAATGCCTGTCTTCAATCGGCGTGCTATTAGCTCCTGAGAGATGGAGCCATGCTGCCCTGCTCGCCTGTCCCCAGGACCTCCAGGGCTTTGGACAGTGTCTGGCACAGAGAAGGGGTTGGGGGAGGGGCTCAACGGCAGCAAAGGCCTGAGATCAGATTATAAGAGCCGACAGAGCCTGCTGTGCTGTCCCTGATGTAAGCACGTAGCATACATTAACTTATTTATTCTTCACTACAACTCGACAAGGGAGGTCCTAAAGTTATTCCTGTCTACAAATGAGATACCGGAGGTGCAGAGAGGTTACGTAACTTGCCAGAGATCCCATGAATAGAAGCTGGAACATAGTAACAGGTGGAGCAGGGATTTGAACCCAGGCCGTCTTGCTCCAGAGGTAGCTGGGCTTTACCTCCGAGCAACATCCTGAGATGGCTCCTGTACTGAATCTTAGATTTATTTCCAATTGACCAGTGCCAAAAGGATGTGTGGTTCTTTTTTCCTGACCAAAGGGAGCATAAGAATTGGTCTGGAAAGAACCAGGTTTCCTGGTGCTGAATCCTCACATTGGAAGTAAATGTTGTGGAAATTCACCAGTTGATGCTGAGAGCCTCTGGAGAGGCTCTGGTGGAGCTGGCACCTCGGGGATCTTCAGCTCAGCTGCCTCAGTGCTTCGAGCCAGCCAGCCAGCACCTCCGGTCCTCCCAGCAGCAGCCAGTGATAACTTCCATGCTCTCTGGGGCCACAGAGCAGCATCCCTCCCACCTGACCACCTCTGCCTCTCCCCGCAGCCCCTTCTCCCCCTTCATCTGCAGAGGGGGTGTCCCTCCATCTCTGCCCTGCCCCTACCCAGCCATCCCCGGGACCCAGTTTTTACCTCCTTCCCCTACTGTCTCTGCTGGAGACCAGATGCACCTATCTTTAAAAATGTCTCTTTCCTCCCTGGGGTCTCTCTAGCCCTCGTCCTGCCTCAGATCCCAGGGGCAGTAAGTAGGGCTCACTGCCAGCCAGCCTGGTTTCACTGTCTCCTCCCCATCACTCCCATTCTTGCTTCCCTGGGACCGAGGACAATTCTCAGCTTTGGTTTTGCTTGGCTTCTAGGCTGCGATCTCTGCTCCCTTCTCACTCAGTGGGGTCACATCCATCCTCCTTACTCCTCAGCCACACATCCTGGTGATTTCTAAATTGATATCTCTCCTTGCAGGGACCGTCAACACAGCAGAGGGACCAGGACACTTCTCTTTGGCCAGAGGTCTGTGGTTCTCCTTCAGGCTTCAGCTCAACTGTCACCTGCCCTGATCACCATATGCCAAGTAGGTTGCCCTTTCTCCATGTCCTCAAACCACTCGGTGTGTGCTACAGTTAAGCACTCACTACAGTGCTTGTTTTAAAAGGTTCCATGTCCCCTCACTGAAAACTTGTAGAGGGCAGGAATGCCAACTATTACATAAAAATTGTCAGCACTTAACGTGAGACCTGGTATATATTAGGTGCTCAGGAGACATGTTTAATAGAAGTGAATAGATGAATGATAAGAGTAGGCGCTCAGGCAGAATAATCCCAGGGACCTGGGTTCAGGGGGGTCAGGGCAGACATCCCAGACAACGCTGCGTCTCTTACCGTGCCAGCAGGGCCTCCTTGCATGGTGTGGTCACGTTCCAGTAACGTCCGCTTGAATGTCTCACCAGTGGGTCGCAGGACAGCGTGGGGAGTCGAGCACAGAACCAGAGCTCACCCGAATCGTCATCCCTCTAGTGACAGGTGAACTCTTCCTCCCCAATTAACAGGGGGTTAACATTGCTAGTCACAGTTTCTTCGTATCCTGTGGGTCCCCGGAAATAGCCCATGAAATCAACTGTGGCCCACTGGTCTCTCCAAACCCCCGCAGAACCCACACTGCCTCGCTGGAGTGGATCAGCCGCACTTGCACCTGGGCCTGCCCAGCCCAGAGCAGGGGGAAGGTCAACAGGTATGTCCCATTCTCCAGATCCTTGACATCTCTGAGGCCGCCTGCCTTCAGGTCAGGTCCCAGCAGCTGTGCCCGAAACAGATCCGCACCGTGGGTCTTGGGCCTGCCCTGGTGGTCTCTGGCGATGGGGACGGCCTCCAGGTAGCCTCCCAGGGTGTAGCTGGTCTGGGCAGGATTCCTCAGGTGGTAGGTGGAAGTCTGGGGGCTAGTGGAGGCCAAAAGGTTGCCCCCATCTCCTGGGGTCAGAGGCCAGTGCAGAAAATGGGTCAGGTCTGAGAACTTCTGGGGGAGAGAGCCTGAAGATCTGTGGGCAGGGTGGGGCCCTGGGGCCGGAGGGACGGCGCCGTCAGGCCAGGACAGCCTGATGTAGAAGATCTGTGGGCAGAGCCAGAAGAACCCATCAGTATTTGTGTCTCTTCTTCTTCTGGGAAGAAGTTCTCAGTTCACCAAACTTAGTGTCTGGTGGGTCTCAGGCAGAAATCCCACCTGCCCTGCATCATGCTGCTGCTGCCCCGAAGCTGGTGTCTGAGCTACCATCACACACATCTGCAGACACCATCTCATGTTTATTTTGTATTTTTTCTAATATTTATTGAAGTATGGTTGATTTATAATATTACATTAGTTTCAGGGATACAACATGGTGATTTGATATTTTTATAGATTATACTCCATTTAAAGTTATTATAAAACACTGGCTATATTTCCTGTGCTGTACAATACATCCATGTAGCTTATTTATTTTATACATAGTAGTTGTAACTCTTAATCCCCTCCTCCTGTCTTGCCCCTTCTCCCACTTACCACCCTGTGTTTAAAATCCTGTGTTTGTGAGTTTTGCTAAATTCCCACGGACAATAAATAGTATTTCTGGCTCCTGGCGCCTGCTAGCTCCTGCCCCACCTTCTGCTCACCCCAGACGCACACACTCTTGCTGCCACCAGAGGAAGCTCTCCCCACCCTTTACAAGTCCTTCTTCTCTCTCTGGACTCCAAAACCCAGACTGAATCCCGCTTTCCCTTCCTGTTTCCTCTTTCTACAAATGACCTCTACCATCTCCATCCTGGATTTAGAAGGAGGATTTCTTTTACACACAGAAGCAGGAGCTGGAATCGATGGAATTAGACACTTGGGGCCCCGGGGTTTCCCTGCACAAGAGGCAAAAGGAGAGAGACAAACAGATGAAGGGGGTTTTGGGATGTTGTGGGCCGTCGCTCCAGGTCTCTCTAGGCCCCCAACAAAAAGCCAGGTCTCAGGTAAGCACAAACCTAAGTGGGCCTTGCCTCATGGGAAACAAACGTATGGTTCAAAAGCATAGCACAAATGCTCAGCAGTTCCTCCCAGGGAAGGAAGTTAATCCAGTCTGATGGCCCACCAGCATCTGATGGTCTCTAGCATTTGCCTACCCTGCACCTAGTTTGTTCTCTGACTACATCTTAGTGTCAAGAAACTTGACCCCCTTGCTCAATGTTTCCTAATAGCACAGAGAGTAGGTGTTGTATACATACTCCTGGCCGTTTGACCCTCCTGGGTCTCGCCAGGGCACAGGGGATGCCCAGATGCCTCTCCTTACATATTTCCTGGATAAAATCAACATAAGCAGGAAGAAAGATTCAGAAGGTACATCAGGAAGGGAGAACTGGTCCAGAGGGGGAGGGGCAGGTGGTGATATTTCCTTCATGCAGATCATTGAGACTTGTCACGGAGAAACTTAATTAAGCCCCTGGAATTTGAACATATCTAAGTCACTTTCTTTGAGTTGTAGTTTGTGACTGAGAACTGGGAAGGCTACCATCTTTCCAGGGACCTGTGTGCCATGGGGCCAAGAGGCTTGTGCAATTGAGGAATGAGACATGATGTCGGGGAGTCCCACAGAGACCACCGATGGCTCTGGGAGTGGCTTGGGATTGAGCCTTTCATGCACAGGGCCTGTTGGAACCACCACCCTTTCATCAAGCCAATAGTCGGTGACTGTGATCAGTCACCAGGAAGGAATGCCATCTCACTCGGGTTAGTGACGGGGACGAGGCTGTCTACTTTTCCTTCTCTTAGTTTCCCTTCCCAACGTTGAAGGGGAAATAGAGGGAAGAGGATGAGGGAGGTATGTGCGAGCAGAGCACGCCTCACGCCCAACTCCAATCAGCTGGGGCCTTGGCTGAACGTGGCAAGAGGGACAGAAGGAGAAGGGAAGGAGTAGAGGAGGAGAGCTTGGCACTGGGTATGAAGCTGAAGTGTAAAATAAATAGAACTGGGTTTTAGAGAACAAAATCAACTGCTTTCATAACTGAAATTGACTTGAAATTTATGGAATTAGGCTCAGATGTGATTAAGGAAGCCAGGGAAAGGACAGCATCCAGCATACATGGTTCATAGCAGCAAGTGGAAGAATTAAAATTGTATTAAGTTTATACTTCAGCAGGGTCCTCCCTAAGCTGGTTGTAAGTGCTTTCATTAACATGGGCCTAGTAATTGATGGCTTCAGCCTTGCAGATGGATTTTTTTTTTTTTTAAAGAAGATGTCGGGGGTAGGAGTTTAGTAATTTGTTTATTTATTTTTGCTGTGTTGGGTCTTCGTTTCTGTGCGAGGGCTTTCTCTAGTTGTGGCAAGCAGGGGCCACTCTTCATTGCGGTGCGCGGGCCTCTCACTATCGCAGCCTCTCTTGTTGCGGAGCACAGGCTCCAGACGCGCAGGCTCAGTAGTTGTGGCTCACGGACCCAGTTGCTCCACGGCATGTGGGATCCTCCCAGACCAGGGCTCGAACCCGTGTCCCCTGCCTTAGCAGGCAGACTCTCAACCACTGCGCCACCAGGGAAGCCCTTGCAGATGGATTTTAATTGCATGGGCTTCAGCAAGCCAAAACCTGGGCACCTGCTTTGACTTTGATCTAAGAATATGCTCCTAAAACTGGGGTTAGAGTACCAAGACAAGAGGGTATATGGTTTTGTTTGTTTTTATTTCAGAGTATACCTCCTTCACCCAAGTCAGCTTGAGGGGGTTCACCTGTCTAGGGAGAGATTAGGAATGCAAAGAAAAAGATGACACATAAAGGCCATAATGAAGAAGAGGAAAATGGACGAATCTTAAAACCACATTAAAATATTAGAAGCTTATTTGAAGCATTTCGAAATGATTAGGGAACAATGGAGAGAAACGTAATGCCAGAGATCAACCCTCTTCTACAAAGAAAGATGTGACACAGAGAAATAACACACATTACTCAAATAATGGAAAATTCAAAAGCAGAAGACTAACACTAACTGTGTTAGTTAGGAATTGCTTTTGGCTGGTAGTAACAGGTACTAACTTCAGTGGCGTGAGCAAAGAAAGGTTTGTTTTTCTCACAATGAGTGTCTGGTTCAGTGTCTTAAGGATGTCAGGGCAACATCTCTGTGATTCTCTTGGCACTTCTCTCATGGTCCCAAGAAGGCTGCTGGAGCTCCAGCCATCATATTCACTTTTGGAGCAGCAGGAAGAGGAAAGGCAGAGCACCAAAATAGCTTTTAAAATCCCACCCAACAACTTCTGTTTGTAAATCGTTGACCCCTCTTGCCTGTGATGGAGTCTGGACATAGAGTCTTCCCCCTTTTCCCTGATGGAAACATTACCCAGGTTTGAGTTTAGGAGTTAGTAGGGAAGAATGGGAGCATATTTCTAAAATGAGGCAAAAGCCTTGGAGCTACAAGATGTAGTTCAGGGATCTGCTGAAGGTGAAATTAATGGGGCTGAGAGAGAAACTACCCCCAGGAGGCATATTTCATGGAACAAAGCAATTCTCTGCAAGAAGCAGTGGCCGCAGCCTTTGAGCAGAGCACAGAAGGTGCCTACACACAAGACATGGTGATGTATTCCTCTCTGTTCTGCCATTTGCAGAACCCACACCTTATGCAGCAATTGGATGTCTGGACCATGGAACTTGGGGAACAGGAAATTAAGATGTTTTAGACAGACATGACATGGGTAAGATGGGCCCCTCAAGTAAGATCTGATGATGAGGGTTTTGTTATTGCACATTTCCACATTTTTCAAAAAGAAGGGAATGTCCCACACCCCATCCTCTGGAAAAGGAGGCAGCACGCAGAGGTGGATTTACCCTATAATTGTACGCAATCACTCTCCGTGGGAGAAATCACTCTCGGTGGGAGAAATTTCCCAGTGAAATTTAGGTTCATAGGTTGTAGGTGTTGGACAACCAGTGCAGACCAGCTGGTGATCGGGTAAGGCTGAACCTGAGAAGCTTTCCTCTTCTTTCCCTCTTCACCTGGCTTCAGCCACCTCTGAAGTTCAACTCCAGTCTTCGGCAAAACCAGAGACTGGATTGTATTCAGTACTGGGCTCTGGGAACATTGTTTTCTGGGCTAACTGCTCGAAGGGGTGGGAATTTGCTATCATTTTCTAACTTTAGGGAGTATGAGTCTGGTGCAGTGATAATTTTGGAGTCCTGTTGACTCTGGAACTCCTTCTTGTCCTTCTCTCTTCCTCCATCTCTGAACTCTCAGGGCTGGTGTACGTGAGGCAGTGATTCTGTATAAGTGTGTCTCTCGTGCAGATCCAGACTTTCCTGCAGGTGGGTTTCCTGAGGTCTAGACTTGGAGAGGGTGTTTGTGACAGACACTGTTGGTTGCCTATCCAAGATCCCATTTTCGTTTGGAGCAGAATGTAGCCAAAGGTGATACGTTATTATCATGCAATATATTATTATTGGTCTCAGCCAGTCATGACAGTCACATCCCACACTTTCCCAGTCTTCTTGGGAGTTTCTGAGTTCCAATAAGATGTAAGGAGGGGTCTGATGAGAAATATCAGGGTCAGCTTTCACTCACCTAATAAAAAGGACCAATGAAGCTGGTTGCTGCCCCTATTTTATTTACACCTGGGATGTGGATTCAGTGTGTGGCAATGCATCAACCTTCTCGAGATAAGAAAGGAAAGGCCATTTCAAATCTTGTTTCTCCTCCACCGCCCACATACTTCTGGTGCTGGGTGTCATAAGAAACATTCATATTGCGATAGGACCTCTGGCTGTCTCTTCATTCCATGATGCTGAGTTGGCACAGTGTGGGGTAGGAGTATTCCTGGAAGCTGTTTCTATACTGAGACATTTAGCTGTAACTGAACTATACACAGGAATGACTGAAAACCACATTATATCAAAACTAAATGTTCTGGGAGGGAGGGAGACGCAAGAGGGAAGGGATATGGGAACAGATGTATATGTATAACTGATTCACTTTGTTATAAAGCAGAAACTAATAAAATAAATAAATAAATAAATAAAACTAAATGTTCCTCAACTCAAATTCCCCTTATCAGGCTCTAAAAAAATGCCTGTGACCACTCCAACATCATCTGACATGGAGGAACTTGTAATAGATACATGACCTTAACAGATTGAGGTTGAAATATTTTACCGTTGTAACTTTTACAAAAGCACATGACATTACTAATGCCCCTCCCAGGGCCTTGAAAGGGATCCTTGCAAGGGAAGGACTCTGAACCATAAGCCTCACTGGCCTCTTGACAAATATACCTCAGGTGGTAACCACAGCAATGCCCACTCTGCCCCTAGCTGACTGCAGTGTGAGGTACCATAATTTATAAGACACATCTCAATTTCAGAGATGTTCAAATGTGAAAAGATGCATATCCTAGAATTAACAGAATATGGTATTTGCAACATATTTCATAAACAAAGGATTAATATCCAGACAATAGGAGGCATGGCTACAAGTCAACATGAAAAAGACAAATAGTCCAGCAGAAAGATAGGCACAGTGTATGAACAGGCTAATTTACAGAAAGGGAACTATAAAAAGAAAATAAACATCAGAAAAAAAGGCTTGGGACTTCCCTGGTGGCGCAGTGGTTAATAATCTGTCTGCCAATGCAGGGGTCACAGGTTCAAGCCCTGGTCCAGGAAGATCCTGCATGCCGTGGAGCAACTAAGCCTGTACGCCACAACTACTGAGCCTGTGTGCCACAGCTACTGAAGCCCACACGCCTAGAGACCATGCTCCACATGAGAAGCAACCGCAATGAGAAGCCTGCCCACCACAACAAAGAGTAGCCCCCGCTCGCCGCAATTTAAAAAAGCCCACACACAGCAACGAAGACCCAACGCAGCCATAAATAAATAAACAAACAAACAAACAAACAAACTTATTTTTAATAAAAGGCTCAACTATGGTAGTTATATGATCTAGGAATAGTTTGGCTGCAAATTACAGAAAACCCAATATCCAGTGGTTTAAGAATTATGCCCTTATTTTTCTCACATAACAAGATCTCCAGGAGTAGGGCATCAAGGGCTAAACATATATATTAACTCTAGGAGATTTTTTGTAGGTTTCTTGGGTGTTTCTACGTAGAAAATAATGTCTTCATGAAAGTTTTATTACTTCCTTTCCAAACTGTACACTTTTTTTTCCCTTTCCTTATTGCACTGGCTAAGACTTACAGTACAATGTTGAGGAGGAGTGCTGAGAGCAGATGTCCTTGCTGTGTTCCTGATCTTTGGGGAAAGATTTCAGTCTTTCACCATTAAGAATGATTAAGTAAGCAGGTTCATCTGTACCATTTTTCTAGCTTCCACATATATGCGTTAATATACGATATTTGTTTTTTTCTTTCTGACTTACTTCACTCTGTATGACAGTCTCCAGGTCAGTCCACGTGTCTACACATGACCCAGTTTCATTCGTTTTTATGACTGAGCAATATTCCATTGTATATATACACTAATATGTATAAAATAGATAACTAATGAGAACCTGCTGTATAGCACAGGGAACTCTAATTAGTGCTCTGTGGTGACCTAAATGGGAAGGAAATCCAAAAAAGAGGGGATTTATGTATACATATCGCTGATTCACTTCGCTGGACAGTAGAAACTAACACAACCTTGTAAAACAACTATATCCCAATAAAGAAAAAAAGAATGATTAAGTAGATTCTCTATATCAGCTAAAGTAAGTTCCCTTCTATCTGAATTTTGCTAAGACTTTTAGTCATGAATAGATGTTGAGCTTCATCCAGTGCCTTTTCTCCATCTATTGAGATGATCATCTATTTTTTCTTTCTTAGGCTTTTAATATGGTGAATTATACTTATTGATGTTTGAATGTTGAATCAGCCTTATACACATAGTGTAACCCCACTTGGTAATGATGTATTCTCCCAGGAAGATTTTTTAAGTACAATTCAATTTCCACAATAGATATAGGGTTATTCATGTTGATATTTCTTTTTGAGTTATTTTTTATTGTTTTTGTCTTTCAAGAAATTTGTCAATTACATCAAAGTTATAGAATTTATTGGCTTAAATTTATCTCATTATTATTTTAATATCTGTACAATATGTATTGATGACACCTCTTGCATTCCTGATATAGATAATTTGTGTCTTTTTTCATGATTATTTTGTCTAGGGGCTAATCAATTGTATTGATCTTCTCACAGAACCAGCTTTCAATGAATTGATTTTCTATATTTTTCTGTTTTATATTTTATTTATTTCTGCTCTGATTTCTTTTCCTTCTACTTACATAGGGTTTAATTTGATCTCCTTTTTCTAGTTTCTTGAGGTAGAAACTGAGTTCATTGATTTGAGATCTTACTTTTCTGACAAAGACATTTAATACTTTACATTTCCCTCTGAGTGTCCCCTGCAATTTTAATAGGTCTGGTTTAATTTTCCTTCCATTCAAAATACTTTCTAATTTCCTTTCAGATTTCTCCTTTGACCCATTGGGTTATTAAGAAGTGTGTTATTTTGTTTCCAAATATTTGAGAATTTTTAAGAAATCTATCTGTTATTGATTTCTAATGTATTTCAATAGTGGCCAAAGAACATAACCTTGTGTTATTTGAAACATTTTAAATTTATTAAGGCTTGTTTTATGATCCAGAACACAATCTGTTTTGCTGAATGTTCCATGTGTATTTGAAAAGAATGTGTATTCTGCTGCTGTTCTGTGGGGTGTTCTATAAACGTATATTAGGTCAAGTTGTTTGATACTATTTTTCAAGTCTTCTGTACATTAACTTATCTTCTGTCAAGTTGTACTTTCAATTATTGATAGAGGGGTACTGAAACCTCTGACTAAAATTGTGAATTTGCCTATTTTTCTTTGAAGTTCTAGAAGTTCTTGCTTCATGCATTTTGAAATTCTGTTATTAGGAGCATATACAGTTAGGTTTGTTATGTCCTCTTGTTGAATTGATCCTTCTAATGTTATGAAATAACTCCCTTTATCTCTCTAATTCTAACCCAACACCTCAGGGTCTATTCTAGTCTTCTCCTTTCCATATTGGTAACTCCTTCAACAATGAGGAACTGGCTTCTCATTATCCTTAATGCATTTACTTACTTGCTTAATCTCCCTGGAAATTGGAAATTAAACCAATTTCCTAAACTTTTCCTGTTCTTCCCCAGCTGCCACCCTTCTTAACTGCCTTCCTGCATAATCTCCAATCTCTACTACATTAGCTGTGTGATGTGATTTATAAGACATATATAAATTTAGATAGTTATAAATATATATAATATATATATACACACACACATACGTACATACATTATATATATATATATATATATATATTTGGGAGTTCACAGCTCCCCAAACCCTTGGAATTTCCTAACTGTTGAGAATGATAAAGGTGTTTTTTGTTATGTGAATGAGGTGACTTTTGGAAGCACCTAAGGATAGGGGCTGGTTGCCAGGAGAACCAACCAAGTGATTAGAGGGTTGGGATCCATCCCACCCTGATTTCTGGGCAAGGGAGAGGGACTTGAGCTTGACTCAGCCACCATTGGCCAATGATTTAGTCAATCATGACTATGTAATGAAGCCTCTGTAAAAAACCAAAAGGACAGCTTTTTGGTCCTTTTCCAGAGAGCTTCTACCCTGGAGAATCAGAATGCTTCCATGTGCCACCAGGTGGGGTCCCAAGCTCCATGAGGACAGAAGCTCCTTTGTTTGGGACCTCACCCCGTATATGTCTTCATCTGGCTATTGATTCCTATCCTTTAATATCCTTTTATAATAAATAGGTAACCTAGTGAGTAAATGGGTTTTCCTGAGTTCTGTGAGCTATTCTGGCAAATTAATCGAACCCGAGGAGGGGGTCATCAGAACCTCCCGTTTGTAATTTGTAGCTTGGAAGCCTGCGACTGACATCTGAAGTGGAGGGTGGTCTTGTGGGACTGAGCCCTTCACCTGTGGAATCTGATTCTATCTCTGGGTAGGTAGTATCAGAATTGAGTTGAATTCTCAGACACCCTTCTGGTGTCTGAGAATTCCTTGTTGGAGGTATGGGGAACCCCCCCTCCCCTGTCAAAGTTGGAAATTGGGTCTGGAAACCCCTATTCAAGCTGCCACACCACTTATCCACTTTCCTTACTCAGTCTTGCCCGAAAAACCTTTTGACTGAATTATTCAGGAAGGAAGAGAGGTGTACTTCTTAAAGTGATCCTGTTATTCATTCTGTAGATCTGTTACTGTGAATGTATCTAGATAGTATTTCCCTACTGTTAACCATTCAGAAAATATCTTTTAAAATCCTATGCAACCTAAGGGATGTCTCAGAAAAAAACAGTAAGTAACTAGTGTAGGCACACCAGTGTATTCAAGCTTGCGAGAAGGAAATCACATATCTAAATCTCCTAGCACACACTAGGTACTAGATACTTGACACACTAGATACTTGACAAATGTGAATTCCCATTCCCCCTTAATTAGATACAGCTGATATATAATGAGCCCCTACTATGTTCTAAGCACTGGCCATACGGAGATGAATGGCCCTGCCAAAGGTAACAGACAGGAAATAAGTGCTTATAATACAAGGTGATATGTAATTAATAGGGATTTCAGGTAAACTCATCTGTAAGGATGACATCAATTTCACTGAAGAGAGAGAAAGAGGAAGGGGGAGAGAGAGAGAGATAAGTGAGAGGAGGTGTGTTAGAGGCAGATATTGGATTCTAACAGGTATAGGACAGTAGGTGAAGGAACTGAATTTCACCTCAGTATGGAACCACCTGGTTGATGGGGAGAAAGCGAAGAGGTCAGAGAACAGGTCCTGGGATACAACAGGATTTACAGAGGCCAGAGGGTTGCAGGAGGAGAACACAAGCTCAGGGCAGGGTGGCCTGAGGGCTTATGGCTCTATAGTCAATCATGAAATGCCATCTCTTGGGATAATCTCTTCCTCTGCCAGGGTCATGACCCTTAGGTGTACACTCTAGTCTGAGATAGCACTTCTCTACTGAATTCCTATCTCCTATTCTCTGAGAGAGATCTGAGTTTTACTAGAAAACAACAAAGGATGTTCAAGAAAAGTTCTCAGTTTTACCAGAACAAGTCACAGCAATAACATAAACTTATTCCAGGCTAAATGGTGAACAGTTTAAGCTAATGCTCAGAAAAAGGAGCTTTAGAGGCAACTCAGTTTGAAGACAATTGTTAACTGCTTAACATAAGTGATTTGTCCTTTGTAAACACATAGATTTATATCTTTTCTTTCTTTCTTTTTTTTTTTTTTTACTATTTTCCCCACTATTTATTCCTGGTAAAGCTTTTTTTTGGAGAATTCAACTTAAAAAAAAATATTTTTTGGCCACGCCATATGTGGGATCTTAGTTCCCTGACCAGGGATTGAACCCACGCCCCCCTGCAGTGGAAGTGCAGAGTCCTAACCACTGGACTGCCAGGGAATTCCCAAGAATTCAAGTTTTTTTCAGCAGAACCAAGGGGAAAAGGAAAATTTTACATATGCAGCAAGGTAGGCAGAAGGAGCAGGTTGTCCTTAGAGACAAGGTATGAAGGTAACAGTGGTCTTCTCAGTTTTAAGAACTGGAAAGGAGCCAGGTAAGCTGGAGCAGAAATGTAACAACTTAGGGAAAGAGAAAGCATGGACAGCTTAGGTTTCTGCCTTCCCCTCAAACAAACTCTTTTGGGCTAGTGTTTTGGACTTGTTTAAAGCTACCCCTATCTGATAGAATGTGCTCATTCTCTCTCTAAGAACTTGTCCCACCATGACACCACCTAGATTAGAAACAGGAAAATGGAATGACAAAATGGAGAGCTTCCCTCAGCCTCCTCCATCTAGATGAAAGTAACTGTTTCAAGTTCTGTGATGGATAGGACAAGTGGAAAGAAGTGTACTTACACAAATTGCAATAACTGATCCCACAGCCACAATCTTGTGCCACTTGAACTGTCTGATGAAAAGGTCTGTGGAAGCTTGGAGTTGTTTATTAGACATCTGGTATGTGACCAAGACCCTAGGTAGATAAAAGTGTAAAATCAAAAGGAGTGATGTCATAAACATAATGCAATGAGAGTTTCCTACCATTTCCCCATCAAAGAACATCAATTCTCTGACATCACCTATGGCTGAGAGGGCTTTTGTAGAAGTTTGGGTGTTCAGTGAAGAAGTTCCAGCACACAATTGGGGCAGTTATGATCCAGCAATTCTATTCATGTTTACAAAAACATACATGAGAATGTTCACAGCAGCCTTATTCATAATATTCCCAAATTAAAGGAAAAAAATATCCACCAGTGGAAGAATAGATAAGCAAGTTTGGGTTTTTCGTACGATTGAATACCACTCAGCAATAAAAAGAAAACAACTACTGATAAATCCAACAACATGAATGAATTGCAAAAACATCAGGTTGAGTGAAAAAAGAAAAACACAAAAGATTCATTTTATATGATTCTTTTAATAAGAAATGCCGGAGTCCAGCTCCAGCGAGTCCAGGGATACCCAAGGGATGGATAGTGTCGGCGAAGGAAATAAATCTATTACACTTCTTAAAGTATCAGCATCGCATGTCTCTCTCTCCTTTATTATTTACAGTCACAGATTTATATATTGTAGTTGATTACATTACCAGGTACGTGACCAAACAATCTTACCACAATCTGACCTCAAAACGTTCTATAAAGATTTAAAAAAAAAAAATCCCCTAGTTTCTAGATGTCCCATTAAAATATTTCCCCAAGTTCCCATTAAGCACAGGTTATTTCTTAATAATCAAGCCAAGCAGTTATATAATTATTTTAATTGTAGAAGTTGGATCTACTTGTTCCTATTTCTCTTCTTGCATGGGCAACCTTTTACAATGGTTCCACGAAAATATTTACAATATGCCCTGCATGCCCTTTCTTGTTGTTTCCTCCAACTGAGACAGTGTTTTCTCCCTATCCTAGCAACCAATTCTGCTCTAGGCATTTGCTTTTCTATAATTAATCTTCCTTTATAATAGAACCATAAATTTCCTATGTCATCAGGAACTCCGGTCCATGGCCGTAACTCCATACTAGAGGGTGTTTTCCATAAAAACATCCCCTTAGTTCCAGGCTCTTAATTCTTTACCCATTTCCCAGGGGCTTTAGTGGGTGCTTCCCATTCTGTGGTAGTTTCAGGAGGAGGAGTCCTTAGAGGAATTTTTCTTTCACGTGGAGCAACATCCCCCCAAAATTGCCCCTATATGTAAACTTATTATCATAAAACGTAACAACAGAGCTGTAGTCCACCCTCCTGGCATGGCGCTGCCTTGCAGTTTCGCCTTCCGTTGCTTCATGACTTTGTCATGGTGCAATGGCTCCAGGATGGCTTCGGACATCTCCCCCTTTTTTATTTTTTAAAAGTGCAGTATGTAGCTCCACGGAAAGTTGTTTGATGCTTTTAATAATTATTCTGACGATGACTGGAAGTAAAAATATCAGAATTAGTACAACTACTGCAATGATTCCTCCATTAATGAGCATTGAGAATAAGGTTTTATGTGACACAAATGACTCAATACTTTCAAAAAAATTCTGAGCGGACTGTGCCGGAGATAAATCTAAATTTGTATTTCCTATGTCATGAATCTCTTGATGTAATTTAGTAAGGTCTAAACTAACACCCGTTTGGTTCCAAACTCCCATAATATGAGTCTGAATTTGTTCCCAAGAATATAATGATTCATTCACTTTTAGAGGAGTAACACAAATCCATCTATATTTTTTATGACACCTCAAAGCTAATCTTACTTTGAGCGCTGTTAATTCCTGCCCTATGTGTAAAATTCCTTCTTCTAAGGCATCTGCCTTTGCTTCTAACTTTCTGTCTATAGCTTCCTGAGTAGCCAGAGCTAAAGATACATTTTTTGAAAGCTCATTTACATGTTGAGCTGTATGTACTTGTTGAGCTAAGGAACTTATTGAAAGAGAAAATGATGCTATTACAGCTATAAATGTAGAAATTCCTAGAATTAAAGCTGCAACAAATCTCTTTGAACGTAATAAAACTTCAGTTTCATGCAAAACTTGTAAGCCATAATCATCATACCAGGCAGAAGACAATTTTACAGGCAACATAATGTATGGTGGTCATTTAAGAATCATTAAAACTCGTACATTCATAGAGGGATTTATACAACTTGTCAAAATACCATCATAGCAATGTGTCCAAAAAGTAGAATCAGAAGTATTATGATAAATACTTAGATCCACGTAATTTGGGGCCCCCAAGAATACATAAGGTGCTGACACACAAGCCTGCATAGGATAAATGCCCATATTTTTAGGTCTATGAAGAATAACTGGCAATGGTGCCGCAATAGCTTTCCAAAGCTGGGTCTGTGCATAATACATATTATCTTGAGCCATAGTTAGGATAGGAGGCACCCATCCTCCAGTGTGCCATCTATTAACATGCATAAAAGCAGGAATAAATGAATTATTCCAATCATAACGTGCATGATGTTGTAAATAAGATCTATAATCCTTAGATGGATCAGGATTACTCCAATCATGCACATTATTTGTGGTATCCTGTATGGGAATATCTATTCTTGAAGAATATATACAATAATTCCATGTAGGAAATCCTGTATTGGTATCTACAGTATCCCGGTTACTATTCAATTGGTCTTCCGGAGATGGTAATATAGATGATTGTACTCCTGTACGAATACCATAAGGAGGATTACAAGGAGGAAATTTTAAAGGATGAGAGGAAGGTTGATTATAAGTTGGATCCTCTCCGGGTGCTATCTAAATCAAAGATCAAAGAAGTCTCTTAATTAGATTGACTCGAAGGAGAATCAGTAAGCTGTCCTTTAAGAAAAACCGGTATACATCCATCCTTACAAGAGGCTACAGAATTATTAATTGATGGAAATATAAAACATATAGGATGGAACCCTGATTTTCCATGAAAAGTAAAATTATTATTTGTTTTAAATTTATTATATGGATAGGAGTTTATGGCTCCTCCCATTAACCTGGGCATAGTAGTAGGTACTGGTATATCTTCATTATCCCAGGCTACAGTTTGTAAAGTCGGTGGATCGGGGAGATAAGTCCAATAAGAATTACCCAAAGCATTTCCCGTTGTTACCTGGCAGGCCAATATAGCAAGCATAGCAACCAAAAGATTTCCAGGTGTTAAGGTAGCTCCCTGGTCTGTTACCACTTTTTCGGCGTCGTCAGCAAGTCGTTTAATCTGACCCCAAGTTGGTGGGTTCGAAGTTCTCGTAGAGGTGGGTTGTCTCTTGCGAGGTCTCGGGCGCGGACGCGGCAGACAAAGAATTGGTCTCTCTCCGATGGTGAGGTTTTGTATCTGCTGTAGCAGCGGTTCTTTAGTTGATGGTGGTTCATCAGCTGACGTCTCCGGATGTGGTGTCTTGTGCCTGACTGGAAAGTGGTAAGGCGGGGGCGGAGGGCCCGACATGTCTGATGAGACGGTCAGGCACCCACAACGGCGAGTCAGCGTCCTGTGGAAATACACAAACATACCCTCTGCCACTGGTTAGTAAAATATCAGGTCCTTTCCATTGACCAGTGAGCAGATCCTTCCATTTCACCCTAGGTTTAGGTTTATTAATATCTTCCAGTTTTCCTAATAGGTCTCAATAATGCTTGACAGGTACTGTTTGCATTTTCAAATGCCAATTGCTTAACAAGCATATCAGCTGCCTCTTCATTGGTAATTACTCTCTTTATTGCCTGTATTAATCTTGACATAAAGTCTTCATATGCTTCATCAGCCCTTTGCTTAATTTCCCCCAAGGTAGTTGCTTTCCCAGCCACCAAAGGAAGAGATTTCCAGGCATTAACAGCACAACTAGTGACCTGCAACAAGACCTCCTTATTTAGGTACATTTGACTTTGTGCAGTATCATAATCTCCCCCACCTATTAACATATCCAACGAGATATCAGCTTTCCTTTGTCTTTTATTAATTGCAGTTTGTTTTCTAGCTAAGTCTTCATATTCTGTTCTCCACAACAGATATTGCCCACCTGAGAGATAGACTCGAGCCACTTGGACCCAATCATATGGTGTCATCCATCTGTTAGCAAGAGCATCTAGCAAAGTGAGTGTATAGGGAGCTAATGGTCCATAATCAGCACATGCAGCCTTTAATTCTTTGAGAATCTTATAAGGCAGAGGTTCCCATGTCACCTCATCATCAAAGGCTCCTTCAAAAACTACAGGGAAACAAGCAGCAAATTCTGGATCATCAAAGACCTGCATTCTTCTGGAATGCATCTTTGGCTTAATATTAAATGTATTTTTAACCATTTTGTTAGCTGGAGGAGGTGGAGGTGGTCTCAAAGACATCTCTTGTTTATAATCTGGTAATGCAGGATAACTAATTTTTGGCAAAGGTGTTTTTGTCTCAGAATTAATAACAGGAAAATCCCAAGGATCTGGCTCTCTATGATAAGCAGCAGCAGCCTCCTCCAGGTCTTTTTGATCCTGAGGGGACAACTCATCATCATCATCATCATCATCTATTTTACATTTTTCAAATGTAGTTGCCAATACTTTCTCAGGAGGTGGTTTTGGAGGTATTAAGGGAATACTTTCACCTGGAGGTCCCATATAAGGTATTCTCTGTCTTTCTTGTACTGGATCTAAGGTATCTCTAATGAGATTCCATAGAGCAAAAGTATCTACAGGAACCTTTTCAGGCCCATGAAGTGAATAATATGTTTTTAATTGATCCCCTACCTTAGCCCATGTATCCAAATTAACTGTACCCTCCTCTGGGAACAATGGACATTGTTCTTGAATAAAGTTTTAAAAGTTAGCTAATTGACTAGTAGTTACCTTAATACCTCTTCCAGATAACATATGTTTAATAATATCAATAAATAATTTTCTCTCTTTAGATTCCTTATGACCCATAGTTAACTTACCTTTTATATAACTCATTAGATTATCCACCCTTCACTTACCTTGCCTATACTCTGCAAGGGGGTCTGCAGCACCCTAGGTGGAAGCCTAGCTGTCCCAAACTTACTCTATTTACACTTACCCTTCAGGTCCCTGTTCAGGCGCCACTTGCTGGAGTCCAGCTCCAGCGAGTCCAGGGATACCCAAGGGATGGATAGTGTCGGCGAAGGAAATAAATCTATTACACTTCTTAAAGTATCAGCATCGCATGTCTCTCTCTCCTTTATTATTTACAATCACAGATTTATATATTGTAGTTGATTACATTACCAGGTACGTGACCAAACAATCTTACCACAATCTGACCTCAAAACGTTCTATAAAGATTTAAAAAAAAAAATCCCCTAGTTTCTAGATGTCCCATTAAAATATTTCCCCAAGTTCCCATTAAGCACAGGTTATTTCTTAATAATCAAGCCAAGCAGTTATATAATTATTTTAATTGTAGAAGTTGGATCTACTTGTTCCTATTTCTCTTCTTGCATGGGCAACCTTTTACAATGGTTCCACGAAAATATTTACAATATGCCCTGCATGCCCTTTCTTGTTGTTTCCTCCAACTGAGACAGTGTTTTCTCCCTATCCTAGCAACCAATTCTGCTCTAGGCATTTGCTTTTCTATAATTAATCTTCCTTTATAATAGAACCATAAATTTCCTATGTCATCAGGAACTCCGGTCCATGGCCGTAACTCCATACTAGAGGGTGTTTTCCATAAAAACATCCCCTTAGTTCCAGGCTCTTAATTCTTTACCCATTTCCCCGGGGCTTTAGTGGGTACTTCCCATTCTGTGGTAGTTTCAGGAGGAGGAGTCCTTAGAGGAATTTTTCTTTCACGTGGAGGAACATCCTCCCAAAATTGCCCCTATATGTAAATTTATTATCATAAAACGTAACAACAGAGCTGTAGTCCACCCTCCTGGCATGGCGCTGCCTTGCAGTTTCGCCTTCCGTTGCTTCATGACTTTGTCATGGTGCAATGGCTCCAGGATGGCTTCCGACAAAGAAATTCTAGAAGAGATAAACCAATCTATGGTGATAGAAATCAGAATAGCACTTGGCACCAGTGGAGGGGGTTGACTGGAAGGGGGCATGAGAGAAACATGGGGATCTGAAAAGCCCTTTATCTTGAATTGGTTGATGGTTATATGGGTATATATCTTTGTCTAAATCAACATATATACACTACTGAATGTAAAATAGTTGGCCGGTGGGAAGCAGCAGCATAGCACAGGGAGATTGGCTTGGTGCTTTGCGATGACCTAGAAGGGTGGGATAGGGAGGATGGGAGGGAGGCTCAAGAGGGAGGGGATGTGGGGACATGTGTATGCATATGGCTGTTGCACTTTGTAGTGCAACAGAAACTAACATGGTATTGTGAAGCAATTATACTCCAATAAAGTTCTATTAAAAAAAAGATCTGTGCATTTGACTTCACATGAATTATACCACAATAAAAAGGAGAAAAAAACAAGGACACTAGAAAAGAAAAATATGTATATTCATATAACTCATGACTAAATTCTAGGCAATATTAACATTCTAGAGGTGGTGCACTGGGTAAGATTAAGGGATGTGAGAATATGCTAAGGTACTCGTATTGTTTAGGGAGAAATAGAGAGACATTGATAAGACAAGAAATCAGCTGGGGTAAATAAACATAAGTAACCAATATAAGACTAAAAATAAAGTGTAAAATGTTTAAATCAGAAAAATATTTGATTCACCTATTGGAAAGTAGGGAAAGAGAAAAAAAGAAAGTACAATAAATGGGAAACTTGAAACAAGTTGGAAGAAACAAGTTGGAAGAAACAAGAAACTATCATTGCAATAAATGTAAACAGGTTAAACTCACCAGTTAAAAGACAGTGGAATGCAATCAAGAACATATGCTCTCTATTTTATGTTTGGTAGTGTATACATGTCCATGCCACTCGCTCACTTTGTCCCAGCTTACCCTTCCCCCTCCCCATATCCTCAAGTCCATTCTCTAGTAGGTCTGCATCTTTTTTTTTTTTTTTTTTGCGGTACACAGGCCTCTCACTGCTATGGCCTCTCCCGTTGCAGAGCACAAGCTCCGGACGCGCAGGCTCAGTGGCCATGGCTCACGGGCCTAGCCACTCCAAGGCATGTGGCATCTTCCCAGACCGGGGCACGAACCCGTGTCCCCTGCATCGGCAGGCGGACTCCCAACCACTGCACCACCAGGGAAGCCCAAGTCTGCATCTTTATTCCTAGGTTCTTCTGAACATTTTCTTTTCTTTTTTTTTTTTTAGATTCCATATATATGTGTTAGCATACGGTATTTGTTTTTCTCTTTCTGACTTACTTCACTCTATATGACAGACTCTAGGTCCATCCACCTCACTATAAATAACTCAATTTCATTTCTTTTTTCTGGCTGAGTAATTGTATATATGTGCCACATCTTCTTTATCCATTCATCTGTCGATGGACACTTACGCTGCTTCCATATCTCAGCAATTGTAAAGAATGCTGCTATGAACACGGGTGCATGTATCTTTTTAAATTAGTGTTTTGAGGTTTTTTTAAGACATATATGCAGGATTGGAATGGCTGGGTCATAGGGTAGTTCTATTTTTAGTTTTGTTTGTTTGTTTTTGAGAAACCTCCATACTGTTTTCCACAGTGGCTGCACCAGTTTACGTTCCAACAGTGTACGAGGGTTCCCTTTTCTCTACATCCTCACCAATATTTGTTATTATGTTCCTTTTGATGATAGCCATTCTGACAGGTATGAGTTGGTATCTCATTGTGGTTTTGATTTGCATTTTCCTGATGATTAGTAATGTTTAGCATTTTTTCATGTGCCTGTTGGCCATCTGCATTTCCTCTCTGGAAAAATGTCTATTCAGTTCTGCCCATGTTTTAATCAGGTTGTTTGGGGTTTTTTGGGATTTTTTATGTTTAGCTCTATGAGCTAATATGTTGGATATTAATCCCATGTCAATCATTTCATTTGCAAATATTTTCCCCCATTTAGTGGGTTGTCTTTTCACTTATAAAACTCCTAGAGGAAAACTTAGGCAAAACACTCTTTGACATAAATCGCAGCAATGTTTTTTTGGATCCATCTCCTAAAGTAAATGAAATAAAAGCAAAAACAAACAAATGGGACCTGATTGAACTTAGAGAAAATAGTGAGAGAAAAACATTTGTAGAGATAGTAGCTGAGAATTCCCCAGAAATAATTAAAGACCTAATGAGGGGCATCTATCTATTGTTTCAAAGATGCCAACAAAGCCAAAGAATTTCTTGAAAATTCCATATCTAATCACAGTTGATTGAAAATATAGAAAAATCAAATGAAAAATAAGAGAAGACAAAAATTACCAATGCCAGGAAGGAAATAGAGGCTATCACTACAGACTCTGCAAGCATCAAAAGTATAATAAGGAAATACTACAAACAGCTCCATGCACATTAATTTGACATCTTAGATGGGATAAACCAATTCATTAAAAAGCACAAACTATTACAACTCACCTAATAAGCAATAGGTATCTGAATAGCACCATAATTATTAAAAGAAATGGAAACAACTCAACCAATTGCAATTGTGTGTATCTTATTTGAATCCTGATTCAAACAAACCTAGTATAAAAAGATAAACCATGCAAACAGTAACAAAGAACGTTGGTATAGACCTTAAGGCAAATATCATTTCTAGAAATAAGAAAGGTTTCTTCATAATGATAATAAGTTCAGTTTGCCAGGAATATGTCATTTATTATATTGCTATAATTAATATATTACTAGAATTATATTGATATAATTCTAAATAGCAATATGGCATTAAATAAATAAAGTGAACTTCAAAATATGCACATACTCAGAGAAATAAATTCACAGTTGTTCTGGGAGATTTGTATACATGTCTCTCAGTAATTGGTAAAATAAGTAGACAAAAGATTATGTTATATGTAAGTAAGTGATGATGTAAGAGATTTGAACAGCATGATTTAAAAACCATCCTATTTATGGGACTTCCCTGGCAGTCCAGTGGTTAAGACTCTGAGCTTCTACTGCAGGGGGTGTAGGTTCGATCCCTGGCTGGGAACCAAAATAAAAACCACCCTATTTAGACAATAAAGCTATCAGTTGCAGAATATACATGTGGAACATTTACAAAATTGATTGTATACTGGGACAAAAAGTGAGTCTCATCAAATCTCAAAAGATTTAAATTATATGAAATGTGTTCTCTGGTCATAAGGCAATTACATTAGAAATCAATAACAAAAATATTATTAACGGAATGGTATATCATGTTCATAGTATCTAATTTGAAACCAAAATGAACTACAAATTCAATATAATCACAATTAAAATCCCAAAAGGAATTTCTTTTTTTGTAATTCCACAGATTGATTAAAAGATTCATATGGAAGCACAAAAGATCAAAAACTGCCAAAGCCCTTTTAAAGAAAAGCGGAGTGAACATGGGTCAAGGACCTAAAAAATGTAGGTCTTGGGCCTCCCTGGTGGCGCAGTGGTTGAGAGTCCGCCTGCCGATGCAGGGGATACGGGTTCGTGTCCCGGTCTGGGAGGATCCCATATGCCGCGGAGCGGCTGGGCCCGTGAGCCATGGCTGCTGAGCCTGCGCGTCCGGAGCCTGTGCTCCGCAGCGGGAGAGGCCACAACAGTGAGAGGCCCGCATACCACAAAAAAAAAAAAAAAAAAAAAAAAAAAAAAAAAATGTAGGTCTTGTCCACCAGAAATCCAGAATTATTACAAAATGATAGTAATGAAGACTGGGTGGTATTGGTGCTGGTAGAGACAAATTCACTAAACAGAATAGAGAGCCCCCAAGCAGATGGACATATGGACACCTGATTTATGACAAAGATGCACAGCAGAGCTTTGGGGAAAGGATGAACTCAGCCAGTAGTGCCAGGTCAATCAGATTCCAAATATCCAAGGCTTAAAAAATTAGTGTTCTCTTGTAAAAAATCAGAGAAATTCAAATTAAAACCACGTGAGCCACTATTATACACCCATAATTTTTGCCAAATATTTTAAAATGATGATATCAAATGCTAGCAAGAATGTGGAACAACAAGAAACTGCTGGTAAAATAGTAAACAGGTAAAACCACTTTTTAAAAATCGGCAGAATCCAGTAAGTCAAAGACACACCTACTCTCTGATCAGCAAAACCACTGCCAGATGACACCCTACAGAAACACATGCTCATATGGACTCAAAAGTTACATGCAAACCTGTTATATATAGGATGGATAAACAAGATCCTACCATATAGCACAGGGGACTATATTCAGTATCCTGTGATAAACCATAATGGAAAAGAATATGAAAAAGAATGTATATATATGTATAACTGAGTCACTTTGTTGTACAGCAGAAATTAACACGGCATTGTAAACCATCTGTACTTCATGGGATCTTAGTTCCCCAACCAGGGATGGAATCCGTGCCCCCTGCAGTGGAAGCGGAGTCCTAACCTCTAGACTGCCAGGGAATTCCCCCTATGGTAGCAATTTTTGTAGCAGTCTTATCCACAGTAGAATGTAAAAATATAGTGTGATACAATCATACAACGAAAGACCATATGACAGTGGAAATGGATGAGCTACAATTACATGAGAGAATGTGGATGAATCTTAAATATATACTACTGAATAGAGAAGCCAGACACAGTGGAATTCATAGAGTATGTTTTCATTTATATGAAGCTGAAAATCAGGCAAAACTCACATGGATTGTTTAGGAATGCCTAATAAGTTGGCAAAATGATAAAGAAAAATGAGGGCATAAATATTATAAAAGTTAGAATCATGGGTACACCCAGAATAATGGGAGAGAGAGAGGGAGTTATAACTGTGGAGAGACACGGTACCAGAGGGCTTCTGGACTGAGGGTCATGTTCTCATTCTTATTTTGGGTGGACATTATATGGGTGATCATTTTATAACAATTTGTTAAATTGTTTTATGCATTTGCTCTATGTTTTGTTATATTTTATAATAAAATTTTAAATTATGTGCACTCATTTATATATATATACATATATATACATATATATATACATACATATATATATATACATGCAGTAATTATAAGTTGTGTTAAAATAATTAGGAGAATGGGAATGAGGATTTCTGGAATTTTTCCAATGACAAAATAATACTAGGTTCCTTTCTGGCCCCAAGAGGAAAACATAACTGGACTGTGGAGGGATCAGGCATTTTTCCTCTTACCCAGGGGTCACTCTTATCATGACTAATGGTAAACAATCAGATACTTTGCATCCTCCGATGTGCTGCAAACAGAATTTAACATCACTTACGCAAATGCTTAAGTTAAATCTATCAAGCCTTTAACTCTAAATTCCAGTTTATGGGAAATACAAGAAATAGAGGACAAACTAAATGCCACCATAAGGAAGCAATCAGAAATATCCAAAGGTGGAACATTTGACAGGACAAATGGCCCTGGCTTTTCCATACATCAGGGTCAAGAAAAGAAAGGACTGGCCTGTATTTTAAAAAAAATCAAGGGACAAAACACCAGATCCTGGAATGGATTTGGCTTTGAAAAAACAATTGTATAAACTCTTGAAGGACAATTGAGCAAATTTGATGATGAACTGGGTATTAGATGCAAAGGATCTACTTTTGGTTATGTTTAAAGATATTCTGTTTTTTTTAAAGGTTTATACTGAAATATTTGGAGGTGGACCATCACGATGTCTGTAAGTCACCTGAAAATACTTAAGCATGTGAAAATAAAGTAAAAAGTAACATGTCTATATGCTAATGGGAATGTGATGGAAATAAGGCTGTTGAGAAGGAAGATGATTTAGGAGGGAGAGGGGAAAATTGGTCGAGTGATGTTCTTGAATAGGCAAGAGGGGATGAGGTTTAGAGCTGAAGTGGAAGGACCAATTTTATTTGGGAGCACGGAAAGTTTTTGCTTCGTTTTGCCCAAGAAAATAGGTTAAGTCATCAGCTGAGTGTGAGGATGAGGAAGGTTTCAGGAGAGAGAAGTACGGTGGGATGAGTGCAGTGGCTCTCAAACTTCAGTGTGTATGAGTCATCTGGAGGGCTTGTTGAAACACAGACTGAGCTCCTCCCCAGGATTTCTGATTCAGTAGGTCTGGGGTGGGGCCTGAGAAGTTGTATGTCTAACAAGCTCCCAGGTGATACTGATGCTGCCGGTCTGGGGATCACATTTTGAGAACCACCATGATTATTGTGCAGCATTAGGCCCCCTTGAGGTTTTAAAGTGAGAACATTCCGTGTTGTTGAACTTTTTCTCCATGCGTGTTCAGCTGCAGAGGTGTAGTTGAAAAAGAGGCAGAGGGTTGCATGAGACAGAGATGATCACTAAGATCGTCACACAGCTGGCTGCTTATTGTTCTGGACTCAGCCCAAATGAAACTGCCTCAGAAGCATCTTTCTCCTCATCATCATCTCAAACTTTCACATTACTTTTTCTCACAAAATTTTTCATTCTTTGGAGTTGTATGTATATTTATTTTGTTACTTGTTTCTGAGTCTTTTCACCAGAGTTTATGCACCACAAAACAGGACTCTTTTTTTCTTGTTGGTCACTGCTATTTTCCTAGAACCTAGAGCACTGCCTGGACATCACAGGTGCTTAATAAATATTTATTGATGAAAAGTAGAAAGAATGAAAAGAAAAAAGAAAGAGAGAGAAAGAAAGAAAGAAAAGGAAGGAAGGAAGGAAAGAGAGAGGAAGGAAGAAAGAGAGAGACAAGGAAATATGAATCACTATACAAGAAACTAAATCACAGTATTAGTTTTGACTATGAAGAGAAAAATATACAATTATAAAAATATATAATTATAAAATATATTAGACACAGATTACTATGTCTAAAATTAACGTAAATACATTAGAAAGATGGGAAGCGGGGGCTAGCTAGTTGCATTTTCTTTTCCTGAAGACAGTGTTTCCCAAATTCCCTGTTTGGACCATGAATAGGTTGTGGTCATTGGAACTTGGGCAGTGAAGATGCATACCATTTCCATGCCTGGACATCAAACATCTCATGCAATCCTTTGTTCTCTGTCTCTCTGTCTCTGTCTCTCTCTCTCAGCTCATCAGTGGGCTGGGTGCAGAGGACGAGTAGTGACCTCTGGGGAGGCTCTAGGAGACAGTGGAGACATAGAATGAAAGGGACCTGGGTTCTCGAGTAGCAGCTTGGAGGACAGCAGTGTGGAAGGCTGCTCCCAGACACTGGCTGGACTTCAGGTGAGTTCAAAATAAACTTTTGTGTCAAACAGCCACTGAAATTCCAGGGCTGTTTTTTTTTTTTTTTTTTTGCTTTACAATGGTGTGTTAGTTTCTGCTTTATAACAAAGTGAATCAGTTATACATATACATATGTTCCCATATCTCTTCCCTCTTGCCAGGGCTATTTTTTTTTTTAAAGTATTCACACAGCAATGAGGATACAATAAAAATTACTTTTTTTTTTTTAATGTTGGGGGTAGGAGTTTATTTATTTATTTATTTATTTTTGCTGTGTTGGGTCTTCGTTTCTGTGCGAGGGCTTTCTCTAGTTGTGGCAAGCGGGGGCCACTCTTCATTGCGGTGCACGGGCCTCTCACTGTTGTGGCCTCTGTTGTTGCGGGGCACAGGCTCCAGATGCGAAGGCTCAGTAGCTGTGACTCACGGGCCCAGTCGCTCCGTGGCATGTGGGATCCCCCCAGACCAGGGCTCGAACCCGTGTCCCCTGCATTAGCAGGCAGACTCAACCACTGCGCCACCGGGGAAGCCCCCAGGGCTATTTTTATTGCTGCAAAAAAGAGAAATGTCAAAAAAGGGATTCATTAGGAACTACTAGTGTATCAATCTGTGTCCAATCAGGAGAAAGAAATCACACATTAATGGAACAGGGAAAGTTAACATAAAGAATTATTAACTGTAGCAGAGTAAAGAGAATTCTAAAGAATACTGTAGCGATGAGGAAGAGAACCTGAATTCTGAAATAAATCTTTAGCTGATTTGCTCTAAAGTGATATTCATTCCACTATTTATTCCATCTGCTGAATATTCTTAAAGAATATTTCCATTTGCAAGATATCTACTGGGTTCTTTGTAGGGTATAAAGAATTCAAAGTAAGATACACACTAATCAAAATAAAATTGACCCCAGGAGGGATCTGAGCTTCTGTTCCCACCTGGCAGCAAAACAGCAGGAAAAAATGGAGTGAATAAATGCTGGTTGGCACTGCACTCCCCCACCCTAATGTCAGCAGTGCAAATTGTGGACCTGAACTTCCCCCTTCATCTGGAGGCAACAAGGCCGTGGGAATTGGTGCTCCACTTACACCAGGGTGGCATCAGCAGGGCCCAAAGGGAGCTGAACATCCCCCCGCACCTGGACCTACATGCTACACCTAAACAGGGTGACTGCCTGCTAAATAGACCTGGGGTCTCACAATATAATACCTAAAATGTCCAGTATACAAGGGAAAATCACTCATACCAAGAACCAGGATAATCACAACTTGTATGAGAAAAGACAATCAACCGGTGCCAACACCAAGATTACTCAGACGTTGGAATTATCTGATGAGGATTTTTAAAGCAGCCATCATGAGTGTCCATCCACAGATGAATGGATAAAGAAGGTGTGGTATATATATGTAATGGAATATTACTCAGCCATAAAAAAGAATGATATGATGCCATTTGCAGTAACATGTGTGGAACCAGAGATTATCATACTAAGTGAAGTGTCAGAGAAAGACAAATACTGTATGATATCACTTATATGTGGAATCAAAAAAATACAAATGAACTTATTTACAAAACAGAAATAGACTCACAGGCATAGAAAACAAACTTATGGTTACTAAAGGGGAAAGGGGGAGAGGGATAAATTAGCTGGAATTTTCTCAAAAGCATGATAAGCAAGTGCCACAATTAGTCTGACGCCACCTTTACAGTTGAGTTCACAGAGATCATGATTACTGAACAACTGGCTAGCTTTTCTATTTCACCTTCCTACTCTTCAGATACCTTCAAGACTTGGACTTGATTCTGGCTGCTTGGGATATACTTTTATTTAAAATAATCGCTATAGATATTGTGTCTTTTTCTTTTCTAAATGGGAGATAAGTCACAAGTCCTGTGATAGTTTTCTCTTTTCCATTAGTCTTTGTTTTTTTTGGGGGGGAGCTGTGTTGTGTCTTTGTTGCTGCACGTGGGCTTTCTCTAGTTGCAGCGAGCCAGGGCTACTCTTCATTGCGGTGTGCAGGCTTCTCATTGTGGTGGCTTCTCATTGCGGTGGCTTCTCTTGTTGCGGAGCATGGGCTCTAGGCGCGTGGGCTTCAGTAGTTGTGGCACACGGGCTCAGTCGTTGTGGCTCGCAGGCTCTAGAGCGCAGGCTCAGTAATTGTGGTGCACGGGCTTAGTTGCTCCGCGGCATGTGGGATCTTCCCGGACCAGGGCTTGAACAAGTGTCCCCTGCATTGGCAGGCGGATTCTTAACCACTGAGCCACCAGGGAGGCCCTGATTGTGGGTAACTTTTATTTTCACCTTTTTGCTTATGCATGTTTCCTAATGTTGCTACAATTCTTCTGTATTGTTTGGTTTTTAAAATAGATTTTAAAATGTTAACTGCCTTCATCAACAAACCTCCTCCATCTCTTTGCTCAAGGGATGCAGTTTCATCTACGGACCCTACACAAAACCCATCATGCTTTCTTTTCCTTCCCATTTTTGCACCTTTTGGGCTCCAGTCTGCACTGTCCTAAGCAACATCTAGTCCTAATGACAAAGGAATTAGATGTCACTATTTTCCTTAACCCCAAGACTCAACTTGTTTCCTTTCCCCCTTACCTCCTCTGCCTTCATTTCTCCAAAACAGATGGCCTCAAATCCATCCTCTAGAGTTGTATGGTTGAGGAGCTAAATGTGACTATTGACTTAAGAGAAAAACAGAGATGAAACCCACCCCATCCCTTCCTAATTCCTGAATATTTTACTTCTTCCTTTTTGGGGGAGAGGTGGATGGGTGGGGGTGGTCTTCTCCTTTCACAATCTTTTTTTTTTCCTTTTCTCTACAAAGAAATACATAATACACCTCCACCACTCCCCTCAAAAATCCTGGATTCAGGTCATACCTGCTGTTAATATCTAGCTACTTACTGCATATCTTGCATAACTTGCTTAACTTGTTTCTTCTGTAATGAAATTAATCATATCTACCTTATTTACATTACAAAGTGGTTGAGTTGGTAAATATAACCTGCAAAAGCTCTGAAGACATAAAATGCACATTACAAATTCTGAATGAGGCATGATTGATTGTTCTTTTTCTCCTCCTCTTATTCTTCTACTTCCTGCCTCCTTTGATTACTAGTTAGGTTTTCTTCCTTTTCTGCTCTTTCTCCTTTCCTCTTTCTCCCTCCTCACCAATCTCTTTTCTTATTTATTTATTTATAAAAATTGAAGTATAGTTGATTTACAATATTGTGTTAGTTTCCAGTATAGAGCAAAGTGATTCAGTTACACATATATATGTATATATCTATATTCTTTTTTTTTCAATTCTTTTCCATTACAGTTTACTACAGGATATTGAATATATTTCCCTGTGCTATACAGTAAATCCTTGTTGTTTATTTTATATATGGTAGTGTGCCTCTGTTAATCCCATACTCCCAATTTATCCCTCCCCGCCCCCTTCCCCTTTGGTAACCATAGTTTGTTTTCTATGTCTGTGAGTCTGTTTCTGTTTTGTAAATAAGTTCATTTGTACTATTTTTTTGATTCCACACATGAGTGGTGTCATATAATATTTGTCTTTCTCTGACTTACTTCACTTAGTGTGATAATCTCTAGGTCCATCTGTGTTGCTGCAAATGGCATTATTTCATTTTTTTATGGCTGAGTAGTATTGCATTTATGTATGTATATATACATACGTAAATGTATATATATCTTCTTTATCCGTTCATCTGTTGATGGACACTTAGGTTGCTTCCACGTCTTGGCTATTGTGAATAGTGCTGCTATGAACGTTGGAGTGTATGTATCTTTTCTTTTTTTTTCCATGTTTAAAAATACATTTTAATATGAGAAATAAACTACATCAAAATAACAATAGTGGAGCTTCCCTGGTGGCGCAGTGGTTAAGAATCCGCCTGCCAGTGCAGGGGACACTGGTTCAAGCCCTGGTCTGGGAAGATCCCACATGCTGCGGAGCAACTAAGCCCATGTGCCACAACTACTGAGCCTGTGTGCCACAGCTACTGAAGCCTGCGCACCTAGAGCCCATGCTCCACCACAAGAGAAGGCACCACAATGAGAAGCCTGTGCACCACAATGAAGAGTAGTCCCCGCTCGCCACAATTAGAGAAAGCCCACATGCAGCAACAAAGACCCAACACAGCCAAAAATAAATAAATAAAAAATAAATTAATTAACAAAAATAATGATAGTGATTGTAGTTGAGGTCTTGGGACTGTTGGTGCCTTTTCTCCTAATTTCTAAGTCTTTTATAATGTGAACAAATTTATTTTTTTCACATGTATAAGAATTTTATTGTTGCATTGTTTTTTTAAAATTGGAGTATAGTTTCTATTGGAGTATAGATTTACAATGTTGTGTTAGTTTCTGCTGTACAGCAAAATGAATCAGTTATACATATACATATATCCACTCTTTTTTAGATTCTTTTTCCATATAGGTCATAACAGAGTATTGAGGAGAGTTCCCTGTGCTATAAAGTAGGTCCTTATTAGTTATCTATTTTATATATGGTAGTGTGTATATGTCAATCCCAATCTCCCAATTTATCCCTCCCCCACTTTCCCTCCTGGTAACAATAAGTTTGTTTTCTATATCTGTGACTCTATTTCTGTAGATAAGTTCATTTGTATCATTTTTTTAGAATCCACATATAAGCAATAGTGCATGGTATTAGTCTTTGTCTGACTTATTTCACTTAGTATGATAATCTCTAGGTCCATCCATATTGCTGCAAATGACATTATTTCATACTTTTTTATGGCTGAGTAATATTTCATTGTATATATGTATCACATCTTCTTTATCCATTCATCTGTCGATGGACATTTAGGTTACTTCCATGTCTTGGCTACTGTAAATAGTGCAGGTATGAACATTAGGGTGCGTGTATATTTTCAAACTATGGTTTTCTCCAGATATATGCCCAGGAGTGGGATTGCTGGATCATACAGTAGTTCTATTTTTATTTTTTAAAGGAACCTCCATACTGTTCTTTACAGTGGCTGCACCAATTTACATTGCCACCAATAGTGTGCGAGGGTTCCCTTTTCTCTACATCCTCATCAGTATTTGTTATTTGTGTTCCTTTTCATGATAGCCATTCTGACAGGTGTGAGTTGGTATCTCACTGTGGTTTTGATTTGCATTTCCCTGATGATTAGTAATGTTTAGCATTTTTTCATGTGCCTGTTGGCCATCTGCATTTCCTCTCTGAAAATGTCTATTCAGTTCTGCCCATTTTTTAATCAGGTTGTTTGGGGTTTTTCTGATATTGAGCCATATGTGCTGTTTGAAAATTAAGCCCTTGTCAGTCACGTTGTTTGCAAATATTTTCTCGCATTCTATAGGTTGTCTTTTCATTTTGTTTATAGTTTCCTTTGCTGTGCAAAAGCATTTAAGTTTAATTAGGTCCCATTTGTTTATTTTTGCTTTTATTTCCATTACTCTAGGCGACGGATCCAAAAAGTATTGCTGCTATTTATGTCAGAGAATGTTTTGCGAACATTCTCTTCTGTGAGTTTTATGGTGTCCTGTCTTATATTTAAGTCTTTAAGCCATTTTGAGTTTATTTTTGTGTATGATGTGAGGGAGTGTTCTAACTACCCACCTCTTTTCATTTATTCCTTCTGCAAACATAGATCAACGGCTGGGTCAGGCACACTGCTAGAATGCTTTGAAGAACTCAACGCTAAAGTGGGAACCCAGCTTACAGACCAGTAGCTGCAGTATGATGCTGTAATTTCTAGAATAGCACAGAGGACCCTGCAATTAATTCTGGGCACAGGTGAGTCCTCCCAGAGGAAGTGGTGGTTTGAAGAGGGCTTTGAAGAATGAAATAGTTCACAGATAGGCAGAGGAGGGAGGGAAGAGCATCCCAGACAGAAGTGCCACCTGCAGAGAGAAAAACGGATAATCCCAGGAAGGCAGAGGCAGAAGATGCAGCCAGAATGGAAGATTACAGGCAGATCATGCCGTATTTTTTTAAACCTGACTAGAGAGTTCAGACTTATAACCGAATTCAGAGTTTCCTAGCTTTGTTTTCGTTGTGGTCTTGGGAGAGAGCTTACAGGATCACTGAGAGGTCTCCCTATAAGGTGAGAGGGTACCAGCTGTGTGGGAATGATTAGCATCTTCTCATCCCAAACACTTCCCAACCCTGACCTACTCACTCTTTTCTTCTCTCTTCCTTTGTTTTTCTCCCTCCTCTCTACCCTACTCCCTCTCTTTTCCCTACTGCCCTTCACCACTCTGGGCTCTCCATGCATTTGGGGCAGGAAAGCATGATCAATAGCATTAGGAATTCTGTGCAAGTGCACTGATGCCCACGTGGTGGGTGTGAAGGGGAGGAGGTGAAACGGGTCCCCCACCGAGGATCACAATTACTCACTTGGTCATGGGGGAAAGTGAAATAAAGCACAAGGAAACAAAAAATGAGAGCAATGGGCATGGGATTTGTGGGAGGGGTTTTCCTACCAAAGAGGCAAGAGGTAAATTCATGTCCACGTTCGAATTTTTTTTAATGTACGAAAAAGAAAGTGGATCTGAATTATGGGTTGTGAGAAAGTAAAGTTTCCTTCGCTCCTGCCAGGGTCCTGAGCAGCCTCTCAAGAGTGATTCAGGGCCATCACCCACCACCCCAGGATGACCCCCAATTGTGACAGGCAGGACCAACTATAAAATTTCACTCAGAACCTATATTCTCAACAGGAGCAGTATCATCTCCAAGGGGATAAAAGTGGTTTGGGGCGGGGGGCAGGGAGTGAAAAGAATCTTGGATATTATTGTACAATGGTTAGTGGCCCTCCAAAGGGCCACAGTACATAAACAAATATATGTTATATCTGTGGTGTTAAGATTTTGTGAAAGGATAGCCATTAGGAAAATAAAATTGTCTAGAAAGTTTCCTAAGGGGCATGATAATTTTTAAAAAGTTGACAACCACTAATTCAGAGGAAAAAGCAAATTCCTACATATGCCCCTATGAGATCAGGCCCATTACCTCCCTGAGCACAGAAAGTTCCAACCACACTGGCCTCTCTGCTGATTCTCCAGTACATCAGGCACACACATCCGTGCACATACCGAGCCTTGGCATTGTGTTACCTCTGCCGCGGATACTCTGTCCCGGGTTTCCTCCAGGCTGACTTCCTCACCTCCTTCCAGTCTTCGCTTGACTCTTCTCAATGTCTCCTCAGAGAGACCCACCATGACTACCCTATTTGATACTGCAGCACACTCTGGATCCCATTTGCCCTGATCTACTTTTGCTTTTTCTTTCCCCCATAGCACTTATCATCTTCTTCTTCTTTTCATACATTTAATTCATATATGCCATGTCCACGTATAAATTAGTAAGATTTTACTAGACATTGCATATTAACTTTTTTGCATCATTACTGCCTATATATTTTAACTTTACCACCAACAACAAACAACAGCAACAAAACCTTCTCTAAAGACTACGGACAGTGGTAAGACAGAGCAGTCATCACGTTGCTCTGCTCAAGTATATGGAAGTCTTCTGTTGGTGATGAAATACACAACCCTCTCCCCTCACTGAAGAGTATAGCCTGAAACGGAAATGGAACAATTTAAAAGATAATACAAAATGACGTGAAGTTTTAAGACAACTAAAACTAGATGTAGGTCCAAAGTTGTTAAACTTTCCACCAACTGGTGATGACTGGTGTGTCAGAATCATCTCGGGGAACTTTTGAAGAGAGTGTCCTAAGACACATTTCCCAGTTTTCAATTTTAGTATTGTTCAGGGTGGGAGCAGAGCTAGTCTCAGGTATTTCTAGCACACAACAGATTTAAGAGCTACAAGCTCCATTTTAGAATTAATCAGAAGCACCACAGCACAAGCCAATTTAAAAATATGCAAGAGATAAGAACCCAATTTAGTAGCTTTTCACCGAGTCACTGAAGCGGACATACACATTTTCTTTACACAGGACTACATAGATAGGTGGAACAGGATGAAAAGGAGGTCACTTGCTACAGCAACTGATGGCAGTGTTCTACCGTCTCATTTCCCTGGTCCACCAAGTAGGTTCTAAAGCGATGCATTATGGACTTTTCAAACAATTAGACTGAGTGGAACCATAGCAGCGAGGATGCATGCTGCTTCTACCAAATCCACAGGGCCCCGAACACTGGTGACACCAGTGCACCTATATATTACTGAAACAAAAATACCGAGAAATAATTACATAAGGCGCACCGATAGTTTCTGTGTGGGGCGGGGCTGGGGCCATGGGGGAGGTGTCAGTGATTAATGCTGATCCTGAACTGCTGAAGGGCTGCAATCCAGAATTCGAAAAACAGACCCACTCCAATACTTCACTTCATAGGTAGGAAAACACGAGTCTGTAGATATGCCATTTCACCATCTCAGTTAAATCTTCCGTGTGACCTTTCATTTACCAAACTCCCACCATGAAACCTCTCCACAACATAACCTCAAATGAGGTCCATCTCCAACCTCTGCATTCTCTTCCTGCAGAGGCTGGCTTCCACCAAAGGACCTAGAACAAGGCCACCAAACCTTTCATCTTACAAGCCCTATTGCCAAAGAAAGTGACCCATACTTTCTCCTCTAGGGCAAAAATTCTAAGACAACATAAGTTAGGTAGATCATCCATTACATATGCAATCAACTGGACCAGTTGCACAGGAATGCCCATTCTAGCCATAAGTAACCAGGAGGAAAAATGGAGCATAGGGGCAGACAATGGATAGATGTACACTAAAAACGATAAAACTGTTTTTAGAGACATTTCTCTTGGCTATAACAAATAATTTAAAGTAGGCTGCTTACAGGTAAAAATCACAATGAACAGCATTATCAATTAAACAATTCCCAAAGCTAGCGATTTTAGCTAAATAATTATACACTGGAACCTTCTAAGAAGGCTGCTAATAAACTAAACTATGTCAAAATTTGCAGTTTTAAAGTCAGACTTGAAAGCCAAGGTAAGCAACTACTTTGTATAGCTATTACCTCTGACCAAGGCATAAGAATTCACTCAGACAGATAACATTCATAACCTACCTAAAAATAGGATAGCTCATAATTTTTCTAAACTGTTCTTCCCTGCTGTGGACAGCCCTTGATCTCTGACTATAAAGCTTGGCAAACTTTGTCAAACGCTGTTAGTTTTATAAGTTACTAAAAACCTCTATAAATAAAGCCTCATTTCTCAAATCTGGACAGTTTTCTCATTCTGAATGCCTAAACATTTAGGTCACAAATTGAAATACCAGTAGAAAAATATTCATCTTTAGGCAGGTTGTATAGTTACCACATGGCAAGAAACTGACAAGAAAATGTAAACATTCAGAGCATAAAAATACTTCAAAGCATTATGAACTTTGTACTTAGTACACTTTCCTAAATTTTAGTATTTCCAAATACAGGAAAAGCAGACTGCTGTAGGATCTTAGATGATTTAAGCTAACTTAATAAGTGAATGAATCCTTTCCAGTCCTGGGAAACTTATAGTCCTAGAAGGAACTATAAATTCAGTTGAGTGTGGAAAAAAAGTATGAGGCCAGGGCTGAGGATGTGACTCATGACCACATTATTAATTCTGTCTGGGACCCCTTCCTTAGGGTCATAAAAATAACTAGAAATTGAGGCATGTTAAAGCTGTATCTGGAGCCTAGCCAGAGCGAGAGGGATTCTTTTCTTGGGCCTCATTCACGAAGAGCCTCATATGTAGGTTTTGAACAGTCCTCGAAAGGGGGTTGGTCATATATTCAGCCAGAGACATGCCCACTATAAAGGAAGGAGACTTACAGCCTACGGTTTAACTGGTGTCTCATTACAGCATTCTGCCTCAGGGATTAACTTTGTAAACCCTGTAATTATTGCATGACTATCAAAATTATAAAGGTTTGTAATATCTCCCTGTTAAAAGCATTCATTTGTTAAATGTATCTATTTCAGTCGTGCCACAATTTTGGAACCCTGCTTTTGCTTCTCTTTGGTTTTCACATACTACTAAATTTGAGAAATGGAGGTGGCTTGGGCTTTAAGAGAGCCTGCATAGGTCAGATAGTCTTGGTCCCCTCTTGGCCACAGAGAACCAAGGAAGTGGACTATGCAGCATTACATGGCGCTTGCAGGCTGCCAGGTCCCAGACCCCAAATGCCTCCTACCCTTCTGGCTCCCCAAGCTTCCTCCAAGATATGTTCTTACAAAGCACATTCCTTCCTTTTTGCTCAGTTATCCCATAATACTCCTGAGTAGCAGTAGGGGTAAAAAAAAGGAAAGTGGGAAGGATTACCCAGGAGTGCAGCCTGTGACACTGTGATTTATGATAAGAAATATATATTTGGTCTTTGTCCCATTTCTGGCACAGAGCTCCTAAAACCCTTAGAGTTTCCTAAGTGAGGAGAGCAACAAAGGTGTCTTTCGTTATGTTGATGAGGTGACTCTGAGGTTCTGGACTGGTTGTCATTGGAGCCAGATTAGGGGGTTGGAACTTTCAGTCTCACCATCCCCACCTCCTACACCAATGGTCAATGATTTAATCAATCATGACTGTAAGGAAGTCTCCATAAAAACTCAAAAGGACGGGATTTGGAGAACTTTTGGGTTGGAGATTTAGGAAGAATTGTGCACTCAGAGAGAGGACGGGAGCTCCACTGCCCTTTCCCCATACCTTGCCCTGTGCCTCTCTTCCATCTGGCTGTTCCTGAGTTCCATCCTTTTATGATAAACCAGTGATCTAGCAAGCAAGATCTTTCTCAGAGTTTTGTGAGCCACTCCAGCAAATTAATCAAACCCGAGGAGGGGGTTGTTGGAACCTCCAATCTAGAGCCAGTTGATCAAAAACACAGGTGTTAACCTGGGCTTCGACTGGTCTCTGAAGTGGGGGAGGGGGCAGTCTTGTAGACTGAGCCCTTAAACTGTGTAATCTGATGCTATCTCTGGGTAGATAGTGTCAGAATTGAGTGGAATTTTGTTGAATTCTCAGACTCCCAGCTGGTGCACCAAGAATTCCTTGTTAGTGTGGGGACCGCCCTGCAACACACACACATAGCAGTGGAGTCCAAGAACCCTTTTACAGGCCCAGGTATGAATGCTGCCATGAAAGCCATCACAGCAAATGGGCACCCGCCCTCTTGGGGTTTTGTGGCTGTGATGGTTCATTTTATGTGCCAATTTGGCTAGGTTGTGTGCCCAGTTGTCTGGTCAAACACCAGTCTAGATGTTGCTGTTGAAGGAAACCAGAATATGTTGCCCCAAAATATGCCTCTTTGACATAAAAATTACTTTGCGCTAAAGGTATTTTTACCAGTAGGTGCAAGAAGGATGCTCTGACTCTCCCCTTTTTCTTCCTGAAAGCAGGAGATAAGACCTTCATATGGAAGATGTGTCCACCTCCTACCAGAAGGAAGGTAACATTCTTATCATCAAGGATGGGAAGTTAAGACTTGGAAAATTCTGTAAAACAGACCTTATTAAAACAATTCCTGTCTTTCCACAGTTTAGTTACTTTTCCACAGTCACCTCTTTGCTCAACCTGGTATAAAAGCATGTAGGTTTTACCACTTCTTTGGCAGAAACATGAAAAACAAAGCTATGTATTATTTAGAAATCTATCTCAAAATGATAAAGAAGATCAAGGAAGTGACAAACAAAATCTGAAATAATGGTTACTTCTGGGGTAGAGAGGGGGATGGGATAGAGAGACACACAAAGGGTTTCAAAGAGTTGATAGTTGCTATAGACTGAATGTTTTTGTCTATCTGCATCCCCAACCTGCCAAATTCATATTAATCTTTAATTTGATGGTATTTGGAGGTGGGGACTTTGGGAAGTGCTTAGGTCATGAGGGTGGAGCCCTCATGAATGGCTTGAACACCCTTGAAAATAGACCGAGCGAAAGACTTGTACTCAGAAAACTATAAAACACTGATGAAAGAAGTCAAAGATGACATAAACAGATGGAGAAATACACCATGTTCTTGGATTGCAAGAATCAATATTGTGAAAATGACTATACTACCCAAAGAAATCTACTGATTCAATGCAATTCCTATCAAACTACCAATGGCATTCTTCACAGAATTAGAATAAAAAATTTTACAATTCATATGGAAAAACAAAAGACCCCAAATAGCCAAAGCAATCTTGAGAAAGAAAAATGGAGCTGGAGGAATCTGGCTCACCGACTTAAGCTATACTACAAAGCTACAGTAATCAAGACAGTGTGGAACTGGCGCAAAAACAGAAATATAGATCAGTGGTACAGGATAGAAAGCGCAGAGGTAAACCCACGCACGTATGGTCACCTAATTTATGACAAAGGAGGCAAGAACGTACAATGGAGAAAAGACAGCCTCTTCAATAAGTGATGCTGGGAAAACTGGACAGCTACCTGTAAAAGAATGAAATTAGAACACTCCCTAACACCATACACAAAAATAAACTCCAAATGGATTAAAGACCTAAATGTAAGACCAGACACTATAAAACTCATAGAGGAAAACATAGGAAAAACACTCTTTGACATAAACCACAGCAAGATCTTTTTTGACCCACCTCCTAGAGTAATGAAAATAAAAACAAAAATAAACAAATGGGACCTAATGAAACTTAAAAGCTTTTGCACAGCAAAGGAAACCATAAACAAGACGAAAAAACAACCCTCAGAATGGGAGAAAATATTTGCAAATGAAACAATGGACAAAGGATTAATCTCCAAAATATACAAACAGCTCATGGAGCTCAAAATCAAAAAGCAAACAGTCCAATTAAAAAATGGGTGGAAGACCTAAATAGACATTTCACCAAAGAAGACATACAGATAGCCAAGAGGCACATGAAAAGCTGCTCAACCTCACTAATTTTTAGAGAAATGCAAATCAAAACTACAATGAGGTGTCACCTCACACCAGTCAGAATGGCCATTATCAAAAAATCTAGAAACAGTAAATGCTGGGAAGGGTGTGGTGATAAGGGAACCCTCTTGCACTGTTGGTAGGAATGTGAATTGATACAACTGCTATGGAGAGCAGTATGGAGTTTCCTTAAAAAAACTAAAAATAGAACTACCATATGACCCAGCAATCCCACTACTGGGCATATACCCTGAGAAAACCATAATTCAAAACGAGACATGTACCACAGTGTTCACTGCAGCACTATTTACAATAGCCAGGACATGGAAGGAACCTAAGTATCCATCGACAGATGAATGGATAGAGAAGATGTGGCACATATATACAATGGAATATTACTCAGCCATAAAGAGAAACGAAATTGAGTTATTTGTAGTGAGGTGGATGGACCTGGAGTCATACAGAGTGAAGTAAGTCAGAAAGAGAAAAACCAAAACCGTATGCTAATGTGTATATACAGAATTAAAAAAAAAAAAAAAAGGTCCTGATGAACCTAGTGGCAGGGCAGGAATAAAGACATACACAGAGAATGTTTTTGAGGACACGGCAGGGAGGGGGAAGCTGGGGCAAAGTGAGAGTAGCATGGACATATATAAACTAGCAAATGTAAAATAGTCAGCTAGTGGGAAGCCGCAGCATAGCACAGGGAGATCAGCTTGGTGCTTTGCGACAACCTACAGGGGTGGGATAGGGAGGGTGGGAGGGAGGCTCAAGAGGGAGGGGATATGGGGATATATGTATGCATATGGCTGATTCACTTTGTTGTACAACAGAAACTAACACAGTATTGTGAAGCAATTTTACTCCAATAAAGATCTATTAAAAAAGAAAAGAAAAGAAAATAGACCTCAGAGACCTCTCACACCTTCCACCATGTGAGGACACAGCACAGATGTCATCTGTGAAACAGGAAGTGGGCATTCGCCAGACACCAAATCTGCTAGAGCCTTGATCTTGGACTTCCCAGCCTCCAGAACTGTGAAAAATAAATGTTTGTTGTTTATAAACCACCCAGTCTATTCTTTTATAGCCACCTGAATGGTCTATGGCAGTAATATTCTATTTCTTAAGATCTAAGTGTCTCTCTCTCTCTCTCTCTCATTCTGTGTGTGTGTGCATACATACACACTGTTATTAATACATAAAAGATTCAATAATTTAAAAAATCTTAAAAAAATAAAGTAGGTCTTGTGACCCAGCAATTTCACCCAACAGAAATGTGTATGTATGTTCACCAAAAGATATGAACTGGATCATTCATGGAAGCTTTAGTCCTAATAACTCACAATTGGAAACTACCCAAGTGCCCATCAATGGTTGGATGGATAAATAAATTGTGTCACATGTGTACAATGAAACATTATAGAGCAATGAGAATGAATGAACGAAACCTCCACATGGCAACATGAATGAATCACACAACCTTGATGCTAAATAGAAGGAGTCAATCACACAAGAGTACATTCTGTGTGATTCTATTTATGTCAAGTACAGAAACAGGCAAAACTACTCGATGCTGTTAGAAGTCCCTTTCTCCATGGGAGAAAGGTTGAGACTGGACAAGAAGGGTGCTTTGGGAGCTGTAATGCTGTTTTTTGCTCTGGATGCTGGTGCATGTGCGTTCAGTTTGTGAAGAGGTACTGTGCTGTACATTTATGATATGTGAACTTTTCCTGTATGTATATTATGCTTGAATAAAGTTTTTTTTAACATCTTTATTGGAGTATAATTGCTTTACAATGGTGTGTTAGTTTCTGCTTTTGAATAAAGTTTAATAACAAAGTCGGGTGAGAGGATGTAGAAGGTCAGGGTGGTGGTGGGTGTGCGGTTTTCTATCAAGGGGACAGGATCAGTTTCTCGGATAAGGTGAAAACTGGATGGAGACCCTGAGGGAGTTCGCTGTGCAAGTATCTGTATACCTTGAGGAAGAATATTAAGAATATTCTGATGAAGATAATGGGCTCTAGAGACGATTAGATCAGTTGTGATAACCTGAATCCTGGAATGCTAAGTAGCCTTAGAGACTGGGAAATGTGACACTGACATGGGAGAAAACTGATGACTATGAACAGTACAAACTGGGTGACGCATAGCATTTGTAATAGCCACAATTTAATTTTTCGAGTATGTAAATACACATAAAATGAAAAGAAAGAAAAAAAAAAGAATACGCTGGTGAGTGTTCACTGAGCTTGTTTTAGACAATGAGTTCCTTGAAGATGAGGACCTGGTCCACCTTGAAATTCCAGTGTCTACCTCAGTACCTAGCACGTTGCTAACCTACAAATTGAATAATTTTTTTCTATATTATTCCAGCTGCTCCCAGGATTTCCTTCTGGTTTTTAGAGACTTTTTGTTTTGGCCTTGTGGTCTCTAACTTTGCTCTTTGCCCTTCCTTCTTTTGAAAAGGAGGGAACAAATCGTGAGGCGTGAAATAACATGTTTTCGTCCATCCCAGTGGCAGAGCTGGCCTCCTCCTTTCTGTCTAAGCTGTTTCCAAATGATCCCAACACCCCGTCTCTCAGCCTAGCAGAGTCTCCCGACTGGAAACCACACATTTTAAAATTTACCCCCAACTCGACACCTCCCAATGCACACACCTTGTCCCATGGGACCTAAGGGGCTCATTTCTAGTGTAGCACTTACTACACGTCACTGTGACGCTTTATTTGCCTGCCTCGCTCACTTACAAGCTGAGCAGTTATGGGGTCAGAGCACATGACTCTGACTCTTACCCTATAGTCTTTTTAAAAATTAATTTTTTAAAATTTAATTGCACTGTAGTCTTTGAAAAGTGCTGGTTGAAGGGGTGGGTCAAGGTTAAGAGAATCAAGAAAGGCAGACTTGGGGTTGGGAAGTTTGTTGATGGCCATTTGATAGGGTAAGAATTGGTACTAGGAAAGTAAGAGGCAAGGACGTCTAGTTTCAAAGCAAACAACCACCACCCCAAAAAAATCAGAATCGAAAAGAAAAAGAATGCTAACCGAGGCAGCAAAGATGCCAGACCCACAGAAACCAGCCATAAGTTAACCACTGTATTAGTCAGGGTTCTCCAGAGAATAAGGCAAAGGGGGGATGGAGGGAAAGAGAGAATATTTATTTTAAGGAATTAGCTCACAAAATTTGGGGACTGGCATGTCTCGAATCTGTAGGGTAGGTCAGCAGGCTGGAAATGCAGGCAAGAGCTGATACTGCAGTTTTGAGTGTGAAATCCACAGGGCAACAGGTCGGAACTCAGGAGGGTTTCTATGTTGTTAAAGTCTTGATGAGAATTCCTTCTTTTCCAGAGACCTCAGTCTTTTCCCTTAAGATCTTCAACCAGTTGGATGAAGCACATTATGGAGGCTAATGTGCTTTGTTCAAAATTAAATACTCATCCTACCTTAGAAGTACCTTCACAGTGTAGGGGAGGCAAATGTTTTTACCTCTACCCTCTTAGGGTTTTCAGCTGGGTCTGCGAATTGACTTGACATAAGACAGAGTAGCAGGAGAAAAGCATACAGACTTACTTAATACAAGTTTTACGTGACGTGGGAGCCCTCACAAGAAAGTGAAGACCCAAAGAAATGGCCAGATCTATGTGCTTTTATACCAGATAGAACAAAAAGAGGTGATTGTAGAAAAGTAACTGAACTGTGGGGAGGCTAAGGAAAGAAAGGAATTATTTTAATAAGGTCTGTTTTACAGAATTCACTAGGTCTGGGTCTTGTGAGTGGAAACTTTGCTTCATTTTTCTTCATAGCACTTCTCACCACTTAATATATTTATTTATTATCTGACTCACCCTCTTCCTCACAACTTGAAAACAATAAAAAAATGTCTTATTTTTATTCACTGCTGTATCTTCAATTCCAAGAAGAGTGTCTGGTACATAGAAGGTGCTTACTAACACCGGTTGAATGAAAGAATGAGAAACTTTGCTCCCTACATGAGCAGTATGATTCAAGCTGTTTGTGAAAATGAAACAATTCTAACGATGGCTGATGAGCAATGTCCTGTAAAAGTTTCCTCTGTGTTAAGTAAAATGAGAACAGGGAATTTCTGAGGTAAAATTAAATGTAGCTTAAAAAAAAAAAAAAGCAGTTGGCCAATGGAGCAATGGAAAAAGCATCAGCCTCAGCATCAGCAGACTTAGACTGGAATCTGGCTCTGCCAGTTGCCAGCTGTGTGCCGTGAGCAAGGCTCAATCTCTCTTGTTTCCACTTCCTCATCTGTATAGTATCTGGGGATACTATTACAGGGTGGTTAATGAGTGGGTTAGGCCAGTGTACAGATGAAAACGCTCAGAACCAGTATGTGCAAAAAAAAAAAAAAAAAAAAAAATTTGATACCACAAACTGTCATCAATATCTAAGGCCAGGGAAGGCTTTGCAAATCAAGCATCCCCACAGAACTTTCTCTACATCCTCCTCCAATTTAAATTTTATATTATAATCATACCTCATCTTTAAAAAAGGCGTCCATCTTCTCTAATTAGTTTTCTCCTCAAGCAACAACACTTTGTTTTATGTTGTTGAAATATGATTCACATACTGTAAAATTCACCCTTTTAAGCTTTACAATTCAGTGGTTTTCATTACATTCACAAGGTTGTGCAACCATCATCACTCTATAATTCCAGAACATTTTCATCACCCAAAAAGAATCTTCACACCCATTAGAGTCACTCCCCATTTCCCCCTCCACTCAGCTCCTGGCAACCACTAATCTGCTTTCTGTCTCTTTGGATTTGCCCAGTGTAGACATCTCACATAAATAGAACCAGACAATATGTGGCCTTGTGTGTCTGATTTCTTTCACTTAGCATAATGTTTTCAAGGTTTATCCATGTTGTAGCATAGATCAGTACTTGATTCCTTTTTATGGCTGGATAATATTCCACTGTATGGACATGCCACATTTCATTTATCCAGTCTTCAGTTTATGGATATTTAGGTTGTTTCCATTTCGGGGCTATTATCAATAATGCTGTTATAAACATCTGTGTACAAGTTTTGTGTGAATGTATGTTTTCAATCCTCTTAGGTATGTATTTAGGAGTGGAAATTTTAGGTCATATTTAACTTTTCTACATCTAATTTTCATTTATAAATATAGTAACTCTATATCTAACTTTTAGAGGAAACTTGCCAATCTGTTTCCCACAGCAACTGCACCATTTTACATTCTTGCCAGCAATGTATGAGGGCTCCAATTTCTCCACATCCTCATCAAGTATTTACTGTTTTATTACGACTTATCATTTTCCCTCACCCACATTAACATTGCAGCAGGCCTAAAAACTATTTAAATAAAAACAAAAAATTTATATGACACTCATATATTTAAAAATGACTCCAAGGTCATTTTCTAATTATTCCTGACAGAGAATATTCAGTATTGCAGCTGCCTTGTCTAGCGAGGGATCAATGCACCATCACACCGTTTCTTACAGAATCCCGGGACAAAAAACCACTTTGGGAACAAATTCCTGTCTTAGAGAGCTGCCCGGAGTAGGCACAAGAGTAGCATTTGAATAGCTCTTCATCTGCATTTCACGTTTTTTTACTCTCTTCTCTCACTGTCCCACTGCGGGCGGTCTAGCCCTAGGGAACCCGGGCCGCCTGTGTGCGCAGGCGCAAACCCTTAGCCCTACCTCCTCCCTCCGGCCCCGGCCCCCCCAGGCCCGCCCCTCCGCCGACATGCCACCCTATCTCGGCGCTTTGGGGCTGAGGGAAGAGGAGATGAATGTTAAAGAGGGTCTGCGGCCAATCCGCGTGCGCCTCCGGGAAGCGGCGCTCCACACTGGCAGAGTAAGTCTGATGACGTAGCCACTCTCCAATCCGCATTCTGGGGGCGGGACTCAAGTCGGGCGGTGCAGAGCAGGAGGAGGAGACCGCCGGGTGGAATCACGTCACCTGGGACTGGAGCCGGAAGCTACGTCTAGCAGTGAGCGCCCCCCAGCACCTAAGGCTGCGATGGTGAGTGAGGACGCATGCGCGGGACTACGCGCCGGGGGTTCGGTGTCCCTGCCCCCCCATCTCTTTGGTCGCCCAGTCCTGAGCCTGCACTCCGCCCTCACCTCCTATCCGCCCCGGGACCGAGAGGGAATGGAGATGGAGGGGTGGCGACGTAGAGGGCTGAGCAGGGGTCGGTGGGAGGGTGTATAGAGGCTGGGGAGTAATCTGAGGGGGAGCGGCGGGCCACAGGTGGAATTGGAGACCGGGCTGAGGGGAGTTGTCTGTGGGGTAGCAAAGGTGGGGTGTGGAAGGCCGGTGGAGCCCAGGGGCAGAGAGTGAGGACTGACGGAGGCTCAGGAAGATCAGTGTTGAAGGCCATGTAGAGGGAAGAGGGTCTGGAAGGGCCCTGGCTGGGGAAAGAGGCCTGGGGGGCCATTGTCAAGAGAGAGACTTGGGTTTACCAAGGGCTGCTCTCTTAGCCTGCTGCTCACTGATTGCATCTTTACCCACTAGACTTCTGCACTGACCCAGGGGCTGGAGCGAATCCCAGACCAGCTCGGCTACCTGGTGCTGAGTGAAGGCGCAGTGCTGGCGGTGCGTTCTGGAAAAGGGAGGGGGGGCTCCTCCAATACACATCGCCCGATGATGCCTTCTAACGTTGCCCAGTTTAGCCTGATTTGTCTCTGTTCTTGATCTTTATCTGGTATCATGCCTGGCATATAGGAATTAAATTCAGGAATTAAATCAATTAATCTATCTCTGGAATCTTAGTCCTGTAACTGTTTTGAGGTAAAAGAGGTTTACTGACTTTACCAAAGTCAGACTAGTTACAGGTTTGTTGATAAATGACATTACCTGAGTTATTCTTGAGTATGTCTTTATTTGGTATTTATTGAAGAGGCTTGGTATTTTGTTCTGCAGTACAATATAGTGTCAGTGCTCTAGAAGTTTTCAATCTAGCTAGAGAGACAAGGCTTAAGGTTAAAATTTCAGCTAGAGAGACAAGGCTTAAGGTTAAAATTTCAAAGTATTGCACATGGTAAAGATAACTGAAGAAGTCCAGAGAGTGAAGGATTCAGCCCTTCGTGTTAGAACTTGTGTTTTGGCAAGGAAACTTTCTTGGAAGAGGCAAGAATTCAGCTGGCCTTAAAAGATGGATGGTTGTGAACAGGCAGAAAAGAAAGAGCATATTCAGGGCTGGGAGGTGGACATATTTGCAGGAGTGTGACATCAGCCTTTCTGAATTGCTGGTGCGTTTATGTTGAAAAGATTTGTAAATGTTTGGGGGAAGAAGAGGATATGTTAAGGAAAGATCTGATTGTGGAGGACTTTCAAGGCTGGGTTAACACCTGTGGATTAATCTTGGGGGGTAATAGGAGCTTTGAAGGGTTTTTGAACAGAAACATGAGCTGATGAAGTGATTGAGAGGAATTGTTCTATTAGGTGTAAAGATGAGCCGGAAGGGGCAGGATTCAGAAGCAGGGATGCTGTTGCCAAAATCTAGGTATGCAACAGCTGGTGGCAATGAGAAGGAGCAAGGAGAGAAGAGATTTTTAAAGGAAGAATCGATATGTCTTCGTAATGACTAGAGATAGGTAATAGAGGAGATAACTTTTCCATGCTGTAAGACTTTGAACTCAAGCCTAGAATGATGGTGCCTTAACAGACAGGGACTTAAGAAAGGAAGTTGATTGGCGAGGGGGAGAGGTAAGGGGAATTTTGGTGGCTCAACTTTAAACACTGAGTTTGATATAGAATAATAGCAATTAAATATATAATGCTAGGAGTTATTCTAAGCATCTTGCTAATATGCTCTCGTAACCCTCACAAGCCCATAAGATAGGTATTGTTGTCCCCAATTTACAGATGAGGTAACTGAGGTACGGAATGTCCAAGAGAGCAAAGGGTGCTGAATTTGACTCAGTGGGAGGCCCATATTGAGGAGGTAGGAAGAGGAAGTTGAGATCATCACGAGAAAAGAGGAAGCCCAGGCCACTGTGACATCATTACGCAAGGGCTGGGTAGTAGGAAGGGGTTCAGGGACAAAGGGGATGTTTATGTTTCAGATTCTGCCGATAGGGCAACAAACGGGAAGACTGAGGAAAAGACGGCACCTGGAACAAGTCTGTGGTGGGTGGGCACTGATGTTTGAGAATGTGGGAACAGGGAGAGAAATCAAGATTCAGCAATTAGGAAAACAGCGTCAGTAAAGAAATGGATGAGAGTCACTGCTTCCTGGGAGGAAGCCCGGTATTTTAAGGATGACAAACAGGATGGCATCAAGAGGGGCAACAACGTCACAGGGCAGTTTTTAGGTGGGTCTTTCCAAAACCGGGGGTGACCTTGGGGTATTGGAAAGTGGAGGCAGGTTACAAGTGCTAGAGCCAAAGTGTCCTTGGAGTTCTCTCCCAATTCTGTTCCCTAATTCCTGCCATCCTCCCTCCTCTGTCTGCATGCAGTCATCTGGGGATCTAGAGAATGACGAGCAGGCAGCCAGCGCCATCTCTGAGCTGGTCAGCACGGCCTGCGGTTTCCGGCTGCACCACAGCATGAACGTACCCTTCAAGCGCCTGTCGGGTGAGCCCCTGGCCCTGGTGACGGTGTTGGGGGGTGCTGCTCCCCGAGGCTTCTCTTCTCAGGGAAAAGCACCTGTCTCCTACCAGCCGCCCACCACCTCCCTGGGGTCCCTGGTTCTGGCCACTCTGTTCCCCTTGGTATTCACCCCTGCATCAGAATTATGAGAAAGCAAGAGAAGGAAGGGGATTTAATGGAGACCTCCCATCTTCAAATCTCTGAGCTTGGAACTGTCAAATTTCTTTGGCTTTGGAGCCCAGCCAGTTTGTGTGTGACTCCCAGGGAGGCCTTCGCACCCCACTAACTCTCTGCTCCCTTCCCTCTCCCGGGGCGGGGGAAGGTGTGTCTCCCCTCCAGTGGTCTTTGGAGAACACACGCTGCTGGTGACCGTGTCGGGACAGAGGGTGTTTGTGGTGAAGAGGCAGAACCGAGGCCGGGAGCCCCTTGACGTGTGAGCCTGCCAGAGGGCGAGGGGCAGAGGTGGATGGGGCCGTGAGCCTCTGTGATGAGGAAGACGCAAACCTCCCCCCGCCTCTCTCTTGATTGCCATTAGAACTAAGGCTGTCTGCTCACCCATTTCCCCACCCCTACCAGGAAGGGCAGAGGCTTGGGGGCTCTGTACTATGTTAAGGAGAGTGAGGGCGAGGGGACCTCCCTCTCCTCACCTTCCCTCCTAATAAACGTGAGTCTGATGTTCCCAAGCCCAGGGATGTGTCGTGTGTATTGGGGGAGGAGGGTCACACCCCGTGTGTCTTCCAGCTTCTAGGGCCTCAGCCCAGAGGAGTGGAGCAAGGCCACATCTAGACATCTAAAACTGGGACTCAGAAGAAAAAAAAATGGGGGGAAGGGAGCTGAGGGGAGCTATTTGGTGTACATGCTGAAGGGAATCTTTCTGAGCCCCCGGGTCTCTGCTCCTGCCACCAACACACACAGAACAGTCATTCTTCTCCTCCTGAACAGGTATTTAATAGTCTTATTTCAGTTGGAAGCAGTAGTTGGAGAATAAGTTACAGGAACAGACAAACCAAAAAAAAACCCCCCAAAACCCAAAAAACCCCACATAAAGTGCTTCAGACTGCAAACGTAAACATGGGGGCGAGGGGAGGCCGCGAGCTTCTCCCCTGACCTGAGACAGGAGGGTCACGTCATTGTCGGGTGCCTTTACCATCACCACCCTCTGATCTCAGCCCTGCGGGTGGGAGGGAGGGAGGGAGGGAATGTCAGAGGCAGGGAAGGCAACTTAAAGGAACGAGGAAAACACTTTGTAAACTTAGAACCAGGGTGCAAGGCAGGGGGCAAGGGAGCTCCTGGAGCCCTTGCCTTGGCTGAGGGGTGGGGCCAGCCCCCCCTCAGGAGGTCCGGGAAATACTGTTGGCTTCACGCCGCAGCCATCCCTGTCTGAATTCACAGCTTCTTCCCTCGTCCCTCATCAGCAGACACAGACAGGCGGCCCTGCAGGGCCTCCTCACCCTCGGTGGGAGGCATCCCAGGGGAGGCACAGCCTGGAGGGAGCACCGCTCTGCGGGGGCTGTTGATTTCCAGGAGTGTGAGAGGGAGGAGAGCCGGACAGCGCTACTTGACGGGCTCCACTACCAGGACCTTGCACTCGCGCTTGGCGATCTTGTCCAGAGAGAGCACAGCCTTGTCCGGGGGCAGGTAGAGGGGGCGGCCGACAGGCGAGGCCACGGGGGGCGTGATGGCCCTGCGCTCCATCACGCTGCCTGACCTGGGGGAAGGCAGAGGCTATGAGCTCTGGCTGGACCCAGGGCCCCTCCCTGCTCCCTCTCCAACTCTGGCCTCTACCAAGTCCACTGGCACCCCTCCCGCGGTTCCGTACCTCATGAGGTGGCTGCGGGAGGGCTGTTGGTGGGAGAAGGACTGAGAGCGGCCCAGGCTCGCCTGGTGCCTCTCGACCAAGTCCCGGACGGCAGGGCTGCTGGGGCTGCTCTTGCGAGAGAGAGGCCGGGCCTCGGGCGGAGGGTGGGACACGCTGGCGGTGAACTGCAGCTTCAGTTTCATGTGCTGGCTCAGCTGGGGTAGGGAGACATGGATCATCCACCCAGCTCGGCTTCCAGGCCCCCGACCTCCTTTCAGGTCATCTTCCCCACTTGACAGGCCGAAGTCGGATCTAAATTCCACCTTCCCTCCGCGCGGCTTTGTAGCACCGCCCATTATGCTTCAGCCACAGAAGCCAGCGGCCCCGACTCCTTCTACCTGACGCTCTGCCTCACCCAGCACACAGCCTGGCCCCCACCAGCCCACCTCGAAGAGCCCCGTCCTCAGAGCCTGGAAGGCGACACTGAAGGTGAGCGCGCTGCCCTTCCGGGAAAAGCCGAGGTTGTTGAGGGGTGTATGGCAGACGATGGAGTCCAGGGCTGCCTGCATGGCCCGGCGCTCCTCCTCACACAGCTGCTTTCCTGGGGGGCAGAAACGGGGGCTGGGAAACACATCTGTATGGTGTTCCTCAGTTTGCAGGGGGCATTCACGAGCACAGTCTTGATTGATCCTCAGAGCCACTCTGTGGAGTAAACTGAGTATATGCTATTGTTTGCTGAATTTTATAAATGACGGTAGCTAATACTTAACTGTGTACTGAGATCTATTCTAACCACTTCACATAATATTAACTCACTAAGTCGCTGTAACAGCCCCACGAGGTATTATTTTCTCCATTTGAGAGATGTGAAATCTGAGGCTCAGAGAGGTTAAGTAACCTACCAAAGGTCACACAGCTAAGAAGTGGGAGAGGTACAAGTCAAACATACCAGGGAGCCCAGCTCCAGTGTCAAGGCCCTTAAAATCACTCTGCCCCGCGGCCTCTCTAAACTCTCCATTGTGACACCATGGAGACCACCCTGGTTCAGAGCCGAAGCAGCCGGCCACAGTCACCCATCTCTGTGACGGCTTCCCTTCCCCTCCCCTCCTTCGGGACAAGGTTAGGCCTGGCAGCCACCTACCAGCCTGGGCGTGCTCCGGGGTCCACACGAGCCTCACAGCAAGGAAGTCTTGGAGATTGTTGAGCAGCGTATAGGTGACAGTGAAACGCTCGTAGGTCCGAACAGGGGACTCACAAGAAGCAGTCATCACAAAGCATGGGCGGTCCAGGCGGATGCTGGGCAGGCTAGAAGCAGTGAGAGAGAGCGGGAAGCAGGGTGTGTGTGTTTTGAAACAAAGATGAACAGGATGGTACCCAGGCGGGGCCGGGGTGGGGTGTCCCACAAACTCACCGGTAGTGGGTATAGATGCTCTGGGTAAAGGGCAGCTTCGGCGTGGACCACTGAACCACAGCGATCAGGGGAACTTCTAGGCCCTGCCAGAGGGACGAAGGGAAACATCACATGTATCAGAGGTTCCCTCTCCCCTTAGTCAACCCCCTGGCCTCTTCCTCCCGCTGCATTTTCTCACCCTTTCTCCTGAACACACCAGTCTCTTATACTCACCTCCTTGGCCCCTGGAGGGGGCTGCTCACCCCCTCTGAGCTGGAATAGGAAGTTGTGTTCCTCCAGAGCACTAAGCAAGCAGGGGAAGCAGCCAGAGGTACCAGGGAGCCGGCAGAAGGAGCCCATGGAGACGTCCCCAGATTGGTGACTAGTTCAGAAGAAAGGGACCAGAGCTGGATCTTTCCACACGAGAGCTCTCGGCCCTGCCCCCATCCCCACCACTGTGCGGCCCTGCCCCTCCCCAGGACCTCACCAGACATTGTCCACCAGCAGCACAGAGCCATCGGGCATGACAGGCAGATAACTGGCATTGAAGTTTGGGAGAATGCGGATATCCCAGATGGAAATTTCCTCCTGGGAGGAGCTGTTCAGCACTGTCGGAGGTAACCAGCTCAGCTCAGAGTATCTGGACCCCTTGGACCCCACCTTTTCCCCCCTAAAATGGATCTATCCCCACCAGAGTAACTGACACCCAGTCAGTGCCCTTGCTGCTGCCCAAGACCTGAGCCGCCAGTCTGCTCACCCTTGAGCACGGTCAAGTGTTTTCCAGCCACAGTGAACTGGCGACATTTCAGAACTGGAGGGGGCAGCAGAGTCAGCAGGGTGCTCACTGCAGGAGAGGGCAGAGGCGAGAGATGATGGGCTGGGTGAGCCTCATTCCAACCCACAGTTCTAATCTTGCTCTTCTCTCCAGCTTGGGCACTTGCCAGTATCACCCCTCCACTGTCCCCCAAACTCCAGACTCCAGCATTTCCTCTCTGCATTCTCCTCCCCACCTTGGGCCTTGAAAGCGCTCTGCTCGCCCCGGAAGGTCTCCCCAGGAGATCGGGTCTGCAGCAAGCGCAGGTAGCCTTGATCTCTGACCTCTGGTGCCTCAACCTCCCGCTTCCACACGGTCACTACAATCTGAGCACAGGGGACACAGGACCACAGTCGAGAGGAGAGACACACAGCCAGCCAGCCTCAAAGGGCGTCTGAATTAGGACAACAGCTCCACCCCGTGCCAGCCTTACCTTGGCCTTAGGTGTCCCTGGGGGCAGTCTATCCAGTGAAACGGTGAGTGGGAAGATAACCTCATCTGTGGACACAATTGGTTCCTCCACAGGCAGCTGGGTTGTGAAAAGGGTGAAGAGGTCAGAAGAGTCAAGGCCGCCCGCAGCGCCAGCGTTCCCTTTAAGATCTGCGGTACGTGGTTCTCGCCCTCCCCTCTCCTCACCCGTCATCGGCCTCCCGCTTCCCTCCAGCGTCCCTCTCCCCTCCCGTCTTTGGAGCCCAGCAGACCGCCCCTCCGCCCTGTGCCGTGTCGCCCCGAGCTCCTCACCGTGGTCGCTCCCCCTGAGGTAGCAGGGCCCGGGCCGTGGGTGAGGAGGGGGCTGCAGCCTCGAAACAACCCCCCACCACCAGGGTCCCCGCCCCCCGGGGGTTCGGAATCCTGGTCGCCGGAGCCACCGCCCACGGGCGCCCCTCCGGCGCTGACTGAGGCCAGGGCGGCCAGGGCGGTCGCCAGTTCTGCCCAGGCCCCTCGGGAGCCCAAGCCCAGGCCGCCTCCGGCGCCGGACCCCACGCCGCCCCGGCAGCGCAGCACCAGCAGGAAGCGGACAGTCTCCCCCAGGTAGAGGTGGTTGCGCCGGGGCAGCGCCCGGTACCGGCCCGGGTCCCCAGCCAGCTCCGCGCGTGGCGGCAGCGGCACGGCCGGGAAGTACATCGAGTAGTCGCACTGGGACTCCATGGGCGGCGAGGGTGGCGCGGGCCGGGGAGCGAAGTGGGCCGTGGCCGGCGGAGGGCGAGGGGGCCGCTGGGGTGGGTCTGGCGAGCCCCTCGCCCCGACCGGTGCTGCGCGCGGCCGGACCGGCCCGACAGACCAGCCGGGGCCGGGAACCGGGGCAACGAGCCCGGAACCGAGACCCCGTGGGGCCGGAACCGGGGTGCTGGGCCGAATGACTGGAGAGACACCGGAAGCGGAAGGGAATGGGCGTGGCCTCGGAGGCGCCGGAATTTGTGGGCGACCGGATTTTGGACAAGAGGAGCGGTGTGTGCGTGTGGTTAACCTGCTGCACGAAGGGTTTAGGTGAGACTGCAGACAGACCCCTTCTTAGAGGAGTACTATGAAGAGAACCCCCTCCAACCCCGTTTCTCCCAGGAAGATGCTCCATCCCCTTCCCTTCCGCCCTATATAGAGCAGGTCAAAGTTTCAAATTATTTATTCATTCAACAAACATTTCATAGTGAAATGAGTATAGCCCAGTAACAAATATTTCATAGAGAGATGGACGCATTATTCCTATCCCTTGTGTCCCAAACAATCTCTTCCGTACTCCATGGTTTGCTCCTCCAGGGGTCTTTGAGAGTGCTGTTTGGACCTGGGTGGGGGGGCGCGAGGTGCTGGAAAGGGAAAGGGGCAAGATGGGGGGAGGATGCTTCTAGGACTAGGATTCCTTGGCACAGGCTGGAGGACGTGGGGCCCACATCCGTGCCAAGTTCCACTTTTCCTTTGGGGAGCAGACATGGTCTCTGGGGGAAGCAGAAAGGGCATGTGGCTGCCTCACACTCATCACTGTGCCCCTGTGGCTCAGCTGCTTTTCAGCCTAAGACTTAGTGGTCTGATGCCTAGGGGGAGGGTAGCCTTGAAGTCTTGAGGGGCACAGAGACTGTTGGGGGGAACTGCTTGGCATCTAGCTTGTCCTTGTACTGTAGCTCAGGGGTAGCCAGGCGCTCACACTCCTCCTGGTCTTGGAGGCTCAGGCCACTCCGAAGCACGTAACCCAAAACCTTACCTGACCCAAACTGGAAAGGGCGGAACCGCCGGTCCGTGATGTACTTGGGGTCTAAAGCCTCACCCCCCACCAGACAGTGTTTAGCCAGGGCCTCTCGGCGAGCCCGGAGCTCCGCCACAGCACTGTCCAGCCGGCTCTGGCCATATTGCTTTATCCGGGCCCACAGGCTGCGGTTGAAGTGAACATAGAGAGCCCAGTCCAGGTTGTTCCAGGCTCGGGCCCGTGCAGACAGCTGCCTGTCCTCAGCAGTCAGTCCACCATTGCCGACAGCACTTCCACCCTGCCCACCTCCAGCCTGAGCGTTGTGCATGAAGCCCACCACATCATCTAGACCCCAGCACAGGGCATCTGCTAGCAGGACCAATGACTCGTCAAAGTACTCGGCCACCAAGACCAGGTCAAAGACAGAGTCCAGCCAGGCCAGATTCCACTGGATGAAGGATGAAGACCCCAAATCTAAAGAGGCAGAGCTGGACGTCTGGCTGTGACCATCAGCAACAGTGGGAATGGGATGGAAGAGAGCATTGGAATCCAAGGTGGGGGCTCGCAGGCCAACGCCAGAAGGCAGGTGTGGCAGGTTGGGATCTCTGGGGGGATGAGGATTCCCTCTCTTGGTCCTCATCTCTGGGGGAAAGGGGAGGCCAAAGTCAAACCATAGCAAGTTGCGTGCATAGTGGTCCCCACGGGCCCCGGGCTGGTAGAAGGCTCGGGGATTGTCCAAGAAGGCAGCCAAGGATGGTGATTTGCGGAAAGCCGATGATGTGGATTTATAGTAGGAGAAGGCAGAGCGGGCCAGAGCTGCTGGGTCTCGGACAATGGAAAAGAAGAAGCTGTCAGAAGGCATGACCTGAAGTACCTGCAGAGAAGAGGAAACAGACATAGGGAGAGAGAACTAGGCCAGGAAGAAACTAAGAGCAAACCCAGTGCCCACTGATCCCCCAGCCTCCTCCAACCTCCTTCTGACAGCTCTGCTGGGAACCCCCAGCTTCCTTCACCAGCTACATAGATCTTGGGTAGGGCACTTAACATCTCTGAGACTCAATTTGCTTATCTGCAAAACGGGGATCCATCATACCTTCCTTCCCAAGTGATTATGGAGGTTACATGAGATAAGGGTAGGAAGGAACCTGGAACATGGGAAGCTCCTGGAGAACATTAACTTCCTTGGGCCTTTCTGTCTGCCTTGGTCAGTAACACTTCTAGCAATCAAGCTTTGTGTTCACTTCTCCAACAAAAACCTAAGTGCCTACTCTGGGACTCTTTGTCACAACTCCAAGAAAGGAGCTGGCCTCAGGCCTTCTCAGGGAGATCACTGGCAGCAAATAGGAAGGAGTCAGAGCAGTCGTAACGCTGTCTCAGGTATAGGCGTCAGGGCAGGCCAAGCCCAGGGTGGCCGGAGGACAGGGCACTCCTGGGGCTCCTTGGCATCTTGCAGAGCAAGAGACAGTCCTGGAATGGGCACTGGGGAGCCATGGCCACTCGGTAGGGTCCTGCTCAGAGGCCTGGGATGTGTGATCCCACTTCTCCGCAAGAAGGAAGGTGGGAATTGAGCTGAGCCACACCCTAGCGTGGTCCTGCAGGCAGATCCATGCCAGAACCCAGCTCTGGGGCTCCTTGAAGGGTTTCCGCCTCTGAACGTGACCTCTGTCATTGAACCTGACTCCCTGACAAGTCTTCCAGTCTGCCCTGCCGATGTGGGCATGCCTGCAGGGCGAGCCTGTGAGCTGTATGTCTTTTTGAAGGCATAGGGGAACAGTGCAGAGAACAGTCTGTGGCATCAGATGGACCTGGAATAAAATCCCAATTCAGCCATTTACCAACCTTGTAACTTTGGGCAGGTTATCGAACTTCTCAGAGCCTTCTCAGAGCCTCCATCAGTAAATCTGGGTTAACACTTACCTTGAAGGATGTGGAAGTGTGGGGAACATGGGAGGTAGTGAGGGGTGGTGATGATCATCCTAAACTCCAGAGGAACCTGCCTCAGTGATTGCTGTCCTCGCCTCACTCCCAGCAGTGCCCCCTCGCTTCCCATTAGATCACATTCATGCTGCTCAGCTGCCTTCTCCAGCTCCAGCTCCAACAGGACTGCCTTTGCAGCCACCACTGAAGTTCTACCACCTACACACGTACACACACCAATGCCACCATATCTTTAAGATGTTTTGCTCTAAGAACACCTGATATTTTCCTCTAAGAACACCTGATATTTTCCTTACTACAAAGTCATGTCCACCCTTTCCTATAAAACCCACCTCTCCAGAAAGCCCCACCTCTTTGGATGAATATTCTCCCCACAGTTCCAAATACAAACACACATACACATGCACACAGCCCACAGAAGGCGCTTTGACTTTGGAGCAGCTGGGCCTGGGTTCAAATGCTAGCTCTGTGGCTTTCCGTTAACAGAGGCCTGTCACTTAGCCTCTCTGAGATTCAACCTCCTCATCTGTGTAGTGGAGACACTTATAATGCCTTCCTGGCAGGATGATGGTAAGATGACTACCCAGCACCCAAGAAGTATTCAGTGAAAGTTTGCTCTTTCCCTGTATGTGTTCATTTGTCCATTGATTTTCTTCCTCCAAGAGGTTCGTGTGTGTGTGTGTGTGTGTGTGTGTGTCTGTACGGATAACCTGTGAATGCGTGCACTCATCTCCCCCTTTAGAACTGAGGCTCCGGGGGTTGGGGGTGGGGCCGGGACTGGGGCTTGGCATGTAGCTGATCCTCAAAATCTGGCAGACGTGGTGAGGGGAGTGAGATGCAGACGGGACAGAAGGCAGTGACTGCGCAGGGCCCTGGTAGTGCCAGTGGAAGGGGCCAGGAAGGGCCAGGTAACTGGAGGGAGGGTTGGCGGGGTGGGGTCAGAGTTGGCGTGACACTGATGCCAGCAGGATAAATTGGAGAGAGACTGCAGTAAACTCTAGATGGGAGAGGGCAGAACTTCAGCTGCCAGAAAATTCTGAGGGAGGGACAGCTGAGGAGGGGGCAGCAGGACTCACCTTTGTGGCCCCCATGCCCAACTCTTGGGTGAGGGGATGCCTGGGGAGCCTCCAGGCCTGGGGTCTCCTCCCCTGGTGGTCTTGGCTACAGGCATGAGCCCATCTCTCGCCAGTCCTGTCCACCCCCTCGACACTCCTCACCTCTTTCAGGTTGAACCTCATGTGATGACAGAGGATGTGGAAGGGGGGCTGGGTGCCTCCACCCTGAGGGCGGTAGCCTTTGACCCGAGAGGCCTGGAAAAGCTTTGGGTAGCCAAACTGGTAGCGGGCGGGGAGGGCGAAGCGCAGCCCGTGTCGGTCCCCGTAGCGGTGAAGTAGACTGAGCACAGAGCTGCTCCCGGATTTATGCGTCTTCAGGAACACGAGTCGCTGCCTTGGCAGGCAGGATGGGACAGCTGGTCCCGGGGTTGAGGCCCAGGACTGTCGGAGTTGCAGCCCAGGTAGCCTGGGGGAGAGACGGGAGGGGAAGTGTCCTGTCCCTCAGCAGCAGGTGGATGAGTGTCTTGTGGAGCAAGGACGAGGGCGTGGAGCGTCCTCTGAGTCCCCAAGAGTCACAGCCCCAGGTGGGACGGGGAGGAGCAAGTGGGGGGGCATCTGTGGGGCATTGGGACAAGATGGGAACTCACCTCCTCTGGAAGGGACCCCCCCAGAGCTGGAGGGCAAATCCGATGGTCATGAAGACTCCCAGAGCCACCCCCAGGCTCCGAGGCCCCCAGAGGCGCATGGTCCTGGTAGGAGACAGAGGGCCCGTGTGGCACGGGGAAGGGTGATGCTAGAGAGGGACAGGGCAAGGGCCAGGCACAGAGGCAGAGACAGCTTGAGACAGCCGTGCAGCCGCGGAAGACGCCGCTTCGAGTTTGGGGGTTCATTCCCCAGGTCTGCTCGCAGCCCCGGTTGAGTCTGCCCCCTGAGTTAGCAGATTTTTGCCTCTGTCAGCGTCTAGAAGGGAAATAAGGGGGAAGAAGGAGAGTCTAAGGAGCGGGTAGAGCCTTCTCTCCTGCTGCTGCAGCTGAGACCTCATTCCGGGCAGGGGGGCAGCGGAGGGGGGAGCCCTCTCTACACCCAGATCTTCTAGGTGCCCCACGACTGCTTCTCTGCTGCCAGCCTGCAGCTCCCTCCAACCCCCACTGACGGCTCCTCACTGAGCCCCAGGGATTTGGAAGGGAAGGGGCGAAAGATCAGACCGGTCCGCTCATACCAGTGAAACGGACATCACCAGGCCCCTGACCACTTCCTCTGCCCCTCTGTCTGTGACAGGCCGGGCTGAAGAGCCCCATTCTGAGGCTGAGAGGAGAAGCCATAAGGAGGGAATGAGGGCCAGACAGGGCACCAGCTTAGGAACCCAGGGAGGTGAAAGCACAGGAGCAACTTTGTAAAGAATAAGAGCCGACCAGCTCATCTAAGCTCAGGTATGCTTTCCCTCTCGGCGCCAGGCAGAGCCCAGTGTGTGAGAGGGCCTGGGGGGTGGTGGGTGTAGGGTTGTTTAGGAAGCCCAGATCCCAGATCCCACACACCCCTATTCCCACTTTCCAACCCCAGCAGTGCACCCAGAGGGGATTGAGAGGGTGGGGCTGGAGAGAGACTCTGGGACACAAAGAGACAAAACCCGAACGCCGAGCTTCAGAATTCCTTCCCAGGCCCCAGCTTCCCAGTCTACTGGGAGTCCAGACCTGCCCCTTCAATTCCAACCCGCAGCCCCTCCACCAAGCCCCGACGGCCCCCTTTGAGGACGAGCCCGGAGCGACCCCAGGCAGAGAACCCACACCGGCCACCTAGAGACCCGCCCCCTCTGGCATCATCCCCCAATTTCCTCCCCTAACCCAGCGTCCAGGATCCAGCCCCGCACTGGACTCCTTCCTGTGTCCAGATTTCTTCTATTCCTTCCATCCATCCCTGTCTCCTCCTATTACCCCCGATTCCAGCCCGCAGTTCCTTCCAGCTTTGGTGACTGCTCAGTCTGTTGCCAGCCCTGGGTCGGCTCCCTCTGGGGTTCTCTCTATGAAACCCCCCAAGTCTCCTCCCATAAACTCTAGAGTCCCTCCACCGGCCGAGGCCTCGGCTTCACATGCCCACTCACCAGGCCACCTGAGGAGCAGCAGGGAAATCGGGGTCTGGCCCTCCCGCCTGCTCCAGCCACCGCCCGGTTTCTCGCTCGGCTCAACTTTCCCCCTAAACTTTCTCAGCGCCCAGGCTCCTCCCCCTCCCTCCCTTTGTCCCGCCAGTCTCTGCAGCTGATTCGGCTTTGATCGCGTCTCTGGGTCTCTCCCGCCCTGCACCTTTCCCTCTCCTTCAGGGCACCCAGGCTGCCATTGGAAGACACCAGTCCTACCCTCCTTTGGCACTTAGGAATCAATTATACTTTTTCTTTCAGCTTTCTGCAGAACAAAAGACTCATTCAGGCGACCAAAGGAAAGAAGGAAAGAAGAAAGAATAACAGACAAGAGCTGAAAGCAGACATTGTCAAGGACATGACAAGGTAGCCAGAGGCTGACACAGAGAACTGGGGCCCCGACCCTGAAGGCAGGGTCAGTGGTGTGGTAATATTAACGGTGGCTTGGGTCCAAAAGAGTTTTGCAGTCCCCTCCCCGCAACTCTCCCCATTTTGTAGATGAAGGTGCTCAGACCCAGAGGGTGGACAGCTTGCCCAAACTCAATCCCAGGGGACAGGTTCCAAGATAAGCAGGTAGAAATGAAGTGCTGGTCACAGAGGCTCTGGGCTAAAGGTACAGAAAGTCACACATAGGGTCCAATAAATTAGCCATTTATTTATAGAATAAACATCGAGTCGAACACTGAAACGTGAAATAGGGAAGCTTGTGAAGGATGTGGCGGATGGCAGAGGCCATGAGATATGTTTTCTTCTTTCTTTTTTCTAGTTTAAGAAAGTGATACTGAAAAAACTCGATAGAACCTAGACCCATAGATCCTGACATCCTAGTCCCCTGCCCTGCACCCCACAAGCACCAGCTTTGTCCGTTTCTGAGACTGGGTGCCCCCACCCATCCCCACCTTCAACTTCCTTCAAACCCCTCCCCCGGCAACTCTAAAACTCCTCCCTTTTTCTCTGTTGGGGCTCACCACCAGCCCAACCGTAGAGGCTGGGTTAGAGAGACCACACCTCCTTCCTAAATAAATACCCCCAGCCCCTCCTCCCCAGATACCAAATGAAAAAATAAATATTGTGAACACCCACCCCCAACCCAACCCACCAATGGAAATCTCCTGGATTTGGGGCCCCAGCCATTCACCCAAAAAGTCCCTTCTCTACCCTCTCTGCAGCCCCCTTCGACTCCTCCCCAGACCCAGCAGAGGGGGAGGAGCGGACGGGCCACGAACCCTTCTGATGCCAGGGCACCCCTCCCCAGTTATCGAGGTCCAAGCAGGGCCAGGGCTGAGAGGAAGAGGATGAGGAGGGGTTGGGTGTGAAAACTGACAGACGTCCCTCCAGTCCTGCTCCTGTCTTGGCTGTGGCGGATAATGACACCTCCTCCTTTGCCCCCAGCACCATCCCTTCGAGGAGGGCGAGGAGGCCGGGCCGGGGGGGCCACAGCTGCTGCCCCAGCCATCCAGTCATCTGCATAGTGCTGTCCCTCTCCAGAGCCGCTAGCGTCCTCTGCAGGGATGGGGAGGATCGGAAACAGACAGGGATGGGAAAGAGAGGTAGCGGGAGACAGGGAGAGAGAAAGAGCCACAGGCAGCGAGGAAGAGAACTCGAGATAAAAACAGTGAAAGGTGGAGGGGTGGAGGAGCAGGCAGGGCGAGAAGAGGGAGAAAGCGAATGACAGGAAGGTGAGGAGAGAGATCAGACACATGAGAATGAGAGAAGGCAACGAGAGACAGGAAGAGACAACGAGACAGACAAAAAGGAGAGACAGATGGAGAGAGAGGATAAACAGGAAAAGAGAAAACAGACGTACACAGAAGCAGCGAGCAGACGGGAAGGGGGGGAGGAGAGACAAAGAGAGACAGAGACAGACAGTGGGAGAGAGAAAAAAAAATGGATGTCAGTGCCTTGCTTCCCTGGCAAATTCTACTTTGGGGAGCCAGCCCCATGGCGCCCGCACCCCACTTCCCCACCTCCCGGGATTGCCCGCCCTCCCCAGTCTCCCCCAATACATTGCCCACTCTTAGGAGCTTCCCACCGTTCTGTAAGAGTGTTTTGGTGTCTCCCCCAGGGAACCATGAACTCATGGGTAGAGACCCTGTCATTGGTGCTCTACCCCCTACCTTTGAGTAAAGCGCTCAATACGTGCGTGTAATACGTGTGAGTCAATGAATTGATGGTAACGGAGAGACGCCAGGGGAGGGACTACAGAAAGCAGGGGGCGGGGCTGCGGGTTGGCCCGGGTCCAATCGCGGAAAGCCGGGCGGAGCGAGGCCCTCGCTGCGGCCCGGGGCCTCACCCCAGTCCTCCAGCTCCAGGTCGCGTCCCAGGGCGGCCGCCTTCATCCTGGTCGTGGCCGCCCGGAGCTGCAGCCGCCGCCTCCGCGTCTGGAGGTCGGGGCTCGAGGCTTCCGCATCCAGCTCTGGGTTGTCGATCTGCCCGGCCTGGGGACCCCCGACCACGGGCGACAAGTACCTGCGAGCAGAGCAGCCCCGGAGGCTCCCGCCCCGCCCCGCCCACGGAGTCCGCCTCGCCCGCCCGCCGCCGCCGCCGCCGCCGCCCGGCTCTCACCGGCCCCGCCCAGCTCCGGTCCAGCAGGGCGCCGCCTCCTGGGAGAGGTCCGCAGCCACGCGGGGGTCCCCGCACACTGTCAGGGGCAGCCCGGCCCAGAAGCCCCTCACCCGGCCCAGCCGCTCGCGGAGCTCCCACACCTGGACGCAAAGAGAGCCCGGGAGGAGTTGGTGCGCGCGCCCCCCGCCCCCCGCCGCGCCTGCGCCCCAGCCTGCCGCCCGCCACTCACCAGCCGGGGCAGGCTGGCGCCCGCAGCCGTCGTGGGCCGCTCCTCCTCCGCCGCCGCCGCCGACCAGAGCCGGCCCACCTCCTCCCGGGGGGCTGGGGCACGGCGGGCGCGGGCCGGCGCCGGTTGGGGGCTTCCGCATTCCTGGAACACCTGCAGCACCGGGGAGAGACCCCACAGACAGTCGTCCCGCGGTAGAAACCACACTCCAATACTCCAATCGCCCCCGACGCCCCAGTTTATCCAGAGGCCCTACAGTGTCTCCCTGACACCCCGCACTGTACCCCCAGCCCGGGGCCTCCCCCTCCACCCTTCTCTCTCCGGTCCTCCCGCCACCTCCCACTCTTCTCGTGGCCCCTGTACCTGGGCTGACAGCCGCACGCTGTTTTCCTGCAGATGCATCAAACCCTCAGCGATCTTCACCCCGATGGACTGTGCTGCTAGCTCAAAGGAAAAGGGGCCCTGGATCTTCTCGGCCAGGAACAGGAGACCATCTTGAAAGAGGGAAAGAAAGAGAAAGGGTGAAATGAGGGGACATCCAGGGAGATACTCACTGAAGTAGGATGTTCCCGCAAATCCTGACCCCGGCCTTGGAGGGAAGCAGCAGGTCTTAGATGGGGGAAACTGACATGAGAAGAGCCGCTCCTCATCCTCTCCCCTCAGAAGCGCTTAACACTCCCTCCCTGGTCCACCCTGCCCACCCCCACACAGACAGCCCTCCCAGGCTTTCCTGAATCCCCTCACCCAGATAGGTCCCCCAGTCAGGATCCAGTCCCTGGCTGCCGATACAGCCGTGGGCCACGTTGAGGCAGAAGCCCCGGCAGGGTGGCAGCGAGGGGACCCCCCGACAAAGGGGGCAGCCTGTCAGACGCATCACAGCCCGTTTGCAGCCTTCAGACAGCGGCATCTGGGAGCAGAGAGCAGGCCTGTGTCATCCACGCTTGGCTGCCCTCAGCTAAGCCTGGTGCTGGGCAGAGAAAGAAGTCAAATACCCCACCCCACCTTTCCCAGGCTCTCAGTGTAGAGCTGGATATGAACATCTAGGACTGATGACCCCGTGTGGCAGGAGGAGTGACCCCAGGACTGCCACAGATCAGAGGAGGGAGGCTCCTAGGGGCCAGGTTGCAGATACTGCTTCTTGGGAGAGATGGGGTAGTGAGGGATCTGAGAAAAGGTTCAAGGACAAGAGTGAGCCCATCGTGGTTGGGGAGAGAGGAGAATGAGGATGCAGGAAGTAAGGCTGGGAGGTCAGGGAGAGAATGAGCAGTCGAGAGAGGGCCTTGAAGGCCAAGCCAGGAACCTGGCCTCCAGTAGCAGGGAAGAGGGAGCCACTGAGTGGTCCTGGAGAAAACCAGGAGGGCCAGTACTCCAATCTCAGAGATGCTATGGAGATGAGCAGGCCCCTAGAGGCTGGCAGGGGGTAAGAGTCATCAGAGGGTCAGAGGTGGGAGGAGATCATGGGTCATGACACAAGGGAGACTCCAGCCTTCCTGATTTACCCTGGGATGCCAAGGCTTCAAGGCTGATATGGGAAGGCCCCAGGCCTCTCCTGCCAGCTGGCACCGGACTCTTCTTCATGGGACCTCTCCTACTTCTTGTCTCCCTCCCTGGGCCCTGCCCATACTCAGGCTCCCTCTAACCTTAAGCGTTTCGCTGACCACATCTCTTCCGGTCTGCAGGCCCTGGATAAAGGCCCGGGCAGCCACCAGGGCCCGGGTTACCTGGGGGAGGGGAAAGAAGGTGAGAAAAACCACAGGACTGTTGAGGGTCAGTCAACACTGGGACCAAGAGACTGCACCAAGGGGATGAGCGGGGGGGGCGGGTGAGGTTTGTAGGGTTATCTTGGGGTGGCTAGGAGTGTCAGGTGGTCCCGGGAGGCAGGTTCAAGAGGATCAAAGGAATCACAGTCTAGAAGGACCAAGGGGAACTGGGCTTGGGAAGAGGTGGAGGGATTACATTTTACAGGGCTTGGAGATAGAGGGTCTTGTATCAGAACAAACACTGAACCCGAAGCCAGGAGACCTGGGTGTGAAACATAGCTCTACCACTTATTGGCTGTGAGACCTTAACCTCTGGGAAGTTCAGTTTCCTCATCTGTAAAATAGGAATGCTGATATCTACCTCCTAGAGTTATGATGATAATTAAATGGGAGACTATAAATGAAAATCCTTCTTAAATATTAAGTGTCTAATTCACAGTTAGTTGAAGCAGAGGAAGCCAAGGTATTGGGATTAGGGAGGAGTTGGCAGAAAGGTGGGGTGGGGGAAGGCAAGAGCAGGTGAGTGGGTCAGCAACTTGCGTAAACTAGGACACAGAAAGGGGGGCCATCCAATTAAAGGAGACCAAGGAGCACTGGGTCAGGCAGAGGTGACTGGGGCTCAAGATAGGGGTCACCAGGTCAGACATGACTGCCATGCAGGATAGAGGGATCACCAGGTCAGGGGTGACTGGGGCATGGAAAGGGGGTCATTGGGCTGGAGGTGAGTAGTACATACTTCAGAGGTCACTAGGTCAAAGGTGGCTGAAGCTCAGGCCTTGGGGCCCCTCACCTGCAGGCGGAGGCGGCGGGGTGAGTCCCCAAAAGGCTTCAGAGAGTCATCAGCAGAAGAGGCCAGGCGCGTGAGGCAGAACAGGTAGTCAGGGGAGAAGATGTACTGTGGGTGCAGCAGGGGGAACATTTTCTCCAGGAGCTGAGCCCAGAAATCCACCAAGGCATCATCTAACCCCTCACTGGACCTCTCATAGTAGTCCCGTAGCCGAGAGAACAGGCCACTGAACAAGGGGGTGTGCTGGGCATACAGGCGGCCGAAGGAGCGGTGGAAGAGCAGGGACAGGGAGTGCTCGGCTGATGAGAGCATCTCCTGAAAAACCTCTGTGGCAAGTGCAGAGAAAGGGGTGTGAGGTGGGGTAAGGCCAGAGAAGGACGGAAAAGTGAAAGGGCAGAGGCAGGAAGAGATGGGCATGGGGAGAGAAAAGAAAAGTGAGTCAGAAATTAAGCAACTCTTAGAGGTCTGGGCAAATTGGGGCTGGGGGTGGAGGGCAGGACCTTGAGAGAGCCTAGGGTGGGTATGTGGGGGCTAAGCCAGGGCCAGAGTGCCTTAGGGATAGAGTCAGGAGCAGGGACGGGATGCTTGCTCGGGTCATGAGCACAGAGAGGAGGTGCGAGGCCAGGTTTGGGGATGCCAGGTCCTCACCATCAAACCTTCTGTGCCGGGCAGCCAGTGTGTGAACCAAGAAGGAGCCGCTCTCTTCCACCAGGCCTCGGAAGGTGGCCTCAGTCTCCCAGGTCAACTTCTGCTCTATCTCACTGGAACAGCAAGTGTACTCCTGGGGACAGATCCGGAGGTGCTCACCTGGACAGAGGAGACACGAAGGAATGGTGGGAAGTCGTGTCGTGAAATTCCTTCCTCCTCCTGCTGATCTCTGGGGGCCATCCGTTCTCTTTGAACTGTCTGGTTTCTTTTCTATTGTCTGCCACCTCATTCCCACCTGGCTCTACCCCCTTCTTATTGTCCCCTCACCCATCCCAAGTCCACTGCCACTAGCCATAGGATCAAATAAGGATGGGCCGATTTAGTGGTCAGAGGGTCCTAGGTAGCCTGCCTAACATCGCACACCCCAGGCCTCTAAGGACTTACAGGACGGATTCAATGGGAAGAATGGGGTTTGGAGGGGTGGGATTACCTGGTAAGAAAGAAAGTATTGTCATAGAAGGGGCTCATGGAAATAGCGAGGGGAACAAATTGGGCTGTGAATAAAGAAACACAGAGGCGGGTGCTAATTACTAGAAAGGGATTCCTGGGGTGGGGGTGGAGTAGAGAGCTATTATGTGAACAGGAGTGTTATTGTGATCCTGGTAAAGAAGTTCCGGAGGAGAAGAGACGTTATTACTATGAGACGAAAAGATTATTATAACGGCCACTCTGAAAGGGAAGAGAGTTATTGTGAGATGGGGGACCGGCCCCCGCCCCCTCCCTCGCCCCCAATTCTCTAGTCTTCCTCTTTCTCCTCACCTGAGATCAGGGCGGGAGGGAGTAGGCTTAAGCTATATCCCCGGGCCCCCAGGATCTGCCGGGTCTCAGTGCAACTCCGGGTGACCTTTGCCTCGATACCGGGTCCAGGACCAGGACCGGGACACAGAGGCAACAGCAGAAGCAGAAGAGATCGCAGCGCGTACATAGCTGCTGCCACCTTGGGAGGGCAAAGTGGGTCCTAAGGAGGAAAGAAGAGCCGCCCGAACTCAGGAAGCCTGTTCTCTGCCGCGGGATCGCCCCGCCGGCCAGAGAAAGAGCGCGACCTCCGAAAACTGAACACGGAGCACGATCGCCGGACTAAGCGGCATCTGCCGAGACAATGGGAGCGGGAGCCGGACAGGAGGCGGGGCCCGGGGCGGGGCCCGGCCAATGATGGTAAGGAGCCGGCCTCAGGGGCGGGGTCAAGGGAGAAATTAAGCCAATGTACTGGGGAAGCTCGGCAGCGGGGCGGGACTCGGCAGGACTAAGGAGGCTGGGGGAAGGGCGTGGCCTCCCTCGGAGGCGTGGCTATTTGGTTCGCAAGGCGGGGCCTGGGTGGAACCCAGCCTGTGGCAGTTGAGAAGCCAGATTAAAGGAGCTCTTACTAGTGCAGTGTGAAGCCCGGCCAATGGAGGGAGAACTTGGGGGCAGAGGAGCGGGGCTGGGGCGGGGCCGGGAGGAGCCGAGTTAAAGCAGGTGGCCAGCGCGCCGGAGCCCACGTGACACGGCGGCACGCTGGAGAGCTCGAGGCCGCACGAGGCTGCCGGAGCGCCGTGACTGGAACGTGGTGAGCACGAGCTCGCACACGCCCAAGCCTCGCGACAATTTGCCCGCCCTGAGACGAGCCGTTGGGCTCGCGCCTGCGCACCGCACGCCCCGCGCCTTCCCGCGTTTTTCTGGATTCTTCTGCCACCAGAAGGGAAGCGGCGGGCTCCCGTGCCGGACTGTGGGGCTGGCGGGAGGAGGGTGACCACAGAGACCCGAGGGACCCGCGGTGGTGACTTTTCCTCAACGCTGCTCGGTCAGAAGTCGCGGTTCCGGGTTCAGACAGTGAGGCTCCTCTTTGACCCAGGCGGTCGCCCTTCCCCGCACTCTGGCCCTGAGAGAGGACTCTCCCTTTTCCATACCCTCCTCCACAGAGGCCAGGAATCCCAGACCCAGAGGCTGATAGTCGCTCTCCTGAGCGGTTAGACGGCTCCTCCGCCCAAATAGCGTAGCCCAGCGTTGAGTAGAGATCCCCTCTTCTGGAAAAAAAAAAAAAAAAAAAGGAGAATGTGAGCTTTCCGTGACTCCTTCAGCGTTTCCGGCCTGGTTCTGATGGCGCCTCTAGCCCCAGATCGTTAAGCGCGTCGCAGTCGGGTCCTTGAGGAGTCCTGTTCTAGCCTTGTAGAAATGGAAGTCTAGGTGCTTCTGTGGCGGGGGGGGGGAGTTGGGGGGAGTTCTTGTTTCTCGTTTTAAGCTGCCCTGGTGTGTGCCTTCCTCGGTGCTTGGGGAGTGACTCCAAACCGGAGGTTGGCGTTGGGGCCGTGGTGTCTTTAACGCCCTGATGCCTCAGGTTGGGACTGTCTCCGTCTTTTTTTTTCAGTTGAAGTAATAGGTGATTTACAGTGTTGTGCTAGTCTCTGCTGTACAGCAGAGTGACTCAGTTATACACACACATACGTTTTTAAAAATATTCTTTTCTATTATGGTTTATCCCAGGAGAAACCATAAAAGCTGTGCTTTTCTTCTTTTTTAATTTGACGTGTAGTTGATCTACAGTGTGTTCTCCATCTTTTTTTTTTGTGGGTCCCCCACTCCCCGAGTTCCAAAGCATTTCCCTTGGAAACAAGGGGGGTCGTCGGGGCTGCGGATGGAGACGTGGTGGGGCAGGAAGCCTTCCCCCTTTCTCTCTCCCGCAGTTGGACCACCATGGCCACCCTGTGGTCGTCGTCCTCCCAGCTCCATGGCTCCTCCTCCCCGAGCAGCGGGTCCTCCCCGCTGCGCAGAGCGATGGGGACTGGGCCGAGGAGCCTGTCTGCGTCTTCTAGTTCGTCTGTCGCTGTGCCCCGCGATGACAGGGACTCGGACCAGACATCGGAGGGGTGAGTGGGGTTGGTGAGACATCGTTGCATTGTCCGCAGCTTTTCCCGTTTTCATTTAACAGACGGGTAAAGTGGCAGCACGTGTGTGACTATGAGAAGCCAGGAGATGCTATACTGGTTCAGAACAGGCTGGGTTTCGGCTGTCCTACGTGTTGGAGGCGTCAGGAATAATCCATCGTGTTCTGAATGCATCATCCAACTTGTCTGAACCTTTCTTGAACACTTTTGTATGTTCACGGACAGCCTCCAGTGGGGGCCCACAGATGGGGGAAAGGAAAAAGAGTTCTTTATTTGGTGCCTGAAAACTGGTGTATAATTTTTAGCTGGTGTCCTGTAGTTCTTTTGTTTGGGGTTTTATAAACAGGTCCTTATCTGTTAGCATTTATGAGCTTATTCTGTGAAGATTGTATGAGTATGTCTTGGGTTTTAAAAAAATCTTTCCAGGAAAAAATTAATCAAGGTCTGATTTATCCCCTGGTAATTTTTTTGTGTGGTATAGTTGATATACAATATTATATAAGTTTCAGGTGTACCACATAATGATTCACAATTTTTAAAGGTTATACTTCAGTTATAAGAATATCCCATGGTAATTTTAATTGGTCTCTTCTGAATCATTTCTATTTGTCAGTGCTGCTGTTTGGCACCAGGTTATATCTATTTTGTAAATTTAACCCTAATCAACAAGACGTGAATTTGTTTTCAAGGGGTAAAATTTAACACCAGGCACACATTAATCTCTGGTTTGTGTATTAGTAATACATGACTTCCTGAGCCATTTTTCTCTACTCAGCAGTGATCCCCTCACTGCTTACGCGAATATCTTTTTCTTTATGTGAATATCTTTTGATTCTCTTATTCAGAGAGGATATTAAGAAAGGGTTGTCCTTCACCTACCTCAGTTCTTCATTCTTCATCTCCAATGCTTTATTCAAGTGAAAGGTTTCCCTTAAGACATTGTCCCTACTTCCTGGCAACAGTAAGCTCATCTCTTCTTAAAATCTGAATATATTTTTCTCATGGAGAGGGGTGTAAAGTTAGAGACAAAAAGAAACTATAATTCATTTACCCTTTTATATATAGGGACTAGGGTGTTGTATCTAAGCAGAACCACACTTCCTCATAGGGATAGTGAATCTTTGTCAGCTGGTGAAGGCAGTGACTTCGAAGACAACTTGAGACGAAATGTAAAGAAGAGAGCAGCAAAACGACCACTCAAAACAACCCCAGTGAGTCAGTTTCGTTTTGTTTTTGAAGCTGGTCTGGGAAGCAGCAAAAGAAAACCTAGAAGAGGTCAGCTGATATGCTTGATGAAAAGACAAGGCTTACAAAGTGTTAAGGGACAGAAGTAGGAAGAAGGCAGATTTTGAAGAGCAAAGAATAAGAGAAGAGGGTATTAGGGAATAGAAGAACAGGAATGGGGCTTAGGGACTTTTAAAAGGACAAGAGGCTAGAAATAATAAAGTTTACAATATAAAAATCAGTTATTTCTAATCTGAGTCAGTAACTCAAACTCTGCTGTGGAATTGGCAGCTTAAGCCTACCTGTGTGATGAGACCGAGCGTTAATGTCACTTTCACTTTTTAAAGATATTCGTGATCTCTTTACGCTTACTAGGTGGCAAAACGTCCAAAGAAGGAGTCCCAAATGGTACGTGCTCATGGTCAGAAAGAGCCACCAGCCAGTGATCTCTTTGCTGCTGTGAAAGCTGCCAAAAGTGACATGCAGGTAAAACAGAGTGTCTCACCTCTGTTTCTTGATACCATCTCACCCCTTGTTGGGTGAAAAGATAAGTACAAGTGCCTACAAACTTGATTTAATGTAGACATTTTAGTGAACGTAACCTGTATCAGGAAAGGCAGATAAGACCACAGAGTGAATCCTTGGAGTGATTGATGTAAGGGGGATTTTACATGAGAGGGAATGTTCCTTTCCTAATAGTATCACAGAACAGGATAGATTTTGCCTTGATTGATTGATGGAAAGGCACTGGATAATGTAGAGGAGAAGCTTGGATTTTGGTGGCAACTTGTTCACCCTTGTCACTTTTTAGCTCCACTTTGACAGTTATACCTAATTTTTTTTCCTTCCCCACATATCTTTTTTGTATTCTTACATTTCTTTTTCAATAATTTTATTGTAATTCTATTACCATCTAAAAACATGTAAGGCATATGCAATTAAAAATTTTTTTCAGTGATCACCCAGGCCTCTAGCCCCAGCTCAAGAAATGAAACCTTAATGGTGCTGTAGAGACCCTTGTGTATCTTCCCTCCACCTTACTCCCCCAGTTCCCTCACCACCCAGAGATAACTAGTAGAATGAATTTTCTGTTAACCATTCCCTTGTCTTTCATTATAATTTTATCACCAATGAATGTGTTTTCCTTAATTTAAGTGAGTGAGTTGTTCTTTAGTTTTGTGTGACTTAAATTATTTCAGTTGTTTGAGATTGATCCTTATTGATGTATAGTGTGGATTTTTATAGTTTTTAGAAAAATTAAAATTTTTCAAACATACGGAGTTTTTCTATTTTTGTTACTGGTTTCTATGTGTTGGAATTCTGTGGGGCCTGGGTTGAAGATGGGTTGTTAAGAGAGGAAACCTACGTTTGCTTCTGGTGGTTGAGTGAGGACACTCCAGAGTCACTTTAAATTAAATTATCTGATTGAGGTTATTTTGGTTGTAGAGGTAATATGGATCTGGACTGTAAATCCAGATATGGGAACTGGCTTATGGTTTTGAATTCTCAAGGGACAATTAGTTTTTCCCTCTATCCCACACTAAGGTCATAACAAGCTAGTTTTCTTGCTGTCCCCATCTTACCTATAGGTTTATTTCTCATTCTTGCTTTCAAGAGGGTGTGACTCTTTGCAGGAGCCTCCTTTTGGACTACTCTTTTTGGAAGCCCTTTAGGCTCTATCTCCTATGCTCTACATTCCATGCAGCCATCTGGACAGAAAGTTAGTTTCCTAACTTTCTGTAGTCAAGAGGCCCCTCAGCAAAAGTCAACTTGCTTATCTTTCAGAACTGCTACCTTCACTTCATTTTTGGCTTTTATGGAATTTTACCTTTCATTCTGTTTAGCAATACATTTTTTTTTTTTTTTTTTTTGCGGTACGCGGGCCTCTCACTGTTGTGGCCTCTCCCGTTGCGGAGCACAGGCTCCGGACGTGCAGGCCCAGCGGCCGTGGCTCACGGGCCCAGCCGCTCCGCGGCATGTGGGATCTTCCCGGATCGGGGCACGAACCCGTGTCGCCTGCATCGGCAGGCGGACTCTCAACCACTGCGCCACCAGGGAAGCCCTGTTTAGCAATACATTTTAAAAGATGTTTTAATATTTTAATCAGAAGTTTAGATGCTTCATTTAGAAAGCTTATACAGAATTTCTAGTCTGTCATGTTGCCAGAAATAGAAATCATCTACATTATTTTCCTAGTCTTTGGTAGATGAGTGGCTGGATAGCTACAAGCAAGACCAGGATGCAGGATTCCTGGAGCTTATTAACTTTTTCATCCGATCATGTGGATGTAAAGGTGAGGAAACTCCTACCCTTTTCTAATCCCCAGCCTTTGCTCCTATATTGTAAAACTTCTCCTCCTTTTATATGTGTAGGATTAGGCATTTCCTAAATGAGAGGGAAAAGCATAAGAAAAATTTCACTTATTTAACTAGTGCCGACTACATTGTTGATTGGTAAGTAGGGAAGAGATCCAGTAAGGAAATGTATTGGCTTGGAGACAAGACCCTTTGGAGAAAAATAAATAATCATGCTAATGTGATAGTATGATGTTTACAAATTTGGAAATGGACCATCAGACTTTTACTCTTCCTTTCTCTAAATGAAATAATCTTTTATTTTCTTATTCCTTATTTCTCAGCCACTTCATCGCATATTTCTCCACTGAAGCTGTGGGGCCCCAGGTCCCCAGAGGCCATGACCTAACTTTAGTCTTATAAGACTGCAGGTTGTATTATAAGAATCTGGCATAGTTTTCTTTGTTTTTTGATTGTTTGGAATATTATTTTTAACCATAGTTTTCCACTGTTTGATTCCCTTGGGTTTTCTAGAGAGGTTGCCTTATAGCAGGTACTCAGTTAGATGGCAGCAGATTTATGACTAGGATTCAGGTCTTCTGATTCCCCACCTAAGCTCTTTTCAGTATATTTCCTAGCTCATCTTCAAATGTATATGTTAAATGGTCATGGTGTCCTGTTATTTGCCTTCTAAGTACCTCGTCTCCTCCATTCCTCAGGCACTGTGACCCCTGCGATGTTCAAGAAGATGTCCAACTCGGAGATCATCCAGCACCTAACAGAACAGTTTAATGAGGTGGAGGAAGACAGTCCAGGATCCTCTTGCCACTCTTTTTTCAAAATACAAGGCCCATTATCTTCTTCTTTCTGGTTCTGGGAAATAGGATAGCTTTTAGAAACAGGAGTTTAATCTCTTGAGAGCAAAAGGGACCTATACACGTTATCTGAATAGGCCTGTAGAGTTGAGAATGAGGTATAAGAGATACATTTTTACTATACTATTGGGTTTTGACATCCAGTCCCTGTGACTTCATAGACGTGGTAATAACTTTTCCATCCTTTTCATAAACTCTTTTATAGGACTCAGGAGACTATCCTCTGACAGCTCCAGGCCCATCCTGGAAGAAGTTCCAGGGCAGCTTCTGTGAATTTGTGAGGACGTTGGTCTATCGGTGCCAGTATAGCCTCCTCTATGATGGCTTCCCTATGGACAACCTCATCTCTCTGCTCACTGGCCTCTCAGACTCCCAAGTCCGTGCCTTCCGTCACACTAGCACCCTGGCTGGTAAGCAGTCACTTTTATTCTGTAAATGTTCTCTTGGGGGTTGGTAGAACTTTTCTCTGTTCTCCAATCCTGGATCTTCTTTCCTACCTGCATTCTAGCTCTTTACTAAAGGGTCATGCTTCTTTTATCCCAAACCTCCATCCAGTTTCTCATTAGTGGAATTGTAAAAAGGAGTGGATTACAGTGATAGTTTCCAGCCTTAACGTGTTTCTTATAGCTCACCACTGGGAATATGCTAAGCATTAAAGGAAGCCCAAAAGAGTTAGGGAGAGAAAAACTCCACTCCAGAACAGTGAGTCTTAGGATTTTAGGGTCACCCTGCTCTAGCTTTTCTTTTTCACTGACCTTTTTTTCCTTCTTTTTTGAACCTACCCTCCCTCCCTCTGACTTAAGTAATGATCTCGTTATCTTATTTGTACTGACTCAAAGCCATGAAGCTGATGACCTCCTTGGTAAGAGTTGCCCTCCAACTGAGTCTGCACAAGGACAACAATCAACGTCAGTATGAGGCTGAACGAAACAAGGGGCCAGGACAGAGAGCACCTGAGCGACTGGAGAGCCTGTTGGAGAAACGCAAAGAGGTGAGAAGTGTTCCCTGCCTCTTCCCTCCTCTCCTGGCTTCCATCACAGCTGCTGCAGCCCACCTTATCAGTCCCCAAGCTTCTCTCTGCTAAGGCGTAGTCCCCCAGGCAAGCTTTCAGATCATGAATGATGGAGTCTGGCAATAGTTTAATAGACCCCTCCGGTCAGAGGTTATTGCATGCTCACTTTGTTTCTGGGATGTGGGCTCAATAGAGCATTTCTAGTTTAGAGTAAATTTTAGAGTTCTCTATAATTCCACTTTTGCTCAGTTTCCATTGTCTGCATTCATTATCACAGGTATTTAAATGTTGTGCCTGCATCTTGTGCAGGGGGTTAAGCATTGATTTCTTGTGAAGTGTGCAGTATGCAGGTTACCACAGGAGTACTGAAGGCCAACCACTGATGCGGGAGGCCAAGTTTTCAAGGAATGGATAGGACACAGGCCTTTCGATCACTCCTGCGTTTAAATTCTGTTCCAGTTAGCTACTAGCTCCATGGCCTTATGTAATCTCTAAGCTTCAGTTTCATTTCCTTTAAAAAGGGGATAATTCTTTTTGTGAAGATTAAATGAGATGAATAAATTGCCTAGTTGGGCACATAGTAGGTACTTGCTTTGTTTCCTGTTAAACTTGAAGAAGACCACTGGAGGACATAAACCCCAACAAAATCTTTTGCACTGATTAAACCTTCAAACAGCTGTGTCTATCATGAGACTAACACTGATTTCCCCCTCATTCCCCCTAGTATCTGAAACCTCCCCCAGCATGAGGTTGGCAGGACTCATCATGTGTAACTATGCCAGTTGACTGTTTTCCAGCTCTCACCAAAGATATCTTCCATGCTAAATCATTAGAGAAAGATCTATACTTTCCTGATTCTCTTTGTTCTTTTCACTGTCAGTATGTCTTAAACCTTATGTGTACTGAGTCTGTGTCAAATCTTAAATTATATACACTAGGGTGACTCCTATTATTTGGACTTCTCTGGGCTCTTGCTTCATCAGTTATCGTTCTGCTTTCTGTCTTTAATCTCTCCCTCCCCGCTCTTTTCCTCTCTCCACTTATAAATGTATATAAGCCCTTGAATCTTCTTTCATTCTCCTCTATGAGCTACTCCATTTCTATCCTTCCTTTTAGTATTTCCTTACTTCCTTAATACCCAGCTGAATCCTTTCACTACCTAGCTTCTATCCCCATTTTTTTCTTTCAAGTTATTTTCAACAAACCAGTGACTTCTTAATCCCTATAGCCAGTGACCTTTTTTCAGTCTCCCTTTTCGACTTACATAGAATTTGGTATTGATGACCCACTTTTCCTCCTTCCCTCCCTCTCTTTCCTTTTCCTTTAAGTATGAAAATTTTCAAACGTTCAGAAAAATAGATTACACTGGTAGAATGAACACCACATACAAATAATCTAGATTTAACTAGATTATTTAATTTAAATCTAGATTTAACTAGGTTTAAATCTAGTTTTAACTAATATTTCACTATATTTGCTTCATCTATTTTTTTTTTTACTATTTTGTACTAAATTATGGGCATATTGGTATTTCAACCTAAAGACTTAAGTATGTCGTCTAAAAAACATGTTACTACATAATCCTAATACCATTTTCATACCCCAAAATATTAACAATGATTCCCTAATATTTTTTAATCCCAATTTGTATTTAAAATTTTCCACTTATCCCCAAAATACCTTTTTTTTTTTTTTTTTTTTTTTTGTGGTACGTGGGCCTCTCACTGTTGTGGCCTTTCCCATTGCGGAGCACAGGCGCTCCGGACACACAGGCTCAGCAGCCATGGCTCACAGACCCAGCCGCTCCGCGGCATGTGGGATCCTCCCGGACCGGGGCACGAACCCGTGTCCCCTGCATCGGCAGGCGGACTCTCAACCACTGCGCCACCAGGGAAGCCCCCCAGAATACCTTTTATATCTGGTTAATTCCAACCAGGATTTAATTAAGGACTATGCATTACATTTGATTGTTGTGTTTCTTAAGTCTCTTTTATTACAGAACCTCTGCTCCCCCCCCATTTTCCCCCAATATATTGATTTATTGAAGAGTTGGGGCAGTTGTCTTAAAGAATGTTCCCTTGCAATTCTGCTTCCTTGTTATCTGTTATTCATCTAATCTAGGTTTTCTCAACAATGACATTTAGGGAGCTGTCCTGGCATTACAGGATGTTTAGCAGCATCTCTGGCCTCTATCCACTAGATGGCAGTAGTACCTTCCCAGGTTATGACAACCAAAAATGTCTACAGACATTGCTGAATGTCCCCTGGGAGCCACCAGTTGAGAACCACTGATATAATCTCTTCCTTCTCTTTTTTTGTTAGTTCCGCTTCTTTTTTCAAACAAACTGCATTTATTAAAAATTTTTTCCCAATTGTTGTTAGTCAAAAACATGTATAACTACCAGCTAGGGCCTCTAAATAGCCAAAGATAGTCAAAATAATGAGACATAGAAGGGATATTATTTTTTCCTAACACAAATCTCTGAGGCATTAGTTTGACTATACAGCTTCTTCCAGAATTAGAAGGTTTAACCTTTTTCTATTCTGATAACTTATTGGCTACATTTTCTTTTTCACTGCTTTTGACTGATGAGTTTAATTACTTTCGTTTGCAAACTCCACCCTTCTCATGAACTTTGTATTTTAGATGTATCTATTGACTGCCTGATTTCACCGACCTATCCACTGTCACAAGTGGATGAGTAGGTGATATTCTTTTCCAAGGTATCTAATCCATAGAAAGAGAGAGAAAGTTAGAGGCCTGTAACTTTCATACCTTACTATAGATGTATATTTCTCATGTGGGGGAAAAAATGATTTTGGGGAGATTGAAGTATTATGAACGTGTGGGAAATAAAGCCAAATGTCCTGAAAATTAAAAAAAAAATTAGAAGGTTTAAAAGGGAACAAAGGATACCAGAGGTTCAGACTGTGTCCTCTTACTAATAGGAAATAGGTGGATGTCATGCTTAGATTTTTGTGGCCTTATATTATTGGGGGACATGAGAGATTGACCTGTTACTCCCTGTCCTCCAGCTCCAAGAGCATCAAGAGGAGATTGAAGGAATGATGAATGCCCTCTTCAGGGGTGTCTTTGTACATCGGTACAGGTGAGTTACTGGGATCCTCTCATTGAAGTGGCTGGTCCTCAGTTATGGAGTCTGTAGAAGTGACAAGGTCTCCTCCTAATCCTGAGTTATCTGGTTAGTCCCACAGCTAGTGCAGCTGGGGCAGAAACTCTAACAACAAATGTTCCAAATTAGGTTTAGTTTATCCCCGCCTACAAAGGATCATGTAAACTCTTCTGGGAGAGATGATAAGAGGGTAAGGCATTGCTGAGTATTCTTCTGCTCCAGCTTTGCCTGAGACCTCCCCTCCCCCATCTTCCTGGGGCTTGAGCCTTGAGAGGACAAGAGCAGAGAGCCAAAAGGCAGGGGCTTTCTGAAGGTGTACAGCTCGGCAAGCCTTTTCATAGCCCACTTCACTGTGCCTTACACTGTGCTAAAGGCAGGGGAGTTTTATACTGGGTAAAGAACTTTTTCCTCAGTATTCGTGTCTTACTCTTACCTAGATTTCAACCTCTGCCTTTCCAGAACCCTTCAGCAGATGTAATCTTTTCTTGAAGTGGAAGCAAAACAGACATGTGGATATATTGTACAACACAGGGAATATAGCTTATATTTTATAATAACTCTAAATATAACCTTTAAAAATTGTGAATCACTGTGTTGTACCTGAAACTTATATTGTATATCAACTGTACCTCAGTTAGACACACACACACACACACACACACGCAGTTTGGGCGACAGCTAAATTAAATTCCAAAATTGGTTTTTAAAAGGGGCATGGAGGATAAGTTCAACTATTTTATAGGTTGGTTACAGAAAGAAATATTTTAAATATTCACATTGGGAGGAGGAAATGAAAGGCCTAGTACCTGGTGTTTAGTCAAGAAAATAGATTCTTCTGTGACAAAGAGATACCTGCTGGGATGGAAAGTGAGTTTGGAGAGAAGGTAATAAGGGTCAGTTTCTCTCTGTGCCTAGGGATGTCCTTCCTGAGATCCGTGCTATCTGCATTGAGGAGATTGGGTCTTGGATGCAAAGCTACAGTACCTCTTTCCTCACTGACAGCTATTTAAAATATATTGGCTGGACCCTGCATGATAAGGTGAGAGTTGAGTCAGTCCTCTTCCCTTCCCTAGGATGCTTCAGCTTTTCCTGGTACTGCCACTTAGGTGTTTCTCTAGTCAGTGATCAACTCATCAAGACACTGAACCTCGAAACTCCCCCAGTATTTGGGAGGGTAGGATAAGTTAAGAGAGAGAAAGATATATATAGGAGATTAAATGCCTCAAAACCACAGTCGAGTGGAGAAAGCCTTTCCCTATGGAAAGGCAAGAAAGTTATTGACAGGGTGGTAATGCAAATGCTAGGGTGGTAGCCAAAAGATCCTTTTAATCATGATTGCTAAATTCTGCTGTGATCCTTTTGGATTTTAGGTGAGAAGACAGCTGTTCATTGTCTCTGAGACATCTCAGAGTCCTCGATGCAGAGGACACCCAGGCCCAGAATGAGTAATCTGAGAGGGAAGTATGGAGGCCCAGTGGGGGTGAGTAGAGGAAGAGTCAGCCACATTTCCCTTCTCCTCAGTAGCATCGAGAAGTCCGTCTGAAGTGCTTGAAGGCTCTAAAAGGGCTGTACGGCAACCGAGACTGGACTGCACGCCTGGAGCTCTTTACCAGCCGCTTTAAGGTAAAATCGGGACAGTGTTCCTGTGCTTGGCTCTGTCTGTGGTTCCCATTTCCCTACCTCATTTATCCATGTCTATTATTTTTATATATCCATAGATATCCCAGTGTCTGCTTCTACACTCTGTCTTTAGGAATCCCTCAGATTCTAAGAAAGCGGTGTTTTGGGATGGATACAATGAGCTATTGAGCAATGTTCTCCTTTTTACAGGACCGGTTGGTTTCCATGGTCATGGACCGAGAGTATGACGTGGCAGTGGAGGCCGTCAGGTTACTAACAATTATCCTTAAGTGAGTCCTGGGAAGTTGGGAGGCAAGCATCTCAGACTTACCTTTTCAGCATCAGACAGGCCCTTCCAGAGTCCTATCCCTCCACGGATCGTAGGTTGACTCTTGTTCATATACAGGTTGAAAGACAGAGGTCACTCCCGAGTTACAGGATCTTCAGGGGGCAAATTTCCTATCTTCTCTAACTCTTCATATCCCTCTGTTTTCCACTCTTCCATTTGGAAGTTCTTTGTGAGTTAATCCTTGTTGGTTTTCCCTTTTTGTTTCTAGCCTTAGTTGTGCTAGAGGATGACATTCATATCCACCTGCTTGTTCTGCTTTTCTCCTGGCAGGAACATGGAAGGGGTGCTGACAGAGGCAGACTGTGAGAGCATCTACCCTGTTGTGTATGCCTCTAACAGAGCCCTGGCCTCTGCTGTAGGGGAGTTTCTGTACTGGAAGTGAGTGGGCCTCTTTTCGTTTGTTCCTTTAACACCATCATCTGTTGTTTTCTCTCCATCATCTGCTGGTGCTCTTTCTAAGGGCTCCTCATACCTATAAAGTCTCCCTTGGTGTCTCCTTCCCTTCTCAACGCCTTGGGGCTTTCCTTAGCTCTGCGCCTCTTTTTCCTTTAATCCTCTCCTTGGACTGTTTCTTCCTTCCATGGTAACTGTTGCACTGCTTACTTCCTTCCGTGCTATGCCCTTTCCCTGTGTCCCCTCTACCAGGCTCTTCTACCCTGAGTGTGAGACAAGAACGGTGGGTGAGAGAGAGCGACACCGAACTCCACGCTCCCAGAGGACTTTCTTCCACCTTCTGCTGTCCTTTTTTGTGGAGAGTGAGGTGACGTATGGAAAGGAGCTGTTGGGCTCTCATGCGTAAGACCTTCAGGTAGAGAAGGATGGAAGCTGGCACTGCAGGAAGGAGAGAAATGGTTCATTAGTAGCCAATTCCTAGAGTTTTAACATGTGGCTTCAGTAACTTAACATCTGTCTTCTTCCACAGCTCCATTACCACGCTGCATACTTAGTAGACAGCCTGTGGGACTGTGCGGGGCCTCAGCTGAAGGACTGGGAGAGTCTGACAAGCCTGCTGCTGGAGAAGGACCAGAGTGTGTGCCACCTGGTAGCCAGGGGAGGGGAGCTCTCATCTCCTAGTAGGAAACCAGGAGAGATTTCTATCCTGACTTGTGAAAGGCATAGGTGTCATGGGTGGTGGGGCGGTGGGGTCCTTGGAGATGGAGGGTGGCCACCCTGTGATTCTGTTTTCCATCCTCCCGCCACCTCAGACCTGGGCGACGTACAGGAGAGCACACTGACAGAAATCCTTGTGTCCAGTGTCCGGCAAGCTTCCGAGGGTCACCCGCCTGTGGGGCGGGTCACGGTGAGGAAGGTATGGCACGAGGGGCAGGGTAGGTTGGTTAGCAATATTAAATCCAGGCAGGCATTGTCCGTCCTAATCCTCAAGTCTTAGGTTCAGGTGCTCCTTCCTCTGCCCCTCAAAGAATTCCATTTCCAGAGAAAGAAACTGAAGGGAGCTGCTGAGTTTTCCTTCCTGGGAAGATAAGATTATTAGGCAGAGGAATACATGTACACACACTTTTACCCCCACCCCCAAATGATTGTAATTCCAGGGCTTAACCCCCAAAGAACGTAAGATCCAAGCCGACGACAAGGTGAAGCTGACTGAGCACCTCATCCCCCTGCTCCCCCAGCTCCTGGCCAAGGTAGAGGGGCCCCACTGCTCAGCCTCTGGGAATGAGCGGGTGGAAGGAACTGGCCTCCAGATCAGCAGTATAGCAGGTAATAAGTAGGCTTCCCTCTCAATCACCACAGTTCTCAGCTGATGCAGAGAAGGTTGCTCCCCTGCTGCAGCTTCTCAACTACTTTGACCTCAACATCTACTGCACCAGGCGCTTGGAGAAGGTGAGGAGAGAGGAGGACACATTCCCTATACTTTGCTACTTTCGTCCTAGGGCCAAAGGTTCTACTGCCAGTATCCGGTTTTTCTCAAGAACCTGCATTCTAGAAAAACCAATAAACCCTCCGTTTCTGAGGCATCTTATTCTTGAAGTTTAAAGCTTTCGACCCTGTTTCTTTTCTCCCCACCTCTAGACCCCTCCGGAGGAGTTGTCCTCCCCCCCACCCCACAGCACGGTCTTCTCCCACCTTTTTCTCTCTCAGCACCTGGAGCTGCTCCTGCAGCAGCTCCAAGAGGTGGTGGTGAAGCATGCGGAACCAGCGGTGCTTGAGGCTGGTGCTCATGCCCTCTATCTGCTCTGTAATCCGGAGTTCACGTTCTTCAGCCGGGTGGACTTTGCCCGCAGCCAACTTGTGGATCTGCTAACTGACCGCTTCCAGCAGGAGCTTGAAGAGCAGCTGCAGGTTGGAAGTGGGGCTGCATGACGGGACACCCCAGACTTGTGTGGGAGAGGCCCCAAGCCGGGGGTGTGGATCTGAGTTCTTGGGAAAATCCCACTGTGAACCTTCTTTCTTCCTCAGTCGTCCTTCCTAGATGAGGATGAGGTGTACAGTCTGGCAGCCACCCTGAAGCGCCTCTCTGCCTTCTACAAGTGAGCAGCTCCCCTCCTGCTCCCTCTTCTGTTTCTACCGCTGTCTGGGGGGTTGATTCCTCTCATTCTCTTCCAGTGTAACATTTTTCTCTCCCCGCCCCCCAAAGTGCCCATGACCTAACCCGCTGGGAGCTCTATGAGCCCTGCTACCGACTCCTCCAGAAGGCTGTGGACACAGGAGAGGTTCCTCACCAGGCAAGTAGACAAGTTGGAGACGTGGAGGCAGGAGAGGAGTTTTAAGGGCCGTGTTCTAGGTGGCCACCTCACACGCAGTTCGAGTCCCAGGGCTGTGGAGCAGATGAGAGAGAGAGATCTTGATCATGTGTGTCGTTCCTTCCATCCCAATCTTGGAAGTTGAATGTACTTTCCAGCACCTGAAAACAGCCATTCTCTCTTGTTTCTGGGGAGTCAAGGATAATATTGAGGGGGTCTAGGAGACTTTAAATAAATTAGGGGGAGGTGGCATTCCTACTCAGGATAGAATCCTCTGAAGACTTCCAGAATCAGTTTTTTTCTACCGGAAAAGGAGCTGGGTCTCTCCTAATCTCATTTTCTCTCTTCTTGTCTGCTTTTTTCTTTTTTCCCCCCTTTGTGTGTATCTGCCTGTCTGTCTCTCTCTCCCTACCTGCCCCTTATTCCTGACCCTCATTTTGTAACATTTGGTTGTTACAGGTGATCCTACCAGCCTTGACTCTTGTCTATTTTTCCATTCTCTGGACACTAACCCACGTTTCTGAATCAGGTGCTTCCCAGGTGAATATGGGTCTGAGTAGGGGGAACGGGAATGGAGGAGTCCATGTCTTCCTTCATTTCTCCCCGCTGAAGCCATTGTCTCCACAGAAGCAGCTGTTGAGTTTGAAGGGCAGGATGGTGGCCTTCTGTGAACTCTGCCAGAACTGCCTCTCAGATGTGGATCCTGAGATTCAGGAACAGGTGAGCGATTTCTCAAGTGAGCGTATGTCAGAACGCGAGTCATCCCCCCCACCCCGACCCTGTGGTCTGAGGAAACCCCGTTCTAAGGGGAAATTGGCAAAGTAATTTCTGTCTTGCTCAATATTCTGTCCTTTTTAAGCGTTCTTTTTTTTCCCTGACAGGCTTTTGTATTGTTAAGTGATCTGCTGCTCATCTTTGGCCCTCAGATGATTGTCGGGGGACGAGAGTTCCTTAGGCCACTTGTCTTTATTCCTGAAGCCACTCTCCAGTCTGAGCTGGCCAGCTTCCTCATGGACCACGTCTTCATCCAGCCTGGAGGACTGGGCAGTGGTACAGGGGCTCTATACCTGGGGCTCAGGCATATAGGGCAGGAGGTCTGAATCTGTGATTCTGATGTTTCCATTCTGCACTTGATGTGAACCAGGTCATTCCCAGGAGGATCATTTACAGATAGAGCAGCTGCACCAGCGGCGCCGCCTCCTGGCTGGGTTCTGCAAGCTGGTGCTTTATGGGGTGCTGGAGATGGACGCAGCCTCGGATGTTTTCAAACACTACAACAAGGTACAGCAGGGCGCCAAGCTGAGCACGGCCATGGCTGCAGATGCTGTAGCACTACAGAAAGGAAGGTTGGGGAGATGATGGTATCAGGCTTAAAAGGAGAAGCAGGGGGAAAGGCCAACAGTTAAGAATAAAGGGACAAAGAAAAGAGACTTAGTAGTAAATAGTTAGTGGAGAAAAAACTGTTAGGAGGAAGAAATTCATTGGAGGGAAAGTATCTTATTCTTCTTGTCCAGACTTTTTTTTTTTTTTTTTGCGGCACGCGGGCCTCTCACTGTTGTGGCCTCTCCCGCTGCGGAGCACAGGCTCCGGACACGCAGGCTCAGTGGCCATGGCTCACGGGCCCAGCCGCTCCGCGGCACGTGGGATCCTCCCGGACCGGGGCACAAACCCGCGTCCCCTGCATCGGCAGGCAGACTCTCAACCACTGCGCCACCAGGGAAGCCCCAAGACTTTTTTTTCTTATGTGAATATAGTCTATGGAATGGGGTAATGTAGGAAAGGGAAATAAGAATGGAAGAGGGTTCAATCCTCACAAGGTACTTAGATATATACCTCATTTCCTCAATCCACCATTGTGTTGATTTCTCTTTACTGAGTACGTACTATCCCAGGCACTAAGGACACCTCAGTGAACAAAATAGTCAACGGCTCCTCCTTCCTGGAGCTTCTCTTCTAGTGGGGAGAGACAAATAGCAAAGGCTTCGGTGCTGGATGACACTGGGCTCTGGCAGGCTTGCTATCCTTCTTCTCCAAGAAATGGGCTCAGGGCAGAGTTTCTTCCCTTATTTGCCTAAACTGATTTATTTGGGGCTTTGTACCTGTTGGTTAGAGGTGTGGTCTAGTTTGAGTTGCTTTATGCTTAGGTTCACATTTCCCTACCTAAGGCTGTTTCGGAAGGAGATATGGTTAGGGCTGTGAAGAAAGAAACTAAACAAATAGTTTTTTCCTGTGGTCAAACAGTATCTTCTCCACTTCTTTTCCATCAGTTCTACAATGACTATGGTGACATTATCAAGGAAACGTTAACTAGAGCAAGGCAGATTGACCGAAGTCACTGTTCCCGCATCCTGCTGCTGAGCCTCAAGCAGGTACACCCTTCTGCCTCCAGTGCCTCAGACCTGACGTGCCCTCCCTGCAGCCCACCCACAGCCGTCTAGAACATGAGATCCTTCAGAGCAGGAAGTTTCTGATTTACTTTGGCTTTTATTCCACATGACAGTCACCTTCACAGTTAGTAGAGCCATAAAATATTTTTTTAACTGTGGGCAGTTTCTACCCCAACCCCACAGAAACTCCACGTCAGTTAGGACATGGGAGCACCAACAATAAAGTGATAGGAAATTCCTAATTCTTTTTCTAGTCTGTTCTCTCTCAACCCCTTCAGTTACTACAGACATTTTTATTGTTACAGAGCAGGGTGAAGCCTCTCTCTGTTGCAAGGGGGTCAGGAATAGGGTCAGTGTCCTAGGAGGAAAGAAAGAGTAAAAATAGCAGATGGTGTCCCAAGCCCTTTCGGATTTCTGGGCAGAGAAGGGAATGCTATACTTCCTTGTTTCTATCTTGTTCCTCCCTTTCCCAAATGTGCCATGTCTCCTGGACACAGTTATACACAGAACTGCTGCAGGAACAGGGGCCCCAGGGCCTGAATGAGCTTCCAGCCTTCATCGAGATGAGGGACCTGGCCAGGAGGTTTGCCTTGAGCTTTGGACCCCAGCAGCTACAGAACCGTGACCTTGTGGTCATGCTACACAAGTAAGGAAGTATTGGTTGGAAAGCAAGGTACTTGAATCTTCCTAAGAGGGCTGAGCCAGAGGCTGGGTACAGGGAGGGCTGGGAGTGAGGTCTCAGAGGGGGAGGGTAAGCATGCCGAGGAGTCTCAGTAGAGTTGGTGAGCGGGTATCCTTTGGAGACAGGCTGGGTCCAGGGGAAGAAGCACTTGGACAGGATGCCTCAGCCCTGGGAGGGAAGTGGGAAGGGACTATCTTCCTAAAATGATTTTGCTCAACCAAGGGAAGGCATCAGGTTCTCCTTGTCTGAGCTTCCTCCAGCTGGCTCCTCCAGTCAGCCCCCAAATCTGGCATTCCTGGAGCTCCTTTCAGAGTTCTCCCCCCGACTCTTCCATCAGGACAAGCAACTGCTGTAAGTTAGGGTGTGGGTGGATAAAGATGGGGGTTAGAGAAGAAGGGTGTGGCGAGGGCCTGTGACCACTTCAGCCTCTCCATCCCACCCCTTTCTTAGACTGTCCTACCTGGAAAAGTGTCTGCAGCGTGTCTCCCAGGCACCTGGCCATCCCTGGGGTCCAGTCACCACCTACTGCCAGTCCCTCAGCCCTGTAGAGAGTACAGCAGAGGCCAACCCTCAGGGCTACCCCCGCTCCAAGAAGAGGCGCATTGAAGGTAAAGTGCTGTGAGTGAAGGTATCAGGGTGCCCAGTGCTACTTCCTTGATCGCCACTACCTAGATAAGCAGCATATTGGCTTTTTGCTTCCTTCAAACTCTTGTGTTTGGTCAAATAAGTATTTCATTGATCACCTACTATCATTAAGGGAACTCATTTTCTTCAAGGTTTATCTAGCCAACTAAAAACAGCGAACTTCTGTGAAAAATTACATAGAAACTAATCATAAAACCAGAGATTGAACTAAGAAATCTGTACATTTAGGATGTCTCTCTGTGACATCTTGTTATTTTCCAATTTTTAAAGCTTTTTGTATAACCTTCATGATTTTTTAATCTTCAGATCACTACCTGTCTTATAATTTACCTGTTTTTTCTTTAAACCGATTTTCTTTTTTTTTAATAAACATAGTCTCATCTTCAGTGGTAATATCCTAGAAATCACAAGTTTGAGGTGTGTGTTTGTGCTTTTTAGGGTACATTTTATTATTATTTTATGATTATTATTATTATTTTTTTTTGCGGTACGCGGGCCTCTCACTGTTGTGGCCTCTCCCGTTGCGGAGCACAGGCTCCGGACACGCAGGCTCAGTGGCCATGGCTCACGGGCCCAGCCGCTCCGCGGCATGTGGGATCTTCCCAGACCAGGCCACGAACCCGTGTCCCCTGCATCGGCAGGCGGACTCTCAACCACTGCACCACCAGGGAAGCCCTAGTGTACATTTTAAAATATTAGTAGTCATTCGCCATTCTCCCCATTCCCCCAGCCTAGGCAGTATAACTAATCTACTTCCTGTCTCTGGGTTTGCCTATTCTTAGACATTTTGTATAAATGGAATCATATGGTATGTGGCCTTGTGTGCTTCTTTTACTAAGCATCATGTTTTCAAGGTTCATCCATGCTTAGCATTTATCAGTACCTCATAACTTTTCATGACCAAATAACATTCCATTTGAGTGGATATGCCATATTTTATTTATCCATTTATCAGTTAATTGACATTTAGGTTGTTTCCACTTTCTGATTGTTAGGCATAATGCTGCTGTGAACATTCATGTGTAGGTTTTTGTGTGGATGTAGGTTTTCACTTCTCTTGAGATATACCTAAGAACTGAAATTGCTGGATCATACGGTAACTCTATGTGTAACTTTATGAGGAACTACCAAATTGTTTTCCAAAGTGCCTACATCATTTTACAATCCCAACAGCAATGTACAAGGGCCCCAGTTTCTCTACATTCATGCCAACACTTGTTATTGTCTTTTTTATTTTATCCATCTCCTAGTGGCTGTGAATTGGTATCTCATTCATGGTAGTTTAAATTTGCATTTCCCTAAGGACTAATGCTGTTGAGCATCTTTTCACATGCTTATTGGCTATTTGTATATCTTCTTCAAAGAAATGTCTGTTCAAATCCTTTGCTCATTTAAAAATTGGGTTGTCCTTTTCTTGTTGAGTTCTTTACATATTCTAGACAAAAGTCTCTTATCAGATGTATGGTACAGAAAAATTTTCTTCCATTCTGTGGGTTGTCTTTTAATTTTCTTGATGGTGTCCTTTGAAATACAGAAGTTCTTAATTTTGGTGAAATTCAACTTATCTATTTTTTTTGTTGCTTGTGCTTTTGATGTCTTAAGCTATTGCCTAAAGTCACAAAGATTTATTCCTGTGTTTTCTTCTAAGAGTTTTCTAGTTACAGCTAATACCTTTAGGTCTGTGATCCATTTTGAGTTAATTTTTGTGTGTGTTTTGAGGTAGGTTATGAATTCCTTTTAATGTCTTTTGTATACCACCTAAGGACATACTATATGCAAGATACTGTGTTAGGTGTTTTAGAGGCCATGAAGGATTCTCAAGTGGCTTACCATCTAATAGAAAAGAAAGAAAATACATTTATAGAAAATCTAAGTTATGAAGTCACCAGTAAGTAATAAATTCCCAGGGATTTGACAGATGAATGCTATAGAATTCAGGGAAGGAAGGAATCATTTTAAGTTTAGTTGATCTATGAAGGCTTTATCAAGAAGATGGGATTTATGCTGGATCTTGAAAAATGGGTAAGATTTACATAAGTTGAACAGAGGAGGAGTGAGTATCATGGGCTAGCAGAAGAACACAAGCAGAACATAGAAAGGTAAGAGTTTGCCAAAGCACATAGACGTGTAGATTGGTTTGCCTAAAACAGAGTTTGTAAAGGTAGGAGAAAACTGAAAAGATCGGTTCCATTGTTCATTCAACAGACACTTACTGAGCACCTTGTGCTCAGTTGTGCTGGGAATAATGCAGTGAACTTTCTTTCGAACAGTGTCAGATAGTGATGCATGCTGTGGAAGAGGATGGGGAAATACTGGTGAGGTGGGGATTGCAGTCTTACAAAGAGTGATCGGGGAAGGCCTTGGAGAGAACATGAATGCAGGGGAGAAAACTGAAGGAAGTGAAAGAGGGGGTGCCTTGTGTATATCAGAATAGCAGACTAGAGGGTGCAGCCGGTCCAGAGGCCATGGTGGGAATGTCTCTGGCACGTTCAAGGAACAGCAGAGAAGGCCGGTATAGCTGAGTGGAGACTGTGTAGGATATGAGACCAAAGAGGTCGTAGGAGTCCAGAGCATACAAGCCAGAATAAAGACTCCAGCTTTTACTCAGAGTGAGATGGGTAAACATTGGAGGATTTGAGCACAGGAGTGACAGGATTTGCCTTAAATTTTAAGGGGTTCCTTCTGGCTGCTGTGTTGAGAACTGACCAAAGGAGAGGCAGGGGTTGAAGCCAAGGAACTGGTGAGGAGGCTGCTGTGGGGGCCCAGACAGGAGATGAGAGTGCGTGAGCCAGGGGAGCAGCGGACATGGTGAGAAGCAGCCAGATTCTGGGCATACTTCCAAGATACTACTAATAGGACGTCATAATAAGAAAGAATGTAAGATGCAAGAAAGAAAGGAGTTGAGGATGACTCCAAGGATTTTGGCCTAATAATTGGAAGGATGGAGTTGATAGCAACTGAGATGGGGAAGGCTGTGAGTGAGAAATGAGACCAGGGCTTTGGTATGAGCCATGTTACTACAGGTGGAGATGTTGGACAGACAGGAATCTGGAGTGAGGCGGGCAGGCAGACTTGAGATAGATGTGGGAGTTGGTACTTAAAGTCATGAACCTGAATGGCTAAGGAAGCCAGTGAAGATGAAGATAGAGGTCCCAGGGCTTAATCCGTGGACATTACACCAGTGATAATAGGTTGGAGAGATTAGGAGTCACGTGGGGGCCCAAGGTTTATTCTCTGGGAACACAGCTCACGGACGTGTCTCTTCCCTGTTTCGGTAGCCCTCTGCTTAAACCAGAAGCAGCTCACTCTCCGGTTGCCGGTTTCAGTGTACAAACAGGCTGTGGGGAGAGAGGATAATGGGGGTATAAACATTTACAGTTGACAAATACTAATATGGATTTGACTTATGTTTTAAAAATAACATTGCCTAGGTTTTCTAAGACATTTTGGGGTTCTTTCTCCTCCTCTGCCTTTCTAGAGCTCTGCAGGAGAGAGTTCTTAATATTTTGAGCCCCAGGTCTTCCATTTACCGTTCATATTAGAACTGTGCTGACATTGCAGTTATCTCATTTTTTCTGGCTTCTAAAAAATCCAGTCTCCCATTTTTCTGTTTCTCCTTAACCCTCATGTTTCCTCCCTCATTTCAGGCCATACTAAGCTTTTTCTCACTACAGAAATCTTGAATGAATAGGATTTCAGATGTCTTCATTGATTAACTGAGACCTCTCAATCTTAAGGACTCCAACCCTCTCTCACATTCATGTTTGTATGTTACTGTTTATCTGTGGAATGTATGTCTCTTTCCTTCTTGTTTTCTAAGCTGTGTAATGAGCTTTTCTTGGACAAGTCCTTGGTACAATTCTGTAAACCCTACTTTTTATAGTACATAGGGCTGTACTTGTTTTTAGTCGTGTCGTAATGAGACCATCTAGATTTTCCATTCCCTTCTTTTATAACTTTTCCTTACCAAATTCTGACCAGGTCTTGAAAAACTAAAAGTGTCTGTGGTGGTACCTGGTCTACAGTTAACATGTGCCTCTGCTGCTTTGCAGGCCCCTCCAGGCGGCACAGAGAGGACATCTCTGCATCACAGGAGGAAAGCCTACAGCTGAACAGTATCCCACCCACACCCACCCTCACCTCAACGGCTGTGAAAAGTAGGCAGCCCCTGGGGGGATTGGAAGAGATGGAAGAAGGCAGCGGCTCAGAATTGGCATTTACCCAAAGGTGCGCCCCCAGGAGAGCCCGGCTGTGATGTCCCAGTTTGGTCTCGTCATTTCTGTTGTGTTGTTCCCTCCCACAGCGCCCCTCATTCTCGGGTTCTTCTCCGGTCCTTTCCCCTTTCTTTAGCTTTACATTTTCTCTTTTTCCCTCCACTCTGAGCTTTTTACTGGCTTTCATGCTGGCCACTTTACCTCCTCTTTTTACCTTTATTTTTAATCCTTGTCACTGATCCACCTTCATTCCCAACAGCCAGCCCCTTTTAGGTGCCCAGAGGTTAAGGTCCTCGAGTCCACAGCATTTCCAGACTCTACTCAACTCTTTGGGTCCTGGTCTGGGCAACCGGCTGACCCGGTGAGCTTTTCTCATCATCTTCTGTCTTCACTTCAGATGTCATCCATTGTGAGGGGATTCTTTCCTTCTCGTTGCTTCTATGCTTGTGTTTTGTGGACTTGTTTTAACCACAGAACACTTCCTTCCAGTGTAACGTGGAACCCTAGCATATAAAACAGATATAAGTAGAGCTGCTTTGATTGAAGCTGGTGTGGGACTCTGGAGCCCTGGTCTGCTTACTGCCCACCCTGTTCCCCTGGGGTGCCTCTGAGAAACTCTCAGCGGTCCTTGAAAACCTCTACTCTTTGCCACTGTTTCCAGGCTCAGCCTGATGGAAGAGGATGAAGAAGAATTAGAAATTCAGAATGACTCAAGTGAAGAGTGGCAAGGTACAGGCAAGGTGAGTGGATCCAACAGTCCCTTGTCCCTCTAGAACTGGAAGCAGATGTGAGGGAGAGAAACTATTGTGATTCTCCTCTCTCCTGATGATGCCTTGTCCTTGGAAGCTGCCCAAGACGTTTTGAAAGAATCATAGAGTAAAGGAGGAAGGGTTTGTAAGTTGCTGTTGACTTTGCTTGGACTTTAAGGAAATAGGGGGAAAAAATTTTAAATACCAAAAAGGACTGGAATAGCACTCCCACACTCTCAATCCCCTTATAGGTATTTTGCCTCTTAATCTCCTAAGAATTAAAGGGAGTTCTAGGGCTAGATAGAGATGGAAGGTCACCCAGTCCAACCTTGCAGCCCGTTCAGCAAGTCTCTTCGTAACACACGCACACAGGCACAGCCGACCTTCCTTCCTCTCTCCTTAGAGGGCTGCCCCAGTCCCTCTTCCTCCAGTCACTCCATTTGCTACCCTTGCCCGCCTGCTTCCTCAGGAGGATATGCTGCCAGTTCAGTAGGAAAAGCATGGAATTCGAGTGAGGAGACCTAAAAGTCTTCCGTTTTACCACTTTATCAAGTTAGCTCCTTAACCCCTCTCAACCCCATCATCTTTAAAATGGACCTTTTACACAAAATACGAAGTGAAGGAGCCTTATAAACAAAAAAGGATTGTGTGTCTGCTGCTGTTCTGCTCCCTTCTCTGCTCTTTGAAGGTGGAGAAAGGACACAGTAGAAGAGGGGAGTGGAGGTCTTGTGCTCAAAGGGAAAACCAGATAACATGTTCAACCCAGAGACTAGACAGCAAGGCCTCTATTAGTCTTTCCTAAAGTCCCCTCAGGAAAAACCCCATTCTCTCGTTCCAAAGCTGAACAAATTTAAGGGTCTCAGTTGGCAGGCCAGGAGAAGAAGCACTTCTCTGATGACTCTGACGCTGCTGCCCACTCTGACTGCTCCTCTTCCCTCCCTGGCTGCTTCAGGGACCTACCCCAGCCTTCAGGCTTGTCACAAGAGACTGGAAAGGGACCTTTTGTTGTTATTTGCAGGTGATGGGAGTGGGGAGGGACCTTTCTGATTTTTGATCCCATTCTCTCTAGCAGTCCTCCCCCAGTGAGCACGGGCTGGACCTCTTAGATTCTGCAGAGCTGAACACTGAGGTGAGCGTCCCCAAAACAGACTGTGGAAGGCAGGGTAAGAGGAGTTGTGCATCCTTGGGAGATGCTGGCAGGTAGCACATGTGCCTGTCAAGTAGGTGGAAAGAAAGGCCACAGCCCCTGGCCTGCTGTCTCAGCTGCCTTGGGGCTTTAGGAGTATCCTGGGGGAGGGGTGGTACAGGAAGAGAATGAGAGTTGTCCTCTGGAGGACCTTGCAGTCTTCTCTTTGCCCTTTGGTCTGTTGTTAGGTCTCTGTATCTTACTTTCATCTTTCTTATTGTAGGACTTCTGACATGACCCTACGTCCCTCCCCATCTCCACTCCCCACCTCTACGACGTGACCACTTGGAAAAGGCCAATGAGAAACGGAGCGAAAGGAATCATTATTTCTCCACCCCTGGTCTCTGAGGGGAAGGAGAGGTGGGCTGTGCCTTTCTAACCTGACCTTTCTCTGACTGACCTTTCTCTGGTGCTGCTAGGATAGAGCAGTCATAAGCCCCCTGTCCTTCCTGGTGCACCATGGCTCTGTCCCTCTGTTTGAGCAGAGTGCCTATTTTCTGCTGTTTGCAGGGGTGGGAGCTTCACCTCAGTATTGGAGAGGGGCACTGCCTGTGTTGAATGGAAGGAGCCCATTAGTTTTTCTGTATTTTAGGAATGTCTTTCCTAGCCTCTTTTGTGCCTTGCTGATTTAGCTCAATAAACATGTTTGAGTCAATTCCAGGTTGTGGCTTGAGAGACTGTTAAACTGATGGAGGTCAGGTTCTTTCCTGGAGTCCTACGCAGCTCTGCCTAGCCCTGTGGTCCCATGTACAGGTGCACTGCACCCCTACACACACACGCGCGTGCACGCAAACACACAAACACACACACACCCCCACCCCACCCCCACTAGGTGCTTTGTACGCTGGCTTTTAGGGATGTATTGCTTAGTAAGTGGGAGACTGGCTGCCTTTGAGTAGTTTATCTAGTGGAGACAGTTTAGGCTGAAGAGGGAAGGTAAGAGTAGCATCCTGATCGGCTGAAGGGTGGACCTACCCGTCTCACCTCCACTGAGACCAGGCCAGTCCACATATCTTGGCAGCCTTCACTCAAGGGTTCTTTCCAGGGATAATTTCATGCCCTCATCCCAGAGACACCTGTCATAGTTTGAACTTTTATAGAACCTCAGTATCTGAGAGTTGGGAAGAAACTTAGAAGTTATTCTGAATGACTAGCCCCAAATCCTCAACACCACCGTCTCCTTCATCCTTTCCTTCCCTAGCTAGTTCCTCACCAGGTCCTGGCAGCTTGTTCTCCAGAATGTCTCTGATCTCTCTCTTCTCTCAGTGCTTGCTATCATCTCTCACCCAGACTGCCACAAAATAGCCTCTGGATGCTGGACTCCTTGAAACTCTTGACTTGTTCTTGTTCTGCTTCCTGGAACAGCACAGCGCCTCTTTTCTCTCCTTTCCCTCTGACAAGCAATCAAATACATGAAAACACTGTCGTCTCTTTCTGCTTTCACTGTTTCCTTCTGTGGTTTAAGGAACTCTTCAGGCTCTCCTTTTAAATACGACTTCGAGTTCTTCCCTATCCTGGGCATCTGCTGTAATTTCAAGTTCTCACTGTGTGGTGTCCCAGGCTGGACACAGTCATCCAGCTAGTCTAGGGGTTTCTGCAGGAGGATCCATGATTTCCTGTGATTAGGTCACTCAGCCAAACAAGCTCATTTCTTCCTCCTTCACCCTCCCTCCCTGCCAAATAAAAGCTAGAAGTTGGGTTTGTGAGTCTCATTTTAGAAAGGTAGCCTACCAGTGCCCTGGGGATCTTTAGCCTGTATTCAGTGGGACAGTTCCAGAGAGCGGAGCTTTTCTGTGGGGTCTGGGAGCAGAGTGGGAAAACTAAGGTAAAGATATAGAGATAGAGGTCACTAGGGATCCAGGAGGGGGAAGAGGAGTCCCAAGTTATTTAAATGCCTGCCAAGCTGGTACTTCACAAGATCAGAAGAGAAAGTTGGAAGCTCTGTAAATGTGGAGATCTTTATGCAGCTGACAGACCAGCGTGGTAGATTGATCCCCAGCCTTAGAATCTGTGCAAGTTTTATAACGTGTTCCCCAAATTCTTTGCCACTCTTAATATATTGAGAGTTTGGGTCTAAGTCCTTACCCCTTGAATATGGGCTCTGTAAGTGCTAGATTAACAGAATATGGTGGAGTGATGCTGGGCCAGTTTCCAAGCCCAGACCTTGAAGAAACTGGCAGCTTCCATGTCCTGTTTCTTAAGACGTTTACTCTTGGCACCCGAGAACCATGCTGTGAGAAAGCCCAAGCAGCCACATGGAAAGGCAACATGTAGGTGTCCCTCCAGCAGACCTAGCTGAGCTCCCAGCCTATGTTGAGCATCAGCCACAAGACGTGGTTCAGATGTGAATCAGATGATTCCAACCCCCAGCTTTTGAGTCTTCCAGCTGAGGTCCCAGGCATCAGAGAGCAGAGACAAGCCATCTTTCTTGTACCTTTTCCAGATTCCTGACCCATAGAATCCATGAGCATGATAAAACAATGGTGTTTACACCACTAGTTTTGCGTGGTTTGTTACGTAGCACTAGTAACTGAAACAGAACCTTAGAGTCATAAGATGCCAGAATTTTGGACATATTTATGTTTAAAAATTATTTATATATTAAATAAAAATTTACCACTTATTATACACATTAAGATGTAATGGATAATTTATGGTGAAATAAATGTTTTTAAATATTTTATTGGTTAACAGTACAAAAAACACTTTTTTGCTCTAAAAGAAACGTTGTACTGAGCAAAGTGAGAAATATTTTTATCGTGATTGCACCCCTCCTACCGTCTTGTTGTGGCTGCTTCTTTGTCTTTGGATGTAGGATATCTTTTTTGGTAGGTTCCAGCATTTTTTTTGTCAGTGGTTGTTTTGCAGTTAGTTGTGATTTTGGTGTTTTCGTAAGAAGAGGTGAGCTCACGTCTTTCTACTCCGCCTATTTTGAGAAACAATTTTAAAATCATGGCTTAACATTTTCTGAAGTTCTAGTTGAAAGTTCATTAAAAACTCTCAAAATAAACTGACCTTCATAACTGAAAAGAGTATGTCTCAAACATATGTAAATCCAAGTGGAATAGGTGTTTCTTTGGCTGCATTTATTACTTTTTAAATAAATGAGTCAAAACCCATTGAGATTCTTCATTTGGAAGACTTGTCAACAGGTCAGAAAATGATTTCCAAGTTCAAATAACAGCAGTCTTAAAGGGGGTACATACTGTTTGGGACCACAAAACCACTACATCCTGTAGCCCATAAGTTGCAGTTGGTCATAATCTTGAATTTGCCTCTATGACCTTAGGATACTGATCTTGTTAGAGGTGAACCATGGCATGAGGATCCCAGCGAGGGTACCAGTGTCACTTAAAAATACAATGAAGTTAACTTTTTATTACTGTTATCTTTAAAAATTAGAAATATTAATTTTTCCTGCATGATGCCAGTGGATATTTTGTACCACATGTGGTGCAAATGCCCCACCTTGACAACTATAGCTCTGAAGCGTTTTGTGCTAGTAAGCCCTGTGCTGGCAGAGGCAGGGCTGTGGGCTTCATGAGCAGCAACTCCAACTGGTCAGGCCCAGGCCAGGATGGAACCATAGCTGAGGCCAGTTCCGGCAGGAGAGGTGGAGGCCTCTGCACAGGCTGAACCTTCCCCATGTTGATAAGTGACAGCAGGGAATGCTTTTCAGGGAACTGGCATTGCTGTGCATGGCCTGTTAATCTTACTGTTGAATCATTGCTTTTAAATCATTTAAAATATTTTTCAGTAAGACTTTTTCTTCCCTTGTGACCATGAGCTCTGCCAAAAGGTGAGTTGTTGTTCTCTCCTAAATTATAAAGTGAACAGGGTTTTTCCTGCTGAGAAAAGTCTTCAGCTAAGTGACACTTAAAGTCTTCACTTTGTCCTTTGAACTCCAGTCAACACTGACCCTGGGGGTTACAGGATGAAAGAAGAATTTGTGCTTGGATGACATGAGAGGTTGCGGGGGTGAGGTATTTTCACATGAAAACATTTTGAAGTCTTACTTGAGCTCTATAGTTCCTTCCCAGGGGATAGGGTGGAACATTGCGATCCTGGAAAGGGTCCACAGAACAAGTCACTCTTTAGCACAGATTCACTGAAAACCCTGTGTGTTTAGTTGGGATGGCTGAGAAATAGGCACTGAAGAGTGTGGTCAGGAAGAAGCAGAGAAATAGTGAGAAAACCAGCAAACTCACCAAAGATGAACCTATGAACCTCAGGAAACTAGAGAACAGGAGCCCAGAATCCTGGGGAAACCTGAAGGAAAATATATTTAATTCAGCAGATTAGACCCAGTGATGGGGCTGAGTGTGCAGTAGAAGCTGAAAAGTAAAGCATCTTGTGTTGGTGCTGTAGCCGCTCACATCAGGAGGGGGAGGCATCCCGAGCTGGGAACTCGGCACAGGTTCTCTGCTGATGTGGCAGGGGCTGCTGCTTTTGTGACAAAAACCTTGTAATTCAATTTAAATTTTCCACTGGGAGAAGCAGCTCAGCATCGTTGCTAATAGTGTGGGTTCTGGAGCTACAATTTTTGTTCACTATGTACTACTAGCCTTGTGATACTGGACAAAGTGTTTCCTCTTAAGGTGATTGTTGTGAGTGATTCACATATATTAGCTTCATAGTTACAAATTTAGCATGTAGTGTATACTCAGATATTATCTTTTATTTATATTGTTTTGATGCAGGAACTTAAGTGGCTTATTACACACATTTAAAATAGATGTAAAAATAAGTGAGTCTCATGCTACAAACTCAAATGAGGAATGTCTCATATAAAAGAATGGTCACCAGGATTCACTGAGAGAGGGCTTGAGCCAGTCATGAGCAGAGCGCTGCACCTATGCTAAAATCCTCTCAGTTACACTCAAGCAGAGTGTGGTCCCCTGTTGGGCTATTCCTGCTTTACCTAATCTTGAAGAGCTGTGAAATTCTGGCACCAGTTCAAAGCCTCAAGGGCCTAATTCTAGAGACTGACCACAAGGGCTGTTTTCTCTGCAGCAGGACTTGGGCTGTGGCTGCAGGGGTTTCACCAAGAAATGTTAGAGCAGGAGGTGGCCATTAACCAGACCTGTGTTGTCTAACCTGTACCTCCAGGCAAAAGAGGAAAGAGGCCAACAACGATGAATACAGGGCTCATGTAGTTAGATTTAATGACCTTTTGTGTCTCTAGAGCTCAAAATTCTGGATACTGTTCAGGAATAGCCAAGAAAATTCTGAGAAAGGATGAGTACCTTCAATATCAAAATGTAAAAGCATTCTACTTAGGACCATTTGATAGTGACACAGGAATAATCAAATAAATCAATGGATAGATTAGGAAGGAGAATCCAGAAGTAGACCCATTTGTGAGAATTTATGATTAAGACACCAAGAGACTGAGGGAATTTGACCAAGATGGAGTAGGAAGACGCTGAATTCACCTCCTCTCATGGGCACACCAAAATTACAACTATTTACAGAACAATTGTTGGTGAAAAAGACTGGAATCTACCAGAAAAGATCTTCTACAACTAAAGATATTTAAAAGGAACCACAAGATGGGTAAGGGGGCAGAGTTGAGGTATAGTCAAGACTTACACGCCAGAGCAGGCAACCCTCAAACACGAAAGTAATTACAGTTGCAGAGGTTGTCCCCAAGGAGCAAGGGCTCGGAGGCCCACATCAGGCTCCCCAGCCATTGGGAAAATGAGCCCCCCAGAATGGCTTGGAAGGCTGGCAGGGCTTACTTTGGGGAGAGCCAGAGGGCTGTGGGAAAGAGAGACTCCACTCTTAGGGGGTACACCCAAAATCCACACGCTCAGGGACTCAGGGCAGAAGCAGTAATTTGAAAGGAGCCCAAGTCAGAGCCACCTGCGATCTTGGAGAGTCTCCCGGAGAGGCAGGAGGCAACGCAACTAGAGCTCACCCTGGGGACATAGACGCTGTCAGCAGCCATTCTGGGGAGCTTGTTCTGCCACAAGGACCCTGGTGCTGGTAAGTACCATTTTGGAATCCTCCCTCCAGTTCGTTAGCCTTGGGACCTAGCCCCACCACTGCTCCTCACACCCAAGAGCCTGTAGGCACCAGTTCGGGGTGTCTCAGGCCAAGCAACTAGCCAGGGCTCAGGGGGTCCTGGGGCTGGTACCCATCTGCTGCTGGTATGTTGGCTGGGTCCTGACATAGCAAACTGCAGGGCTGTGGTGGTCCTGGGGTTGGTGTCTGTCCACTGGTGGGCCGGATTGGGGTCCAGGTCAGCCCCACCCACCAGCAGGTAGATATTAGCCTCAGACCACAGCATGCCATGGCAGGACCTAGGCCACCCATCAGCAGGCAGGTAGGCACCAGCCCTAGCATCCCCCAGGCCCTGGCCCTGCCGACAAGCAGGTCAACTTCAGCTCTGGGACACCTTGGGCCTCTTAGCCAGAGAACCCAGGATCTAGCACCACCCAGCTAGCCGGCTGACACCAACATCAGGATTCCTGGGGCCCCCTGGGGTTCTGCAACCAGCTGCCTTGTGACCCAGCCCCAACTAGTTGATGGTGGGCTCTGTGCAAGGCAGGGTCTAGAAGCCAACTGGACTGGGGGCCGGCTCTGCCTACCAGACTGCCCATGGTAATTAGCTAGCCACAACAGCCCACATAGGGGGCACCCCTAGAGCATGTAGCCCTGGTGACCAGAGGGGAGTGCACTGCTGGGATGTATAGGACGTCTCCTACAAAACGCCACTTTTCCAAGGTCAGGAAATGTAACCAATCTAGCAGTTACATAGAAATAAAAACAGCAAATCAGGCAGAATGAGGTGACAGAGGAACATGTTTTAAATGAAGGAAAAAGATAAAGCCCCAGAAGAAGAAATAAGTGAAGTGGAGGTGATAGGCAATTTATTCAATAAAAAGTTGAAGGTAACAATTGTAAAGATGATCAAAGAAATTCAGAGAAGAATGGATGAACACAGTGAGGAGTTAGAAGTTTTTAAGAAAGAATATACAAAGAGGAATGAAATAGAGATGAAGAATTTAATAACTGAAATGAAAGATACACCAGAAAGAACAGTAGATTAAAGTGATACAGAGGAATGGATCAGTGAGCTGGAAGACAGTAGTGGCAATTGCTGCAGAAGAATAAAAAGAGGTGAGGACAGTACATCTGGAGCACACTAACACTGTATAGAGGTCCCAGAACAGAAGGAGAAGAGAGAAAGGGGCAGGAAACATTTGAAGAGATAATGGTGGAAAACTTGCATAATCTGGGAAAGAAAACAGACATTCAGGTCCAGGAAGCACAGAGTCCCAGACAGGATGAACCCAAAGAGGATTACACCAAGACACATTGTAATTAAAATGGAAAAAATTAGAGAATGTTAAAAGCAGTGAGGGAAAAGGAACAAGGTACATACAAGGGAACTACCATAAGGCTATCAGCTGACTTTTCAGCAGAAACTGCAGGCCAGAAGGGAGTGGCATGGTATGGTGATGAAAGGGAAAAACCTACAACTAAGAATACTCTACTCGGCAAGGTTTTCATTCAAATTTGATGGAGAGATCAAAAGTTTTATAGACAAGCAAAAGCTGAAAGAGTTCAGCACCACCAAACCAGCATTACAAGAAATGTTAAAGGGACTTGCCTAAGCAAAAAAAAAAAGAAAAAAAAGCCACTACTAGAGACATGAAAATTACAAAAAGAAAAAGCTCGTTGGTAAAGGCAAATACACAGGAAAGGTAGTAAGTTAACCACATACAAGCTATTAGGAAGGTTAAAAGGCAAAAGTAGTACAATCATGTATGCTCACGATAAGTAGTTAAAGGGAACACAACAAAAAGATATTAAAATGAATTTGAAATCAAGAGATCAGCAACTTAATCACATATATAGACTGCTATATGTAAACCTCATGGTAATAACAAACCAAAAATCTGTAATAGATACACAAAAAAATAGAAAGGAATTCAAACGTAACACTAAAGATAGTCATCAATTCACAAAGGAATAGGACAAAAGAAGAAGAAAGGAACAAAAGAACTACAAAAACAACCAGAAGACGATTAAGAAAGTGGCAATAAGTGCATACCTATCAGTAATTACTTTAAATGTAAATGGACTAAATGCTCTAATCAAATGACATACAGTGGCTGAATGGATACAAAAATAATACCCGTATATATGCTGCCTATAGGAGACTCACTTCAGATCTAAAGACACACAAAGTGAGGGAATGGAAAAAAAGTATTGCATGCAAATGAAAATCAGAAGAAAGCTGGGGTAGCAATACTTGTATCAGACAAAACAGGCTTTACAACAAAGGCTGAACAAGAGACAAGAACATTACATAATGATCAAGGGATCAATCCAATAACAATGAATAAAAATATATATGCACACAACATAGAACTCCTAAATACATAAAGCAAATATTAACAGACATAAAGGGGAAAATTGACAGTAACAGTAATAGTATGGGACTTTAACACTCCCCTTATATCAATGGACAGATCATCTAGAGAGAAAATCAAGGAATCACTGGACCAAATGGACTTTATATATATATATTACATTCCATCCAAAAGCAGGAGAATACACATTCTTTTCAAGTGCACATGGAACATTCACCTGTTTAGATCACATGGTAGGCCACAAGACAAGTCTACGCAAATTTTTGAAAATTGAAGTCATATCAAGTATTTTTTCCAACCACAATGCTATGAGACTAGAAATCAACTACAGCAAAAAAAAAAAAAAAAAAAAAAAAAAACCCTGCAAAAAGCACAAACACATGGAGGCTAAACAAATGCTACTAAATAATCAATAGATCAATGAAAAAAAATCAAAGAGAAAAAAAGTACCTGGAGACAAATGGAAATGAAAACACAACAATCCAAAATCTATGGGACATGGCAAAAGCAGTTCTTAGCGGGAAGTTTATAGTGATGTAAGCCTACCTCAGGAAACAAATATCAAACAACCTGACCTAACACCTAAAACTACAAAAAGAAGAATAAAACCCAAAGTTGGTATAAGGAAATAAAGAGCAGAAATAAATGAAATAGAGATTTAAAAAGCAATAGAAAAGATCAGTGAAGTTAAAACCTGGTTCTTTGAAAAGACAAAATTGATAAACCTTTAGCCTGACTCATCAAGGAAAAAAGAGGGCTCAAATCAATAAAATCAGAAACAAAAATGGAAAAGTTACAACCAACACCACAGAAGTATAAAGGATTATAAAAAGTTACTAGGGCCTCCCTGGTGGCGCAGTGGTTGAGAGTCCGCCTGACGATGCAGGGGATACGGGTTCGTGCCCCGGTCTGGGAGGATCCCATATGCCGCGGAGCGGCTGGGCCCGTGAGCCATGGCTGCTGAGCCTGCGCATCCGGAGCCTGTGCTCCGCAACGGGAGAGGCCACAACAGTGAGAGGCCCGCGTACCACAAAAAAAAAAAAAAAAAAAAAAAAAAAAAAAAAAAAAAGTTACTAGACAGCTATATGCCACTAAAATGGACAACCTAAAAGAAATGGACAAGTTCCTAGAAATGTACAATCTCTCAAGACTGAACCAGGAAGAAATAAAAAATATGAACAGACCAATGATCACTAATGAAATTGAATCAGTAATTTAAAAAACTACCAACAAACAAAAGACCAGGACCAGGTGACTTCACAGGTGACTTCTACCAAACATATAGAGAAGAGTTAACACCTATCCTTCTCAAACTATTCCAAAAAAAATGCAGAGAAAGCAATGCTTCTGAACTCATTCTATCAAGCCAGCATCACCCTGATACCAAAAGCAAAGATATCACAAAAAAAGAAAGAGAATTATAGGCCAATATCACTGATGAACATAGATGCAAAGATCCTCAACAAAATGCTAGCAAATCAAATCCAACAATACATTAAAAGGATTATACACCATGATCAAATGGGGTTTATCCCAGGGATGCAAGGATGGGTCAGTATCTACAAACCAATGTGTTATACCACATTAACAAATTAAAGCATAAACATCATATAATCATCTTAATAGATGCAGAAAAATCTTTTGACAAAATTCAACATCCATTTATGATAAAAACTCTCCACAATGGGTATAAGAATATACTTTGATATAATGCTATATATGGTAAGCCCACAAATAACATCATAGTCAACAGTGAAAAGCTGAAAGCACTTCCTCTAAGATCAGAAACAAGACAAGGATGCCCACTGTCACCACTTTTATTCAACAATAGTATCGGAAGTCCTTGCCACAATAATCAGAAAAGAAAAATAAATAAAAACACCAAAATTGGAAAGGAAGAAGTAAAATTGTCACCGTTTGCAGATGGCATGATTACTGATTTTCTATATGTAGAAAATCCTACAGATGCCACCAAAAAACTACTAGAACTCATAAAATTCAGTAAAATTGCAGGATACAAAATTAAAATACAGAAATCTGCTGCATTTCTCTACACTAACAGCAAACTATCAGAAAGAGAAATTAAGGAAATAATCCCATTTGTAGTCTTATCAAAAGAATAAAATTCCTAGGAATAAATCTACCTAAGGAGATAAAAAACCTGTACTTGGAAAACTAAGACACTGCTGAAAGAAATTCATTGAAGATGACACAAACAGATGGAAAGATATACCGTGTTCATGGGTTGGAAGAATACTATTAAAATGATCGTACTACCCAAGGCAATCTATAAGGTCAGTGCAATCCCAATCAAAATACTAATGGCATTTTTTTCACAGAACTAGAACAAATAATTCTAAAATCTGTGTGGAAACACAAAGACCCCAAACAGCAAAAACAATCTTGAGAAAGAAGAACAAAGCTGGACGTATCACGCTCTGTGACTTCAGACTATACTGCAAAGCTACAGTAATCAAAATGGTATGGTACTGGCACAAAAACATTCACATTGATCAATAGAAAAGAAGAGAGAGCTCAGAAATAGACCCATACATTTACAGTCAATTAATCTATGACAAAGGAGGCAAGAATATACAGTGGGGAAAAAACAGTCTCTTCAATAAGTGGTTCTGGGAAAACTGGACAGCTATATGTAAAAGAATGAAATTAGACCACTTTCTCACACCATACAAAAATAAAATGGATTAAAGATCTAAATGTAAGATCGGAAACCATAAAGCTCCTAGAAGGAAACATAGAACACTCTTTGATATAAATCATAGCAATGTAATTTTTAAATCTTTTGCCAAGGGCCAAGGAAATAAAAGTAAAAACAAACAAGTGGGAATTATTTAAATGTAAAAGCTTTTGCACAGCAAAAAATACCATTGACAAAACAGAAAAACAACTTACTGAATGGGAGAAAATATTTGCACATGATATGATTGATAAGGGGTTAATATCCAAAATTTATAAACAGCTTGTATAACTCAATACTGTTTTTAAAATATTTATTTATTTATTTGGCTGTGCCAGGTCTCAGTTGCAGCACGCGGGATCTTCATTGCCACGTGCAAGGTCTTCGTTGTGGCATGCGGGATCTTTCAGTTGCGGCATCCGGGATCTAGTTCCCTAACCAGGGAACGAACCCAGGCCCCCTGCGTTGGGAGCACAGAGTCTTAACCACTGGACCACTAGGGAAGTCCCATTACTCAATATTTTTTTAAAAAACAATTAAAAAATTAGCAGAAGACCTGAATAGACATTTTTCCAAAGAAGACAGATATTGGCCAACAGGCACATGAAGAGATGCTAATCATCAGAGAAATTCAAATAAAAACCACGATGAGTTATCACCTCACACTTTTCAGAATGGCTAGCATCAAGAAGACCACAAATAACAAATGTTGGTGAGGAGGTGGAGAAAAGGGAACCATTGTACGCTGTTGTTGGGAAGGTAAATTAGTGCAGCCAATTGGTGGAAACAGTGTGGAGGTTCCTCAAAAAACTGAAAATAAAACCACCATATGATCCACCGTTTCCACTCCTGGGCATATATCCAAAGAAAATGAAACACTAATTTGAAAAGATGCAAGCGCCCCAATGTTCATAGCAGCATTATTTACAATAGCCAAGATATGGAAGCAACCTAAGTGTCCATCAACAGATGAATGGATAAAGAAGTGTGGTGTACATGTATACAATGGAAAACTACTCAGCCATAAAAAAGAATGAAATTTTGCCATTTGCAACAGCGTGGATGGACCTGGAGGGTACTATGTTTAGTGAAATAAGTCAGACGGACTTCCCTGCTGGCACAGTGGTTAAGAATCCGCCTGCCAGTGCAGGGGACATGGGTTTGAGCCCTGGTCCGGGAAGATCCCAGATGCTGTGGAGCAACTAAGCTCATGCTCCACAACTACTGAGCCTGCACTTTGGACCCCGCGAACCACAACTACTGAGCCCACACGCCACAACTACTGAAGCCCATGCACCTAGAGCCCGTGCTCCCAACAAGAGGAGCCACTGCAATGAGAAACCCGCAAACCCCAACAAAGAGTAGCCCCCGCTCGCTGCAACTAGAGAAAGCCCATGTGCAACAACGAAGACGCAACACAGCCAAAAATAAACAAAGAGAAAGACAAATACTCTATGTTATTACTTATATGTGGAGTCTAAAAAATACAACTAGTGAATATAATAGAAAAGAAGCACTCACAGATATAGAGAACAAGCTAGTGGTTCCAAATGGGAGAGGGAAGTGTGGAGGGGCAAGATAGGGGTGGGGGATTAAGAGGTACAAACTACTATGTATAAAATAAATAAGCTACAACAACCTAGTGTGTAATACAGGGAATATAGCCAATATTTTATAATAATTATAAATGGAATATAACCTGTAAAATTGTGAATCACTGTGTTGTACATCTGAAACTTGTATAATTTTGTACCTTAATTATACCTCAGTTTTAAAAAAGAAGAATAAGCCTACAAGGATTGTACAGCACAGGGAATATAGCCAATATTTTATAATTTTAAGTGGAGTATAATCTACTTAAAAATTTGAATCACTGTGTTGTACACCTGAAAGTAGTAACTCAACTATACATCAATAATAATAATAGATTAAAAAGATGGCAAGTGACTATTCAAAAAGTGGTTTGAAGGCATCTGGCTGTCCACCTAAATTGTAAAATAACACCACCTCCAAATTAAAATTATTCATGGGCTAAAAATAAACCCTCATAAGAGTTAAGCATAAAAAGAAAACTATAAAATTATTTTTATAATTTGGCCCTCCTAAGCAATACACAAAATCCAGAAACAAAAAAAGATTGATAATTTTAGCCTTATTGAAAATTAAAATGAGGAGGGAAAAGGGAATGGGCAGGCTGGTGAAGAACAGTAATGTTTTCTACTCTGTGTTTTTTGAATCTTGTACAATGAGAACTTACTGGGGACAACGTGGCTTACAAAACTAAAAAAAACCGGAAATTTTTGTGAGCAGTTAACTTCGTGCCATGGTTTTTCATTCATCCATTGATCACCCAGTATTGAGCTCCTCTATGTGTACTTGGATTGTGTGGAGGTTAATAAAAGAGCCACCACCTAGGGCCCGCTATCTGTGTAATGGTTGTCCAAGAAGGAAAAGCTCACTCAGTTCAGCTTCCTGGAGTGGGTGGGACTTGATCTGGCCCTTGCAAAATGGGGAGAAGATAAGGGTCTTCCAGGCTAGGGAGACTGAGGTCAGCAGCCCCACGTGCCCAGCTGCTCGGCACCCACGCTGGGCTGGGCCTCCTTGAAGTGGGTGAGTTTTGCACAGGCCTCTCCTGTGTCGGGAACAGTAGTGGAGGAAGTGGTGAGAGTGGGTCAGAGTCAGGTTTGGAGGTTGGCACACCGAGCCTGAGAGAAGTTCAAAGGGTTGAGAGAATGAGTGCTACCTGGGCTGGGAGCAGTGAAGTGACTGGCCTGGAGGCCCTGCTTATCCAGCCTCTCAGGTGTGGATGGGGTGGTAGAGTTTACTTAAGAGGCCGACTGGCTAACACCACAGGATTAGAAGAGATGCTGAGTCAGGGGCATGTGTGCAGGGCAGGCCTCAGGGGACCACAGCCCTGAGGTGGGGCCACCTCTCAGTTCTCACCACACCCTGGACAGGAGTCCTCAACACAGACCCGTGGCTCTAAGCTTGAGCTCAACCAAGCTACTCTCACTCCAGATGCAAGCTCAGCACAGGATAAGACAGGACACAAAGGCTTCTGATCACTTGTCACTGCTTACAGCAGCATGCTTGTCAATTTTCATTCTGTAAACGAACATACACAGGAAAGCAATTTACAGCAACACTTTGTGGGGAAAGACTCTTGTGTCCGAGAGGTGGGAGTGGTAAGAAGAGGTCAGGTGGTCAGGACGGGAAGCCTTCAGAACTTCCTGATGGGCTGGAGATGCGTGAAGAGTCACAGGTGACTATGCGCCTTTGGCCTTCGCAGCTGGAAACCAGTTGCCTTCAGCTGTGGGGAGGAAGGCTGCAGATGGGGCAGAGTTCCGTAGGCAAGCCACCGGTCAGGCTGTGCCTGCCTCTTAGGTAGCTCCCCTGCTGGTTCTCCTGCTTACAGGTCTTCCTCTTCCCAAGTTCCACCACCTCCCTACCCCTTAGCTGGGGATGAGGGGGGCTGTCAGAGCCTTCTTCCTAAGGAGAAACCGGGGGGGCCCCTCCCTCCCACGGGAAGGACATCTCAGGTCCCCCTGTGGCATCTCTTCCCTTACCCCTCCCGCCCTTCCCCAGAGCCTGCCCAGGGTTGGTACCCACAGGCAGGGCTGGGAAGGGAACCTGAGCCACCGTCCTGCTCACACTAAAGCACAGCCTGGGGACAGGAAAAACCTTGTCACTGTCACTTTAAGTCTCTTGAGGGAGGGGGTCCTCGACCCTGGATTCACCGCCCTGAGGAAGACAGAGAAGGAAGTGGGGCAGGTTTGCGGAGAGCACCAAGCAGCGCTCCTAGGGCCTGCTCACACGTAAAAACTTCCTGCGATGAGACCGGAAACACAGGTGCTGTCCCCACCACGGCAGCCCCCAGAGCCTGGGCCAGAGGGGAGCCATGGACAGGCCCCGGGCCCTGAGCCTGCTCTTGGCGCTGCTGACTCTCTGCATCACTGCTGGTGAGTGGGGGCCAGAGAGAGGCAGAGGCCATGGGGATGGGGCAGAGACCCAGGCCCGGGTCCTAGCTCCTGTGCCCAAATCCCACAGGGACTCCCGAGGTGTGGGTGCAGGTTCAGATGGAGGCCACCGAGTCCCCGTCCTTCACTGTCCGCTGTGGATTCCTGGGATCTGGCTCTATCTCCCTGGTGACTGTGAGCTACGGGGGCCCCGATGGTGCCGGAGGGACCACGCTGGCTGTGTTGCACCCAAAGCTCGGCACCCAGCACTGGAACCCTGCCTGCCGGGCCCACTGGGAAACCAGAACCAGCATCTCCCTCACCTTGGAAGGGTCCGAGGGGAGAAGCTCCAGTCCCAACACCACCTTCTGCTGCAAGTTTACTTCCTTCCCCGAGGGCTCCCAGGAGGCCTGTGGGAACGTCTCCCTCAGCCCAGACCAAGGTGGGGCTGATGAGGAGAGGGGGCCCCAGGAGGACAGGGAGGGACTCGAGGGTGCCAGGCACCTAACCAGTATGTCTCTCTCTGTGCACAGGGCTCCCTGCTCCTACTCCAGCCACCATGCTGCGAGCTGACCTGGCTGGGATCTTGGGGGTTTCGGGGGTCCTTCTCTTTGGCTGCGTCTACCTCCTCTACCTCCTGTGTCGGCAAAGGCACTGGTGAGACCCAGCCCCTGCTGATCCAAGTGCCCACGACGCTGGGCCAGCCACATGCTTTGCCTCTGACCCTCCTAACTCTCTCCCAGGTCTGTCATGAAGCTTCAGCCACCCAGCCACAGCAACCCCCAGACACAGAGGAGAGCAAGTGTGAGGATCGGGGGATGGCTTTGGAGAGGGGAATGGAGGGGGCTGGAGGTGGGGGACCACAAGGTGGAGCCTCACTTGAGCCTCCTTCCCCGTCTCCCCTGCAGGCAGCCGGCCAAGCCTCCCTGACCTCTCTCCACATCCCCTATGCCACCATCAACACTAGCTACTTCAGCCCGGCAACTCTGCACCGGGTCCTCCCACCTCAGCCCCTGCCCAGGTGGGCGCCGCTCCCCAGCCAGAGCCCCGTCCCCTGGGCGCCCCTGCCGGCCTCCGCTCGCAGCAGCTTCATCTCTGTTGAGAACCGACTCTACGCTCAAGCAGAAAAGGGGCCTCTCCACGCCGGCACCGACCTCATCCCGCTCCCGGACTGTCTGGAGCGCAGAGCCATGGAGGGGCGTTAGGAGTTCGATGAGAGGGACCCCAAGTCCACTCTGCCTTTCTCCTCTCCTGGGCCCCTGGAACCCCCTTCTGTTGGGTGTGTGTCCTGGTGGCCCACTGTCTTTGCACAGCTTGTTTTATTCTCAGGCTTCCAGTAAGTGTCTCCACACATACCCCTCCAGGGCCCACTTGCTGTGGATGTGGTCAGCACGTGTGCATGTGTGGGCGCACGTGTATGTATGTGAAGTGACAAAACCCCATCCCAGGTCGTTTCCTGTTTTCAATTCCCCAACCCTCCCAGATGAGGTTGATAACTAAACCAACAAGAATGGTTTCTCTGACCTGGGCTTTGGCTGGGCCTTTTTTCTTTGGTGGGGGGTGGTTAAGATGTTAGAGGGGTTTCAACCCCCTGGGAGGCAGGGGCCAGGTTAGACCCGGAGGGGGAGGGTGCCTCAGCGTGGGGATCTCTCCTCTGCCTGACAGGGGACAGGGGGGTTCCTGGCCCTGAAGACCTTGCTGAGGGATGCCAGGTGGGAAGACAGGATTGGGGGTCTGGTGGCCCCCAGACAAGATGGCCCATATTCAAATCCCACTATGCCTTAGGACAGCAGCAAGGGCTTCTGGAGCTTCAACCCAGAAAAGTCCCTGGGACAGGGGCTCCCTGAGATGGCCTGGGGGTGGGGCCCTGATGCCCTCCCTCCACAGAGTGGACATTCAGAGGCAGGGGACCCACCTCAGATCTGCCCACAGTGGCTTCCTCCGGCTCCTCTCCTGTTACTAGGGCACCAGGACTACTCCCCAGTGGCCAGTCAGGGGGAGGCAGATGCCCGCTCAGACACAGGGACTGAGCCCACGCTCCCCCCGCCCACTCAGCTCCCCATCCGGCAGCAGCCCTCCTTCTGTAATCAGGCCCAGCAGCCTGGGCCTCATCGCACCTTTGCCACATGAGACAACATGCTGAGAGAGCTCTGTAAGCTGCGAGCCTCCACAGAACGTGATGGATTCCGGTGACAGGGGGAGGCCTGGGCCTGGAACCAGGCTAAGGCAGCACCCAACCAGGGTGAATACTGGGGGGTGGGGGGTGTTGGGGGAGACAGCTGTCGCTCAGCCCCTTCCTTGGTCCTGCATGTGGAAAGTCCCAGGCAGTGCCACCTGCTATCCCAGGAACCATTCCTTCTGCCTGGCTCAGGGAGGGCCTGCCCAGAGTCTATGTTCAACCACAGAATCTTCCAGAAACCCAGCTTACTATTGCAGGCATTGTTCAGACATGGTGCTCCCAGAACCCATCCCCATCAAGCCACCAGCTCTACACCACGCAGGGGAGAGGGTGATCCAGACAGGGCGAGGGTGTGGCTAAGGGTCATCAGGACTGCCTTCCTCGGCCCGTGGGCATCGTCATCTTCTGAGGAGCCCTCAGCACTGGCCTGGGCAGCTCAGTAGTCCCTGCAGGGCTGGGGGTTCAAGGGAGAGAGGTGGGGCTGCTGCGGAAGTCCCCAAGGAAGGTAGAGAGATGTAAGGGAGGGGGTAGCTCAGGGTCAGGCAGTCTTGGGACCACGTCAAGACCAAGCACAGGGGTGTGTGGGCAACAGGGCTCAGGGGAGGCCTTGGAGGAAGCCTCACTTCCCTAGGAAGAGACTATTCATGGGACGGGGGCGCGGCTCTAGGGCTCCCAGGCCCTCAGCCTAGCCACTTGCCCATCAGAGTGTCAGCAGAGAGGCCCCACTCCATCCCCCACCCCCACCCCGGGCCTGAGCCCACCTTCCACAAGCTCAGGAGGCCACAGCCCAGCCTGGTCCTGCACTACATGAAACCAAAATCCTCGGGACCCAGGAAGTCTCCGCAGCTGGCCTGCCCCCCACTGCCCAGTCCCAAGTGCCAGAACCAGCAGCAGTGAAGGGACCAGCTGAGAGAGCCGAGTTGTGGCCCTACACCTGGAGGTGTGGCTGCACACGGCCCCCAAGAGCAGCATCCAGGCCCCCCCTCAGAACCCAGCCGTGGAGATCATGCTCTGCTATTCCTTCATTCAACACATGGGGAAACTGAGGCCCAAGAGGGAGAGAACTGGCCCAAGGGGACAGGACTGAACCAGCCCCAGCACCTCCACGAGGCATCCAGGACACGCCCTCAGCCAGAATCCCTCAAAAGCCTTGTGGTCTGAGCTGACCTGGCTTGGAATCCCAGGGGCCACTCCCCGGCTGTGGGTCCCCGAGTGGTTTACTTAGTCTCTAAGAGGCTCACTTTGCTCCACACATAAGGGGAGGTAAGGCCTGAGGGGAGGTGGAGATTGTAAACCAGGACCAAGTACTAAGCAGCTTAGTACAGCACGAAGTATCTTATTTACTACTTTGAAAACACCTACCACTTCGGCGTGTAACAAGCCCATTTAACAGAGCCCAAGGTCACGCAGCTGGGAGGCAGAGATGTTTTTAGTGGGGAGGAGGGGAGGTGTGGCGCCACCAACCCGCCCCCCACCCCCTCTAAAGGGTCCCACCGCAGCTGGCCCAGGAGCCCACCCCGGAGCCCGGGACCCAAGCTCAACGCTCCCCAGACCAGCCTCAGGACTCTCCCTCCCCGTGACTCACCCCAGCCCGGGTCAGCTGCTCCTGCCCTCCCCACCCCACTGCGGGTCCAGCAGGGGGTCCCTGAGAACGCGCCCACCCCAGTCTTCCACCCCTCTGCGGCCCCGGAGCCCTCCTTCTGCCGTCCAGTCCGCACCCACCCTCGGGCTCGCCCCCTGGCCCAACTCTGACACAGTCCCCACTCCCAGCCCGCCGGAGCCCTCCGCCCCACCCGGGTCCCGCCGCCTGTCCCCGTGGCCTGAAGCTCCTCATCTGCGCCCCCGCCCGGCCTCCGCAGACCAGCGCCTGCTCCCACGGTAGCCCGCGACGGTCGGCTTTTCTAGGCTTAGGACTCTCGGCTGCCACTGCCCAGTCGTGATGCGCGCCCACACGGAGTTCGGGGCCCTAGGCATCACGACCACCCGCCGGGTGTGTGACCTCGGGCCGCCTGTGCGTCCGGGGAGCCTCACACCCTTGCTGGGTTGGCTGCAGAGGTGGGGCAACGTCACGGCCTCGCCCCCAGTCGGGGCGCCCACCAGCTGGGGCTGACCTTATCGGTGAACGGGAGGCGCCTGGGACCTAGGGAGAAGAAATCGGTCCCAGGGGTGTCTGAGGGCTCCGCCAGCAGGACGCAGAAGGAAAGGCAGGGCAGGATGAGCTGGGGGCTGGAAGGGGCCAGAGTTGAGGGGCCAGGAGAGCCTCTTGCCTCCCTTGCCAGCACGGGGACACAAAAAGCACAGGACGCTAGGTCTGTCGGCCCAGCCATGGGCGGGAGCTCTCGCCCTCAGGTTCCACGCAAACCCTGGTCGGGGTGGGGGAGCAGCGACACCTGGAATTTCCATAACTGGGCCCTCAAACAGCTTCATTTCAGCATCCATGAAGTGGGTCAGAAAGCTATTTGGATAAATGTAAATAAACAGACATTACAGACTTTAAAAGAAAAAGATCAGGGTGCTCTGAGTAGTAAGCCTCTCTGAGATGACCTTTTTTTCCCCAATTTTTTTTTATTGCGGCAAAATACACAGAAAAATGGTTAAGGTGGTAAATTTTAAGGGACAAAAATTTAAAGACAGTTGAGGAACAATATTATGGTAATTCCAGGTATACTGCATAGTGATTAGACATTTGCATACATTATGAAATGATCACCATGATTAAGTCTAGTAACCATCTGTCTCCAAAGTTATTACAATATTATTGACTCTATTCCTTATGCTGTGTATTACATCCCATGACTTATTTTATAACTGTAGGTTTGTACCTCTTAATCCCCTTCGCCTATTTTGCCCCCACCATCCCCTTATGAATCTGTTTTCTTTTCTTTTTTTTAAGATTCCCCATATAAAGGGGATCATATAGTATTTGACTTTTTCTGACTTATTTCACTTAGCATAATACCATCTAGATCCACACATTTTGTCACAAATAGAAAATTTTCATTTTTTTAAATGGCTGAGTAATATTCCATTGTATATATATATATATATATATATATATATATATATATATATATATATATATATCATATCTTCCTTATCCATTCATCTACTGATGAGCATTTAGGTTGCTTCCAGATCTTGGCTACTGTAAATAAGGCTGCAGTGAACACTGGGGTGGGTATATTTTTTCAAATTAATGTTTTTATTTTCTTTGGGTAAATACCGAGAAGTAAAAAATTCCTATATCATATGGCAGTTATAGTTTTAATTTTTTGAGGAACCTCCATAATGTTTCCACAGTGGCTGCACCGATTTACATTTCTACCAGCAGTGTACAAGTGTTCCCTTTTCCCCACATCTTTAACAACACTTGTTATTTGTTGTCTTTTTGGTGACAGTCATTTGGACAGACATAAAGTGGTATCTCATCATGGTTTTGATTTGCAAGATGACATTTAAAATAAAACCTGAACATGAGCGGGAGTTCTTTAGGCAAAGATTGTGGGGAGACTATTCCAGGCAGGAAAAGATATGTACAAAGCCCCCAACATTAAAAAGAGCTTGGTGTTGGCAAGGCCCAAGGAAGGTCATGAAACAAGTTGAGTGAGAGCAGTAGGCAAAGCCCATAAAAAGGGATTTGGGTTTTATTGCAAGGGGAGTAGTCACCCTTGTTGGGCTTTAAGCAGAGCAGTAAGATGGTCAGATTTACATTATAAGAACATCAGTCTGGTTCTGGGTAGAGAACACTTGCATGAGAGGGAGGGACTAAGAGTAGAAGTAAGAACAATTAGGGAGCTACTGCATAATCCAAAATGGGGTGTCTGGGTCAAGGATGGTAAAATGTAGATGGAAAGAAGCGGATGGATTCAAAATGTGTTTTGGAGGCAGAGTTGCTTCTGGCTGTGGGGAGATGGGATCAGGATGGTCTCAGTGGTGAAGCCCAGTTATCCAGCTTGAACAACTAAGTAGGGGGAGATGTCATTCACTGAGATGGAAGATTGACAGCAGCATGTTCCAAAGAAGGGGTGACAAGGGGCCAATAAAAGCTTAAGTTGAGATGTCTGAGAACAAACTAGGTGCAGGCATGTCAGTGCCTCCTTAGAGCCCAGGCAGCACCTTAGAAAGGGACAGGAACTATATGCAAAACATCGAAAAGAGAAATCAAAGTTCTAAGTAAATGGAGAGATATACCATGTTTATAGATCAGAAGGCTCATTGTTGAGAGATTAATTCTACCAAATGGATCAAAAGAATCAAAGCATTCTTAATTGATATGCCAGCAGGCTGCGTTGTAGAAACTGCCCAGCTGATTTTAAAACTTATATGGAAAAACAAAAGTACTTGGAAAAGCCAAAACAATTTTGAAAAAGAACAAAGTTGGAGACTCATACTATTGAATTCAGAACTTACATAAAGCTAAAGTAATCAAGCCAGTGAGGTATAGGGGTGAAGAATAGATGTAGATCAATGGAAAAGAATAGAGTCTGGAAATAGAGCCCCACACATCTGTATACACACACACACACACACACACACACACACACACACACACACACAGTCGGCCCTCTGCACCTGCAGATTCAACTAACCGTGGATCAAAGATACTTGGAAAAAACTTTTCAGAAAATTCCAAAAAGCAAAAGTTGAATTAGCTACACGCTGGCAACTATTTGTATAGCATTTACATTGTATGAGGTATTATAAGTAATCTAGAGATGATTTAAAGTATACAGGAGGGTTTGTTATTGTAGGTCTTTTCCTTCTCTTGTGTTTCCTGCCTAGAGAAGTTCCTTTAGCATTTGTTGTAAAGCTGGTTTGGTGGTGCTGAATTCTCTTAGCTTTTGCTTGTCTGTAAAGGTTTTAATTTCTCCATTGAATCTGAATGAGATCCTTGCTGGGTAGAGTAATCTTGGTTGTAGGTTTTTCCCTTTCAGCACTTTAAATATGTCCTGCCACTCCCTTCTGGCTTGCAGAGTTTCTGCTGAAAGATCAGCTGTTGACCTTATGGGGATTCCCTTGTATGTTATTTGTTATTTTTCCCTTGCTGCTTTTAATATTTTTTCTTTGATTTAATTTTTGATAGCTTGATTAATATGTGTCTTGGTGTGTTTCTCCTTGGATTTATCCTGTATGGGACTCTCTGTGCTTCCTGGGCTTGATTAACAATTTCCATTCCCATATTAGGGAAGTTTTCGAGTATGATCTCTTCAAATATTTTCTCAATCCCTTTCTTTTTCTCTTCTTCTTCTGGGACCCCTATAATTAGAATGTTGGTGCGTTTAATGCTGTTCCTTAAAAAACTAAAAATAGAACTACCATACGACCCAGCAATCCCACTACTGGGCGTATACCCTGAGAAAACCATAATTCAAAAAGAGTCATGTACCACAATGTTCATTGCAGCTCTATTTACAATAGCCAGGACATGGAAGCAACCTAACTGTCCGTCAACAGATGAATGGATAAAGATGTGGCACATATATACAATGGAATATTACTCAGCCATAAAAAGAAACGAAATTGAGTTATTTGTAGTGAGGTGGATGGACCTAGAGTCTGTCATACAGAGTGAAGTAAGTCAGAGAGAGAAAAACAAATACCATATGCTAACACATATATATGGAATCTAAAAAAAAAAAAAGGCCATGAAGAACCTAGGGGCAGGATGGGAATAAAGACACAGACCTACTAGAGAATGGACTTGAGGACACGGGGAGGGGGAAGGGTAAGCTGGGACAAAGTGAGAGAGTGACATGGACATATATACACTACTAAATGTAAAACCGATAGCTAGTGGGAAGCAGCTGCATAGCACAGGGAGATCAGCTCAGTGCTTTGTGACCACTAGAGGGGTGGGATAGGGAGGATGGGAGGGAGGGAGATACAAGAGGGAAGAGATATGGGGATATATGTATATGTATAGATGATTCACTTTGTTATAAAGCAGAAACTAACACACCATTGTCAAGCAATTATACTCCAATAAAGATGTTAAAAAAAATGTATATGGGGGGAGGTGGCCAAGACAGTGGAGAAGGAAGACCCTGAACTCGCCTCTTCCCACAAATACACCAACATTAAAAGTACCTACCGAGCCACTATCTATGAGAATGACCTGAAGACTAGCAGAAAAGATTTCCCACAACTAAAGACAAAGAAGGAACCACAATGAGATGGATAGGAGAGGCAGAAACACAGTATAGTCAGGACCCCCTCCCCCAGGTTGGCAACCCACAAATGGGAGGAATATCACAATCCTAGAGATTCTCTCCAAGGAGTAAGAGGTCCAAACCCCACATCAAGCTTCCCAATCCCAGAGGTCCTGCACTGGGAAAACAAGACCCCAGGACACCTGGCTTTGAAAATCAGTGGGGCTTATGTTCAGGAGAGCAAGAGGTCTAGAGGAAACAGGCTCCACTATTAGAGGGCAAATGGAAAACCTCACACACTCTGAGTCCCAGCAGAGAGGCAGTAGCTTGAGAGGAACCTGGGTCGGTCTCACTTGCTGATATTGGAGAACAGCCTAGAGAGGCAGAAGGCAACTGGGACTCCCCCTGGGGACAGAGATGCTGGCAACAGCCATTTTGGGAACTCATTCTACCATGATAACACCTGCACTGGCAAGCACCATTTTGGAATCCTCCCTCTGGTCTAGTAGCACTGGGGACAAGGCCCTGCCCGCCAATAGGAATAGGCCAGCAGCAGCCTCATGCCCCACCACAGGCTGCACAGCCAACCAGAGTGGAAGTCTACCCCACCCTCCAGGGGTCCCACAGCCACCACACAGGGCATGGCCTTGTAGCCAACTGGACCAGGGGCCAACCCCACCTACAGGCACACCCATAGTAGTCAGTCCTGCTGTAGTGGGAGTGCCCATGCAGCACACATAGGAGGCACCCCTAGAGCATACAGCTCTGGTGACCAGAGGGGAGCATGCTGCTGGGCCCCATAGAACATCTCCTACATAAGGCCACTTCTCCAAGATTGGGAATGGTAACTGACTTACCTAATACAGAAATAAACACAGAGAATTGGGCAAAATGAGGACATAAAGTGTTACAAATGAAGGAACAAGACTTAACCTCATAAAAAGAACTAAATGAAGTGGAGATAAGCAATCTACCTGAAAGCATTCATGGTAATGATCATAAAGATGTTTACTGAACTTGGGAGAAGAATGGATGAACACCATGAGAATTTCAACAAGAGTTAGAAAATATAAAGAACCAAACAGGGCTTCCATGGTGGCACAGTGGTTAAGAATCCACCTGCCAATGTGGGGGACATGGGTTTGATCCCTGGTCTGGGAAGATGCCACATGCTGTGGAGCAACTAAGCCCGTGTACCACAACTACTGAGCCTGAGCCCTAGAGCTTGCGAGCCACAACTACTGAGCCTGTAAGCCACAGCTACTGAAGCCCGTGCGCCTAGAGCCCGTGCTCCGCAACAAGAGAAACCACCACAATGAAAACCCCATGCATCACAAGGAAGAGTAGCCCCCACTCGCCGCAACTAGAGAAAGCCCACATGCAACAATGAAGACCCAATGCAGCCAAAAATAAAATGAAATACATTAAAAAAAAAAAGAACCAAACAGAGCTGAAGAATACAATAACTGAAATAATGAATACACTAGAAGGAATCAATAGATTTGATGATACAGAGGAATGAGTCAGCAATCTAGAAGACAGAGTAGTGGAAATCACCCAAGATGAACAAAAAAGAAAAGGAAGAAAAAACCTTTCTTTTCCTCTCTTCCTTTTCCTCTCTTCCTTTTCCTCTCTTTCTTTTCCTCTCTTCCTTTTCCTCTCTCTCTCTCTCTCTCTCTTTCTTTCGCTCTCTCTCACTGTGAGGCTTGCAGGATCTTCGTTCTCTGACCAGGGATGGAACCCATGCCCCCTGCAGTGGAAGTGTGGAATCCTAACACTGGACTGCCAGGGAATTCCCAGAAAAAACCGTTTTAAATGAAGACAGTTTAAGAGACCCCTAGGACAATGTCAAGTACACTACCATTCCCATTATAGGGGGTCCCAGGAGGAGAGAGATCAGGGCAGAGAACTTATTTTGAAGACATAATAGCTGAAAACGTTCATAATCTGGTAAAGGAAACAGACATCCAGGCCCAGGAAGCACAGAGTCCCAAACAAGACCAAAGAGGTCCACACCGAGACACATTACAATGAAAATGGCAAAAATTAAAGAGAGGATCTTAAGAATGGCAAAAGATGGGGCTTCCCTGGTGGCGCAGTGGTTAAGAATCCGCCTGCCAGTGCAGCGGACATGGGTCCGAACCCTGGTCTGGGAAGATCCCACATGCCGTGGAGCAACTAAGCCTGTGCATCACAACTACTGAGCCTGTGCTCTAGAGCCCGCAAGCCACAACTGCTGAAGCCCGTGCACCTAGAGCCCGTGCTCTGCAACAAGAGAAGCCACCGCAATGAGAAGCCCGCACACCACAATGAAGAGTACCCCCCGCTCACCGCAACTAGAGAAAGTCCGCGCACAGCAAAAAAGACCCAACGCAGCCAAAAATAAGTATATAAAATAAATAAATTTATTTAAAAAAAAAAGAATGGCAAGAGAAAAGCAGCTAGTTACATACAAGGGAACTCTCATAAGGCTATCAGCTGACTTTTCAGCAGAAACTTTGCAGGCCAGAAGGGAGTGGCATGATACGTTCAAAAGGATGAAAGGAAAAATTCTACAACCAAGAAAACTCTACTCTGCAAGGTTATCATTCAGACTTGAAGGAGAGATAAGAGTCTTACAGACAAGCAAAAGCTATTGATAAAAGAGTTCAGCATCATGAAACCAACTTTACCAATGTTAACAGGGACTTCTCTAAGCAAAAAAAAAAAGAAAAAAAAATCACAATTAAAAAGATGAAAATTATAATATCTTACTGGTAAAGGCAAACATACAGTAAAGGAAGTAGGTAAACCACTTACAAAGCTAGAAGGAAGGTTAAAAACAGAAGTAGTAAAGTCATTTATATCCACAATATGTAGTTAAGGAAGGGATATACAAAAAGTATAAGATATGATGTCAACAACATTAAACATTGAGAGGGGGAGTGAAAAATGCAGGATTGTTAGAATACACTCAAACTTAAGAGATCAACTTAAAATAAATCATACATACATATGTTGTTATATATGAACCTCAAGGTAACCACAAACCAAAAATCAATAATAGATAACACACACAAAAAGATAAAAGAATCCAAACATAAACACTAAAGAGGGTCATAAAATCACAAGGGAAGAGAGCAAAAGAAGAAAGGAACAAAAAAGAACTACAAAAATAACCAGAAGGGCTTCCCTGGTGGCGCAGTGGTTGAGAGTCTGCCTGCCGATGCAGGGGACACGGGTTCGTGCCCCGGTCCGGGAAGATCCCACATGCCATGGAGTGGCTGGGCCCGTGAGCCATGGCCGCTGAGCCTGCGCGTCCGGAGCCTGTGCTCCACAATGGGAGAGGCCACAGCAGTGAGAGGCCCGTGTACGGCAAAAAAAAAAAAAAAAAAAAAAAAAAAAACCCAGAAAACAATGAACAAAATGGCAATAACTATCAACTATCTTTAAATGTCAATTTACTTTAAATGTCAATGTACTAAATGCTCTAATCACGAGTGGCTGAATGGATAAAAGCCAAGACCCCTATATATGTCACCTACAAGAGACACACTTCAGATCTAAAGACACAAACAGATTGGAAGTAAGGGGATGCAAAAAGGTATTCCATGCAAATGGAAACAAAAAGAAAGCTAGAGTAGCAATACTTGTATCAGGCAAAACAAACTTTAAAACAAAAACTGTAACAAGAGACAATATTACATCATGATAAAGGGATCAACCCAACAAGAATATATAACAGTTGTACATACATATGCACCCAACACAGAAACATCTAAATACATAAAGCAAACATTAGTAAACATAAAAGGGAAGATTAAGATCAAGATGGTGGAGTATGGGCTTCCCTGGTGGCACAGTGGTTGAGAGTCTGCCTGCCGATGCAGGGGACATGGGTTCGTGCCCCGGTCCAGGAAGATCCCACATGCCGTGGAGCAGCTGGGCCTGTGAACCATGGCCGCTGAGCCTGCGCGTCCGGAGCCTGTGCTCCGCAACGGGAGAGGCCACAACAGTGAGAGGCCCACGTACTGCAAAAAAAAAAAAAAGATGGTGGAGTAGGATGCAGAACTCACCTTCCACAAACACATCAAAACTACATCTACATGGGGAGAAATTCTCACCAAAAACTAACTGGAGACTGGCAGAAAGACTCTTATATAACCAAAGCTGTAAGAAACATCCACACAGAATTGGGTAGGAAGGGAAGAGAAGCTATCAGGTCGGGACCTGTGTCCCTGGGAGGGGACACAAAAGAGGAGGGGGATACACGCAGGGGAGTGAATGGTTCAAGCCATATATTGGGCACCCCAGCCCTGGATACCAGCACTGGGAAGACAAGTCTTCTTAGCTACTTAGAAAATCAGTGTGACTACAGGAGGGCTGTAAGAAACTTAGACTCCTCTTGTGAAGAACGCATACACACTTGCTTGCTCCCAAAACAAGGCAGAGAAAGCACATTGAGACTATCAATACATGGGACTCTAGCCAGTTTCCCATGGCCACCCCAGAGTGGGCTCCAGCCTGAGGTGAATGTCTGCACCAGTCCTGCTTGCTACATGGTGCAGCTCCACACTAGAGTGAAGGCTGCAGTGGCCAAGGGGAGTGCTCAGTTCTGAGAGGCAGAGCCAACCCAGAACCAGGACAGCATCTGAACGGGTCAAGGGCAGGCATTACTGGGGCTTACAGAGGCAGCACATCAGAATCAGTCTGGGACTATGACTGGGGCCAGGGTTGCCACAGCTCATGCCCAGATCCATTCTAAGCACCTGCTCCAGGCCCTCTAGTTCCAGTATGGCCACACTCTGGGCAAGGGTGCTAGTGCTGGGAGGAGAGAGAGCACACACTTAGAGGGAACAGGGCCAGCTCGTACCAACCCTCAGGGCTTCTGCTCCAGCAACTTGGGGCACAGTCCTGCCCCTAATAGGGTGGTGTTGGACAATGAGCAGAAAAGAAGCCCTGGCTCACATCTGGATCAGGCTCTAGCCCCTCTATCTTCAGCCCCACTTTCTACCAAGGTGATAGTTGCAAGCACACCCTGGTGAAAATGTGACTCGTGCTCATGTCAGATGCAGCTCTCCCACCAAAGCCACTGGGTACATGCAGACTGTATAGGGATATTCCAACACAAGGACACTCCTTCAAGATTGCAATAGATAACTGTTTCAAGCAAGTTCATAGAGAGAGAGAAAGTTAAGCAAAATAAGACAGAGGAATTTGTTTCAATTAAAAGAGAGAGAGAGAGAAACCCTGAAAGGACAACTAATGAAACACGTTACCAGATAAAGAGTTCAAACTATTATTAATAAGAATGCTAACTGAATCAGGGAAAAGAATAGATGAAAACAGTGAGAATTTTAACAAGGAACTAGAAAATATAAAAAAGAACCAGTCAGAATTGAGGAATAATTGAAATGAAAAACACACTAGAAGGAATTAACACATATTAGGAGATACAGAAGAATGCATAAGTGACCTGGAAGATAGAATAATGGAAACCACCCAATCAGAACAGCAAAAAGGAAAACAAAATTAAATAATGAGAACAGTTAAAAGACCTAGGGGACAACAACAAGTGTACCAACATTCACATTATAGGGCTCCCAGAAGGAGAAGAGAGAAAGAGGTCAAAAATATATTTGATGAAATTATGGCTGAAAACTTCCCAAATTTGAAGAAGGAAATAGAGAACAAGGTACAGGAAGAACAAACGGTCCCAAACAAGATGAACCCAAACAGACTGGGGCTTCCCTGGTGGCGCAGTGGTTGAGAGTCTGCCTGCCGATGCAGAGGACGCGGGTTCGTGCCCCAGTCCAGGAGGATCCCACATGCTGCAGAGCAGCTGGTCCCGTGAGCCATGGCCGCTGAGCCTGCACGTCCGGAGCCTGTGCTCAGCAGCGAGAGAGGCCACAACAGTGAGAGGCCCGCGTACCACAAAAAAAAAAAAAAAAAAAAAAAAACAGACCCATACCAAGATATATCATAATTAAAATGGCAAAATTAAAGAGAGAACTCTAAAGGCAGCAAGAGGAAAACAAAGACTAAAATACAAGGAATCCCTATAAAGCTATCCGCCGATTTTTCTGCAGACATTTTGCAGGCTAGAAGGAAGTAGCATGATATATTTAAAGTTCTGAAAGAAAAAAACCTGCTAACTAGGATACTCTATAAAAAAAGATTATCATTTAGAATTGAAGGAGAGATTTTAAAAAACATCTCATACAGTAAAAAACTAAAAGAGTTCATTGATAGTAAACCTACCCTAAAAGAAATGTTAAAGGATCTTCCCTAAGTGGAAAAGAAAAGGCTATAACAAGAAGTATCTATAGAAATGGGAAAATCTAGCTAGTAAAGGCAAATATATAGTAAAGGCTGAGGATCAATCACTTACATAAGCTAGTACAAAGATTAAAGGAAAAAACATTGTAAAATCAACTATAAGTACAATAAACAGTAAAGGGTTAAACATGAAGGTATAAAATATGACACCAAAAACAAAATGTGGGTGGGGGAATTTTTAAAATGTAGATCTTTTAGAATTCATTTGAACTTAAATGACTACCAGTTTAAAATAAGTAAATATAGATATAGGTCAACATATATGAACCCTGCAGTAACGACAAGTCAAAAATCTACAATAGATATATAAAACTAGAGCAAAAGTAACACAACCACACCACTAAAGAAAACCAAACCAAAGGGGGAAGAAACAAAAAGAAGAACAGAGAAGAACTACAAAAACAACCAGAAAACAAGTAACAAATGGCAATAAGTACATACATATCAAAAATCACTTTAAATATCAATGGACTAAATGCTCCAATCAAAAGACAGAGTGGCAGATTAGATTAAAAAAGACTCATCTATATGCTCTTCACAAGAGACACACTTCAGAGCTGAAAACACACAGACTGAGAGTGAGGGAATGGAAAAAGTATATTTCAAGCAAATGGAAATGACATGAAGATAGCATAGCAATACTCAGACAAAATAAATTTTAAAACAAAGTCTATAACAAAAGACAAAGAAGGGCATTATATAGTGATAAAGGGACCAATACAAGAGAATATAACACTCATTAACATATATCCACATAATAAAAGAGCACCTAATTATATAATGCAAATATTAACAAACATAAGGGGAGAAATTGAAAATACAATAATAGTAGGAGACTTTAATACCTCACATCAATGGACATTCTGTCCAAACAGAAAAATCAATAAGGAAACAGTCTTAAATGACACCTTACACCAGTTAGACTTCATAAATATCTATAGGACATTCCATCCCCAAACAGCAGAATACACATTCTTTTCAAGTACACATGAAACATTCTCCAGGGTAGATCACACTCTAGGCCACAAAAAAGTGTCAACAAATTTAAGAGGATAGGAATTACATCAAGCATTTTTTCCAACCACAAAGGTATGAAACTAGAAAACAACTATAGGAAGAAAAATGGGAAAAGCACAAACACATGGAGACTAACCAACATGCCACAAAACAAAACAAAGCAAAAAAGTGGGTTGATGAAGAAATCAACAGGGAAATCAGAAAATACCTCCAGACAAATGAAAAGGGAAACACAACTTTCCATAATCTATGGGTTGCAGCAAAAGCAGTTCTAAAAGGGAAGTTTATAGCTCTGCAGGCCTACCTCAAGGAACAAACAAACTCTCAAACAACCTAACTTACCATCCAAAGGAATTATAATAAGAACAAACATAGCCCAAAGTCAGCAGAAAGAAGGAAATAAAGATCAGAGAGGAAATAGAGACCAAAAAAAAAAAAAAAAAAAAAGTAAAAAAAAAAGAAAAGATGAAACCAAGAGCTGTTTTTTTTTTGAAAGACAAAATTGATAAGCCTTTACCCAGGCTCATCAAGAAAAAGAGAGGACCTAATAAACAAAATAAGAAATGAAAGAGGAGAAATAACAACCAATATCACAGAGATACAAAAAAAATCATAAGTGAATACTATGAACAGTTATATGCCCACAAATTGGACAACCTAGAAGAAATGGACAAATTTCTAGAAACATACAACCTCCCAAGACTGAATCAGGAAGAAATAGACAATCTGAACAAAACAATCACTAGTAATGAAATTGAGTTTGTAGTGAAATTGAGTTTGTAATTTAAAAAAAAAAATCCCATCAAACAAAAGTCCAGGACCAGATGGCTTCACAGGGAAATTCTACCAGACATGTAAAGAAGAGCTAATTCTTATCCTTCTCAAACTACTCCCAAAAATTGAAGAGGAGGGAACACTCCCAAATTCATTCTACGAGGCCACTATTTCCCTGATACCAAAATCAGAAAAAGACACTACAAAAGAAAATTACAGGACAATATCTCTGATTGATATAGGTGCAAAAATCCTCAACAAAATATTAGCAAACCAAATTTAACAATATATAAAAAGGATAACCATGATCAAGTGGGATTTATGCCAGGGATGCAAGGGTGGCTCAATATCTACAAAAAATCAATATGATACATTACACTATTTTTTTTTTTTTTTTTTTTTTTTTTTTTTTTTTTTTTTTTTTTTTTTTTTTTTTTTTTTTTTGTGGTATGCGGGCCTCTCACTGTTGTGGCCTCTCCCGTTGCGGAGCACAGGCTCCGGATGCGCAGGCTCAGCAGCCATGGCTCACGGGCCCAGCCGCTCCGCGGCATATGGGATCCTCCCAGACCGGGGCACGAACCCGTATCCCCTGCATCGGCAGGCGGACTCTCAACCACTGCGCCACCAGGGAGGCCCTACATTACACTATTTTAAAAAAAAAAGGGAAGGATAAAAATTACATGATCATCTCAATAGATGAAGAAAAAAATTTTGACAAAATTCAACATCCATTCATATAAAATCTCTCAAAGTTGGTATAGAGGGAACATATCTCAACATAAAAAGGGCCATTTATGAGAAAACTACAGCTAACATCCTACTCAGTGGTAAAAAGCTGAAAGTTTTTCTTTTAAAATTAAGAAAAGAGTAGGATGCCCACACTTGCCACTTATATTTAACATAATGTTGGAAATCCTAGCCATAGTAATCAGACAAGAAAAAGAAAAGGCACCCACAACTAGAGATTACCATACTAAGTGAAGTAAATCAGAAAGAGAAAGACAAATACCATATGATATCACTTATATGTGGAATCTAAAATATGACACAAATGAACCTATTCATGAAACAGAAATAGAATCAGGGACATAGAGAATAGACCGGTGGTTGCCAAGGGGTAGGAAAGGGTTGGATTGGCAGTTTGGAATTAGCAGATGCAAACTGGTATATATAGAATGGGTAAACAAGGTCCTACTGTATAGCACAGGGAACTATACTCACTATCCTCTGATAAACCATCATGGAAAAAACATGAAAAAGAATGTATATATATGTATAACTGAGTCACTTTGCTATACAGCAGTAATTAACACAACACTGCAATTCAACTATACTTCAATAAAAAAATTTTTTTAAGGCATCCAAATTGCAAGGGAAGAAATAAAACTGTCACTTATTTGCATATGACATGATACTATATATAGAAAACCTTAAAGTCTCCAAAAAACTATTAGAACTAATAAATAAATTCAATAAGGTTGTGGAGCACAAGATTAATATTCAGAAATCTGTTGCTTTCCTATACACTGATAATGAACTATCAGAAAGAGAAAGCAAGAAAACAAGTCTGTTTAAAATCACATCAAAAAGAATAGGTGGAATAAAATTAACCAAGGAGGTGAAAGACCTATACTCTGAAAACTATAAAACACTGATAAAGGATACAGAAGGTGATACAAAGAAATGGGAAGATATCTCATGTTCATATACTGGAAGAATATTGTTAATATGTCCATACTAGCAAGGCAATCTACAGATTTAATGCAATCCCTATCAAAATACCCATGACATTTTCCACAGAACTAGAAAAAAGAATCCTAAAATTTATATGGAACCACAAAAGACCCCAAATTGCTAAAGCAATCTTGAAGAAAAAGAAGAAAGCTGGATGTATCACACCCTCTAACTTCAGACTATACTTCAAAGCTAAAATAGTCAAAATAGAATGGTACTGGCCCAAAAACATACACATTGATCAATGGAACAGAATAGAGAGCTCATAAGTAAACCCATGCAATTATGGTCAACTAATCTATGACAAAGGAGGCAAGAATATACAATGGAGAAAATACAGTCTGTTCAATAAGTTGTACTGGGAAAACTGGACAGCTACATGCAAAAGAATAAAACTAGAACAATTTATCATACCATTTACAAAAATAAACTCAAAATGGACTAAAGACCTATATGTAAGACCTGAAACTATAAAACTCCTAGAAGAAAACATAGGTAGGATACTTTTTGACATAAATTGTAGCGATATTTTTTGGATCAGTCTCCTGAGACAAAGGAAATAAAAACAAAAATAAACAAATGAGACTAATTAAATTTAAAAGCTTTTGCACACTAAAGGAAACCACCATCAACAAAAAAAAGACAGCTTACTGAATGGGAGAAAATATTTACAAATGGCATGACTGATAAGGGGTTAATATCTAAAATATATCAACAGCTCATACAACTCAGAATCAAAAAAAACAAGCAACCTGGCCAGAAGGTTGTTTGTTAAATAATGGGCAGAAGACCTGAACAGACATATTTCCAAAGAAGACATACACTGGCCAATAGGAACATGAAAAGATGCTCAATGTAGCTAATCAGAGAAATGCAATAAAAACCACAATGAGATATCACCTCACACCTGTCAAAACGGCTATCATCAAAAAGTCTACATATAACAAACGTTGGCGAGGATGTGGAGAAAAGAAAACCCCCTACACTGCTACTGAGAATGTAAATTGGTTTGGCCTCTATGGAAAACAGTATGGAGATTCCTCAAAAAACAAAAATAGAACTGTCATACGATCCAGCAATTCCACTCCTGGGTATATATCCAAAGAAAATGAAAACACTAGTTTGAAGAGATACATGCATCCCAATGTTGATAGCAGCATTATTTACAATAGCCAAGATATGGAAGCAACTTAAGTGTCCATCAACTGATGAATAAATAAAGATGTGGTATATATATACCACAGAATATTACTCATCCATAAAAAAGAATGAAATTCTGCCATGTGCAACAACGTGGAGGGAAATAGAGGGTATTATGCTTAGTGAAATAAGTCAGACAGAGAAAGACAAATACTGTATGTTAGCACTTATATGAGGAATCTAAAAAAATAAAACAAATAAATATAACAAAACAGAAGTAGACTCACAGATATAGAGAACAAACTAGTGGTTAACAGTGGGGAGGGGGAAGGGGAGTGCAAGATAGGGCTAAGGGATTAAAAGATACAAACTACTATGTATAAAATAAATGAGCAAAAAGGATATTATACAGCACAGGGAAGTATAATCATTATTTTGTAATACCCTTAAATGGAGTATAATCTATAAAAATACTGAATCACTGTTATACGACTGAAACTAATATAACTTTATAAATCAACTTCAATTTTAAAATTTTAATAAAAATATAAACAAACATATGGTACTTCCCTGGTGGTCCAGTGGTTAAGACTCCACGCTTCCACTGCAGGGAGCACAGGTTCGATACCTGGTGGGGGAACTAAGATCCCACATGTTGCATGGTGCGGCCAAAATTTTTAAAAATAAAAATAAAAAAACAAAAAAATTTCTATATAAACAAACATAAAGGGAGAAAATGACAGTAACATAAAAATAGTAGCGGACTTTAACATTACACTTACATCAATGGACTGATCATCCAGACAGAAAATCAAGAAGGCAACACTGGCCTTAAAGGACACAGTAGATTTTAGATGGAATTAATACATACAGAACATTTCATCCAAAGCAGCAGAATACACATTTTTTTAAAGTGCACATGGAACATTCTCCAGGATATATAGGCCACAAAAGAAGTCTCAATAAATTTAAGAAGATTGAAATCATATCAAGCATCTTTTCTGAACACAAGGGTATAAAACTAGAAATCAACTATAAGAAAAAAAACTACAAAAAACAAACACATGGAGGGTAAACAATAGGTTATGAAACAGTAGGTCACTGATGATATCAAAGAGTAATCACAAAATACCTGGAGACAAATAAAAATGGAAACACAGCAATCCAAAATACACAGGACACAGCAAAAGCACTTCTAAGAGGGAAGTTTATAGCAATACAAGCCTACCTCAGAAAACAAGAAAAAGCTCAACTAAACAATTTAACCTTACACCTAAAGGAACTAAAAAAAGAAGAACATCAAAACTCAAAGTTAGTAGAATAAAAGAAATAAAGATCAGAGCAGAAGTAAATGAAACTGAGACTTTAAAAAAATTAAAAAGAACCAAAAAGAGCTAGTTTTTTGAAAAGATAAAAAATTGATAAGCCATTAGCCAGTCTCATTAAGGAAAAAAGAGGTCCCAAATAAATAAAATCATAAATAAAAGAGAAGTTACAACTGACACCATAAAAGAGATTACTATGAACAACTTATGTCAATAAAGTGGACTACCTAGAGGAAATGGATAAATTCCTAGAAAGTAAATCAGGAAGAAATAGAAAACATGAATACATTACCAGTAATGAAATTGAATAAGTAATAAAAGCAAAAAAACCCTCCCAACAAACACAAGTTCAGGACTAGATGGCTTCATAAGTGGATTCTGCCAAACATTTAGGAAATGTTAAACCTATCTTTCTCAAATTATTCCCAAAAATTGAAGAGGAAGAAATGCTTCTGAACTCATTCTAGAAGGCCAGCATCACCCTGATACCAAAACCAGACACATGAACCACAAAAAAGAAAATTCCAGAGCAATATCCCTGATGAACATAGATGCAAAGTCCTCAAAATATTAGCAAACCAAACACAATGATACATTAAAAGGATCATACACAAAAATCAAGTGGGATTTATTCCAGGGATGTAAGGATGATTCAATATCAGCAAATCAATGTGTAATACCACATTAACAAATTGAAGAATAAAAATCATATGCTCACCTCAATAGATGCAGGAAAATCTTTTGACAAAATTCAACATTCACGTATGATAAAAAGTCTCCAGAGTGAGTTACAGAGGGAATATACCTCAACATAATAAAGGCCATATATGACAAACCCACAGCCAATTTTTTCACTCAGTGATGAAAAGCTAAAAACATTTCCTCTAAGATCAGAAATGACAAGTATGCCCACTCTTACCACTTTTTTTCAACATAGTATTGGGTTGGCCAAAAAGTTCGTTCAGATTTTTCCATTAGATGTTACAAAAACCCGAGCTGACTTTTTGGCCAACCCAGTATATTGGAAATCCTGGCCACAGGAGCCAGTAGAGAAAAACAAAAAATCCAAATTGGAAAGAAAATAGTAAAACTGTCACTGTTTTCAGATGACATGATACTATATATAGAAAATCCCAAAGATGATAGCAAAAAAACCTACTAGAATAAATGAATTCAGTGAAGTGCAGTATACCAAATTAATACAAAGAAATATAGCATTTCTATATATTAAAAATGAACTAACAGAAAAATACATTAAAACAATCCCATTTACAATTGCATTAAAAAGAATAATGTACCTAGGAATAAATTTAACTAAAGAGGTAAAAGACTTGTACTCTGAAAACTCTAAGACACTGATGAAAAAAATTTAAGATGACACAAACAAATATAAAGATATACTGTGCTCACGGAATGGAAGAATTAATATTGTTAAAATGACCATACCACCCAAGGCAATCTACAGATTCAGTGCAATCCCTATCAAAATACCCAGGACACTTTTCACAGAACTAGAACAAAAACTTTAAAATTTGTATGGAAACACAATACCCCTCGAATAGCCAAAGCAATCTTGAGTAAGAACAAAGCTGGAGGTATCACACTTCCTGATTTCAAACTGTAATACAAAGCTACAGTAACCAAACAGTAAGGTACTGGCACAAAAACAGATACCTAGATCAATGGAAGAGAATAGAGATCAAAATGAACCCACATTTATATGGGCAATAAATCTATAACAAAGGAGGCAAGACTACATAATGGGGAAAAGACAGCCTTTTCAATAAATGGTAATGGGAAAACTGGTCAGCAACATGCTAAAGAATCAAACTGGACTACTTTCTCACACCATATACAAAAATAAACACAAAGTGGATTACAGACTTAAATGAAAGGCCTGAAACCATAAAACTTCTAGAAGAAAACATAGACATTAGACTCTTTGACATCAGTCTTAGCAATATTTTTTTTTTGGATCTGTCTCCTCAGGCAAAGGAAACAAAAGCAAAAATAAACAAATGGGACTACATTGAACTAAAAACCTTTTTCACAGTGAAGGAAACTATCAATAAAACAAAAAGATCTCCTACTGAATGGGGCGAAGATAATTGCAAATGATACATCTGATAAGGGGTTAATATCCAAATACACAAAGAACTCATGCAACTCAACATCAAAAAATCAAACAACCCAATTAAAAAAATTTTTTTTATGGGCAGGAGACCTGAATAAACATTTTTCCAAAAACGACCTACAGATGGCCTCCAGACACATGAATAAATGCTTACCATCACTAATAATCAGGGAAGTGCAAATCAAAACCACAATGAAGGGGCTTCCCTGGTGGCACAGTGGTTGAGAATCTGCCTGCCAATGCAGGGGACACGGGTTCGAGCCCTGGTTTGGGAAGATCCCACATGCCGCGGAGCAACTAGGCCCTTGAGCCACAACTACTGAGCCTGCGCGTCTGGAGCCTGTGCTCCGCACCAAGAGAGGCCGCGATAGTGAGAGGCCCGCGCACCGCGATGAAGAGTGACCCCCACTTGCCGCAACTAGAGAAAGCCCTCGCACAGAAACGAAGACCCAACACAGCCATAAATAAATAAATAAATAAATAAATAAATAAAACCCACAATGAAATAACACGTCATATCTGCCAGAATGGCTGTCATCAAGAAGAAAAAAAAAAAGTGTTGGGGAGGACATGGAGAAAAGAGAACTCTTGTGCACTGCTGGTGAGAATGTAAATTGGTGCAGCCACTGTGAAGAACAGTGTGGAGGTTCCTCAAAATATTAAAAATAGAACTGGATATGATACAGCAATTACACTCCTGGGTATTTACTGAGGAAAACAAAATCACTAATTGGAAACGATATCTGCACCCCCATATTCTCTGCAGCATTATTTACAGTAGCCAAGAGATGGAAGCAACCTAAGTGCCCATCAATAGATGAATGAATAAAGAAGATGTGGTATATTTAAACAATGGAATGTTACTCTGCCATAACAAAATGAAATCTTGCCATTTTTGGCAACATGGATGTATGAAGAGGGTATTATGCTAAGTGAAATATGTCAGACAGAGAAAGACTAATACCATATGAACTCACTTATATGTGGAATGTAAAAAACAACAAAATGAAAGACTCATCGATACAAAAAACAAATTGGTGGTTACCAGAGAAGGTTGGGAGTGGGGGCAAAATAGGTGAAGGTGATTAAGAGGTACAAACCTCCACTTATAAAATAAATAAGTCATGGGCATGTAATATACAGCATAAGGAATATGTCAATAATATTGTAATAATTTTACATGGAGATAAATTGTTACTAGACGTATGGTGATCATTTCATAATATATGCAAATGTCAAACCATTATGCAGTACACCTGAAACTAATATTGTATGTCAGTTATGTTTCAATAAAAGATAAATAATTAAAAATTAAATTGTATGAGAAGGTTGTGTAGCTTATATGAAAATACTATGCCATTTTATATAAGGGACTTGAGCATCCTGGGTTTTTTGTATTTACAAAGGGTCCTGGAACCAATCCCCTTCACAGTCACCAAGGGACTGTATATTCAGTTGATTTTCCACAAAGGAGCCAAGGTAATTAAATAAGTTAAGAATAATCTTTTTAACAAGTGGTGCTAAAACAATTGGGTATCCATGTGCAAAAAAATTAAAATGAACCTTGACCCATAGTTTCCATTATATATTTTAAAAACTTAAGATAGATTATAGACAATGTAAAAACTTAGACTATTAAACTTTTAGAGGGAAAAATAGAAAATCTTTGTGACTTTGAGTTAGGCAAAGATTTCTTAGATTCAACACCAAAACCATGACCCATAAAAGAAAAACATTGACAAACTGGACTTTATCAAAATTAACTTCTGCTTTTCAAAAGATATTATTAAGAAAATAAAAAGATCACCTACAGACTGGAGAAAACACTTGTAAAACACATCTGATAAAGAACTTGCAACACAACATGTAAAGACGTCTCAATACTCAATTACAAAAATCTCAAGTTTTAAAAATTGGAAAAAGATTTGAACAGATATTTCATCAAAGAAGAGACACAGATGACAAATAATCACATGAAATGAAGTTCAAAATTATTATTTATTAGGAAAATGCAGAAGAAAACCACAGTGAGATACCACTACAATACCAAGAATTGGTCAGGATGCAGAGGAAGTAAAACTCTCACCCTTCGCTGATGGGGATGAAAAATGGCATAACCAGTTTGAAAAACATTTTGACAATTTCTTATCAATGTAAATACATATTACTGTATGACCCAACAATCCCACTGCTAGGTATTTACCCCAGGAAATGAAAACATGTTCTCATGCAAATCTGTACACCAGCGTTCATAGCAACTTTATTCATAATCATCCAAAACGGAGGGAAGAAATTGTCCATCAACTGATCAACTGGTGAGTGGGTCAACAAGTCATGGTACATCCATACAATGAATATGACTCAGCAGTAAAAAGGAATCAACTACCAATACACATAATGATGTGGACAAACCTCAAAAATATTTTGCTAAGTGAAAGAAGCCAAACTAAGGCTACATACTGTATGATTCCATTTATATGATGTTCTGGAAAAAGCAAAAGTATAAGGACAGAATTCAGAGCAGTGATTGCCAAAGACTAGAAATGGGAGGAAAGGATTGACTATAAAGGGACATGAAGGAACTCGGGGTAGTGGAATACTGTGTCTTGATTGTGATCGTGGCTACGGAACCTTATACCTTTTAAAAGCTCGTTGAGCTGTAATACCTAAAAAAAGATAAATTCTGCTGTATGTAAATCATACCTCAATAGACCTGAATTAATTAAAGTACAATTATCCAACAAAACAAGCAATATGCTAATAGGGAATAAATGAATAAATCTAACAAAAGATATGTAAGACCTTCTTGAAAAATTTGTATAACTATTGAAATTTATTTAATTTTACACCATGGTCATGGATAGAGACTTAATATCATAAATATGTCAATTCTCCTCAAATTAGTCCATGAATGCATACCATTCCAATAAAAATCCCAACAGGTTTTGTCATGAAAATCGGCAAGCAGATTCTAAAATGCAAATGGAGGAGAAAAACACCTAGACTAAATGAGATTTTGAAGAACCAAAATTAGATGAGGGTTTCACATACCAGTTCTCACATAGTGATACTAATTAAAAAGTTATTGAAATTAAGAAAATGTGGCTTTGGCACAAATAGAGCAATGAGAAGAGAGCCTAGGAATGGAAACTTTATATATTAGAGAGATGGCATTATAATTCAGTGGGGAAGGATGCCAAGGAGAAGTGGCTATCCATCTGGAAATAGTTAAATTCCAACTTTACACCTTACACAAAAAACAGTTCTAACTGGATGAAAAACTTAAATATGAAAAGCAAACTTTTAGTTTTTAACATAAAATACAGGAGGCTGTCTTTATGACCTTAAGAGTAGGACAGGGACTTCCCTGGTGGCGCAGTGGTTAAGAATCCGCCTGCCAATTCAGGGGACACGGGTTCAAGCCCTGGTCCGGGAAGATCCCACATGCCGCGGAGCAACTAAGCCCGTGCGCCGCAACTGAGCCTGTGCTCTAGAACGCGCGAGCCACAACTACTGAAGCCCGCGTGCCTAGAGCCCGTACTCCGCAACAAGAGAAGCCACCGCAATGAGAAGCCCTCGCACCGCAACAAAGAGTAGCCCCCGCTCGCCGCAACTAGAGAAAGCCCGCGTGCAGCAATGAAGACCCAACACAGCCAAAAATAATAAATAAATAAATTTTAAAAAAAGAGGACAGGGGGCCTCCCTGGTGGCGCAGTGGTTGAGAGTCCGCCTGCCGATGCAGGGGATACGGGTTCGTGCCCCGGTCTGGGAGGATCCCATATGCCGCGGAGCGGCTGGGCCCGTGAGCCATGGCTGCTGAGCCTGCGCATCCGGAGCCTGTGCTCCGCAACGGGAGAGGCCACAACAGTGAGAGGCCCGCATACCACAAAAAAAAAAAAAAAAAAAAAAAAAAAAAGAGGACAGGATTTCTTAAAAAGACATAAAGAGTTTGATGAGTCTGAGATCAGATTTAAATTTCTATAGTTCAAAAGTAAAGGGAAATAACAAGCCACTGACAGAAAGAGGACGTTTGTAACATATATGATTGACAAAGAATTCGAATTTCAAATATCTAATGAATGGCAAACCAATTTAGAAATAGGAAACTATGTTACCAAACCTGGCTCATTCGCTGGACAGGCAACAGGCCAAACACTGAGATGCCAAAGTTTGCAGCAGAGTAAAACTGTATTCACGAGGCGGCCAAGACAGGAAAGGGGAGAATGGATCTCAAATCTGTCTCCCGGAAGGGGAGGGGCACAGGATATTGATGGGATAAAGCTGAGGCATGGAGGGCACAGGGAATGGTGATAAGGTGATTGGAGAAAAGAAAAAGTGAGGCAATTGTCCTTCTGCACAGGTGCAGCTAAGCTGTGGCTTCTTCATGGGACACATGTTCAGAAAATGATGGTGTTACCATGCTCTGATGGTGGAGTTTTGGGCCCTCTGGCATCTAAAGGTCCCTGAGTGGATACTCACGCATGCCCAGTTGGAGGGTCAGTAGTCAGTTTCATCTGGCTCAAGCTCGAACTGGACACAGCTGACTCCAAGTTACTTGAAAAACAACTTGGGCAAATATCTTTATTATTTAGGCTGCATGAAGCTTGGAAGACATGCAAACCTTCTGCAGCAACAGTTAAAGTGAGCTTGATCAGTGAGTGCAGGTTACAGGTGTAATGGATCTAACTAATGATTACCCTTGGTTTCCAATATTCACAAGATAAATACAAAGAGGCAGTTCACAGAAGAGAAAACCAAAATGAGCGAAACATGAGACATGCTCTTCTCTCTAGCAATCAAGGACATGTCAATGAAAATCGTCATTTTCACACACATCAGATTGGTAAAAATTTAAATGTTGGAGGCAAAGTGAACAGTGGTGGGTGTGTGTCTTGGTATTGCTTGGAGAACAATTAAATATAATCTCCAAAATTTCAAAGTGCACATACTCTGTGACCTAGAAATTCCACTTTTAGGTATATACACTAGAGAAACTCTTGCACACATACCCAAAGAAACATGGAAAAAAATGTTTATTACAGCATTATTTACAATAGTCAAAGACTCAGAATAATGTAAATGCCCATCAATAGGAGAATGAATAAGTGGATCATGGTAAATATTCACATTGAAATATTTAACAGCATTTATTTATTTATTTATTTTAACATTTTTTTGCGGTACGTGGGCCTCTCACTGTTGTGGCCTCTCCCGTTGCGGAGCACAGGCTCCAGACGCACAGACTCAGCGGCCATGGCTCACGGGCCCAGCTGCTCCGCGGCATGTGGGATCTTCCCGGACCGGGGCACGAACCCGTGTCCCCTGCATCGGCAGGCGGACTCTCAACCACTGCGCCACCAGGGAAGCCCCTTAACAGCATTTAAAATGAATGAACTCCAGTTCATCTATCAACACTGGATAAACCTCTGAAAATCATGGTGTAAAGTTAAAAATGGTTCTGACCCCAATTCCAATGAGTGTGGTGTGAGGGTTTTCCCCACACACCAAGCAATGTTCAGACACCAGCTGAGAATAACTCAATTCTGACACTATCTACTTCGAGACAAGGTCAGATTCCACAGGGTAAGGACTCAGTCCTGCAAGACTACCTCTCCCACCATACCACCACTTCAGACGCCAATCACAAGTTCAGGTTGTCACCTGGGCTCCTGACCCATCAGCTATAGATCAGAGGCGCCAACATCCTCAGGTTTGATTAATTTGCTAGATCGGCTCACAGAACTCAGAGAAACATTTTGCTTCCCAGATCACCAGTTTATTACCAAAGGATATATAACTCAGGAATGGCCAGATGGAGAAGATGCTAGGGCAAGGTAGGGGAAAGGACAGGTATCTCGCATGCTGTCTTGGAGCACTCTCCCATCCACCTCCACATGTTCACCAACCCAGAAGCCCTATAGACCCCATCCTTTTGTGGTTTTATGGAGCATTCATTACATAGGTATGATTAAATTTTGGTTATTGGTGATTAATTCAACCTCCAACCCCTCTGCTCGCCACAGAAATCAGGGGGTGAGGTCATGGTTCATTCCCCTGGCAACCGGCCCCCATCCTGTGGTGCTTTCTAAAAGTCACCTCATTAATATAAACCCAGCTGTGGTGAAAAGGGGCTTGTTATGAATAACAAGATGCCCATTTCACCTTTATGGCTCTGAAACAATTTCAAGAACTGAGGATAAGAGACCAAATATTATAACAAAAAATGCTCCTATTGCTCTTATGGCTCAGGAATTTCCAAGGGTTTTGGGAGCTGTGAGTCAGGAACTGTGGAGGAAAACCACATATATATGAGAAATATGTTTTGGTCATCCCAATCACCAAATATATATATTTCTTATCAATCACAATATCGCAAGAATAAGAGGCAAGTTGCAAATGAATGTATCCTGGAAGATACCTTGCATCAATCATCCAGACCCCAGGGGCCCAAAGGTAAAGCCTGGGCTTTAGCCAGCCTCCAAATCTCTGATGACAAGAGACAAAGCCTGGGCCAGAGCAGGATGGAGATCAGACGAGACCTCTGCATAAAGCTAGGACCCCTAAATCACTGACCCTCTGACAGTGAGCCAGAAGAAAAAGAACTGCCATGAAGGGGGAGGTAGTGGAGATTGATTCTTCAGGCATAGCTTTAGAGAAAAGCATGAAAAATGTCTTCCAGAGCGTCCCTAACCTTCACCCACACTCTCAAGGGTTTAGGCCAGAATTCACAATGCCTGTGAGCCTTAAAAAATACAAAGCTGAAATTTTCATTTAAAGTGACCCTCAATAGGTAGTATACCTGCACCCAGCGATGTAAACACAGATCCCCTCTGGAGGAAGGCACTTACATCTAGGTCTCAAAGAATTCCCACAGATTAAGTTCCAAGTAAGATGAAATATCAATTTAAAAACACAACAAAACAAGTGATCATGAGCAAAAGAACTACAGAAACAACTGCAAAGTTAGGTCTTCAAAGACTGCTGATATTAGTATTAGATGGCATTGTTCATAAATCAATAGGTTTAAAGAAATAAAAGAAGATATTGGAAGTATGATGAAACAAGGGAATGTAAAACTGACCAGGCATATTTGGGGGAAAAAAACACAAATAGAAACTCTACAAATGTAAAATATAAAAATTGAAATAAAAGAGTAAATGGGTACATTAAACAGCAAATTAAATACAGCTGGAGATAAAATTTGTGGGTTGGCTTAAGATAGGTCCAAAGACATTGTCAGAATGCAGCATGGATGCACAGGGAGGGAAAATATGAAGGAAAAAAAAGTCAAACATAAAAGAGTAAAAAAGTCTGATGTGTCTAACTACTGTATAGCACAGGGAACACTACTCAATACTCGGTAATGGCCTATATGGGAAAAGAATCTAAAGAAGAGTGGATATATGTATATGTATAACTGATTCACTTTCCTGTACACCTGAAACTAACACAACATTGTAAATCAACTATACTCCAATAAAATTTTTTTTAATTCTGCTGTGTCTAATAATACGACTTCAGAAAGAGAGATTAGAGAAAATAGGAAATATGCACTATTTGACAAGACAATGAATTTTCAGGAAGCCCAATAAATTCACCAAGCAAGCATAATAAATAAAAAGAAGTCCACAACTATAAACATTCTAGTCCAACTGTAAAATACCAAAGACAAAGAGGAGATGTTAATAGCAGGCAAAATGAAAAATCAGTATCTACAGAATGAGCCAGCTACCTCCTCACTGGAACCCAAAAGAAAGTACAGTGTTATCTCTAAACTGTTAAGAAAAAAAAGTCAACCTAGAAGTATTTACACAGATAAATTATTTTCAAGAACACTAGCAAAATAAACACATTTACAGACAAAATAAAAGTAACAGAAAGAAGTAAGGTCTGAGGTGCAAAAGGGAATGGTGAGAAAAAAGAAGCAAGGATGTAGGTAAATCAGAAGTAATACAGAGCTTTGGAGAAATGTCTATTTAGGTCTTCTGCCCATTTTTTGATTGGGTTCTTTGTTTTTTTAATATTGAGCTGCATGAGCTATTTATATATTTTGGAGATTAATCCTTTTTCTGTTGATTCATATGCAAATATTTTCTCCCATTCTGAGGGTTGTCTTTTCATCTTGTTTATAGTTTCCCTTGCTGTGCAAAAACTTTTAAGTTTCATTAGGTCCCATTTGTTTATTTTTGTTTTTATTTCCATTACTCTAGGAGGTGAGTCAAAAAAGATCTTGCTGTGATTTATGTCGAAGAGTGTTCTTCCTATGTTTTCCTCTAAGAGTTTTATAGTGTCTGGTCTTACATTTATGTCTTTAATCTATTTTGAGTTTATTTATTATTATTATTATTATTTTTGGTGGTACGCGGGCCTCTCACCGCTGTGGCCTCTCCCGTTGCGGAGCACAAGCTCCAGACGCGCAGGCCCAGCGGCCATGACCCACGGGCCCAGCCGCTCCGCGGCACGCTGGATCCCCCCAGACCGGGGCACGAACCCGCATCCCCCGCATCAGCAGGCGAACTCTCAACCACTGCGCCACCAGGGAAGCCCTTGAGTTTATTTTTGTGTATGGTATTAGGTAGTGTTCTAATTTCATTCTTTTACATGCAGCTGTCCAGTTTTCCCAGCACCACTTATTGAAGAGACTATCTTTTCTCCCTTGTATATCCTTGCCTCCTTTGTCATAGATTAATTGACCATAGGTACGTGGGTTTATCTCTGGGCTTTCTATCCTGTTCCATTGATGGCCAAGAGGCACATGAAGAGCTGCTCAACATCACTAATCATTAGAGAAATGCAAATCAAAACTACAATGAGGTATCACCTCACACCAGTTAGAATGGGCATCATCAGAAAATCTACAAACAACAAATGCTGGAGAGGGTGTGGAGAAAAGGGAACCCTCTTGCACTGTTGGTGGGAATGTAAATTGATATAGCCACTATGGAGAACAGTATGGAGGTTCCTTAAAGAACTAAAAATAGAATTACCATATGACCCAGCAATCCCACTACTGGGCATATACCCAGACAAAATCATAATTCAAAATGACACATGCACCCCAATGTTCATTGCAGCACTATTCACAATAGCCAGGTCATGGAAGCAACCTAAATGCCCATCGACAGAAGAATGGATAAAGAAGATGTGGTACACATATACAATGGAATATTACTCAGCCATAAAAAGGAATGAAATTGGGTCATTTGTAGAGACGAGGATGGACTAGAGACTGTCATACAGAGTGAAGTAAGTCAGAAAGGGAAAAACAAATATCGTATATTAATGCATGTATGTGGAATCTAGAAAAATGGTACAGATGAACCGGTTTTCAAGGCAGAAATAGATACACAGATGTAGAGAACAAATGTACGGACACCAAGGGCAAACGGTTGGGGGGGAGTGGTGGTGGTATAAAAAAAGTACCTGTATAAAAAAATTAAATTAAATTAAAAAAATAAAATAAAATTCAAAAAAAAGTAATACTGAGCTTATAAAACAGTACCAACGATGTCTAATTTGTGGGATTGAAAATATCAAGGTAGTAAAGCAATTATACTCCAATAAAGATGTTAAAAAAAAAAAAGAAAATATCAAGGTAGGAGTCCCAGGTCTGGTTAAGATGAGTAAATACACTCCACCCTATATCTCCCCCACTGATTACAACTAAAACCCTGGACGAATACATGAAGCAACAATTGGAGGACCCTGAAAAGTAAGGAATAGCAGACAGATTGGAGAGAGAAAACAAAACTCATGGAAAGGTATGGCAGTGAGTTTATGGTTTGGTTTGGTTTGATTTCCTCCCATATCTCTCAGCTCAGACTCAGAGCATCCTGAATCCCAGAACTGCATAGCATGCACAGGAAGAAAAAGCTCCAACAAAAACCCTCCTTCTCCAATCAGAGGATGACTACAGAGAGAGTAGGAGGAGAACCCTGGCTTTATTTTGTGATCCTACCCAGCTCTGCCCCGAGGTAAGACCCAAAGATGCACTCTCACGCAACCCAGCTGCAGCGGCAGCCATGCTCACCCTGACAGAAACTAGGAGAGAGAAAAAAATCCTTCTCCCTGACCACAGAAACTAGGAAAGAGAGCCCTTGTTGTTGAAAGAGCCTGGGAGGCACCCCCCTTGCTTTTCTCTCTCCCCTCCCTCTCACTGCTTCCCCTAAAGGCAGATGTAGTTACAAGAAGTGCATGCAAGAAGTGATGAGGAAGCTAAAATCTCGGCTTTCTGTCTTTAAGAGGAGGAAGCTTGAAAGAGGAATTCCATCAGCTGCATATGGAACCCATGTCCAAGATACACATACATGGAACTGATCCTAAAAACATACTAAAGGCTTCAAGAACTAAACTGTGCTGTAGATCCCCACTCAGTCCCAGGGTGGCCCATGGGCAGTGGAGGGGCAGGCGGAGAAGGAGAGGAAGGGGGTGGGATGCACACACAGGGCAGATCCAAACTCCACAGCCAAGTTTTTGAAAATGGAAATGGCTTTAGAATCACAGCCCACGGAAGGCACGTTGGGACTTTGAGCTGAAGTTAGTCAGCTCAACTTGCTGCCAAAACAGAGAAATCAACACTCTCCAAAGATTGTAATAGGACCCAGCATCTCATAGAGCAATAGTTAAAATGTCCAGGATGTAGTCCAAAATTACTTGAGATAGAAAGAAACAGGAAAATCTCAACAACCCACAAGGCAAAAGACGCACACCTCGAGATGACACAATTGTTAGAATTGTTAGACAAAGACTTTAACACAGCGATGACAACCTTGTTCCACGAAATAAAGGTGAACAGTCTTGAAATGGATGGAAAGACAAACATCTTAGCAGAAAATATAACCCATAAGAAAGAGTCAAATGAAAACTTTAAAGCTGACAGACATGATCTTGCTGAAACAAAAAGCTAATTGGAAGAGTTCAGTAGCAGAATTGAGATGACAGAGGAAAGAGTCAGTAAACTTAAAAACAGATCAAAAGAAACTATCCAACTTGAACAGCCAGGAAAAATAAGATTTATAGAAATGAACAGAGCCTTAGAGACCCAGGGGACAAAATAAAAAGGTCTAACATATGTGTCATCGGAATTCTGGAAGAAGAGGAGATAGAGATCAATGCAGAAAACAATGTTTGAACAAACAATGGCTGCAAACTTCTCAAATACTTAAAAGAGATCAATTTAAAGATTTAAGAAGCTCAGTGAACTCCAGACAGGATAAACTCAAAACCATCTCCATACGCATCATAATCAAACCACTGAAAACTAAAGATAAAGAGAGAAATCTTGAGAGCTGCCAGAGAATCACAAAGCATGACACACAGGGGACAATAATTGAAACACATGCAGATTTCTCATCAGAAAGCCTGGAGGACAAGAAGACAGCAGAACTACATGTTTAAAGTGCTGAATGAAAAGCGCTGTCAACCCAGATTCTACATCCAGCAAAAACATCCTTCAGTTATGAAGACGAAGTACATATTCTCAAATGAAGGAAAACTGAATGGACTCATGGCCAGCAAACCTGCTCTAAAAGAGATTCTAAAGGAAGTTCTTCACGGGGAAGAGAAACGATACCCCAGGGAAACTTGGAACTTCAGGGATGCAGGATGAGCAACAGAAATGGTAATTATCTAGGTGAATAGAAGAGGTTATCTTCTCCTCTTAAATTTTTTTTTTTTTTTTTTGCGGTACGCGGGCCTCTCACTGCTGTGGCCTCTCCTGTTGCGGAGCACAGGCTCCGGACGCACAGACTCAGCAGCCATGGCTCACGGGCTCAGCCGCTCCGTGGCATGTGAGATCTTCCCGGAGCGGGGCACAAACCCGTGTCCCCTGCATCGCCAGGCGGACTCTCAACCACTGCGCCACCAGGGAAGCCCTCCCCTTAAATTCTTTAAAATATATATGACTATCAAAAGCAAAAATTATAACATTACTGGTGAGATTTTCCATGATTATAAGTTTAATACATATGATAATTACAACATAAAGTGAAGGGTAAAGAGAACTCTATGGTTGTAAGTTTTCTTCATGTCACTTGAAGTGGTAAAATATTAATTTTAACTGAACTGAAAAATTAAGTACATATATTATAATCCCTAGAGCAACGATTAAAAAACTACACAAGTTTCCTTCAGTAAATGGTGCTGGGAGAATTGGATATCTACATGCAAAAGAAAGAAGTTTTTGTCTGGGGTAGTGGAAAAGTTTTGTAAATAGATAGTGGTGATGGTTGTACAACATTGTGAGTGTAAGTAATGCCACTAAAAAAAAGGCTAAAACAGAAAATTTTGTTATGTATATTTTACCACAAGTTTTAAAAATTAATAATGTATACCAAAACCATAGAATTATACACTTGAAGTGAGTGAACTGACACTACTATATATAAAATAGCTAACTAATAAAGACCTACTACACAGGGAACTCTACTCAATACTCTGTAATGACCTATATGGGAATAGAATCTAAAAAAGGGTGGATATATGTATATGTATAACTGATTCACTTTGCTGTACAGCAGAAACTAACACAACATTGTAAATCAACTATACTCCAATAAAAATTAATTAAGAAAAATAAAGACAGCAGGCACACTTGTTGAATGACAAAAAAATTTTTGAAATAAATAAAAAACAAATGAGTGAACCGTATGGTATGTGACTCATAGCTCAATAAGGCTGATTTATTTTAATGGGACCAAAAAATCTTAACTACATACACTGGGAGATAAAGAGATGCACTCTTAAATAACTCTTGGATCAAAAAGAAATCAAAAGAGAAATAACAAACCCCTTAGGAAGCAATAAGAAGGAAAACACAACACCAAAACCTTGGACACAATGAGCATGTATGCAGAGGAAAGTGTCCTGCTTAAAGGCATTCATTATTAAAGAAGAAAGATGAAGAATAAAATAAGTAAAGGATGAGAATAAAGTATGGGGATTTGGCAGAGACTCTTACGTGTTCCTCAAGATCTAGATACATTTCCTACCAGACACAGAGAAGTGTGGGCCCCTATGTACATGCTTACATGTATTTTTAATGGATAATTTTTAACAGAATACTAAAGAGTTGGCAAAAATATTGAAAAATTGAAAAGGAGGTCTATTAAAACTCACAACACTATTTTAAGTTTAAAGACTTTATTTATACCAAAACCAGAATTTATTATAATTTTACCTTCCTGGCTTTAATGGAAGCAAACATCAACAAGACACTCAAAACCTACTGAGTTTTTTTGGCATCCCCTGAAACCTTCAGTCTGAGATGAGTGCCTCGCTTGCCTCACTCTAATACTGTTTCCACATCTAAACACATTTCCTAGCCTCTCATACAGATGGGGGTGGGTCAGGCAATTGATTTCTGGCCGATGCAGTGTAGAAGGAAGTGAAGTATGTAACCTCCACAAGAAGTGCTGTAAAACCCTCTTGTGCAATCCTCCAAGCTCTGTCTCTCATTTGCCAGGTGAATGGAGAGGACCCTAAGGAACCAGAGGAGGTGAAGCTGTGAGACAGAAGGAGCCCGGGTCCCAGAATCACTGATGGGAGGAGAGATGCCCAGGAAGCCTTTGACCAGGAACATCCACACTGGAATGTTATAGGATCCAGGACGGAACTTTCATTGTGCTCAACCATTGGCATCTTGGGCTGTTTGTTACACAGTCGTAAGGATTTACTTTACCCGGTACACTTCAGATCCAAGAATGAAGAAATACAGTTGCCATTTCTTTGGTTGACTGTAGACCCCTTTCCTTCCTGTCTACATTTTCCAGTCTACATTGCAGCTCAGCTATCATGCAGCGGGGGTTTTTCAGCAAAAAATAGGACAAAAATGTGCTGATCAGGGCCTCCCTGGTGGTGCAGTGGTTAAGAATCCACCTGCCAATGCAGGGGACACAGGTTCGAGCCCTGGTCCAGGAAGATCCCACATGCCGTGGAGCAACTAAGCCAGTGCGCCACAACTACTGAGCCTGCGCTCTAGAGTCCACGAGCCACAACTGCTGAAGCCCGCACACCTAGAGCCCATGCTCCGCAACAGGAGAAGCCACCGCAATGAGAAGCCCACGCACCACAATGAAGAATAGCCCCCGCTTGCTGCAACTGGAGAAGGCCTGTGTGCAGCAATGAAGACCCAACACAGCCAAATAAATAAATAAATAAATAAATATATTAAAAAAAATCTGCTGATCATGTCTCCCTTTCTATCTACCACACATTTGCCAACAGTGGATTCAGACTCGGACATGAAGCGGGTGGGTCTTGGCTGGAAACAGGTGGCTCTCTCAGATGAAGGCAGTTGGAACAGAGCTGAAGAAAGGGATGCTTAGAGAGAAAGGGGTGGCAGGGTATAGAAGCACGCTAAGAGACAGGGTGGTGGCCTCAGGCCAGTCCAACAAGTCTGCTTTTATACCTGCAGTCCTGGGGAGGGGGAGGGGGAGGGGGAGAGTGTGTGTTGTGGGGAGAAGGCTGCTTCATTCAGGCAAGAGGGATCCTACCCTGGCCCCAGGCTCTGGAAAGCCTTGAACATAAACACACAAGTGAGGGACTTCCCTGGTGGTCCAGTAGTTAAGGCTCCGAGCTCCCAGTGCAGAAGACCAGGGTTTGATCCCTGGTCAGGGAACTAGATCCCGCATGCCACAACTAAGACCTAGTGCAGCCAAATAAATAAATAAAAATTTAATTAATTAATTAATTTTTTGGCTGCATTGGGTCTTCATTGCTGTGCACGGGCTTTCTCTAGTTGCAGCAAGCAGGGGCTACTCTTAGTTGCATTGCACAGTCTTCTCATTGTTGCAGAACACGGGCTCTAGGCATGTGAGCTTCAGTAGTTGTGGCATGTGGGCTCAGTAGTTGTGGCTCGCGGGCTCTAGAGCACAGGCTCAGTAGTTGTGTTGCATGGGCTTAGTTGTTCCGTGGCATGTGGGATCTTCCTGGACCAGAGCTCGAACCCATGTCCCCTGCATGGGCAGGTGGATTCTTAACCACTGCGCCACCAGGGAAGTCCCGATAAATATTTTTTAATAAATAAATAAATAAACAAACAAACACACAAGTGAATTCATAGAAGACACATGAACACCTGGGTCACTGGGATCCAGCCCCTCACTGCTGGCCCAGGGCAACCTGGGAGCTGTGAAGAGGGAACTCATGACTAACACCCTTCTGGGCCCAGAGAAGTACTTCTCCCCATAGCTCACCCCATGTCCTGACGCAAAGGGGACAGGACCCAAATGCTGTAAGGACCTGGGGGTCGTGCCCTTGTTGACATTGAGGACTGTCAGTGCATGGGCCTGTGTGAAGGAAACAGCAGAGGAGTACAAACTGACAGAAAAGACAAATTAACTTGTGAAGTCTTTCCCTCAGATAACTTGCAGGCAATCGATTTTTGTATAACAAGTAACTGCCCCCCAACCGTGCCAAACACCCACTACCTACCTTCTTCTTTCCATGTTCCAATTCCTGGCTCCAGAGATGCTCACGAATTAACATGCTGTGCATAACAGTTGTACATGGCATGGAAGAACTTAAAACAAGTCCTATTATATATCTATATACATGCCTGGGTGTGAACATATATATATACAGTATATATATACATATATAAAATATATAATATATATGGGTTTGACATATGTATAAAGCAAACTACCAATGTTGCTTTTTAAAGTGATTAAAATCATGGCATAATTGATAATTTAGATCATGAAATAAAAACACTTTGTAATATTTTCTGCAATAATAACTTCTGATATGTGACCACACCGCACCACATGAACATATCGCATTAAATGTGTGACATTTCCCAATCTAAGTGTTCCTTTAAGAAAAGTACTGATGATCCTAGTTGGGGCTGCCACAACAGAGAGAAGTTTCTCCAAACGGAAATGAATAAACCAAAACCAACTCCGAACTACAATGATTCAAGAAGTGTTGTCTAATTTGGCATTACTGTTAATGGAAAACAAATTATGTGAAGTATTGATTGTAACAACATAATTAGTGATTTTACTGGGAGAAGAAAAAAAATAAATTTCACAAAATAAATATGTAATAATTTAAGAATTCCGTATGTCTTTAATTTAAAAGTCTTGCAAATATCACCAACATATTAACAGAAACTGGAGGCTCACGCAATAACACTTAAATACAGTTGTTTCTGTTTTGCTAACTTTCACTGGTACAAAGACATATTTCTTAGTTTTGTATTAAGATGATCTACTTCGAAAGGCAGAGATAGAGCACATCTCTCACTAAGCAAATTATGAGCAGACTCAAATATTTTGACATAAGGCATGTGGGCCTCTGGTTGTGCTTGGGCCAGGGACCCATGACTGGTAGGGACAAACCTATGGTCCACAAGGAAGGTGACCAGCCCGCAGTGAACCTGACCACACCCTGGGGGCCACACCCAGGAGGGGCCAGGAGACACCCCCTCAATGACCTCACTGTCCTCCCTCCCTCTGATCAGGATCCTTCTGCTGCTCCCATTGTCTGAGCACAATGGGGCAATAGTCCATCAACCCCCGGGTAAGGGCAAGGGTGACAAGCACACAGGGTAGGCGCGGGAGGGAAAAGGGGAGACATCCGGCACATTGAGGCAGCCTTATCATCAGAGGCCCAACAGGAGGACTTTACCCTGTTAGGCTACAGGAAGCACAGCTGAGTAATGCTTCAAGGTTTGGTACCTTCTCCACCTTTTTTTTTTTTTTTTTTTTTTGGCCGCGTTGGATCTTTCATTGCTGCGCACAAGCTTTGCTCTAGTTGCAGCGAGCGGGGGCTACTCTTCCTTGCAGTTCACAGGTTTCTCATTGCAGTGGCTTCTCTTGTTGCGGAGCACCGGCTCTAGGTGTGTGGGCTTCAGTAGTTGCAGCATGTGGGCTTAGTTGCTCCGCGACATGTGGGATCTTCCCGGACCAGGGATCAAACCCGTGTCCCCTGCACTGGCAGGCGGATTCTTAACCACTGTGCCACCAGGGAAGTCCCACCTTCTTCACCTTTAGAAACAAAATTCACCAATTTGTACTGAGGAACATTGTTTTTTGTTTGTACCTAATTAATTTTCTACAGAGATCACAGTTTAATAAAGTCCCATGACAGACTGTGTCCTGGGCACAAGCACCGGAGGTGTGGGCCACTCCCAATTTTCAGATATCATCCCTGGATTTTGGAGATGCCTTTCTCTCCTTCGGTCCTTGGTGTCACCACCCTCACTCACTCATCTCTGCAGATACAAACTCCCTCCCTGCTCCCCTGGCGTCTCATCTGCCCTCACATGCTTGTGTTCATTTCAGTGTTAACTCTTTTCATCACAATTTTGCTTTGTCCTTCAGTGGATCACTCTAGAGCCATTGGTCCAGTTTTGTGAATCAGGAATGTAATGAAGCCCAATAGTAACACTAAAAAATAGACAGGGGAGGTAGAGATTGAAGCGATGCGTCTACAAGCCAAGGAATGCTGAGGATTGCCAGGAGCACCAGCAGCTGGAAGAGGCAGGGCAGCATCCTCTCTGAGAGGCTTCAGAGGGCATATGACCCTGATGACATCCTGATGGTGGATTCTGGCCTCCAGAATTGTGACAGAATAAATTTCTGTTGTCTTAAACCAAAAACAGATAAATACCAGGGACCAGTGACATGCAATGACGTGAAGTTTTGTGGGCTGTGATGAACTGCATCCAGTGTTCAGGACCTTAACTGAGATCCATTTGCCAATTCAGGACTTGGAAGCAAATTATCAGCCTTTCAGAGTGAGAGATTACTAAAAAGGTATTACAAAGAGAGAGAGAGAGAGGGAGGGAGGGAGGAAGGGGAGGGAGTGAGGGGAAAGAGAAAGAAAAAGGAGGATTTATATATCAATCATAATTTATCATAAATTTGAATTCTGTGAAATACACATAAATAAGACAATTTTGTGGCTTTTTATCCTAAATTTGCCAAGCAACCTGAGGATTGCTGGGGAGACCCCACAGACAGGGATGTGCTAGAGCTGATTGTTAAATTTGGAGGAATGTTGCAAGCCAGTTGTTAAACACAGCCATTATTAAAAATTAAATAATACGTAGACAACAGTGTGAGTGTACTTAATGCCAGTGAACTGTACACTTAAATGGTTAAAATGGTAAATTTTATGTTATGTATATTTTACACAACAAAAAATATTAATCAAGAAAAAATAAAATAATATAAACTTACAATTAAATAAATTATATTAAAAATGAGGGAAGCTCATCATTTCCTACTTATTTCACCATATTTCACTACTACGTATGCTCTCGAGATTACTGTGCTATTGTATCCACATGATGGGAAGGCTGTACAATGACACATACTGTACATTTCCTCCTGACTCACATTCAGTGATTTCACATTGGTAGCCGTATTATCTGCTCAGGCTGCCAGAGAAAAATAGCACAGACAGGGTGGCTAAAAAACAGAAATTTATATCTCACAGTTCTGGAGGGTGGGAAGCCCAAGATCCAGGTGCTGACAAGGTAGGTTTCACTCTGAGGCCTCTTCTCCTTGGCTTGTAGGCGGCTGCCTTCTTGCCCTGTGTTCACAATGGCCTCTGAGTGCAGACTCGTGGAGGAGGCAGAGGGGGCACTCTGGGGTCACTTCTCATGAGGACATTACTCCTATTGGGCCAGGGCCCCCTCCTCATGACCTCATTCAACATTAAGCATTTCCTTAGGGGCGCATCTCCAAATACAGCCACACTGGGGGTTAGGGCTTCAACATATGGATATGGGGTGAGAGGGGCACACAAACAGTCAGTCCTACAACAGTTAACTTGACACTTGGAAATTGGAAAAGCCTACAAGTCAGGACTCCTTTTCTGGAGATGGTTTGGTGAACACGTACCAGCACACTGCTCTGAGGGGAAGTGCAGACAATGATCTCCTGGTCCCATTCTTCTGGGTATCCTTCACTTCTCCCAGCCTGGGAGCTCAGCAAGGTTGGGGGTCAACCTTTGATCCCCAGTTCTCATCCCTCTGCTCTCATCTCCTAGAAGCCCAATCAGCATTTGTCAGATTGACCAGGAGCTGAAATGCATCCTGGTGGCATGAAAAGGAGGCTGACAAGAGAGGAAGTCTCGGTCCCACAAAGATGAAACTTGTGAATATGACAGAAGCAGGAACTACAGACACAGGCTCTGGAGTCGACTGTGGTGTAGATGACTTCCCTTCCCTGAGCCTCGGGTTTCTCATCTGTAAAGTGGGGGTAGTAACAGTACCTCCCCTGGAGGGTCCCAGTGAGGACAGGATGAGGTAACACTGAGGACCCTGCACACGGCCTGGAAAGCTACATGGATCATCACACAGATACCCATCTTTTAAAGATCTCTCCTTCTTCCATAAACATTCAGTCAGCACTGACTGCCCCACTCACTGTGCCACCTGACAAGGACCCAAAGCCCCCTGCGCCAGTGTCCCAGTCAGTCCTCAAGCTTCTCCCTGTGTAGCAGGAAGACAACACAGAAAAGGGAAGCGTTGGCTGTTAATGGGGCCAGAGGGCTGTTGACCTTCGTCACTGCGTGGGGAAGTGGTAGGGAGCACGGGCTCTGGGCTCAGACCCAACGCCGCAGCGGACATTTACATGCGATGCGACCTCAGTTGAATCTCATAATCTCACTTGGGACCTGAGTTTCTTCCTGCATAAAAATGAGGATCAAAATAAACCCTGCCTACCTCCTGGGGTTGTTGGGAGAGTTAAGAGCTATTTTAAAATATAACCTGGATTTGTTTTAATCAGGTATGGTAAGTGACACATGCAAATGACTGTTATGAAGGAAGCAGTTTATATTCACAAAACCATAAAAACAAGATGCCCAGCACTCCACGCAGGGCCATGCAGGGAGGCACCAGGGTCAGTCAGGAGGCAGAGGGAGGGAGGGGGAAACATGGGCAGGAGCCTTTGTTGTAGGTTCTGTGAGAAAGACAAGGCAAGGGAGAGCAGGCAGGTTTAGGATCAGCTGGTATGAATAATGTCTGCGGGCTCTGGGGATTAGGGGCTGTCCCTAGTTGCCTGGTACCTGGCCCTGGGATGAATACGGCAGAAGAACATGGGCCTCCTGGAGCATAAGAGCCAGATGGAGGAGGTGGTGGGGAGTGTGGGCTCTGGACTGGTTGGTTTGCATATGACAGGTGAGCTCCTGGGCACGTCCACTGCTCTTCTAAGAACTGGCAGGCCTGGGAGGGACAGTATCTCCCTGGTCAGTGAGGCCCCAGATGTCACAGCATCAAGAATACAGCAAATAAGAAAACATGGTCAACACGAGTGCAAAGCACCTGACACACAGGAAGTGGGAGATGTCATCCCTGCCTGTTTCAACTTTGTGGGGCCTGGGTCTCCCTCTACTTGCTTCACATAGTGAAGTAAGCTGAGAGTCTTCCCTTCCCAGCTGGACTCTAGTTCCTGGAGGGCTCACTGCACGCTTGCACCCACCAGGGCAGGAGAAGCCTTCTCTGGGCCCCTCCCTGCCTGGAAAACAAGAGGAAGTAAACAGAGTGCTGATGTCAGCAGAGGCCCATGGACAGCCCATGGGAAAGAGCAGAGACCAAGACCTTGCCCTTTGTCCCTCCCCCTTCCCTGTGCTCTTTTCTTTGCCTCGTGTGTCCTGCCTCACCTTAGGGGCCACACTTACATCCCTCCTGCCTTTGTTTCCCCAGACCCTGAGAAGTGGCCAGCTGAATGAAGCACAGTGAATGACCCCCCAGGATGGGCTGTGGAAGGAAGGGGAAGTGAGGGAGGTTAATGGGGGTGGTTGGTGGGGGAGGGGCAATCTTGGGTAAGTGCCAAACTCACGAGGCAGACAGACCTGAGTGCGGTCCAAATCCAGACCTGGAGGGAACCAGAGTAAGTGAGGTCACCTCCCTGTGGACTGTGGAAGACGCTTGGGCTGAATTGGTGACAGGAGTTCATCCTCCCTTCCCCCAACAGGAATGGGGGAGTTTAGGACTCTCCATGACATTAAGGCTCTGGGCCTCAGTTTCTTCCTGGGTAAAATGGACATAAGGATACATCACCACAGAATGTTGTAAAGCTGAAAATGAGAAAACGCAGGTTTAGGGCTTGACTCAGACAAGAGGGTTCCATGAAAGGGCAGAATCTGTCCTCTGCGGCCTATAACTGCAGGCACATAGAGAAAAAGCCAGGACTACCTGGCTGGCCATGAGAGAACTGTGCAAAAACTCTATTAGGATTGGGAAAAAAACTGAGAAAAGGAAAAAGGAAGTTCAAATCATGTCCTCCCACCCTCATGGTCCATTCTGTGAACGAATGCCAATGCCATCCTGGAGAGCGGGTGAGCAGAGCCTCCATCCCAGCCAGCCCTGGGGGGCCACCAAAGTTCCCAGCCCCCAGTCTCTCACCCCGCCCACTACCAGTCACAGGCGGGCAGGGCCTCCATCAGAGAGGGTCCCAGGGACTGTCACCAGGGTGGATCATGACTGCTCTGACCTTCATCCCCTCTGTCCAGGGAAGGCTCCTGATGAGCCAGGGTCGCACAGGTGCTGATGGAACCCCCTGAGAAGCGTTATTAAAAACAGCCTCCAGGGGCTTCCCTGGTGGCGCAGTGGTTGAGAGTCCGCCTGCCGAGGCAGGGGACACGGGTTCGTGCCCCAGTCCGGGAAGATCCCGCATGCTGCGGAGCGGCTGGGCCCGTGAGCCATGGCCGCTGAGCCTGCGCGTCCGGAGCCCGTGCTCCGCAACGGGAGAGGCCACGGCAGTGAGAGGCCCGCGTACCGCAAAAAAAAAAAAAAAAAAAAAAACAGCCTCCAGGCTCAGCCCCCAGAGCTCTGCACTCACAGGGTGAGGCCCAGAGATTCTGTGGTGCAGCCAGGAGGAAGCATCCAGAGGAGCAGAAGGCTCTGTGGGCTCAGAAACACTGGAGTTGAAGTCCTGGACCCGCCACCTCAGAGTCTTGGGCGTGGGGCAGGGCGTGTCTGAGCCCCGGTGTCCTCCTTGTAGAGTGTGGGGACAGAGGGCCCTGCAGATGCAGTCCTGCATCTCTGGGTGGAGGCGTGGCCTCCAGAAGGCCCACCCTCTGGGTAGCTGGGAACCTGCGCCCACCCTCACCTCCTCACCTCAGGGAGGGTGAGAGACTGCAGGGAGCAGAGCAGGGCGGGAGGGGCCTGCTGGGCCTTGGTTCTGCCTGGAGACTGAAGCGGGCACTGCAGTGTCCCCTACCTGCAGAGAGAGACCACCAGCATGCTGGGTGCCCCTGGTGCCTGGGCTGGGGGCTGAGGCTTGAGCACCAGCAGCTCCCTCCTCCTCCTTCTCTCTAAGGGGCTGTAGCTGGGCAGGGACTCAGGGCCGTGGACCTCTCCCTGAAGGAGCCTGAACTGGTCCTGCTGTCACCCCTTTCCCTGGGAGGAGAGAGACACTCAGAGAAGCAGAGAAAAGGAGAGAGAGACACACAGAGACACAGAGATTGACTCCTAAGGAGATGCCAAGGGGGTGGCAGAGGCAGGGAGCTGAGGGAGAGAGGAGAGGCCCCAGCTGGCCCAGGTCAGGACCAGCCCCTCAGTGTGCAGAGGAGGGCAGGGAGCCCTAGGTCATGGTTCCCTTTGCACTGACCACAGAGAGGCCCTTTTGCAATATAGGAAAAGAAGCCAGATTGATAAAGGAACTGCCAGTCACGGCAGGGGTGGGTGGGTTTGGGGAAGGCCCCTACCCTCCTCAGTCCTCTGAAGGAGCCTGGTCCTCGCTCTCCTGGTGCTGAGACTCCCCACAGGCGGCCCCTCCACAGGCCTCCCCTCTGGCCTTGAAGGCTCTGCTTGTCTTCTCATCCCGGGAGGAGGGCAAGGCCATGGGTCTGCCCCTGCTGCTGCCCCTGCTGCTGCCCCTGGCATCTCTGCAGGCAGGTGAGAGGCCGGGACTGTCCTGTCTGCCCAGGGCCGCAGGGACCACCCCCCCGGGGGGGGGGCTATGGCTGGGTGTCTGTAGAAGTGTCCCCTGGGGTAGCCGGCCAGGCCTCCCACCCCCAACAAACAAAGAGCTGGTCCCACAGTGCCGGGTCCCACCAACCCCGCACCCTCCTCCCCGCCCCAAGCCTGGAGAGGGGCTCACCCAGGCCAGAGGGCCAGTCCTACCACCTGTCACACATCCCCCTGTAGGTGAGGGTGGCTGACGGTCTGGGGTCACCTTCAAAGTCTCTCCCTCTCCCTCTCCCTCTCTCCTCTAGGTCACTTGGCAGAACCCAATCCAAACACTGACTATGGGATAAACCAACCAAAGAAACTCTCAGCCTCCAAGGATGGCTCCATCCACATCCCCTTCTCCTTCTATTACTCCTGGGAATTAAACAAGGCTCCCAACGTGAGACTATCCTGGAGATGGAAACACTTCCATGGGGAGTTCATCTACAACACGACCCCGCTGTTCATCCATAAGGATTTCAAGGACCGGCTCCTCCTGAACTGGAAAAAGGGTGGGAAGAACGGCTCCCTTCAGATCTCGAAACTGCGGAGGGAGGATGAGTGTACATACTTCTGCCGGGTGGAGGTGCGCACACTGAGACAAGGCAAGCAGATGTGGCAGTCCATCGAGGGAACCACACTCACCATCACCCCCAGTGAGTCCAGCTGTCCTGCCTGAGGCTCTTGGAGGCCACTGGGGTCTTGTCTCCCAGGCCTGGCCCAGGCCCCCTCTTCCTCTCTTCTCTCAAACTCCTCTCCCTGCCCCCTCTACTCCTCCCCAGGCCTCTCTCAACCCCTTTTCACCTTAATCTACCCCAGCCCTGGGCTGCCTCCCTTGCCCATCCTCCTCTCTGCCCTCCAGATCCAGCGCCCTCCCTCATCCTCAGGCCTCCGCCCTCTGGGCTCCCAGCTCTTCTCCTTTCTTGCTCCAAGCTGGGGCTGCACGCTCCCCTGCCCTCACCCCATGTCCTCCAGGTGACTTGACATCTTTGGGATGTGGCCGCCTCCCCTTTGTCGTGTGTCCATGTGTGGAGGCTCAGCTACCCCATGTCTGTCTCCCCACGGCCATGAGCTCAGCCCACACACACAGTAGGTGTGTGGTGGCCACCAATGGTGGCCCGAGGCGTCCCGTGTCCCCATCACCTGTTTCCCATCTCCCCCTTCCTTCTGCTGCTCTGCTCCCCAGAACGTGGCCCTCAACGCTCCCACCCCCATCCCATCTCGTTCCCATCTCCTCTTGCCCCGCTTCCATCCTCTTTACCTCTTTGCCTCCCTCCACCTCTCCCTGTGTGGTTCTAGTCACACTGTCCCCGTCGTTCACCCTGATCTTGCTCCTCTGTCCTGGTCATGACGAGGCAGCAGCAGCGGTAACGGCAGCTCCTGCTGACTGTGCCCTGCGTCCCGGCTGGACACCTTGGCAGCGTCACCCCAGCTGAACCCCAGCTAACCTTCCCCACGACCCCGGTAACAGTCGGCCCTTCTGCCATCCTCCTGTTACAGGAAGGGAGACCGAGGCTCGCACAGCAAACACCTGCCCGAAGTCACTCCTGGTGCAGGTGGGGTTTGACCCCAGTTTAACCCCAGAGCCTCTTCTCTTAACCATGAGCCGCTTGGCCTCAGGTACTGACCTGATCATCTTGTTTTGACTATTTTTCACCTAATAATGGACGTGTAGCATCAACGGATCTCCCTCTGTCATTCAGTGGAGCGTTGGAACTTGAACCTCAGTGTATCTGACTCCAGGGCAGAGGTGAGGGGTTCTCCCCCAGGCACAGACAATAAAGAGGTGTGTTGTCTGTAGATTATTTTTTTTGAAAATCATCTACGATTGTTTGATTTTTATAATCACTTGTGCTGGCAATTCTAAGCAGCATCAGTGATGAATTTCTGCTCCCGGCTGGGATGGACACTCCCCGTGTCTCCCCCTCAGAAAACCATTGCCCCTTCTTGACCACTATGCTCGTTTTAAAGCAAATAGATAGTGACTCACAACCTGAATTAAGCAAGACAGCCTTGGATTAATATTTCCTGCACCTCGTCCGTATTTCCTTAAATGGCCTTTTCTGAGGGACTTCGTCTCGCCTTAAATCCCTCTTCTTCCTTTCCTAATTCTTCCTTCTTTTTCTCATTTCTGTGTTTCAGTCACACTTACTCTGAGTTTTTTCATCAATAAGTTAATTTTTTTCAATTAATTCAATTAATTGGATGGTCATGCTCATTACTTTTTAAAAGATACAAGAAAGTAATAAAAAGAAATGTTTTTAATCCCAGTGAAGTACCACCATGCAAAAAATCACACCAAAGGAATATCTGTAGCAAACATATCTCATAAGTTTGAGATTGGCTTATTAATTTTTTTTTACAAACGGTTTACTTTTGTAGCCAAATCTAATTATATTCTCATTTGTAGTTTTTCTCTTTTATTTCTAAGCTGAAAACCCCACATCCCACTTGGAATGAAAATATTTTTTCCTAATTTTTGTAAGATTTGATTACTTTTCATAATAAAATTCTTCAACATAGTGAGAATTTATTTTGGTATATGGTGTGAGATAAAGAACTAAGTTGATCTTTATGCCAAGAAACAAATCAGTTGTCTTTACTTCAGTTATTGAATATTTTTTCTTTTTTCCATTGATTCATAGGCCTAGCTTTTAAGTTCTTTTGTAGAATAGCATCCATTTCTGGTCTGTCTATTCTGTTTCACTAGTCTGTGTTTTCTTATATTAGTACGACACTGTTTTAATTATTATAACTTTATCATGTTTCAATGACTGTTAAGACTTTTTCCATCACAACCACATATTTCTTCCTCAAAAACTTTATTATTGTTGCCCACCTATTCTTCCACATAACTGTTAGAATAAGTTTGCCAAGTACCTAGAAAAATGCTTATGTTGATTTTTTAAATAAGAATTGCATTAAACCTATAAAGCAATTGACAGAAACTGAAATCAGTATGATGTGCAATCTTCTCACTGAGGAACGGGTCCTATTTTATATCCCTCAGTAAACCTTTGTAATGTTCTTCCAAAGATCATGTAAATACCTCACAAGACTTTTTCCTATTCTCTACTTTTATTATTAATGTGCAACATTTTAAAAAATGTATACTTGTTATGTTTCATTTTAAAAGTAATGCATAAATTCTGGCCAAGATGCTGGGTTGTATGCACATGTTTACCTCCACTCCCTCCCAAAATCTACTAAAATGACAGCAAAGGGAATTTTTTAAGACAAAAACCCACAAGGACAAAGTATTTGCAATCCAGGTGAACAAAAACAAAACTGAGGACGCTGGAAACAGATAGACTAATGTAACTGGCTCAGGAGACCAGAGGAGTTAAACCCTAAGCCACCAGCAGCGACACCCAGAAGGAAGGCGATTTACACTGCAAAACCCTTTAAAGGGTCAGGAATGGCAGCTCCTAGTACTCGTGAAACTGGGGGTGGAAGGGGGTCTGAAAACTAGAGGACTAGTTGAAATGTATTTAAGAAGCAGAGACACCTCCATACCCCCACCCACCACCCCAGCCAAAGAGTGGTTATTTGCTTTCTAGAAACGATAATCCACAAGGAGCCTGTGGGGAGTACCCTGGGGCCTAACTGGCGACAAGGATTTATTTCTTAAATCTGGAGATTTGGTGAACTGATGAGACCTTAAACAACTTGACCCCTGTGGGAGCCTCCCAGGATGCAGGTAGCCAGGCTGGTACCCACAACCCACCCACCAAGGGCAGAATATTAGGAGACTCTTCTCTGGGATATCTATCTGATGGGCCTGAAAAGATCTAGAAATCTAACAGATCACACTCTACAGCCCACTAACTGACATGCCTTTTCTGCTATAACACACACAGCTTCCTGCGTGCTGGGAGCCAAAGGGGTAAGGTGATTGGGGTCTCGGCCTTGCACCAAATCCCCTGCATGAAGGATTGTACCCTCACCTCAGCTGTGCCCAGGTTGCTTGAGGCTACAGAAGCTGTTTTAAAAATGACTGAACTAAACATTTAAAGAATGCTTTTCCCATGAAATGCAGAGAACAGAACAATCTGGGGGGAAAGGGCATCTGGAAGAATCCAAAATAATGAAAGGAGATTAAAATTTTCAAATAACTATCATCCTCAGAAAGTTAAGGAATTTCATGTATATAACACAAAAGGGTGCTTTACAAAGGAGCTTCTGAAACAAAAAAAAAAGATCTTGGAAATTAGAGGTATACTAGCAAAGATGGAAAACTCAATAAATAATTGAAAGATGAAGTTTGTGGAAATGTCTCAGAAGGTAGAAAAAAATGCAAAGATTTGGATATTGTAGTGGGTGAACAGCAGCCCCCAAAGGTCATGTCCACATCCTAATCCCCAGAACTTTATACTGAATAATGTGAATACTGCCTTATACTGTTGGAGATGTGATTCAGTTGAGGAATTTGAGATGAGATTATCTGGGATTATCTGAGTGGGCTCTAAATACTAATAAAAGTGTCCTTATAAGAGAGGGGCAGTGGGAGATTTGACACAGATGGAAGAGAAGGCAGTGTGACCACAGAAGCAGAGACTGTAATGAAGCAGCCCCAAGAAGCTGGAAGAAGCAAGGAACAGATTCCCCTTCAGAGCCTCCTGAGTGAGTGCAGCGTGGCTGATACCTTGATTTCTGACTTCTGGCCTCCAGATCTGTGAGAGTAAACTTCTGTTGTTTAGAGTCACCCAGTTTGTGGCAATTTGTCATAGCAGCCATAGAAATTTAATATAGGAATTATAAGGAAGGATAAGAAAAATTGAGAAATGGTCCAAGAGTTCCAACCCCTGAATAATAGAGTTTTAAAAACAGAGAAAAAAGAAGCCCATGGGGAAGAAATTATCAACAAAATTACTCTAGAAATTTTCCAGAATGAAAGAACCCAGCAAAATGGATAAAAATAAAGCGACCAACCCTGGGCCACTGCAACATGAAATTTCAAAACACCAGGGATAAAGGAAGATACAATACATTTCCAAGGAGGAAATAAACTGGCCACATAAAGAGATTTAGGAATCAGAGTGGCTTGACTCTCTCAGTAGCAATAGAGGAAGCTGGAAGACAGAGGTTGAATGTTGTGAAATTCCAAGGGAAAATTATTTCATTTATTCATTTAACAAATGAAATAACAAGTACTGACTGAGTGCCTATTATATGTCAAGTCCTAATCTGGGCACTGGGATAAAGCAGTTAAGACAAAACAAAATGAAAATGTCCTTAACAATAGAACTTACGCTTGAGAATACAACAAAAAAAGCAAACAAATTTATTCTGTGTGTCAGGTGGTGGTGAGAAGAGAAAAGCAGGAAAATGGAGTAGAATCTGTGGATAGAGGGGCTGGGGGTGCTGCTTTATTCAGATGGAACACGGAAGGCCATGGGGACATTGTCAGAGTCCCGGCAGGAGGCAGCTCCTCAAACAGGGTAACTGAGGAGAGTTTTAAGGGGGGCACAGGGTAGGGAACCAGTCAGGGACAGTGAGACACCTGGGACCAGCCACAGGCCTAAGAAGCAGGGAAGTAAGTAGGTACTGGGACCCAGAGAGGAGCTGTGGCCTCTGGGGAGAGAGAGTCCACATGCCCGTGATGGTTAGTTCTGTGTCCACTTGACTGGATACCTGCTAAGACATTATTTCTGAGTGTGTCTGTGAGGATGTTTCCAGAGGAGATTAGCAGATGGTGGGCACCAGACAATCCCTTGAGGGCCTGAGTGGAACAAAACAGTAGGAGAAGGACCAACTTGCTCTCCACTTGAGCTGGGACATCCATCTTCTTCTGCACCCAGACATCAGAATTCATGGTCTCGGGCTTTTGGAATTAGACTGGGACTTACACCATTGCCCCCGTAGTCTCAGGCTTTTGGGTTTGGACTGGAACGACACCACCAGCTTTCTGAACCTTCCCCTTTGCAGATGGCAGAGCGTGGGACTTCTCAGCCATCATAATTGAAGAAGCAATCCCTCATGTTAAAACTATTTCTCTCTGTATATCCTGTTGGTTCCTGTTTCTCTGGAGAACACTGACTAATACAATGCCCATCAGGGAGGGACCCAAGGGCTATGCCCTGACTCACTCTCCTCTCCCCCTGAGCCCATGGCTGGAGTCCACTAAGACCAGCCTCCAAAGGCACCAAGCAGGGTGGAGAAGAGCTGGGGAGGGATCTGAAGAAATGAGCAAAAAAATCCAGCCTAGGCACAGATGTGCAGGAAGTGAGGGAGAGGTCTGGAGAAGAAGGTTCCAGTCAAGAGGGAGCAGCAAGGGCAAAGGCCGTGAGGTGGGACAAGTGTATCTGCAACAGAGGAAGAGGTTGAGGGTGGCAGGAGGTGAGGGCAGAACAGGCAGGTCTCGTGTGGCTTTGAAAGCCAAGGAGAGAGCTTTGACTCCAAGAGTGATGGGAGCAGGTGAGGGTTTCCTGCAAAGGAGCGCCGTGATTGGATTTACATTGTAAAAGTGTCCCTCCGGCTGTTGTGTGGAGAATAAGACTGCACAGATGACCAAGGTCAAAGCGGGGAGACTGGTGAGAGATGGTGAGGCTTGATTAGGGTGTCAGCTATGGCAGGTGAGAAGTTGCCAGATGCTGGTTATATTCTGAAGACAGAGCAGACAGGATTTGCAGATGATGGGAGAAGAGAAAGAAAGAAGCAAGGATGACTCTATGGCCTTTGGCCTGAGCATCTTGAAGGATGGGGTTCCATTTACTGAGAGGGGGAGTTGAGGGAAGAACAGGTTTGAGAAGAAATGAAGAGCTCTGTTTTGAACATCTTAAATTTGAGATGTTACCAGACAAACAAGAGGAGGTGTGAGGAGGCAGTGAGATATATATGACTCCAAGTGCAAGGGGAGAGATGGCTGGATGTGTAAGTTCAGGAGTTTTCTGTGTATGGCTGGTGGTTAATGCCATAGGGCAGGATGAGATTATCTGGGAAGTGAGTGTAGAGAGAGGAGGTCCCAGCACTGAACGCTGATGGTTACAGGTGGGAAGACAAGGAGGAATCATCAAGGAAAACTGAGATGGAGCTGCTAGTGAGGCAGGAGAAGAACAAAGAGAGATGGTGTCCCAGATGCCACGTGAAGAACATGTTTCATGAAAGGGAGTATATCAAACGCTGAGATGTTGAGTAAGATGAAGAAAAGGGGGTGTAAGAGATCTAAATCCTGGATTTCAATAGTAGGAAGGACTAGATACTACCTAAAACAACAAGGTCAAACAATAGCAGTAAAAGCCAGTGACTTAGAAATATGAGGTTAATGACAAAAAATAGCTAAAGTTGCTGAAAATAGTTCCATCTGGGGAGTGGGAAAGGAGTGAGGAGGCTTATGCAGGGGGTGCTGTTTTTATAACCTGTAGGGAATTTGTTGATTCTTTAAATTATGTGCCTATACAACTTATATAAAAATAAATATTACGTTTTAAAATAATAAAAGTACTGGTAATACATACTTGTGCATAGTTTTAAAAATGGTCAAACACACAGAGGGAATCAAATGAAAAACAAGTTCCTCTCTCCACTTTATCTCTCAGCCATTATCTCTTTCTGCAGAAATGTTGTCTCTACAGATGTAGATATAGTTACAGATATATAGAGATGGAACACAACAGAATCAAACTGCATACTTTTCTGCTCTTCAGCTTGCTATGTTTACTTCATGGACCTCAAGTATCTTTCCACTTCAACACATATACATCTACACCTATCTTTTTATTTATTTATTTTTTTAAACATCTTTATTGGAGTATAATTGCTTTACAATGGTGTGTTAGTTTCTGCTGTATAACAAAGTGAATCAGCTATACATATACATACAGCCCCATATCTCCTCCCTCTCACGTCTCCCTCCCACCCTCCCTATCCCACCCCTCTAGGTGGACACAAAGCACCGAGCTGATCTCCCTGTGCTATGCTGCTGCTTCCCACTAGCTATCTGTTTTATATTTGGTAGTGTATATATGTCCATGCCACTCTCTCACTTAGTCCCAGCTTACCCTTCCCCCTCTCCATGTCCTCCAGTCCATTCCCTATGTCTGCATCTTTATTCCTGTCCTGCTCCTAGGTTCTTCAGAACCTTTTTTTTTTTTTTAGATTCCATATATATGTGTTAGCATACAGTATTTGTTTTCCTCTTTCTGACTTACTTCACTCTATATGACAGTCTCTAGGTCCATCCACCTCTCTACAAATAACTCAGTTTCATTTCTTTTTATGCCTGAGTAATAGTCCATTGTATATATGTGCCACATCTTCTTTATCCATTCATCTGTCGATGGAGAAATCAAAAGCTTTTCCCTTTCATCACTTTAAATATGTCCTGCTACTCCCTTCTGGTTTGCAGAGTTTCTGCTGAAAGATCACCTATTAAACTTATGGGGATTCCTTTGTATGTTAATTGTTGCTTTTCCCTTGCTGCTTTTAATATTTTTTCTTTGTATTTAATTTTTGATAGTTTGATTAATATGTGTCTTGGCGTGTTTCTCCTTGGGTTTATCCTGTATGGGACTCTCTGTGCTTCCTGGACTTGATTGACTATTTCCTTTCACATATTAGGGAAGTTTTCAACTATAATCTGTTTAAATATTTTCTCAGTCCCTTTTTTTTTCTTTTCTTCTTCTGGGACCCCTATAATTCGAATGTTGGTGCATTTTATGTTGCCCCAGAGGTCTCTGAGATTGTCTTCAATTCTTTTCATTCTTTTTTCTTTATTCTGCTCTGTGGTAGTTATCTCCACTATTTTATCCTCCGGGTCACTTATCCGTTCTTCTGCCTCAGTTATTCTGCTATTAATTCCTTCTAGAGAATTTTTAATTTCATTTATTGTGCTGTTCATCAATGTTTGTTTGCTCTTTAGTTCTTCTAGGTCCTTGTTAAACGTTTCTTGTATTTTCTCCATTCTATTTCCAAGATTTTGGATCATCTTTATTATCATTACTCTGAATTCTTTTTCAGGTAGACTGCCTATTTCCTCTTCATTTGTTTGGTCTGGTGGGGTTTTACCTTGCTCCTTCATCTGCTGTGTATTTCTCTGTCTTCTCATTTTGCTTAACTTACTGCATTTGGGGTCTCCATTTTGCAGGCTGCACGTTCATAGTTCTCGTTGTTTTTGCTGTCTGCTCCCAGTGGGTAAGGTTGGTTCAGTGGGTTGTGTAGGCTTCCTGGTGGAGGGGACTGGTGCCTGTGTTCTGGTGGATGAGGCTGGATCTTGTCTTTCTGGTGGGCAGGACCATGTCCGGTGGTGTGTTTTGGGGTGTCTGTGAACTTATTATGATTTTAGGCAGCCTCTCTGCTAATGAGTGCATTTGTGTTCCTGTCTTGCTAGTTTTTTGGCGTATGTCCAGCACTGTAGTTTGCTGGTCGTTGAGTGGAGCTGGGTCTTAGCGTTGAGATGGAAATCTCTGGGAGAGCTTTCACCATTTGATATTACGTGGGACCAGAAGGTCTCTGGTGGACCGATATCCTGAACTCAGCTCTCCCATCTCAGAGGCTCAGGCCTGACACCCGGCCAGACCACCAAGACAGTGTCAACCACACGGCTCAGAAGAAAAGGGAGAAAAAGAAAGAGAAAGAAAGAGAGAGAGAGAGAGGAAAGAAGGAAGGAAGGAAGGATGGATGGGAGGGAAGAAAAAAATAAAATAAAGTTATTAAAATAGAAAAAAATTATTAAAAATTAAAAAAAGAGAAAGAAAGAAGAGAGCAACCAAACCAAAAAACAAATCCACCAATGATAAAAGCACTAAACACTATACTAAAAAATAAAAAAAAAAAACCCCACACACAAAATGGACAGTCAGAACCCTAGGACAAATGACAAAAGCAAAGCTATACAGACAAAATCACACAAAGAAGCATACACATACACACTCACAAAAAGAGAAAAAGGAAAAAATATTTATATATATATAAAATAAAAAAAGGAAGAGAGCAACCAAAGCAATAAACAAATCTACCAATGATAATAAGCTCTAAATAATAAAGATAAACATAAAACCAGAAACAAATAAGATGCAGCAAGCAAACACCAAGTCTACAGTTGCTCCCAAAGTCCACTGCCTCAATTTTGGGATGATTCGTTGTCTATTCAGGTATTCCACAGATACAGGGTACATCAAGTTGATTGTGGAGATTTAATCTGCTGCTCCTGAGGCTGCTGGGAGAAACTTCCCTTTCTCTTCTTTGTTCACACAGCTCCTGGGTTCAGCTTTGGATTTGGCCCTGCCTCTGTGTGTAGGTCGCCTGAGGGCATCTGTTCCCCACCCAGACAGGACAGGGTTAAAGGAGCGGCTGATAAGGGGCCTCTGGCTCACTCAGGCCAGGGGGGAGGGAGGGGTACAGAATGCGGGGTGAGCCTGCGGCAGCAGAGGTTAGCATGACATTGCAACAGCCTGAGGTGTGCCATGTGTTCTCCCAGGGAAGCTATCCCTGGATCACGGGACCCTGGCACTGGCAGGCTGCACAGGCTCCCGGGGGGTGTGGATAGTGACCTGTGCCTGCACACAGGCTTCTTGGTGGCTGCAGCAGCAGCCTCAGCATTTCATGCCTGTCTCTGGGGTCTGTGCTGATAGCCGTGGCTCGCGCCCATCTCTGGAGCTCATTTAGGCGGTGTTCTGAATCCCCTCTCTTTGCACACCCTGAAAAATGGTCTCTTGCCTCTTAGGCAGGTCCAGACTTTTTCCCAGGCTCCCTCCCGGCTAGCTGTGGTGCGCTAGCCACCTTCAGGCTGTGTTCATGCAGCCAATGCCAGTCGTCTACCTGGGATCTGACCTCCGAGGCCCGAGCCTCAGCTCCCAGCCCCAGCCTGTCCTGGCGGGTGAGCAGACGAGCCTCTTAGGCTGGTGAGTGCTGGTCAGCACCGACCCTCTGTGTGGGAATCTCTCCACTTTGCCCTCTGCATCCCTGTTGCTGCGTTCTCCTCCATGGCTCCAAAGCTTCCCCCCCGCCCCCACCCCCACCCCCGTCTCCGCCAGTGAAGGGGCTTCCTAGTATGTGGAAACTTTTCCTCCTTCACAGCTCCCTCCCAGAGGTGCAGGTCCGGTCCCTATTCTTTTGTCTCTGTTTTTCCTTTTTTTCTTTTGCCCTACCCAGGTACGTGGGGAGTTTCTTGCCTTTTGGGAAGACTGAGGTGTTCTGCCAGCATTCAGTAGGTGTTCTGTAGGAGTTGTTCCACATGTAGATGTAGTTTTGATGTATTTGTGGGGAGAAAGGTGATCTCCACATCTTACTTCTCCACCATCTTGAGGGCACCCCCTACACCTATCTTTTTAAATGGCTGCATGGTCTCCCACTGTAGCAATGGATCATAATTTATTTAATCACTCTCATATTTAAAGACATTTAGGTTGTTGTCATATCACAAAGTTGCAGAGAATACCCTTAAACACAGGCCTTTGAACACTTGTACCAGCATTTCCATAGGATAATTTCCTAGCACAGAAATCACTGGGTCTAAGGGCATGCACACACATTTTACATTTTGATAGATATTCCGAAATGCATTCCCAAAAGTTGTGCCTTTGTGTCAATTGTGTCCCATTGTGTCAATACTGGGTATTTTCCCCCACTCAGGTCAGTTAAACGCAAAAACAAAAACAGCCTTTTATTCTTTTAATCTACATTTCTAAAAATTATGAATGGATATTAGCATCAGGGTTATCTTTTTACGAAATGAATTGGAATTGCATACTTTTCCATATTTTTCTGTTCTAGAATCATCTATCTGGGAATTATCTGTTCCTTAAATTTTCACAAGAATTTTCCCATTAAATCTCCTGAGCTTGAAATCTTTACGAAAGGTAGTTCTTTAATAGTGTTCTCAATTTCTTCTTTGTCTACCCATAAGTTAAAGTTTACTATTTCTTAAACCCATTTTTAAAATAAATTTTCTAAATTTATTTTATTTATTTATTTTGGGCTGTGTTGGGTCTTCGTTGCTGCGCACGGGCTTTTTCTCTAGTTGCGGTGAGCAGGGGCTACTTTTCGTTGCAGTGTGCGGGCTTCTCATTGTGGTGGCTTCTCTTATTGTGGAGCACGTGCTCTAGGCACGCAGGCTTCAGTAGTTGGGGCGCACAGGCTTAGTTGCTCCGTGGCCTGTGGGATCTTCCCAGACCAGGACTTGGGCCCGTGTCCCCTACATTTTGGCAGGTGGATTCTTAACCACTGCGCCACCAGGGAAGTCCCTCTTAAATCCATTTTTAAAAATTATTATTTGGGGCTTCCCTGGTGGCGCAGTGGTTGAGAGTCCGCCTGCCGATGCAGGGGACACGGGTTCGTGCCCCGGTCTGGGAAGATCCCACATTCCACAGAGCGGCTAGGCCCGTGAGCCATGGCTGCTGAGCCTGCGCATCCGGAGCCTGTGCTCCGCAACAGGAGAGGCCACAACAGTGGGAGGCCCGCGTACCACACACACACACACACACAAATTATTATTTGTCTCAGAAAATCATCAATTTCACAGAAAATTTTTAAAATTATCAGCCTATGATTGAGCACACACTCACTCATGATTTCAACAGACTCTTTGTGGTTGTTAGATTTGCAGGAGTCTTACCTGTCTTCTTGTTTGTTTTTTCTCTAACCACTTCCTGTATTTGTTACTCCTTCTGCTGTTCTGTTTCATAAAAACGTTTATTCCAACACAGGTTTTCATTACTTTCAAACTATGAGTTTCCTTAGAGCTGGCTTCTCTCTGTTTGGTAATTTTTTTCTTTGGAAATTGACTTTTCATTCATTTTTAAAATTTCTTCCCATTTTAAATAATTACAGCATTTAATACTATGAATTTAGCTTAGAGTGTGGTTTAGTCATATTCCAGGAGTTTTTAAAAAATACACCTTGCTCTTGTTTTTATTTTCTAAATAGCATGTCATTATATATATTTCTTTGACTAAGAACTTAAAATTTTTTATCTCAACTGAGTGATGGGATTCACACTTTTATTATTAATTTCTACAAGCAGACAGAAAATTCAGTCCACACTAACCTGAAGATTTTAATGGAGTTGGATTTTCTGTATGTGGCTTAGTATTATGTCAATTTTTTAATGGTGCCTTAAACATCTACAAAGATACAATCTGTGTGTAGGAACTAAAGTTCAGTACATATTAATTTAACCGTAATAATATATTTCCAATATACATTAGGTGCTTTACAGATGTTTTCTCACATATTAAGACAATCATGTAAAATGACAAATACTGTTTGAATCCACTTCTATGAGGTACCTAGAGTAGTCAAATGCTTAGGGTCAGAAAGTAGAATGGTGAGTGCCAGGGGCTGGGGAAAGGGGGAATAAGGAGCTGGTGTTTAATGGGGACAGAGTTTCAGTTTGGAAAGATGAAAAATTTCGGAAGATGGATGGTGGTGATGGTTGCATGATAATGTGAATACACTAGATGTCACTGAACTATACACTTAAATATGGTTAAAATGGTAAATCTGTGTTACATATATTTTACCACAATAATTTTTTTTGATCCTGTGACTTAGTTGTCCCTATTTGTAGGTGATGAAATGAGGTTCTGAGATCACAGCACTGGTCAGTGGTAGGGTCAGGATTTAAACAGAGTGATGAGGATTCAGAGCTTCCAGCATCTGCCCTTGTTACTCCCCTCCCTGTGGGAGAGCTTCAGAGACTTGCTCCCCACACCCCCACATTCCCCAAACTAGGGAACAAAATGTGACAGCTTCACCCAGATACCTCCAGCCCTTTAGTGAAGAATTTGTGTATTTCTCATGTCTTCCCAGCAACCAAGACAAATCAAGGCCCTACAACCACCAAGACAAACATTCAAGGCCCCACCACCACCATCACCACCACATCTGGCCTCAGGGTCCCAGAGGGCAAAAGGAGTTCATGGTCTTGGCCCTTGAGTACTGAAGCTACAGTTGGGTTGGCACTGGCCAGCGCTGTGCTCCTAACTGCAATTGTGGGACTGATTGTGTACCTCAGGTGGAAGAGAATCAAAGGTAAGTGGGCTGGGACCCCCAATCTCTACCCAGGATTCCCAGCTGGGTGTTTCTCAGAACACTCCTGCATCTGAATGACCATAGGTGCCCATTAAAAATGCAGATCCCTGCTGGGCTTGAGATCTGAGCTTGGGAATCTGCATTTTTAATGGTCTCCTCAGGTGGTATTTGTGTGTCAAGTTTGGGAACCACCGCTCAAGACCAATCCCTCTCCACAAATATGATCGTTTCCAGTTCTTTTCATTTGACTTAATCATTTCTCATTTGTCCTCACCTTTTGGTGCAAGGGTAGGGAGGGTCTGCCCTGGGAAATGTAAGGACAGAACAGAAGGGACAGGAAGGTGGCTCCACTCAGCAAGCACTGGTTGGACACCCATTTTCCAGGGTCTGGGTTATAATTGGAGATGCAAAAGTAAATAAAGCACAGGCCCTGCTTTCAAGGAACTGGGGGATAGGAGGATATGGGGAAGACAGTTGCCTCAAGGGCTAATGGCCTCATTTGCAAAGAGCTATGGTAGGTTGGGAGGAAGGAGGGGTAATCAAGGAGGACTTCCCAGAGGAAGTGACGCCTGCAAAAAGTCTCAAAGAATGAAAAAGAATTAGCCAGGTGGTGAGGGTGCTGTAGAGGTCACTGTCCTTCCAGGGGAAGGAAACCATGCTGGGAACTCTAAGTAGCTCACAGCTGTGGAGGAGGCAGAAGATGAGAGAAGGAGACCTTGGAAATCACACCCCAGAGCCTCTGATCCCAGCAGCAATGTGATAAAGCAAAGTGGCAACCTCAGCTTGGCCTTGCAGATACAGAGTCTGCAGTGGAAGGGCCAGAGGTGGGCCAGGCTGGGGTCACTCTAAAATTGTTATTTTAGCTCTGCAGAGCAAAACCCACAGTGGTTGTGTCCTGAGAGTGAGGATGAACGTTCAAGATGTAGCGAAAATGTGACATAGTCACTGAGGAAATGCAAGATGGTATTTGAGGGTCAACTCAGATGAGAAGCCATAAAGCTGTACAAGCATCATGGCACATGACTATGTTTTTTTTCAGCAGTATTCAACCATGCAGGTTTAGAAACCTTTAGGAATTGCTGATTAAAAGTTATGTTCAGGGAATTCCCTGGCAGTCCAGTGGTTGGACCCTGTACTTTCACTGCTGAGGGCCTGGGTTCGATTTCTGGTTGGGGAACTGAGATCCCGCAAGCCGTGCCACAGCCAAAGAAAAAAAGTTGTGTTCAGCTGCTAGCATCAGAGAACAGAAGTAACAGTGGGTTAAGTAACACAGAGGGTTTCTTTTTTCCTCATCTAAAAGGATCTGGAGCCAGAAAGCAGAGGACACCGTCCTTAGGCACTCAGGCTCCTACCTTTCTGCTCACTGTCCTGGATACTGACTTCTATCCTGAAGGCTGCTTTAAGGTGCAAGATGGCTGCTAGGACTCCAGGCATTATTTGTGAATCTAAACAGGAAACAGGATGTAGGAGGAAAGGACAAAAAGACTATGACCCAGCTCTCTGTCCTCCTTTTAAAGAGCCTTCCTGAAAGTCCTACCTACAACTTCCCCTTATATCTCACTGGCTATATTTAGTCATAGGTCCCATATCTATCTGTAGGGGGGCACACTGCCACTCCAAATAAAATCAAGGTTCTGTAACTGAATAAGAAGAAGCAAATGGATATTGGGATAAGCAAATAGCATTCCCTGCCTTAGGACACATCCAGGATTGAAGATGTGTCAGCAAGTGTGGCAGAAGGACAGGGGAACACAGGAGGTCAAGGAGCCAGTGAGGGGGCAGAGATGGAGAGGAGAGGACTCAGCAGGGAGCCTGGATAACCTGAAAGAAAGTGGATCATCAAGAGACAAGAGTTAGTGAGGTTAAGCACAGGTACAGAGGGATGATGACAAAAGAGAGCTGGAAGGAAAGACTGTAGTAGCATAAAAATGATACTAGCATCTACTAGGTCAGAGGTCTCAGCTCCAGTGATTAAAAAAAAAAAAAGAGGCCCAGGGTGTGGCTGAGTGGAGCAGAGGTCACTGGAGTTGGGGGAAGTGGGCAAGTCCAATGTGTTCAGAAGGTGAAGGGGTGCAGGGTGCAGGGAAGAGCTGCTCTCCTGATGTGTGTTGAGGACAAGGCAGGACAGGAGTGGGCAGCCTCAGGGTGCCTGCTGGGTGCAGGCTCAGAGTCCCAGGCCTTTCCCAGGTGGGTTTCAGCCGAGCTGCTTCGCTGCTCTGGTCTCTCCAAGGATGAGCTCAGAGTGGGACGGGGCAGAGAAGGCAGGCAGGAGACAGGCCTCCATGGATGACACATTGACACACTGTTGCTCCCCCTACAGGTCTGCAGACTAAAGCCAGAACCCCAGCCAGGTGAGCGCTTCTCCTCCAAGGGGGGAGGGGGGTGCTGTTTTGTGAAGCAGGAAGTTTCCTTCTGGGAACAGCACTGGGGAGCCTTTCACAGCCCCTCCCCTCCTGGACTCTCCATCCACACCCTCCCAAGTCCCCTTAACAGGCCAGGCTCTTCACTTCCGGAGGCTCCAGCTCTTTAAAAAATCGAGAACAGTGGACCAGCACTCTGATTCTTTCCCAGAACATCTCCCTTTGTCTTTCTCTGGCTGCCTCTTTCCTCCTTCACCCCCAGTTCTCAGCCTTTTCCTCTGTTCATCCTGGTTTCTCTCCACCTCATCCTTCCTGAACACACCTACCACCTCCACGTTCTGTCCTCTTTCTTGCCCCTCATCCAATCTGTCCTTTTCCCCTGTGACGCGGGACTTCCAGCTGCTCCGCCCTCTGTCTTTTCTCAGAGCAACTTCCCTCCTGGCTTCCAGCCTGGCTCCCTCTCCTCGGGCCCCAGCTCCTCTTCCTTTCCTGAGCTCTTACCCTCCTCATGGCCCACCTCTTCCCTTTCTCCATCTTTCCTTCCACTTCCAGGCTTTTCCTTCTCTCAGCCCCTCCCTCTTTTCTCTCCCTCCTGACTCTTGACAGCTGCCCTCCTCGGACCCCTCCCCATGGTGATGGCATCTCCTCTAGGGACCAAGGCCTGAGCACCGCCCAGGGGACCTGAGATTAGCTTCCTGGTTCTCAGGCTCCAGTTTTAACTGAGGTGCTGCGGCAGAGCGAACAGAAGCTCCCCCTCCTGCTTCTCCTCCCTGTGCCCCTGCAGTAAAGCCGCTTCTCCAGAGCAACCCACCTCAGTCAGCACTCAGAGACAGGGCTACACCGCAAATGACCCCTCAACCCCGTCCAGGCAGTCTCCTTCTGAGAGCCTCAATCCTCTGCCTTCATCTTCCGAGTGTGTCCAGGCAGGTCACAGAGCCCCCACCAAGAGAACCAGTCCGATGCAGGTGGTAACTCTTTTCTGCCCAGCCTCTGACACATCGCCCCCCTCCTGTTCCCACACAGGGGATCCTTCCAAAACCCGGAGGAGAAATACGAGAACACTGGGAATAAAGGTAGGTCCTGCCGCCATCATCCCCGCTCTCCACCTGGGCCGTCCTTCCCCCCACACACCCCCTCCCTACACACGTGCCCTCAGCATCCTCCTCTCTCCCCCACCTCACCCACCCTCCCCCAGACCCTGTTCCTGACCTAAAGATGACCTCACTACTGGAGCCCCCTGCCCACTTCTCTACCCTTGCTGCCAGGCCACCTAACCCTGGCACATCTTGATTTTTTCTAGGACAACATACAGGCCCCAAGCTGGACACCAAGGTAAGCAGCTCAGATTAGGGCCTGAAAGAATTAAAGGGAAGTTTGGAGAAGGTGGGGTGGAAGAACAGGGGGACTGTGGTTTCGGCAGGGCATCAGCTGTGGGACTGCGGCTCTGAGAAGGGACAGCTCCGCCTCTGCTGCCTAACACCCTCCCCTTTCCATTCTCCCCCAGGATGACGGCATCTTGTATGCCTCCCTCGCCCTCTCCAGCTTGACCTCACCAGCAGCGCCTCCCCACCCGCCTCCCCAAGAGGGCCCCCAGGAAGAGACCCTATACTCTGTCTTAAAGGCCTAAGGAGTGGGACTGAGTGAGGACCTGCTTAGAGTCAGCTGCACACAGGGATCTCAGTTTCTCATAATCACCCTGGACAGACACAGACGACTCAGAAGCCAGCAGGTGTTGAAGGCCACCAAGGACCTGAGAGACACACAGCCACCTGCTCCAGATCCCTCTTCAACTTCCTAGCCCTTGACCACCAAAATAAAAGTCCCTGTACAATTTGGCTGAATGCATCTAAGGAGAAAGCTGACATCACCTTCCACTTCTGTCCTTCTTGCCATATATTAACCATAATAGATAGCTCACACCCAAGATCCCTCCCCTAGTACCTTTGTTCAGTGACCGCCTCAGGCCAGGGACCAATAAATCCCCAAACACTGGTAGTCAGTCTGGAAGCAAAGGTTTGTCCCCCAACTTTAACCATTCTGCTTTCCTTAGGAAGATAACTAGCATGTATTGTGTTAGTGCCTTACGTGCATCACCTAATTTCAGCATCATCAACCACCCTATATGGCACTGGATGTACCATCTGAGGCAGGATAACAAGACCCAGAATGGTTACAGTGCTTTTCCTAAGGCCATGTAGCTAGTAAGTGGCTGAGGCAGGATTTCAACCCAGACCTGCCCTTCTCAGTGTCCTTCTCCTAGGACTCAGGTGTCATCGCCTTCCCAGATCCCTATACTGACAGGCCTCCCACCAGAAAGCATGATGTGCCACAGTGACATGGAGGAGGAGGGAGAGAAGCCAAAAGAAAGCAAGTGGTTGAGACGAACCAAACCAACTAAACCAGTAACCTGGTTTATTAATATAAACTGCACAACTCTGACTTTAGCCAACAACCTCAGAGCCAATGAACAACCCCAACATTTATCAGCTTCTCGGGGATCCTCTGAGAGGCTCTGCCTCCTGCTCCCACAGAAGGGATGAGAGAGCAGGAAGGAGGTGCGAGGCCACAGCTATTCCTCACAGCAGGACACGGCGAGCTCCCCTGCGTCCTCTCTGTGCTGTGGCTCCTCCCTCTGCTCCAGCTCTTCTCCAACATCCTCCATGAGCTGGTCCAGGTCCAGGTCACTGGAGGCTCCATCATCAGAGAGGACACTTCCAGCCTCCTGAGGCCATGGCTCCTGGGGTGCAGGCCCTTCTTTCCCCACCATGGGACAGGCCCCGGGAGGAGCTGGTGGGGTCAGGACCTCTGGCAGTATTCTAGCTTCTTTTTCCTCAGATGAGCTGCTTACTGGGGCCTTGCTTTGGGGAGCTTTAAATTTTTTCTTAGGGCCTAAATGAAAAAGTGATAAAACTGAGAGACTTATTGGGTCATCTGTCCTCACCTTTTACAAGTCAAACTCCTAAATTTCTATTACCAAAACAATCTCTGGAAAAGATGACCTTTCTTAAAAGAAAGAAAATGGGGTTTGGAGTCAGAAAGACTTGGATCCACAGGCTAGACATGGGTCTTGAGCAAACTTTAAACCCTTTAAACCTCAGTCTCTTTATCTGTAAAATGGCAAATATCCAGTCATAGAGATACTGAAAGAATTAAAGGGAACAAGTATAGAAGTATCTATCTAGCCGGCCCATGGAAATATCAATAAATGTTAATTCCCACCTCCTTACCATTCTCCTATCCCTGAATGTCCCTGAATCAAATCAATTAATAACCACCAAATGTTTCTACAGTGTGTGCTGTGTTCTACAATTTGGATGACACGCTTTTGGCCAAACTTTTTTTTTTAAGTAATGAAAAGCTGTGAAATTGTTAAAAAATGATCAAAGGAGGGAAAATGCAGACATGAACCTCATTTCCCCACAGTTTTCCCCAAGTCTTGAGCCTTACCTGGCTGCTCAGGTTCTGAATTCCCATGCCCTTTTTCCCCTCCCATTATGGGTAAAGATGGAGCTGCAGATTCATTTCCCAGAGATCTCTTCGTTGTCTTCCTTTGCGGGGTCCCATCTCGTCCATGTGCTCCACCTGCATCACCCCCAACCCCCAACCGTGAAGGACATTGGTTTATTTCTCACTGAGTGACAGCATGGCTAGGGTCCATAGACTCCCCATATTTGTTCTCCGCCTTGCATCTTATGCTCATTTTCAATCTAGTGAGTCCTCTTGGTTCCTTTCTTTTCCCCAAATATTTCCTTTCCCCCCCACCCCGGGTCTTCTTCTCTTTATAGTTCACCTCAGAACCCACCTCCTCCAAGAAGTCATCCTTCTTGGCTAAGAATTTAAAACATTCATTCCACCTCTAACCTAAGATTTTATAATTCAACTCACAGAAGTGAGAAGGCTACAGCTTCCCTAACGACATTAGCATGAGTCTTTTTTTTTTTTTTTTTTCCCGGTACACGAGCCTCTCACTGTTGTGGCCTTTCCCGTTGCGGAGCACAGGCTCCGGACGCGCAGGCTCAGCAGCCATGGCTCACGGCCCAGCCGCTCCGCAGCTTGTGGGATCTTCCCGGACTGGGGCACGAACCCATGTCCCCTGCATCGGCAGGCGGACTCTCAACCACTGCGCCACCAGGGAAGCCCCTAGCATGAGTCTTGCTCATTTTCTCAGGTTCTGGAGCTGAGACATCAGTAAGGCCCAGCCACATGCAGACCCTCCCACTCTCTGCTTCTGCCTTGCCTTAACTGTAGCACATGTCTCATTTCCAGCTGACTTGCTTACCTCTTGCCTTGGGTTTTTTTGTCTGAATTTTGGCTGGCTTGGGACCAGGCAAAGTTGGATCCTGAGAAAAATAAGGAGAGAAAAATAGGAAAATATAAATGAAGTCACATAATTGTGATTTAATAGAGTGGGATGCTACAGAAATGATGAGTGCACTTAAGGGAGTTCAAATTAGGTTCTGTGAGTCTGATACAATTTAAATCAATGACAGCACTTCCCTGGTGGCGCAGTGGTTAAGAATCCACCTGCCAATGCAGGGGACACGAGTTCGAGCCCTGGTCCAGGAAGATCCCACATGATGCAGAGCAGCTAAGCCCGTGTGCCACAACTACTGAGCCTGTGCTCTAAAACCCACATGCCACAACTACTGAAGCCCACGTGCCTAGAGTCCGTGCTCCGAAACAAGGAAAGCCACTTCAATGAGAAGCCCGTGCACCACAATGAAGAGTAGCCCCCCTCACTGCAACTAGAGAAGCCCCCACGCAGCAACAAAGACCCAACGCAGCCAAAAATAAATTAAAATTTTTTAAATGTTTAAAAATATATAAATAAATGACAACAAAGATAAAAATGTTCATCCTTCCCATTCTATTTGTTATTAGTCAATGTAAGGCTTTATGCACAACAGAAGGAAATAAAGTTAGGCCACAAACATGATAAAAACTGGTAAATTAAAAATTAAAAGAGAAAGTGAAAAATCTACATTTCAGAGCTTCTAGTTTCCAGATCTACACACAAGGAGCTTGGAAGCTGTAACTGTGTTCTAACAACTAAAAAGCTGAACAGACTGAAATACCAATAACTCTTCTTAGATCCATAAGGATGGTAAGGACACAGGGAAAACCTCTGCCCTCAAAACTGAAGATACACAGGCAAATACAGGGAGTCATGCTTATCAGAACATACACTCACAAGCAGAAACCACCAAGAGAACTAGTGTCAGGATAGGAAAACCTCAACAGTAATAAAGGAATTGCTCAGTGTGGACAAGTCTGAGAGTTAAAAACTCCAGGGATACCCAGTCATGGGGGACTTCCAGACTTTTTGTGAGTTTTACTTCCAGGAGCTCAACCAGATTCTCACAGAAAATATCAAAGAAAAACTCCTTCATGCTTCCAGCAGGGAGAGGGGGAAAGAAACATTTTGAAATATACCAGAGCATTCTGTTCTTTTTAACAAAACCTACCCTCAGGAGAAACCAGTTAACCAGAGCCTAACCTACTAGGGTGTTAACACAGCCTAACTGTCCTGGGGGTAGGGAAACATCCAACTTCAGCTCACTCTAATCACCCTGTCCCACCTAAGGGGGTGGGAAAAAACTAAGGAACACTGTGAAGTTTACAGTCCAGAGGCATAAGTTCATTAATAGACTTAGACCCAATCACAGGATATAGAACACTTCCCCTCCCCTGACACCTTACCACCACATTACTAAAGGTATATTTACAGCAGTACTTTTTACCTGGTACATCATGTTTGGCAATCAAGAAAAAATCTACAAGGCATTATCAAATGGCAAAAACACAACCTGAAGAGACAGAGCAAGTATCAAAACCAGGGACTTCCTTGGTGGCACAGTGGTTAAGAATCCACCTGCCAATGCAGGGGACACGGGTTCGAGCCCTGGTCCAGGAAGATCCCACATGCTATGGAGCAACTAAGCCCGTGAGCCACAACTACTGAGCCTGCGCTCTAGAGCCCACGAGCCACAACTACTGAGCCCACAAGCCACAACTACTGAGCCCGCGTGCCACAACTACTGAAGCCCGTGCACCTAGAGCCCATGCTCCGCAACAAGAGAAGCCACTGCAATGAGAAGCCTGCGCGCTGCAACAGAGTAGCCCCCACTCCCTGCAACTAGAGAAAGCCCGTGTGCAGCAATGAAGACTCAACGCAGCCAAAAATAAATAAATAAAAATTTTTTAAAGTATCAAAACCAAACATGCTAGAGAATTATCAGATTGGAAATTTAAAGCAAATATGATTAGTATGCAAAGGGCTCTAAAGGATAAAATAGACAGCATTCAAGAACAGATGAGCAATGTCAGCAAAGAGATGGAAATCCTAAGAAAGAATCAAAAGGAAATGCTGGGGATCAAAAACACTGTAACTAAAACGAAGAATGCCTTTGATGGGCTTATTGGTAGACTGGTCACAGCTGAGGAAAGAATCTCTGAACTTGAGGATATCTCAAAAGAAACCTTCAAAACTGAAAATCAAAGAGAACAAAGACTGGAAAAAAGAATGCAATATCCAAAGATTGTAGGATGACTACAGAATGTATAGATATGTGTAATGGGAATACCAGAAGGATAAGAAAAAGAGAAATATTGAAAACAATAATGACTGAGAATTTCCCAAATTAATGTCAGACACCAAACCACAGATCCAGGAAGCTCAGAGAACACCAAGAAGGATAAATGCCAAACAGCCACACCAACGAATATTATTTTCAAACTACAGAAAATTAAAGTCCTGAAAGAAGCCAAAGGAAAAAAAAAATCTTACCTGATATGCTAAGGAAGGGGAGAAAATGGAATCATATAAAAGCTCAATCAAAACCACAAAAGGCAGAAAAAGAATGGAAGACAAAAGTAGGAAGAAAGAACAAGGGCAACAAATAGAAAACAGTAACAAATATTGTAGATAATAATCCAACTGTATTATAATTACTTTGAACATCAACAGTCTAAATGACTGTCTAAAATGACCAATTAAAAGACACAGATTGCCTGAATGGATCAAAAAACAAGACCCAACTATATATTCCCTACAAGAACCCCACTTTAAATATAAAGACACATATAGATTGTAAAAGTAAATGCATGCAGAAAAATATACCATGCTAACACTAATCAAAAGAAAGCAGGAATAGCTATATGTTAATTTCAGACAGAGCAGACTTCAAAGCAAGTAAAGTTACCAGGGATAAAAAAGGGCATTACAGGGTTTCCCTGGTGGCGCAGTGGTTGAGAGTCCGCCTGCCGATGCAGGGGACACGGGTTCGTGCCCCAGTCCGGGAAGATCCCACACGCCGCGGAGCGGCTAGGCCTGTGACCCATGGCTGCTGAGCCTGAGCGTCCGGAGCCTGTGCTCCGCAACGGGAGAGGCCACAACAGTGAGAGGCCCGCAAAAAACAACAACAACAAAAAAGACTCATGATAAAGGACTATTATCTAAAATAAACAAAGACAAATGAACTTATTTACAAAACAGAAATAGACCCATAGACATAGAAAACAAACTTACGGTTACCAAAGGAGAAGGGGGGAGGAATAAATTAGGAGGTTGAGATTAACATATATACATTACTATATATAAAATAGATAACCAACAAGGACCTACTATATATCACAATATTTTGTAATAACCTATAAGGGAAAAGAATCTGAAAAAGAATATATATATATACATGGCACTGAATCACTGTGCTATACATATGAAACTAACATATTATAAATCAACTATACTTCAATAAAATAAAAAATAAAATAAAACATACAAACAACTCATAAAACTCAACAATAAGAAAATAAACAACTCAATTTAAAAATGGGCCACACACCTTAATGGATATCTCACCAAAGGAGATATACAAATGGCCAATAAGAATATAAAAAGATGCTCCACATCATATGTCATCAGGAAAATGCAAATTAAAACAACAAGATACCACTACACACCTATTAAAATGGCCAAAATCCAGAAAACTGACAATACCAAATGCCAGCAAGGATGTGCAGCAATAGGAACTCTCATTTATTGTTGGTGAGAATGCAAAATGGTACAGCCACTTTGGAAGACAGTTTGATGGTTTCTTACAAAACAAAACATACTCTTACCATACAATCCAGTGATTAAGCTCCCTGATATTTACTCCAAAGGAGTTAAAAACTTATGTTCTCACAAAACCATAGTTATAGTGGCTTTATCCATAATTGCTCAAACTTGGAAGAAACCAAGATGTCCTTCTGTAGGTGAATGTATAAATAAACTGTGGTATATCCAGAAAAATACAATATTATTCAGCCAAAAAAAATTAATAAATGAGCTATCAAGCCATGAAAATACATGGAGGAATAGTAAATGCATAGTTGTAAGCGAAAGAAGCTAGTCTGAAAAGGTTACACATACTGTATGATTCCCACTATATGGTATTTCAGAGAAGGCAAAACTATGGAGACAGTAAAAAAAAAATCAATGGTTGTCAGTGGTTGAGGGGTATGGGAGGAAAGGAATGAGTAAATGGAACACACAAAATTTTTAGGGCAGTAAAAATACTCTATATGATACCATAATGATGGATATGATGTGTCATTATACATTTGTCCAGGCCCATAGAATGAATGTACAACACCAAGAGTGAGTCCTAATGTAAACTATGGACTTTGTGTGATTATGATGTGTCAATGTAGGTTCATCAACTGTAACCAAATGCACCACTCTGGTGGGATGTTGATAACAGAGGAGGCTATACATGTGTGGAGGCAGGAGGTACATAGGGACTCTCTGTACCTTCTTCTCAGTTTTCCTGTGAACATAAAATTGCTCTTAAAAAGTCTTTAAATATGAAAAATATATGTATTTCATATGCCTGAAAACAGACTAAGGAAATAAAATAATGAATATCCTAAGTGTTCACACAGGGAAGAAAGGAGAGTGAAGAGAGGCAACCTGCTATTCTCTGAAATTGCTCCAGTAGGAACCAAAGAACTACAGTAGGAACTGAGATTATAATCAAAAGATAAGTTCCTAGAGATATGAGATATTAGAGAGAATAACTGAGGAAAGAGGAGACTCTCCTTCCCTGAAGACCTGCTAAGAGATAAAACCAGCCAGCCAGCCAGGGCTACTCTGATGCAGGAACAGGACGGTTCCTTAGAAAATATAAATCCATGCTAACCAGATGCCCTACAGCAATCTCCTAAAAGGAATCCCCAAGATCAATCTTACTTTTTTCTGTTGTTCTTCCTCCTCTTCCTCCAACTCTAACTCCTCCTCTTCTCCCTCCAAGCAGGAATCTAAGCTGTTAGCCCCAGAGAGCATTACGGCTAGAACAGGAATAGGAAGGGAAGGCTAAATAATTTATCTGATAAAATAGGTGATGAGTTAGTGGAGCTGATCCCAGAGAATCAGTCTTCTAATTCTGCCTTTCAGGTCCAAGTCACATTTTCTCCACAAAATCTGATCCTAGATTATCATGGTTCCACCCTTTTCAAAGTCCCGTCACTATTCAACATGCACCCTCCCTCCCTACTCCCTTTTTTTCTCCATTCCTCTCTCTACCCATCTGTGTATCCATCCATCCTGGACACTTGGTCAATGGCATTCGTGGAGAGCATCCTATTATAGAATCCAGAACTAGGTTGATGATATTGGATATAAAATAAAAGCTTCAGTTGCTGCCCTCATGAAGGAATCCCTTCCCTCTCTCTCTAGTCTTTAACCTCCTACTTATCCTACCTTTTTCTTCCCCACTGTTGTCAGATCCACTGTATCGGCTCCAGAAACCAAACAGGTTAACCCGCTCCTGAGGGAACCAAGAAACAAAAGCATCATCTACTACTCTCCCAGGGCCTATTTTTGTCCTCTGTCTTCAAGGTTTTTAGTTACAGAATTTGTATTCATATTTCATACCATTTTCACTTGAAATTTCGTACTTTCTATCTAGATTTTGTAGAGCTTAACTATTATAATATGTTATAATATTATAATATACAATATTATTATAACTTCTTTTTCCAGTTTGTTTAATTCAGTTAATAACTGGGAAGGGGAAATTCACTGTCATTCTCTACCCCACCCAAAAGCAGAATTTGAGGGTAAAAACTGACTCCACATAAGAGAGAAGATAAGGTACATACACCTGAGACTCGAAGTTAAATAGGTTGGTGGGATTCCCCCTACCAACAGTCCCTGTTTGGACTGAGAAAAGATCCCATTTGTCCAAGGGTAGGGAAAAGAATGGATGATTTAAGGCATCAAGGGAAGCTGGCCTGGGAAGAAAAGACTAGTTCTAGGACTAAGACTGTGTAATGGGGAAGGACAGCAGGTTTTCTACAGTAGGAAATGCATAACTTGCTTTGTGTCCCAAGTCCCAAAGAGAAGCAGGTATATGATCCAAACTTTCCCACCTGAATACTGATCTGCTCTGCCTCTTGAGCCATCATCAGGGCTGCCCCCAGTTTCTGACTGCAGTCCTTATTCCTGCAATTTTTCTGAAATGAAAGAAGATTTCAGAAAAGTGACTCCAACAAACTGCTACTCACCAGACATTAGCTTTACACTTATTTCCAGTTTCTGGTATTGATATGATACTCCTATTCTTAATCTTTTGAGCTCAGAGACACAATCCCGTCTTATACCCAAACAAACCTTTCATCAATTTCTAGCAAAATTTTCAACCAACATTTTGGTGTCCTCTCCAAAGTAAAGCCCATGGAAATTTGTAAAAGCAAAATTAAAGGAGTTCAGATGACTGTACTTCTAAGCTCGTCACAAGTTTCTTTAGATCCAGCTGCTTGATTTAGTACTCACTGCCTGATTTTCTAAGGTCCCTGAGCTCCTAAACCTCTGCTCATTTGCAAGGCTCATCAAGACAAACTGATTATAGGGAAAAAATATTATTTAGTTAATTCAGTGGTTCTCAACCAGGGGAGATGTCCACCCCCCCCCCCCAGAATATATTCGGCAATGTCTAGAGACAATTTTTTGGCTGTCATAGCTAGGGTTAGGGGTCCTACTGGCTAGATGCCAGTAGGATGCCAAGGGTGCTGCTAAACCTCCTACAATGCCTAGGAATCCCCTCACAACAAAAAATTATGTCAAGTGGCCCAAAATATCAAGTGTCGAGACTGAGAAACCCTAAGTTAATCTGTGCCTTCATTTCTATCACACCTGCTTTGGCTAAACTGTAGAAAACCATGGTCTTTAGGAAGGCCCTCTATCTGCAGACAGGGAAAGAGACTAAGAAAAATCATTATCCTGCTGCAATCCTGGTAGAAAGAAGTGTACCTCATAAATGACCTCACCCTTGCATACTTGGTCAGATATGTACTTTCTCCTCACACAGCTTCCCCTGGGAGAAATCAGGTTTAATAAAGAGAGGATTTTGTTTTGCAAGTTCCCTATATCACAACTGACCCCTGAGGGTTGCTCACCACTCCAGCTAACTCCGGAGATAGCTCCTGGAAGTTCTTTAGCATGTTGACTGGGATCCAAGCACGAGAGACTGTTTCTCCAAAAAATGTCACATGGTACTTGGACTGTAATAAAAGATGGTTCTGTTATAGCCTCTTGTCCTTCTTCTTGCTTTGGCCCTCTAGCCAGAAAAGGCAGGAGAAGAACTGAGGATTCACAAGGAAGGAGGGGCTGGGCCTTCTCTGTTCCTTTAAACTGACCCACATATCCCACCTTATTCCACTGTCCTTCAATCTTGACCTCAGGAGTCCTAACCAAAGCATACTTATCAAAACATAAATGCCCTAGTAATGATACAAATTTGTTTCTATATCTTTTTGTCACTCTAGCTAAGAATCTGTTTCTGCTTGTGTCTGCTGGCTGTGTCTGTATTTCTAACTCTGTACATCTGTTAGGATGGATTTGTTCATTACTTTGGCCTGAGCACCTACCCACCCTGAATCAGGAGAACTCACTGGCAGGGAATCAAGATGAGATGCAAAAAGAAAATATTCCCCCAGGTCAGGATCAGATTCTACCATGCCTGGCCACCTGGAGAAGACAGATGGGTGTAGGGAATGGAAGAGAAGGGGTTAGGTGAACAGAACACAAACTCATCAATATACATGTACATAAAAGGGCAATATGTTTCACAAATAAAGGACCCCCAAAATAGACCCCTCTGTCAACCCTCCACAGTGGTCGCTACCAAATGATTGAAGTGACTTCCATCAATGTACAAAGAAGCTCAAAATCTTACTAGTAAAAATACCTTATCCTTCTAGGCCTTCTGGAAACCCTGAGAACAAAAGCTTTTGACTAGGGACATCTCCAAAAAAGAAGCTATTCCACCCTTCCTTGTTCTCTTTACTTTGTATATCTCTCATTTCCCAATGTCTAAAAAAATATCTTAGAGCCACTCTTCTCTTTCTACCCATCCAGGGTAGGACTGTCCCACCTTTTTTTCCGGGGAGATACCACATCCATCGTGAAACCTCTAGAAAACAGGTTCTTTCAAAGCCTCCAAGCTGAGCACTTTATATTCTCCCTCACCCATGCTCTTTCTAAGGCAGGTACCATTTCCATTATAAATCCCTTCCATTTCCTTCCCTCCCTGCTTGAATCTACCACTCCCAAGTTCATGAAGGATGCTCTGACTCTGCCATAGCGCCCTACCAGGGGTAACCGTATTGCTTGGCCCAGATGATGGATCCTGGGATGTAGGAGGCATAGGCCACTTCACTCTCATGCCCTGTCCAGGTCTCCTCAGGGATATCACAGTGATTATACTCCAAATCTGCCAAAAGAGAGGAGGAATGAAGGGACGGAAAGAGCCTCATAAGGTGAAAATCTGGATGAGGGAAGAGGAGAGGACAAGAAGAAATTGGTATATGCAGCAGGTAGGACCTAAAGGACACCTGGGAGACCCATGAAGGAAATGCAGCCAGAGCCTGGAGAAGTAGGAGAGTTGCCTCGTTACGCTCTATAGAAAGAGACTCCAAACTTCTACCTACATCCCACGCGTCTGACCCTGCTTCCATCAGTGTAACATCATGAAGGTAATTTCTCTGATATTCTGTTTTCTCATCTGTAAAATAGTTGGGCTAGACTAGAGCTTCATAATCTCTTTCAAGTAGCTTCAAACATTCTAGAATTCTAAGACACTGAATCTCTCTCACTGGCTCTTCCCCATACATCCCATATCCCTTCCTATCTGCCAACCCAATACCAACAATCTAATCAGATTGACAGGCTCAAACCAATGCTGAAGAAGATGGAATTCACTCAGAACATACATTTAGATCCCAGGACTCTCCTCACAACATAGCTCTTCAGGGTGTCTTCCTCTAGCCCTTTATGCCAGATTCATCTTGACATGACAGCAAGATCCCCCCCTCTCCCCAAACACTAACTACAAGGACCCCTGGAATCCTAACTGTACTTTTGTCATATTTAATCTAAAGGATGAAAGCAGGCAAAGAAAGGGACGAACAATAAAAACTGAAAAAAAAAATTTTCCACTCCATTCTACCTGTGTTCTGGTCACAGGACCAATTATCTGGGAGGACTGAGGGGTCAATGTTCCCACGTAGCCGCCTCCATTTCTCACAGTTTGGGAAGGAACACTGGACCCAGACTAGACATTGACCTGTCACAGGAAAAAAACTGATATGAGACTCAAAAATATGTTCTTCCTTCTTCAATTTAATTAAAATCAATATACTCCCTGCCACCACCACCTCTGCCAGAATCACAAAGCCTTAGAGATCAACTCATCCAATCCCTAACTTATAAATGGTAAAACCAAAAGCTCAGAGGAGATAACTGACTGCTAAAGATCAGTCTAAATTGGTGGCAAAGCTGAACTTAGAGCCCAGGTCTCACATCTCAATCTTTCTCCTATACCACGCTATCATCTCTCCTCCCCTAAGGCAGAAAGGAGTGTTTCCTGTATTGACAGTTCTTAAAAAGGTTGTCTGGCATATTTCTGGCTAGTGCCTCATTTCTCTGAGGGCATGTCACTAAAAAGTTCTTCTGAAGGGCTAACCAGCACCTCTTTTGTGCACAGCATCCAGAGTTCCTGTTTCAACCTCAACAAATTAACCTGACACCAAATCACCAAGTTGCAGCCTTTGGGACCCACAGCCCTGAGTTCACCCCTCTCCAAAAGACAGGTTTAAGCCTATTGTTTCTCAAACTATTTACTTCAGGCTGCGCTCAATGGCCAAACACTCCTTTTATCCACTACCTTCCAAACTCTCATCCCCACCTTTCTCTACCCCCACATCTTCTAAGTTGACCCAACGTCCCACACAGCCTCTCCTCTTTCCCTCCCAGACTCTTCCACTATAGTCTTTGGGATTCCAAACAACAGCAACAAAAGTCCACGTCTTCAATCTCTTCTCTGAAATTCTGCCTCCTTTCTGAAATCTGGTGATGCGCTAATGACACTGCCCCAACCCAACCCCACCCCACTGCTGAAGCCCTCTAAGAAGAGCCTGTCCTTCTCACATACCCCACGCCAGAAAGTGGGGTCAGCATCATCCTTACTCCCCATTGACACTTGCAGACCATTACTATCCTCCCTCCTATAAAACCCTTCCTCCCTCAAGGTCTATGCCATGGGACTACACTGCCCTCTCATCACCCTTGTCACGATGCTGTCATCTGGTTCAGACTTCTCCTCTCCACCTCCTGCCCTCGTAGATGACGGCTACAGCCACAGGGGTAACTCACAAGGCACCCCGTATGTTCTCCTCCATGCCACCTCGGTCACCCCCTCACCTCAGGAACCCACTCCCACCCTGCATGCCACACCCAGTCATCTGCAGGGACCATGCACTCCCCTGAACCACTTATCTAAACCCCTCTCTGATAAAAATGCCCCATTCTTCCACCTTACTTGCTCCAAGACCCCTGTGGCAACTTTTAGTTTATCTAGATCTCCAATCCACTGGCCCCTACCTTTCTCTCAATCTAGTAGCAATTAAGGTTGTTTTTCTTCACTCTGTACTTACGCAGGTTTGATTTCCTTAGATTCTCCTGCAGACATCAACAACTCCCTTTCCCTCTGTCCTTCCTCCCACCCAGCTAGCAAACACAATTCTGAATGAACCCACTCTCCTTTTTCTGTGCCTATACTCATTTGACTGAGCATTGCTAGAGAAAAATCACTGACCAGCCACCTAGGTATACTATATATATTCACAGCTAACAATATCAACCAATATGTTTCTCTAGTAAGTTCACTCTCCCACTGTCAAATTTTACCTTGAATAAGGGATGCCCTCCATCCCACCAAAATCATCCCTCAGAAAAGCAGTTGGCTTACATTTGGGTCCCTTCACAATATCCCATATTATGGATCACCTTCTCAATTACTTTATTTTGAAGAATAAAGTACTGGTTGAGAATGATATATTAGTCTGAAAAGACAGTTTCCAATGATAGTTTTGGATGTTTACAGAGGTGACCTGGCAAGACTAGAAAAAAAGAGTGGGGGAAAGGGCCAGGGACCATAAAAGTGAACAGAGATGAATCAAATAAATGGTGGTTGTAAAAATAATGAATATTAATGAGGAAATGAGTGGGGGAAAATCATCCTAATGCTATAAAACTAGATATTTATGGTTTAGGATGAACTTTCCAATGACAGTTTTTAAAGACATACAGTTCCTTAAAGTTTCCTTTCAAGCAACTTAGAAAGAAGAGAAGAGGTGTTTGAAAACAGTGTTTGAGGCTCACGATGTGGCTCTGTGATAATGAAGGCTGATGTCATAGACACAGGTCAAGAGCATTTCGGTTGACTGCTCATTCTTTTTTTTTTTTTTTTTACAACTTTATTGGAGTATAATTGCTTCACAATGGTGTATTAGTTTCTGCTTTATAACAAAGTGAATCAGTTATACATATACATCTGTTCCCATATCCCTTCCCTCTTGCGTCTCCCTCCCTCCCACCCTCCATATCCCACCCCTCCAGGCGGTCACAAAGCACTGAGCTGATCTTCCTGTGCTATGCGGCTGCTTCCCACTAGCTATCCACCTTACGTTTGGTAGTGTATATATATCCATGCCTCTCTCTCGCTTTGTCACAGCTTACCCTTCCCCCTCCCCATATCCTCAAGTCCATTCTCAAGTAGGTCTGTGCCTTTATTCCTGTTTTACCCCTAGGTTCTTCATGACATTTTTTTTTCTTAAATTCCATATATGTGTTAGCATACAGTATTTGTCTTTCTCTTTCTGACTTACTTCACTCTGTATGGCAGACTCTAGGTCTATCCACCTCATTACAAATAGCTCAATTTCGTTTCTTTTTATGGCTGAGTAATATTCCATTGTATATATGTGCCACATCTTTATCCATTCATCCGATGATGGACACTTAGGTTGTTTCCATCTCCGGGCTATTGTAAATAGAGCTGCAATGAACATTTTGGTACATGACTCTTTTTGAATTATGGTTTTCTCAGGGTATATGCCCAGCAGTGGGATTGCTGGGTCATACGGTAGTTCTATTTGTAGTTTTTTAAGGAACCTCCATACTGTTCTCCATAGTGGCTGTACCAATTCACATTCCCACTAGCAGTGCAAGAGTGTTCCCTTTTCTCCACACCCTCTCCAGCATTTATTGTTTCTAGATTTTTTGATGATGGCCATTCTGACCGGTGTGAGATGACTGCTCATTCTTGAAACACTAGCTTCCTTGGGTTCTGTGATCCCTCATTCTCCCGCTTCCCCATCCCATCTTTCTGGTAACTCCCTCCTCAGTCTCCTTTACTGAATTCTCCTCGCTCTCTGTCCAATCTCTAAATCTCTGAGCTGGAGTTCCAAAGCCTAATCATGGGTCTTCACTCCCCATGCTGCACTTTCTCCTGAGGCCGGCTCATCCACTCCCTCAGCTTTGAAATCCACTTTCACACCTGACAACACACAGAAGTACGCTAACAGCCTCTGTTCTGAGCTCCCGCTTCCTATAGCCATCTTGCTCTTTGATCTCTCTATCTGGATGTCTCACAACGATCTCAGACCTAATGGGCCCAAACCCAAATGCTTGATCTTATCCTACAGAACTATTTTTTCCCACCTCCTTTCACATAACTGCTCAAGCCAGAAGCCAATCATCTTTGACAAACCCTCTCCTCTCTCTCACCTCCCAATATCCAGCTCATTACCAAGTTCTGATAATTTTACCTCTAAAACATATCTTAAAACCATTTACTTCTTGTCTCCTTCACCATCCTAATCCAAGCCACCAAAATATCTAATCCTAGCACTAACTTCCTAGCTGGTCTACTCTTGTCTCCCCATACTCCATTCTCCAATTAATCACCAAAGGGATCCTTTTAAAACATCAATTTGATGGTGTCACTTCCCTGGTTAAAACCCACCAGGGGCTTCCCACTACACTTAAAATTCTCACTTCGTAACATGGTCTTTGATCTAGCCACTGCCTACCTCCTTACATTTATCCAGAGCCACTTTCCAGCCTTGCTTCCCTTGCTCTCTGAATTCCAATTATACCAGCTTTCTTTTAGTACCTGGAGTAAGACAATCTTCACCTTACCTAAAACTTTCTCCTACGCTTCACTTGGCTAACTTCTAGTCTTGCTCCAGGTTTCAGCTTAAATGTTATTTCCTTACAAATGCTTTCCCTAGCTGACCCAATCTTAATTAGGTCTCCACCATTTCCTCTCATGACATTCTTTTCCTTCCCTTCACAGAACTTAATGCAAATTTATTTACTGGATACTCCCTTTCTACTTCCTGCTCCAGGAGCACCCACCTCTCCTTGGCAACTGTGAAAAACAGGAAGAGTGGTTCATTAATAGGAAGAGGTTTACACAGTCACTACAACCACAATTCAACTCACAAGCACTGCCAAAGGAGTGAACTTCTGTCTCCCAGTCTAAAATCTATCCCTCGCCTTAATACTGAGAGTTACAGGAGACGGAACACTACTACCCAGACCACCCGACTGCCCAAATTAGACTTATACCTCCAGCTCTTTATACTGACTGCCATGTCATTACAACATGAGGAGTGGTTTATTGCCCTAGACTACCTTGTTTCGTACCTGCATAGTCTTCCTAGAGTTTTCTTTCCAGTATGTACAAACCATATTATTCTTCTATAATCCAAATTATATATATATATATATATATATATATATATATATACACTTGCCTATTAGACACCAGCTGACTGTTTAGTCCACTGTTCCTTAATCTTCGGGTTCTGGTTTTTGGTTTTTGGGTTTTTTTCTTTTTTGGTGCAAGCCTGTTTTCCCCCTGATTAAGACTACTTATTTTCAAAATTTTAAACATACTAATATATTGTATGATCTATTTTATTTATCATACTAAAATTTCCCAATATTACCAAGGTTATTTCACACAATGTATTTGTTTGTTATCTATCTAGCACACTAAAACTGTAAATGCTATGACAGCAAGGGTTATCTATTTTGTTCACTAATATATTTCTAGTACCCAGCACAATGCCTGGCATATAAGGCATTAAAAGCTATTGTTAAAAGAATAAATAAATCTATATGCATCCTTATTTCCCTCCATCCAATCTGAAAGGCTGGGTCCTTTCTGACTCAAAATAAACCCTCTGGTTCTCTTCTTTAATCTCTCCCTCTCCATAAACAATTTTCCCTCAGCATATAAATATGCTGACAATAAAGAGGTCAAGTATCTTTCTTTTAAAAGAAAGCTAGGGCTTCCCTGGTGGCGCAGTGGTTGAGAGTCCGCCTGCCGATGCAGGGGACACGGGTTCGTGCCCCGGTCTGGGAAGATCCCACATGCCGCGGAGCGGCTGGGCCCGTGAGCCATGGCCGCTGGGCCTGTGCGTCCGGAGCCTGTGCTCCGCAACGGGAGAGGCCACAACAGTGAGAGGCCCACATAACGCAAAAAAAAAAAATAAATAAATAAATAAAAGAAAGCTAAAAAAAAAAGAAAGAAAAATCTTCCATCTACTTTATACCCACTCCCCTTTATTTACTATTTTTTCCCTCCTTGTTTTCACATCTAAACTAATTGAAAAAAGTATCTATTCTTCAACCAACAATAACCTGCCATTCACCCTCACCAACCCCTATGGTTGCTCTAATCAACACTAATGATTTCCTAATTGTGGTATCTGTTGATTTTCAAATCTTTATTCTTTTTATCATCTCTGTAGCAGCATTTAACACGGCGAAACACTCCCTCTTTCTTGACATTCTCTCCTCCCCTGGAATCTGTGATACCACACTCTCCTAGTTTTCCTCCTACCTTTCTGAGCTTTCTCTTAGTTCTTCTTAGCTTCCTCCCTGGGTAGCTCTTCCTCTGCTCAACCCTAAACATTATGCTCCCCCAGGGTTTTTATCCAATGTTCCCTTTTCACTCTACACCCTCTTCTTGGAAAATTTCATCTATTCCTATTGATGCAGATGACTCCCGAATCTGTATCTCCGAAAGCCCAGACCCCTTTCTTGAGCTCTAAATCTCATCACAGACCCCCTAACTCAGGCAAAGCTCAATCCATCATCTTCAACTTGCTCTTTCTTCTATATTTTCCACTTCAGATCATGATTCTTCATCCACTCAGTCACTCATGCTGGAAAACAGGACCATCCTAGAGGCCTCACTCTTCCTCAGCTCTCATATCCAGGAGCAATCATATCATATTGATCTTGCGTCCTAAAGATCTCAATTTTGTCTCTTCCTCTTCACTGCTATTGTCTGTCTTCCTTGCCTGGATAATTATTTCTATGGGTCTAGTCTTTCTCCTGCCAATCTATCTTCCATGCTAGTGCCAGAGCAAGCTTTCTAAAATGCAAATCTTATCAAGTTTTGCCTACTTAATGTCAATCGTTCCTCTTTACTTTTAAAATAAAATCCAACTTCCTTAGCCTGACTTGTAAGGTCCTTTAAGATCTGGCTCTTACTTGCCTCTAGCCTTATCTCCCCCATCCCTACAACCTCCTACCCCCCAAAGTACCCAAAAGCTACAAACATTAGCCCTCCTCCGTTACTCTGCCAATAATTATCACTCTGACCTCCACTCCCACCTTAGTTCGTCTGACTAAATTATACTTAAAGATCTGGTTCAAGTGATATCTTTTTCTTGGAAACTTTTCCAGGACTACTCCCAATTTGTAGTTTTCTTGTTGGCCTTCCTCACAAGCTTCTCTCTCGCACGACAGGCTTATATTTGTTTCCTCTGCATTTACTCAGTACCTCCTAAAATGCCTAGAATTTAGCAAGCACCAAACACCTGTGGATTATATGAGTTAATAACTGAATGAATGAAATAGTTCTCTCTCTTCCTCAGCACCATATCCTCTAACAAGCAGCTGTGAGGGATAAATTATAGTCTTTGCAGAATTTCCTCTAACATCCTAACCCTTACCTCTCTCCTCCACCTCCAATTTTCAAGCCCAAGGTAGGTTTTTCAAACCATGGCTGAACTCACCAAAACCACTTCCCTCTCCCTTTTTTCGGTCCCTGATCTGAGAATGATCCTGAACTGTTTTCTTCAGTTGGTCTTTCTGCCTGTGCTCATGTCCACTTTGGGCTTTCTCCATTTTCTCACCTTCTGGGAAGATAAAAGAAAACATTGTAGGGTAGGGAAATGAAGAAGAGAATCTTTGTAGATAGTAAAGGCCAGTTAAAGAAGGAAGAAGAATCATAGCTCAATAGTTTCAAGTCTTGGGCTGAAAATTCTCAGTATGCCCACTGTCCAATTCCCTAATTTCATGGAGTAAGTGCTTGAGCCAGGTGTCAAAGTGTATCTGACTATACTTACGAGCGGCCTTCTTTCTTTTGCTTAAGGAGGGTTTATTGAATTTCTTCTCAGAAGGTGCAGGATCTGGCTGGCCTGGCTTAGATGTCTTTATCTCAGGGATTACTCCACCTTCCTGAGAGGCTGAAATCTCTAGAATATGCGGTACCACCACCCTCTCTCTGCAAATAAGATTTTTAATTAAAAGGTATAAAGGGGCAATTTGTAGTACCCCTCTTTTGAAAAAACCCAAGGATAAAAGTTAGGAGGACAGAAGAATTGTAAGCTCTCTATGGCCTCCTGAGGTCATTTGATCCATCTACTGGCCTATTTTTCCCAACTCAACTCAAGTATCTTTCCTGAGATAAGAGAAAGCTATAGAGGTATGAAAAATGACTAGATAGATAGATAGATGGATAACCATTTATCAATATTAAGCCTACCCTGTGATCAACTCGCCTCACTGGGATAAACTTACCCATCAGCATTATTAGTAGTAGTAGTAGAAGAAGCAATTCCTGGCTCCTTGTCTAACTGGGTACATCTTGTAGGCTGGGCACAGGAAGTCTCTGCAAAATCAAGGCTAGATTCCATCCCTCCCAAAACAAAATACTATAAGCAGAGAAGCAATTAAAGAAAACAACTACTCCATTATTTCCAAACTGTAAACTTTCATTAAAATATCTCCCATCAGTTGCCTGGAAGAGCTTACCTTTGGACTTTTGCCACACCACAGAACTTTCAAGTTTGTTTGTTTGTTTTAAATATTTATTTATTTATTTATTTGGTTGTACTAGGTCTCAGTTACGGCAGGCGGGGTCCTCAGCTGTGGCTCACAGTTTACTTAGTTGCAGCTCACCGGCTCCTTAGTTGTGGCATGCGAACTCTTAGTTGCGGCATGCATGTGGGATCTAGTTCCCCAACCAGGGATCAAACCCGGGCCCCCTGCATTGGGAGCGTGGAGTCTCAACCACTGTGCTACCAGGGAAGTTCCAACTTTCAAGTTTTCTAATTCTCAGGAAAAACTACAAATCTGTATCCTTCTGCAAGCCTTTCCAGATTGATTTGCCTATTCTAGGATAGCCAGGTAATGTTAATTTTATTTTGTGTACATAACAGAAATTTTATGTACCATGTTTTATATCATTTGTTCCTCAAACTTTCTCTAGGAATGGAAGTATACCTAGGAATAGCTGAAAATGTCAAACCACTGTCCTTAGCCTCATGACCTTATGGAGAAGGCCTCATGACCTATGCTATAGAGTTCCTTATTCTAAAATCAAATTCCTGAGCATATGTTAGAGCAGTATTAGAAACAGAAATATACAAGGGTAGATGGAGACTAAGTTCTTCAAATCTGGGAAAATAATTTATCTTTTCTATGAAGATTGTAAACATATAGAAATAAATTTAAATTACATTTTAAAAATCTAGATAAGACTATTTTTATATTCTGAAGTCAATGTAATCTACTTTTCTAAAAGTCTGTACCCTCTGTCTAAGGTGGTTTAGCTATAGTCCTGTTGATAGAAGATGAAGTATTTAAAAATATTTCAAAGTCTCATCTAATATTTCCTTACTTAGAAAGATGGAGGGAAGGAGAGAAGCTATCGACTTACTCTACCCCTCAGATAACAGTTTCTTTGCCAAACTGAAACTCTTTTTCTCCCACTATAAGCCATACCCAAGCACTCCTGGAGGGACTTCTGTAGCACAATCTGGACAATCTCCTCAAATTCTGTATTGGTAAGAGTTGATTTTCCCTGCAGAGAGAAGGGTAGGGGAGAAAAACTGCTCATCTTTCCCCAGTCCTCCTCTGTGACTAGTCAAGGAAGCCTCCTTTAGATGAGGCAGTAAGTTCACAAGACTGAGAGCATAAATTCAACCTAAGGATTCCATAAATTCTATCCCAGATCTCCTGGGAGTAAAGGAGTCAAAGAAAAGGAAAAAGTTTATAAAATTTCTGTCTACCTCTACTCTCACTTCCATCCCACCTCAGCCCCTCCCTGCCCAGTACGCCCTGCTAAATGCTTTCATCAAAACACTTTTTACCTCTTAGAGAAGAAAACAGAAGCCCCAAAAAGAAATCAAAAACTGAAACTACAGGATGAATTTTCCCTGTGGGATTTACCACATTCAAATTTATGTTATAAATATTTAAATGTCTTCTGAAATGAAAAGATCCTGTCTGCCCAGGCTGGGTGACTAGGAGAAACTGTCCCACTAGAGCCCATCATTGTGATTTTTACCTTTTCTTTCTTCTCTGCTTTCTTGTTGTCTTGAGCCTTTCCTTTTATCTCCTGGCCACTGCCTGTACCATTCTCTTTGGTTGTTTTCTCCTTCTTCTTCTCTAACCTGGCCTTTAGCAGGCTTGGCCTTGTCTCTGCCTCTGGGGAACTGATTCCCGGGATCTCCTCCTTCGATGAGTTAAGGTTATAGGGCATCAGGCTATGCAGTTTTTGTGCAGGTGGGGCAAAGGTTTTCTTTGGTCCCTTCCCACATACTGAAAGAAATTTGATCATCAAATGGAATTTATGAAATATAGAATCTAACACAGAAATTGCCAAACACTGCCATTGATTGACCATATCAGAATTATCTGGATATGAAATATTAATAACAATATTATAATATGAAATATTATAATATGAAAAAATAATAAATTATTATTCAACAAATTCAGATTCCTAGGCCTTCCTTCCCCAACCCTCCCAGTCCCCCACCCTCTCATCCCTGCCCTAAGATTCTGATGAAGTAGTTTGAAGTGAAGCCCAAGAATCTGTAATTTTACGAGGCTATCTAGATGATTCTGATGCACTACCAGGTTTAAGAACCACTGAGTAAGTCAAAGGTGATAAATATAAGTATGCAGGAAACTGAATTATTCAAATGTGAAATTTTTTTTAATTTGCTTGTTTTAACTTTGCACAAAATTTTAGGGGAAATTAGAGAAATTTTTAAAAACCTAGTCAAAATCTACAAACGATGCAATGAAAATTGTACTGATCCTCCCAGGTATAAGTAATGTATCTTTCTTCTGAGCTTCCATAATACTTTGTACCTGTCCTGTGGCATTTACCACATTCAAATTTATGTTTTAAATATCTAAATGTCTCTTCTCTCCCTACAAGTTCATACATTTCTTGAATAAGACTGTTTGTAAGTCAAATATATTTCACTCAAAGTGTCTAGAAAAGTAGTAACTTTAACAAAGTGGACATGAAATACATGTGAATTGAGTTTCCCTTTGGGGGGAAAGGTGTCCAAATGACCAAGGGCTGAGAAAGAAGAGGAAAGTGACTCTTGACTCACCTTCTTTACTCTGCAAGGTTGTCATCATTCAGCTCAGAAGCTACACTTTTCTTTATGCCTGTTAGAAAAAAGAAATGAACTGCTATTACTCTGAACATGATTTTTCAAATTTTATTGAAGCCTAGTTGATTTACAATGTTCTGTTAATTTCTGCTGCACAGCAAAGTGATTCAGTTAAACTTATATATATTCTTTTTCATACTCTTCACCATTATGGTTTATCACAGGATACTGAATATAGTTCCCTGTGCTATACAGTGCTGATCGAACATGATTTTAAACTTTCTCCCCTCCCTGTCTTCTTGGGTTCAGGGTCTCTTTGCCTGGGACACTTGAACCACATTTTCTGCCTTCTTGACTACAATTCTACTCCTCAGCATGCTGGAGGATAATAAAAGTTGCTGTTTTAAAGATCAGCAACAATCCTTAGTGTTTTAAGTGCCTAGAACCATGTGCAACATGAGGTAGGCACTTGTAAGTAGGTAGAAATGATAGTGGTAGTGATTTGTTAAAAAACAAAATTCAGGGGCTTCCCTGGTGGCACAGTGGTTAAGAACCCGCCTGCTAATGCAGGGGACACGGGTTCGAGCCCTGGTGAGGGAAGATCCCACATGCCGCGGAGCAACTAAGCCCGTGCACCACAACTACTGAGCCTGTGCTCTAGAGCCTGCGTGCCACAACTACTGAGCCCGCGCACCTACAGCCCGTGCTCGGCAACAAGAGAAGCCACCGCAGTGAGGAGCCCACACAATGCAACAAAGAGTAGCCCCCGCTCATCGCAACTAGAGAAAGCCCGCGTGCAGCGACAAAGACCCAATGCAACCAAAAATAAATAAATTAAAAAAAAATTCAACTGAGTAAATTTTGAGGATCTTATTGGCTTTATTCAACAATTCATGAATTGGGCAGCATCTAATCTACCAGATAGACAGGAGTTCCAAGGAGCTATACAAAATTAAAGACTTTTACAGGCAGAAGGGAGCAGGAACAAGGAAGTAATACTAGGGGGAAAAAAAAAAAAAAAAAGCAGGTTGGTCATACAAGGTTACTTTCCTTTAAGGGACTACTGGAGTCTATCAGGCAGATTACCCAACTAGTGTTGATCAGGCAATTCCTGACTGACTGGTTTAAGATTCCATTTCTGGGAGACCTAACATTGTAATTAAGTTGTCTTGGTTTAGTGACTTGGGGCTTAGCATAAGCAACCCCATTTGGTGCCTCTTATTAAAGCAAGACACGTTTTTAACAGCCAGAAGTATAAATAGTAGCAGAGTAGTGGTAGTAGGGTGTGGACAGTCCTGGGAGTTAAACAGTGAGAGTTTTCTTCAGAGGGATAACCTCATTTCACAAGGTTCTCCTAAATACTTAAAACACAAATAACCTATAAATTCTCCTACCAAATTCAGACATCCCTATGCATAGAGAACCCCCTTTATTAACATCACTATAATGTATCTTCCCTTTACCTAGATCTTCTAGTCTAATAAATTTCCGAATGTGCTGGATTCTCGCAATTTCTATTCATGGCTCAGAAATAATTAGTAATCAGCAGAGGTCCCCAGAGAAGCTAGTAATAAGAATCTAGCATATTCACTCTATATCCATAGTTTATCTGTAGCTATCTACTCACAGATGTTCTACACAATATCAGCATGCTTCATTATTTCTACCAAAGTTGTGACTAATAATAATGAATAACACTTACTGAGCACTCACTATAATCTTTGAATATGTCATCTCATTTAATTCTCCCAATAAATCTATGAAATCGATACCATTTTACATTTGGGGAAATTGAGGCTTAGAGGGATTTAGAGACATTAAGTAATCGATAAAGTGGTAAAAATCAGGATTAGAATCTGTCTGATTTATAAGTTTGTGTTATGAATTGTGCTACACTGCATCCCAATCGTCTAGTTCAGTAGTTCAGTGCTTCACAATAATTTTAATATCACAGCACACATGTAAAGCATACATTAAAAGTACACATTGAAACACAGAAAATATTTCTAGGTACTCTAGGGTAAAAGGACCAGGCTGCCCACATCCATATACAACTGAGGGATGGGAGTGGGGGGCCTCCAGCCACACTACAGGCTGAAGACGTTAACATCTCTACACAGCTATAAGTCATCTGTGACCCAGCACAGGGCCAAGATTCATCTTGTGATGTTCCAAGAACTTGTACATTTTTCCAGTTTTCACTTTCCACCATTAATATTATTTCTACCCAGCTGTGGTTTGCCCAAAACCTCAGTGTTAATACATGGTAGAGTCAAGATGAACCCAAGTTTTGGCTTCTAAATTCTAATAACATGTCTGTTCTTCTCGGTGATCTTATTTCTGGCTGTTGGTTTTGAGTGCTTTGAAGGCCCTGGACCTGAAACTCAATCTTCCAACTCTGCCATCTCCCACTATAAAGAGATCCAAAAGCAGCATAAAATGGATCTTTGGGTTCATACAGTCTTCCCTCTAAAGGGGCTGAATATTTTACGACCCTCAAATGGCCAAGCTAAACACTCAGTTGTTCAGGGTGTAGAATTCCTCCCTCCAGGTCCCAAGATGAATTCAAAAGGTACTGGCGACTTGACTTAGTGTGGCCACAGCATGGCTGAATATAAAGTATTTTTAATTTTTTCTTTTTGGTATTTTTCTGTTCCTTTTCTTCATTCCATAAATGCAAATAATTGATATGCGCTATTCTGCAGTAACCACTTTTCTTATATATTAAGGAGCACATTTTATCATTGTTTCCATCTTAACTTTTCACCACCAACTCCCAAACTTATTTGACACTGGAAAAAAAGCAAGTGGGACACTGGGGGAGAATCACTGCAGCAAATTGGTCCCTTCTTTACGACAATCCTAAATAGAAGCTGGAAACTGGATAAAATTAGGCTGCAAAAGGAATAATAATAATAAATAACAAACATATCTTCTCCCAGACTCTAGAATTCCAAAAATGATCCTGAGAAGTCCCTATGAAGACAATCAGAATTATAAAACTATACTAAATGAGAAAAACAAAATGAAAATTAGTGTACCTGAGATGACAAAATTTGATTTTTTTAAATGTTCATCTATATAAGATGCTTGTGTATCCGTAAACTATCTCTGGAAGAATACACAAGAAACTGACAAAAGTGTCTCAGCAGAGTGGAAACGGGTGGCTGGGGGTGGAAATGAGCTCTCTACTGTACCCTCTTGTGTAACCCTAGCATTTTATACATATACCACCATTTCAAAGTGATTTTTTAAACTCTATTTTTAAAATAAAAAGAGTATTTTAATCAACTTAAAAAGGCAAAATTTTTCCAATATTTAGGTTCAAATCATTATCTAAACCTATACTGACCTCTCTAGGCAAAAGTGTGTTACTGGAGCCCCAACCAACTAGATACAATTGTGGATCATTGTTGAGTTAATAAGATGTAGTAAATATACAAGCAGCAATGAATACTGGTTTTCCTTAATCTACAGTGAGGGTGTGATGAAGAACATTACCTTTAAATAAAATCTCTAACCTGATCAATAGAGAAGGGAAAATCTGTAGTCACCGTCTGACAAGTCAAGTCTCTGCTCCTCTGTTTCAGGCGAAGTATTTTCTTCCACAATAATGAATGTTGAAATCTACTTCAGAGAGAGAAAAACAATTTTAAGGAAGTTAATAAATATACAAAATACCACCAACTTTCACCTGGCCAGCTATGAAATGACTGGGAGCTCTAGACCCAGGAACTGGGGCTCTAGACCCAGGAATAACATTTGAGGTTTTAATTTCTTTTTTCTGACCTTAGATGAAAAAAGAGAGACAAAAAAATCCAATAAAGCTTTAAGTGTGAAAGTAACAGAAAGTTCCATACCAGATCCTAACTACTGAACTGACATAAGAAAGAAGGGTGAATAAGAAGGGGGAAGTAACTTAGAAATAATAAAGGGAACCAAGGGAAGGTGAATGAGCTGTTCCAAAAAATAGTTTTCTTTCATTTAGAACACTAAAAATCATGACACTGATTATAGAATGAAATCACCTAGCTCAGCGGATCTCAAAGTGTGATCCAAAGACCCCTGAGGGCCCCCTCCCTTTTTCAACTACTTATCTGTGTTAGGCTGGGTTTTCTCATACTCTTCAACCAAAACAAGATATCATAACAGATTGAATTCAGAAACAGATGAAAATCCAGCTGTTTTCTATTAAGCCAGACATGAAAGAGATTTGCAGAAATGTAAAACACCATTCTTCATACTAAATTTTCTCTCATTTAGGAAAATATATTTTTCATTAAAATATTATCTACGTTAACATTATGTAATGGGTTCATTATCGTTATTTTAAAATTAATAAATAAATGTTTAATTTTTTTCTCAGTTTAATTTCTAATATACTAGTATCAATAGATCCATAAATAGATATAAACCAATCTTTGGAATCCTTCATAATTTTTAAGAGTATAAAAGGATTCTGAGACCAAAATGTTTGAGAATTGATCTAGCTAAATAAATTCAGTCTTGTCAATATTTTTCAAAAAGCATTAATCCTCCTCCCCCTTCCCCCCATTGAGAATATGTTCACAAATTTCTCCCCTCTTAAGTATCCAATTATTCCCTCTTTATATTGTCCCTGGAATCCTTGGTCTAAAAGAACAAAAGAAACCCTTTAGAATTGTCCTCTAACACACAGACTCCCTGAGCCTCAAAAAACTGTATTTAAAGACTATATTTTGAAAAAAAAAAAAGACTATATTTTGAGCAGAGAACAAGAAAGATCGAGTTTCTGTTCTCACTGAGCTGACATTCTAGTGGGAGTAGTTAGACACAAACAAAAATAAGTAAATATATATTGTAAAATAAATAAATAAAGACTGTATTTTGGGAGCAGTTTTCTCAGGGTTACTTGAGATGCTGCCTCCCAGGCTTGAAGTCCTCAGTATGGCCACCAGATAAAACATAACTCTTGGGCTTCCCTGGTGGCGCAGTGGTTGAGAGTCCGCCTGCCAATGCAGGGGATACGGGTTCGTGCCCCGGTCCGGGAAGATCCCACATGCCGCGGAGCAGCTGGGCCCGTGAGCCATGGCCACTGAGCCTGCGCGTCCGGAGCCTGTGCTCTGCAATGGGAGAGACCACAACAGTGAGAGGCCCACGTACCACAAAAAAAAAAAAAAAAAAAAAAAACCTCTTAAATAAATAAAGACTATATTTTAAATATCCTTTAAGCTGGAGTTTGATTTCTTTTTGTCTTAATGTCCAACGGTATGTAGATCCCTGCTCATTATCATTCCGCCGTAAGAGGTTTTTTTCTCTTTCTCTCTTCTTTCCTTCCTGTCTCTTTCTTTCTTCCTTCTTTCTCTCATGTGCACTCAGCAAGCACGATTTAAAACGTTTAACAAGACAGAAGGAAAAAATGATCCCCGCTACGCTTACTGCCCATAGCAGACTACCTAACAAGACATTTACTGTCCTAAGTACCTAAACTAAACCTTTTACACAATCTTATAAATAAATTAACGGTGATTAAAGCTTCTCGGCTCAGAGAGTGCAAGGAAGCACAGAGATACGGGCACTTATCACCAGAACAGACTCTTTCTTTAGGACCCTGATCCTGGTTCAGACCCTTGCTATCTAACTCCCGAAAAGCTTCCATACTTGCCCCAAACTATTGCCGACCTCAAACTAGCCTTTTTGTGTTGTTTTTGCTTAAAGGGGTCATGCCCGTGGACTCCCAGACTCTGGCAGCATTTTGCCTCACAGAGCACCAAGGTGATGTTTAGAATAAAAGGCCTGATTCCACCTTATAAACCAGAGGGAAGAACTTTGACGGACCCACATTTTTCCCTCTCTCTTCCCTCACCAATTCTGTCTTAAGAATTGCATTTAAGACCGGAGGTACCACAGAGCCAAAAGTCCTTGACTCCCCTCAAAGGGTAAAACAGTGGCTTTCTAGCCTCTCTTCCCCATGAACAACTCCCCCACCATGAGAGAATTTCCCCTCAGCTCCCACCCCCAACCCGCGGAGGCACCAGGATCCGCATTCTCGCTCAGGTCCGTCGTCGCCCGCCGTGATATTGAGTTACTTTTGTTTGTTGGGTGTAAGTTTACGGTTAGAGATTCTGAGGACAGAGGTTAAGAGTTGGACGGCACCCTGAAGAGAAAACTTCTCAGGCGACAGGTGCCAGGATTGGCCACGCCTAGCACCTTCAGCTGCAAGCGGAGAAGCACCAGCTACCTTCTGGAAAGATGAGAACCTAAGCGCGAGGAGCAAAATGGGCTAATGCAGAGATTCTCCGAGCCCCCTCGAACCTCGAGCCAGTTTTCCCGCCACCAGAGAAAGGCGCGAGGCCGCGCACAAGCTCCACCTCCACCCCCACCGGCGGCCTGCTCGCAGGGCTAAGGCGCATGCGCAACTGGAATCGGTTTCTGCGTCTGCGCAGCTGAGTTATTTCCGCCATCTTCCAACAGACCGCCCTGTAAAACTACAAATCCCATAATCCTCGATGGCCTCACTTTTTTTTAGGTGGCAGCAATAGCGCCTGATCGTTCAAGGTGCACATCTTCCTTTTACTAACTTTACTCTGTGCCCCAGACTGCCTTTTCCTTCCCCTGGGAATCGTGCCCTGATTCCCATTCTTCCACCTAGTGTCCTTCATGCCCTTATTTTGATATTTTATTTTGAGACTATCCTTAACCCCATTCTCGCCTCTTCCTCCCTCTTCTCAGCCACAGGACCCGCACCCCAAGCGCTGTTGGCAAGGAGAACGAGCCACCAAGCACCCTCTGGAAAGGCCGTCGAGTAGCTTCTTCCCCACTGACTGAGGCAGGGGGGTCCCCAAAGCAGACCAAAGCCTCTTCTCCGCCCACATTCGTTTTTATATAAGGCGGCGCGAAGCCGCAACGTGTGCTCGGAAAGCCCTGCGTACGAGGGGGCGGTGGTGGTGGGTGTACTGCTATTGGTGGCTGTGGTGGGCGTCGGGGTCGCTCTCCGCGGGCTCGGGGGCTCGTGCGCAGACGTCGGGTGGTGGGCGGAGGCGTTGGTGTCCGGGCGGTGGGTGGGGAGGCGGAGAGGAGGGCGTAGTATCCCCAGGTGATTGCGATTGGGGGAAGGCGGAGGAGCGAGAGAACTACTCGGCCATTTCGGGGGAAGAGGAAGTTGGACAACATTGCCTGTTTTAGTATTTTTTTTCCAGTTCAGCAGAGAATATTTTCCAGGGGTGAGTTAAAATGACCTGTCGTATTATACTGTGAACAGTTAGTAGGAAGACGGGCAGTACGCTCCGCTCCTTCCCCTCCCCTACTTCTAGGTTCACCCCTCTGCTCCCTCGGAAGCCCTTCTAAGTAGGTGGACACAGGGGGCAACCAGGCCATGAATAATTCATGAGGGCCGCCCCGTTCCTTAGCCACGCCCCTCCGAGTCGTGCTGACGCATGATGCGTGTACCAAACCTGAGGAAGAAACGTAACGGTCCCCGCCCCTAGGGCGGAGGGCGGGGCGTCATCTCCAGCACGTGCTGCATCTACCCGCGCAAGCCCAAAAGGGTGTGCGCAGGCGCTGCCCGCTAGGGGGAGGAAGGAGGCGGGGTGGGGAGGTTGCTGGGTTTAGAGCCGGGCGGAGACCGCTGAGACTCATTCCTCAGGAACAAGGGTCGGGTGTCAAGGAGACCTTTTCACACCAGCTCCCCGTCCCCCGCCTACGGTGGGTGGGATCGCGCGGCAGAGACAAAGGATATCAGTAGGGACGGACATAGCTGCGAAGGGAAGTAGGGTGTCAGTTTGGGGTGGTGGGCTTTTGGGGGGGCTGAGAGGGGCTATATTTAAACTCCCGGAGCCGTTAAGTTGGTTCGTACTCCGATGCGCGCGCAACCAGGGTGGTGGCGGAGTGCGCATGCGTGATTCCTGGGCGAGAGGAACGCGCCCCAGCAGTGCGCGCTCGCGGCGAAGCGGTAGTGGTAGTGGAGAAAGGGGTCGGCGCACGCGCGGTTGATTCCTCGAGTTGTTCGGGTCTCGCGGGCATCTTGTTTTGGTCTCGCGGGCGAGTAGGGCGCGCTTCGGGGGAGGCGCTTGGGCGCGAGACTAGGGGAGAAGAGCAGAACTGCGCGCGCACTCGCGAAAGGTGGGGGGGGGGGAAGCGAGCGGGGTCTAGGAAGGAGGGTTAAGCCCCCGGTCCCCCCGGTTGCCCTCGACTGGGACGGAATAAGGGGAGGAAATGATCGAGATGGCGGCGGAGAAGGAGCCGTTTCTGGTGCCGGCCCCGCCGCCGCCGCTCAAAGATGAGTCGGGCGGAGGGGGCGGCCCCACTGTGCAACCGCACCGAGAGGCAGCCTCCGGGGAGCTCCGCGGCGGAACACAGCGTGGGCCGGGCCCGCGCGCACACTCGGCGGGATCCCCGGCTTCTGGGGCCGGCAAGGAGAGCCCCGGGGCTGCATCCACCCCTCGGGGCGGTCAGTCGCAGCAGCAACGAGGGGGCGGCCCCCAGGCGCAGTCGCACGCGGAGGCCCGCTTGTCGGATCCCCCCGGGCGAGCCGCTCCCCCGGACGTGGGGGAGGAGCGACGGGGAGGGGGCGGAACAGAACTGGGCCCCCCTGCTCCTCCTCGACCCCGTAATGGCTATCAGCCCCACCGGCCCCCTGGGGGAGGTGGGGGCAAGAGGAGAAATAGCTGTAATGTAGGGGGAGGTGGTGGAGGCTTCAAACATCCGGCCTTCAAGAGGCGCAGGCGGGTCAATTCGGACTGTGACTCTGTCTTACCCTCCAACTTCCTCCTGGGGGGCAATATCTTTGATCCATTGAACCTGAATAGTCTCCTGGATGAGGAAGTGAGCCGCGCACTCAATGCGGAGACCCCTAAGTCATCCCCACTTCCGGCCAAGGGGCGAGATCCAGTGGAGATCCTCATCCCCAAAGATATTACAGACCCTCTCAGTCTCAATACTTGCACTGATGAGGCCCAAGTAGTCCTTGCTTCGCCACTCAAGACTGGTCGGAAGCGGCATAGACACCGGGGACAGCACCACCAGCAGCAGCAGCAGGCAGCTGGAGGGAATGATAGCCACTCCGTGCTGCCCACAGCCCCCCTCACTTCCTCACTCCATGGGGAGGGCACCCCGCAGCAGCAGCAGCAGCATAGAGGCCAGAACCGGGACGCCCCCGAACCCTATGAACTCAACACAGCCATCAACTGCAGGGATGAGGTCGTGTCTCCCCTTCCATCTGCCCTACAGGGTCCCTCAGGCTCCCTTTCAGCCCCTCCAGCTGCCTCAGTTACCTCTGCACCCTCGTCTTCCTCCTCACGACATCGCAAACGTCGCAGGACTTCCAGCAAGTCAGAGGCAGGGGCTAGGGGTGGAGGCCAGGGTCCCAGGGAAAAGGGCCGAGGGAGTGGGGGAGGCCGCCACCACCTCCACCCACTACCTGCTGCGGGCTTCAAAAAGCAACAGTGCAAGTTCCAGTATGGGAATTTTTGCAAGTACTATGGGTACCGCAATCCTTCCTGTGAGGACGGGCGCCTTCGGGTGTTGAAGCCTGAGTGGTTTCGGGGTCGGGACGTCCTAGATCTGGGCTGCAATGTGGGCCATTTGACCCTGAGCATTGCCTGTAAGTGGGGCCCGTCCCGCATGGTGGGCCTGGATATTGATGCCCAGCTCATCCACTCGGCCCGCCAAAACATCCGACACTACCTGTCCGAAGAGCTGCGTCTGCCACCCCAGACTTCTGACGGGGCCCCAGGAGCAGAGAGTGAGGAAGGGACCACAACCGTCCGAAAGAGAAGCTACTTCCCAGCCTCACTGACAGCCAGCCGGGGTCCCATTGCTGCACCCCAAGTGCCCTTGGATGGAGCAGACACATCCATCTTCCCCAACAATGTCGTCTTCGTCACGGTAAGAGGGTTCACAGGCTCTTGGGATAGGGGCCGGGAATGAAGATGAGATTAAATGGGAACATGGCAGGGAAAGGTTATGACCCAGAGGGTGTCTGTGCATGCACCCCTCCCTAGGAAAACCAAATCCTCCAGAGAAGGATCTGAATCTGCGATTGATTCCACTGGGTGTGTCTCCCCCCCTATAACCTGGGGCGGGGGCGGTGGCTCTACTTGGAGTCCTTTCTCATGACTGCAAGCCCCAGAATTGGGGCAGACTCCTCTTGCCCTGCTCTTGGCCAATACTGTAATCCAGACCTGTCCACCTTCCCCGTTAGAGGATGTGGTCCAGATGAAAACTTGTCCTCCAACCTACTGAAGGTGCATGAAGGGATGGGTTTCAGATATGGAATGTCTTGGGATGGGGGGGGGAGGATTAGGGTAGTGGCTGACTAATTACAGTTTCTGTCCTTTGATAGGGACCTTATTTGCATTAGATGCAGAATTGATTGTCAGTGGCCAGGAACCTAAGCAGCTTGGCCTAAGGTCATCTCCACACTGACCCTAGATGGTGGGATGGGGAAGTGTCAGAAAGAGTACCTTGGGGAAGCAGGAGAGAGTACCATGTCGTCAGTGTCTGTCCCCTGACTGCAGGTGGATTCCCATAAAATGCTCCAGTTAGGCCAGCTACAGGAATAGTTGGCATTGTGTTGGGTTACAACCTAGAAGAATGGACTTTGCAGAGGGTGGTAATGAGCTTATCATCTAGAAAAGGTTTCCTGAGGGATGGGGTTCTTCATTTCTCTGGGAGAAAAAGAATAGGCCTGAAACTTTGCCAGTCCCAACTACAAGGAAGGAACCCACAGGTCTCCCTTTCAAACCTGGGTTGGAGCCCTTTGCGTAACGTTGAATCTCTCAGCTTAATGACTGTGGGGTGGGAACAAGTAGTGGACAGGGTCTTGGGAGAACCCCACCATTCTTTCTGTGCAATTTGACCCCAGCTTTGGTGATCTCGTGGATAATTTGCTCAATTTAAAGTTACCCAAGCTCCCTTTTTATGTTTGATTGGCTTACCGCCAATAGAAAGCAAGAAAATGAGACTCAAACAGGGTACCATTTGGGAGTTATTTTGAGGAGTGTCAAAGCAGATTGTGGCCAAGGACTAAAGTGAGGCTGCAGAGTGGGTTGTGAGGGGGCAGTGGTTTTTATGCCTCTGTTGACCTCACCCCCGATTCTTGCTCTCAGGGTAACTATGTGCTGGATCGAGATGAGCTGGTGGAGGCCCAAAAACCCGAGTATGATGTGGTGCTCTGCCTCAGCCTCACCAAGTGGGTGCATCTCAACTGGGGAGACGAGGGGCTGAAGCGCATGTTTCGCCGAATCTACCGGCACCTACATCCTGGGGGCATCCTGGTCCTGGAGCCCCAGCCTTGGTCATCCTACGGCAGGAGAAAGACTCTCACGGTGAGTTGGGGTTTCTGTGGAAGTTGGGCCTATCCTTCCTTTAGTTGAGGCAAGGAAGGCCTCAAAGAAGCAGAAAGAGGACTTTCTGAACAAGGTGAAAAGGGCCCCTGGGTGGGCATCATCCTCCACCAGCAGAGAAGGCAACGAGCTAAAGTGATCCCTTGCCCTCCTCCCTAGGAAACAATCTACAAGAACTACTATCGAATTCAGTTGAAGCCAGAGCAGTTCACTTCCTACCTGACATCCCCAGAGGTGGGCTTCTCCAGCTATGAGCTTGTGGCCACACCCCACAACACCTCCAGAGGTAAGGCTGGCTTATTTTGTTGGGGGAGGAAGGGAGGCCAGTCCTGGTGCAGGGTGCAGACCCTGTGGAGTCTTAAGGTCCTGCCAAAACCCCTCCTGATTGCACACTCTTCCCTCAGGCTTCCAGCGTCCTGTGTACCTGTTCCACAAGGCCCATTCCCCCAGCCACTAAGTGGCCCCCTGAACAGAAAGTGTGAAGCTGCCCGCTGCTCCAGAGGACCTGGGGGGGGAGAGGAAAGTATCCCAAGGTCTTTTCTTTCTGCCTCCAAAAATAGTTTCCTCTCCTGGATCTGCAGAGAAAGCTTTTCCTGTGTTGCTGCCCCAGCCTCTTCCCTACACCTCTGGCACCTAAGCAGCAAGCCCAGCTGCGCTGGAGTCACCATCATCTTCCTCTCCCCTAGCCCACTGGGCTGGATGGCATGGACTGTTTGCTGCCCTCTGTTCTCCGAGGGCATGGGAGGTGGGGGGTATCAAGTTCTCTAGCCTCTTCCTCCTGTTCTCCCAAGGAGAGGTTCCCATTTCTCCTCGGCCTTTGTCCCTAGCTGCGTTTCAGTGGACCACGGATAGATGGACTGAGGGTTAAGAGGGGGACGTTGCTGGGGAGGCATGCAGGTACTGTGAAAATCCTTCCCTCTGCTGTCCCTCACTGAGAGAGGGGGTTGGGTTTGGAATGTGAGAACAGCACAATAAACTTGATGTTTAGGGCAGTGGCCCACACACCTATGTCTAGCACATTCTAGTTTGGGGGTGGGGGGTGGGGGGTGGGGACGGTGCCTCCTGGTAGAACCTGTGCTTCCTCTCTGCCCAAACTATAGTCTTAAGGAAGAGGGCAGGTTTTTCAATGGTTGGGAAGACTGTTGAATGCTAACGAGACCCACACACAAGTGTACAGAACCCTAGGCCAGGAAAAAGGGGTATGTGAACTTTGATGTGAAACTTGAAGAATCCATCTATCCTCCCCCAAAAAAACACTGACAAAATTTTTTTACGTAAGCTTTGGGCACAAGGCTAACTTTGGAAAAGTTAACCGTGGAGTCGAAGTGGAACTAGAAAAAGGCACTCTTAGGACCAGACCACCCACCTGCTCTATTTCTCATCACTACCAAGTTCCTTTAAAGGGGGCCAAAACCTTGACTTTCTGGCAGCTTCCAACCTGAGGCCTGACCCCGTCTCAAGGCTCCCAAGAAGAGTCCCATTTGTTAGCAAAACCACTTTATTCTCACAGTTTAAAAACAAAAAAAATATGAACTAGCAATCCAGGGAGCCTCCAGGTCTACGCTTCCCATCGCCTCAGTGTCCGATGCATAAGGAAGGTATCCTCTGAAGGGCGGGGCCGGAGTTGAAGCCGGAGAGGGGGCAGACCTTCCAGGGTCAGGTGTGGAGATTCATAAAATAATGTTTCTGGATCACACAAAATGGTCATGTCTGGCCCTGGCCCAGGTGGCTCCTGTTGGAGTTGGAGCACAAAGCAAGGTTACCCTCGGGGAGGGGACAGAACCCCTGGCAGTTGGGGAGGAGGGGGGACGGGGTAGGGGAGACTCAAGCCCAGGTCCCTCACCTTTGGAGGCGGGGCTCGGGCCTGCGGCGGCAGGAGCGCCAATTTCTCCCTCAGCGCGGCGTTCAGAACCTGTTCCTCGGGCACCTGCAGGCTCACCAGGTCTCGGAAGAGCCGCTTGGAGCGCGGCACGTTCAGCCCTGAGATCGCAGGAGGAGCGGAAGTGAGCGGCGCCTCGCACCCCCGCTCCCGCGCCCGGCCGGCCGCCTGCCCCCCTCACCCTCGGCCACGCTCTCTTCCAGGCTGCAGCGGGTCTGGAACGATTTTCTCAGCTGTTCTTCCACGGCCTTCGCGGCATCGAACTGGCCCCCGGCTGCGGCCCGCGCGGCCTGCAGCTCGAAGCTCAGGGCCAGGCTGCTCTGCTGCGCGGGCGTCCCCAGGTCCTGCGGCGCCGCGGGCTTCTCGCTCGGTGCGGCGGCGGCTGGCGGCGGCTCGGACCGTACCGGGGAGGGCGGCGCCAGGCGGAAGCGGACCTGGAAGCAGAGAGCGGGGCGGTGAAGAGGTAGGCGCGGGGTCGTCGGCGGGCTAGCGGCCAGGCCTTCCCCCAGCTCACCTGCCGCCCCTTGCGGGCCCCGCCCCGCCGGTCCGCCCGCCCCTTCCGCCGTCCCGGGCTGCAGTTGGACCGCCCGCGCCCGGGGCTCTCGGACAGAGGGCTCAGGCTCAGGTCCAGGCCGAGCTCCGGCACTGGGGCTCCGGGCTCGGGGGCTCGGGGTTCTGGGGGTGGCCCTGGGTCAGCCACGGCCTCTCCCCCTTCCACCGACTCCAGCTCTGACTCCTCACAGCCCATCATCTTGGGGTGTCTGCAGGGGTGCGGAGTCGCTGGGGGCCAAGGGTCAGGGGACACGGACTCGCCACCTCCTCTCCCCGGCCCCTCTTAAGACGGCGCTACCGAAAACCGTTAGCGCCCGCCCCGCCCTATTGGTGCGCCTAAGCGTCATTTCCGTTGCCCCCCTCCCCGCCTCCCGGCAGGCTTCCGCCCACAAACCGGGGTTTTAGAGCTGAAGCCCTTGGAAGCTCTACGGGTCCTCATTAGGACCATTTTCATTTAGAAACTTGCGCTACAGCGTCGTTTCCTATCCAATCGTCAACACCTGGCCTCCGCTGGAATCCAGAGTGTGTCAGTCCTCCCTATTAACTGTCCAGCGTCCCCATACTGGACCTCCCTACTCGGTACCTCCACAGCATCTCCGGGTGTTCCGTCGCCTCCGAACTCTGACCGGAGCTTCCCAGTTTGAGTGAGGGCGAGGCTTGCTGACTCCAGCTCCGGGCTCCCTTCTAGGCGACCGTGGTTGCCTGGGCGACAGCAGCCTCATTCAGCCTTGCGGCCTTTTGTGACTTATAACCCTTCGAAGATCCACTAAAATATTCATCTATATAAAAAATAAATATCTGCATATAAGTACAGTTTTTTTTTTAAAAAGGCTCCGTTGATTTATCCCGGACTGCAGGGCAGGAAACGGGAGCTCTCGCCTCATTCCCTAATGTTCCTTGGGGTAGGCCCTCTCAGTTCTGTGAGCCTCTGTTTCTTCTTCTGTAAAATGTACTAAGTTGGGTTCAAGACTTTTGAGGCTCTCCCAAAATGCGTAAACAGTCAACAGGCGTGTTTTTGTGTCACTTTTCAGTTTGTTTTCACATACTTTATCTTCCAAGAAATGCTGTGGAAGATCAGATAGAATGGATGGTGTTACCCATATTTTACACAAAAGTTTTCGAGAATCTCAATGGTGAAACTAGAGGCTTTCCTGCTAAAGTCAGGAATAAGTATGCCCATTCCCTCTACTGCAGATCTTTCTCCACTTATGATGGGGTTATGTTGAGAGAAATATATCGTTAAGTCAAAAATGCATTTAATACACCTAACCTACTGACCATCATAGCTTAGCCTAGCCTACCTTAAATGTGCTCAGAACACTTAATTTAGCATATAGTTGGACAGAATCATGTAACACAAAGCCTATTTTAGAATAAAGTGTTGACTATCTCATGTAATGTATGGAATACTGTGCTGAAAGTGGGTACAGAATGGTTTTAAGTGTATCACGTTGCTTACCCTCATGATCACGAGGTTGACTGGAAGCTGCAACTCACTGCCTCTGCCCAGCATCACAAGACAGTATGGTACCATACATTGCAAGCCCGGGAAAAAGATCAAAATTCAAAATTTGAAGTACGGTTTCTACTGAATGCTCATTGCTTTCACACCATCATAAAGTTGAAAAATCGTAAATCAAACCATCACAGGTCAGGGACCATCTGTATACTTCGTTTTGTATATGTGACTTTGGAAACTTATATGTTTTACATGATTATATGATACAAATTAATTTTTAAAAATCAGTCCCTAAAAGTTGAAAGTAAGATGAAACAAATAAACCTAAATGTATATTTACTACACAGATGGGAACTAACTAACTACACAGATGGGAACTCTTCTGAATGACTTGAAAAACACAGTAATTTAGTTATACATCCAAAAGATCTACCCTAAAGACAAAATTAACTGCTGTTTAAAAAAATCTTAACTGCCATAAAATCTTAAATTATATTCAGTAGTCATATTGTTGGGAATAAGTGAAAATGGGTAGGATAGAACATAATTATGTTGATGTTATCAGAACTGGAATTTTGGCATAGGAGAAAAAACATACAAATATAAAATCAATGATGTTATGCAAATTCCCTATACTCTTGAATTTAGGAAGTATCTTATGAACCCATGGAATATTTTAGTTTAAATTTAAAAGCATATACTAATTCTGTCTACTGAAAAGCCCTTAGAAGCAATGATGGACCCAGTAAGCACCCCTGGCCCCCAGAATGTGGTAACTAATTTCATATCCCTGGGCATTTCAAAACCTACATGCCAATGTTCATAGCAGCTTTATTCATAATAGACAAAAACTGAAAACAACTCAGTGTCCTCCAACAGGTAAAGAATTAAACTATGGTTCACTTAATGCCATAGAATACTAATCAGCAATCAAAAGGTGCATACTATTGATAACATGCAACAACTTAGATAAATTGCCAGGTTATTATGCTGAGCAAAAAAAGTCAACTCAAAAAAATTAGATACTATATGGTTCCATTTATATAACATTTTGGAAATGACAAAAATTTAGAAATGGAAGACAGATTCCGTGGTTGCCAAGTGTTAGGGACGAAGTGGAAGAGATGCAGGTGGTGGGAAGGAGGTGGGTGTGGTCATAAAAGGTGTAACCCCAGAGTTTTTCTTTGGTGTTGGAACTGTTTATTTCCTTTACTGTGGTGATGGATACAGGAAACTACACAGGTGATAAAACTACACAGAACTTCAATGAAAGATCTGAAACAGAAATTAAGGAAACAAGCCCATTTACCACCACATCAAAAAGAATAACATACCTAGGAATAAGCCTACCTAAGGAGGCAAAAGACCTGCACTCTGAAAACTAGAAAACACTGATGAAAGAAATCAAAGATGACACAAACAGATGGAAAGATATACCATGTTCTTGGATTGGAAGAATCAATATTGTCAAAATGACTATACTACCCAAGGCAACCACAGATTCAGTGCAATCCCTATCAAATTACCAATGGCATTTTTCACAGAACTAGAACAAAAAAATTTTAATTTGTATAGAAACAAAAAAGACCCTGAATAGCCAAAGCAATCCTGAGAAAGAAAAATGGAGCTGGAGGAGAGGAATCAGGCTCCCTGACTTCAAAATATACTATAAACTATAGTACAATAATCAAAACAGTATGGTACTGGCACAAGAACAGAAATATAGATCAATGGAACAGGATAGAATTAATCTACGACAAAGGAGGCAAGAATATACAATGGAGAAAAGACAGTTTCTTCAATAAGGGGTGCTGGGAAAACTGTGCAGCTACATGTAAAGAATGAAATTAGAACATTCCCTAACACCATACAAAAAAATAAACTCAAAATGGATTAAAGACCTAAATGTAAGACCAGATACTATAAAACGCTTAGAGGAAAACATAGGCAGAACACTCTTTGACATAAATCACAGCAATATCTTTTTGGATCCACCTCCTAGAGTAATGAAAATAAAAACAGGGCTTCCCTGGTGGCGCAGTGGTTGACAGTCCGCCTGCCGATGCAGGGGACATGGGTTCGTGCCCCGGTCCGGGAAAATCCCACATGCCGCGGAGCGGCTGGGCCCGTGAGCCATGGTGGCTGAGCCTGCGCGTCTGGAGCCTGTGCTCCGCAACGGGAGAGGCCACACCAGTGAGAGGCCCGCGTACTGCAAAAAAAAAAAAAAATTAAAAAAAAAAAATAATAATAATAATAAACAAATGGGACCTAATTAAACTTAAAAGCTTTTGCACAGCAAAGAAAACCATAAACAAAATGAAAAGACAATGCACAGAATGGGAGAAAATATTTGCAAACGATGCTACCGACAAGGGATTAATCTCCAAAATATACAAACAGCTTGTGCAGCTCAATATCAAAAAAACAAACAACCCAATCAAAAAAAGGGCAGAAGATCTAAATAGACATTTCTCCAAAGAAGACATACAGTGCTCCAAAAAGCACATGAAAAGATGCTCAACATCGCTAATTATTAGAGAAGTTCAAACCAAAACTACAATGAGGTATCACCTCACACTACTCAGAATGGCTATCAACAAAAAGTTTACAAACAATAAACGCTGGAGAGGGTGTGGAGAAAAGGGAACCCTCCTACACTCTTGATGGGAAAGAAAATTGGTACAACCACTATGGAGAACAGTATGGAGGTTCCTTTAAAAAATAAAAATAGAACTACCATATAATCCAGCAATCCCACCCCTGGGCATATATCTGGAAAAAAAACATAGTTTGAAAATATACATGCACCCCAATGTTCATAGCAGCACTATTTACAATAGCCAAGACATGGAAGCAACCTAAATGTCCATTAACAGAGGAATGGATAAAGAAGAGGTGGTACATATATACAATAGGATACTACTCAGCCATTAAAAAAAAGAATGAAATAATGCCATTGGCAGCAACATGGATGGACCTAGAGATTATCACATTAAGTGAAGTCAGTCAGACAGAGAAAGACAAATATCATATGATGTCACTTATAATGTGGAATCTAAAAAGATAATACAAATGAACTTATTTACAAAACAGAAACAGACTCACAGACTTCAAAAACAAACTTACGGTTATCAAAGGGGAAAGGTGGGGGGGAGTGGAAATTAGGAGCTTGGGATAAACACACACACACTACTATATATAAGATAGATAACCAACAAGGACCTACTGTATAGCACAGGGAGCTCTACTCAATATTCTGTAATAACCTATACGGGAAAAGAATATGAAAAAGAATGTGTATACGTGTATGTATAACTGAACCACTTTGCTGTACACCTGAAACTAAGACAACATTGTAAATCAACTATACCCCAATATTAAAAAAATTAAATTAAAAAAATTTAAAAACTATATAGAACTTAATACACACACATACACACGAGTACAAAACTGGGAAATGTTAATGAGATTGGTGTATTATGTGAATGGCAACATCCTGGTTGTCACAGTATAGTATAGTTTTGCAAAATGTTACTGCTTTAGTTGGTTCATGCTGCTATTAACAGAATACCACAGACTGGGTGGCTATAAACAACAGAAATTGATTTCTCACAGTTCTGGAGGCTGGGAAGTCCAAGATCAAGGTCCTGGCAGATTCCATGTCTGGTGAGGAACCACTTCTTGGTTCACGGGTGGCTATCTTCTCATTGTGCCCTCACATGGTGAGAGGGGTAAGGGAGCTCTCTGGGGTCTCTTTTGTAAGGGCACTAATCACCTAATCACCTCCCAAAGACCCCACCTCCAAATACCAACACTTTGGGGATTAGGTTTCATTATAGGAACTTTCAGGGGACACAAATATTCAGTCTATAGCAGTTACCATGGGGAAAAACTGTGGAAAGTGTACGAGGGATGTTTCTGTATTATTTCTTACAACTGCATGTGAATCTACAGTGATCTCAATAAAAATTTTAATTAAAAGTAATGCTGGGGCTGGGAAGAAGGGCAGTGTGTGAGGGTGGGTGTATACAGGAAACAAGATTAGCCAAATGTGGGTGATTGTTGAAGCTGGGTGATGGGTACATGGGGGTTTATCATAATATTTTTCTTTACTTTTGTATATATTAGAACATTTCTATGATTTAGAAAAAAAAAAAAAAAAACCTTTGGGTTTTTGGGTTTTTTTTTTTAAGGAGGCTGAGATAGCTTTGGCACCCAGGAAGTGTTGGAACTGAAACTTGAAACTGCACCCTATCCCCTAACCCTCAGGCCTGGGCTGTGATGATGGATATAAATGCCCTACAGGAACCCTAGCCATGAATTCAGTAAACTCAATTCCTCAGTCTTAAAATCTAGCCACTTCACCTCACATCAATTAGAATGGCCATTATCAAAAAGTCTACAAACAGTAAATGCTGGAGAGGGTGTGGAGAAAAAGGAACCCTCCTACACTGTTGGTGGGAATGTAAATTGATACAGCCACTATGGAGAACAGTAAGGAGGTTCCTTAAAAAAATAGAAATAGAGCTACCATATAATCCAGCAATCCCACTCCTGGGCATGTACCTGGAGAAAACCATAATTCAAAAAGATTCAGGCACCCCAATGTTCATAGCAGTAATATTTACAATAGCCAAGACATGGAAACAACTTAAGTGTCCATCAACAGATGAATGGATAAAGAAGATGTGGTGTATATATATATAAATATATATATATATATATATATATATACACACACACACACACACAATGGAATATTACTCAGCCATAAGAAAGAATGAAATAATGCCATCTGCAGCAACATGGATGGACCTAGAGATTATCATACTAAGTGAAATAAGCTAGACAAAGACAAATATCATATGATATCCCTTATATGTGGAATCTAAAAAAAGATACAAATAAACTTATTTACAAAACAGAAATAGACTCACAGACACAGAAAACAAACTTATGGTTACCAAAGGGGAAAGGAAGGTGGATAAATTAAGAGTTTGGGATTAAAATATACACACTACTATGTATAAAATAGGTAACCAATAAGGACCTACTGTATAGCCTATATAGCACAGGGAACTATACTCAGTATCTTATAATAACCTATAATTGAAGAGGATGTAAAGAGAATGAATGTACGTATAACTGAATCACTTTTCTGTATACCTGAAACTAACACAACATTGTAAATCAACTGTATTTCGTTAAAAATAATTAATTAAATAATTGATTTTTAAGCAAAAAGAATAACTATAAAACATTTTTTAAAAATCTGGCCACTACCTCTTCTTAGGCCTGGATACAGAGATTAAAACAAGCCATTCCCGGGAATTCCCTGGCTGTCCAGTGGTTAGGACTTGGCGCTTTCATTGCCAGGGTCCTGGGTTTGATCCCTAGTTGGGGAGCTAAAATCCTGCAAGCTATGCAGCACGGGCCAAAAAAAAACAAGCCATTCTGTTTGCTAGCTTATGTTATGGGCCTCCAAGAAGTGTAAAGTTCACCGATCAACTTTAAAGAAACAATATGAATATGAGGATGGGTAAGTGGAGGTGAGGGAATGAGGGGTCTCAGTCCAACCTCCACTCTGCCTAAGATTTTTTTGGCTGGAATTGCTTGTGCTCTTTTTTTTTTTTAATTATCATGTACATATTTATGTTAATACAATTTGATATTGCTCTTCCTCTCTAAAAAAAGAAGTCCCCCCTTTAAGACGGAACTGATAAGCAAGGAAGATTCCTTCTCTATCCTGAACTTCAGAGTCCCCTCATGGCGGCATGTTCTAGAGCTGTACCCTCTTCTGCAAAGATGGATTCCAGTTACACACCATAGCAAACCAAGCCCTGACTAGGGGCAGTAGAAAGTGTGAAGGGGGAACCCAGGAGGAGGGAGTGAGGAGAGAGATTGTAAATGTGGTCCAGGAACTGACCCCCCACCACCACCTACTCAAAGCAAAGGAGAGGAGAAACAGAGAAGCTTCCCCGAACCCTGTTAACTGAGATTGCCAAGTGAGGGGGCCCTGCCCGAGCCCTCATCAACTAGCCCCTCCCTCCACTCCCCAGGCTGGGGAGGTCCCACCTCTGCATCCATTCCCATCCTGGGGAGGGTGGGAGAGGAGAGAAGAAACAATGCTGAAGGAAGAGGGAAAGGAGCACAAGAGGACCCCCAGGAAGAGGTCATGCTTCGGGCTCTTGGGTTTTGTCTTGATGGGTTAGACTCACCAGGTAGTGATGCTCCCTTTAGTCATCTAGGACAGGCAATCCCAGACACGGATCCTGGCTTGGGGAAGACAAGGCTAGGTGCTGGAAGGGGTCATTCAGGGTCATCCCTGAGGTTCTGCTGGGCCAGACACTATAGGTGGGCTAAGGTGGGACAGCAGACAGGACAGGGTCAGAGGTCCTTCAAGGGACCATGCTGTTGAGTAGCACCAGCATGCATCCAGCACAGTGGTGTGACTGGGACCATGACAGCAGGCAGCTAGGAAGACCCGCCCCAGCTGAGAAGGCAGGGGAAGAGCCAAGTTTCCATCCAGGAAAGTGCCCTCCAATAGGGCCCAGACACGTCAAAGAGATGAGGCAGCAACCCTCCACCACCACCCTCTGCAAACCCCATGTGCAGGGACCCCTCACTTCCCGCCTCCCACTCCCAAACTGGCTGCTGCCGAGGGGTCAACCCAGAGACACTTCCACACGGTGTCCCTGTCACACAGTGGGTGCTGGAGGATGGGAGTGGCTGACCTTGCACTCAACAGCTATAACCCACCCCTCAGCCACACACACATCCAGGCTCCCAGCCCCAGTGTACTTTCCCATCCTACCTAATCTCAGGGGTTGGCAGGGTAAACCACCCCCCGGCAGAGGGCCTGAGCCCTCCTCTCCTTTCTCCCAACCCAGAAGGAACAGACCGACATCTGGAGGCGAGGGCACAGATCCGGCTGTCCACCAATGCACTGACTCTGAGCCCCTCGGCCTGGCCCCTCCAGAAGCAGGGAAAGGAACAGGAGGGCCAGGGTGACACCCCTTATGTCTGAGTCTCCAGGGATATGGGATGAGACCAGTTTCTGGGATGGAGAGTTGAGGGTAGGGAATAAGGTCTCATTCGGAAGAAGCTGTCCACAGTCTGGGTGGGGTAGAGAATGAAGAAGGCGAAATTGGATGAAACTAGGAAAACAGAGAGAAACAGATTTTCAGGGTTGGAGGTATGGAGAATTCAGTGGAGCTGGGCTTGGCAAAGGGGAGAGTATTGGATTGCGAGCCTGGGCTTGCTGGGGAGGGGATGTCCTTGATGTCACCATAGGGAAGAGAAGTTGATGCCCATTGGTTAGGGCCTAAAAGAGCCTGGGGAGAGGCTGGTCAAAAACCACTGGAGCTACAAGAAAGGGGATAGAGGCCATGAGCAAGGTGGGTGGGGTTAGAGCCACAAAACGTATGGCCATAAACCAGGAAGATGGGGCCACGGGTAAGGGAAATTTAACTATGCAGAGGGACACATGGTAAACTGCTGGCCTTAACCTGGGATACAGGTCCTAACAGATCTCTGCCTGGCTGAGAGTCGGCACCTCAAAAAAATGGGATGGGGGCAGTCTGCTACTCAATGAGGGTGGGCACACAGGATATGCTGGGGGATCCCTAGGGTGAAGGGTGATTCCGCAGAAACCTCTAGGTCAAACAGGGAGATGCTGGTGTGAGGTCTTTGCACAGCCCGAGGCTGGCTGGTGGAAGAGAAGGATCAGAGTTGCTCTGACTCCACTCTCTGCAGTGGTCCCAGGACCATCTGCCAAATGTCAACCCAACAGGAAAAGACAGGGTGGGGGCGGGGGAAGCAGAGGAGGGGGAATGCTGGAAGGGATGGGAAACATAAAGTTTCCAGGTAGGGGTGAGAGGTGCTCTAGGCGAAGAGGAGAGACGGGGGGTCAAGGGGGGCAGAGACAAGGTATTGGGGGCTGGGACATCATTAAGTGACTAAGAGGCTGGGGCCACGTTCCCCAGCAATAACCTCAGCCTGGGCAGCTGTGCAAAAACTTGAGGAGGGACCAGGGCCGGGGGTAAAAGGGAGAAGGCCTGAGAGGGAACTGAAGCTCTGAGGTCCTGCCTTGGTCCTGAGGCTGCAGGAGGTTCCAAGATGGTGGAGAAGGAACCCTGGCCCAGAGCCCACTGGTGTCCACCGCTGCTGAGGCTATAGGAAGCTTGGGTGGGGCAATAGGACTCTCCTCCCCAAAAACTACTGGGATGGGGAGTCCCAGCCTCCGCAGACCACCACCCTCCCTCGTCAAAGCCTGACCCAGCTCCCCAAACTCTTCCCCTTTATCTCAACCTGTGTCTCTGCCTCCACACTCTCCCCACCTCCCCTAAGCTGCCCCCAGGAGGTGCCCAGGCCCAGACTGAGCCCTCTCCCAGGAACTGCAATGCAGAGGGGATCTTAGAGTCTATGAGAAAACTGACACAGGGCCAGCAGCTGGTAGGTGCAGAGCCAGGGCCTGAGCCCAAGGCACCCTCCTCTGTGTGGTGCCCAGCCTTCCTCTCCCCACCCGCCATTTATGCTCAGGCAAGAGGGTGGCCATGTTCCCCAGAGCCCAGCACAGGCCCACCACAGAGAGAGAAGATAAATATTTGCCAAATGAGAAAAAAAGTATTCTTTTCAGGTTTTAAACACTATCCTTGATTCTGACAATTTAGGATTTGACTAATATGATGACTTTTTTTTTAATTGGCCCCAAATTCTTTGACATTCCTTCCATTGAGAGGCGCAGTGTACGTCCCCTCCCCTTGAATCTGACTCACATGCGCCTTCACTGAAACAACTCTGCTTCCCACAAGCCAACCACCGCACTAGCTGGGAACTGGAGCAGGAGGGAGGGCAGGTGAGACAGCCAGCCTGGGGGTAGCCCTGCTGAGGGTCCCCCGAGGAGCCAGGTGGTCTCCTTTTGTTATGTAAATTAAGCAGCTCTCCAGGTAACCATCACTTTTCCTCCTTTTCTGTGGCTGCCAGGGAGCTCAATGCTAAAGTTGGGCCAGATTGCAGTAACTGACATATTGGCCTAGGTTTCTAGCACATTTAGCTCCTTTGAGACTTTAAAAAGTAAATGTAACACCTACCTACATCACAGGATCGCTGGGAGGATTACAAGAAGACATTTAACATCTGTCAGAACCCACTATATGCTAGGGGTTATGCTAACTGCTTGAAACAAAACCCTGTGTGGTATTATCATCCCCATTTTGCAGATGGGGAAATACATCCGCATACAAAGAGGCCAAGTGATTTGCTCAAAGTCACACAGCAAGTAGGTATAGGAAATGGGACTACACTCTAAGGCTCTTTTCGTAGATCTAAAAAGATAATGCATGTGTGAAAGCACCTAAGTCAGCAATGGTTTCCTTCCTTCCATCTTTGGGCTCCCTCAGCACATCTGACCATCCCTCAGCTGGGGCATTTCTCACCCCGCATTGAGACTATCAATTTACCTTCTCTCAGCTGTGTACCGGGCTGGAGTGAATCACCTTCAAAACTGCCCCAGGGAGGACCTAGCACTCAGTAATTTTTTGCTGAGTGAATGAAAACCACACCACTTGTATTCCATTACTCATTGTAAAGCTCTTTCATTCATCCCACAAATATGTACTGAGCACCTACTCTGAAAATCTAGGGCTGCAGTTAAGTCCTCTGTGGACACAGCTTTGTTTAATCCTACCAATCACTGTGTGTTTGCTGTGGGTTCTATCATGCACATTTTTGAGGAGTCTAAGACAGTGGCTCTCAAACTCCAGCATGCATCAGAATCTCCTGGAGATCTTGTTGAACACAGTGCTGGGCTCCACCATAGAGCTTCTCACTCAGTATGTCTGGAGTGGGGCCCTAGAAATAGTGTTTCTAATAAACTCCCAGGAGATGCTGATGCTGCTGGCCCCTGGTCCACACTTTGAGAACCACAGCTGGTAAGGGGTGAGGTGTCGGTCTACACCCAGGTCTGTGTGACTGCCCAGGCTCTTACCCACAATCCCTAGTGCTTCCTAACCTAAGAGCAGGGCAGGTGGCATGAAGGAGGCCTTTAGGCAAGTTCCTTTTGCACAACTTGGGGAGAAATGCAATCGCCCTTCTGGTCTTTCATGCCCCTCATCCCCACTCCCAGGTGAGCCTACCTGGAAGCTACTGAGAGTCTGGCCTAGAGCTGGTCCTGGGACCTCTCCTCCTTACTTCTCAACTCCTTTCCTGGCTGATTCCCACAACTTGTAGACTAAGCCAGGGATCTCTAACCCCCGGGCCGCAGACCGGTAATGGAACTGGGCCGCACAGCAGGAAGTGTGCAGCAGGCGGTGAGCGAAGCTTCACCTGCCGCTCCCCATCACTCAGGTTACCTCCTGAACCATCCCACCCCCCACTGGTGGAAAAATCGTCTTCCACAAAACCGGTCTCTGGTGCCAAAAAGGTTGGGGACCGCTGGATTAAGCGATCAACACTTACGTGTGTATCTGGCAGAAGGCTGGTGTAATAACTGACCTCTCAAAGATGTCAGGTTCAATCCCAACTACCCTTAAGAGAGGGAGGCAGCAGGACACTTGATACAGAAGAAAAAGAGACAATGTGACAAAGGCAGAGATTGGAGTGACAGCACCCACCAGAGGCTGGATGAAACAAGGAACGGATTCTCCTTTAGAGCCTCTGGAGGGAGCACAGCTCTGCTCACACCTTGATTTCAACTCAGTGAAACTGATTTTCAACTTCTGGCCCCCAGAACCCTGAAAGAATGAAATTCTGTTGTTTTAGGCCACCGAGTTGGTGGCAATTTGTTACTACAGCCTCAGAAAACTAATATAGCTGAAGGAAAGGTCCGGGCTGCACCTCAAGCTCAGGCCACGATGTCCCCCAGGATCTCACCCACACCTTCACCTTGGCAGCATCCCCATCCTTGGAGGGCTGGGATTGGAGGCCCTGTGGTGGGAAGGATTTGGCCATGAAGGACCATCTTTCCTTTGAGGGCTTCTCCAGGCTCCAGAGAGCTGCCAAGGGAAACCAGGGCAAAGGCAGGAGGAGAAAGGGTGGGTGGTGGGAGACAGGTGGAGTGTTGGGGGCACTGGGGAGGGGAGCCTGGTGTTGGGATTACAGAGGAATGACTGGCCCGCCTGTGGGTCCCTCTGTGTGGGGAGAAGGAAGCGGGAGCCATGACAGCACAGGGGGAGGGGTGGCCATGGGGCGGCCTGTTGTGTGGAGAAGTTGATGGGGTAGGTCTACATCCAGCCATGCCCACCCAGGGGCCCCCAAGATCTTAAGCTTCTGGGGGTGGCCACCCAGCTGGTCACCAATCATGCTCAGCAACTGTCAGGCTGCCGTGGCAACCAGAAAGGGTACTCAAGAAACTGAAACCTTAGACACTAAGTTTTAGGAAACGTAGGCTGCTAGCAGAGACCTAGGAATCAGGAACCAGCCCCCTGCCTGCAAGTTACTCTCCACACACATGGTGTCAATCCTTCAACCTGAGAGAACCCCCAAATGCCCAGCATATTTCCTGCTGGCATCCCAGGCCGAAGAAAGGCTGCTACCTGGGCAACAAAGGGTTGAGGCTGGGTTGATTCTGGGCTGGAGGGACAGAGGAGGCTGCAGGCGGGGACTGGGTAGTCTAGCAGGAAGTGAACTCGGTGGAGAAAGAGGCCTTTTGACACCAATCAGCAGTGTGCTGTGACCACAGCACTGAGATCACATCTACAGTCCCAGGTCCAAAGTCTGCCCCTGGGGGACAGGGAGAGGAGTAGGAGGGACTCACATCGCACAGAGGACTGGGCCTGGGACCAGAAATCAGAGGATCCCCGGGCCCCCAGCAACACCATCTTTTTCCTCGTTGGGCCTCAGTCTCCTCATCTGTAAAATGGGGGGGAGGGGAGCTATACTAGTTGATCTCTGAGCACCTTCTGTTCCAGACAATACATCCCCTTCCCCAACACCACACACACACACACACACACACACACACACACTTATTTCAGTCCTTTGCCACCACCAGGGGCTAGTCCCCTCTCCTTGGCATCTCCTGCAGCCAGCCCCTTCCTCTCTCCTATCCAGGACTTCCACTTCTCCCCAGGACTCCAGCATCCCCCACTCCCCATCATCCGAGGCAGCCTCCCCATCCAGCCTCCACCGGCCTCACTCCCAGCAGCAGCAGCAGCTCAGGATGACTGCATAGAGAGAGCATGCCCACAACAGTCAGGCCTACCAGACAGAGCAGAAAGCAGCAGGTCTCCTGATACAGCTCAGAAATGGCAGGTTTGGGGGATGCTGGATGCTGAAGATCAGCTGCTCCTTGGCAGGAGAGAAAACCCTAAAAGCATGAAGTGGGTGCAATGACAGCTAAAGGGGTGGATGAGGTCAGATCCCCCACCAGGAACAAGTTCTGTGCCAGGGAGAGGAAAAAGAAACGTGGGGAGATGGCTGCAGGGACAGCAGGGCAGCCTAGAAGGCTACTTTGTGCAAATGAGAAAAGTGTGCCCCTTCCTCAAAGCTCTTTACTGCCATCTGATGGAAAATTGCCCTAATGGTTCTATACATCTGTCGATTGTGGAGTTGTGCAGTGTACAACCTGCACAATAGCAAGCAGAGGTATGGAGGAGGGGCGCTCCGGGAGAGAGAAGGAGGGACCCCTGGCTCCAATCAGAGAGGTGGGGAAAGCAGTGGTCTGTGACAAGGGCACCGGCCTGGCAGACATTTTTTCACCCCCATAGCACTAACTGGAAACTTGCCAGAGTTACTGAACCCCTCTTGGAAAATGGGGGTGATGCCTTTAGGGCCTAAGGGACGGCCTGCCCTTAGGATTAAATGAGAAGCTGATGCAAATCTCGCTCGACATGAAGTAAGTGCCCCGATGGTGGTGGACTTGGCAACAAGAGCAGGACACAGAGAGAGGGAAAGAGGGAGAGAGAGGCCGGCTGCTCCAGGCCAAAGGACATGGTTTCACTAGCTTGTTGAGGAGTTGTTTTAACTAGAGATTAGCTGTCCCGTGAAAGCAGTGTCTCCAATGGCCCGTGTCACCACGGGTGACCCTGAGTGTTTAAGGATACGGGGTAGGAGCTCGTCCATAATCCTCCATCGGCTAACGCCCTCGGGGCTGAGGGGGGGAGCCGGCCCCTCGATCGGGGCTCAGGGGCTCACGACGGTACGCCTCCCTGTTCGCGGACACCAACGCGAGGCCACCCGCATCTCCGCCGCCGTCCCCACAAGGCTGCTGCGAGTTCCCAAACCCGAGGCCCAGTGAGGCGCGGCGAGACGGCCATGGAGCCGACGCGGGAGTAACGGCGTCCGCGCACCGCAGCGCACCGGAGCTCAGGACCGCGAGGCAGCCGGTCTTCCAGGTGCCCCAGCTCGGAGGCCGCCCCGCTGACCCCTCCACCCCCACAGGTCCCACCCTGCGCTCGGTGCCCTCGGGCCAGGCCTCTCCCCACCCGCACCCACCTGTCGTGGAGGGAGGTCCGACTAGACCGAGGGCGGAGGCGGGAGAGACCCCCGACTTCCCAGAGGCCACGCCCCTTCGGACGGAGCGCAAGGGGTCCCGGCTCGTGGGGTGACGTCACGGGGTTGGGCAGGTGTCCACAGAGGGCACGCCCTTCCCTCACTGGGCACTACTCCTCCCCGTTCCACAGGGACTTTAGGGTAAAGTCCAAATTCCCTTCTCCAGCTTGAAATCCCCTTCTCCACCCATGGGAAGCCCTCAGCTCCCCAGGCTGGAGCCTTCTATGACTCGAAGCGCCTTCCATCACCTTCCCTCAGGGCAGCCTCTGGTGCAGGGTCCCACATCAAACTAACTGCAGGTTAAAATATAGATTCCCAGGTCCCACCTCAATCTCTGGCTTTGAGGCCAGGAATCTGTATTTTTAACAAGCTTCCAGGTGCTTCTGATGTCTCCTAGGCTTCCGAATCTCATTGTCCACATTCTCATTCAAAGTGGCAGCAGTTCTCAAACTACAGTGGGCTTGTTAAAATGGGTTGTTGGGCCCCATCCTCAGAGCTTCTGATTCAGGAGGTGTGGGGTCTGAGAGTCTGCATTTCTACCTGTCTCCGGGGATGCTGATGTTGCTGGTCCAGGACCACACTGGGAGAACCACTTCTTTAATGATACATTTTGGAGAAGAGTTTTCACCCGTTGTCAATTCACTGGGTACCAAGCCCTGTGCAAGGCGCTTCACATTCATACAGCCATGTGAAATAAATATTTACCATTTTTCCCGGATAAGGAAAGTGAGATTCAGACAAGTTAACTCACTTGCTCAAGGTCACACAGCCAGGAAGGGCAGGATTTGAACCAAGCCTTTCTGAATCCAAAGGCTGGGCTGGCTCAGCCTCCCATGCACTGCTGAGAAGTGCAGGATGGGGCTCTGAAGCCCCCCTCCCGCATTGCCTTAGGTTCAGGGGACTGTCTTTGCTGGGTACCAGTTTTTCTGCCCAGAGAGTTCATGAAGAGAAGACAGAGAAGCCTATTCCTCACGTAGTCCTGACCCCTTGTTCCTTCGCTCCCACTCACATTGGAGTGGAAGTTGCCCTGACTTCTCTCTGATCGGCTCCAGAGTCTCCTGGTTAGATCACGGGGACTAGGAGAAGGAAGGACACTTGGGTGTTACAGGAAGAGCAGGAGGGAGACAGGACCACGGGGTCCTGAGAGGAAAAGGGGGGGTGCCACACAGGTGCCCAGGCACCTGGTCACTGCTGCCTGGAGGTTTTGCCCCGACAGGCCCCAGGGGAAGCCTTTCCTTGGGGGCAGGGACACACGGGTCAAGCCACAGCTGCTGATGGGGTGGAGAGTTGCATAGCACATCTCAGGGGGCCCTCAGGTGAAGGACAGGGTGGTGAGGAAAACAACAAACCTAGGTGGGCTGTTACGGATGAGGAGTCCCACCTGTGACTTCCTACTCCTGTCTACTTCAGAACCGGGTTTCTCCTTTGTCACCCCCTAACCTCTACTTCTGTGGAGCGGGCCTGAGACAGGGGTCAGCACCCCTTCAGGATGGTGCTCATTCTCCTCTGCCTCTTCCTCGCAGCCCCCAACTTTCTGCCTGGAAGGGAGCACAGTTGGGGAACCAGAGACAGGACGCCAAACGGAAGGAGTCTGACCCCAGCGGATGGGCAGACTAGGACCCAGGGGTACATACTACCTACCTGAGTCATCCTTCCTTACCCCAAACCCTATTGCCCTGTGCATGCCAGGCACTGTGCTGAGGTGAGCTCTGAGACACAGCCCTGAACAAAGCCCAGGGGACAGGGGGACGGGAATTCAGGGAAGGCACCTCTCTCTGAGGTAGCTAGAGACTAAATCCGAAGGAGGAATGAGAGCAAGCCAAGTGAAAAATGTGGGGGAACCACTTTCAAAACAGAACAATCAGCATTTGCAGGAGGAAATGAACTGAGACTAGCCAGGCACAGCAGAAGTGACTGCAAAGGGACACCTGGAGAGATGAGGCCAGGCAGGTGGGCGGGGGCCACAGCCAGGCGCTGAGGCAAGGAGTTTGGATTTCATCCTAAATGCTACAGGATGCCCTGAAATCTTAAGTGGGGAGATGACATGCTCCAAGTTACACCGAAATCTCTATCTAACCCCATAAAAATTTTCAAAAATATATCTGTGTGGTAAAAAAATAAAAAAAAATAATGTAAAATAACCTCACCCCTATTGGAATGGCTATCATCAAAAAGACAAGAAATAACACGTGTTGGCAAGGACATGGAGAAAACGGAACCCTTGTGCACTGATGAGAATGCAAATTGGTGCAGCCATTATAGAAAAGAGTAGAGAGGTTCCTCAAAAAATTAAAAATAGATCTACCAGGGAATTTCCTGGCAGTCCAGTGGTTAAGACTTGGTGCTTTCACTGCCGTGGGCCTGGATTCAATCCCTGGTCGGGAAACTAAGATCCCACAAGCTTCGTGGCGCGGCCAAAAAATTAAAAAAAAAAAAAAAAAAATAGAACTACCATATGATCCAACAATCCCACTTCTGGAGATTTGTCCAAAAGAAATAAAAACACTGGGCTTCCCTGGTGGCGCAGTGGTTAAGAATCCGCCTGCCAGTGCAGGGGACACGGGTTCGAGCCCTGGTCGGGGAAGATCCCACGTGCCGCAGAGCAACTAAGCCCATGTGCCACAACTACTGAGCCTGCGCTCTAGGGCCCGCGAGCCACAACTACTGAGGCCGCGCGCCTAGAGCCCGTGCTCAGCAACAAGGGAAGCCACCGCAATGAGAAGCCTGTGCACCGCAAGAAGAGTAGCCCCCACTCGCCCAACTAGAGAAAGCCCGTGTGCAGCAATGAAGACCCAATGCAGCCAAAAATAAATAAATAAAAGTAAATAAATAAATAAATAAATTGCAGCATTATTTACAGTAGCCAAGACATGGAAGCAACCTAAGTGTGTCCATTGATGGATGAATGGATAATGAAAATGTGTATATATTATTCAGTCATAAAAAGGAAGGAAATCCTGACATTTTCAACAACATGGATGGACCTTGAGGGCATTATGCTAAGTGAAATGTCAGACAGAGAAAGACACATACTGTATGATCTCACCTATATGTGGAATTAAAAAAGAAAAACACCAAACTCATAGATACAGAAAACAGATTGGTGACTGCCAGAGGCAAAGGGGTAGGGGTGGGCAAACTGGGTGAAGGGGGTCCAAAGGCACAAACTTCAAGTTATAAAATAAGTCCTGGGGATATAATGTACAGCATGGTGCCTATAGTTAATAATACTGTACTGTATATTTGAAAAATAAAATAACAGCTAAAATGAATAAAGTGGGAGGAATCACTCTACCCAGTGGTAGGGCTTACTTCAGTAATCAAGGCAGTGGGGTACTGGCAAGGGACAGACATATAGATCTATGGAACAGACTAGAGAACTCAGAATTAGATCCAACTGATTTTTTTTTTTTAAAGAGAAAGGTGAATATATGATCCAATTTTTTTTTTTTTTTTTGGCTGTGTTGGGTCTTCGTTTCTGTGCGAGGGCTTTCTCTAGTTGTGGTGAGCGGGGGCCACTTTTCATCATGGTGCGCAGGCCTCTCACTGTCACGGCCTCTCTTGTTGCGGAGCACAAGCTCCAGACGCACAGGCTCAGTAGTTGTGGCTCACGGGCCTAGTTGCTCCTCAGCATGTGGGATCTTCCCAGACCAGGGCTTGAACTCGTGTCCCCTGCATTAGCAGGCAGATTCTCAACCACTGCGCCACGAGGGAAGCCCGGATCCAACTGATTTTTGACAAAGGGGTGAAAGGAATTCAGTGGAGAAAGGATAACCTTTTCAAAAAATGGTGCTGGAGCAGTTGCACATCCATAAGCAAAAAAATGAACTTTGCCCTAAACCTCACACCTTATACAAAAATTAACTCAAAATGTATCATACACTTCAATACAAAACTATAAAATATAAGGAAAAAAATAGATGAAAATCTTCAGAACCTAGACCTAGGGGAAGAGTTCTTAGACTTGATACCAAAGGCACAGTCCATAAAAGGAAAACTTGATAAATTGGACCTCATCAAAATTAAAATTTTTTACTTTGTGAAAGACCCTGCTAAGAGGATGAAATGGCAGCTACAGACTGGGAGAATATATTTGCCATCTCCAACAAAGTACATATATATACAAAGAATATTTTTTTAAACTCTCAAAACTGTAAAAAACAAACAAACAAACAATCCAGTTAGAAAATGGGCAAAACACATGAACAGACATTTCACTAAAGAGGCTATGTGGGGACTTCCCTGGGGGTCCAGTGGTTAAAACTCCACGTTTCCACTGCAGGGGGCACAGGTTCAATCCCTGGTCGGGGAACTAAGACCCTGCATGCTGCGTGCCACAGCCAAAAAAAAAAAAAAGAGGCTAAACGGATGGCAATTATTTGAACATAAATGAAAAGATGTTCAACAGCATTAGCCACTAGGAAAATGAAAATTAAAACCAGAATGAGATATCACTACACACCTGTCAGAATGGCTAAAATGAAACATAGTGATAAGAGCAAATGCTGGTAAGGTTGTGGAGTAACTGGATTACTCACACATTGCTGATGGGAATGTAAAATGAAACAGCCACACCGGAAAAGAGTACGGCAGTTTCTTTTTTTTCTTTTTTATAAATGTATTTATTTATTTTTGGCTGCATTGGGTCTTCGCTGCTGTGCTCAGTCTTTCTCTAGTTGCGGTGAGCGGGCTTCTCATTGCAATGGCTTCCCTTGTTGCGGAGCACGGGCTCTAGGCACGCGGGCTTCAGTAGTTGTGGCACACAGGTTCAGTAGTTGTGGCACATAGGCTCTAGAGCGCAGGCTCAGCAGTTGTGGCACACATGCTCAGTTGCTCCACGGCATGTAGGATCTTCCCCGGCCAGGGCTCGAACCCGTGTCCCCTGCATTGGCAGGCAGATTCTTAACCACTGCACCACCAAGGAAGTGCCTGGCAGTTTCTAACAAAATGAAACACGCACTTAACTTATGACCCAGCAATTGCACTCTTGTGCATGAAATGAAAACTTACACAAAAATCTGCATACAAATGTTCGTAGAAGTTTTATTTGGAAGAGCTCCCAACTGGAAAAACCCAATGTCTTTCAATGGCTGGTTAAACAAACTGTGGGATAACTATACCATGGAATACTAGTCAGCAATAAAAAAAGAACGTGTTATTGATACATGCACAACTTGGATGAATCTCAAGGGAATTATGTTGCATGAAAAAAAGCCAATCCCAAAAGGCTATGTACTACAGGATTCCATTTATATTATATTCTTGAAATGACAAAATTATACAGAGGGAGAACAGGTTAGTAGCTGCCAAAGGTTAGGGAAGGGAGAGGGAAAGATATGGCTAAGGATATAAGAGGGCAGCACAAGATATCCCTTTGATGGAACTGTTCTGTATCTTGATTGTGGTGGTGGTGGTCGCAGGAATCTACATGTCATAAAATTACACGGACCTAGGGCTTCCCTGGTGGCGCAGTGGTTGAGAGTCCGCCTGCCGATGCAGGGGACATGGGTTCGTGCCCTGGTCCAGGAGGATCCCACATGCCGCAGCGCCTAGGCCCATGAGCCATGGCCACTGAGCCTGCGCGTCCGGAGCCTGTGCTCCGCAACGGGAGAGGCCACAACAGTGAGAGGTCCGCATACCGCAAAAAAAATAAAAATAAAAAAAAAATATATATATATATATATATATATTTACACGGAACTAAATACACACACACACACACATACACAAATAAGTACATGTAAAATGGGTGCAATCTGAATAAGGTCAGTGGAGTGCATTAATGTCAATTTCCTGGTGGTGCTATTGTACTGCAGTTATGCAAGATGTTATCACTGAGTAACGTCTGGATGAAGGGTATACAAGAGCTCTATTATTTCTGACGATTGCATATGAATCCATGTTATTTCTAAATAAAAGTTTAAAAAAAAGAAAACAGAGGACTGTGTTAAAATATTTGCAACTCATATCATAAAGGGCCGATGCCTCTCACATTTAAAGTTTCTCGACAAAGAAATAATAACAAAACCAAATATGTATACAGCACATAATATGTAGCAAGTAGTGTTCTAAGTCTTTTCGATGCATTCATTCATTAAATTCTCACATCATTCCCATATCATCTCCATTTCATAGGTGAGGTGACTAAGGCACAGAGAGGTTAAGCACCTTGCCCAAGGCCACAGAGCTAGTAAGTGGTAGAGCCAGGATTCAAAACCCAGCAGTCTGGCTCCAGAATGCAAACTCTTAAACTCTGTGGGTCTCTAGAAAAGACTAGAAAAATTGTCAGAGCATATAAACGGTAAAAGAAAAACAACTGGGTCTTAAACTTAGAGGAGAGGAAAGAAATCCAGAGAAGGGTGGTGCAGACCTCCCTGCGCCCTGGGAACCAACCTTCTTAAGGGCCCCATCTGCCCCAGCTTGGGCAAGCCCAGCCCACATCACAACTCATTACACAAGGCACAGACTCCTCCTTCAACACAAAAAGGCCAATCCCCGCCTTCCAAAACCCGCCCCTCTGCAGCCACCTGCTCCAGGAGGAACTGAGGGAAAGGGAGACTGGCAGGCCAGGACTCAGCTTTAGCAGGGAGACAGACACAGCATCCCAGGTGAGCTGGGAGACAGGTGTGGGGCAGGTAGGCTCAGTTTTTGAAACAAAGAGGACAGAAAAGGGAAGAAAAGAGCCCCTCCCTTGGAGGTCTTACCAGCCAGTCTACCCTGTCCCCCCAGACTGACCCAGTGAGTAGATAGGCAGCTCCAGTAAGGAGTAGACAGCGCTGGCAAATTGGGCAGCAATGACCCAGGGGACGAAGGACTCAGCATGAGGCCACCACCAGAAACACCTGCTCCCAGGCCTGCAGCCCTCCTGGCCCCTTGGAAGAGCTCCAGCCCTCTGAATCCCAAAGGTGCTCCCCTCTCATCCCCCTCCTCCCTCAAGTCCTGGGGGACCATGTGCCTATTTTGGGGGGAGGGGGTAGACAAAGGAAGCTAGCCCTACAACAGTCCTAGAGACTAACATCTCATTTGACAGGTGACAGCTTCCCTTAGGCAGAGGGTAGAGAATGCCAGCCCTGCCATCCTACAACCTTTTCCTCTAATTAATCGCAGTCCTGCCACTCCTGAGAGGAAAACAGGAACAAGTTAAAATATAACTACAGAGACCCACAAGTACACACAGGCACATCCATGTGTGTACTTCCAGCTGTACACACACACCCTGCCTGTGTGTCTGAGGCCAAGACATTCATGCCTTTGCCCAGCCCACAGTGGGGCTCAGGACTGGCTCTCCTCCCCCAGGGCTCAAATACAAACGTGGATGAGGCTGAAGGGGAGGGAAGGACAGGGGTAGAAAGATGATCCAGTGTCCAGGCCTGGGACTTTGTCTCTGGGTTCAAAGGCTTAAACCAATAATATTTTACCCTGGGTCAACTCTCTCTGTGGCAGCTTTGAACTGTTAGCAAGCAAAGCTGAGGAAGCTAGAGGCACCATGTGTCCCCAACCCTGAAAAGCATGCAGTGGATAAAGGGAGCACAGGACCCGACTGGAACCCCCTGGAAGCTGGCTGGGGACAGATCAACCAGCCGTTTCAACCCATCATTTTATCTGAAGAGCTTGAGGCCCAAAGAAGGAGAGGGGTTCACCAGAGTCCCACAGCAAAGTGGCAGCAATACTGAGACCAGGACCAGGATCTCCTGACTCTCTCTCAAGTACTCTTCCTGTTACTCACGGCACACGGCATTCTTTGTCACTTCCAAAACTGGCGTTGCCTCCAGCAGAGAGCTGTTTGGAAAGTGCTTCCCACACACTAGGTGAAGGTTTACTTTCTGGTTCATTCAGCACTGTTTTAGGCCGCAGAGATAATAATCATAAACCATAGATCATAACCATTAGCATCATAAAAGCACATAACATTTATTGAGCCCTTATGGTGTGCCAGCCTTCATCTCCCTGACCCTCACGACAGACCTATGACACCAGTACTACTACCATGCCCCACTTCACAAACAAGGAAACCGGGGCTCCGAGAGGTTAACCAATGTACCCAAGATTACACATCAAGGTAGTGTTCACTTAAACCATTTCCCATGCTCTTAACTACTGAATTCCCCTGCTGCCACCCAAGTATACTGGTAAACAAATCAATATGATAATTTCAGATACTGTTAAGTACTATGAAAAAATAAAACATGGTGAGAGATAGAGGATGACCTTGACAGTGGCTCTCTCCCAATCTGTAGGTCTGGTGGTCAGGGAAAGAGTCCACAAAGACATAGCGACGTCTGTACAGAATCCAGAGGGGCAAGGAGCCCACCATGACAAGATCTGAGAGAAGGGCATTTTAAACAAAGGGGACAGTTTGGGTTTTTTCCCAAGGGCGATGGAAAGCCATTGGAAGGTTTAAGCAAGGCAGTGACGTGTTTTGCTGTGTGATGAATAGATTGTAGAGGGATCCCAGGGAAAAAGAAGAGATCTGACATTTTCAGGAAATCTGATGATGAAGGGGTGGAGGGGAGATGAGGCAGGACTGAGAATAGAGCAGGGGCATCTGGGACCAGCACTCTCCTTTGCTCCCCACACTTCCAGGGCCCCCCGCCCCATTAGGATGGGTGGGATTTGAAAATTAAGACCCCTGGTCCCAGCTGGGCCCACCATGAGCCCTACCACCTCTGCCTCATGGAGTCCAGCAGCCTTGGGGGAGGGGAGGTGCTTGGGGTCTGATGGGGACAGGAGGGCAAGGTGTCCAAGGCGAGTTTTTTTTTTTTTTTATTAACATCTTTATTGGAGTATAATTGCTTTACAATGGTGTGTTAGTTTCTGCTGTATAACAAAGTGAATCAGCTATACATATACATATATCCCCATATCTCCTCCCTCTTGCGTCACCCTCCCACCCTCCCTATCCCACCCCTCTAGGTGGACATAAAGCACCGAGCTGCCAAGGCGAGATTTTTTTTTCTTTTGGCTGTGCCACGTGGCATGCGGGATCTTAGTTCCCCAACCAGCAGTTCTGCACCCCCAGCAATGGAAACTCGGATTCTTAACCACTGGACCACCAGGGAAGTCCCTTTTTTTTCTTTTTTCTCTTTTTCCTTTTTTTTTTTGGCCAAGGTGGGATTTTTGCTCAAGACTCTCATCAGGGGACTTCCGTCTGCCACTGCAGAGGACACAGGTTCGAGCCCTGGTCCAGGAATTTCCCACATGCCGTGGAGCAACCTATGTGGCACAACTACTGAGCCTGCATGCCACAACTACTGAAACCCTTGCGCCTAGAGCCCATGCTCCGTAACAAGAAAAGCCACCACAATGAGAAGCCCGTGCACCGCGACGAAGAGTGGTCCCCACTCTCCGCAACTAGAGAAAGCCTGCGTGCAGCAACGAAGACCCAACGCAGTCAAAAAAAAAAAAAGACTCATCAGGAGGAAGATTTCCCCAGGGGTCACACTGTCCCCCCACTGCTCTCTACCAGGAAAGGGCTGGGTGGGTAAGAATCCCACCCCCCACACAAATCTCCACCCCAGGAGATCCTATATGCTTTCCCCCCAGCTGGGAATTTCATCTTCACGTCCCAACACGGGCCTTCTCCAGGGCTCTGGACTAGATTACTTGGGATGGGGAGGAAGGAGGCCGCCTGGGTGCACTGGGACATCTAGGAAAAGCAAGTTCGATGGACTTTCCCCCTCCGTCCCATCCCTTTCTCTCCCATGAGTTTATGAGTTTCCTGCCCCCGCTTGGCCAAGCCCAGACAGGACTCCATCACGTCTGGTGAGGGAGAGACGGTGGGAGGTGCCAGCAGCTCCCCTGGCTGCTGGCTGAACTCACCTTCTTCCTTTCCTCCCTTTACATCCTAATGATGCTGAAGAAGCCAGAGAAAAATGGGAGGTGTATTCCTTCCCACAAGCCCACAGCCTCAAGCCCATTAGCTCCTGGGCCTGTAGCTACTTGTAAGGCTATTTACTAGTGACCCTCAGGGGCGCCCAGCCTTCCTACCCTCCTCTCGCTGAAATTTCCTATTAGGTCCCCAATAGGAAGAGGAGCATCTCTCTAAGGATTTGGAGGGGCTGATTCTGGACCTTAGACAGTGAGGCACCACTCCAAAAGCCTGGGACCCATTAATCCTCCAGGATTCCTGGGAGAGACCCACCATGGCCTGTTCGGCCCCAGAACAGTTCCTGGCACACAATGGAGATGTGGTGAATAATTGGTGATTGAAAGCCCCAGAATTGAGCCACTGTGTATTAGAATGTTTTGAGGGCCTGACTGGCTTCAGACTCACCTCAGAACGGATTCCTGGAGAAGGCACCACATTCATGTATTGAACACCTGCCATGTAACATGTATGTAACATGTCCTGTGTGAGCTAGACATTCGTTGGATGAATGAAAGCTGCACGACCTTAAAATGACCTTTCTGTCCCTCAGCTTTCCTCTCTAAAAAATGGAAGTGATAATACTTCATCATAAAGCCACTGTGAGAATTACAGTACTTAGAACAAGACATAAAAAGAGTCAGAGTAGGTGTTTAATAAGTGGTGGGTGGTATTACGAGGGCTGTAAATGTTGAGGTGCAGTGCACAGCTAACAGGCTCAGGGTAGCAGGGCTGTAGGGCATCGGGCAGGGCAGCCGGGGGCTGCTCCGGACTTCTGGGAAAGGCCACTCAAATTCCCAGCAATGGTGTCCAACTTTGCCAGAGCTGCGGGGGGTGGGGTTGGGGGCCAGAGTTTGCTGACTTTTCTAGTGAACTGGGCGCTTCCAGCAAACCATCCCTGCTGCTCCTCACCGGCTCCCAGCTTTGCTCACGCCCACCGCCTCCTGCTCACACCTAACGTCTCGGTGAGCAAGACCCAGTAGCACAGCCGTCCCTCCCCCGCTCCCAGGGCCTCTGCTGCCCCCTAGGCTCGGGCGCGGCTGCCAACCCGTGCACCTTCCCCCACCTCCAAGCCCTGTGAATTCTGACATCCCCGAATTTTACCGTCTGGAGAAATATCCCTGCTTTTCCTTGGGGAGCCACCTCTGCGCCCTCGCGTGGCCCGGCAAAAGGGCAGGCTAAGGTGGAGAAGGGACTTGAGGCTCCACGGTCTCCCCTCGTGTTGCCCCCGCCCCCCAACCTCGCACCAGATCGCCACGGTCTCCAGCCGCTGCTCCCGCGGCGCCAGGCAGACACCCTCCCGCGCTCTCCGACCGCGACCCAGCTGGCCCCCGGCCCAGGCCCTCTGCGCCCTGCGGCCCAGCCTCACCGCCGGGAACCCTGGGAGATGTAGTTTTCGGCCGCCCTCGGCAGGGGCGAGGCCCACAGAGCCTGATGCGTGTCCGCGTCCGCCAAGTGAGGGACCCTGACCCTCGTCATGGCCGGGCCCAAGAGCGCCAGAGAGGCAGGGCAGTGGACCAGCTGAGGAGGCGGAATTTCCAGCGAGGTCTCGTTCTCCGTAGGGCCCTGGACAAGTCCCGTAACATCAGCAACAGTCTGTCTTGTAGGATTTCCAGCGAGAGCCCGGGCTCAGCACCTGGTACCCAGCATGTCCTCAATGAACCGGTGCCTCTGAGACTATCGTTACTGGCCCGGCACAGTTGCCAAAGGCAATTCAGCCCCTAAAAAGTGTGTGGGGGCCTGCCCGCCACCCGCACCCCGCCCCGTTACTCCCACACATATTTGGGCCGGCGCCCCAGGTGCCCCTCCCTACCCGCCCCCAAGTTCCCCTCCGTGCCTCGGGCCATCCACAAACACTCTACCGCTACTCAGAAATATCCGATATTTATTTCCCAACATTTTGATAATTTTTTACAAATTGAATAAAAGGAATGAAGGGGAGTACGTGGGACCCCAGACCAGGCCTTGGGGTCCCGATGAGAGGTGATGGTATGAAAACTTCTCCTCACCCACAACTCCTGGCCTGCTGCCCTAACCTCTCCTATCAACCTTACTTAAGGGTGAGGTGGGGGCTTTCTGAGGATGTGGGGTTCCCCCCTAGAGGGGACTCTGGGAATCCTGTTTCAAGCCCTGAACTGGATCAAGTTGGGGACAGATGTGGGCCCGGATGTGGCGCCGTCGCAGCCTCTCCTGCCTGAGGGCCAGCTGCTGCAGTTGTTTCCGAATGGCCCACAGCATCAGGTACACTTCCCGCAGTATCTCAGTCCTTCTCGCCTCCAAAGGGGACTCGGTCTTCATTTGGGAGGTGACTGAGGTAGAACTCACAGATGACTGTGAAAGAGAGAAGATGAGCACAGATGAACAGCTTGGTCTAGGGGGAAACCACTGGTGGAACCACCTGCAGATAAACGGCAAAGGCTTTTCTAATTCCACCTGCTCTGTCAAGCCTCAGCTTGGGCAACGCCTCCTCCAGGAAGCCTTCTCAGCCTGTCTCTACTCTTGTGTTCACCCTGTCATACCACATTTTATGCACTATTTGTTCGGCGGACTCATCTGTTTTCAATACCAGCATGCAAGCTCCTGGAAGACAGGGACCATGTCCGACCCACCTTTGAGTCCCCACTAGGGTTCCATGGAGAGTGCATTAAAATGAAGGCCAGAATGACACCCCCAACGCTGTCTCCAACCCAAAGCTCTCGTCTGTGACCTCCAGGCCTGTATATCCCACTGCCTCCTAGACATCTCCCTGCAGATGTCCCTCTGACACTTCAACTCATCCTGTCCCAATGCCCTAAAGTTGTTACTTTCTCCCCTAAGTCCTTCCAGTGAATGGCTCCAGCCTGTTTTCACGTCTGTCTCTCCCTCGCCCCTCACCATCATGCAATCAACCACGTGGGACAATTCTACCTCTTAAATATCACTCCAATCCATTAACTTATTCTACCTGATGCCTCTCTCCAGGCCCAGAATATTTTATTTTATTTTATTTTATTTTTGACCACACCGCGCGGCTTGTGGGATCTCAGTTCCCCAACCAGGGAGTGAACCTGGGCCTCGGCAGTGAGAGCGCCAAGTCCTAACCACTGGACCACCAAGGAATTCCCCAGGTGAACTTTCAAAAATTATTATTAATGCAGTAATACCTAATTCAAAACAAAAATAAATTGACTTGGTAGTAATCTAGACACTTCCCTTTTTAAATTAAAATTTTGACTGAGATAATTATAGGTTCACATGCACTTGTGAGAAATAATACTTATACTCTTTACCTATTTTCCCCCTATAGTAAAATCTTTCAAAACTCTAGTAGTATCATAGAATACTGACATCAATACAATCCACTGATCTGAATTTATTCATATTTCTCCAGTTTTACTTGTATTCGTGTGTGTGTGTGTGTGTGTGTGTGTGTGTGTGTGTGTTGAATTCTTCCCAATTTTACATGATACGTGCAGGTTCATGTATCCAACTACCATAGTCAAGATACAGAAGATTTCCATTATCGCAAGGATTCCTCATGTTGCCCTTTTATAACCAACCCACCTCCCCTGTCTCTCCCTCCATGCGCAGCCCCTGGCAACCACTAAACCACTAATTGGATCCCCACTTCTCTAATTTGGTTATTTCTGGAGTGGTATATAGTATAAATGGAATCATACAATATATAACCTTTTGGGATTGGTTGTTTTCACGCAGCATAATTCCCTTGAGAGCCATCCAAGTTGTTGCATATATCAATAGTTTGTTCCTTTTTATGGCTGAGTAGTATCATTCCATGATATATCACAATTTAACCACTCACCCATTGAAGGACATTTGGGTTGGTTTGGGCTCTTATGAATAAAGCTGCTATGAATACTCACGTACAGATTTTTGTGTGAACATAATACTTCATTTATCTGGGATAAATGTCCAGGAGTACAATCACTGGGCCATATGATAACTGCATGTTTAGTTTTAGAAGAACTGACCACACTGTTTTTCCAGAGTGGCCACACCATTTTACATTCCCACCAGCGTGAATGAGTCATGGGGGATAGGAGGGGGGTGCTGCTGGGGACAAGGGGGACAACATGCTGATCTTCCAGCTGCACATCTGCCAGCCAGACTGCAGGGCGGAGACCATGAGTGTGGAGACAGATTTGACGGCAGTCCGGGGCAGCTGCAACAGCGATCTCTGCCCGTGGCCCGCCTCCACTGCAGCCCCGTCCGCGGTGGTCTTGGCCAACACGCAGGGGTCAGCTACCTTGGAGGACACATCCATCTTGGAGACCTTAGCCTCCTTGGGGGACTCAACCAACTTGAAAGTCTCAGACACCTTGGAAGTCTTCTCCACCTTCAACTCATTTTTCTTGGAGTCAGTGCGTTCTACGATGGTTGACTTAGCTTTGTGTTTCCAGAAGAAAACCTAAGAACCGAGACAGGGAGAGAAGAGACAGAAGAGAGGGGCAGAGCAAGAGACAACAGTCAGAAGGGAAGGCCCAGCGGAGAAGGGGCCTCCTCCCCAGCTGTCCTGTCCCTCACCACCTCCCTCTCCGTCTTGTTTGGCCACAGGTGGCCAGGAGAGGAGGGAGGCCAGGTGAGGAAGTGCGGGTTTCTGTGACCTAGAGGTCATTGACCAGCACCTCCCACCCCGGCAGGGCAAGAGGAAGGGGCGATCTCTGAAACTCACCCAGCGACTAATCTTGCGCCAAGTCCATTGGAAGAACCTCATGACCACAGCCATTTCTTCCGATACACAAGCCCCAAGTAGGGGGCAGAACCAGCATTTAGTTCACTGGGGAGGAGGACAGGCTGCAGGCCAGCGGCCGCCACCTCAGGGGTCTCTGGGGAGCCTCTAGCATAGCAGTGAAGAAAGAAATAGAGAATCCAGGAGGAAAAATCCCCTCAGTGACTCATCTTAGGCCCTTCCTCCCCTCCCTGGGACCGGGAGAGGAGTCAAAGTGGATGAGAACTCAGAGGGAGGGAGAGTTCTAGCCCATTGTGAGAGCCTGCCTGGCCCTGACCCCAACACCCGAGACCCTTCCAGGATCCCCGGAGCCAATCCCTGCGCCCTTGGCCCTCCTTCCCCCGAATCCAAGGAAGGAAAACTAACATTTATTGAGTGCCTGGTACTCCTTGGGCATTTCCCATGTTTGATGTCATGTAACCCTCCCAGCTGCCCTTCAGGTAGGTATTATTGTCAGTACCATTTTACCCAGGAGGAAGCTGCGATTCAGAAAAACCAAAGAACCTGCCCAAGTCATAAATCTATGGAGCCCACAGGGCGGGGAGTCCAAACCAGGTCTGCCTCCAGGATCCCACTCTCAGCAGGTCCCCCCTAGTGGGGCCGGGGGTCTCCTGAAGTGGAGGCTGCTGCTTTCCCCGTTTCCCCACTAGATGGGGTCCATCTCCCTACCTGCCTCTTCCGCATGGGCCGGAGCCGAGGCTGTCAGGGAGGGGCCTGCTCACCCACAGGGCTCCATCCTCAGCCAGCTGGGGGTGGAGGCCACGGAGGCCGGCCAGGCCTGGCGAGGGCACTGTGTGCCCGGGGAGCCTGGCCCACACCCAGAGTTGAGACAAGGGGCCCATTCAGGGCCCCCCGCCCCACCCCCAAGCAGCCACCCGGATCCAGCCCGCAGAGGGGACACGCTGGGAAGCTGGGGGTGGATCCTGCACAATCACCAAAGCCTCCATTGTTCTCCTGTCCCCCACCAGCACGTGGGCCGACGCCCCCCATCCCCCCCCCCCACCCCCCCACCTTGCCTCGCCTCCCTCTTCCCAGGACCCAGGCCGCTGGCTCCCTTTTCCTTCCGCATCTCCACTCTGAGCCACATTAAACCTCCGCAGTCTGGACAAGATCTCCAGGGGAGCCCACAGCCTCAAGTTTTTCTCCCACAGGTGGAAACTGTTGGTGCAGGTCCCACATCTGGACACAAGCAACGAGATGCCAACCTCCAGATTCAAGTTTCTTCGGATTTTTTAATTATAATTATTATTTTAATAACAACCTGAATCCCAGAACTTCCAGATACTTTCTGTACTCCCTCCCCTGGGCAGAGGAGAGGGGGGGCACTCCAGGGAACAAGGTGGGGATGTCTTCCAGGCAGCCTCCAACACCTCCAAGCCGTCTATTGCCGGGGGGGGTCCCAGAACACTGACCCCTAGGGAGGGAGGAGGGGGGCTCCATCTAACACCCTGTCCTGATGCCCTCCCTCCTCCATCAATGTCTAGGGATGCCCCAGCCCAGTCCCTGGGCACTATGGGGAGATCAAGGAAGGGCGGGGAACAGGCCACTTCTGAGCCTTCAACTCCCATCCCCGGGGATCAGGGGGCATTAAAGCTGCATAGGAAGAGGGGGCAGGCAGCTGGCTCAAGGCCTAGCAGCTGTGGCGGCCCCCAAAGGCACATTGTGAAGGAAGGGAGGCTCAGACTGAGGGCCCATTGGGCGCTGGGGGCCCCAGCCGTGGGACCCCCGAGGAAGGCAGCTGGGCCAGCTGCTCGGGGCTGGCCAAGGCACGCAGCAGTCCATTCTCCTGCTCCAGCGCGGCGTTCCGCTCGGCCAGGTCCCGAATCTGCTCCTTCAGCACCTCCACCTCCTCCCGGACCGCAAACATGAGGTGGGACTTCACCAAGTCCTGAGGGTCCAGGGACAGGCAAAGCGTCAGGGGTCCCAGGCCACCCCAACCTCATCCCCTGCCCAGTGCCTTGAGGAGCCAGGTGTGGGAGAGCCTCCTGATCCCAGATGATGGGGGATCACTGGGGAAGAAGTCAAGCAGGGAAGGCGCAGGGGGTGGGGTATCGGGATGGGCAAGGATGCCGGACAGAGGCAAGGTCAGGGCTCAAAGACAGAGACAGGGGCCAGGAGCAGGCTAGGAAGCAAGGTATGTCAAGGGTTCAGGAGGGGGCGAAGGACCCCAGGGAACCCAGCTGGGAGCAGGTCAAGGAGCGGAAGTCAGTATTCCCTAATAATGAGGAGAGCAGGGATGGAGCACTGGGCCGGCCAACGGAGGCAGGGACCTGGGCATCAGCACATGAGCCGGGACCTGCTGGGACCAAGATGGCTTCTCTTACCATGGCTTGTTCGATCTTGTTGTCAATGCCAACCAGGCTTCCGGAGCCACTGGAGAGACACAGGGAGACGAGAGGTAAGGAGGAGGAACAGGTGCCAAGCCAGGTGTCTGGACACCCCAGCCTGCTGCCTTCCAGGTGCTTCTCAGAGCAGGCTCTGGCCTCCTCCACAAGCCTCATTTGCTGCAGCCTCCCACCCACACCCCTGCCTGTACCTGTGACAGTAGAGAATCAGGGAGAGGAGGGTTTTGTCCATCCCCCGGCGGGGTGAGGGCCGCTGCCCGGGCCCCCCCAAGCCCCGGTGGGGCGGGGGTCCAGATGCCCCTCGGATGGGGGATGCTCCCCGAGGGGAACAAGGAGAGGAGACACAGCCCCTCTTCCGGGGAGGCCCCGGAGCCATCCCCACCACTCGGGTCTCATACGAGGACACCAGGGACTTGACTGAGACCCCTGGCTGGGCCATCCCCAAGGGGAAAGGATCCCTGGGCCTCCCCAGAGGGAGAGAGCTGTATCATAAGGACTGCCTGGGGGGCTCAAAGCCCCCCGGGCAGAGCAGAGTCTGGCTGGTGCCAGGCAGGCAGAAAGGAGACAGTGCCTAGGGGGTGCTGGCCTGAAAGCTATATACCACTCCCCAGGGCAAAGCCTGGCTGCTATTGGCTCCTCAGGGACACGGGGACCCCCTCCCGCCGGCTCCATGGTGGGCGGGAATTCCCAGACACGGTCAGTGCCAGTGTCCCCTTCTCACCCTGGCACCAATCCCAGAGCGGAGGGGAGGGGGGCCGGCTGAGGACAGTCAGCTGGGGGGCCGAGTCAGGGGAGTCAAGGGAGGGGCTGCAGGGCCAGAGGCCTGGGGCAGGGAAGGGTGTGAAGGGTGAGAGGCAGCCTGGCCCTGGGAGGCCTCTTCCCACCTCTGACCCCATCCTGCCCCCTCTGGGGGGACACTGGCCTCCCTCAAGGCCTCAGCTGCTCTCAGCCGCGAGGTAAGAAAGGGAGTGAAGGCGATGGGTGGGGTGTGTTTCTGATATGCTTGTGGTCTTCCTTGGATTATGAGCACCTCCCTGAAACACAAAGCCCACATCAGGGATGACCCCTGGGGCCTAGCCAGAGAGTTCCCCTCCTCCCACAGTGAGGGTAAGGAGGAATGGGAAAGTTACCATGGCAACACAAACAGAGCCTGAAAGACGAGTACAACCTATGGACCTGGGACCCGAGTCTGGTGTTTGGGATCTTGGAGGGAGCGAGGGCATAAGGAGAGGTGAGAGGGTGAGGCTGGAGGTGGGACACTGGGAATAGGTGCAGGCGCTCTGAAGAGTCCTGGGAACGGAAGACTGGGAGGGGAGAGCAGGTCTGGCTGCAGTTTATTAAGTGGCCACCAGAGGTCGACTCAGGCCTGGCTCAAGAGTCCCCAGGCCCAGGCTTTGGGTCCCAGAACCTGCACCGTCCTTTGCACCCGGTCCTCTCCTCCAAAGCTCCCTCTCCCCACCACTCAGGCCCCAGGTTCCTGCCTCACCCTGCAGCTCACCACCCACACCTGTCCAGCTTCTGCCTCAGCTGCCTCAGCCCCGGGGCCAGTCCTCCACCTATGCCTCCCAGTACCGCTGGATCACCAGTCCTGACCTCCAACCCCCAGTTTCGCCCCTCTCAGGGAAGGTGGCCCCAACATGCTGCCTCCCTCACCCTTGTGCTCCCTTGTCCAGCCCTCTCTCCTGGTTGTCAGTTCCAACTTGCTTTCCTGTGGGGGGGAATTAGCGCTCAATCCAAGGTGACCCTTGGATGAGGCCCTGCAGCCAGGAAGGGAGCACGAGGGCACTGGGAATTTTCCATTTCCCATCCAAGCTCTGGGTGCAGAAGGCGCTGACAGGTGGAGTAACCAAGAGGGTGACCAGGCCTGAGAGAGCAGGACAGGATGGGGTGGGGGAAGGATACCTGGGACTCCTGGGGTTGGGGGGAGGAATCAAGTTTGAGAGCAGAGGGAGGGCAGCCAGCTGGAGCGTCAAAGCAGTTTTCAAGCTATTTCAAACCGAGACACCTGAGTGGAGACTGGGCCACCACAGAACTCTCCCCCCAGCCACCGGTACACACAGACACACAGAGACCAAAGAGGGGCAGATTCACAGGAGTAGGAACACTGGCCTTGCTTGGCAAAAACTCAGTAAAGATGCCAAGGGAGTTGTTCCTTCTTGCCAGAAATAAAGGAATAATACAACAATAAACATTTGTTGGCTGATAGATCATTATCTCCTGTTTGACTAGCACTGGAGAGTTTTTGAAGGCACTTTCCACTGGCACATTCTAACATTAACACTTCAAGGGACCAGGACTCTGGCAACCCAAGCCCTCCCTTTGAGAACCCCTGCGAGAAGGACTGCCTGGCACTGTGCTGGAATCCCTGAGCAGGGTCAGGAGTGGGAAGCTTGGGGTTGACTGGATGGGATCAGCGTTCACCACAAGCCCCCAAAGCAACTCTGTATGAGTCAGAATAAAATTTTCAAGACTTATCGCCATCTTCTCGAAAACTGTCATGACTTCAAGTGTCAACAGTGACTTTAAATGTGAGTGGCGCCCCCTGGAGTTGTGCAGAGCACGACATGCACACCTGGGGACTCTGGCCCTGCAGGACTCTTAGGTCCTGAGGCAAGGACAGCTGTAGAGGCTGGTCTTCCTTTTTGAAGGTCAGATGAAACAGCCTCAAAATGAGGATCAGATGAAGAAACAGGACATCTGGGAGAGGTGGGGAGGTTCTGATGCTGGGGGACAGGGCCAGCCCTACTCCCTCACCGTGTTTTGATGAGCCCCCAGGAGCCTGGCTGCCTCGTCTACACTCCCTCCTGGATCTGTGTGTGGGCGGGGGGTGGGGGGTGGGGTGGCTCTTTGCCCAGACTGGGAGAGCTGTCCCTGCCTCTGTCCTGGAGAGAAAGGGCATCGCAGAGATGTTTGCTTCCTCCTCTTCTCTTGGGACACAGGCATTCCAGTAGGAGAGGGGAGAGAAAGTGGCTTTGGGGTCCGACCCAGGCTCCAACAGCGGTCCTGCCACTTACTAGCTGGTGACAGTGGGTAAGTTTCTAAAAACCTTCCACCTCTCTGTTTCTTCATCTGGAAAGTGAGGATCATGGGGTTGCTCTTAGAATTATGTGAGATAAGAGGTAGCATCTGACCCCAAGGAAGCACTGGATAAACATACCTTTTCTTTCCTGAGTTCCTGGAATTCATTCCCTGTAATGCCTGGATCCCCCATGCTGGCCATCTACCCACCTATGCAACCATCCCCTCATGCATCCATCCATCCACTTATTCAAGTACCTCCCAACTGCCAGGCCCTGCTGGGGGCATGAATTCACCATGTACCCTCTGTTCTCCCATCCCCAGATTTAGGATTGGTCAGGCATCCCCAACGCCCCATCTGGGATCCAGGCACTTAATACCCCAGCCCACTTTCCCTCTCAAAAGGTAGGTCCCATGCCACTCAGACCCTGTTCTGCCAGCTCCCGGCACACCAGAGAGGTGAGGTGGGGGCTACACGCCCCATTCCAGGGGGCCAAGGAGGTGGCCCAGCCCAAACACGCTGGCCCAGCAGGGTGGAGCACGAGGGGTTGGGCCTGAGCCCCAGAGGCTTGGAGCTCAGCAGAGTAAAGTGGAGGCTGGGAGGCGGACCGGTCAGACTGGGGTGTTTGAGGGGGTGGGACAGAGGGAGGAGGAGAGGGAGGGGACAAGCCGAAAAAATACAGTTCAGGAGGCTTCTAGAGGCAGAACTCTGTAAGAGAAAGCTGGAAGCTGGCCTCTCAAATCAACAGGGGTGGGGGAGGGACAGGGAGCCCTCCGTGCCAGGGAACCTCCCAAGTGGGAGGGGAGCGGGTGGGAAGCGCTGAGAATAGCAGCGATGGGGGCAGATGACTCTCCCGGGCCTGGCCGACCTCACACCTCACACATTCCTTAGAGCAGGGAGCTCAGATGCGGCCCTGCCCAGCCCTGCTCTGTCCCTCATTCTCCAAGTGCCTCCACCAGGCCCCTCGCCCTCCATCCCACCGGCCCCTATACCCCCTTCTCTTTCCTCTCTGGCCCCCCCCAAGGCCTCGGTCCCTGACTGGAGAAAGGGGGGTAGGGGGGTGGGGTCGCCACGTGACTGGAAGGCAGGAAGGAGACTCCGCTGAAATAAGTCCCCCACTTCCCACTAAGCCCCGCCCCCTAGTGCCTTCCAAACAGGAAGTCCCTCCCCCCAGGCTTCAACCGGAAGTCCCACTCCTCCCTCCAAAATAAAAGTGGCGACTCCCTGGTCCCTCTCCTGGGTTCCTATCAGTCCACAGCCAGAAGGGAGCAGTTTGGCCATCTGACTCGCGATTTTGTTCCTCCCCTTTCAGCTTGCTGCCTTTGCTACGTTGAAACCTGGCCCACAAAACAGGAAGTTCTGCCCACCATGCCATGAACGGGACATTCTCCCCTGAAGGGCGAACCCCAGGAGATCCTGCTCTCCTGTGCCTTCCCTGTGACCGACAGCCAGCCTCTCCACGGCTTTGGCTTGGCCTTGGCCTCCGGGGAGTGCTCAGCCCCCATGGTGATCCTAGCACAGAGAACCGAACCTTAGGAACATGCTTTCTTGGTACCAGAGGTCCCAGGATCCTAAAGTAGTCTGCGTGGACTCTGCAGGAGTACCATTCCCCTCGGCAGGGAGAGGGAGAACTGGGAGGAGACCGACTCCCTATTCTGGTCTCCTGAACATTTGCCAGTAAATTCTTAGGGTTGGCCAGATGATCGCTAAATCTGCAAGAGCTCTGGAATTTGACAACAATGACTCCCTTCAAACTCTAAAAAAGTCTACCATTTGACAGTCCTAAGCCAGGGAGTCCCACCCAGCTCTCTCCACAGAGAGGGAGTAGGTCTCAAGTCAGCTTTGCCCAGTGTGTTATGCCCAGGCCAGGCTTCTCAGTTTAAGAGGTCCTCCCCAAGTTCAAGTAGGGGGAAGGACACCTACCAGGCAGTTTCACTCAGCTTTCCCAGGTGCTGGGTGGGGAACCGGAGCCCACCTACCTATCGTCATCACTGTCCAGGTGGCCACTGATGGCCAGCATGGAGCGGGCGAAGCTGAGGCTCTGGGCAGCCGCTGTTCCAAAGGGGTCTGGAGACTTGTGAACCAGACTGGCATCGGGGAAGAAGTAGAGGGCTGGGGAGCTGGGGCGAGAGTCGAGTGGGGGCACCTGGAGACAGACAGGTGGGAACTGTCACATTGAGTGAAAGGATCCAGCCACCTTACAACTTGCCTACTAGTCTTCCTCCCTCCCCAGCTCTCCCCACACACCCCGTCTTCTGAAGACAAGGGACCCAGGCGTCCTGCCCCCGCAGCGCCTCTTTCCCCCGGCTCTGCGGAGGGAGGTACTAGAGACAAGGGAAACAGCACCCATCCTGAGGACTGGGTGAGTGGCTTCCAAAAAGTGGCTCATGGGGTATCGGAGAGGGGCTCTGGTCTGCACTCCAGTATCCTTCCACCACCTGAACTAGGACCCCTAGTCAGAGGCCAGTCAGAGACTGTGCCTTCTGTTACCTGACTTCTTAAGGCGACTCAAATGTCACTTCCTCAGAGAGGTATTTCTCCATCCTGTGACTCGTGAATTCCACTGAACTGTTCTACTTTTTTTTAATAGTCCCTAAAATTATCTGAAATTAAAGTATTTTTGCCTCCCTGCTGCTGAGGTAAGCTCCAGAGGGCAGAACTTGTAGTTTGTTCAATAGCCATCTGTAGAATGAATGAATCCTCAGAAACTGGTCCTCCACCTCCTCCCCCCTCCCCCCCGTCTCTACCCATTCTAGCCTCTCCTCTCAAACTTCTAGGGACTCAGGTGAAGTTCTGCTCCTGAGCTTGGCTCTTGGGGGTTGGGGACCGGGGAGCGGTTACGGAGATGGAGAGAGGCGGAGCCTGGGCGTGGACCCACACAGCCCAACAGGCGCTGGGGGTGGCTGCAAAAGGGCGGGGGCCACAGGAACAAGACGCCTCTGTGAGGCCCCAGGAGGCCCCAGCTTCTCGGAAAAAGCCAAGAACAGAGAGTCCAGGGTGGTTGGCGGGACAGAACAGAGGAAGGGGGCCCAGGTGGTGCCCCCGGCCCTCCTCCAGGCCCCTGTTAGAGGCAACCCGGGGAGAAGAGGCATGGGGGAGTGTAGGAGGAAGACAAACTTTGGGGCAGGGAAACAGCAGCACAGAGGCAGGGGCACAGTAAGGAATCAGGACGTGGGGGAAGGAAAGGGAACTGGGGGCACAGAGGGGAGAGGGGCAGGGTCTGTGGGCCCAAGGGAAGCTCAGGCAGGGCTTAAGGATAGAGAGAGCTGAGGCTGGGGGCAAAGGGAGCTTGCTTTGGAAGAGTGTGTGGACAGGGACCAGTAAAGGAAACGCATCTTCTCCCCTGGGGTAGGAACTGAATGAAAGAACTCAAGAAAAGTGGGGGGTGGCATGAGAGACGTGAGTTTGAGGACAGGAGGGGCTGGGGGGAGCCGGTCCTGACCGGTCCTGACAAGGCCCAGACACACAGTCTCAGGTTATTTTTATACTGTGGTTTGTGCCCAAGGCCAGGAAGGGGAAAAGTTCTCATCCTCACACTACCTGCATTTCCTCCTGCATCCAACGTGTTATTTTCTCCTTCAGGACAGACACATCCAACATCCCTTGCTGCCCACCCCCCACCCCAAGGACCCAGGCATCCTGCCCCCGAGCCCGGACTTGTTCCTCTTTTGGAGGCAGGAAGCAGAATGAGCAAAGGATTTAACTCTTTCTCGGCTGCTCCCCACCTCTCTCCCAATGCATGGTGGCCACCCCCAGTGATTGATCCTAGAGAGACCCAGACGCAGGGAACTGAGACTGACAACTGGGGGTAGAAAGGACGAACCAGCCAACGTCCCGTCCTTGTAATGGGTTCCCTCACCCCACCCAATTCTTCAATGTCTTGGAGAAGTTTGTCTTGGGACAAAGCTGGAGGTGGGGCTGGGAGGGTGGTGAGTGGAAAGAAGACCCCCACACACACCCAACTGGAGATGGGACTGCAAAGGAGAGATTTACAGTGGAATACCTACTTTTTGCCCTTCCCTCCCAACCCCAGCAGGCCCAACTACCCCAGCCCTGCCTGGGGCCTCCACCCTCAGTGCGTGAAGAAGCGAGACCAAGACAGAAGGTGAAGGCCAAAGTGAGGAGGTCACATCTCCATGATGGAGAGACAGGACTGGGCTACCTGGAGATGGAGACTCGGGCCAAAGGCAACAAATGAAAGACCAAAGAGAAAGAAAGTGCAGAACGTGGGGAAGAGGGAGCCTAAGAGAGAAAACAAGGGCCATGTGAGGAGCAGGAATGGACTTCCAAGTGAGAGGGCAGGAAGAAAAAAGACGGGGTTGCCTGATGTGATGGACAGGTGACAATGGAGCGGGGAGAGGTCAGTATGGAAGTGGAGGCCAAGGTCGAAATGGGCAAGCACCACCCCTCAGGTGTCTCCCCCAACCCTGAACCCAGCTCTTACCTGCCCCATCTCCTCTGGAGCAACCAACTCCATCCTCAGCCGCAGAGCTCCATCCTTCGCACGCGAAAGTGGAGGGGTCCCTGCTGTTGAGCCCCCTGCCTCCACTTCTACCCTCAAAGAGGGCAGGGGCGTGGCAGCCCGGGAAGTGCCCGCGCTATCCCCCCTCCCGGCCTCTGGGGGGCGCTGCTGGGGCGGGGAGGCTGACAGGGGGGTTGTCTCCAACTTGGCCTTGCCGGGCACTGCCAGCTGGCCCAGCCCCCCGGTGAAGGAGCGGGCCTGAGGTCCAGGGGAGGTGGGGGGTGGGCGGAGCCAGGAGGTGGGGCCCTGAGACAGGCCTGGCTGTGGGGTAGGGGTGGCCAGGCCTAAGCTGGCCAGCTCCAACCTGGAATCCAAAGACCTGCCCCCGTTGCCCCCTGAGGCCCCTCGAATCCCTTCCAGGAGCCGGCCAAAGCTAGGGGGCTCCAGGTCTCTCTCGTAAACATCCACACATGTCCAACGGCCTCGGCGATAAGGCTCTCCCAGGCCTTGGGGCAGCTTCACCACCCGGAAACGGGAGGCGGGGGCCCCAGGCGGTGGGGAGCCATTCCGGGGGGTACCCTTGCCCCCTGGCTCGGGGTTGGGCTCCTCACTGGGCAGGCGGGGCGGGGGCCCAGTGGGGACCGGCAGGGCAGGGGTATCTGGACCCCCTGGGCTCCCCGGACCCTCGTAGTCCGTGGTGACGCTGGTGATTTGGAAACTACTCTTCTTCTTACCCCCACTCATGGTCCCTGGGGCTCAGGACTGGGCCAAGGTGGGCAGGGGGGCGGTGGTGGCTCTTCGAGGAGCTCAGGCACCCCTGGAACAGGGGGGCCACATGGTGGGGACACCAGGGCCCCTGGGGATGTCTGGGTCCGACATGGCAGGAGGGCCTTACGGGAACTGTGGGTGCCTGGTTAGTGAAGGGAGAACAGGGTAGGGGAGGCGGCGGGAGCTGGGGGGGCAGGGGCAGGTTTTTCCTGCTGCTGTCGCTGTCACCGCCGAACTCCAGAGCTGAGTTTGCAAACTGGAGAGAGAGAGAGGGAGAGAGACAGAGAGAGAATGTGTGAGAAAGCAGTGGGCAGGCCACCTCCGGGGCTTCCTCTCTGGGGAGCGGAATGGGGGGAGGAAGGGGAAACCGCCAGAGACAAAGAGACAGAAATGACAGAGACCAGAGCAGAGGGGACAGATCCGGGCGGGCGCAGAGAGCAGGAAGGGGCGGCCCAGACCCAAAGTTGGGCATTTCTCGCTGGGATTCAAACTCACGGGACCCAAGTCGTCCCAAGAGCAAGGGCTCCAAGGCCTGGGTGAACAGGAGTGAAGCCGCTCCTCAGCCCGGCCAGGCCAACGGGAGGCCTGTGCTGGGCCACCGAGGTCCCCCGCACCCCAGCTCCCCCATCCCTGAGGCAGGCCCTGCCCCGCCGCCCCGCCGCCCCGCCGCCCCGCCCAACCCAGAGCCCTACCTCTCGGCCGCGGCCACCGAGCTGGGCCGGGGGTCCCGGCCGCCTAAGATGTTGGGTTGTCCCTTCCCCGGCGCCTCCTGGCCCCAGCAGCTCGGGGGCGCAGGCGGCAGTCAGAGGCTGGACGGTCCTCTTCGGGGGCCGCACCTCGCCCCGCAAGGCATCTCCGCGGAAAGTTTGCTGTCCAGAAAAGAAGGAACCCCCGCCTCCTTGGCGGAGCTCAGGCGCGGCCTCCGAAGCCCCAAGGGTCTGCGGACTGATGCGGGAGGGGGCGGCTTAGCCCCCAATCCTGCAGGTGGAGCCGCCTCGGTGGTCGTCGCGGCGAGTGGCTCTCCCAAGTCTCCTCCCGCGTGGCACCGCTGGGTCTCTCTCCGCTCCTCTCGGTCTTTCTCTTTCGGGGCTGTTGACAACCCCCACGCCAGGAAGTCCTGCCTCCTCGGGCCTGCTGACTGCTCCTCTCCTCCTCCTCCTCCTCTTTCCCCTCTTCCTCCCCTTCCTCCGCCCTTTCTCGCTCCTGGGGCTCCCAGCCAGCTGGCCCGGGACCAGGTCTGCCCCGGCCACTGCTGGTGCAGTTGCCGCTGCCGCTGCTGTTCCAGGGGCCCGGGACAGGCTGCCTTAACCCCACACCTGCTGGGCCCCAGCCCAGCTCTTCCTCGGAGGGAGGGGCCGCGGAGGGCGGAGAGAAAGGGGAGGAGTTTGCGGGGAGGCCCGGGATTCCCTTACTTGTAGGAACTTGCTGCCATTGGCCTACAGACGCACGGAAGAGTAGGGAGGAACTTACCAGGATCCCGCTGGGTGCCTGCCACTCCATAAGCGCCCAGTAAATTGTTCTGGTGCTGCTGCAGCTGTTATTGTCATATCGTCGTCGCTGGTTTTCACAGCAACCGTACGAGGAAGATACTGTTTTTCTCCCCGGTCCTTATTTTTTCAAATGGATCCTTATGACAATTTTCAAACATGCCCCAAACTAGAGAGAATGGTAAAATGAACCCCTAGGGACCCAGCATGGGGTTTCAACAATTGTCAACTCACAATTGAAACTCAGTCTTGTTTCATCTATACCCCCAATATCTTTTGTTGTAGTGTGCTGGAGTATTTGAATCAAACCCCAAACATCGTACTATTCCTCTTGTTAGATGTGGAAATTGAGACCCAGGACGTTCAGAAAGGCTATCAGTGGTAGAGCAGGGACATTTCTCACACTCAGGTGTGTCCTTGTCTGGCTCCCTAGATCGGGATAGAGAAATGACAGAGACGCACTCAGGAAGGTGCTGACTTGCATTTTCTCTCCAACTGCGGGTCACACACAGGCACACGTACAGATGTGCCCGCCGGAGGAGGAACCTGGCTGGCCACAAGCCTGGACCCTTCCCCACACACCCACCTCTCACCCTTCCCACCTCTCCATCCCATCCCCTGCTCACTGTGGATAATCCACACACACTCAAAGGGCCTACTATGTGCTTGGCATGAAAGAATAAACCTCCAACTGCCATTTTCTCTTTTTTGCGCCCCCCAACATTCTGAAAAGAATTATTTTAGCAAAAGCAGCGTCTAACGACCGCATCTGCCTTCACTCCCAGGTTCAGAAGGAAATGGATTCTAATTAATTTGGGTCATATGGAACTCTTTTTAAGCATATTAAAATTCTTCATATTTGTCCACTCTACGAAATTATCTCATGGATTCTCAAAACAGCCCTGGGCAGAAATGGGGTGGGTTTTGAGCTCCAGCGTCTCTGCTAAGGAAACTGAGGCTTGGGTTACTTGCCCAAGGCCTCAGAGCAAGCATTTGATGGCATTGAGACTAGCTCTGGGCTGTCTGACACATCCTTCCTTCCTCAGCTTTAGCTCATGGAAATTTTTAACCACCCTTTACGATTAGACAAAAACAAAATAATGCAAACCCCCTTTCCCCCAGTTTATCTTTATCTCTTTGTTAAAATACACCTGCACTCCTGTCTCTCTCCCTTCAAATGGTAACAATGACTACCTTAGCCAGATCCTGAGGCCTCCCAAGTGGTGAGGTGCAGGAAGCAGCCTCCCACACAACGGCCCCACCCCCACCCCCAGACCCTCTCCCCTCTGGCAATATTCAGAACACAGCCCCGCTGCTGCGCCCCCAGATCCTCCTTCCCTCGGCGATAGCTCGCTACAAACTATTCAAACTTATCTTTGCATCCTCCTCTTCCCACCAACTCAGACAATCAACATCAACTTGGACTCCTCCGTGTCTACAGTCCCAGGGACATTGTTGGTCTCTGTGGAAATGTTTGTTGAATGAATAAATAAAAGTTTATTCACACTAAGGTGTAAATGTGAAAGGACAGTTATGTATTTTAATGTGTTAACTCTCCCAGGGGCATTTATAATAGCCTTTTAATATATGGGGCCATTTACAACTTATTCTTTATGTTCATTATTTTGCGGAGTCAAAGGTTACTGGGAGAATGACTTGGGCCGCGGGGGCGGACGGGCAAAAGATTTTGAGCCCCGGCGGTGAAACAGGTCTGGACCCCTGGGAACCTGCAAGGATTGGCGACGAGCACCAAGAGAGCCAGCTCCAGTGCCCTCCCTGTACCTGGGGGGCGGCTGGAAGACGGGGCGCGGCCCAGGGAGCTCGTCCCCTGCTGGACAAAGACGCGGATGGTCCAGCTCCCGACTCTCAGAGCCCCTCAGCCCGGAAACCGGCCCCCCCTGCCGGCCTCGCCGCCTCACTGCACCCCGGGCCCCGCAGCCGCAACCTCGCCCGGGCCGGACGTGGTGTGCGCACCCGGGGAGCGCCGGCTGCACGGGGTACGCGCGTGGGTGCAGGCCCCGGGTCGCCGCTGGGGGGCGCCGCTGCGCGCTGCGCCCAGCTTCGCTCCGCCGGAGCCTTGGACACCAAACCCAGCACGGCCCTGCCGGGCAGGGGCGAGGGGCTGCAAGGAGCGGACGCCCCAAAGCGGGGGCGGGCTGGCGCCGGGTCCCCTGAACCCCACGACGTTTCTCCGAGTCCCCCCACCGGCTCCGCTGGCCCGGTGCCCCCCACACCAGGCTAGCGGCGCAGCGCAGCACAGCCACTCCCGCTCCGTCCTTGGAGGGTGTGGAAGGGTGGGTTTGGGGCCGGGGGCGGGTCTGGGGGCGGACCCGGAGGCGGGGCTGTCTCTGCGGCAGGGCCCTGTTCGGCTCCCCCCCAAGTCTCTCTCTGTCTCTCCTCCTCCCTCCTCCTGCTCCGGGCGGAGCCCGGCATGGGGGGGCCGGCGCCCGGCAGGCCAGGTACGGTGATGTAGAAACTGGGGATGCTGGGTGCGGGGAGGTGGGATGGGGGGACAAGGGGTAGGGAGGATTGGCGGGGCGAGAGACGGAGAAACCCAGGGTAGCAGGACAAGGGGAAGGGGAGGGGTGCCCGGGAACCTGGGGCCTTTGGATGGAGAGGGGGATGAAGCCGGCCAGGTCTGGAACAAACAGGGAAGGGAGAGGACGGCAGTGAGGAGGGGCGCCTAGAAGGAGAGGTGAGGCAGAAAGCGCAAAGGAGAGTGTGTTTGGGGGAAGGGAAACCAGGGCAGGTATGGAGGCCGCAGCTCAGAAGGTAGCTATGAGGCCAGTCTGGAGACCCCCGGGTGGGATGGAGGGGCGGGGACTGCGAGAGGGAAGCCGGGAGCCTCCCAGATCCCGGAGGAGGAAGGTGATTTGGGCCCTCAGCGAGGGAGGCGGAGACCATCGCTGAGGGGCCAGGGTGCAGGAATAGGGGTGGACGGAAGCCCGGGCCCAGGCGAAGGACTGGTGAGGGGGTCGGCAGGGAATGGAGAGACATGGATGGGTGGTCTTGTAGCTGCCCAACTCAGAATGCCCCCACCCTTTCTCCAGTATCCCCGCCCTGCCCTCATGACACCCCCCAGCCTCAGGCCCCAAGAGGGGGTGAGGAGTCTGACTGTCTCCCCCTTCCCCAGCGGGGTGCAGTGTAGGCAAGTAGGCCCCGGCATAACTCCTTGTCTATAGGTACGTCCAGTCGGTGCAGCCGATTTGTGTGTGTCTGGAGGTCTGTGTGTGCTGTGGGTGTGTCGGCGTGTTTATGTCTGTGTGTCTGGCTGTTCCTAGGTTGTGTTTACCTATGCCAATCAGTGTGTCTGGTCCTCTGTTGGTAGATATGGGTCTGTGGCCCGGTGGTTTGTGGGTCTGAATGTGTGTTTGTGTGGCTGCAGGGTTGCTGTAGGTTGGTGGGGGCTGTCTGTGTGGTGGTCAGGATGTATTTACAGGATGGGATTCTCAGTCTGATCTCTCCAGAGTGTGTATCTGTGGCTCTGAACACCTTTGTCAGGGTGTGTGACTCTGGATACATGTCCGTCTGTGTCTATACGTGTGTGGGTCCTGGAGGCGGTGTTGGGTTTTCTGTGCCTCCATCTGTTTTCCTCTCTATGAGGACCCAAGTCACATCTCTGCTCCTTTCTCTCTCTTTCTCATTCATTCCTGGCCCCGACCACCCCACATCTTTCTTTTTTTTCCTTTCCATTCCCCCCTACCAAGTGGATCCGGGACCCAGGGAGGGTCGCCCCCCGGGCCTGGTGGCGCTGAGCAGGAATCCCCAGCACCTGCCTCCTGCCCCACGACATGAACCTCCTCTACCGAAAAACCAAGCTGGAGTGGAGGCAGCACAAGGAAGAGGAGGCCAAGAGGAGGTAAGGCCGCATCCCAGATTGCCCCCTCGCCTGTCCCACCTCTGTTTCCCTCGTGGTGGGGCCACATCCCTCTGCCCTTCCTGACTCCAACAGCCTGGTCATCAGTCTGATCTCAGAGCCCGTGCTCAGTACAGAACTGCTGGAATTGCACACGCCCTGTCCCTGCCCGGCTCCTGGCTCCTGGCTCCAGCCCCTGCCCTGGCCTCTCAGGGGGCTTCCAGCCCAGGGACACCCTGTTGGCTCTTCCCCATCCCCAGAGGCCCAAGACACTCCTTCCTGACTCACCTCTGGCCTGTGATGTCCTCCTCTCTGTCAGTGTGGGCCTGGCTCCTGGTTCCCCTGTCACCTGACCTTGGAAGGGGCAGGCCCTGCTGCCCTCATGGTCCAGGGATGGGTCATTTGAGGGGTGCCAGAGACGATCCATTTGGCCCCCTCCCAGTGACGGGGCTGTGTGTGTGTGTGTGTGTGTGTGTGTGTGTGTGTGTGTGTGGTGGGGGACAGGCAGGCTGGCCCTGCAGAGGAGCCAGGACTGGGAGCCAACCCCCCCCCCCAACACACACGGCTCGCCCCCTCTCCTTGCCCTCCCGGGGACCTGGCACCTGGCCTCTTCCGTCTTGCTCCCTTCTCTTCTTCATTCCCATTGACGGCACAGCAGCTCGGAGCCTGAGTCAGAGCCACCTCCCTGCTCCCTTCTCCCTCCTCAAAGCTGTGAAGTTTAATTCTTGTTGTTAATTAGATTAATCAGAGCTATCACTGCACTGATCTCTCCCTAATGAAGGGTTAGTAGACAGGGCCTTAATGAGAGCCCATCCCACCACAGCTCTCCCCTCTTCCCTGCCGGCCGCGCCCCCCCTTCACTCACACAGAAGCTCAGAGACAGTGAAAGGGAATGGGGGGTGAGCTTGGGAGGGTGACAGAGAGAGGACAGCGCCGAGGGAGAGGGAGAGGGAGAGGGAGAGAGAGGGAAAGAAAGAAAGAGAGAGAGGCAGGGAGGAAGAAGGATCAGCCGGGGGAGGCTCCTCTGAGGATGCGGCGGTACAGCCCGGGTCCAGGAAAGGAGGCGGTGTGGGAGTGGAGGCTGCAGCAGCCAGACACGAAGGGAGGCCAGAGGCCAGGTGTGGGCCAGCGTGAGAGTGAGAAGGAGCAGAGCCAGGGTGGCAGGAGCATGTGCCAGGCGGGGCTGCGCTGCCTGGGTTTGCATCTCTATGTACGAAGTTGTCCACACCTGTGTGTGCACCAGAGATGCCCAGGCTGGGGTCGGCCAGCTCCAGGAATGCTCCCTTGCACACAGGCTCACCCCTTCTCTCATCCCTGCCCTCCATATCCTTGCCTTTTTCAAAGCCTAGAAGTTCAGTCTGAAGCTTCTACCTTAGTGCTTTGGACCCTCAGGCTCCCCCCATCTCCACCCCGGCCCCCCTCCTCCTACCTGGGAGGCCACAGAGTTGCAAACCCCTCTTGGGGTATGGGAGCGGGGGGCCCAGGCCTGAGGCCCGACCTCTGCTCCATCTGGGCCTTCTCTCCCCAGCTCCAGTAAGGAGGGGGCTCCCGCAGGCTCCGCGGGGCCCGGGGCCGGCCCAGGGCCGGGGGTCCGCGTGCGGGACGTTGCCTCGCTGCGCCGCTCGCTCAGGATGGGCTTCATGACGATGCCCGCCTCCCAAGAGCACACCCCCCACCCCTGCCGCAGCGCCATGGCCCCACGCTCCCTCTCCTGCCACTCGGTGGGCAGCATGGACAGCGTGGGGGGCGGGCCTGGGGGGGGCGGGGGGGGCCTCACAGAGGACGGCAGCACCCGAAGACCCCCGGCCAAGCCCCGGAGACACCCCAGCACCAAGCTCAGCATGGCAGGGCCGGGGGCAGAGACTCCCCCCAGCAAGAAAGCAGGTGAGACACCAGCACCCCTGCCCAGTAGGAGCCGGGAGCTGGGAGGATCCATTCCAGGCCAGGGGAGGCCTGCCGGGAGGGTTCATTCAGGGAAGAACCAAGGAAGTGGAAGGTTCCATTCTCAGAAGGAGTGGGGGTGTTCCTTTTTGGAAGGGCCTGAGATGAACCATTCAAGGACAGGGGAAGCTCCTTGAAAAGTTCATTCTTGGGAAAGGGGTGGCCTTGGAGGGCCTTGAGGGTCGGGGAGAATTGAGGGTGGGAGCTGCAGATTCTGGGGCGTTCATTAGAAGGACGGGAGGCAGACCGGTAGGAAAAGAACCTACTGGGGCTGTAAGTTGAGGGACGTGGGGAAAATGAAGAGGCAGAAATGTCCTTGCCGGTGAGTCAAGAGGTCACAGTGGGTCTCCCCATTTCCTTCCCCGACTTAGAGCCCGGTTTCTTTTTCTCTTTCCCACTCCCGCCCAGGCTCACAGAAGCCAACCCCGGAGGGCCGCGAGTCCAGCCGGAAGGTTCCTCCACAGAAGCCCAGGCGAAGTCCCAACACCCAGCTCTCTGTCTCCTTTGATGAGTCCTGTCCCCCAGCCGCCTCTCCTCGAGGGGGGAACCCGCCCCTTCAGCGCCTCAGTAGGGGGTCCTGTGTAGCTGGGGACCCTGAGGTGGGTGCCCAGGAAGAAGAGCCGGTGTACATCGAGATGGTGGGGGATGTCTTCAGGGGAGGAGGGCGGAGTGGAGGGGGACTGACTGGGCCCCCTCTTGGGGGTGGGGTGGGGCCGACCCCAACGGCTGGCGCTGACTCGGACTCAGAAGAGAGCGAGGCCATATACGAGGAGATGAAGTACCCGCTGCCCGAGGAGGCCGGTGAAGGCCGCGCCAATGGGGCCCCTCCGTTGACGGCAAGCTCCACACCGCACCAGCCTCACGCCCTTCAGCTCCACACCCAGCGCCGTCCAGCTTCAGCCCTCCCGAGCCGGAGGGAGGGGACGCCCACCAAGACCACTCCTTGTGAAATCCCGCCGCCCTTCCCCAACCTCCTCCAGCACCGTCCTCCACTCCTGGCCTTCCCCCAGGCCAAGCCTGCTTCCCGAGCCCCTGGCGATGGGGTCTCGAGGCTACCGGTCCTCTGCCACTCCAAGGAGCCAGCCGGCTCCACCCCAGCTCCCCAAGTGCCTGCCCGGGAGCGGGAGACGCCTCCCCCACCGCCTCCGCCTCCCGCTGCCAACCTGCTGCTGCTGGGACCCTCGGGCCGAGCCCGGAGCCACTCGACACCGTTGCCGCCCCAGGGCTCTGGCCAGCCCCGGGGGGAGAGGGAGCTCCCCAATTCCCACAGCATGATCTGCCCCAAGGCGGCAGGGGTGCTGGCAGCCCCTCCTGCCCCGGCTGCCTTGCTCCCCGGCCCCCCCAAGGACAAGGCCGTGTCTTACACCATGGTGTACTCAGCAGTCAAGGTGACCACGCACTCCGTCCTGCCCACCGGTCCGACCCTGGGTGCTGGGGAGCCAAAGACGGAGAAGGAGATCTCAGTCCTCCACGGGATGCTGTGCACCCGCTCGAGGCCCCCCGTGCCTGGGAAGTCCAGCCCCCATGGCGGGGCTATGGGCGCAGCAGCTGGGGTGATCCACCACCGCGCCTGCCTGGCCTCCCCACACAGCCTTCCGGACCCAACTGCAGGCCCCCTGACCCCGCTCTGGACCTACCCAGCTGCGGCAGCTGGGCTCAAGAGACCCCCTGCCTATGAGAGCCTCAAGGCTGGGGGGGTGCTGAATAAGGGCTGTGGAATGGGGGCTCCATCCCCCGTGGTCAAGATCCAGCTGCAGGAGCAAGGGACCGACGGGGGGGCCTTTGCCAGCCTCTCCTGTGCCCACGTCATCGCCAGCGCGGGGACACCAGAGGAGGAAGAAGAGGAGATGGGCGCCTCGACGTTTGGGGCAGGCTGGGCTCTGCAGAGGAAGGTCCTGTATGGCGGGAGGAAGGCGAAAGAGCTGGACAGTGAGTGAGGAGGGGTTGACGGGGAGGGGGACCGGGGATGTCCGTGATGATTTGGGGGAGGTGTTGAAGGGCATATTTGGAAGCCACAGCCCATTGTCCTGAACTGGGAACTTTTCTGGGAGACCAGAGGGATGGGGGTACGCAGCAGACTGAAGGGATCAGGGTCCCCGTGTGGGCTCTGGAGGGGCAGGAAGACCTGGGATGGGGACGGGGTAGAATCTGGTCTCCTCCTGCCCTGTCCCGCTCTACTCCCTGCCCCTCCCTTCGCTGGGCTGCAGGGTTGTGTGTTTGTGAGTGTGCGCACACTAGGAGCTAAACACAGCTGCCTCCCAGCCGTTACCATGGCAACCCATCCAGACAGGAGGGAGAGGAGAGGGAGGCCCCTACCGTTGCTTGGCAACGCAATGCTCTGCCAGGCTTACTCTGGGAGATGAGCTTAGTTCACATGCAGCCCTTCCCCCAATGCCCCCCTTCTCACTTCCCGGCTTTGGGAATTCTCCCCCTCCTAGGGAACAGCGCCCCTGGTCTCTGTTTCAGATGGTGTTTATTCTGGCACTGTCTGGGGCTGGTGGGGGGGGGGGGGCTCTGAAGTTAAACTGGGGTAGGGGAGACCCCTCTGAAAAGGGAAAAGGGTTTGGCAGCAGTAAATATCTATGATTCTCAGCCCAGGGGTGGTGCCAGGACTGGCGTCCCTCCTTCTGTGTATGTTCTGTGTGAAGCAGGGCCCCTCCCTTCCCAGCTGTGACCCGCAACGGGGCAAGTTACTTCTCCTGGTCCACCCAGGCCGCGGTGTGTGTAGCTGGGGGGACAGCAAGACCCTTCCCATTGTACAGTCTCAGAGCTCTCCTTGTCACCCAGCAGAGGTCGAGGACAGTGTCCAGGCCTGGAATGGCAGTGCCGAGGGTCCAGGCAAGGTGGAGCGTGAGGACAGAGGCTCTATGGCATCAGGGATCCCAGTGAGGGGCCAGGGAGCAGAGGGCCTGCTGGCCAGGATCCACCACGGAGGGGACCGAGGAGGAAGCCGCCCCGCGCTGCCCATACCCTGCCAGACCTTCCCCGCCTGCCACCGCAACGGAGGTGACACGCTCTGCCCTCGTACACCAGCACACAGATGGGCGGGCTGCGGGGAATCTCCCAGGGTCCTCATCCTGGGCCCTACATTCTAATACGACGTCTCCAAGCCCTTTCCTCCTCTAATGAGGCTGCGGGGCGGCCTGGCAGGGGCTGTCCTCAGGGAACTGGGGGAGGGGAACGTGGAGGCCCCTTCCCTTCTCACCCCTCCATCTTCTGCCTCAGACTTCACGGGAGGCTACCGCCTGGGGCGCTCCGCCTCCACCTCAGGAGTCCGGCAGGCCGCGCTCCACACCCCTCGGCCCTGCAGCCAGCCCAGGGATGCCCCGAGCCAGGTGAGGAGGGAGACGGGGTTGGGCATTTTATTTGTGAAGGAACAGGTAGGTGAGAAGGCCCGGGTGAGGGAAGAAAGGCAAGACTTCAGGCTGGGGCCTGCCACAGACTAACAGGGAAGGCTGGAGAGCGAGGGGGTGGGGGAGATCCTGGGTAGCCAGCCAGGGCCGCCACTGGCCGACGTGCGCCTTTGTGCGTTGCGTTTAGAAAGAGACATCCCCTCTGGGTGGAAAAATGCATCCTGCTGGGAAGACGGCTTTGAAAAGGCGCCCCTTCTTGGGGTGAGACACGCCCCGCCTGGCACCAGGGCGCAGGGAGAGAGGACGGAGGCCTTGGGGGCAAGAGAGGACTTGTTTCTGGGCGACGCATTGGCCTCGGCGCTCGGCGGTGGGGACAGGGTCGGGTGACTCTGAGGTCCTTGACCCCCTTATTCCTCCCTCCCCCCCATCCCCGTCGGGGCCGGCGGCGGGAGGAAGGGGCACAGACCCAGCCTGCGCTCCCGCTGCCGCTGCCGCTGCCCCTGCCCCTGCCGCCCCAGGCCGCCCGCGAGCGCGACGGCAAGCTGCTGGAGGTGATCGAGCGCAAGCGCTGCGTGTGCAAGGAGATCAAGGCGCGCCACCGGCCCGACCGCGGCCTCTGCAAGCAGGAGAGCATGCCCATCCTCCCCAGCTGGCGGCGCGGGCCTGAGCCCCGCAAGTCCGGCACCCCGCCCTGCCGCCGGCAGCACACAGTCCTCTGGGACACCGCCATCTGAGGAGGCCGGGGCGCCGGAACCGGGGAGCGGGGCGGGGTAGACCGGCCTCGAAAGAGGGACGCTTGAAGGACCAGGTGAGAGAGAGCCGGGGAGAACCCCTGCCCTCCACCCTAGCCCCCGAGACGGGGAATCGGCCGGGCCCATCGGGTTGGGGGCGCCAAGCAGCACCCCCAGAAACTTGGGGGAGGGTTGGCTTGAGGTTGGGAGTGAGGCCCTCCGCCGCCCTTCCCACTGAGCCAAGCAGACCCCTCCTCTTGAGAGGGCGAAGGCCAAGGCCAGGTCAGCATGGGGGAGGAGGGAAGGGTCAGGGAGGAAGAAGGGGGGGCGGGTCACCGAGGGACAGGGACCCGAGAGTGAGAGGTAGAGGAGCTCTTTTAGGGAGTGGGGGAGGTGCTGTTTATTTTATTTATTTTGGGCTGGGGGGCAATTCTTGGCCCTTCTGACCTACTCCTGAACAGGGAGTGGGGAATCGCAGGCAAGTAAAGGGAACCAAGCTAGCACTCTCCCCAGCGCCTAAAGGCCCTGCCATCCACGCCCCGCCAACGCTAGGGACAGGTCTGGAGTCGGGAGTGGAGCAGGAGAAGGGAGGGGCTTCGGGGAGCCCGGGGGCCAGAGGGCTCATTTACAGTATTTACAAGTCGCCAGTATTTGGTAGTGAGCTTGGCCTGCTCTGAAGCAGGCATCTTACTTAGCTCCGGGGTGAGGGGCTGGCACCTGGGATGGGGGGGATGATGGGGAAGGAGGGAAATTTTCGCGGGTGGGGGGCGGGCAGGGTATTTATTTAAATTAAAAAGCAAAAAAACAAAAAACCCAGAAGAGATGTCAGGAACTTTTTTAAAATTCCTTTCTTTTCAGAATAATATATTAAAAGACTGACGATCCTAGAACTGGCTTCTTATGTTTCAGTGCGCTCCGCCTTTCATATACCTGTCCCGTTTTCACTCTTGCCCCTGGTTGGTGGGAGCCGGAGGTTGTGCAGGGCGGGTTACTATGGCACGTGAGAGGGAGAGGTGGAGCTGGAGGAAAGTCTTTGGGAACGCCACCGTGCAGTGACTCAGCAAACCCTAATTGAGCATCTGATGTGTGCGTGGCCGTGCGCCGATGCAGAAGGAACGTTCCGACTGAAGCCTGTCCTCAAGCAGCTTGTAGTCTATTCAGGGAGGTGAGATACCTGAGCCGACACCAGGCAGTGCTCCAGGAGTAGGAGAGGGAGAGAGCTGGACTCCTCCGACAAGGCACAGTGAGCCTAAAAGTACAGGTAAGGTTTGGATGAGCAGGGGGAAGGTCCCGAGCTCGTGTCATGATTATCTGCCGTGGTGGGATGGGCACAGCAACTGTGTTTAAATAATGCTGAGGGCAGTGAGTCAACCTTGATGAAGCTGGTGCAGAAGGAGGGGCCTCAAAGCAAGAGGCTGGTCCTCAAGAAGGAATCCAGGGAGGAGGATAAAAAGAGTGTCTGGGAGAATGGAGGGCAAAGGGACAGTTTGCAAGATGCAACTGAAAGAAAACATCCTCTGATGGGGATGAAGGAGCCGAAGGGGGTATCCATGAAGCCCAAGTTTGGCGCTCAGGTGACTGAGGAAATGATCAGCCTGACATAGCATGGAAAGTGGGGTTGAGAGGGGCTATGAGGGAAGAATGTTGACTCTGAAGCAATGGTGAATATTCAGGTTTGTTACCAGCTAGACCAGAGATTCAAAAATGCAATGGATGATACCAGAGATGTCTTTTAGTGGTAGGAAGAACATTTTTTAAAAGCTTTAATAGTTTTGTATTTATATTCATGCATATTAGAGAAATTATAATCAGCACATCAGAATACTACTTGTTATTTCACGGCAATTATTGCACAAGATAAGGCTAAATTTATTTTTAATGAATTGGTTTAAAGAAAAACAGTAAGCAAATAACAGTACAGGTGGAATACAGAATATGAAAAATTATGACAGTGGTGTGAGAATTTTTGAAATTTAGGAAATACCAAGTCAGAGATAAGACGATGATGGTTTGGGAGAGCCGACAAGACTGTGGATGTTAGGAGTCATCAATATAAAAGATGGTACTCAAGGCCAAGACTGAGCTCCATAGAGAGGGTGTGGACGGAGATAAGAGTTAAGAACAAGGAATAGCTTTTAAATTATTTATGTTTTTTTTAATTTCACTATATATATATAGTGAAATGATAACCCTGATAAGTTTAGTTGACATCCATCACCACAAATAATTACAATTTTTTTTTCTTGTGATGAGAACTTTTAAGATGTACCCTCTTAGCAACTTTCAAACATAGAATATAGTATTGTTAATTATAGTTACCGTGCTGTACATGACCTCTCCAGGACTTACTTATCTTATAACTGGAAGTTTGTACCTTTTGACCACCTTCTCCCATTTTTCCCCACCTCCCACCTCCCACCTCCCACCTCTGGCAACCAATCTCTCTGTATCTATGAGTTTGGTTTTCTTTCTTTTTTTTTTCCAGATTCTACATATAAATGGGGTCATACAGTATTTGCCTTTCTCTGTCTGACTTATTTCACTTAGCATCATGCCTTCAAGGTCCATCCATGTTGTTGAAAATGGCAGGATTTCCAATAGCTTTTTAATAATTAGTTAGGAAATTAATGGAAGGAAATATCTCATTTATAAGAGCAACAAAAATCATAAAATATCTAAGAGTACTTTAACAAGAAAAGTATAGGACCTCTATTCGATTAATCAATAAAACTAAAGTACTTTGAGTTACTCAACCAAGGAAGACTTGAATAAGCAGAGTAATAACTAGTTCTTAAATAAGAAGACCGTAATGTAAAAGATGTAAGTCTTCCCTAAATCAGTAAATTCAATGAAGTCTCTAAATCTCAAAAGGATAATTTGGGAAACTTGACAAAACAATTCAGAAGTTTATCCAGAATGATAATGAGAAAAACCAGGACATTCTGAAACAGATGAGTAAGGGGGGGACCTGGCCTATCAAATATTGAAAGCACAGTGAGCTGGGATTGGCACAGGAATGGCACAATCTATCAGAACAGAGTCCAGAAATAGCAGCAAATGCACATGGGAATTTAGCATGTACATGATAAAGGTGGCACTTGAATAGTGGGGAAAAGATTATTTGATAATTGTTTCTTGAACAATTAGCTAGTCAAGGGAGAGTGTGGGAAGCTGGATTTCTATTTCATTCATTACATCGAAAGATCTAAATGTAAAAACAAAATATTAAAAGGGAGAAATGGGTGAACATTCTTATAACCTTGGGAGGGAGGAGGCCCTTCTAAAATGATATGAAAACCAGTAACATGTAAATCAACTATACTCCAATAAAAATTAGAAAAAAAAAGTAACAAATAAACCAAAAGGCACTTAAGTTTGATCTCATTCACAGCTAGAACTTCTATATGGCAAAGTCAAACTAGAAACATTAAACTAGGAAACTATTTCTAACACATATTAAAAAGATTGATGCAATATATAAGAAAGGTTTGTGAGTTGATAAGAAAAAGAAAAAACAACCCCAGCAAATGCGAACAAAGGACATGAACAGACAGTTCACCAAAGAAAGAGAAATTACCAACAAACGTACGTGCTCAACCTTAACAATAAGTAATGCAAAATAAAACCATAATAAAACACTTTTCACCCATCAGACAAAACTGAAAAAAATTCGTAACATCAGTCTGGCGACTATGTGCAGAAGACAGGCATTCATTGTGTAAATGTAAATTAATACAGTCTCTCTGGAGGTCGGTTTAAAAATATTTATGAAAATCTTAAATGTGCATGGTTTTGACTCAGAAATTCCATTTCCAGGAATTTATCCTACGGAAATAGTTACACAGGTGTGCAAAGCTAAATGCACAAGGGTGCTAATTGCAGCATTGTTTGAAATAATGAAAAATTGGAAACAACCCCAAAGTTCATCAGTATGGCACTGACTAAATAATTATGGTAACAATGGAAAACTAAAACTGTTAAATAGAATGCAGGAAATATAGATGTTCTAAATACAAGAAGCAGTTCCCAATAAATTAATAAGTGAATAAAGCAATGTGCAGAAAAGTACATGCAGAGAAAGCCCATTTTTAGAAAAATTATTTATTCATAAATGTTTATGTAGGTCTGGAAGGAAATACACCAGATCGTTGATGGTGATGATTTTGAGGTCTGAGAAGAGAGGAGACTTAAGTTTACTTTTAAAAAATAGTAAAATTTAGGGGCTTCCCTGGTGGCGCAGTGGTTGAGAGTCCGCCTGCCGATGCAGGGGACACGGGTTCGTGCCCCGGTCCGGGAAAATCCCACATGCCGCGGAGCGGCTGGGCCCGTGAGCCATGGCCGCTGAGCCTGCACGTCCGGAGCCTGTGCTCCGCAACGGGAGAGGCCACAACAGTGAGAGGCCCATGTACTGCAAAAAAAAAAAAAAAAAAAAAAGTAAAATTTATATTGCTTGAATTTTTATGTGTATGTCTTCATTCTGAAATCAGAAAAAAGATATTATTTTCTAAAAAGGAAAAACTGCTCAGTGACAAGAAGCAGAGGCAGGTACGAGGTGTCAGGGACTGTGGAGCTGGCCTGTGTGGGTTCAAGTCCCAGATCAGCATTAACAGCTAAGTTTCTCACTTTCCTTATCTGTAAAATGGGAATGATTAGAGGGTTGTTGAGATAATAAGATAGCACAGTGCCTCCTTTGAGGCTGAAGAGAGATGGGTAGGGATACAGACCAAGATGGGGGAGATGAGAAAGAGACCAGAACCTCAGCAAGGCTGGAGTGACAGAGTCAGGGTAGGAGGGGCTCAGGCAAAGGCAGGCAGCTGAGGCTGCCATGAGTCAGAGGTACACAGCCCTTCTGCTAGGTGTACAAGATCAAAGGCCTGAGAAGAGTTAGAAGTGGAAAGAACAGGGTGTGCTGGAATTATAAACCTTACATAGCATCTGGAGGAATGAGCATCCCCTGGGAAGTCAGCCTGGACCCAGCCCTGCCTGCCTGACACCTGGTAAAACTCACCTGGGACTCCACATCCCTTCCTGGGGTCACCAAGGCACTTCCAACACTGACTTTCTACTTTTTGAAACCGCAGCAAAGCAGGGAACTCTAGGGCAGCACAGCCAGAGGTGAGAGGGCCCTGGAACATTCAAGTCAAGGGGGAGACAGGAGCTGGGTAGGGGAGACCTTTACTGGGGAGGGAATGCTTTTCGAACCAAAGGGGAGAAAAAAAAAAGACCTCAAAAATAACACCTGCCTTATCTTTCATGGCCCATTTTACCCATTGAGATCATGTTTCAGCTCTGATGAGAGATTTCTATCAAAGATTACTAGGATCACATGAAAAAGACTCAGGAGCAAATCTGAAGAGGCTCCCAATGGCCAAAGGATGGGATAATTGGAGCATCAGGAAGGGTAAGAACTGCAATGGACTGAGTTAAATTCATGAGTTCATAATGGCTGAAAAATTGCTCGCCTTTGGAGGATGCCAGAGAATCACTTCATTATTTTGAAAACTCGTAAGTAAAGGGAAAAATCAAGCATCTGTCTGCCTTTATCAGATCACTGATGAAGGGAAGTTTTTCTTTATAGAACTCTCCCAGCTAATGAACAAAGATAGAATTTTAGAATTGGAGCATCACCCTGAAGGAATGGATCCAGGTATTGAGTTTCAACAGCAGCTAACATCACATATCACATTATAAGAGACAACCAGACATTCTATGCCTCCTGACGGAAGAATGCACCACCACCTATGAAGTGTTCTTGCCCCCTAAAAATCGAACCTAGGAATATGATCAAGCCTCTAGAGGCCACTACCAATTACAGGAAATACAGAGGAGAGGAGAACACATTGAACACCAGCAAAATTAGGACTGTGGGAAACACCTCAGGGCAAAGCACCTGGATTCCTCCACAAATATATCACCAGGGAAAATAAAGAGATGGAGCAACAACCCACAGATTAAAAGAGACTGCAAAAGACATATCATCCACTGTGATTTGTGGACCTTATTTAGATCCTGATTCAACCAAATAAACTGACTTCTTACACTTATGAGACAATTAGGATTATGGCTACTGGCTGGATATTTGATGATATTAAGGAATTATTATTAATTTTTTAGGCATGATAATGTATTGTGGTTGTGTATTTTTGAGTCCTTAAAGAGATAGTACTGAAATATTAATGGGATAAATTATGTGAGGTCTGGGATTCGCTTCAGAACAAAAAGGAAAGGGAGAAATTGCATTGGGTCGGGAGGGGAGGGGGGATGAAACAAGAGTGGCCATGAGTTGATCATTGTTGAGGCTGGTAGAATGTTTTGTCTACGCTTGGGTCTGTTTGAAATTTTCCACAATAAAAAGGGTTGTTGTTTTTTTAAAAGTCAGTGTGATGAGTCAACAATTTTCCTCCTTTGAAAAAAAATGAGGGTTGGGATCAAACAATCTATGAAGCCCCTCCCAGACCACACTCCCTCTCTAATTTAAAATAACCTTTAAAAAAAAACTTTTATTTTTACAAAGCAATATATATGCATTGTAGAAAGTCATCAAATATTGAAAAGAAAAAATAAACACCATATTTCCACCACCCAGAGGTTACCATTTCACAGCTTACTGTATAACATTACAGGGCTTTTCCTGTGCATATATATGTTTTTTAACAAAATGAGATTATCTTGCACATGCTGTTTTGAAAGCTGCTACTGTCCGTTAATGGTCTCCACTTCCCCATGTCAATAGATTTTCTTTTTTTGTTTTTTAAATAAATTTATTTGGCTTCCCTGGTGGAGCAGTGGTTGAGAGTCCGCCTGCCGATGCAGGGGACGTGGGTTCGTGCCCCGGTCCGGGAAGATCCCACATGCCACGGAGCGGCTGGGCCCGTGAGCCATGGCCGCTGAGCATGCGCGTCTGGAGCCTGTGCTCCGCAACGGGAGAGGCCACAACAGTGAGAGGCCCGCGTACCACAAAAAAAAATAATAATAAATAATAAAATAAATAAAAATAAATTTATTTATTTATTTATTTTTGGCTGCTTTGGGTCTTTGTTGCTGTGCGCGGGCTTTCTCTGGCTGCAGTGAGCGGGGGCTACTCTTCATTGCAGTGCGAGGGCTTCTCATTGTGGTGGCTTCTCTTCATTGAGGAGCATGGGCTCTAGGCGTGTGGGCTTCAGTAGCTGTGGTGCGTGGGCTCTGTAGTTGTGGCATGTGGGCTCAGTAGTTGGGGCGTGCAGGCTTAGTTGCTCCGTGGCTTGTGGGATCTTCCCGGGCCTGGGCTCAAACCCGTGTCCCCTGCACTGGCAGGCGGATTCTTAACCACTGCGCCACCGGGAAGTCCCAATAGATTTTCATTTTATCTAATATCCAGGCTGTATATACATTTCCCTAATTGTGCCCCAGAGTGTCCTGGTGTCTTAATCAGCATGGGCTACCATAACAAAATACCATAGAGTAGGTGGCTTAAACAACAGACATTTATTTCTCACAGTTTTGGAGGCTGGGAAGTCCAAGATCAAGGTGCCGGCCAATTCCCTTCCTGGTGAGAGGTCTCTTCCTGGTTTGCAGCCAGCCAGCCACCTTCTTATCGTGTCTTCACATGGTGGAGAGAGAGCGGCTCTAGTCTTTTTTTCTCTTCAGAGGACACTAATCCTCTTAAGGATTAGGGCCCCACCCCCATGACCTAATGTAAACCTAATCACCTCTCAAAGATCTCCCTCCCAAATGCTATCACACTGGAGCGTATTCAACATGTGATTTTCAAACCGAGATTCTATCCAGAACCAGGCATTGCAACCGGTGGTTATGTTTCTTTGTCTCGTCTAATTTGACACATTATCTTTGCTTCCTTTGTTCCCATAACTCACACTCCCTGCATTGTGCTTGGTTGTTTCCTCAGGGTGCCTCTAAGGTTTATAGGCACAAAGAGTTAGAGTCGCTTGCTATTCAGATTCGGGTGCCCCTAATAGATGTGCCTTCAGAGGGGCAGCCTCTTTTGAGGGTCCAGCTTCCATTCTTGCTTGCTCCTCTGCCACGTCCAAACTGCCCCCAGGATGAAGTGAGGAGCAGTGTTGGCTGGGGACTCATCCAGGCCACCCACTGGCCTCTGCCACCACCCCAGGGCAATCTTTTGCTACCAAAAATGGCTGGGAGCCAGAAACCGCAGGCTGGAGGCACCAGAGATTGGTGTCACCACCATTTCAAAAAATTTCCACTGACCAACTGGTGACCTTATGCTGATTGTTTGACATTCCTGCCTTAAAGCCCAGGGATGGGTGGAACGGTGAGATGTACACATTCCAGAAATTTCAGAGTCATGAGGGGAGACTTTCTGGAAAAATTAGCAACCAGAGGGAAAATTTTAAATTATATATATTACTTATTTCACTGCCCATTCAGATCCGAAGTCACTTTGCTCATTTAGTAACATAAAATGCATCCTTGCATTTGGGTCATAAAACTCTCATGGTTGGTCTACTTAGAGATAAGGAAATCTAAAAAATGGAGGACACCTCCCCCCTCGATTTTGAGGTTGGGGTGGGTGAGTGGAAAGGTCTATGGGGAGAAGTTCCCCTCCTCTCCTTTTTTTTCTTTCTTCCTTTCCCACCTAGCAGGTCCTAAGGCAAGAGAAAGAAGACAGCTCCTAATAGGAACTTCTTATAGAGGCAAAGCCATACACCCGGGGAGGGAAGGGCCCCTGACCACAGAACAGACCTGAACAGGGAGAGTCGGCTTCTAGGATTCCCTGCTGAGGTGGGGGTTATCCACATCCTTCCCAAGAAGAGAATAGGTGGCTGCCTACCCAACATTGCTGCTCTCAATCATTGCTTTGAATGAGGCCTGCCCCCAGCGCACCCTTCCCATGATGGATGGAGGATTGCCCTTCCACTGCCATTCTGAAGTGCAGGGGTGCCTCTTTGGGAGAAGGGGCATTGCCCCGTCCACCAACAGACCACTGCTCTTTACACCTTGGAAGGGGAAGCCACTTGGGCTTTACAGTGTATGCAGTGGGGGCAGGTACAAGAGGACAGCAGCGAGGCCAGCCATTGCTGGTGCAGATGAAGAAACAGCATCAAACCACCAGATCAATTCAGGGAGAGGATGGACGGGGTGCAGCTGTAGAGGCATCCAGCCAAGGAGGCAAGCAACAGCTGTCCCTCCCAGAAGGGTGCGTGGGATGAGCTCAGGTGGCCAGAAAGTGACTGTGGCACCCTGGGTAGGCCCAGTGGACAAGAGTCCCTGACTCTGGTGGTACTGTGGCCCAAGAGGAGACTCTACCACCCAGGTGATGTGCTAATTGCATGGTTCTCAACTGGGCTCTTTTGCCTCCCCAGGGGACATCTGGCAATACTATTGGTTGTCTCAACTGCAAATGGAGTTGCTCCTGGCATCCAGCAGGTAGAGGCCAGAGGGGCTGCCTAAATATCCTACAATGCACAGGACAGTCCCCCTACCAGCACCTGGTCTGAAAGAAGCTCTGGTCTGAAATGTCAATAGCATTGAGGTCAAGAAAACTTGTGTCTTGGGACTCCCCTGGTGCAGTGGTTAAGAATCCGCCTGCCAATGCAGGGTACACGGGTTCGAGCCCTGGTTCGGGAAGATCCCACATGCTGCAGAGCAACTAAGCCCGTGCGCCACAACAACCGAGCCTGCGCTCTAGAGCCCACGAGCCACAACTACTGAAGCCTGCGCGCCTAGAGCCCATGCTCCCCAACAAGAGAAGCCAGCGCAATGAGAAGCCCGGGCACCCTGCTCGCTGCAACTAGAGAAAGCCTGCGTGCAGCAAGGAAGACCCAACACAGCCAAAAATAAATTAATTAAATAAAAAAAACAAAAACCTTGCGTCTTGTGGTTAAGAAGCTCTGAGTTAGAGGATCTTAACCTTTAGAATGTGGTACCTTGAGATTCCTGTGGTAAAACCTAACAAGTTTATTTCATCCACCAGTTTTTGTATGTTTTTGAGTGTGCCAGTAAGACTTATTTGTAACTCAGATTGGGTGGGGGTGGGGAATTACACAAAATCTTCCTTGAGCTCTAACCTTTATCACTTGCTAACACTTTATGTTTATATTCTGTCCTGTTAACAACTGGTTATTGACCCCTGATGCATGCACAATGAAAGCTCTGAAATCACATTTCTATTTTTTTAGATCAGTTTTATCGAGGTATAATTTACATATAACAAAATGTACCCATTTCAAGCCTACAGTTTGATGAGTTTTGACAACTCTATATGCCTGCATCCACAAGTTTAAAAAAACCAAAACTATGTTTAGATTTATGGAGTAAGGATTAGAAATGTGGACTTTGAAGTCAATCAGACTTCAGTTCAAATCCCAGCTCTGCCATCCACTAAGCCTGTTTTCTCGTCAGTAAAATTGGATTAATGATGTCCACCAAAGGGGTTATCCTGAGAATTAAACTGACACACTTGAAGCATTTAGCTCAGAGCCTGCCTGGCTCATGGCGAAGGGCTTCAGCACTGGTCATAATAATCATGGTCATTAGCGTCCTCACCGTTTCATGATATACTTGGCTAATAGAGTCTCTTCTTTCTGTATCTACGTGTCTTCCCAGAATGATCACACCCTTTCCAAGATTACAATAATCATATACACACATGTGATTCCCAAACTAGTTATTTCCAACCTCTCTCTTGGGCTCCAAGAGAACAGGTCAGTTTCCTGCACTCGTTATCCTCCCACCAAGCCACCTGCGGTGTCTTAGGCTGCTGGCTCAACAGCATCACATCCAGTCTCCCGAGGCAGAGATACCGGCATCCTTTCTCTCTCACACACACACTTTATTCATTAGGATATCAATTTAACTGCTTCAAAACAGACCCAAACAACACTGGCTTAACCTAAATGGGAAGTTATTTCTTCCTCATATACGCATCTAGACGTAAGCAGTCCATAGCAGATCTGAAGGCTGCAGGATATCCAGGGCCAGGCTCTTGCTCTTTCTGCTTGGTTGCTCTGCATTCCAAGGGTGTTGCCTTTGTTCCACAAGGTCTGAGTGGCTTACTACCAGGTCTACATTTCATGCAGCAGGGTGGTGCTTGCTTACAATTCAACAGGCACTGCATGTAATCCACATACCACCTAAGAGGCTGCAGTTTTATTAGGTTGAACCGTATAAAATTGCCATTTTTGTTGGTCAAATATGGTAGAATATTGGCAATATCGTATAATTCAACCCCATACTGGCTCTACTTTACAGATTTAGGACCCTGACGCACGGTGAAGTCAAGTAACTTGCCCAAAGTCACATGGCAAGTGAATGGCAGAGAAGGTATTCCAACTCAAAGCCTCCCTGGGAGCTGGGCCTGTGGCAGATTCCTCAGTGAGTAAGGATTGGCTCCTCTGACCACCATATGCTTATAACCAAGTTGAAGAGCAACATGTGAACATTGGAAAGCTAAACAGCAACAGCTTAATATAGCTATGTTAGAATGTCACAAGGCCATCTATGATGTTTTTCCCCCAAGTGAGTGGTAAGGCAAGACCTTCTTTCTCTAGAAGTTGAGGAGACAGAACAGTGGCTCCAGACTGGTGTGGCTGGGAAGGCTCCCAAGAAGAGGAGTCTTCAGCTGAGTCTTGAAAGCGGAGGAGTTTCAGTTTCATGGTGGTGGTGGAAGTGATGTTTAGTGGTAATAATCTAATTCTGTGCCACTTAACAAAAGCTTGAGATGTTACCTATGAAGACTTGGGCTTCTGTCCTTACTTGGTTGCGTGCACACATGTGGGGTATACACTCCAGTAGCGTACTTGTGGATTTCTTCCTGTTGTATCTCTTCATGTTTCTCGCTTGTGTATGTGCATCTGGGTATATCTTTCTGTGTCTCTGTCTTTCTGTGTCTTAGCATTTGTTTCTCTCTCACCCTCCCCTTCCTTCCTTTCTTTATTTCTCTATCACTTGCTCTCTCTCATCATTTGTCTCTCCTCATTTTTGCTCTATAATTGGTCCCATATAAATCCTATCTTTTATTATGCATTGCACATATTATATAGTTTGATGTGCCCTGACCCTACTTTAAAATGCAAAGGGACAGAATGTTCCATGGCTCCACCTAAATCTCTCTTTCATTTTATTGCTCCTTCCCCTTGCCTTTGATTTAATTAATTTGTTTTTATTTTTATCAAGTTAGACACGTACATCATTTTAAAAGTCAAATACCGGGGCTTCCCTGGTGGCACAGTGGTTGAGAGTCCGCCTGCCAATGCAGGGGACACGGGTTCGTGCCCCGGTCCGGGAAGATCCCACATGCCGCAGAGCGGCTGGTCCCGTGAGCCATGGCCGCTGAGCCTGCGCATCCGGAGCCTGTGCTCCACAATGGGAGAGGCCACAACAGCGAGAGGCCCGCATACCGCAAAAAATAAAACAAACAAATAAAAGTCAAATACTCAAATACAAAGTCAAAGACTAATCCTGAAGAAAAACAACCCCAGGGAACTCCCTGGCAGTCCAGTGGTTAGGATTCCGCTCTTTCACTGCTGAGGGCCTGGGTTCCATCCCTGGTCGGGGAACCAAGATCCCACAAGCCGTATGCTGCGACCAAAAATAAATAAATAAAGGCAACCTCACCTCATTACACTCTCCATCTGCTTCTCAGATTCAATCATTTTCAAGTCTTTCAGCCGTTCCTTCTGGTATGTACCTCCCTGTTTCTAAACAGCATGCTTGTGCAGCTATTTCTCCATTTTGTTCAGTTTTAGATATGATTTCTTAAGACAGAAAATTAGAGCTTAACTCTGACACCTGAATCCACACACATACACAACTCTTCCCCTTCCCTCATCCTCCCTGAAAAAAATTATATCCTAATTTTTGGTCAGAGCAGAATACAGTGTTTATAACATTATTATTATTATACAAATATTATTTACAGCTGAGCCATGTGATAGACTATGATTGTATTTTCTTTCTTGGAGTTTTCTTCCCCTGGAGTTAATTGTCAAATTAACAAGTTTTTGTTTGTCTAGTTTTCCAGGTACCTATCGCAAAGGTGATCGATCAGCCTAATCTTTTTTTTTAATTTTTATTTTTGGCTGCGTTGGGTCTTTGTTGCTGCACAAGGGCTTTCTCTAGTTGCGGCGAGCGGTGGCTACTCTTCGTTGTGGTGCGCGGGCTTCTCATTGCGGTGGCTTCTTGTTGCGGAGCACAGGCTCTCGGCCTGCGGCCTTCAGTAGTTGTGGCGCACGGGCTGAGTTGTTCCGAGCCATGTGGGGTCTTCTCAGGCCAGGGCTCCAACCCGTGTCCCCTGCACTGGCAGGCGGATTCTTAACCACTGCGCCACCAGGAAATTCCCCCAGCCTAATCTTCTTGAAGACATCTGTCTTGTAGCCCTTCATCCCGTTAGGTGGCTCTAGGTGGTTTGCTGTAGGCTGCGACACAGCTGTCATCCTGGGACACTTTTCACCTCTCTCCCCTGCTCCTGTGCCTGAGCCCTGTTTCCTCTTTCTTGGATTATTCCTTCATCTTATTGGAGCCTCTCCTCCAACAGCTTCCTGGGAAAGTGTGCCAGGGAGATAATTTTTTTGCGACTTCATATACCTGAAAATGTCTTTTACCCTAACTGGACTGATAGCTTGGCGAGGTACAGAATTCTAGGTTTTCAATCATCCTTCCTCAGACTTTTCCTTAAATTTCGTTATCAGTCTCTTTTGATAATAGTTTTTCAATAAACTGTATTAAGACTAATATTATCCTTTTCCATGGAAGGCTTGCTTTTTTAAAAAATTATGCTGTAATTGACATATAACATTGTGTTAGTTTTAGGTGTGCAGCATAATGATTTTTTGTAAGCATATTTCCTCAGAATTTTGAAGGCGTTGCTTTATTGTCTTCTAGTTTTCAATGATGTTGTTGAAAAGTCTGAAGTCACTCTGATTTCCTGTTCTTTCTTTCTATAAACTTGCAGGATCTTTGCTTTGGATTCTGCATTCTGAAATTTCAAGGTTATCTGTCTTCATATGGGTTTATTTTTTTTTTTTTTTTTTTTTTTTTTTTTTTTTTGTGGTACGCGGGCCTCTCACTGCTGTGGCCTCTCCCGCTGCGGAGCACAGGCTCCGGACGCGCAGGCTCAGCAGCCATGGCTCACGGGCCCAGCCGCTCCGCGGCACATGGGATCCCCCCAGACCGGGGCACGAACCCGTATCCCCCGCATCAGCAGGCGGACTCTCAACCACTGCGCCACCAGGGAGGCCCTGGGTTTATTTTAATTCAATGTATTCAATGACACACGGGGCCTCCCCACCTAGAAATTTAGTTTCTTCAATTCTGGTAATTTTTCTAGAGGTTTATTTTATTTTATTTTATTTTATTTTATTTTATTTTTTTATTTTTTTTTTTTTGCGGTACGCGGGCCTCTCACCGCCGCGGCCTCTCCCGTCGCGGAGCACAGGCTCCGGACGCGCAGGCTCAGCGGCCATGGCTCACGGGCCCAGCCGCTCCGCGGCACGTGGGACCCTCCCAGACCGGGGAACGAACCCGTGTCCCCTGCATCGGCAGGCGGACTCCCAACCACTGCGCCACCAGGGAAGCCCTTTATTTTATTTTGATAACTTCTTCCTGTCTAGTTTTTTGATGTTGGATCAATTTCCTAAACGGATCCTTGAATTTTCTTTTTCTTTTCTTTTTTTTTTTTACTGAAATATAGTTGATTTACAATGGTGTGCCAATCTCTGCTGTACAGCAAAGTGACTCAATTATACATATATATACATTCTTTTTTAAAATATTCTTTTCCATTATGATCTATCCCAGGAGACTGGATATAGTTCCTTGTGCTATACAGTAGGACCTTGTTGTTTATCTATTCTAGATGTTATTGCATTTGCATCTACCAACTCCAAACTCCCAGTCCATCCCTTCCTCCCCCGACCCCGTCACCCGTCAGCAACCACAAGTCTGATCTCTATGTCTGTGAGTCTGTTTCTGTTTCGTAGATAGGTTCATTTGTGCCATATTGAATTTTCTCATTATTTTGTGTCTTTGTCATTTGTTCTACTATCCAGGAGCTTTTTTTCACCTTTACTTTCCAACGCTTCTACTGAATTTTTCATTTGCAGTACCATAGTTTTAATTTTTAAGAGATTTTGTTGTTGTTGTTCTCTGAATGTTCCTTTTACATGGTATTTTTTATTTATTTCAAGGATGAAATATCAGTCTTATCTATCCAACAACTAACAATATTAATTTTTTCTCTAAGATTTTCTTCTACTCCTGCTTCTCCCAAGGTCATTTTTTCTTTCTCTTTGTTGCTTTGGTTTCTGTCTTTTATGGTCAAAGGCTGGTGTGACCTTCAGCTCTCCATTTATATGTCAGTATCCGAAGGTCTTTCTCTTGAGCCATCAGTTAATCCAGAAAGGACTCCACCGATCATCAGTGGGGGTGTGGGAGTGGGAACAGAGGTCATAATCTTAGCTTCTAGCACTAAGAAATGTGAATGAAGGGAGAGGGGCTGCTGGAGGTCTCACTGGCCCTGTTAAGCCCCCTGCCCTCAGCTGTGTTACATCCTCTGGCCCAGAGTTCCTCTTGCTCAACCTCTTCAGAGAGTCAGCATCACATCTTCACCCTTGATTGGAGGAGGGACCGCCATTTTTTTTTTTTTTTTTTTTTGCGTTACGCGGGCCTCTCACTGTTGTGGCCTCTCCCGTTGCGGAGCACAGGCTCCGGACAGGCAGGCTCAGCGGCCATAGCTCACGGGCCCAGCCGCTCCGCGGCATGTGGGATCTTCGCGGACCGGGGCACGAACTCGTGTCCCCTGCATCGGCAGGCGGACTCTCAACCACTGCGCCACCAGGGAAGCCCGGGACCGCCATTTTGTTCAGGGTGAAGAAGGGGAGCTAAGAATCTATTTCTTTATCAACTTAATTTTAACTGGGTAAAATATGCTTAACAAAAAATTTATCATCTTAACCACCTTAACCAGCATACAGTTCAGTAGTGAAAAATCCATTCACACTGTTGTGCAACCCATGTCAGCTTTCTACTGAGCTCCCCCATTGCTAGCTTAGGTCTTAGCTTTCTTTGGTCTGCTGTGAGTCACTTGCCGTGGTCCATCTGCTTTTCAATTTCAAAACATTTTGTTATCATTTTCTCCTTTTTGTCTTCTTTATCCATGAGGGTTCATATCTTAAAAGAAAATTTTAAACTATTTTTTCAGTGGGGTTTCAGGAAGAAGAGGTAAATGTGAGTGTACCTCCATACTTAGTCTCTAAATTGTGTTACTTCTGAGTGATATAATTTCTGATTATTTTTCCCCTTGTGGGTAAGTGGCTTTCAATTTTTAAAAAAGTGTTATTTCCTCAATGTAAAAATATACATGATTATGAAAAACAATTTAGCAGTTCCTCAAAAAGTTAAACAGAGTTATCATATCACCTAGCAATTCCACTCCCAGGTGTATACCCAAGAGAATTATAAACATATGTCCAAGGAATTCCCTGGTGGTCCAGTGGTTAGGACTCTGCATGCACTTTCACTGCCAAGGGCCCGGGTTCAATCCCTGGTCAGGAATCTAGGATCCCACAAGCAAATAAAAGATAAAAAGAAATAAACATATGTCCACACCAAAACGTATACATGAATGTTCATTGCAGCATTATTCATAATAGCCAAAAAGTGGAAACAATTCAAATGTTCATCAGCAGATGAGTGGATAAACAAAGTGTGGTTTATCTATACAGTGAAATATCATTCAGCCATAAAAATGAAGTACTGACACACACAACACAGATGAACCCTAAAAACACGGTGCTGAGTGAAAGAATCCAGACACAAAAAGGTTACATATTGTATGAGTCCATTTATATGAATATGCTAGAAACCACCAAACTGTATACTTCAAGATGGTGAATTTTGTAGTATAGGAATTACACCTCAATTTTTTTTTTTTTGCGGGCTGCGCTGCGAGGCTTGTGGGATCTTAGTCCCCAGATCAGGGATTGAACCAGGGTCCTCGGCCGTGAGAGCGAGGAGTCCGAACCACTGGACCATCAGGGAACTCCCTCAGTTTTTTAAATGTATGTGGCTGAGAGGAAGAGTGAAAGCTAGGACACCAAAACAATTTTTTTTTCTTTTTTTTTGGCTATGCCGCGCGGCATGTGGGATCTTAGTTCCCCAACAAGGGATCAAACCCATGCCCCCTGCAGTGGAAACGAGGAGCCCTAACCACTTAGCAGGGACAAAAAAATTTAAAGTAAGAGGCCTAAAAATTTAATAGTATATCAAATTCTCTTTTTGTTATGGATTGTGGAGAGGCGGAATGTGAAGATCAAGATCTACCTTGTGGGCTAAACCTCTGACGCTCACACAATATTTAACACACAGCTGGGATTGGCCATGATGCTGAGAAAGGAAGAAACTCTGGTGACAGCAGAGGAATACAGCAGCAAGATCACAAACAAATGAAAAGCCAGGATTCGAGTCTCAACTCTGTCCCTGAGTCGTTTTTTCTTATCTGTAAAGTGAGAAGTTTGGATTAAATCCTGAGCCTTACCCAGATAAGATTTAGCAGCTCTGGGTTGAGGCCCAGAAATCTGATTTTTTAAAAGTTCCCACGTGATTCTGATGCTTGTCTAGGTCCAGAAACCTCTTTTGAGAAAATGAAGTGTTCCAATGGTAAAAAAAAAAAAAAAAAAAAAAAAATTACGTCAAACTGTGTATAGTCTGAGACTCTTGAACTTCAGAAATTCTTTGTATGAAAGGTCAACAGATTAAAAAGGTCAGACCCCCGATCATATGCTAAGTATATTTGCCAATAGGAAACTTGTGACAAATATAGTTATTCTAGAGCAGAACCAGGTATCAAGCCCATCCATTTGGGACCCTATTCGAAGGGGGTAAGTTATATATGTAGCTCATTCCCATGCTCCATTCTTTTAAGCCTCCCTGGCCTTTACCTGTCCTGTCCCCCTATGCCTGAATACCCTTCCAATCTTTCTGGACAATTCTTAGGCACCCTTCAAGACTCAGTGCAAATTTCCTTTCCTTCAGAAAGCCTCCTTGACCTCTCTTATTGAGCTAATTCCCCATTCTGTGTGTTCCCTTAGTGTTCTGTGTGTCCACCTGCCATCATTGTATATGAGCTATAACAAATTACCTCAAAACATAGTGGCTTGAAACAATTATAATTTATTATCTCCCAGTGTCTGTAGGTCAGGAATTCAGGACATGGCTTGTCTCTGCCCCACAGTGTTTGGGCCTCAGCTGGAAGACTAGAAGTCTGGAGGGCTGAAGTCACCTGCAGGCTTGACTGAGGCTGGAGAATTCATTTCCCAGATGGGTCACGGCCCGTGGCAGGCGAGTTGGTGCTAGCTATTGGCAGAGGTCTCAGACCCTCCCTGTGCGGGCCTCTCTGCAGTCTGCTTGGATGGCCCCGGATAGGACAGCTGGCTTCCCCCAGAATGGGTGGTGCAAGAGACAGTAAGGAAGCCCAGAGTCTTTTATGACCCAGACTCAGAAGTCACATACTATCTTTCCATCACATTCTATCTGTTGGGAGTGAGTCCCTAAGGCTAGCAAACATTCAAGGGGATGGGAATTAGATTCTACTTTTTGGAGGGAGGAGCATCACAGAATATGTGGACATATTTTAGGACCACCACAACCATTTTGCATTACATAATATTTAATTACATGTTTCTCTGTGGGCACCCCCGTAACAGGGCTCTGACACAGGGCCTGGCACCAAGGGAGCACTCAAAAGATATTTAGCTATTGCTTGGATATCAGAGAATTTAATCACCCTGATGACGGAGCAGTTGAACCTTCTCTGGCTTCTGAGAATGGACTCAAGAAACTTGGATTCAGTGGTCCAGGCTGTCTGATGTGTCCTCCAAGTGCCCTCAACACTCTCCTAGCAAATCCCTCAGGCTTGGTTAGGATATTTCAAGGTTTAGGGTGGGATATTAGTACAATGCCGTAGAGCTTAAAATATAACGTACATGTTCTAGAGACATGTGTGCCTGTCTGTCTCCCAAAGTGTGTGCCTGTCTCTCTCCCAAACCTGCCGCTCCCCTCGTGTCATCATTCCAGTGAAGGACACCAAAAGCCTGGGCACCATCCTGTATTCCCACCTCTGCTTTTTCCCCCCAACCACTCAGATGTTAAGTCCTACAATGAGGGGCAAGGACCCAGGGGGAAACACTCAGTTAGTGCAGGGGGGTGTTTGGATCCACATGTACACTGAGTATTGTCTATGGATTGGATAAATGATATCTCATTTATACATAGTTTCAAATTTAAATAACATGTTAAAGTACAAATTCACCTTAAAGTATTCCTGAATTCAGAGCTGTCTTTGGTAATACGTATATTTTTCCATCGACAGGTATCTTCATAGGGATCCGTGAAACTTTTTAGTGTTAAAGAGAGATCCCTAAAATTAGTGCCACAGATATACTTGTACCTGTGAAAAATGTAAATAAATTATGGAATAACCAGACAATGGAATACTAGATAGCCATGAAAGAGAATGAAGAGGTACTTTAGGAACTGATATGGAATGACCTCTAAGATATATTGTTAACTGGAAAAAGCAAGTTGCAAAAGCAGTGGGCTACAAGTTGTATACATGCCCGTAACGGCACTGGGGACTCTGGTACACATGGTTTCCCCCAAAGAAAGATGGAAGCAGAGCTGTAGACCACACAGTCTGGAGATGAGGGCTAGGCAGAGACATTTTTCACAATATACCCTCAGCATCTTTTGTATTTTGAATGGTGTGACCGTATTGCTTTTCCTTTTTTAAAAAAAAATTTTATTTATTTATTTATTTGGCTGCGCCAGGTCTTAGCTGCGGCATGTGGGATCTTTAGTTGTGGCATGCAGGATCTAGTTCCCTGACCAGGGATCGAACCGGGCCCCCTGCATTGGGAGTGTGGAGTCTTAGCCACTGAACCACCAGGGAAGTCCCTTGCTTATTTTTCAAAACCAAATTGAATTGAAATTTTAAGAAAGGAGAGTCCTCCAAATAGGTTGGCATCGATGGATTTAGATTCCATCTCCTTAACATCACTCACAGGCATCCAAACTTCTCTCACAAAATCCTTGAGCAGCTCCTCACTGCTTTTTGCATCAATTTCAAATTCATCAACACAGCATTCACAGCCCTTGTGATCCGGTCCTTTTCAGCTTTCTCTCTCTCTCTCTGCCTTCTCTTCCAAGATCTCTGGTTCAGAACTGTGAGAAATAAATGTCTGTTGTTTATAAGTCTCCCCAGTCCAAGATATCCTGTTATAACATCACGAACAAACTAAGACACCTCCCATTCAATCCATCTTCTAAACCACCACCATAGTTTCCTTCCTAAAACTCAGACCTAACTGTGTCACTTACTTTCTCAAAATCTTTCAGATAATCTGAAGCCAGTTTACCTCTGGTTCAGGACTGCTGGCTTCCTTCCAATTCCCTGAGGGGTCTGGGTCTCTCATACCTCCATGCCCTTGTCACGTTTCCTCTACTTGGACCCCCCTTCCTCCCCTAACCTCTGGGGGCTCATTTCCACCCACATTCCAAGATCCAACCCATGTGTTACCTCTTCTAGGAAGTACTTCCTGCTCCCTCTCCAAGGTGAGTTAGACAACCCTTCCCATTCATTCAGCCTTCTGCAAAGATTTCTTGTCACCAGTAGGCTAGGACCCCTACTAGGTGCTGTAGGTACGGAAATGAAAAACATAGCCCTTATAGAGATTATCATACTAAGTGAAGTTAGTCAGAAAGAGAAAGACAGATACCATATGATATCACTTATATGTGGAATCTAAACTATGGCACAAATGAACCTATCTACAAAACAGAAACAGACTCACAGACATAGAGATCAGGCTTGTGGTTGCCAGGGGGGAGGGGGGAAGGGAGAGGGATGGAGTGGGAGTCTGGGGTTGGTAGATGCAAACTATTACATTTACAATGGATAAACAACAAGGTCCTACTGTATAGCACAGGGAACTGTATCCCATCTCCTGGGATAAACCATAATGGAAAAGAATATTAAAAAAAAAGAATGTGTATATGTATATAACTGAGTCATTTTGCTGGACAGCAGAGATTGGCACACCATTGTAAATCAACTATACTTCAATAATAATAATAATAATTTAAAAAAACATCGGCCTTACTCTTAAGAAAATAGCAGATTAGTGGCGAGGTATCCATTAGGATTAAGTCAATGCCTCCTCACCGAGTTCTCAGCCCTTGGACTGGGAAGTCAACTTGAGTGTGGAATTTTCAGTCTTTCAGCTGATGGAACAGTTTCTGCCCTCCTCCCCTGTCCTCCGAAGACACGGTGCTCACAGCCAGAGTCTTATCGCCTGGTAATAAAGAACTCAATTGTCTCCTTTATCTCCTCTACCAGATTGTGTGCTCCAAGATCCGGGAGTAAAATGAAAAAAAAAAAAAAGTTACATGAAGGTGGTGTAATTATAACCAGGCTTTGAAGAATGGAGAGAATTTCCACCTTTACTGTAGATGTGGAAGCAGAAGAACATTCCTACTTGAGGGAAGGGGGTGAGCAGAGGAGGGATGTGCCAACATCAAAGAAGACCCGTGGTTCCCTGTGGCTGTAATGAAAGATGTGTGCACGGTGGGGGAGGGAAGGTTGTGGGAGAGCTGCGTGAGATAAACTGGGTACAGATTACTTGAAAGATTTTGAGAAAGTGATATAGTTAGATTTGAGTTTTAGGAAGGAAACTCTGGTTTAGAAGATGGATTGAATGGAGAGGGGGTATCCCTTAAGGTCTGTCCCTTATATTATAACAGAATCCCATAGAGAGGAAATTTATTTTTCACACTTCAGGAGACTGGAAGTCCAAGATCAAGGCACTGGCAGATTCGGTGTCAGGTGAGGGTCTGCTTCCTGGCTCGTAGACAGCTGTCTTCTCACTGTGTCCTCATAGAAGGGGCGAGGGAGTTCTCCAGGGTCTCTCTTATAAGGGAACTATCACGTTGATGAGGGCTCATGCCAAAAGGGCCCACTTCCCAAAGGCCCCGTCTCCAAGTACTATCACACTGCGGGTTAGGATTTCACTGTATGAATACTGGGGGGACATGACATCCAGTCAATTGCAGGGGGAGAGGGAGGCAACAGGGAGATCTGTTAGGAGCCAGCAGGACATGGTAACTAATTGAACATGGAGAGTGAACAAGATTCTTACTGGACCAGTTCCTTTTCTCAGTCCCCAGGTGCATCAAATCACCACGTGATTGTAGCACGTTCATTGCTAAGGCCTCAGCTCAGTCTTCCCCATCCTGGTCTCTTGCCTGGGGCAGGCTGTAAATCTTCATGATACCTTCCAGTTACACTGCTCCCAACCACTAAAGAAAAGCAGCCTTGCTCTATTTATTTTTGTAGGTATACATCTCAATCGTTTTTAGGGTATTCACAAAGTTGTGCAACCATCAGTTTTAGAACATTTTTATAATCCCCCAAAGAAACCCCATACCCTTATCTGTCACTCCTCAATGCCCCCATCCCCTCCCAGCCCTGTACAACCACTAATTCACTTTATGTCTCTATACACTTGTTTATTCTGACATGTCATATAAATGGAATCATACAATGTGTGGTCTTTTTTGTGTCTGGCTTTTTTCTCTTAGCATAATGTTTTCAAGCATCATCCATGTGGTAGCGTGTATCAGTACTTCATTCCTTTTTATTGTCAAATAATATTTCATTGTTTGGCTGTCCCACATTGTGTTTATCCATTCATCAGTTGATGGACATCTGGACTGTTTCCACTTTTGACTGTTGTAGCTCTCTGGCTAACTTCCAGACTCTTTTCCAAAGCATTTTACATTCCCATCAGCAGTGTATGAGAGTTCCAATTTCTCTACATCCTTACTGATACTTCTTTTTTTACTATAGCCATCCTACTGGGTGTGAAATGGTATTTCATTGATTTGCAGTTTTAATTTGCTTTTCCCTAATGACTAATGATGTTGAGCATGTTTTCATGTGCTTATTGGCCATTTGTATATCTTCTTTAGGGAAATGTCTTTTCAGGTCCTTTTCCCATTTTTAATTAAGTTATTAGTCTCATTAATATTGAGTTGTAATAGTTCTTTATATATTCTAGATACAAATCTTTTATCCTTTGCAAAATATATGATTTGCAAAAATATTCTCTCATTCTATCCTGTGTGCTGTCTTTTTGCTTTTTGATGATGTCCTTTGAAACAAAGAAGTTTTTAATTTTGATGAAGTCTAATTTGTTTATTTTTTCTTTGGTTGTTAATGCTTGTGGTGTCATATCTAAGAAATTTTGCCAAATACAAGGTCACAAAGATTTATGTCTATATTTTCTTCTAAGAGTTTTATAGCTTTAGCTTTTACATTTCTGTCTTTGCTCCATTTTGAATTAATTTTTGTATACAGTATGAGTTAGGAGTCCAACTTCATTCTTTTGCATGTAGTTATCCAGTTGCCCCATTAGTGTTTGTTGAAAAGTCTATTCTTTCTCCATATAGTTTTCTTGGCACCCTTATCAAAAATCAATTTACCAAAAATATACGGTTTATTTCTGGACTTTCAATTCTGTTCCATTGAACTATATGTCTAATCCTTATGTTAGTACCACATTGTATTGGTTACGGTAGCTTTTTTTTTTTTTTTTTTTTTTTGCGGTATGCAGGCCTCTCACTGTTGTGGCCTCTCCCCTTGTGGAGCACAGGCTCTGGATGCGCAGGCTCAGCGGCCATGGCTCACGGGCCCAGCCGCTCCGCGGCATGTGGGATCTTCCCGGACCGGGGCACGAACCCGTGTCCCCTGCATTGGCAGGCGGACTCTCAACCACTGCACCACCAGGGAAGACCAGTTACGGTAGCTTTGTCACAATTTTTTTTTTTTTTTTTTTTTTTTTTTTTTTATGTTTTAGGCCACACTGTGCAGTATGTGGGATCTTAGTTCCCCAACCAGGGATTGAACCCGTGTCCCCTGCATTGGGAGCGTGGAGTCTTAACCACTGGACCGCCAGGAAAGTCCCTGTCACAATTTTTGAAATCAGAAAATGTGAGTCTTCCAACTCTGTTCTTCTTTTCCAAGATTGTTTTGGCTCTTCTGAGTCCCTTGAATTTCCATATGAATTTTAGAATCAGGTTGTCAAATTCTGCAAAGAAGCTACCTGGAATTTTGATAGGGATTGTATTGAATCTGAAGATCAATTTGGGAAGTATTGTCATCTTAATATTAAGTCTTCCAACCCATGAATAGAGAATGTCTTTCCACTTATTTCATTCTTTTTAAAATTTCTTTCAACAATGTTTTGTAAGTTTCAGAGTATATGAAACCTACACTTCTTTTGTTAAATTTATTCCTAAGTATTTCATTCTTTTTGATGCTATTGTAAATTGAGTTGTTTTCTTAATTTCACTTTCAGACTGTTCATTGCTATTGTATATAAATAGTTCTTTATATAGTCTAGATTTTTGTTTATTGGTCTTGTATCCTGCAACCTTGCTGAACTCATTTATTAGTTCTCATAGTTTTTTAGTGGATTCCTAAGGATTGTCGATATACAAGATGATGCCATCTGTGAACAGAGATAGCATTACTTCTGGTCTAGATGACTTTTATTTCACTTTCTTGCCCAATTGCCCTGGCTAGACCTCCAGTATAATGTTTAACCAAAGTGGTGAGACAGGACATCTTTGTTTTGTTCCTGATCTTAGGGGGAAGCATTCAGTCTTTCACTATTAAGCGTGATCCTAGCTGTAGGTTTTTTTTGCAGATTTCCTTTATCAGATTGGAGAAGTTCCCTTCAATCCTAGTTTGTTTAGTGCTTTTATAATGAAAGAGTGTTGGATTTTATCAAATGCTTTTTCTGCATCTATTGAGATGGTCCTATTTTGGTTTTTGGTTTTTATCCTACTGATACGGTGTATTCCATTAATTGGGTTTTGGATGTTAAACTGATCTAGCATTCCAGAGATAAATCCCATTTAGCCATGCTGTATAATCCTTTTTATATGTTTCTGGATTTGGTTTGCTCATATTTTGTTGACGACTTTTGTGTCCATATTCATAGGGGTCTATAGTTTTCTTTTCTTTGATGTCTTTGCTTGGTTTTAGTATCAGGGTAATACTGGTCTCATGGAATGACTTGGAAAGTATTCCTTCCTTTTCTATTTTTTTGAAGAGTCTGTGAATAATTGGTATTAATCCTCTTGTCTGTATTGGTAGAATTCACCAGTGAGGACATAGGGACCTGGGCTTTTCTTTGTGTGTAGTTTGTTTGTTTTGTTTTGTAATTCAATCTCTGGTTACAGGTCTACTGAGACACAGAAGAGACAGTAACCAGACCCCAGCCCAACCTCAGATTCTGGGTAGATTTCCAGTTCCAGCCCACCTATATCCTCACAGTATACCCACACACTCTTTTTTCCTAACATTTTCAGAGTTAGCCCTATTTCTTGCATAAAAAATACCAAACTACCCTAACAAACATAGACGTTTATTCCAGAGGGGAGTTGCAAACAACAGAATCTCAGAAGAGCTATGGAATCTTCTGTAGCAATACAGTGGAGGAAGAGACAGAGACAATTTTTACATCCCTGAATGGGAAGTTAGAAGTCCATAGATTAATAAAACAGTTAATGAAGTCTTGGTGTTCAGATATTATGTCCACTGAAAGTAAAGCTTTGGTGGACATTATTGCCATTCCTTTAAAGCATATTAGATCACCTAAAGTACTTTAAAAAGCATGGGTGCCTGGGTTACATCCATAGATATTCTGATTTAATTGTTCTGGGGCAGGGGCAGGGCATCAAGATTTTTCAGATCTCCCCAACTGATCCTAAAGTACATCAGAGTTTAAGAACCACAGCTTGAGAGACATTCTAAGGGAATAAGGAGTGTAAGGACATTTTTCACAGCATTAGTTGATTTGAATCAAGAAGGAACAAATTTTAGACCCAGGGTACCTGGATAGAACCAGATAACAATATTCAAGGCTACTTTGTGGCCCTATAACAAGAAACCATTTTACTATTGGAAACCACTGAAAATTAAATTTCAGTGAATTTTTATCATATTCTCTCTAAAGTGAATATTGGTCATATTCTATTTTTCAGCTTGAGTGGCAGGTTTACCAGTGTTCATTTATTTTACTGCATCATAGATAATACGTGTAATATGTATTCTTTGCATATTTTCAAATATGTTATCATAAAATTTTCCTGCCAAATATTTGACAGTAAAAAAAGATATTGTAAATTGCCAAAGTACAGCATTTGCTAAGTTCACAACTGTCCTGGGTTTCTATGGTTAAAATTAAGGTCTTGATTATCAAAGACTGAAATCCTGGCAGTTAGAATAGCAATATCTTAAGGGATGGAACTCCCCAGTCTCCTGAGCCCCTCCAAATAATTTCTACTGCATTCACCACGATTGCCAAGCAAATGTGATGAGTCACCTCTTAATGAGGAACATCTGGTCATAGGAGTTTGGAAATACTGTGAAACCAAGGATGGTGTGCGAAATCTGAGGAGGAATTACAGGCAAAATGAATTGCAGAAATTTTCTAGGGAGTTGTTGCAGGAGTGACTATGTGGCATTGAATTCTAAGGGTTCATAATCAAGAAAGATGGAATAAAGGAGGCTAGACTATGACTTCATTCCCTTCCTGCCTCCTTCCTCCCTTTATTTCTCTGTCTCTGTTTCTGTTCCCTCCTCCCCACCCCACCCCCATTTTCCTTCTCTTCCTGCACAGAGTTTGGCTGATGATACTTTGTTGAGCTGACACTGAAGAGCTTGACGGTTCTTGGTACACCATCCTAGATGAAAAAAATACCAAGACTGAAGGAGAAGGAGTGACAGTATGTCACCAGTGACCTGCTGATGGCTACTGCCCTCCCTCCCCACAACACACAAACCTCGTCTTCTTCAGAAAAATTCACCACTGATGAAAACGCTAATTAGTACAGCCTCTCTGTTGGGGGGGTCAGGGTGGCGCACCAGAAGAGCTGTCCCAGCCAGGAACATGGAAGGACAGTGATTAACCACAATGAAAGCACCTCTTGCCTCATGGAGTCAATTTCCAAGATGTCATCTTTCCAGACACTCAAGAGAACAGAAGGGGGCCTCCCTGGTGGCGCAGTGGTTGAGAGTCCGCCTGCCGATGCAGGGGATACGGGTTCGTGCCCCGGTCTGGGAGGATCCCATATGCCGCGGAGCGGCTGGGCCCGTGAGCCATGGCTGCTGAGCCTGCGCATCCGGAGCCTGTGCTCCGCAACGGGAGAGGCCACAACAGTGAGAGGCCCGCATACCACAAAAAAAAAAAAAAAAGAGAACAGAAGGATGTTTTCCAGTCTTTTCCAGTTTTCAAACTGTTCCCAAGGGCAGCAACTGGCAACTTTCTCCAGGGACTGGGAGGTCCAAGAAGACACTAGGACCATGACAGATTTATTGAGATGTTGCCTTACGAGCCTTTGGGGAAAGGCTTACAAAGAACCTGGAAGTCTGATGCCTGGGTGGAGGATTCACTTTCTGTGCTGGAGACTCTTATTGATGGGCAGTCACTAAAAATGAACTCTTAATTTGCTTCATAGAACTCAATGGTTTATCATGCAGAGTGAATTCTATGCCGAGTCCCACTTGTGTGGGGTCTGCCTTTTCCACGTGTCACTTTTACAGCATCTACAGTAATGAAGCTTTCTCCCTGTGGAGAGCCAGCGTTGGGTTCTGTTTTGCATGATGCTTCCTTCTAGCCGGAAATCCCCACACTGCTAGCATCCAGGAGTCAGTGACTCAGGATCACAGGAGAAAAGAAGCATTAACAATGAACAACAGATTACTGCCTGGTTTATATTCTTAGACTATGGTGGCTGATCGCTTGATTTTACTAAGATAAACCGTTAAGAGTCAAAACCATTGGAGTTTAATAAAAAGAATATATTTTCAAAAAAAAAAAGGGGGAGGAGACTCAAAGGGAGGCAGGTGTAAAAAGCAAAATGAGGGGCTTCCCTGGTGGTGCAGTGGTTAAGAATCCGCCTGCCAGTGCAGGGGACACGGGTTCGAGCCCTGGTCCGGGAAGATCCCACATGCCGCAGAGCAACTAAGCCCGTGCTCCACAACTACTGAGCCTGCGCTCTAGAGCCATGAGCCACAACTACTGAGCCCATGTGCCACAACTTCTGAAGCCCGCGCACCTAGAGCCCATGCTCCGCAACAGGAGAAGCCACCGCAATGAGAAGCCCATGTACCACAACAAAGAGTAGCCCCTGCTTGCCACAACTAGAGAAAGCCTGTGTGCAGCAACCAAGACCCAATGCAATCATAAATAAATAAATAAATAGATAGATTAGGTAGATAGATAGATAGATAGCAAAGTGAGTGGACCAACCAGTCTCTGTTCTCTGCTGAGGCCAGGCTGCCCTTCTGCCTGTGGCCACACTCGTTGTTGATGGATTGAAATGCTCTCCTATCAGTTGGGAAATTGCAGCCCTGATGCCTCACCCCCATCTACCTGCCTCCAGGCCACTGGACCTCCCTCTGATCCTGCTTCTAAAGGGTTAACATCCAGCACAGCTCTTGGCTTCCTGGAATCTATCTCCATGCTAAAGTCAGTGTCTATTCTAATTGGTTGGTGGCCATGTGGTAACCAGCTGCTAAATATGTTGAATATCACCCCTAGCTGTGGCCACAAAAAAGGCCAAAGCCAAGTAGGTGTGGTACTTTTGGTGCAAGAAATGGCCTAACTCACTGAGTTGAGGTTTTGGCTTCTGCTTGAGGCATGGGCAGGAACCAGACAGATGGGCAGGTCTGGGTTCTGCTTGATTTGTACAGCAAAATAATTCCTTAGTTTAACAAACAAAGATGTAACTCAAGCCAGCACACTACACAGTCACATGCCCTCTGACCGTAAACATCCCTGAGTCAGTTACTGACCTAGAGCTTGGGAACCTTGGAGGAAGGCTGCTAAAGCGTCATTCCATTCTCCAGGCTTTTTGGTACCAAAGGTTGACAGGACTTGAAAAATAATGGAGGGTTACCTCAAGCTTAATTAGGTGGGTACTTGATATATGATAAAAAAATTTTTTTCCTGATCTCTTTACCCATACCAGCAGAAGCTATTTCTCTTCCACTGGCAGGTAGAACAGCGTATCTTCACAGGGACCTAGTCCACCCTACCAAAGATGACCAACTATCGGTCTGCCCAGGACTGTCTGAAAGTTCTGCATCCCAGGAAACCCCTGGGTCCCTAGCAAACAGGGATGCTTGATCACACTAATTTGCTCTTCCATGAATGTCACCTTAATCTGCTACATTGATGATATCATGCTGATTGGCCTGGGACATTACAAAGGAACAAGCATCTTTGTTGTCTTCTTGAGACATGAATGTAGTGGGAGTGTGAGGGAAATTTTGCAGAAATAAAAGGACCTGCCACATCAGTGAAGTTCTTAGAAGGTCAAAGTATAATGGAATCTCTCCTTCAAAATGAAGGGGCAGGGGGAGACCATGAAGGACAAGTTGCTACATTTTATACCCTTTCATCTTATAAGGAGTTTTGGAAGCAGCGCATCTCTCTATTTTAGCAGGGCTTTTTTTCATTGCAAGAAACAAAAGTTCACAAAGCTCAAGTAAGGGAAACATTGATGAGAGAGACGAAGTCTCCCAGATCTGAGGCTCTAGTGGGATCAGGCTTCATATAAATTGAAACCCAAGGAAGTGTGGAGTCCAGGAGAACTCTGGGAATAGGAATTTGTGGATTTTCTTCTATCCCAGATTGTTTGTGTGGCTTAGCCACTGTCTACCACTCCTGTTAGTGTTTGTCTCCTACCATCTGATTCCACATTTCTCACCTGAAGAGCCCGAGAAAGAGAATCTGATTACCTTTTCTTTTTAAAAATTTACGTTTTACGTTTAATAAAGTTTGGTGTGTACATAATTTAAAGAGTTAGATACTTCCAAAGACTTGTTAGAAAAAAATGGAAGAATCCTTTCAACGCTTCTTTATTTCCAGCTCTTTGGAAGTAAGCACTTTTTCAGTTCTTTAGCTGATTATTTTGGTACTTGGTATTTATCTCCATATTTCCAAATAATATGGTTATATTTAGAATTCTTGATTTTTCCAGTTTTAACCATTATCTATTGACTTACCACTGTGGGACAATGAGATCTAGCTCTCTTCCATTACCCAGTCTCCATGCCCACCCACCCCCTACACACACCCCATGTCACCATGCTCCAAATATACATTTGGAATTTTAGTTAGAAAGATATTTAGGATTATAATTTTATAACTATGTAAATGCTATTCACAACTGAGCCATATGTTATAATGTTATTACTTTCCCACATGTTTTCCTTGGAGTTCATTGCCTTGGAGTTCATAATTGCCTCATCTTTTCGTTTGCCTAGTTTTCTAAGCATTTATTCCTAATTGAACCCGATACATAAATGTCTTCTCATTATATTCAAACATATGGAGTAGACTGTCACAGAAGTAAAGGTATGTTGCTGTGCCTGCCAGGTGAAGGTTAATTATGAGGTCTTCTGTCAGTTTCATCTTCTTAAAGAAATCCCTACTAGAACCATCTAGTATCTAAACCTTGTTTACTCTGGGCTGGCTGCCATTTAGGCCTGTAGCTCAGCTGTCATCTTGAAATCTCCTTTAATTAACACCCCGGGGAGTCCCTTTATCTTTCTGGTGTTGGACCCTCACTCATGGATCCCAAGTCTTCCTCTTTTTTGCTTTAGCCCTTCACTTTGGTCAGTTGACTCTCCACAGAACCCACGGATATGGAGGGCCAACAATACTATGCCATTTTATATAAGGAACTTGAGCATCATGGATTTTTGGTAGGGACGGTTCTGGACTGAATCCCCTGCAGATATTGAGGGACAACTGTATACCAGTAGCTTCTGAAAAAGAGTGCTCAGGAAATGTTCAAGACTATGTAGCAGAGACTGCTACTTATTCCACATGTCTGTCTTCTATTTTTCCTTAGTAATAAAGTTTTTAGCTGGGCATAAGATCATCCAAAATCAAGCCTTTATTTCTACATTTCCAGCCTCCCTTGCAGTTTTGTGTGGCCATGCGGCCAAATTCTGACCAATGGGATGTAAGCAGAAGTGTTATTTAGCAGCTTCTGAGAAACTTCCTAAAGACATAGCTGGCAAATGCCCCTTGCTCCTTCTTCGTCATCCCTTTCTCCATCTGGTGGCTGGTACTCAGATGCTACCATCCTGGACCATGAGGATGAAGCCCACACTCTGGGCATGGCAGAGTGAGGGCTGGAATGAACCTGAGTTGCTGAGAGTTTCATGGAACAGAGCCACTCTAGTGACCTGGATTTTTATGTGAGAAAGAAAGAAAATTGTAACTATTGTTTTGGGTTTTCTGTCGCTTGCATCCGAACCTTGAATTAATGAATATGCCTTTATTCCAGAGTAATTCATAATTGCAGGTTAGCTGTGTATGGAATTGCGGGTTGGAAATTATTTTCTGACAGAATTTTTAATGCATTGCTCCTTTGCCTTCTAGCTTCCAGAGTTGCTATTATAAATACTAATTTGGACCATTTGTTTGTATCCTTAGAAATATATATGTATTAAATACATATATTTAATCTCCACTAATTTCAGTTTCACAAGGATGAGACTTGGTGAGGTTCTTGGTTTTTCTCAGTTGTGTTGGGACACTTGATAGGCCCTTTATATCTAGAAACTCATGCCCTTCTATTCTGGGAAATTTCTTAAACTTTTTCAGTTACACTTTTCCCTCCGTTTTTTTCTCTTCTCATATTTTTTCATATTTTTAATTTCCAACATTTCTTTCTCATTCTCTATTCTTTTTTAAAAAGCATCTTATTTTTGTTTCATGAAAGTAGTATCTTATCTCTCTAAAGATATTAATTATGGTGGGTTTTTTTGTAAAATCTTCTCTCTACATTGTATCTGTTTCTTTCAGGTTGCTTACCTCTGTTTTTGGTTTTGGTTTTTTGTTTGTTTTTGTTTTTGTATCTATGCCTTTCATACAAGGTGTTTCCCTCAGAAATACCAGCGATCCTTAGCAGGGCACCACAGTGAGTACTAAAAGGTGACTGGCAGCTCTGTGTGCCTGGGTGGAGCTTTCTGCCTGTGGGGTTCACTGTAGGGTGATCCAGCTCAACCATTTCCATGGAGAAACTCCAAACTCAATGTCTTTAAGTCTATTCTCTTCGGCTAGTCATATTTCAGAAAATATTTCTTTGGGGCTAGTCATATTTCAAAATATACTTTTAAGTTTCTGCCTGGAGGATAAAGGCCAGCTACCAGCATTTTGGGAGCTGAGGTCGGGGGCGGAGGTGGGTTTGGTGTCCCAACATTTGGTGCACTTTAGCTTTCTTTAAATCCCCATATTTTCAATAAGGTACCTTCACCTTCAACTGGGCTTGGATCCCAAAGTCCAGAAACCTCCTGTTTTACCTTCTCCAGGAATAAACTTCCAGTGTTCTTTCGAGGTAGAGAAGGGGCAGTCACCTCCCTGTGGGCCCTAAAGGGGAAGGGAACCTAGTTGTCTGATGTCTTTTTTATAAATTGAGGTGAAATTCACATAACATACAACTAACCATTATAAAGTATACAATTCAGGGGCATTTAGTACATTCACAGTGTCTATCTGGTTCTAAAGCATTTTCATCACCCCCAAAGAAAGCCTCACAGACCTTAAGCAATCACTCCTCATACCCCTCTCCCCCAGACCCAGGCAACCACCAACATGCTTTCTGTCCCTATGGATTTACCTCTTCTGGATATTTCCTATAAATGGAATCATACAACTTGTGCCCTTTTGTATCTGAATTCTTTTACTTAGCATAATGTTTTTGAGATTTCTCTACACTGTCACATGTGACGGCACTTCATTGCTTTTTTTTTTTTTTTTTTTTTTTTTTTGCGGTACGCAGGCCTCTCACTGCTGTGGCCTCTCCCTGCTGTGGCCTCTCCCGTTGCGGAGCACAGGCTCTGGACGCACAGGCTCAGCCGCTCCGCGGCATGTGGGATCTTCCCGGACCAGGGCACGAACCCGTGTCCCCTGCATCGGCAGGCGGACTCTCAACCACTGCGCCACCAGGGAAGCCCGACTTCATTGCTTTTTATGGCTGAACAATATTCCACCGTATGTATGTACCACAATTTCTTTATCCATTCAACCACTGATGGACATTTGGGTTGTTTCCACCTTTTGGCTATTGTGAATAATGCTGCTATGAACATTTGTGTACAAGTATTTGTTTGAGTACCTGTTTTCAATCCTTTTGGGTGTATACAGGCATACCTCATTTTACCACACTTCACAGATATGGGTTTTTTTTTTGTTTTGTTCTGTTTTGTTTTACAAATTGAAGGTTTGTGATAACCCTGCACTGAGCAAGTCTATCTGCATCATTTTTCCAACAGCATTTGCTCACGCCATGTCTCTACGTTACTCTAAACTCTAAATTACAGTTTAGTAATTCTCGAAATATTTCAAGCTTTTTCATTATTATTATATTTGTTACAGTGATGTGTGATCAGTGATCTTTGATGTTACTATTGTAATTGTTTTAGGGCACCACAAACTGCGCTCATATACGACAACAAACATAAGCAATAAATGTTGTGTGTGTTCTGACTTCTCCACTGACTGGCTATTCCCCCACCTTTCTCCCTCTTTGGGGGCCCCTCTATTCCCTAAGACAACAATATTGAAATTAGGCTAATTAATAACCCTACAATGGCCTCTGAGTGTTCAAGTGAAAGGAAGAGTCACATGTCTCTCACTTTAAATCAAAAGCTAGAAATGATTAAGCTTAATGAGGAAGGCATGCTGAAAGTCAAGACAGACCAAAAGCTAGGCCTCTTGCATCAGTTAGCCAAGTTGTAAATGCAAAGGAAAAGTTCTGGAAGGAAATTAAAAGTGCTAGTTCCTTTTAGTGAACACACGAATGATAAAAAAGCAAAACAGCCTTATTGCTGATATGGAGAAAGTTTTATGATCTGCACAGAAGATCAAACCAGCCACAACATTCCCTTAAGCCAAAGCCTAATTCAGAGCAAAGCCCCAACTCTCTTCAATTCTGTGAAGGCTGAGAAAGGCTAGTAAGCTGCAGAAGAAAAATCTGAAGCTAGCAGAGGTTGGTTCAGGACGTTGAAGGAAAAAAGTTGTCTCCATGGGCTTCCCTGGTGGCACAGTGGTTAAGAAGCAGCCTGTCAATGCAGGGGACACAGGTTCGAGTCCGGTCCAGGAAGATCCCACATGCCGCAGAGCATGTGCGCCACAACAAAGCCTGTGCGCCACAACTACTGAGCCTGTGCTCCGGAGCCCACAAACCACACTACTGAGCCCACTTGCCACAACTACTGAAGCCCGCGCGCCTAGAGCCTGTGCTCCGCAACAAGAGAAGCCACTGCAGTGAGAAGCCCGCGCGCCACAACGAAGAATAGCCCCCGCTCACCACAACTAGAGAAAGCCCACGTGCAGCAACGAAGACCCAATGCATCCAAAATAAATAAATAAATAATAAATATAAATAAGTAAAGAATTAGGCTAAATCTACTCTGCTCTATAAATGGAACAACAAAGCCTGCGTGACAGCACATCTGTTTACAACATGGCTTACTGAATATTTAAGCCCACTGTTGAGAACTACTGCTCAGAAAAAAAGATTTCTTTCAAAATATTACTGCTCATTGACAATGTACCTGGTCACCCAAGAGCTCTGATGGAGATGGACCACAAGATTAATGTTTTCATGCCTGCTAACATAACATCCAGCCCATGGTTCAAGGAGTCATTTTGACTTTCAAGTCTTATTTTCTTCCCTTTGCTTTGTTTTTTTAAAATTTTATTGAAGTAAGTTGATTTACAATGTTGTGTTAGTTTCAGGGGTAGAGCACAGTGATTCAGATATATATCTTCTTTTTCAGATTCTTTTCCCTTATAGGTTATTACAAAATATTGAGTATAGTTCCCTGTGCTATACAGTAGGTCCTTGTTGGTTATCTATTTTATATATAGTAGTAAAGTCTTATTATTTAAGAAATACATTTCTTAAGGTTATAGCTGTCACAGATAGTGATTTTTCTGATGGATTTTGGCAGTCAACTGAAAACCTTCTGGAAAGGATTCACCATGAACATTCATGATTCATTAGAAGAGGTCAAAATACCAACATTAACAGGAGTTTGGAAGAAGTTGATTCCAACCCTCATGGATGACTCAAGACTTCAGTGGAGGAAGCAACTGCAGATGTGGTGGAAAGAGCAAGAGAGCTAGATTTAGAAGGGGAGCCTGAAGATGTGACCAAATTGCTACAATCTCATGATAAAACTTTCATGGATGCGGAGTTTTCTCTTCTGGATGAGCAAAGAAAGTGGTTTCTTGAGATGGAAACTACTCCTGGTACAGATGCTGTGAAGACTGTTGAAACGACAACAAAGGATTTAGACTATTACATAAACTTAGTTGATAAAGCAGCGGCAAGGCTTGAAAGGATTGACTCCAATTTTGAAAGAAGTTCTACTCTGGGTAAAATGCTATCAAACAGCATTGCAGGCTACAAAACAAATCATTTGTGGAAGGAAGTGTCAATCAATGTGGCAAATGTCACTGCTGTCTTAATTTAAGCGACTGCCACGGCCACCCCAGCCTTCAGTAACCATCACCCTGATCAGCCAGCAGCCATCCACACTGAGGCAAGACCCTCCACCAGCAAAAAGTTTATGACTTGCTGAGGGCTCAGACGATGGCTAGCATTTTTAGCAATAAAGTATTTTTTTTAATGTTTCTCATCCCCTCTTTTTAAAAAAATATTTATTTATTTATTTGGCTGCACCAGCCGGGTCTTAGTTGCGGCACGTGGGATCTTTAGTTGCAGCATGCAAACTCTTAGTTGTGTCACGTGGAATCTAGTTCCCTGACCAGGGATCGAACCCGGGCCCCCTGCGTTGGGAGAGTGGAGTCTTAGCCACAGGACCACCAGGGAAGTCTCAGCAATAAAGTATTTTTAAATTAAAGTATATACATTGTTTTTTAGACATAATGCTATTGCACACTTAAGAGACTACAGTATAGTGTAAACATAACTTTTATATGCACTGGGAAACCAAAAAATTTGTGTGACTCACTTTACTGTGATATTCGCTTTATTTCGGTGGTCCAGAACCAAACCCACAATATCTCCAAGGTACGCCTGTACCTAGGAGTGGAACTACTGAGTCATATGGTAATTCTATATTTACCTTTGTGAGGAACTGTCAAACTGTTTTCCACAGTGGCTGCCCATCAGCAATGTACAAGGGTTCCAATTTCTACATATCCTCTCTGACAACTGTCACTTTTATTTTTCCTTTTTTTGAAAAATTATAGTCATCCTAGTGGGGGTGAAGTGGTTTTGATTTGCATTTCCTAATGACTAATGATATACTGACCATCTTTTCATGTGCTTATGGCTTTTCATATTTCTTTTTTGGAGAAATGTCTAATCAAGTCCTTTGCCCATCTTTTTAATTGGATGGTTTTTCTTTTTGTTGTTGAGTCTAATGCCTTTGTAAACTGACTTTCAATTAAATCTCACATCTTATTTTTAGTCTCTATATTAACCCCACTTCCAGAGGTACCTGCTGCCACCAGTTCCTGAGGGGTGCACTTGAAGTTGTGCCACAGCTTACTGGGGTTCTGTTTGTTTGTGGGGTTTTTTCCCATCTTTTTTCCCCCCTGTATTTCATTTTCAGTAGTTTCTATTGGTATGACTTCAAGTTCATAATCTTTTCTTCTGTAGTGTCTAGTCCACTGTTTACCCCATTCACCATACTTTTCATCTCAGACATTTTATTTGTCATTTCTAGAACTTAGATTTGGGCCTTTTTGTATCCTCTTTATCTCCTCTTATCATGCTCATACTTTCCTCTACCTTCTTCAACATAAGATATATATTTTTAACAGCTGTTTTGCTGTCCTTGTCTACTAATTCTATCATCTGTGTCACTTCTGGGTCTGTCTCTATTGTTTGATTTTCTTGCCTCACTATGGGTTGTTTTCCTGCTTTTTTGAATCACTGATTCTTTTTTTTTTTTTTTTTCTTCCATGCTGCATGGCTTGTGGGACCTTAGTTCCCTGACCAGGGATCGAACCTGCGCCCTTGGCAGTGAAAGGGTGGAGTCCTAACCACTGGACCACCAGAGAATTCACATCTGATTCTTTTTATATTAGATGCCAGACACTGTGAATTTTACATCTGGTTGCTGCATTTCTTTGTATTCCTTTAAATATTTTTGGCTTCTCTGTTGGGATGCAACTAAGCTAACTGGAAATAGTTCGTAATTTTTTTTCAAGGCTTGCTTTTAAGTTTTGTCAGTGGGGACCAAAGCAGTCTTTAGTCTAGAGCTAATTTGGCTACAGTACTATTTAGCAAATACCTTTCGGAGTACTCTCAATGCCTTGTGTATTATGAGGTTTTCCATTCTGGCTGTTAGGAATGTGAAATATTCCTAGACTTGTGTGCTCTCTAGAAAGTGTTTCACCTGTTCCTTTCTGGTGGTTCATTATACAGCCTTGAGTAGTTTCTTCATCCACATGTGATGATAAGTACTCAGCCAAAGACTCAAGAGGAACCCTCTGAAGATTTCAGGACCTCTTTCTCTGTCTCTGTGCAGCTCTGCTTCCAATACTTTTCCCTGTAAACTCAAGCTCTCTTGGCCTAAGCTCTATCTCCTCAACTCAGGGAACCCAGTGGGCTGTGTGTCAGGTCCCCCTTCTTGTACTGCAGCCTGGGAACTCTATCCAGACAACAAGCTGGGGCAATGATAGGGCTGACCTCGTTCTTTTCCCTTTTCTCAGGTATCAATGTCCTGTGCTGCCCACTGTCCAATATCTGAAAACAATTGTTTTATATACTTTGCCCTTTTTTTTTTTTTCCAGTTTGGCTGCACCGTGCGCGGCTTGCGGGATCTTAGTTCCCAGACCAGGGATTGAACCTGGACCCTCAGCAGTGAGAGTGTGGAGTCCTAACCACTGAACTGCTAGGGAATTCCCCTTTGGCCATTCTTAAGTCATTTAAAGTGGGAGGGTGAATGCAGTCCCTGTTACTCCATCATGGGCAGAGCTGAAGTGTCCTTGCTTGTCTCATCACAGCAGACAACTTTAAACGCCACAGGTCATGGTATGATTTGTCTGTCTTAGGATCATGGGTCTTCCCACCTTTCCCATCAGTTGCGGTCAGTGACCCTAAGCACAAAATTCTACTGCTACAGTGGGCTGCCCACTCAGTGTGGGCCATGGGAAGATGGGGCTAATTTCCTTAGAAGAATCTGTGAGCCCGGATGGGCCCATGGCCAGCTTGCGTAGAGTGAGCCTGCTTAGGACTCTTTCTTTGACTCATTTACTGGTTGGCCTGAAAATATGTCCATTCAAGGGAGGAGAGGACAAAAAAGGAAGTTTTGAAACTAGTCCAGGCTGCAGAGCAAAATGCCCTTATGGCCTTGCCAACCATAGTGCTGGAGGTGTCTAGTCCACTGAACTTTGGCATGGCCAACAGAGCATCACAGTGGGGCTCCTGCGGGTTTGAAGCAAGATGACATTTCAGCAGATAACTATTCTCCTTTCAGGAAGCATCTTCTATTGTGCTCCTGAAGTCTGGTGTAAATATCTGGGATAGAAATTTACCATGAAACCTGAACTGAGCATTGTTTATCCATCTCGCCTCAGAATGGGGCAACCCAGAGCTTTCCATAACTAAGTAGACTCCAGATTCTGAAGGCCTAAGTAAGTTACCCGAGACATTGTTTACATCTTTGTATGCTTCTCCCCTCCCCTGTCATATATGCTTTAACTTGGCCCATTTGGGAGGGAGTCCCCTATGACGAGGTAAATGGGGGTAAAAAGACTCTAGCCAGATTTACAGATGGTTCCTTGTAGTATGCTAGTACTACCTAGAAGTGAACTGATTCAGCATTATTCAATCAAAAGCCCATAGACAGTTTCATTCTGAAGATGGTAGCATAAAGGCAGCATTTCCTCTCTACCTTCTTGCAACCATCCAAGAGCAATGGAGAGAATAAGAAACAAAAACACAAATTCCAATTTCAGCAAAACAATGAACTAGCTCCAGCTTCAAACCACAATTCCAATTGAATGGCTGCTGGAAGTAGTGGAGTTCTAGAGGAGGTGTGTGTGGAAGGAAGGGTAGCAAGGTCACTGCTATTGCAGATCTCAAAAAGAACCAGGACGATACATTTCTCAAGGATGAGGGGCATACCATGGCACGCAAAAGCCCTTGAGGGTCTGTCTCAGGTGTTTGAGATGGGGAACTGAGTAGTTCAGACAGGTGCTTCCTGGACCCAGTTTAACTCAGAGAAACAGAACAGTTGGAGTGAATGACAATCAGACTGGCAAGTCCTGGCATGAGGCCCTCTCTCTCTCTCTCTCTCTGGGGTAGCAAGGTAAAAGAGGGACTTTACCGGACATCCCTGGTGGTCCAGTGGTTAAGACTCCGTGCTTCCACTGCAGCGGACGAGGGCTCAGATCCCTGGTCGGGGAACTAAGATCCCGCATGCCACATGGTGCAGCCAAAAAAAAAAAAGAGAGAGAGAGAGAGACTTTACATTATGAAAAACTCTACAAGTAAGTAAACAGGGAGTTGGATGAACTCAACAGCATAATAAGGTAGGTCTGATATTATCAAACATGCCTTAGTTTCAGGTACCCAGAGAAAATTCACAAAACTTGGCTATATATTAGGCTACAAAGAAAGCCTTGTTAAGCTTGAAAAAATAGAACTAATACACATCCATCATTCTCTGATCACTGTGTAGTATCACTAAACATTAAGATTAAAACTAAGAGGAAAAAAATGTCCCTATCACCTGAATATTTTTTATTGTCCTCTTTTAAAAGAACTCTTTTTTTTTTTTTTCAGGCTGAAGGCAAAGGGAACATGAACCGGCTGGTGAAGAAGGGAGGTTATTCATACCAGCTACAGCTTTGTTGTAGAAAAGTTCTGTAGCTTCTACATATATTTCTTTAAAAGAAACTCTTGAGTCAATAAAGAAGTACAAATCAAAATGCAGAATATTTAGAAAATAACAAAACCACAAGCTTACAGAATCTATGAGATTCTAAAACACAGCTAAAACAGTGCTTTAAAAAAAAAATTTTTTTTTTTTGGCCGCACCATGCAGTTTGCGGGATCGAACCCGGGCCCCCAAAGTGAAAGCGCCGAGTCCTAATCACTGGACCGCCAGGGAATTCCCTAAAACAGTGCTTATATGAAATGTTTTTAGCCTCAATTAATAAAAAATTAAAATAAGTAAGCATCCAACGCAAGAAATTAAGATCTTTAAGACGTTGACTGGTGTATGGGTCACCGTGGAGCCACGCCTCTCCATTGCCTGCTGGGCTGCCTGCTGCCTCCTCACTCTGCAGCCAGCAGTAAGCACGCCCCACCTCACATTCTGCCTATGGCCCACCTGCCAGTTCCCAGCCCTTCCCAAGGTACATCAAAGGACACTGGTAATACTTTGCGAAGACCCCTTTTAAAACTTTACATGCTTTGCCCTAGTCCATGCTATTACGACTCCAGTCAGCAAAGGAGAAGTACCAAGCCACCAGAACCCAGGCAGACGCTCACAGCCAGGGCAGCTACAGCTTTCTTGTAGAGTTTCTTCTGACATTTCTGTCCTTAAAGAAGGAGAAAAGATATCCACTATTATTTAACTAGTTCTAGATGCTCAAAAACTAAATTACACAAGAGAAAGTAATTAGAGATTTTAAAAAATCAAAAGAAGTTAAAACTATCACTATTTGAATATCAGGTGATCTCTACCTAGAAAAAATGAAGAAAATAACCGAAAAAAAAAGTATTATAAACAGTAAGTGAAATCAGTAGGAGATTGGATACAGTCCTGAGGCCCAAATGGAGCACCAGGTTTCTAGGGAAACTGTCAGGAAGGTAGTGGCAGGTCATGTCTATCAGATCCCTTCTGTCACTGAGGGTGTGGTCATTTAAATATTCTGGAAGAAACACTTATTCTGTATTTGGGTTTTCTTTCCCAGCAGGTCATGCCTCTGACTATTTCACCAACCCTGGAATTACTGACTTTGCATAACACAGGGGGGTCCAGACAAAATCTCTCCAACCAGGAAACTCATTTCCCAGTGAGAGAAATAAGACAGTTGGCCAGCCATGGGCCATGATCATATTTCCCATCCACAAGAAGCAGCTGGTCCTATAGAACAATGAAATGGTGTTCTGAAAACAGATCCAGCAGTACCCAGGAGACTGCACCTGTGAGGCTGGGACACTTTCTTGTAGGAAATGATACGTGGAAAAAAAAGAAAAGAAAAGAAAATGATATGTGATCTCACACAGTGACTGAAATGCAGTGTCAATTCTCCCTCAGCCAATATTAGAGGTTCAGAAACCAAGGGCTGGGGTCGGGGGTGGAAGGTGGCAGCTCTCACTATTACTTTGATCTCTAAAAATATTTCCTTTCCATCCCCCAAATCACTCATGTTCTGTGGACTTGACTGTCCAAGTGGGCGAGGTATTTTCACCAGGGAACCCGGTGAGGGTTCCACCTGGCCATCTGGGACTCCTCCCACCGCAGGCTAATGGCAGAAAAGGGTGTTCCCGTGCTAGCTGTGCTCTGATTATACAGGGGAAATGGGGTTGTTACTCCCCGATAGGGTTTGGGAGGGGCAGAGGAGGTTGCCTCCTTGCACCACCACACCCAGTGGCACAAATTAACCGAAAACGATCACAGTCCATATTAACGTTCTAATTTTCCTCCCCCACGACTATCCTGTACACCAGGGTTTGTGGTAGCTAAGACTACCAATTTGTTCAAGGTTTCAGGATAGTAAGAAATAACCCTCGGCTAACGGGAAATACAGGAGGAATGGACAGCACTTGGAAACTGTGAACTCGAGAAGGAGTGTTTAAAGTGGTCCGAGATGTCACAGCTGCATATCTGGATGTGACTTGGTGTCATCTTTTTTTCTGGGGGGCAGGGTGGGGGCAGTGTTTAAGTGCATTTGCGGCTGTGATAACTGGAGAGACGAAACCAAGTACACATCGGGGTGCCCAGAGCTTAGTTCTGGGCCCTCTTCTCTGTCTACATGCTGCACCTAAGCAACCTCACCCAGTCTCATGGCTTTAAATAGCTCCTGTACACTGATGACTCCTAAACCTACATTTTCACTTCTGGCCTCACCTGCAAATCCAAACTATATATCCACCTGCCTACTTGATCAACTACTTGGAGGCCTCACAAGTATCTCAAATCAACATATCCAAAGCAAAGCTACTGATTTCTGGCTATCAGCATTCCCTAACCTTCTTCTCCTACAGTCTCCTTTTTTTTTTTTTGTCAATAAATGGCACCATAAGCCACCCAGTTGCTCAAAACAAAAATCTGGAGCTGCCCTGTCCAGTATGGTAGCCACTAACCACATGTGACCACTTCAATTTAAATTTTAATTAAAATAAAGTAAAATAAAAATTTCAGGTTCTCAGCTTTATTAGCCACATTTCAAGTGCTCAATGGCCACACGTAGCTAGTAGCTACCATACTGGACAGTCAGATACAGAACATTTCCATCATCACAGAGATCTATTGGACAGTGCTTCTCTAGAGAGGTTGCCACTGATTCCTCTTTCCCTCGCCTCCCACATGTAATCCATTGACAAATCCTATGGATTTTACCTCCAAAACATTCCCTGAATCAATCCATTACTCTCCAACCTACTCCTACAACCCTAGTCTCTGCCACCATCACCTTTCACCCCGACTGCTGAACTCACTTCTTAATTGCCCTAGTTTCAATCATCCCCACTGTAACCATTTCCACTATAGCAGACAGAACGATTTTTTTTGAAACTGAACATCCATCACCTCTTGCTCCTGCTACAATTCTTCCAATGGTTTCTGTGGCAGAGGCTGTGGTTTTATCCTAATATTCTTTCTCCCCTTCCACTTCGGTAATAGAACCTCTGAAGTTTAGGTGAGCACATAGAAGCCCAAAATAAAGAAAACATTTTCCAGAGTCCCTCCTTGCACTTAGGTGTGGTCATGTGACTGAATTCTGACCAGGGTGAGCCAATGAGGTTGTGTGTATGTCCTTAAAAAGAGCAGGTTCTTCCTGTTGCTGTAACAGACATGATGGCTGAAGCTGGAATAGACCATGAGGTGAACTTGGGAGGGGAGGTAATGCACTGTGGAGCAACAAGATAGAGGGAGTGTGGGTCCCTGACACAGTGGAGCAACCCACCAGCCCTGGAACACCTACCTAGACTTTTACATGAGAGAGAAATAAACTTCATCTTGTTTAAGCCCTGATTACGTGAGGTATTCTGTCATAGTGGGACTTAATTCTAATACAGCTTCCCATCACACTTAGAAGAAAATCCCAAATTCCTTACTAAAGTCTGGAAGGTTCTACATGATCAGGCCCCTCTCTAGTATAATCCCCCTCATCCCCCCCACATTCCAACCTGCTTTGTTCTTTGCTGCTTCCACACACCAAGCTTCCTCATGCTTTAGGGCCTTCTAACTTGCCTTTCCTTCTGCCTGGGTTGCTCCTTTTTCGTTACTCAGGTCTTAGCTTTAAATATCACTGCTTCAGAGACGGTCCCCTGACCAATCTGAAATACCCAACAAGTCACTCTCTTTTACAATAACTTACTTTGATTCTCTGCATAGAACTTATCAGAGCTGATGATTCTTTAATTTGTTTATTGTCTGCCTCTCCTACTAGAATGTAAATTCCATGAGGATAGGAATTTTGATTGGTTGGTTCACTGCTGTATTCCAAGTGTCTACAACAGTTCCTGAAACCTAGTAAACTACTCAGTGTTTATCAAATGAATGCTCAAATACCGTTCCACGGATAGGGTGGTGGTTAAAAGTAGGGCTTCTAAAGTCAGACGTCCCAGGTCAGAACCCTGGCTGGGCCACGAAATCAGTCGTGTGACTTACCCAAGTTGTATACCTAAGACTCTCTGTAAAATGAGATTTCCTACAGCATAGGGTAGGAGTAAAAAATATATACATATATAGCGTTTATAAAGCACTCCTTCTCCTTCTCCCTTCCTTACTCTGAGAGCTCCCGTCTTTTCTCCCTCTCTTTGGCCCCTCACTTGGCCACTTCCCTCCGGCTTTGCGTTCCTCTCGGCACAGTCCAGCTGAAACTAGTCCTTTGAAATTTAGCGGGAATTAACATCATCCCTCAGGAGGACCAGAGCTGCGCACGCGCAGGACACCCACTCTTTCTCGTCAGCAATGTTTGCAGCCTCGACAGCCAATCAGAGTTATCGTCGGAGCCGAGTTCCGAAGACTCACCAATCGAGTGTGGGAGGCGGTCAGCCCTGGAGGCAGTGGCGAGAGGGGGCGGGAACAAGGAGAGAGCACGCACAGTTCTCGCAGCCAGGGTCTCAGCAGCCCAATCCGAGAGGCCTGAGGTCTGAAGGCAGTGGGGCGTGGCGTTGGCAGCTCCCGCAACTCGAGGCCGTTCAATGCCGGGCCAATCAGAGTGAGGAGGTGGAGGAGGCTTGCCAATCAGCGTGCAGAACAGGCGAAGCAGGGGGTTGAGGAGTCTCGCGCGGTTGCCGCCGGCTCCCTAGCTTCTGTCAGGGGAGCCGGGCGTGCGGGGGCGGCTGAGGAGGCGGGAAGGCGGCAGTGGTTGAAGGGGCGATTGCTGACTTGCGGGGAGGAGGTCCGAGGGGTTGAGCAGCCATGGTGATGGCAGCGAAGAAGGGCCCAGGGCCGGGTGGCGGGGTCGGCGGGGGAAAGGCGGAGGCGGAGGCGGCCTCGGAGGTGTGGTGTCGCCGGGTGCGGGAGCTGGGAGGCTGCAGCCAGGCCGGGAACCGCCACTGCTTCGAGTGCGCCCAGCGCGGGGTCACCTACGTGGATATCACCGTGGGCAGCTTCGTCTGCACCACCTGCTCCGGCCTCCTGTGAGTGGACCGGCGCGGGGGGAGGACCGGGAAGGAGCGGCGGAGAGTTGGCGTTGAGGACAGCGGGGACCCGGGGCGAAGGGACAGAGCCGAGGTCGGGGGCGGCGGGGAGGCCTGGGACGCGCCGGATGTGCCGAGAGGGTCGTCTGCTGCAGAGGTGTCACGGGGGCGACAAGAAACGATTGGAGTCGCGATGCAGGAGAAAGGAAAGACAGCGTGAGAACTGGAGAAACTCCCTAAAGGAGGCGAGGCGATCCGAAAGTGGGGAGAATTGAAGGAAACTGTGGTCGGGTGGGGGTTAGATATTTAAGGGTCCAGAGAATGATAGACACCTTGAAAGGGAACTTCATGTAGGTGGAGGGCAAACAGGAAAGAGGTAGAGCAAGCTAGACTCAACATGAAGGGGTACCTTTCTTCCTTCTGGCTTGTGCCCATCCTGGATTGTGAGACGGAGAAACCAATTTAAAATAGGTAAGTTAACCCAGGTTGACAGCACAACGATAATGGCAGGTAAAGAGCCACGTTCCAGTGTTCAGGAACAAATCCTAATCTTGCAGGGCTTTAGAATGCTACCCAGAGGGAGATTTCTTACAATTCTAAGAGATGAATGCTGATGGGTTGCCCTGTTAGAGAACTTAACTTTTCCAGAGGTTTGGGGATCTGGATGAGCCATCCTTAAGTATAATAATTTACACCTTTAAGCTCCTTGTTGCCATGGCTTGCTCCTGGTAGTAACATCTGGCGACTCTTTCTAGATTTGGGGGGAGGGGGGGTTGTTGAATAATCTGCAGTGCTACCTTGGCACTGGCACTGAATTTGGTCATGCCTGAGCTAATTTAGAGCCACAGATTTCTAGCCCAGATTTCTGGTTATATAGTAAGGTTCTTTTTTCCCCCTTAGAGAATTATCTGGTTAGATGCATGACTAACATTTAATGCCAAGCCTGCATGTCTATCTTCATAAGTTTATCAGGGGCTTTATTTTGACTTTTTTAGTATTAATACATTAGTTTGGTTGGTTTCATTTTTAACTAGGGGCGCTTTCCTTGTTTCTTCTTACATCTTCAGGAGCTGAGGAAGGAGTGGTATTGTTCTTGCGTGACAGATGGGAGAACAGAAGCTAAGAGAGGTTTAGTAACTTATCCAATGCCAGATGGGGGTTGCTGTTTTCAGCATTTGTTGTTCCATATTAGTTATGATCATGGCAGACCAGAAATGAGGGTCCAGGTCTCCTCATGCAGTTTAGGACTATTTCTCTATTCAATTCTTACTTCCTTAGCCAAACTTCTATGCTTTAATCAACCTTACTTGTGTGTTGTGAGGATAGACTTGACTTTCGTCTAAGTAAAAGCATTGTGGCTCTTGGGATAGTGGTTTAGAACACGAACAGTAATGTGTCAAAAGTTGAGATAGAGGCTCAAAGGAAGTCAAAGGATAGAGACTCGAGACTGGGACAAGTACTTTGAGGAGAATAGGAGCAAGGTTTAGGAGTATTTATAGTGCAGAGTACAAAGAGAGCAGATTCCTGAAGATCCTGTTATGAAAAGGCAAATCTGATTACGGAGTCTGGAGAGAAGTCAAAGGAAGCAGGGGGATAACACTGATGGCATATCAGAGGCTAGGTCCCAGGAAGAAAATGTCAGGAAACAGTGTTAACTCATTCCCCTAGTTAGCTGCCAAGGCATGAAAGCTAAAACGCTGAATAAATGGAAAGTGCTGACATCATTATCATTATTTTATAGATCTTGGTTTAAAGTATCCCACAGACAACACTTCCCTTCTATAATGAATGTCCCTCAATCAGGACAGAAGGAGGGCCAAGGGATCTGGCTCACATTAAAAACCCGGTTTCTTTTGCTGGACAAGTTAACTCCTTAAACATCAGTGCACAGTTTACAGAACTTTACCACTTCCCCCTGTGTTCATTATTGTTGAGCTCACTGGTGAAAAGTCAAGCTCCTGTGATCTGGACAGACAGTGGGTGGGGCTGACGATGGCCTAAGGTTGCTTAATAGAGAAGTACCTCAAGAGGCCTGTCTCTGTCTGTGGCGCACGTACTTCCAACTAGGGGCTTAGCTCCTCAGGAACTTAAGTTCCTGTAGGACCAAGTGGTGGGAGTCTACCAGCCTCCCCCTTTTCTTTTAGTTTCAAATGATTCTCAAAAGGACATTTTTGCTTAGTATTTTGGTAAAGCATTATGAGAATCACTCGGAGTGATTCTCGAGGTGGTAGACTTTAGGGAACGCATTTTGGTGCTTGGGAAATCAGAAGCTAGGCCAGCTGTTTGTTAGCATGAGGTGAGGGTAGAGTGAAGGGTCAAGAAGCTGGACCAATAAATGAAGCTGAACTGGAGGCATGTTGAGATTATAAAGAGACAAATGTCAGAAGAAACTCTACAAGAAAGCTGTAGTTGCCCTGGCTGTGACCGTCTGCCTGGGTTCTGGTGGTTTGGTACTTCTCCTTTGTTAATTGGAGTTGTAACAGCATGGACTAGGGCAAAGCACGTAAAGCTTTAAAAGGGGTCTTCACAAAGTATTACCAGTGTCCTTTGATGTACCTTGGGAAGGGCCGGGAGCTGGCAGGTGGGCCATAGGCAGAATGTGAGGTGGGGCGTGCTTACTGCTGGCTGCAGAGTGAGGAGGCAGCAGGCAGCCCAGCAGGCAATGGAGAGGCGTGGCTCCACGGTGACCCATACACCAGTCAACGTCTTAAATCCACACGGTTGCTTGCCCACAGATTTGGATTTTGTGGTGCTAGCGAAAATCGTAGTAGTAGGCCAATATCTTGCATCAGTCTACCAGTCAACAAATGTTTGTCGAGTGTCTTTGAAGCCCCAGACACCGTTTTAGGCACTGGAGATGTGGTAATGAACAAAACTGACAAAGTCCCATCTTCAGGTAGCTTGCATCCTAGGGGAGGCCTTGGACTCTAAATAAATCATGAAATATATAATTGCAGGTAGTGATAAGTCTTACGAAGCAAACTAAAGCTCAGCATGGGCTAGAGAGTGATGAGAGCTCATACTCAGCTATGATGATGAAAAGAGAAGAAATATTCTTTCTTAAAATAAAGAGGATACTGAAGGAGAGGAAATTGAAGTATCATACTTCACATCATAGCCAGAGAAAGGAGACAGAGGCTTGGCTTTCTTTTGAAAGCCAGTTTTCTGTTGAGTGTGTTACAAATATGTTGACCACTTAGGGGGCTGGAGTGTTCTGGGGCAGTGAGCAGAATTGCCAGGGTTCCCATCTGGCTGGATTGACTGATAAAAACAAAGTTGAGTGTTCCAGCCAAAGTTGAATTTCCCAAGATCTGAAGAAAAATTGAGATTTTAATAGTCGGTGCGGGGGGGGGGGTATGGCTGTACCTTCAGCTCTGCATGTGTGAGCTCATTCTTGCTGTCTTTTTCAATGAGAAATTTTTTCTCAGCTCAAGCAAAAACTCACAGTGTTGGTGTGTGGCCCTGAGAGAGAGGCTGCTAATTTCTGCCGTTTCTAAATTTACATACATGCTGCCACAGTGGTAGGTCCCAAATTTGACCTAGTTTTATTCATTTGGTTTTCTTCCAATACCTAATTTCCTTAACCTGGATAGAGATCCTTTTACTCTCCCCAATCTATTCATGCGCTTGTCTGTTCAGTTATACTACTAACTCTTCGACTAGAAGACAAATCTGCCATTTGAAGCCGGGGGGGGGTAAAAATTGCCGCTGAAAAGGACTTCTTTCCAAAGCAGTGCCTCAGTGTTCCTTCTTGTTCTGGTTTGCTTGGATGCCTCAATCGATAAACCACTTTTCTTTAAAAAGGAAATAGATGGAGAGGCCTGAGATCTCATTGGCATCTGGGCTAGGCACTGTCTTTGACACCCAGTTTTTCAGCCAAGTACATGACATGCTTCCCTGACCTGTCTGTTGGAGTCTATCCTTTAATCCATCATCTTTCAGGGCTCAGTAGTGGCTGTTTGTCTCTTCTACTTCTTTACAACTTTATTCTGACAGTGGGATTAAGTCAGGATTGAGGTGGACGGAGCCTGGGACTGGATGTCAAGAGATGTGCTTGACAGCTCTTTATTTGTGATAAGTTGCTACCCTCCTGGTGCCTTAGTTTCCCTGTCTGGCTCGCTAATAGCTGTTCCTAACCGAAACATTTTTATCTCCATGGAAGGAAAGGTATAGTATGTTGTTCAATAATTCAGTACTTTTCCATCTGTCTGGACTGGAGAGGTAGACATATGCCTTGCCCTTATTTTAGTCCTGTCCCTCCATCCCCTCACACCTCACCTTTCTTTTTTTTTTTTTTTTTGTGGTATGCGGGCCTCTCACTGTTGTGGCCTCTCCCGTTGCGGAGCACAGGCTCCGGATGCGCAGGCTCAGCAGCCATGGCTCACGGGCCCAGCCGCTCCGCGGCATATGGGATCCTCCCAGACCGGGGCACGAACCCGTATCCCCTGCATCGGCAGGCGGACTCTCAACCACTGCGCCACCAGGGAGGCCCACCTTTCTTTTTTTTAAAATTATTTTATTTTATTTTTGGCTGTGTTGGGTCTTTGTTGCTGCGCGCGGGCTTTCTGTAGTTGCAGCGAGAGAGGGCTACTCTTCGTTGCGGTACGCGAGCTTCTTGTTATGGAGCACGGGCTCTAGGCACACGGGCTTCAGTAGTTGAGGCACGAGGGCTCAGTAGTTGTGGCTCATGGCCTTAGTTGCTCCACGGCATGTGGGATCATCCCGGACCAGGGATCAAACCTGTGTCCCCTGCATTGGCAGGAGGATTCTTAACCACTGCGCCACCAGGGAGGTCCGCGCCTCTCCTTTCATATTCACTTCTGCCAGGCAGAGATGGACAGAGTCTCTAAAATTACAGATTTAGGCATTTTATTGTATAGGGCCTTTGGACAACTTGAAAAGCTCCTAAGAAAATAATAAATTACCAAAGGGGTGAGAAGAAAGGGGGCAAAATGTGAAAGGATTGAGATTGAGCCTGAAGAGGAAGGTAGCTGGTAGTATCAGGATTCCAACGTGTCTCAACATGAGGGCAGCTGTTTATTATTGTCACTGAGGAAGAACTTCAGGAAATGGGTCGAAGCAGGGGACTTTCAGTTAGGAAGGAATTCCCTAAAATTAGTGAAATTGACCCTGGAGCAGGGTAATGGGGAGCCTTCCTAAGAGGGACTCTTCTTGGTAATGTTTGGGTCCAAGATAAGAGCTAACCTGGTTTAGCTGAACCCTGCTCAGAGGCAGAGGAATGGAATCCCAGGGGCAAAGAAACACAATCTAGGGTGTATGAATTTGAACACAAATATTCAGAGGTAAGGAATGCCCGAGTCCAAATCTGGCACAAATGAAGGAACTTGGGTGCTGGGTAGAACTGTTTTTTTCCACTGTCGACCTGGCAGAACCCTTCTTATCTGAGCAGCTGAGCAGGTTTGAGGCTTCTATGAAGCAAGATAGAAGCAAAACATGGGCCAGTTTGAGGGTGATGACCACAGAGAAACAAAGGATGTGGTATTTGCAGAAATAGTAGTATGCTTAATAGAAGCAAAGGGAGGGGAGAGAGGCAAAGAGAGGGAGGATTGGGCAGACTTCAGGATCTCTGCAAGTCGCTTCACTTGCCAAGTAATTCAGAGTGCTTCAGAGAGTGAGTCAGAGTACTTCAAGTGCCATTTAGGTGCCCTGTGAAAAAGAAACTGAAGTAGAAAAAGACGTCATGACTGGGCTGAAGGCTTGAGCCCTAGTAAGGTACTTGCCTTCAACTAGAAAAACTTGCCCTATTCTGGGCAAATAACCTTTATCTCTATTTCCCCAGCTCCTCCTGGTTAGAAATAATAGAATAGATTTGCTGTGATAACCAAAAGCAGTGCCTCCTTTGAGCTCTCACTTCTTGTTTTGGGGAGAACCTGAGAGTTATGGTGGGGAGACTGGCTGCAAGTTGGAGAGTTGGGTCTGTTTAGTTCCAGGCCAATGATTCCCATCTGGCCCAGTGCATGACCCTGGTTTGTACCCGGTAACACACAACACTCCTAGACCATTTGATTTCGGCTCCTGGGAAGAGACGGGCTCTCATTTCTAAATTGCTTCTCTTGGCCAGCAGTGGCCTCTCTATGATTCAGAGACAAACGCTCTGACTCATAGGCCGTGTAACTAGGCCCTCTTCCTGGGCTGCAGTGTTGCCTTGTAGACTCTCCCTGCCCCCAAACCGTGGCTCTGGTTATACATGATCCAGTCTACAGACATCAAGGTCAGAGCAGTGCTTTTTGTCCTGTGCTATGGAAACATCCTGTTCCACCAGATTCATTTGGCCCAAAGCACCTACATCACTTCTTTTTTTTTTTTTTTTTTTTTTTTTTTTTTTTTTTTTTTTTTTTTTGTGGTACGCGGGCCTCTCACTGCCGTGGCCTCTCCCGTTGCGGAGCACAGGCTCCGGACGCGCAGGCTCAGCAGCCATGGCTCACGGGCCCAGCCGCTCCGCGGCATATGGGATCCTCCCAGACCGGGGCACGAACCCGTATCCCCTGCATCGGCAGGCGGACCCCCAACCACTGCGCCACCAGGGAGGCCCCATCACTTCTTTTCTCTGCCTTTCCTTTATCCTATCTCCACCCCGCCTCAAAACCCCTCCAGTCCAAGCCCAGCCAGAGGAAGTTCTGTTGCTCTAAGCATCCCCTCTAGACTGATGAGTGGGTCAAGTTCCCTGCCCCCCACCCCTCCCAAGGAAGCACACCTCCCTGTTTATACTTTGCTAACAGTTCCTGGTTGTCCTGTCAGGAAATGTCAATGACCTTTTTGTGATAGGCTTAGAATCTGTTTTTCTAGTGTAAACATAATACATTTTACTTTTCCCATGACCATTTCTCTTCCCTCACTGCTGCATCCTGGTGCCACGTCCTCCCCCATCTGACTGTGTGTGCCTGCTGCATTGCGAAGTACCCTCTCTGGGCTCCTTGGCTCCTTCTTGGAAGCAAGTGATCGAGGACTAGGTCCTATAATTTTTGCATCCCCCACAGTGCCAAACACAATGCCTTGTGTTTTATTTAGCAAAGTAAATATTTGTCAGTGGGAGGTGACAGGGCGGCCCGAGAGGTCTGCTCTGGCTAGACCTCGGAAAGGCCTGGCAATCCCAGGGGGAAGGGCACAGTGGTTAAGGTGAGAAAGGGCAAGGGAAAGAGTATCAAAGTGGGATGTTTGGACTGCGGGATGTCTGGACTTCAGGAACAGAACAGAACCAAGCCACTCATAAGAGAGGCTTTAGGAGAGAAAACTGGAGTCTCTGAAATGCAATCAGAAGAGAGTCTTCAGGTCAAATCAGGTTTAAGAGCTATGGTTTGACACCGAGTTACAAAGCCTGGCTTTTGGTCCCCCCACCCCATCTTTCCTCAGGGCATCTGTCCTCTTTGATATTGCTTATCTTTTAAAGGGGTATTTTGTAACCCATCCAAGTCTTGTATCAGAATTGCTGAAAACGCCCCCAGTTGTAGCCTCCAGTGTCCTTCCTGTCCTTGGTTAGAATCCCATACTCGGTAACTTGTCCAAAAGAGCAGCTGCCCTTCACTGTTTACCTTTTACTCTGTCTTCTGTCCGTTCTCCCCACCCAGGCTGCCTTCACTTATGCTAACCCACGCACTGCCGTTCTGCCAGGCTCGCCTGGGCACCTGTATTCATCGTGTGCACCTGTAAGCCTGCAGGTGTGCTTTCTCCACCTTTCCTTAAGATTTCCATCTGGTAAATTTTGTTTGCTTTCCTGAGGGCGTCAGCCAGGACCATATTCTAGAGTTACTTTTATTTTCACGTCTTGCTTTGCCCATTTTTTCCAGGGGAGTGAAAACCAGAAGAGGCCTTATCAATTGAGACTGTCTTTCTTGCGTGTGCCCATGGTCTTTCACTCCTGACCCCAGGGTCTAATTTATTTGTTTTGGTTCAGCCAGTTGTGTTTTCATGTGATGAGGGCCATAGGTTCAGACTAGCGTAAAACTGAAGGTAAGGAAAGCCTGCCTGGCTTGGCCCCAGGCTCCCGTTAGAGCACTCTGGAGGGCAGCTGAGTGGGGGCGAGGAAGCCTTCTCAGCTGTAATCTCCACAGGGCATCTGTGGGCAGAGCTGGACTCCCAGGGAGTTAACAGAATACACAGAGCTGGTACAGAAGCATCCCTACAGGGTATATGTTCCTGACTCATGCCCGTCTCATACTCATGATTGAACCTGACTTCCTCCTGCTTCGTTGAAAGATCTAGAAGTGAAAGAAAGTCTGGAATACTTCTTTTCCCAGAGATCACTCCCTAAAAAGAGGGGCCCGCTCCATCCCTCCACCACACCGCCCTCCTGTGTAGTCCAGAGGGGGAGCAGCCAGCCTAGGGACTCTTGTCTCCAAATCTTATCTATGTTGGTATTATCAGGGATAGTCATGGGCCTTCATTTTTGCTTTCCCTCATGCATGAGGGATTTGTGTCTCCATGGGCTCTGGGACCCTGAGGATGTGCTGTAGGTCTCAAACAATGATGAAGCAGGAAACGGGAAATGGCCCCATGCCAGAGTTCCCAGAAGTACCCCCTCAGCCTGAACACTCAGCTGCTGTGGTCTGAGCCGAGGTAGAGGAGGCTTCTGGATGGGCAGGCTCTACCTTCCTCTCCAGAATGACTGGGGTTCCCTGTCTCTCATGAGAAGCCTCCAGAACATTCTTGCCTCCCTCCTTTCCTTGAATTAGGAAGTAGCTTCAGTCAGAGAGTTTCATGTACGTGTGGTTTTATCCTTTCCCCCTCCCTCTCCTCCCATAAACAGACCTGCAGTGCTAGTGGCATTCTACTTCTCTTTTTTTCTATTTGTCTCCCACAGGAGAGGCCTGAACCCCCCTCATCGTGTCAAGTCCATCTCCATGACAACTTTCACTGAGCCTGAGGTAGTGTTCCTGCAATCCCGTGGAAACGAGGTGAGCCACCCCAGACGGAAGGGTTCCAGGCTGCAGTTGCCCTATCTGTCGGTGGAGCTTTGCCTCAAGAGTATAGAAAAGCCCTACAGTTTTCTTTTTTGCTCGAGTTTCCCTTATTTTTTAGTATGTAAGGTATCTTAACTTATGTCCAGGTGTACATTTACAGACTCTTAGTTATAAAATTTGGGGTTTGTCCAGGCCCCTTGTTGGAAGAATCAGGGGAAGAAGCAAAATCTCTGTCGGGGGTGGCCCCTGGGCACTCGAGGGAGGAAATGCTCCACAGTGATGAGCGTTCAGGGTTGACTGGGCTGGGCCCTCTGAGCAAGAGCTCCTGGAGCCAGCTCTGCTGACTGGAGCCTCGGCAACTGGGTCTAAGCCATGTCATTTACTTGAAAGTGAGTTAAACCCCTTCTCCAGCTAAATCTGCTGGTGGGAAGATGCCAGCCTTGGTGTCAGAAGTACCCCTAGCTTATGGGTGACAGACTTAACTTGGAGGGTGCAAACAAGGGCCTCTAGGGGGTGTTCTGGAAGCCACAGTTCTGAAAATTGCTCCTGACCCCACCTCCATCCAAATTTAGTCCCCCTTAGTTCTCATGGCCCTCTGTTTTCTTTCACAAGATGTGTCACAGTGTGTCATTATAAATGTATTTTTATTTATCTAAGGCATGACCTCCCCGTTAGATGATCCACTCTGCGAGGACAGGGATCATGTCTGTTTTGTAGGTGTACCCAGATCCTCACATTGTGTCCATGCTTGATAAATGTCTATTGATGAATGAGCTGGAAATGGTTCGACTCCCATTTCATGCTTTCTGCCCCAATTCCTCTGCCACCTGACTTCATTCCTTTAGGTTTGCAGGAAGATTTGGCTGGGTCTTTTCGATGCTCGGACATCTTTAATACCAGATTCCAGGGATCCTCAGAAGGTGAAGGAGTTTCTCCAGGAAAAATATGAGAAGAAGAGATGGTAAGGAGGAGGAAAGAGATTGCTCTGGAGACATGTGTCCAAGACACACTTCATCTTACAGTCCAGTTTCCAGAGCTGAACTGGGGCTTCTCTCAAAGGCTAGACAAGGGTTGAGTCTGTTCCCTTCAGATTCAGTTAGGGCCGAATTCTGACTTCAAAATAACAAAGGTACAGGAAAGAACAACTTGCTCTTGGTCACTAACCTTGCAGATTTGATGTCCCCTCTTTTGGGGAGACAGTAGACTGGTTGGAGGGGAGAGCTAGGGCCCCCACTAGGGAGTTTGGGTTCATTTTTATAGCTCAGCTGATCTCATTTATGGAGAGAGGTGGCTGGGAGCACATGTCCTCTAGCTTCGCTTTTAACCTGTGATTCATATGTCCCCTGTTTTCCTGCTGAGGAAACAGCATCTCTGTTCTCTCTTGCCTTTTCTCTCCCCAGGTGTCACTTCCTATTGTTCGATTTCTGGGGTGGGGGGGTGTGCACGGTTGGGGGTAACTCTGGGGTGGAGAAGAGAATTCAGGGAGCAAGGAGACTGGTGTGGATAAAACAGAATTTTGGAGTCCCTTCAGGGGGCGGTCCTCGGGATAAAGAAGATACATCCGGAGTAGAGACCGCATCCACTGGAGTGGAAGGGGATTTGATCAGAAGGTGCAGCAGCCGGCAGGATAGATCGTGAGCACTTAGAAGATGAGGTGGCAGAGAAGGAGGAACCTGAAGACACTCCCAGGAAATAAAAGGGGGTCCTTGAGTAGGAAGTTGGAAAATAGGATCACCTGTTGCTCAGCATGATTGCAGGTGTTATTACTTGAAACCCAGATGGTTTGATGTGTCAGAGAGAGGAGGGAGAGATGAGGGGAAGACCGGCACAAGCCAGAGCCAACTGAACATCCCTGCAGGAAAAAAATGAGCATCTGACAGTAAAGGGGAAGCTCAAGTTAGGCAGAACTTTGCTAAGTTGCTAAATTCCCTTTAGTTCAAAAAAGAGAATCAGTAGGGAAAGTGAGAAAGGACTTTGACTGCTGTAACCTGTGTTTTCTCAAGCACCTAAGCTGAGCAAGGTCCAAGGTTTCACCCCTCTCCTCTTAGCCTAACTATTCTCTCTCCAAGGTATGTCCCCCCAGACCAAGTCAAAGGGCCCACTTATACCAAAGGCGGCACCTCCACCGCCATCCAGGGCTCCATTCCGGAAGGGAAGCCCCCACGGACACTTCTGGGGGATCCTGTGCCGTCTCTCTCGGCCGCTGCCTCCACTTCCAGCCAGGTAACTCTCAGATGCGCCCTGCAACTTATTTTGGGATTTGGGAGACAGGGGTATCAGTTTCCTAAATCCAAACGCCTGAACTTAGCAGACGACGGTCCAAGAGGTGTGAGCAGATTCTCAGCCCTGCTGTTCCCATGTCTTGCATCGCTCACCTTGGATCTGTATGTTTTGGAAGAAAGACCCCAACAGGAAGTGGTATTTAGGGAAGTCAGAGTATCAACTTCAAACGTGACCACTCCTCCAAGGAAAAACAGGGGCCAGGACACTGCTTCAGGCGCCTGGGAAAGATGAGGAGGGGCTGTTGGGCGACATCCCTGTGTATCTCAGGGTTGCCTTGACTAACGTACTCTAAAATACGTGGTTCCGGGAGGTGCTGCACTGAGAGGACAGAGGAATTAGGGATGAGAAGGGCTCAGGCACCTTGCGCCCGGGAGCCCTCTCGGTTGAGGGTAGTTTCTGCCTCTCTTCTCTCTCCACTCGCCTATCTGGGGGCAGCCCGGGGAGCCATGCAAGGGCCTGGGTCATGGCTGGGATTCCGAGTGCTATATGTACTGCCTTCTCCTCCAAGTCTGTCAGTCAGTCTCAGCCCCGGACGTCCCAGCCCCGGAGCTCTCAGCCACCTCCCCCCTCCTCGGTCAAGAAAGCCAGTACTGACCTGCTGGCCGACATCGGCGGAGACCCCTTTGCTGCTCCCCAGGTGGCACCAACTTTTGCTGCATTCCCAGCCTTTGGGGGTAAGTGGGACTTGGGAAGAGAACCTTCCTACAACATACGTCCCCATCACACAAGGAATTCACTCGGCCCTAGCTCGCTGCACAGGAATGAACGTGATGGTAATTCTGAAGTATCACGGCTGGGAGGGTGGGGGTCAGATGAGTACAGCCGGGATTACAGCCGGGATTAGTTTGGGGAGTTTGACCAGAAAGCATGTCAGTTGGGGGCTCCCAGCCCTCCCTCTTAGAGCACTGGAAAGAGCCTTTTTCTTAGTTTCTCTCTCTGTTAAAATGGGGCAAGGGGATTGTCACAGGTTCCACTTCCCCTGCCCTCTTCCCGAAGGCCAGCAGTAGCCAGTAGAGGGTGGAACCAAGAGATTATCTAGTTTCCCTTTTTCCTTTTTAAAGCCCTTGCCCCCAGCAAAATCTTTTTCCATGATTCCGCCTAAACTAGGCCCTGACAAAAATGTCAATGCCTCACGGAGTAAGGATAAAAACTGGGGAGTGAACTTGGAGGCCTCTGAGATGCCCTTTCCCCCTGCATGTGTCTGGCTCTCTGCCCCAGGCTCCTGCCAACTCCCTCTGAAGAGGACCCTGCAGGAAGGCAAATGTCCCATTGAGCAGCCCTTGGCCTTCAGAACTAGTCCGTGTGATATGGATTACATATACATCATATATAAACGTAACCTTTATATTCTCTCCACCTATAGGCCAGACGCCTTCCCATGGGGGCTTTGCCAACTTCGATGCCTTTGGCAGTAGCCCTGGCTCTTCTGCATTTGGAAGCATGCCTCCAGCTGGCCAAGCCCCGTTCCAGGCCCAGCCAGCACCCCCAGGTAAGCTCTGCCCCTCTGGCTTCCTTGCTTGCAACTGTGACCCACTGTCCACACCCATACATCACCCTGCATTCACATCCACACCCACCCAAAGTACCGCACAAAGAGGAGAAGCTCCAGGAAAGGATGAGAGGAGTCTGATGAGGTTCTTGTCAGGAAGAAGGGGCTCTGTTCTCTTTCTTCATGTAAGGAAATGGCTAAAACTGCATCAGGAGTTGTGCAGGCTGTGCACTGGGAGGTCGCTGACTGGGAAGCAGTGGAGACCCGAGTCCTAGAAAACATGAGAATGGACATGACCTTTCCCCGAGAGGGCCCCCAGGGCAAGGGCTGGGTCAGTGTCCTAGGTGGTCTCCAGAAGTCCTCAGGCATCCCTCTTAGAGCAGAAGCCTGCCAGCTCTGCGTCGTGTTGTTCCTGTGGGATGGAAGGAGAGTCTAAAGGCCCCTAAAGCACTTGGTCCCTCCCGAAGCTCCCAGACATCAATCAGGCTTCAGAGCTTTCGGGCTGCCTCCTTCCTTTGGACATCCTGCACACAGGAGGGCAGCTGGAGCGCTGTGAGGACAGATGTCTGGGGATGGCCAGTGACTGACACTCTCTCTCTTCTCCCCACCTATCTGCCCTTTCCCTGCCCCACCCTCACTGCCAGCCAGTCGGATGCTAACTGGAAGTCACAGCTTCGGTAAGTTATTCCTCCCACTCCACAGCTGACCCAAGGCAGAAGCCTCTGTCTCAGGTCCTCTGACCCTAGAGTTTTGAGGTCTGGAAGGAACCCCTCAAATTTAGCCTTTAACAAAGGAGGCAGTTAGCAGTTTCCCTAGTCGTGCAGCCCACAGCCCAGCAGAGCCCAGCCCACAGCACAGACTTGCTGACTCTGCTCTGCCCACAGCGCCCCCGCCTCCCACTGTTGCTCTTGTCTTTAATTTTTTGAATGGAACAAGAAGAGACATTTTATATTGACAGAAGTTAAAATTCACAGCAGAGTTCTCACATTGTGAACTTAAAGTAACTGACAGAGTAGCATTGAAATCCATAAAGCAAAAACTATTAGAAAGAAAATCTGATAAACCAACAGATGGAGACTATAATAGATCCTCTCACAAGATTCATAGGTGGAGTAGATAGACAAGGAGGGAAGAGAGTTGACTATTTGAGGAACACTTTAACAAGTATGACCTAAGAAGTATAAGTAGAACTTTGTAACAAAAATACAGAATATATATTATTTTCAAACATATAACCCTTTTATAATTTGACCATATACTGGGAAACAAAATCTCCATAAATTCTAACAAGGAGAAATTGCATAGGTCATGTTATTCTATATGGTAAAAGATGTCCTAAAAATTGTCCCCACACAACGTTTCATGTCCTTAAAGGCATGAAGCAGATAAGGAGAAGACACGTACTTACAACATGGAAAACAGACAAAAAGCTAATAACCATAATGTGCCTTTTTAAACTCCTATTAATAAGAAAGACTAGAATAATGGACAAGGGATAGAAGCAGATAATACCCAGAAAACATGAAAATGTCCTCAATCTAACTAATCAGGGAAAACACAAATTAGAATAAGATAGTAATTGCGCACATTATATTCACAAAATTTTTAAAGATTAATAATGGCCAGTATTGTGTGGGGAAATAGGCCCTTTTGTATGCTGTTGGCAAACATGTATACTGGTACAGGAATATTCAATTTAGCAAGAGGGAACTATTCCCAGGAACGGGATCTGGAAAGGAAACAGCCTATTACAAGGTGGTTATAAATTGGTTGGTTCAGAGATGCATTCCTAGCGCAACTGATTAGTTTAAAGGGAGTGCTTAAAGTGCCAAGCTTTAAAGGAGAGAAGGGAGGTGTCAGCCCTGGAGCCATCCCAGGCTGAACCTGGGATGGACCGTTTGTCCAGTGTCTGCTCATCTCAAGAAGCAGACAGCCCACGGCCAGACCCAGAGCCCACCAGTGCTGACGGTGCTTGGGGAGCACCCCCGTATCATCTCCATGAGGAAAGAAAGATCTCTGTTTTGCAGCTGAGGAAACTGGCTCAGCTTGGCCAAAATCAAATGTGTGATCAGTGGCAGATCCCATTCATTCCCAGCCACACCATGACCACGAGGGTGTTTCTGTGAGTGTGACGTGAGGAACCACTGGGGAGGAAGTAGGAAGATTTGGGTGAGAGGTGGATGTCTCTTCTGACAAGGCTGGTTGTACTGTTATATATCTGAGGGGGGAGTATGGAGAAGGGGGCATTTCTAAAAGTGCAGTTTCCCCTGAAACTGTTAGAAGGCAAGTCTACTAATCCCGCCCTGTGGAGTGAGGCTCTGGCAGTGGATAGGAAGCAAAGGAGCACAGGTATTGGGAGCGTCGGCCTCCTTTCTGAGGACGCGCCCTCGGTGCAGGGAGCCCAGCCTGCCTGAGCCAGGGCCGGCTCTGCCCTCTAGCGCCAGCCAGGAGGCACACAGCACTCTCTCCCCGCCCTCGGTGGAGAGCCTGGTCCCCACTGAGGGGAGCACCCTGACCCAAGGGCCCAGAGCAAGACTGAGGAGTCGGACCCCAGTAAGGACGGAGAGCTGTGTCCGCTGAGAAAGTCCATGTACCTCAAGTCCGTCGGACAAAGGAAAGGCCTGGGGTCTGAGAAGCCGAAGATCCACCACCGCCCTGGTGGCTTCCCAGCCTTCCCCACAGCCCGTGGGTGCGAGAGGACTGAAGACCAGGGCTCGCAGTGGCTACAGCCTAGCGCTGTCCCTCAGGAAAGCCCAGGGGTTGGGGAGGGAGGGGCTGAGGAGAGCACTGTCCCCTGAGTGCTGGCTCTCCAGAAGCAGCCCATCCTTGGAACCTCACAGGCAGGCCCTGGGCACTCGGCTTCCCTGCTGGCTTCTCGGCTCTTCCGCGTTACAGCCGGTCCCCCATCCCCATCTGGTATGCTCCGTGCCTGGCACCGGGAAGATACCCTTAACAGAGGGGTTTGGATAAACACAGCAGCCTCGCCCTTTAGAAAAGGAAGATCCACATTATAGTTCTGGGGTGCTCAGAAGAAAGCCCAAAACTGTACTGACAAGAAACCAGGGCTGAGGTTTGAGGGGACCAGGGAGCAACGCGGATTTGAGAACCACCCCGACCCTGCCATTTCCTTCCTTGCCTTGTGTCTTTATCTTTTCCTTTCCCTCTTCTTCCTCTCATGTCTGAGAAAGAGAAGTATCTTCCCTTGTGAAGGTTACCTCCCTCGTCCTTTCCCACTTTCTGCAGGGCTTGGTCCCATCAGCTTTCCTATCTGAATTTCACCTCCACTTTCTCCACCTCTACCGGCATGTCCCCTTTTTCCCACAAATACACTTCAAGTTCCCGTCCTACAAAATGTCTCTGCAGCCTGATCCACGCTGGTCTCTCGTCTCACCTCTCCACAGCTGTGCCTCTGGGGAAAGGGGTCAGTAGCCTTCACTTACTCTTTTTTTTTTTTTTGCGGTACACGGGCCTCTCACTGTTGTGGCCTCTCCCATTGCGGAGCACAGGCTCTGGACGCGCAGGCTCAGCGGCCATGGCTCACGGGCCCAGCCGCTCCGCGGCATGTGGGATCTTCCCGGACCAGGGCGCGAACCCACGTCCCCGGCATTGGCAGGCGGACTCTCAGCCACTGCGCCACCAGGGAAGCCCTAGTTTTTTTTTATTAGTACATTAAGAGCTTCCTCATTCTTTTGTATAGCTGCACCACTGTCCAACTTAGGTCTAGACCATAATTTACTCAGTTCCCTGTTGTTGAATATTAAGGATGTTCGTCTTTTGCTGTTAAACAGCGCTGCAGTTAATAACCCTGCTTCGGCACATTGGCAAGTTATATCTGTAAGGGAATTTTTGGTAGTGGAATTGGTCTAGTGGGGACCCAGTTGATACAGAAATAAACAAAAATACATCACTATACATATGTCAAGTGCTAGGAAGGAAAAGAACAAGGTGCTAGGAGAGGAAAACCAGGATCAAACACTGGGGTCAGGAAGGCCCATGGAAGACATGGTTCTGTTAAGCCTGCAGGGTGAGTAGGCGTTAGCAGGCCAAGGCCATGGGCAAGGCCGCTTGTTCAAGGCAGCGTGGAAAGGCCAGAGCTGAGGGCCGTGGGTTGGGCCCTTTCCACTCGTGTTTACCATCTTAGCCAGCCATCCTGTGTTTCCTTTGAGACCATGTCTTGCTTCTCTGACCCTGAAAGTAGTATCTTATACGTATGATAATGCCTCACGTTTGTGTTATGCTTTATAGATTTCAAAACACTTATCTCAGAGGGCCTTTACAGCCACCCTACAGGGGGCGGGGTTGGGGAGCAAAAACAAAAGTGGGCTCCGGAGAGTGAGAGAGAGGGTTTGCTGGAGTCACAGCTGTAGCAGGTGGCAGAGCCACAACTGGAATCCAGTTCTCCCTCTGCCTGTTCAGCTGTTCATTCAGCACACCCTTCCGGAGCACCGTCAGGAGGCGGGCACTATGTAAAGTGTGTTTCCCTTCGGTAACAAAGAGTCTTCCAGCACTCAGAAAAATCAAGCTTTTCCCCATTTGTAGCCTCATTTTACCCTCACTGTAGCCCAGAGTAGTTGGCAGGACCCCACACTACAAATGAGACTTAGAAAAAGAGGCTTTCTTAAAATGACAGGGCCTCAGGCCTCGTCCTGTGAGACCAGGTTGCTGATTGGACCCTAACCCTAACTCGCCCGAGGGCTGTTCTGTAAACTTCCCCTGTGAGGCTCTTCCATGTTGACTATGAACACCAGGGAGGGCAGGAGAGCCCTGCTGTCGGCCCTGCCCCGTGGGCAGTGCGTCCCAGCCCTGATCTGAGGTCGTGGCGTCAGGGGGCTCCTGAGAGGGGAGCAGGCTGCTCGATAGGAGTGGGAAGGGTGCTGGCGAGGCCGGAGATTTATGCTCAGCACCTCCAGTGCCATCTCCACGTTCCCCGAGTCACCCAAGTGTCCCTGAGCCTTTCTGCCCTTCACAGCTCCTCCCCCACCCCTCTACCTGCCCCTTCATATGATTTATTCATAAATGGAAATGGTGGTTTAGGCAAAAGACAGACGTCTCCATCTCTTAAGGAAAAAGGAAGTGTAAGCCAAACTAGAGCAGGAGGGACGGTGACCTGGACGAGGAGGAGGAAATGCTTTTCTCTCTGCGGTGGCGGTCTTGAGCGCTCGGGAGATTGAGAAGGGCTGAGTCTCACGTCGCCTAGAATTCTCGATGGGAGACAAACCCTCCTGGACTGGGCGATCCGGTCCGGGGGAAGGACGGGCTGCCTCAGAGGACCCCGTTGGTGCCATCCCTCCCCTCCCCCTCCACTGCACCCCTGCCTCCATCTCTCCTCCTGCCCTTTCCGTCCTGTCTCATGCCAGCACCCCCTGTTTTACTTCCTGTGCCTGCCCAGGGAGCAGCCAGGGGACTCCATTTTGTGCCTCTCCTCTGGCACCTGCCAGTCAGCCCAACAGCCTTGCAGATACAGGCAGCCTCCTGGGACCCGGGGCATCAGCTGGAGGCATCCCTAGCAGGTAGGTCCAGATGTTGGGGAGCGTGCCATCGGGCAGGAGAGCCGGCCAGGAAAGCCTGGCCTTGCTTATACCAGCCCATTCGGCTCCGCCCGTCCGGCAGGTCAGAGTTTGCCATCTCCTAGTTCCTTGCCCAGCTCACCTCCTTGGTGCTAGATGATGTGCATGCCGACTTTTCTCCCCATATCACAGCATGTTCAGGATGGCCAGCCAGGTCCCCACGCTCCAGTCGGCCACCACTGGCGGAGGCGGAAGCACAGGGCTCTCCTTTGGAGGTGAGTCTTGCGTGTAGAGACCCAGGGAGGGGATCTAAGGCCAAGAGGAAATTGGGGACTCTGGAGGGAGGGGAGTGGGGAGAGATGCACACCAGGATTTAGAGGAATGCTCAGTTATCATGATATTAACCAAATGAGAAAAAAATAACCAGCTCTTCATCCCCCCTCTACCCCATTCCACCCTGAGCAGCCTTCAACCCTTTCACCACACCTGCTGCTCACGGCCAGCTGCCTTCCACCAACCCTTTCCAGCCCAATGGCTTGGCCACAGGTAAGCCTCCCCGACTGTCCCCTGGCCCTGACTCTCTCCAGACACCAGCCCAGGCCAGACCGGTTTAATTTCCAGTCCACCTAGTGGGCAAAAACTAGAGGCCCCCAAGTCATCAAATCAGAATTTCGGAGTTAGAAAAGACAGGCTGCCACTTCCCTGAGCTAGTTCCGAAGGGTTAATGCTAACTGGTAGTGGTGGTGATTCTTTTTTCTCCAACCCTCAGTTTCCCTCTGGGAGCCCAGCCTCCTTCCCTTCTGTGTCCCACCTGAAACCATGGCCCTGTTCCCTGCCCTCCTCAGCTGGAGTCCTGTGGTCTCCTGCCCCTCCCCAGCCCCTGCCTCTGCTTTTCTTTCTCCAAACTCACACTCATGCCCCCCTTAGTTTTTTTGTTGTTTTTTGGTTGTTCCTCTAAAACCTTTCAGGCCAGGAAGAGAGAATAATATTCGCTACCAAGCTGACCCACGTGGCAGGCCCAACGCTTAGGGCTTTACATCCGTTATTTAATTTTCACAGCAGTCCGAGGAGATAGGCATGGTCCCCCGTTTTAGAGATGAGAGAACTGAGGCAGAGAAGGCTGGTAATTTGCTTTGACTTATGCGGTTTAAGAGGTGGCAGAAAGCTGACCCCATGATCATAACTACCCTGCTGTCCAAGCCACAGGCCACAGGCCGGAGAGGGCAGGGTTGGCAGGATGCTTGGACGCTGAAGCGTTTCGTGCTCATTTCGGGTACTTCCACTGGGTACCTCTGGGTAATGAAAAACTATATCCCATTTCTGTGTCTTGGAGGGACTTAGGAAGAACTGTTCTCCACCCTACCTTCCAGAACCTCACCTACCTCATGTCCCTCCCTCCCTCCACAGGGCCAAGCTTTGGGATGAGTGGTGTTGGGCCTGGCTTCCCCCAGACAGTGCCACCCACTGGGGCTTTTTCCAGCCCCTTCCCCCCACCGCTCTTCCCCCCACCGACCTCAGTGACTCAGCAGCAGAATGGTAAGGGATTCAGACCGCGCCCTCCTTTCTTACCCCATTCCCACCCCCAGGGACTCTGCTGTGTGTGTGTGTGTGTGTGTGTGTTTGTGTGTTTTGAATATTAGAAATGTATTAGGGAGCCAGACATCTGAGCTAGTTCCCTTTTGGACCAGCAGGGGGAGACCAGGGAAGCAACAGACCTGCCTGTGTCCTCTGACTGTTCCACAGGTTTCTTCCCGGCTTCGGGGAGGCCCACGCTGGCTGCCCACCTTGGGATGTAACTGGGCCTGCCCTGCAGGGAGGCGGGTGAGCTGGGCAGCACCAGCCCCGAGGGGCAGGGTTCCCGTCAGCTGAGTTTTTGCTCTTCCTGCCAGGCTCTTCCTTCGGAGACCAGGGATCCGCCAAGCTGGGGCAGAGGCCACTGAGCCAGCCAGCTGGGATCTCCACCAACCCCTTCATGGTGAGTGGCCGGTGCAGGGCCCGGGCCTGGTGTGGGTGTGGCCTTTCACTCTGGGGGTTGGGACAGAATCCTTCCAGGAGCAGAGGGCAATGTGGGGCGGAACCACGCCCCTTCCTCGTGAAACTCCCTTGACCCAGCCAGGGATGAGGGGGCTAGTTAAGGAGCCTCTGCGCTCCCCGCCCCTCCGCTTGCCTTCTAGCTCCCTTATTTTCCCTCTTCCCTCAGCACAGTAACTTTGAGGGAGAAAGGAATCCTGAGCTGCATTTTTTCTGTGGCCTCCAGCTTTTCTCCCTAATCTAACAATCTGTGGTGATTGTTTCTTTCCAGACTGGATCCTCATCAAGCCCGTTTGCCTGCAGCCCTCCGAACACCAACCCATTCTTGTAGCGCTGTGTCCGGGGGGCTGCTCTCTGGGGCCCCTCTACTCCCTGGAGCTCCGATGACCACTTGCCTGTGGCATTTTTGCGGGTCTGAGACCAGATGGGTCTTGTTTCGCAGGGTAGGGGTCTGGGGATGGTGGAGGTGCTACTGCTTTGCTTGGGGCTTGCAGATAAAAGGGCAGCTTCCCGGGTCAGCCACCCCGAGGCTTCCTCCTTCCTCCTCCAGCCCCCACCCAGGCAGGGGGCCCGGAGGCGAGCTGGCAGAGCCTGGCCTAGAGGAGCCTGGTGTTTTATTTTTCAAATTACTGATTATGATGACAAGAGTCCTCCTCTCCTGCCCCCAGCGCTCCCTTCACTCCGAACCCTGTGGGCGGAGGAAGCTGGGGGCACAGGCTGAGCTGTGCTCCTTGTGGGAACGACTCCCCAGTGCCCAGCTGTCTAACGCTGTTCTGCTCATGGGCGGAAGCACAGCGGGGAAAGCAGGGCAGAGGTGGGGATGAGGCGTGCGTGGTGTTGACGTGGGATGGTGATCAGGACGCGGAGGCCTTGCGAGGCCAGAGTGCCCTTGGTGCCCTGGCTTGGGACAGCACCCCTTTCTCCATGTTTTTGCTTCCCCAGCTCCCTCAGGATGAATAGTTTTACCTACATACTTACACATGCCCAACTTCCGTCAAGCACTTTAGTTAGCTGTGGTGTCATGTTTGGATACCAGTGTTTTATATTTATACATAGAGAATTTTCTAATATAGCCTATTATATATGTATATCTATATATATGCATACACACACGTATCCAGATGCAGCCATTCTTCCTCTCCCAGACAGCTCTTTCACACGGGGAATGGGATGAATCCCTATCTGTGCCTCACAAAGCCAGCGCTCCAGGGCATGGTGGGGAAGGAGGCACACTTCTCGACCACCCCGAGCCTGGGCTTTTCCAGAGGAAGGCTTTGTGCAATTGGCTTTTTTTTTTTTCCTTTCTTTTTCCCATGTGCCTCCCCCGCTCCTCCCCCTGGCCCCAGATCTCTGCACCAAAGCTGTTGCAGGCAATGTTGGAAAAGAACTGCATTTGAAAGAAAAAAAATGGCTCTTGTGGTCTTGCTTTGGGCCAGCTTGAGGGGCCTCATGTCAGTCAACGTGACTGCTTGGGTCGGTGCCTATGCTGCTGTTCGCCAAGGACAGAGCCAGGCCCTGTCTGAACTGGAGTCCAGTTTTAGCAGTGGAGGGAGCGGGGGAGGGGGTGCAGAGGAGGAGCCGGGGTGGGGGTTGGGCAGGGCCTAGTCAAAGTCCAGCTCTCCCAGGTCAGCTGCCTCCTCAGCCCCTCCCCAGACCCTTGCCACCTGGGGATGTTGTGTCAACAGTGTCTAGGCTGTGTGTGTGGTAACAAGACAGCCGGCTTGGGTTAGACACCTCACCTGGGGGAGGAGAGGCCCCGAACAGCCCTGCTGTGAGCGCCTCTCCCTTTCCTACTGCTGCCTGGGAACTCTGGCCCCTTCAGTCGTCCCTTCTTGGGATTTCTTTGAGTCTTTCCACCCAGTGACCTTTAACCTGACAGCAAGGAGAGGCGGGGACAGTCTTATCACTGATTTACTTTGAGGATTTTTCTGTAAATACCTTCAGCTGCTGCTCTTTGCCCAGCCAGGCGTGGCCTCCCCACCTTCCCAGGGCTCAGTCCCCATCCTGTCTTGTGTTGTGTTCCCGTTCTCTACTCTCCTTCCATCTCCTGGTGGCGCTCCCAGGGTGGACCACCATCTTTTTTTTCCCTGGGTATTCTCCTCTGTCACCCTTGATTATCTGTCTCTTCCCCATTCTCTGCTCAGAGCCAGGGACGCGAGGGAAGCTGGAATCTTGTGGAGAAGGAGGGGGAGGAGGAGCCTTCTTTTTCCCCAGCTCCCCGGCACCTCCTTTCCTAACCAAAAACACTGAGGTTTGGAGGTGAGATTTAAAGGACCAGCAGCTGCAGTGCTTCTTACTGTTTTGAGTCACACTGCCGCTGTTGCTCAGGGATCTCCTTAACTGCTCAGTGCCTGGGCGCAGGACCTCCCTGCAGTCCCCCCTCCACGCTTCCCAGTCACTGTCCGACATGGACCCCCGTCAGCTCACTGGCCAGGGCAGGATGACCAGCCAGAGAAGTTAGAACGGGTCAGCGTCCAACTCCAGGGCAGAAAAATCAAGAGTTCGCAGGGCGTAGGCTGAGACCGGGACTGCAGCTGCCTGTCTCGGTGTGGAACAGCCTAGTGCTGCCTCCACCTGGCGCCCTCTCTCCAGGCAGGCAGCAAAGATGGAAGAATCCCTGGCCTCAGGAAATGTCTAATTGACTGGGCTGTGTTCCCCCGCCCCATCGCCCAGGGCCTCCCTGCAGGCCCTGCCTGGTGGTTACAAATCTGGACCCACACCATGGGGCTGGAAGGGCTCACCCAGACTGCCACCAGGCTTCTGACCAAGTGCTCATGTCCCCCTGGCCAATGCTGTGACAGTGCTCTGCAGGCAACAGTCCTCTGGCTTGACCCCAGCCTTCAGCAGGTCACCGGCGGCTGCCTCTGCGGGTGAGGAAGCAGGAGCCAGGGCCCAGGACCTCTGTCAAGCTCTCCGATGGAGGAAGGGGCTGGCGCTGTCCCTGCAGCCCCCTCCAGAGGAGTGAGAACCTGGACGGAGGAGAGAGGGGCACATGGGAAGAGCCTGGCCCTAGTGCCCCAGCCTCCTCCCTGGGGGCTCCCCTTTGGTAACAAGAGTCTTCCATAGGCACTTAGAATGTGGAGAGCCCATCCCACTGCTACCCTGCACCTGGCAGCGGGATGCACAGGTGGACCCCCTCAGGTTGGGGGAGGTGTTCTCACCCAACAGAGCTGAAGTTCTGTTACTTCCTGTCCCCGGGGAGCAACACGAGTTACCAGGGCAACAGGCTCAAATCAGTCTTGTCTGGGTAGAGCCAAGGGCAATGTTGTGGCCATGGCAACTGATTAAGTCAGTCGTTTGGCTCCAGGCTTTTCCTGGTACCCAGCAGGCTAAATCACCTGGCATTGATTACCAACCCACTCGACCACGTTTGCTTGCCCAGGGCCCAGGTGCTCCCATCCCTGCTGCTTCCTGCTTTATCTTTACCCAGCACTTAGGGGTTCAATGACACAAGGCGGTCTGGAGCTGGTCTCTGTGACAGGGTCTGTGATTTCACAAGGACTGGGGTGCTCCAAGGTGGACTGGTTGGTGGGGAGTGGGAAGGAGCAGATATGAAGAGACCCTCCTGTGGGTAGCTTCAAATCAAACCTGGGGAGTAAGGCTACAGGCAGGAGCACAGCAGGTACCTGGCCCCCACGGGTGCCCTGCTCCTCAAGGCAGCATCAAAACTAGGAAGGGGAAAGGCCTGCAGACGTCTTTTGTGTCCCTGCCACTTCTCCATGGCGCATATGTCGAGGCCACACTGGAGGCTATGACCTTGAATATACTTCTGGTGTCCACTTCAGGATCTCTCACATACCTGCCTCTCCCTCGCCAACACCCATCAACGGTGGAGGCTGCCGCTGGCCCGCGTGCACCACCTGAGCTGCCGCCACTTCTCTGGCACCTTGGAGAGGCTTTGGCTGACCTGGGGCGGGGGGGAAGGGGAGCGGGCACCTGGAGCAGAACCTGGGCACTGCTGCCTGCTGGCCAGATGCCCATCTTCATGATGCCAGGTGGTGCCCTGCATCACACTTTCAGCATGACCCTTAAAGGGCATTCAAGAATCTGAGCCTTCCTGCACACTGCACGCACTGTTGGCTTCTCCAGTATTCCAGCTCATAGACCAACCCCTTCCTCCCACGCCTGGGAAGTGGAGGAGCCAGGGTGGGAAGCCCAGCCCTCCCTACTCAGGCCTTCCTGGCCCTTGGACTAGCCGGAGAAAAAGAACCAGGTGGCCTTGCTTCAGTACTCCTGGTACAGCTCCTAACTCACCTGAAGGCAGTCCTCCCCAAATACCGTCTTTAATAGGGGCCACAGCTGCCCTCTCCCAAACCCTCAGCTCCCCCACTGTAGGTGTCCTACTTGCCATGACAGTGAAATCATAAGGTCCTCTAAGGCCCCCACCCATGTGTCAACTACCGGTTTGTCTCGCAAAGTGTGCACTGACCGGCGCCATCGCCGCCAACATGAGTCAGTGGTCCTTGGAAGGATCAGAAGTGGCGTGTAAAAATGTCTGAATCTCAACCCCATTTCAAGCCTCCCGGGATGCAAGGGGCAAAGGGTACCTCCACCAGTGCAGAGAGTGTGCACTTCTGCGAAAAGAGCCTTCAGCTGGCCTGGGCAGCATTATGTTTGAACAGAGGTGGTGAGGAGGGGCTGAGGGCAATGGTGCAGCAAGAGGGCAGTGCCCCTGAGAGATGGTCTCTTTCTCCACTGGCTCTCCTTCAATGCCACTTGACTGGAACCCTGGTGGGTATGGTCTGTGCACAGGGACCGATCCAAAAGTTAACTTACCTCAAGACACCTCCTATGGCCCCAACCCCGCAGAGAAACTGAACCTCCAGCTCCTCCAAGATCAGCATAGCCCAGTGCTCCGTAGCCCTGGCTCCTGGGATTACTTGGGAAGGCAGAGAACAGAGCCACTCCTGGGTGGGAAGAGGGGACACCATTCCGAGTGGGGAGTGGCGGAGGCCGGAAGGGGTGCCACTGTAAGGGTGGCCCGGCTCAGTGGCCCGCTCACCTCCAGGACTGCAGACGCCGCCAACGCGGTCACCACAGACGTGGCTCCACGCACACTCACCTCACCTCGCCGCTTTCTCGGCCGGCCGGCAGCTCAGACCAGTAGAGACGCCACCCCACCTCCGCCCCTGCAAAAGCCCAGTCCCAGGACACGGGGTGGGGTGAGGCGGAGGCCGCCTCTCCTGGATTTCCCGACTCACACTCCACTCCCCCAACCCGGCGTCCGGCTCCGGGGCGCGCAAGGGTTAACCTCGCGGGGGTGGGGACTTTGGCGCGTTCCGCGCAGGGAGGGAGGGAGGGGAGAGGACGGGAGAGGAGGCGACGGGAGGCGCAGGGGTCAAGCCTCAGAGTCTGTCAGAGCCTCGGGTGTCTCAGGCCACCGGGCAGCCACTGGGGCACACGGTGCGGACCCCCTGTCCCAAACTTCAAGTCGGGAGCGGGGAGAAAGACGCTGGGCATCAAGACAGGTGGTCGCCTGTGAGGATGCCGCCCCCCTCCCCAGGGACCGCTACGTCTACCCCACCTCTGCCGTCCCAGCCCCTGCTCCGGACACTTTACTGCTTTGGGTCCGGGATGAAGCCCAGAGGCCCCACGACGACCCCGGAGTTCGAGTCAGCCGACGTGGCCCTGGGTCCGCCGCGGCCCTGGGCCTGCCCGGCTGACGTGCGGCTCTGCGGCCACCTGCGGAAGCAGAAGTCCCAGCGCCGCCGCTTCTTTGTGCTCCGCGCCTACCCGCAGCGCCTCGAGTGTTACGAGAGCGAGAAGAAGTTCCGCGCCGGCCGAACGCCGCCCAAGTTCAGCGTGAGCCTGGAGGGCGCGTGCACCATCAGTAAGCGCGTGGACGCGCGTCAGCGACACCTGATCGTCCTCTACACGCGCGACCGCAGCCTGGGCCTGGCGGCGGCCAGCGAGGCGGAGCAGCAGGCGTGGTACAGCGCCCTGCTCCAGGCGCGCGCTGCCGCCGCCGCCGCCGGTGAGGCCCGAGCCCCGGGCTGCCTGAGACTGAGCTGGCGGGGGGGTGGGGTGGGGGGCGTGGGGGGGTGGATGATCGTGGATTTGGTTTATCCGTAGCCTGTCCCTTCCCCAGGTCTCCGAAATCAAGACCAAACGTGAAGGGTTTACACGTTTTCAGTCCCCGGGCCACAGTGACTCCAGCCTGCCGGCCCGAGAGCCCCTGTGACCAGACCATTGTCTCTCCAGGTCCCGACTCCCACGAGGACCCCGGGGCCTGGATCCTCGCTCCGTTTCAGGAAGTCTGGCCCGTGACACTGCGGCCGAAGGGGCTGGGGCGGGCACGAGGCCTGGGCAGCGGCGACTACTGCCTGTGCCTGGGTTCCGGGGTACTGAGCCTGCTGCGGAAGCCCGGGGGCAGAAGCTCCAGGGCCTCCCTGCCATCTCCGCCGCCGGCCCTGCGCTTGTCCCTGCTCAGCGTGCGCCGCTGTGGCCATGCCGACGCTTTCTTCTTCCTGGAGCTTGGCCGCTCGGCACCCACGGGTCCCGGGGAGCTGTGGCTACAGGCGCCCGACGCCGTCGTGGCCCAAAGCATTCACGAGACTGTCCTGGCCGCCATGAAACGAATCGGGGACAGTGGTGCCGGTGGCAGGGCTGAGCCACTGCCAAGAAAGCCCCCGATGAGCGCCTCCACACCCTCTGTCCCCCAATCTTATGAGACCCCAGCCTCTGCGGCCCAATCAAGCGGCCTGTACCGTCGGGGGCGCCTGAGTGAGAGAAGCGAGCAAGCAACCCTCAAGACCCTGGCCAGGCTGGGGGCGGCAGCCTCACACCCCGAGGGGTTGGAGCTGGGCGGGGTCTACATAACCAAGGGAGCCAGGAGTGACTATGAGCCCATGGGGGGCGGCCAAGCCAGTGGCTACGTGGTGATGGCAACCCCGGGCCTTCCTGCCTCAGCCAAAGCCGCTTCCCGCCAGCTGCTCCAGGATGGAGGGGTCACTGAATATGTGTCCATGAGCCTCTGTGCGCCACGGTCCTTTCCCTCGAGCTTCTTGCCTCTTTCCTACAGGCCTGGGGCCGGGGAGCCTGGACCCGGGCTCCAAGGCCCTCGTCTAGGCGTGGGAGACGACTGGGGACCCGCAGGGGCTCAGCGCTGCTTGCAGCCGCCGTCAGAGTTAGCCGGGGAGTACGTGTGCCTTGAGTACGCGGCCGCCGACTACATAGTTATGGGCACTGACATCCCCGAGCCCCCGGAAGGCGGCCTCAACTACGTAGACCTGGACCTGGTCCCTCCCCTGGAGGTGCGAGGCGACGCCCACACAGCTATACACACATCGAGTTCCAGAACCTCGGGCAGGCCCCGGTGAGGAGACCCCCGTGGCCCCTGGGTATAGCTGATAGATGGACAGACAGACGGGAGTGGAGGAAGAAAAAAAGGGCAAAGTTAAGAATGCCTTCCCGCCCACCCCCCTGAACCCCACAAACCCCTTCCGCCCGATGGAGAGGTTCTACAGCTCAGATGTCCCCTAGGACGTGTGACCAGCAGAAGCGCTGAGCTGCCCCTTAGGACGGGCTGCCTAAGGGCTCCGCCCCTTCCAACTGTGGCGCCTGGGAAGTCTTCGGGAGGAGGTTCCCCAAGAAGTTGGATTCTTTTAAGGGAGAAAATTCTAGAACTCTTCCCCCCTTAAAACAAAACCCCTACAAATTTCTGGACCTTCTCAGCCAAAGCCCTGACCCTGTTTCCCCACAGAGTTCCTGCAGCATCGCTCCAGAGTCTCAAGTCAGCCTTGGCCCCGCAACCTGCCTCCAGTGATGATGACCAAGAAGACAGAGATCTGCCCCTCCCCCCGCCACACACACACCTGCTGTGCTGGCCTGGTGTCGGCTGAACTCCTGGGACCCCAGAGCAAGAAGGATGAGAGCAACAGGTATCTTACACTAGTGCCCTCCCAAAGTGATGACACCCCCTACCCACTACTTTGCCTTTCCCAACACCAGCTATGTGCTCACACAATTCTCCTTCTCCCCGGCCTGGCAGAACTGATAAGAGTCCTTGCTTCTGATATACTTAATCTAGTCTAGGAGACTATACTGTGCACCCCACCCCCATTAAAGTTTCCCTGCTGGGTGAGCCTGGAAAAGTCTTAGGTCCATGGATTCCCCTGCCCGACTGTAGGGGGAATGAGTAACAAGGATCTGAGGGGTGAGCAACCAAAGCCGTGGTGGGAGAAGAGACCCCATCCCTGCCTCCACGCCCCACTCTGCTATCTGCCACAAGGAGCCTGTTTGCAAACCAACAGTTTTATTGTCAACAGAACCTGCCTGGGGAAGTAGGGGGCCCGCTCTCCCCCAGAGGGGCTATGGACCTTGGCTGTCTGGGGCCCGTGGGAGAGATGGGTCCGTGCAGTGAGAACAGCTCTGGCCACCACTGGCACCTGGGTGGTCAGAGGCAGGGTCTGGGGGGCCAGCAGGGGGCATGGGAGCCCCCGGGGGGCTGGGTCTTGGCTCCCCCTGGCTCATCTGAAGGAGGCCACTGAGGGCGATCAGCTCAGGCCCACTGAGCCAGGCGGTGGAGCAGCCAGAGGACCGAGTGGGGAGGACCCAGGGGGACATGACTGGGGGTGGGAGCAGCAGCTTCAGAGAGCCCATCACCTGAGGAGAGAGGAGAGGCAAGTGTCTCCTCCCGAGCCCTGCGTGAAGGCTGGGGTGAGGCCAGGGCAGGAAGAGTGCTCACCTGCTGACGGGCCTGAGACAGGTACAGGGGAACACGCTGCCCACGGGGCAGCAGATGGTCAGAAAGAAAGACAGCTTCACGGCACATCACCGGGAACCCTGGGGAGGAGAAGCTGCTAGGGTGGCAAGCGCTGCACTGGTTCTCCGCGGAGTCTGAGGGGACCAAGGGCCGTACCTGCATCCCTGGGCGCCTGCTCTCCACTCTGACGTCCTGCTAGACTGGGCCTGAGGCCTCTGCCTGAGGCTGCCTCATACAGAGAGCAGAATGAGGGATGGCGCAAGGTCCGGCCTGAGAAGGAGGTGCCTGACTCACAGCTGAGCCCCTGTGGAGGGACGGGAAAGATTCCTGGAGCTTCAGCCCCCTCCCAAGGCATCCCTGCCCCACCCGAGGCTGGTGCCACAGGTACCCACAACTCACCCACACCAGCCGAGGTCCCGGTTTAGCCTCACAGTTGGGGTGCCATGGCGCCAGCAGGGTCATCCTTGACGGGGCCACCTCGCAGGTCATCTGGGGGGACAGGGGAACTGGGCGGGGGGAGGACTTGAAGAGATTAAAATCGGCTCAGGAGTCGGTAAAAGGGTCTTGGGGGTAAAGATGGCAAGACCCTGTACCTACCTGGGGTTCCGGGTGACCGCTCGGCAGCCAGGCCTGGGGGCGGCCGAGGCAGCAGCTGCTCTTTCCGGGTCCAGTTAGGCCTTTGGGACCAGGGCTGAGGACTGGGAGGGGGCGGTACTGAGATGCTTCGGTCACAGCCTCCCGCAATCACCTCCCCGCTCCAAGTCTGAATACTTCCAAGGCAGGGCCAAGGGTACCCGGTGCGGGGAGACTGGTCATACCCATTCTTCGCTACTAGGGACAACTGAGATCTTCTCACACTGTGGGCCCCCGTCGGGTTTCGCCCAAGTACCGCCGGCAGAGCCCCTCACCTGTCCTGTGGGGTTGTTCTTGGCTCCCGCAGGGATTCCTCTCCAGAGTCCCAGGCCTGGCCGGGGTCGCTGCCCGTCGAGGGGCCTTGTTCCTCGGGCGCCTGCTCCTCACCCGCGCCCCACCGCCGGGGGGTCCCGGGCAACATGCCGCGTCCAGGGGTAGGGCAGGTCAGGGCCCCGCGCCGCCCGCCTGGCACCTCCCGGCTCCCACTCGGGCGCAGCTTCCCTCAGCGGCCCGCGCTGCCCCGCGCGCCCAGCTTGCGGCCCACCTCGCAGGGCTTCGCGGCGCAGGCGTCCAGCGCGTTTCCGGGCCACGTGGCGCACGGTCCCGCCGGGATCCCGCGAGCGCCCCCTGGCGGCGCGGACGGCGGGGCCACACGGAAGGGTGAAAACGGCCAGAGGGAACTGCGGCGCCCGGGCGTAGAGGCTACCCCGTCCCCGACACGCACCGCTCTCGTTCGCAGACACACACACAGCTGAGGGGCAACCTAGAGGGCTTCCGGCTTCCGTTTATTGCACGTGACACAACACCCAGCCCCCAGTCTTCCATCCCAGACCCTCGACCACGCCCAGAGGCGGCCTCGCGCCTTGCTGGGCCAGCCTGCTTCCAAGCTCCCGGGCAGACAGGTGCCTGAGGCACAGGGCCAGGCCCGAGGCCGCCCTCACCAGTCCTCGCTAGAGAGCAGAGCCCAGGTGTGACTGTCTTCTCTGTTCCTGGGGTTCCCGCCGGGTCGGGCCCCTGCACCCCGACCTCAACCCCTAAGGCCGTTCCAGCAGTGCATGGATGACAGCAGCGATGTAGGGGAGGCCCCTTCCCGGGGCCCCCTCCTCTTCCAGGATGTGGTGGGGCTGGCACAGGGACTCCTAGGGGGAGGGGCCCAGGTTAAGTTCCCCTTGTCACCTCCTCTTCTCAGCTGTAGGGTGGGAGACACCCTAAAGGAGCCTGGGCAAAGGAAGCTGACAGAATGTAGCAGGCAAGGGTCAAGGGCACCCTGGATGTGGCTTGGGGACAAATGAGATGCAAGGAAGCTGCCAGAGGATAACAGAAGGGAGATGACACAGGGGGCCAAGACTCAGAGGGAAGGACAGACCTGCCATTTCCAGAGGGAAGTGCTGGAGTAGGCAAGCTGGCACATAGAGCCCAGGGGACACGGCCAGGGATGGGCCCCCGGCACAGCAGGAGCAGACGCAAACACACACACACATACACACACACACACACACACACACAGGCAGCCACGGTCTGTACAATTTATACAAGAGACAGAGACCCAGCCTGGGCCCCTGCATCCCCTACAAATATAGAGTTCTCTCTACAAAATATAGATAATTTAGCCCCCTATAGCAGCTGGGGGGGGGGGATGGTGCAAGGAGGAAGGTTAAGACCCACCCTCTAGGGAAGCAGAGGGCAGGGCAGGGAAAGGACTTAAAAGGCACCATCAGCACTGAGAAGGGAGGGGCTACAGGAGGGTGGCCAGAGGCTGGGGGCCCAGGGTCTGGGGGCACCAGAGTGGGGCCTCTGAGGTCAGTGTTTATGAGGGGAGGGGGGTTCACTAGTGTCTTTGGTAGGGGCTGAAGGCACCACCGGTGGGGAAGGGGGTTTGCACAGGAGTCTTATAAATAGAAGTAGGGCAAGGGGGTAGGGGTGGGGTGACTTCAGGTCCTAGGAACCCAGGAGCCGAGTGTAGACGACACAGAGCAGCAGCATGAGGACCACGTAGAAGAGGATGAAGCCTCCCAGACCAGAGGGGGGCCAGAGGGGCGGGGGGGACCTGCCCCCCGCCCGCTTCACAGCCTCCAGGGTGGTCCACAGCCCCTGGGCAGTGCCCTGGAGGAGATCCGAGGGGGAGCACAGGTCAGCCTGGGAAGGGAGAGTAGGACAGATGGACAAGGACAAAGGACAAAAGACGTCAGCAGCAGCAGCAGCAGCAGCAAGACAATCCTTCCCACCCCCTGCCCTCACGTGCCAGGGCCAGAGCCACGCCAACATGCAGAGTGCAGGGAAGGGAGGCATGCAGGGGAGACATGCGGGACAGGGGCTGGCGGATGTGCTTCCTGCTGAGAAGCAGACACCCCCCGTGAATGGAACCCTGCCATCCATGCAGGGTGCCCCGCTGAGCCCAGGACACTGCACCCTTTGTAGAAGAGACCAGCCCTGGGCCCCTGAGAACACACCCCCTTACCTCAGGCACCCCCATTTTTCGACAAGCTTCTAAGAAACTCTCCACATTCTTCCGAGACTTGAGGGCACTGAGTTTTGGCTGGGGGTGGGTAAGAAAGGAAAAAGGGAGTAAGGGGGAAGCCCCAGGAGTCCCCGTCCCAACCCCTACTTCCTGCCTGGGCCCCAACTGACCACAGCAGGTGAGGGCACATGAATGAAGGGCACGGAGCGGGGCCGCAGCTGGTTGGCCAGCTGACAGAGGATGACCCCATTGGCTAGAGCCTCTGCCAGGTCCTCGGGCAGGGGCCGCTGCAGCTGGGACTCAAGCACCTGGGAGGCAGGGGAAGGAGGGGGAGAGGTCAGGGTCAGCAGGGAACGCCCTCCTGCCCCTTCCGTCTCAGGGGAGGTACCAGGGTAGGCAAAGAGGCTGTTGAGGGAAGCCGGGAACCTCCAGGCACCACGCGGAGCCCAGGCTCCACCCACGCAGATCCCACCTCATACCTGGCGCAGCTGAGCCATCACCTCCTTTTCGTCCAAAAGCTGGGGGGATCGCCGAGGTCTCAAGACAGAGTCCGGTGATGAAGGGCCTGGAGAGAGAGGAGGGTGTGGGGCCGCCTCCACTACGCACCATCGACTTTGTAGCCCGGTCGCAGGGTCTGGCACCCACATCGCCTGCCTCTGCGCTTGTGGGATTTTCAACACAATGGGACAACTGACCAGAGAACTCCCACGCCAGAAGGGACGGCCCCAGCGCCGGGGTTAGTGCTGGATTAGCACCGGGTTAGTACTGGGGAGGAGGGAAGACCCACCTGAGCTGCTCTGAGAGGAAGAACGGAAGAGGAAGCTGTTTGGTCTCTGAATGGAGCTGAGCGGCCGGGGAGCAGGTGTGGTCGCTGGGGGCCGGAGCCAGGGGGCAGGAGAAGCATCCCCTCAGTGTCCTACTCCTCCCTCAGGCCACCAGGTCTCAACACCCCCCTCACCTACACAGGCCCGCACCCTCCTCCCAGCGCCGCCGTCCCACCTGGTCCCGCTGTAGGAAGGGGCTCCTGGGAGGTGGAGGCGGGGGTGGGAGCACCCTGCCCCCCCGAGGCTCCCAGCTGGGTGGCATTGGACTTGGGCGTGCCGCTGAGGAGAGACAGAAGGGGAGTCGAGGGGATGCTCAGGGGAAGGGCGTGTAGGGCGAGGCCCGAGGGAGGCGGGGTCCAGGAGGACACATACTTGTAGGTGGCCTGAGCGGACGAGGCGGCAGCAACCCCGCCAGGAGCCCTGACCCCCAGCTTCGGAAAACTAGGAAATGAAGGTGTGGGGTCAGCAGTGCCAGGCGGGGCTCCGCCAACCCCGAGAGGCAGGGAAGCTCAGGAGGCCTCACCGCCAGGGCAGCTGCTCCCACGCCCACACCTGTCCTTCCTTGGGGAACCCCACACTCCACTCTGCTGCTGCTGCCGCCGCTCGCGCTCCTGCCACAGCTGCAAGGTGTCTGGGCGCCGCCTCTCCTCCCCTGCCGGCTCCTCCCGCCTGCGGGGCAGAGGCAGGATGAGAGGTGGAGCAGGGCTGGAGGAGAGGACAGGGGGGTGGGGCGATGCAGTAAAGGGAGGAGGCGCCGCCTCAGGTGGCTCCGGGTACCTGCTGCTTGGTGCCCTCTCCCCATCCCCTGCCACAGGGCTCGATTCTGGTGGCCGCTGCTCCTGAAGAAAGAACAGCAGAGGGGCTGAGGGGGTTCCCCGAGCCTGCGCTGGCTCCCCTCCTCCAGCTCTCTCATGGTGGATGGACAGGCGGACGCGGGCTCCCCTCACCTCGCCAGCACCTCGCTCTTCGTCCTCCCCAGGGACGTGGCTGTCGATGAAGTCAACCTGCTCAGGGTCTCCGTCAGCTGGAGAGAGCAGTGCGCATCAGCGAGCCAATGCGGGCGCTTAGGCCCTCGTCCATGCCCCACCCCCCGGCCCCTAGCCCGTGATCCCACTACACACCAGAACCATCCTCCCTCCGCTCCCTGGGTCCCCGAGGCTCCCGGGCCAGCTCTGAGATCCGGAACGACAACTCGGAAAATTCATCCGTTGACTGTAAATGCAGAAATGCAGAGATAGGAGACAGCCTCTCTGGAGTCCCAGGGCCCATGGAGTTCAGGGCCCCGGGCTCTGCCGCTGAGCCAGCCCTTCCCCGCGAGATACTTGGGCGAGCGAAGGAAGAGGACTCCAGCCATCACCAGTCACTCTGAGCTTTAGAGGTAGCAGGCGAAGGGTCCCGGCTCAGGGGTTCTCCCCTGGGGCTGAGATCTCCCATGATCCTTGGAAAGGAGGCCCTTACCTCATTTCCAGACCACCTCTTGCTGCCACTGTCAACGCTGTGGAAGCCTGAGTCCAGCCCTCCGTCATACCGACGTCCCGGAAACAAGTCCTCAGCGGGGCTGGGGCCAGCCAGGGAGAGCTGGTCAGCCCCATTCTGGGCAGCAACCCCGTCATCCGCCCTCCGGAAACCATGGGGTCCTTGGTGCTAGGAAGGGGTTTAAGTATCCAGGGGCTTCCCTCCTTCCCACTTGGAACTTACCAGGGGCTGAAACTCGGGGGCCGGGAAGGGGCCAGGTCCCCCAGTGCAGACCCCCCGCGCCGCCCAGCCTCTGCTGACAAATACTTGAAGATGTGAAGTTTCCCCTTCAGGCAGATCTAGGTGTGGAGGCACATGGCAGGTAGTTAGGGGAAGAGAGGGGGGCCTCCCAGATCCTGCTTGGCTACCAAAGGGACCTATGCCCCCAACTCCTGCCCATTCTCGGGCCCGTCCTCACCTGGGCAGGCGGGCTTTGCAGGGGGTTGCTGTCCAGCAAAATGACCTGCAGGTGCCTGAGGCGGCAGAAGGAGACCGGGATGCGGGAGACACGGTTACAGGAGAAATCCAGGCGGACAAGAGGAAGGTCTCCCAGCTCTGGCGGTGGGTGAGGGAAGAGTTAGAAGCATGCCCCGGGGCGGGGCCTTGTGCTCACTTCCTCTGCCCCCTGCTCTGGCTGGTGGGTCACCCCTGGGGCCACTGCGCCTCCACCCTGGTTGGCTGAGGGCGCTCCCCAGGACCCACCTCCCTGCTCCTCTTCCCGCTCAGACCAACTTCCGCTGCTGCCCACCCCACGTGCTTCCCTTGTCCTCCCACCCCACTGCCGCTTCCTCCTTCTCAAGTGTCCATCACGAGGCCCAAACCAAACTGTGCCACCGCGTTGCTCAAAAGCCTTCCAGGATCTGCAGGCGGGGCTGCTGCGGGTGAGCGGGCTGCACCCTGCACAAAGGCACGGGGAGAGGGGGCTGCTGCGACCGTACAGCGCTCCACTAGCCAAGCCCTGGCCCACCCGCAGGAGAGGGTACCCTTCTCCACTTCTCAGAAAGGCACAGCTGGATTAGTGGTGCCCCGAGACACAGAATAAGAATAAAAATCACTGCTCTGAAAAATTTCGCGCCAAGCTGGCAGGTAATCCCCGTGTCAGTATGACATGCTAGCTCGGAAGTGTTTTCTGCCGCTATCATGGTTCGTCCGCTAAACTGCATCGTCACTGTGTCCCAGAACATGGGCATCGGCAAGAACGGGGACCTGCCCTGGCCCTCGCTCAGGAACGAATACAGGTATTTCCAAAGAATGACCACAACCTCTTCAGTAGAAGGTAAACAGAATTCGGTGACTATGGGTAGGAAAACCTGGTTCTTCATTCCAGAGAAGAATCGACCTTTAAAGGACAGAATTAATATAGTTCTCAGTAGAGAACTCAAGGAACCTCCACAGGGAGCTCATTTTCTTGCCAGAAGTCTGGATGATGCCTTAAAACTTATTGAGCAACCAGAATTAACAAATAAAGTGGACATGGTCTGGATAGTGGGAGGCAGTTCTGTTTATAAGGAAGCCATGAACAAGCCAGGCCATCTTAGACTATTTGTGACAAGGATCATGCAGGAATTTGAAAGTGACACATTTTTTCCAGAAATTGATTTGGAAAAATATAAACTTATCCCAGAATATCCAGGTGTTCCTTCTGATGTCCAGGAGGAGAAAGGCATTAAGTACAAATTTGAAGTATATGAAAAGAACAATTAATGTGAAAGTGTTTTCTGATCTATTTCAAGCCTCCTCCTCCCCCCGAAAAAATTATGTATTTTTTGTTGTAGAGACTTTTGTTGACTTTAGATCTATACATAATTATTTCTAAGCAAAGTACTTTTATTCCCCATTAATCTTAACTAGACCGTATCAGATACCATTTGTGAAACATTTCTTGCTGTAACTTCCTGAATGCCCATCAAGAGTCAAGAATAGGTGACCAGCACTTGCCTAGGGCAGAATATCTACCAAGACAGCCCAAAGTGGAAGAGTGCCCTGGCAGCATGAGTTGAAACCAGAGCCTATAGAGCTAGGAGCTAGGCAGATGGGTCCAAGGTCAGAAATGGATTATAAACAGAAGAGCCAGCATTCAGTTATTAAAATTAGATCAAAAGAGGGACTGTGAATTACTTTATATCACACTTCTGAAAAAAATTCTCTTCACTCAGACCAGGAGTCAGTAAGTTGAAAAATCCAGGATATTCCACAGGGATAGTAAAGACGCAGGTACGAGACTACCTTTTTGGTGGTTAAAGGAGAAGGTCTGAGACCTTAAAAAACTTTGTTTCTGATCTTCAGTGAGATTGTATGGGATGTTACAATGATAGAACAAGAATTGGCTGCTTTTTACAAAAAAGAATAATACCAAGCATAATGGCTAAAATTAAAAATTCAAAGAGGTAATAAATTGAGAATGAATATTGCTAGAAACCAAAATTAGCAAGTCAGAAACTAAACTTCACAGAACTAAAAAATGAAAATTAAAACATGTTTTACCCAACACGTTAGCAAAAATTCAGATTAAGTACCCCCAAAAAATAGCATTTTCTGCCTTATAAATTGGTACAACCTTTTTAGAGTGTAAGTTAGCAACATCAATTAAAATTCAAAATATTCTGGGTTTGGACCCAGAACTTCCACTTCTAGGAATTAATCCTGAACAAAGAAATGAACCCAAGAGTATTTGTTGCAACTTTTTTTTTCAAACTTGGAAACAGCCCAAATGTTGATTAATAAGAAATAACTAACCAATATGTCTATAAAATGTAACATCTACAGCAGTTAAAAAGAATGAAGTACTGACAGGAAAATGCCAAAAATTGCTAAGTAAAAGAAGGAAATTGTGTATAATACTCAAAATGTTTAATAAATGTTCATGTGTGGGAAAAAGCAAAAAAAAAAGAAAAAATCACTGCTCTCTGGTCAAGCACCGCTCCCCGGTTAAGGAGTTCATAATCTGGCTCCACCCATGTCTCGCACCTCGCTGCCCACCCTCACACCATATCAGACAACCCTCCACCCCCTTTGCTCTGGGCTTCTCCACATGCTGTCTGCTCAGGTAGGAGAACCCCATTTTTCTGTCCATGCATCTTTCAAGGTTCAGCTCAAGGGTCATTTCTTCTATGAAATCTTTCTAAACACTAGGTTGGAATTTATCACTCCTTCCTCTGGGCCCCCAGGGCATTTTGCTGGGGTCTCTTTTATGGCCCAGAGAGAGCCCTGATTAAATGCTTATTTGTACCCCTACTGTCTTAGAAGGAAAGAAGGAGTTGGAGGGAGCCTAGAGAAAATGGATGGCCACCCGACTCCCCTCTCTTGTTCTTCAAAACCATGGGTAGCATGGCCCCAGCCTTCCCACCTAGCCCTGGCTTGCCTTTCTAACCACGTCTGTGCTGGACCTCCGTGCTTTACACACAGGGTTGCTTCTGCCTGGGTTGCAGAAGGATGGAGAACTCTCCTTCAAAGGTCAGCTCCTGCTGCACCTCTGGGCTGACTGAGGTCTTCCCCAGGTCCCTGAGCAGAGCCACACGGCTCCCTCTAGCCCCTACGGCGCTAAGTTTCCTGTTCTAGCGCCTCCCTCTGCTTGTCTCTCCCCATTAAGCCATTAAATCTTAAGAGTTGGCCCCAGATCTGAGTGACATCACTCACATCTACCTGTTTCCCCACCTAAAACACAGGAAACACACACACACAACAATGCTGGCTGAATAAAGGAAGGTGTGCCTGCTTTGGAGCAAAGGCTATCAAGTGTCGGGTGCATCACAATTAGCTCATTAAAATGGGGTTGCCTGAGCTCCAGCTCACTGGTTCAGAATCTCTGGGGAGGCAGCACAGGACCTCACCTGACTCAGGTTTTGAGAGCTTCATGGGCGCTAAATGGTGACACTGGGTGACCTTGAGGGCTCCTCTTGACTGTGAAATTCTACAGGGTGCCGATGCACTCCCCACTCCCCTTCCTGTACCTTTCCCCACATTGTCAAGCACAGCTAATAACCCATGCCTTGCCAGCCTCAGAGGGTTGCTGGTCAAGAGCAAAGAAAATAGTTTACAGTGTGTCTCATACATTGCAAAACCCTGGGCAACTAAGGCATTATTTTTCCTTGAAGATTCCTTGTCTGTGACTCCTCCAAGGTAGATGCACACACACACGCACACGCACGCACACGCACACACACACCCTCACACCCGTCCAGTTCTTCCTTTTCCTCACCATCAGGCAGGGCGCTGAGCTGGTTCCTCCGGACATTGAGATCCCGCAGGGAAGGGAGACCACACAGCTCCGCGGGGAGAGATGGCAACTCATTGCTGCTCACATCCTAGAATGAAGAAAGAAGTAGCGAAGGAGCCACAGACCCCGAGCATCAGAAACTACCTCCTGGACCTGGCCACCTGCTTTAGTCTCCGCTTTTCCCCTAGGGCGCATCCCTCCTTTCCCTGCCCTCCCCCGCCCCCCAAAGATCCCTAGTGCCTGGCTCATCAGTCCCTCTTGCCACCCTGCTCCCTGTCCTCACAAGCTGTCGCAGGCTCCCCAGGGCGCTGATGTCGGGAGGTAGGGCCCCCAGTTTGTTGTTGCTGACGATGAGCACTCGCAGGGGCAGCTGGCAGATGTAGGGCGGCAGCGATGACAGCTGGTTTCGGCTGTGGGAGGGAGGAGGGCAGTGGGCTCACCCTCCAGGCATGGCGCTGTCCTTTCAGGGTCACCAGGAGGGTCACTCAGGATGCCGAGAAGGACCACCCCCTACCCTCCGGTGGCCCTGCCTCCCTACCTGAGGTTGAGGTAGGTGAGAGCTGTGAGATTCCCCAAGGCTGGGTTCAGGCATCTCAGACAATTGTGGTAGAGACTCAGACCCTCCAGGGACACCAGCTGGCACGCTGCCTCTGGCACCTCGGGGAACCGGTTCCGGGACAGGTCTAGAGGAAGCAAGTGTCAGGGGAGAGCTTGCAAAGACCCAGCCCTGGACAGGAAGACCTTGAACTTCCCCAGAGCCAAGGAATCAGACCTATAAACCTGGACCCTCTAGAGCGAGAAGAAAGCCTTCCGTAACCTGGAGCCCATTCCAAGCATAGCCAGAGCGGCAAAGGGAAGGCAAAGGCCTTGGGGTCACTGGGCTGGAGAAGCCTAGACTTGGGGGAGGGGGGCGAGCCATGAACACCATCTTCAAACACACAAATGCAGGGCTATCCTGTAAGAGTGGCTAGATTCTATAACTCTTGTGGTTTCTGTTCTGTGATGCCTCGAGAGGTGGAAGGCAAAGGTCATAGGAGAAGGTTGGTGCTCCAAAGGAACTAGCAAGGTGATGGGCTGGGAGGTTCAAGGTAAGGATATGAACAACCCCTGGGGGACACGACCAAGAAAGCTCATCCCTCCTAGGCGCCCTGTCTCCCAACCTCTACCTATTTTCCACCAAGGGTTATTATAGCCTGGCTCTAGAGACCTGACACTGGCCACCGGTTTTTCACCAGCCCCTGGGATCAGCAAGCCAGGTCCAAGGGACTATGAAGTTACAGATCCAAGGACCTGGAGGGAAAGGCAAGTGGACCAAGCCAGAGGTGGGAGGTGGAGTCCCAGGCACACCTTCCTCAGAGCTGGCCTCCTTCCTGCCCTCTTCCAGTCTCAACGGCCTGCTTCTACTTCCTCTCTCGCTGACCCGGACTTCAGACCAGCTCCTTTGCCTGTGTCTTGGGCACGGGCGAGGAGTGGAGAGGGTGGAAAGGACGGGAGAGTCTACTACCATCCTTTTATCTCAACCAGCGGCTTGCTAGACCAGTGCAAGGCGTCCAGCACGGGGTTCCTGCCAGTCTGGAGGCTCTCACTGCTTAGACGGCTACAAGCCCGGGTCTCTGCTCCCTCTGCCCAGCCTGTATTGGGAGGGGCCCAGGGCCTGCCGGGGAAGTCCCAGGGAACAGAGCTTGGGTGAGCTTCTTAGAGGGCCCTCTCCACGGAGGGTCAAGCAAAAGCCGAGGGGAGGGGAAGCAGGGGTATATCCCCCAAGGAAATGAGTCTTGTGACAGGAAATGAAGTAGAAATAATCTGTCAAGTTCTGTCTCTGGGCCCTGTGTTTACCAGGGCGGACGACAGCCTGACGCCCCAGGAACCCTCTCTGCTCCCAGCCCTGGCGTGCACAGAAAAAAGACCTGTCACAGAAGAAGACAGTTCCAGAGAGGGTGGGAGGATGAGATGCAGTCCTCCCGCCCTCCCCCTCCACCTGCCCGCTTTCTCTGCATCCACAAATGTGTGTGCTGCACGCGCATGTGGATGAGGGGGGTGGAGGGCATGTTGTGATGGGGTGAGCCAGGGAGCAGGGGCAAAAGCTCAGAGTGAGCGAGCGGAAGGGAGCGGGGCTGGAGGAGCGGTGCACAGGAGGCACAGGATGTGGTCTGTGAAAGAATGAGCTGCACTTCTCTTTTGTGAGAGCAGCCCTTCCCCCCACCTCAGGATTCATCCTACTATCAGGGCCCCGGACCGAGTCCAAGGGACAGCAGGGACCTGCGCACAGCACACGTGCAAGGAAAACGCTGGTTCAGAAAGAGCTGCGGAAGCAGAAGAGGTTCCACACGATTCAGTCAGCGGAGCTGAAGTTTTTAGTCCGTCAGGGTTGAAGGGCAAGGAAGTGTGGAGAGCAGGGTATGGGCAACAGACTGGGTTCCTGTCACTTCCTCTTTCCACCCCTAGCTACAGGCACCCTGCTTGGGGAGAGGGGCCGGAGGAGAGAGTTCTGGACGAGAGAGACCCACCTGGCCTAGAACCTGGGCCCTGAAAGGACTGAGGCTTCCTGTGTGGAGAGCAGGGTAGAGAGGGGTTCTCAGGAAGCTGGGATTGTCCCGCTTTCCCAGGAGAACGGGCTGCACCCTGAGCCGGAATGCTGGGGGAGGAGGCGGAGGGGGGGAGCTGGGAGGGGGCCCGGGAGGTCTTGGGAGTTTTCCCCAGTAGTCCACTCACACAGACAGAGCCCTAAGGAAGTAAAGAATAACATTTGGTCTTTGTCAAAAAACAAGCAAGGGGGAGGGGAAAGGGAACAGACGGCAAGTGTCACACAGCTGCTGAGGTCAGTCTGGAGCTGGGCGGGTTAGGCGGCTCGGGGAGACTGAGAGGGACAGCAGTGGCTCCCGGGCGCCCTGAACTCACTCGCCGCACAGTGGGCGAGTGAGTTTACCTAGCAACCCAAGACAAGGGGAGTGGTTTCAACTGGTTCTCGCCAGAACAGTCGAGGAAACAGTGTGTGTCAGCGCCCACTAGGGTGTTTGCAGGTGAGCAGGCACCTGCTAGGGGGGCAGTGCAGTCCCAGGGCAGTGTCATCAGGGGGACACTCTCATCCAGCCCCAAGTCCCACCCTGGGCTCGGCTGGGGTGGGGCATTGGGAATGCAGTCCTCCACCCGTCTCGCAATCCCCACCCCCCAGCTGCCAGCCCAAGGTCAGAGTCTGCCTCCTGAGCAGCTGAGGCCTCACTTGTCACAGTGGAGTCTCTGCACCCTACCATCAACAGACACCAGGGTGGAGGGAGCATGATTACAGGGATCCTATGGGTGGGGGACTAGGAAGGACAGTTGGACCGTCTCTAGCTTCCCAGCACTCCTAGCTGGGAGATAAGATTTCCTTCCTTTCAGCAACTGCCTCAAGTCCCTCCCCCGTGGGGAAAGCAGAAACTGAAATGGGAATTCTAGGGTCTCTGTGAGATCACAGGCTCCACAGTGACCTGACACACGCAAGAGGGAGGAGTCGCCGCAGATAAAGGAGTCAGGGAAAATAGGAGGAAGAGCTCGCGGAGAAAAGAGTTGGGGGAGGAGGGAGATTTGCTTTTTTCCCACAGGCTGGCTGGGGGAATAGTGGAGAGAGTCAGTGGCCTTAGGGGGCGAGACTACAGGCAAAGGAAACATAAACTTGGGCCTGTCAGGGGCAAACGCATGGAAGCGGGGGCCTGGGGCTGTTCTTATCTTGGTGGAACAGGGGAAAGAGTTGGAGACGAAGTGGAGAAAGAGAAAGGAGTCATTGGGGGTGGGGGGGCTCGTGAGGGCTGCTTTATGGAACGATCAGAACTGAGGTTGAAGAGATCACGCAAATGAGCCAAGCAGGTGAGGGGCAGGACCATTCTACAGGTGCGCAGATATGCAAATAAAGAGAAGCGGGGCGGGGTAGGGGGGCGCTCACGACGCTCGGCCAGAGATTCTAGAGTGTTCCGTGCAAACGAGAAAAGCGCTCATTGTCTAGTAGTTCTTAAAGTGGGGAAGGGGTGGTAGCAGACTTATGCAAATCAGCAGAATCTAGAACTCCGACGGCCAGGTGATGGGGCGGGCCAGACTCCCGGGCCCGGGAAGCAACAAGCGAGGGGCGGGGCTATGCAAATGAGGGTCCCGGCCGGGCTCGGAGCCGGGTGCACTCACCAGCCTGGGTGATGTCTGACAGGTCGTAGCTGCGGGCCGCGCCCCGGGGGAAGTGCTTCAAACGCCGGTTAGACAGGTTCAGGGTCCCGGTGGCCACGGCCTCCTCTAGGGCCCGCTCTGCACTGCGGCTCCCGGGCAGACCCGGAGACCCTGGAACGGAGGTCGTGGCCGCCGCCTCCTCACTCCCGGCGGCGAGAGGGGCCGCTACCGCCGCCGCCATCCGCTCCCGGCGGCTCCCGCTGCCTGACTGACGGGACGGGCCGTCCCTCCTTGCCCCTCCCCCTCCTCGGAGCCGCCGTAGTCGCTTCCAGGGGGAGGAAGCGGGCTCGGGGACCCGACGGACCAATTGGGATCCCGAGACGCGTAGGAAGTGGCTAATCAGAACCCGCCGGCGGGGTGGAGACTCCGGCGCTGGAGTGAGGCGAGAGAAGGGAGGGGGACTAGAATAGAGTGCTCGCCAACTGCCTACTCTCCAGGCCGGCCCGCCCCGCGCAGCCACATCCAGTCAAAAATCTCAGGAGTGGAGATGGAGCCAATCAGGTCCAACCAGGAGGCGGGGACGTCGGCCCTCCACTAGAAGGGATAGAGGCCGAGAAACGCAAACCCTGGTCCTCTTCCAACGAAAACCAATCGCAAGCCAGATACAGGCGAGTGACTGTCAAGAGGACCAATTAGACCCTCCAGAGGGAACCTGGCCCGGCCTCTTCTCTGAGGGACTGCTCTACCTACCAATAGCATGGGCGAGAAGTCTGTCCCTTCGGTAAGGAGGAGGCCGGTGAGCTAGAACTTTGAGGTTGAGGTAAAGAATGTGAGTGGGGCACGCTGGGCTGGCTGGAAGCAGTGCAGGGACTGCAGTGTGTGCGAGCTGGACGTGTTAGGGAGCGAGCCAGCTTTGAGGGTGCCAGGGTGACCGTGGGGATGGGGGGAGCGGGAGGCAAGGTGATGCCTATGGCTAGTGCACAGAGGGTCGTTGCAGCCGAAGGGACCGTGGATGCCATTCTGGCTGCGGAGACCGAGGCCCCGCGACAATCTCCGGAGTCCGGGCGGACGTGTGGCTTCTCAGGAGCTGGAAAGGCCCAGCTCAACTCCTCGAGGGAGGGTTAAGGGAGACCGGGAAAGCCTCGAAAATACCTCCCAGCCTACACCCCTGCCCAAAGGAGCGCGCCTGGGCAGGAATTGTGATGATCAGAAGGGACCACCCCACCTAGAAGAAGTCCTTCGTTTTACAAATGAGGAAACTGAGGCGGAGGGAAGTCGATGAGCTGTCAAGAGCAAACAGCAGGTTACTGACAGCTCGCACTAGAAGCCAGGCTTCCTCCTGCATCAGCTTTTGCGGTGGACTGTTTTCTGTTCGTACCCTCTTCTTTGCCTCCCGAGGTGAAATGGACTGGATCAACGGGACCCAGGTACAAGAGGAAGCTGCAGATACTTGTGCCGTCTGCCGAGAGATCTTAGCATCCTGTTAGGTGGCATAAGGACCTAATATAATCCACTTCATTGGTTACTAGTTGCCAAGCCACAAATAGCTGAAGGTTCTTTCCCATAAGCCACATCTCACACGTTGACATTCCGAAACATTTATCGAATTATTAAAATTCTATCCTACGTGTCCCAAACGAGCTGTTTACTAGTCCGTCTGAATAAGGGAGTTTGATTGGATGGTTGACTGTCTTTTAGCTAACACAGAAAACAAATGAGTCTATAATACTATGCAGCTGAGGGCTGGTTGTCCAGGCCTGGATTCCTCAGTTCCTGGGAGAGCCAGCTGCCCCTTGGATGGATTGGTGTAGATCCTCTGCCCCAACGTGGACAGACACAGCCCCAGCCCCTGCTGTTTCTCATCCATGTCATCCCCCTCCCCGCATAAGAGTAAGTTAATAGCTTAGACTCCAGGAGATAACCTAAGCTTTCAGAGTAAATCCGTCCCTTTCTTCCACCTTAAGACGTTGCCCTTCATACATGCAGTCATGTTACTGTCCCAGGAAAGCAGTCTGCTTTTTGATGTGTTTTTCCTGAGTCTGTGCTCAGCTGTGCCCACTTTCATGTGATGCCTGCTTTCATGAGATAGATGGTCTAATTAGCAGGGTCACCTTGCCCCCTCACCTGTCAAACTGAGTTTATACTGTTTTTTTTTTTTTTTTGAGTTTATATCCTTGAGCTACAAATCCCCTGGAGGCTCTGGCCTGCTGAGATGTGAAGAATTCACCAGTGTCTCTCTACACTTAGTACTAAAAGGGTATCAAGTGGAAAAACCTCCTACTACTCCCTGAAAGTAAAGACCTCGTCTACCAGTAGTTCACATTTTATTGCTCCTGTCCTGTGCATATCCCATGAGCCACTGGGTGGCTAGAACTGGGCTAGAACCAAGGAGCTAAGAGAAATAGGTCACAGTGGCTGGGTGGTGAGGTCACAGAGAGGTTTGACCCAGACTCCATGAGGGAGGGGCCTAGGAGGCGAAGGGGCCCCAGAGGTTCCCCAAGCCCAGGCAGGGGGCATGGTGTGGGAAAGGCAGCAGGGACAAAGCCCAGGGAGCTGAGTACAAGGGGCCAAGGGGCCCGGAGAGATGAAGGCGGGAGCAGGGAGGGGGCAGTCAGGATGGTGAGGAGAAGCCGGAGACGGAAGCTGCAAAAAGTCACCGGGCTCTGCGGACCGGAGGAGGGGCTCAGGGTGAGGGGGGTGGGTGGGGGCGAAGCAAGGGAAGGGCAGCAAGATGGCAGCCAGAGATCAGGGGAGGGGTTATGTGGAGAAGTTGGACAGGGAACAAGGCAGACAGGGAAGGGTAAACCCACGGACCTAGGGAGAAAGATGGGAGGATTTGACAGCCCAGAGCCCCCAAGGTAGTGGTTGGTAGGTAGTTAACAGAAGGAAGAGGCATGACCCTCATGGAACCCCTGTATACCCCCTTCTCCTTGGGTAGGTGAAGCGGAGCTGCCCTTCATGTGGCCCAGAGCCTTGGGGTGAAGAGAAGAAGGGGAGAGGAAACCCTATATCTGTTCAGTTGATCCCCCCAGAATTGGTGAGTCCTTGGCGGGGGGCAGGTTGGTGCTGAGAATAAAGGACTGGGGGCCACTGAGGGGCCCCCATGACCCCTGCTTTCCCCCGCCTGCCCCCACAGGTGGAGCACATCATCTCATTCCTCCCAGTCCGAGATGTAGTCTCTCTAGGTCAGACCTGCCACTACCTCCACGAAGTCTGCGACTCTGAGAGCGTGTGGAGGCGCATCTGTCACCGGCTCAGTCCTCGCCTTCGACAGCAGGGTTCTGGAGTCCTGCCCTGGAAGAGAGCTGCGATTCTGAACTGTACACCTTCCCGGGAACCTCTAGTTCTCTCTGCTTCTGTCCTACCTTATTCTGGGATCCCTCCTGCTCCATAAAATTGCCTGATGACCTCAGTATTCCCAGCCAACCTTCCAGGGCCCCTTTCTCTGGAAGAAACTTGTTAAACATACTCCAACAAGGACTTACTCCAAGTCTCTAGAGCTGCTCTCTGACAGACATTACCACCCAGAGCCCCCATTCCTAGCATCCCTGCCAAGTTGCCCACCATATTCAAGCTCTTCCAAATCTTACCTTGAGACATCCTCCTCTCCCCAAACCTGGAGTTTTCCCTCCTCTAAACCAGGATTTTTCAACCTTGTCACTATTAAAACTTTGAGCCAAATAATTCTTTGCAGGGGGCAGGTGCTGTCCTTTGCATGGTAGGATGTTTAGCAACATCCCTGGCCTCTACCCACTAGATGCCAGTAGCACCTCCCCCAGTTCTGACAGCCAATGTCCCCTGAGGGACAAAAATCACCCCCAGGTTGAGAAATAGGCTCTAATCCCCTCCCTTCCCAGGGAGGCCCTATCCAATAACTTTGTCTCACACGACGGAGATGAAGGGAGATACAGATAGCAGATCCAGAGCTAGGGGTGTGGAAGGGTTACTGGCCTTTCCCAGTCATTCTTTTTCACACCTCTTTCTGCTTGTCTATGCATTCTTATATTTCCTTTGATGTCTCTGATGCAAGTTTGGACCAAAGAAGTGCTCACTTAGAAGCATGTGTGTGGCCCTGGGCTGAGGTGGGGCAGAGAACTTTAGTTCAGACATGGGACATAATTTCAGATATCTTCTGAGCTTTCCACGTGCCCTTTGGAAAGGGTCTTTCCCCAGGCCTGGGGATGGAGAGGAGCTAAACACTCATCCATTGAGAAATCTGGCTTGCCCAAGCTCTGTTTCATCTCCTTTGTGCCTCCCGACCCCTTAAACCTCCCTCTCCTTCCCTTCTGCAGACACAAAGGGCCTGTATTTCCAGGCATTTGGGGGCCGCCACCACAGTCTCAGCAAGAGTGTAGCCCCCGTGCTGGCCCAAGGCTACCGCCGCTTCTTGCCCACCAGGGACCACATCTTCATTCTTGACTACACGGGGACCCTCTTCTTCCTCAAAAATGCCCTGGTCTCCTCCACCCTTGGCCAGATCCAGTGGAAGCGGGCCTGCCGCTATGTTGTGTTGTGTCAAGGAGCCAAGGATGTGAGTACCAGGACCCCGGCAGCTGAGATCCCACCTCTTTTCTGGGAACCCAGGGCCCACACCAGTCCTGAGGCGGCATCCTCAGGACAGCCGCCCTCCGATACCAGGAACTGGAAACCAAGTTCGCCTTTCCCAGCCCTAGACCCAAGTATCTCATCTCCCACCCCAGGATCCAGCTGCCCCAGCCTCATCCCACTGCAAGGCTGGAGATCCCGGACACCTTTGTCTTTTCCTACAGCTTGCCTCGGACCCGAGAGGTGACACAGTTTACCGTAAATACCTCTATGTGTTGGCCACTCGGGAGCAGCCGGGAGTGGTGGCCACAACCCACAGCCAGTCCTGCAACTGTGTCGAGGTCTACCTGCAGTCCAGCGGGCAGCGGGTCTTCACGATGACCTTCCACCACTCCATGAGCTTCAAACAGATCATGCTGGTTGGTCAGGAGACCCAGCGGGCCCTGCTGCTCCTCACAGGTGAGGCTTAAAGCAGTGGTTTGCAAACTGTTTCCTGCAGCTTCTTCAGGACCCGCGGCAATGGGTGGGAAAGGAGGCCTCTCACACTGGGCTCTGCATGCCACCTCGTCCTGGTCTCAAACCAAATAGCTCTGCTTTGGTCTGTCTGTCTCCTAGTCTAGGATTCTGCATAATGTGTCAGAGGAATAAAGGGCCCTGCTGCAAAAAAAGTGGTTTGGAACCCACCCATCAGTAAATGCCTGACTGTTTTGTTTTGTTTTTTTAAATGATTATTTATTTATTTATTTTTGGCTGTGCTGGGTCTTCGTTGCTGTGTGCAGGCTTTTCTCTAGTTGGGGCGAGCAGGGGCTACTCTTCATTGTGATGCACGGACTTCTCATTGCGGTGGCTTCTTTTGTTGTGGAGCACGGGGCTCTAGGTGCACGGGCCTTAGTAGTTGTGGACTGTGGGCTTCAGTAGTTGTGGCTCATGGGCTCTAGAGCGCAGGCTCACCAGTTGTGGTGCACGGACTTAGTTGTACCACGGCATGTGGGATCTTCCCAGACCAGGGCTCGAACCCGTGTCCCCTGCATTGGCAGGTGGGTTCTCAAGCACTGCACCACCAGGGAAGCCCCTTTTGTTTTGTTTTGTTTGTCCTTGCCTCTCGGCTTATGGGATCTTCGTTCCCAGACCAGGGATTGAACCTGGGGCCACAGCAGTGAAAGCGCCGAGTCCTAACCACTGGACCGCCAGAGAGCGCCACTGATTTTTAAAATTCTAATCTCCCCAACCTCCATGCCAGGCACTGTACTTTATATGCCGAACTGTCCCTGTTTTCTGTGTTCCCTATACGTGACCATACTCCCAAGCCCCCAAGCCTGAGATTTTCTGGACTTCTTTTTGTTTTGGCCTCACCACGCAGCTTGTGGGGTCTTAGTTCCCCAACCAGGGATCGAACCCAGGCCCCCTGCAGTGGAAGCTTTGGACTGCCAGGGAATTCCCCCCTTCTGAACTTCTTAATGCTAGGCAGGGCCCTGAATCCCCAGACATCATTCTTCCCAACACTCAAATTGGATTCTGCCAAATCCAACTGCTCGGTTTTCTCTGCACTCATCCCTCACACTGAAGAGCTCCCCTGGTTGATTTTCGGTGGTGAAGGCTGGAGGCTGGGGTACTTGAGGTCACTGCCCCCTTATTTCATCTCTACCCTTTTCCTTCCAGCCCCACTCTAGGGCAGCAAGTGTCTCATCCTGTATGGCTTAGGGAGTCTCTTGGGAAGTTAATGTGGTTATTGGAGGGTCCCCTCCCCCACACAGTTGTCTGCCTCCCCGCCCCCTCCCCCAGAGGAAGGAAAGATCTACTCTTTGGTAGTGAATGAAACCCAGCTGGACCAGCCACGCTCCTGTACAGTTCAGCTGGCCTTGAGGAAGGTGTCCCGTTGCCTCCCTCACCTGCGTGTGGCCTGCATGGCTTCCAACCAGAGCAGTACTCTCTACATTACCGGTAAGAGCCACTTCCCTTCTTCTCCAGACCCCAGTCTTGGACAGACCTTCCAGATACAGAACCCTCCCTTATCCTTATTCCAGCTCTGTGGGGGACCCATAGAGCATCCTAGTCAAAAGAGGTATTTAAGCTCCCAGACATCATAGCTGGTGCATTTCTAGTGGGCGTGAGACTCTCCAGATCTTAGATCTTTCATCCCAGGTAGGGCCTGATCCCTAGGAAATGGGTGCCCAAAGCTGCTGAGCTGAGGGCTCCCAACCCCCCAGACCAGGGGGGAGTGTATTTTGAGGTGCATACTCCAGGGGTGTATCGTGATCTATTTGGGACCCTTCAAGCCTTTGACCCTGTGGACCAGCAGATGCCGCTTGCGCTCTCACTGCCTGCCAAGGTAGGATCCTGGAGGGGGGTGGGGCAGACCAGAGGGGGCGGGGTCTTAGGGGGCCTGCAAGGTACTGAAGGTCTGAAACAGGAGCAGGAATCAAATGATTGATCAGGGAGGGACAAGGGACCCAGGGAGAGGGGTGACATAGAGGGCAAGACCAAAAGCGATCAGCTGGGTGTGGCAGGTTAGCAGTTGTGAGATTCTGGAGCTCAGAGTTCCCCTGGAGACAACTGAAGGCCCAGTCCTCCTTTCTACCTTACCTCCTAGGTCCTATTCTGTGCTCTTGGCTACAATCATCTTGGCCTGGTGGATGAATTTGGCCGAGTCTTTATGCAGGGAAATAACAGATATGGGCAGCTGGGAACCGGGGACAAAATGGACCGAGGGGAACCCACACAGGTGAGATTGCTTCCCAGCTACTCTCATCTTGCCCCCCTTCCTCTAATTCCCTGACCCCTGGATCTCTCCACATCTCTAATTTCCATAGAATCCACTTTCTACTCCCTAGGACATTAAGCCAACCAGTTTGTAATGCCTGTGCTACTGTATCTCACCCGGGGTTGGCACCACAAGGTGCATTCTGTGTGGCTCATGCTCTAAGTGCAGTAGGAGTTTAATGAAGCAGGGAGACCTGGGTGGGCTGAAGTAACCCCAAGAGGTGAGATGTAAGCAGGGCCTAGTGGGTTAGATAGGATTCGGGTAGGTACAGGGAAAGACATCCTATGTAATGGGGATGGGGACGAAGCTTGCACATCCCTGGGACGGTGGAAGGCCCAGCCTGACCAGAGCAGAGTGTGTTTTGGAACTCGGTAGCTACGAGGTGGTATAGGTGTTTGCGAGCCTACAGAAGTATCGATTTGGGAAAGAGCCGTTGCGGGTTCTGGAGCAGGAGAAGGCAACTCCCTGGATGATGGAGAACGGGTCACGTGGCCAGAGGGCACAGTGAGAGGGCCACTGGGAGGCTGCTGAATGACACCAGCATTTGAGACAGGGGATTGGGGCTGGTACAGTGGCAGCGGAAACAGAGAGGAATGGAGATATGAGGTGTAGTGAAAGAAAATGAAGTCTCTGGAAACTGACTAGATATGAGGACAGTGGGGTAGGACAAAGGTGGCTCTGGCAATAGACATGGTAAACATGCCAGTGGGCGAGGAATGCTGGTTTGAGGAGAGAATGTGAATTTAGGCTTTTTCTTTGCAGTGAGAGTAAAACACTAAAGTAGAAATGTCTAGCTGGATTCCAAGTTGGAACAAGGTTGAAATGACAAAAGTAGAGGCAGAGGGGCAAAGCTGGGTGGTCGCCATGATTATGGGTGGAGGGACTGAAAGAGCTGTCTCTGAGAGAGAGACACACCCTCAAATGCCACATCTCGCAGGCCACGGGCACAGAAGGTTTCACCCAGGAGGGGGTGGTGACAGTGATAGTGTAGGAATATGCTCCCTGACATGGAAGGATGGCTATGCCATATTTTTCAGTGAAAAAAAAAAAATTCGTGAAACGGTTTACACAGCACAATCCCATTTTGGGTTAAAAATATACAACTTTGCGTGTATATATTTGCTGAGGCAACAGTGAGGAAGAATATCCAGCAAGATGTTAATAGTGGTGGTGGGGCTTCCAGTGATTTTTAAATGAATTTTTGCTTGCCAGTATTTTATAATTTTCCTGTAATGGCCGTGAAATTACTTATCTATGTCTTCAAAAGTAAAGTGCTCACAGTCTCAGGAACAAGCGTGCAGGAGAGGCCCTGGGATTTGGCTGCTGGGAGGTCCAGTGCCTTTGGAAAAAAGTCGTAGCATAGTGGGGAGAGAAGCCAGATAACAGAGGGTTCAGGCGAGACTGGCTGTGGTGAGACCAAGAATGTGGTCCACTTCAGACTGATCACGTAGCCAGTCCTACTGCCTAAAAGACAGAGGTAGGAAGCAGCAGAAATCAGGTGGAGATGTTTCTCCAAAAGAGTGGCCATTTTAAAAGATAAAGATATGACAGACTGAAAATGCTAGAGACGGAAGGAAGGACTCAGTGGGAGGCAGGTCCTTCCAGGGGCCTAACCTGGAACTACACAGGGACAGGGAGGAAGGCTCTTCCTCCCCCGAGGCTGGAAGGCAGAATGAGAGACTGGACAGGCCCAGGCCTGGGGGATGAGACCAGGGAGCAGATAGCAGGCCCTGGCCTCAGGCAACAGGGCTGTTTTCCAGGGAGCCGAGAGGAGGAACCAACAGCCGTGCTAGCGCCCCTGTGGTCAGACTGGGGCTGCAGGAGAACCAAGGAGGAGTGATAGCTGCCTGTCTGCAGTCGGCAGGGCGGACCTCGTTGGGAAGGGGGAGGGTACTCTGGGGCCCACCTCCTCCCTCCCCTAGCTTCCCTAGGGGAAGCTGTCACCCTTCTCCAACCCGGCCCCTCCCCACGGTGCCTTGGTGTTCCCCACTTAGGGACCCTGCCCTGTGTTCTCAGGTACATTATCTGCAGTGCCCCGTCGCCCTGTGGTGTGGCCTCAACCACTCCCTGGTGCTGAGCCAGGGCTCAGACTTCAGCAAGGAGCTGCTGGGCTGTGGATGTGGGGCCAGAGGCCGCCTGCCAGGCTGGCCTAAGGGAAGTGCCTCCTTCGTTAAGCTCCACATCAAGGTCAGAGCAGGGTCCGGGGAGCGGGCAACCAGGGAGGGCCAGAGCAGTAGAGCCCACAGGACTGTAGCTGGGGCTCCCACAGGGACCCAGGGACCCCATCTTCCAGCACCACCCACCGCCCTTTCCTGCCACGTACCATGGCTCCTGGCTCTCTCCCTGAGCTGCCCCTGCTGGCCCGCTCCGACCTCACACAACCTTGGGGCTCAGCCAGCCAGCTCACTTGCTGGCTCAGGGCTAGTCTGAGCAGGACGAACACAACAGCTGGGGCTTCCTGGGAACCCCTTCCTGGGGCCCCACTCAGCCACACCCCTCTGTCTCTCCTCCAAGGTCCCTTTGTGTGCCTGCTCCCTCTGTTCTACCAGAGAGTGCCTCTACATTCTGTCCAGCCATGACATCGAGCACCATCCCGCCTACCGGAACCTACCAGCCAGCAGGGTGGCGGGGACCCCCGAGCCCAGCCTGGGGGCCGGAGCAGCCCAGGACCCTGGCGGGGTGGCGGCCCGGGCCTGTGAGCAGTACCTCAGCCAGATCCGCAGTTGCCCCACATTGCAGGACCGCATGGAAAAGATGAAGGAGATCGTGGGCTGGATGCCCTTGATGGCTGCACAGAAGGATTTCTTCTGGGAGGCCCTGGACATGCTGCAGAGGGCTGCTGGAGGGGTTGGCCAAGGCTCCCCAACCCCTGACGGCTGACCCCCCTCTCCAGGTCTCACCCCTGGAGGGAGGGTCTGGCCCTGGGCCAGGGGCTAAGGAGAGGTGGAATGACAGCAATGAACTCTGTGTGTGTGCGCGTGGGGAGGGGGATGCAGTGGGCTAGGGCCTGCTGGACAGGCCAGGGTGGGACTGTTTTGTAAAATGTTCAGGGAGCTACCCAGGAGGGGCCCCCAACCTGACCATCATGGACAAAAGATTTGATGGACAAATAGAATAAAAGGCTGAGTGAGGCCCGGTTTGTAACCCTGGGGCCTGGGAGGAATGTGGGGTGGGGTGGGGGGGAGGGGTGGGCAGGCAGAGTGAACGCAGCTCAGGCTGTCAGTTGCTGCAGAGCTGACAGCACCTGGATCCTTCAGCTTCCTTTTCTCTCCAACGCCAAGACCTGATGCCTACTTGGTTCCGCCACTTGGATCCTCTGTCCATCAGACTGAGAAAGGCGCTTCCTCTGACTTCAGGATGCTTCCTACCCATTTCCCTTCATCCCTGTGAAGCCAAACCACCACCACCCCCCCGACCCCGCTCTCCTCCTCCTGTTTCCCTTCCAGATCTGATCTCACATGTTGTCCTTTCCCTTACTTTCTACTCCATCGTCCTCTTCCTCAATAAGGAAGACACTCCCTTTACCCACATAGCATGCCTCCCTGCCCCCACCCATACCTCCAAATATTTGGGAGAGAAGATGGGTGAGCAGAATTCTTCCTCTGTGGCCTAGTCTGGCCCGGGTATGGAGAGGACAGTAGACATTTGAAGTGGAAAATAAACTGGAGCAGAGGGTGGTCAGGAAGTGGGTAAGTGATTAGAGGTTGGCAGTCCAGAGAAGGACTTCCTCTGGGTGCTGAGGAAGCAGGAATGGGGAGGATCACAGGTGGGCTGGAGAGTCCTCAGGAAAGACCTGAGGCTGTGTTGGAAGGATGCTCGGGCACTGGACAGAGTGGGCTTGCAGATGACATGACTGGACGGCCTGGATTATGCTGAGAGCCTGATGCTCCCTCTGCCCTTCATTGCTCCACCCCCGCTCCCACACTGGGTCAGTATTTATGTGTCCTGGACCTAGAGAGGCCCCTGGAATCGCCACTGTCCCGGCTCTTCTCTCCCTGTTCCGCCTTCCCAGCCGCCCGCCCCACTGGCCAGTCCCCACGCCCACACGCCCAAGGCTGCCTCATCTGGCACTGATTATCCCCGCTGCTGCTGCTGCTGCCGCTGCTGCTACACTCAGCTGCTGCCTCTGTCTTGAGGACCCCAGCGCCTCTCCCTCGGGCCATGCTGCCTGCTACCACAGCCTCCCTCTTGGGGCCCCTCCTCACTGCCTGGGCCCTGCTGCTGCCTTTCACCCAGGGCCAGAGCCCCAACTACACCAGGTAGGTCTCTCGGCACCTTCCAGATGGCTTGAGTGAACTTCAGATCCCTGATTCCTGGGGGGCTATGCCTGTGGATCTTGTAGATTCTTTTGCTAACACACCACCCGCCCAGATCTCCCACAGCCCTCACCCTTCTCTGGCCCCCAAGTCCTCCTTCCCTGCTGCAAGACCACTGTCTCCTGCGGTCACCACTGCTCCCCACTCCTCCACCCTCCGTCCTCTGTCCTCTAAGTCTCCCCACCTACCCAGACCCTTGGCCCCCCCATGGAACCTGAGAGCACCAACACCTTGAACTTGCCTGGTAGCTGTACATCTGGATTCCAGGAGGGAATTAGAGACTGGGGGGGTGGGGAAGAGGGGGCTGCAAGTGGGAGACGTGGGAGTCAGTCACCGCAGTAGTTAGCTGCAACCGGAGCAGGGCAAAGGTTGGGAGCGCAGGGCCCTGGCTGCTACTTCTCCCTCACCTCCCTGCCCCCTCACCCCCCCACCTCGAGGCTGTGTCCACATCTGGAAGTAGTTAGGCCGCTCCAGGCCCTGACTGCCAGGCAGGGCGAGGGGGGAGAATGACGGAGGGGGGCCGAGGAGGATTCCGGGAATTCCTGCTGGGGTGGGGGTGGGAACTCTGAGGGGCTGGAGGGACAGCCAAGTTGCTGGTCCCACTTTTTCCTGATTCTCTGCTGGAGTATTTCCCACCCCAGTCCCGTCCCCGCTGGCTGAGGCCGCCTCGAATCCTTCGGGCCTCCCTCCCTCATCCCCCTGGCTGCCCTTCTTGGCGCCCCCATGCTCATTGCCCTACCCCAGTCCCTGCACCACTCCCTGACTCAGGCCTGACCTCTCTTCTGTTCTGCAGACCTGTGTTCCTGTGTGGAGGGGATGTGACAGGGGAGTCGGGTTACCTGGCAAGCGAGGGTTTCCCTAACCTCTACCCCGCCAATAAGGAGTGCGTCTGGACGATAACGGTGAGAAGGCCCCTCTGGCCGCCGTCCCCTTGTCCAAGTCTCCCCGAGGCCTGGGTCCAGGCAGCCAGAGGCCAGACTGCTAAGGGAACCCCCCTCCCGGCAAGGACCGCCGCTTCTCCCTGGGGAAGTCCCAGCCCCTTCCCCTCTGGTCACTGACAGCATCAGTGTCCACAGTAACACATGGCAAGCATCCTCACACCTTAACTCAGAGCCTGCTTCTCCATTCCCACCTTCATCCCCATCCCCTCTGGTCTCTCCACAGACCTTAGGTCTTGTCCCCTGCACAAGCCACAAGCCCTCTGCTCTGCATCCTGATGGGGTCCCCACTGCTTCAGGCCCAGTTTCTGTAGGAAATGCTTGGGGAAAAAGAGGTGCCCTCTGCCTGGTTGTGTCCGGCCTGACTTTGCAGGTCCCCGACCCTGTCCCCACCATCAGGTCCCTGAGGGCCAGACTGTGTCCCTCTCCTTCCGAGTCTTTGACCTGGAGCTGCACCCCTCCTGCCGTTATGACGCTCTGGAGGTCTTTGCCGGGCCTGGAACCTCAGGCCAGCGGCTCGGACGCTTCTGCGGGACCTTCCGGCCAGCGCCCTTAGTCGCCCCCGGCAACCAGGTGACCCTGAGGATGACATCGGACGAGGGCACGGGAGGACGAGGCTTCCTGCTCTGGTACAGCGGGCGGTCCACCTCAGGCACTGGTGAGACCTCCCTCACCTCCGCTGTTCCCCTCTCCTGGCCCCGCCCCCGGCGCAGGCCCCACCCCAGCCTTAACCTCCACCCCAAGAGCCTGGGACCCCCATTATCTCCCTTACCCTTTTTCCTCACTAACCGCCCCTTCAGTCCCTCCTCCCCGTCTTCTCTCCCCCCCTTCCCGCTCCCACCCACCCCCTCTTCCAGGCCCCCGCCCAGGCGCGAGGCGGAAATGGGTCACCGACCCGCGGGTGGAATGGGCGGCCTGGGGTTACTGGGACGGTGAGTAACTGCCCGCCCCCGTCCGCAATCGGGCTCCCTCAGACGGGCGCGAGGGGGCACCCCCGGGCTGGGGGGACTAGGTTCCCCCAACCCGGAGCCCCCTACACCCAGCCCGGGGGCTCCCGATTGCGGTCCCATCACCTCCTCCTGGCGGCAGAAGTCTCCCCTAAAATGTTTGAGGGACTTCCCCAAAGGGGCCTCGGGGCTGTGCCCAAATTTGAGGGCACCCTCACAACATGGGGACTCTCCAGCTGCGACGGGGACTTTTCTGCCGGGCCGGGGAGATGGGATCTTCCAGGGGAAGAGGAGCGATGTGGCCTCGCGATGTGGCTTCGCGATGTGGCCTCGGGTCAGGGGGAGGGGCAAGAAGGGAGCGTGTCCAGTCAATTCCTCCTCCCCCTACCACCGCCCGCCTGGGTGCCCGGCGGTCCAAGACTTACCACCCCCACCGCGGTCCAAGACCTCCCGGAGCCCCGCTCCTCCGAGCCCCATCTCTGCTAACCTACCCCCTTCTTCCTCCCTCTCTTCTCGCCCCATCATCCCGAGACCCAGACATCTGAGCTTTCTGCACGGGCTCCCAGCCTAGAGTTCTCCTCCAGCTGACCGAGGGTCTCCACCGCCCCCCACCCCCACTCCTCTCTCCCATCCCCAGAGCACCAATTTTGCGGGGGGCGGCTGGAGAAGGCCCAGGGAACCCTGACCACGCCCAACTGGCCCGAGTCCGATTACCCCCCGGGCATCAGCTGTTCCTGGCACATCATCGCGCCCCCGGACCAGGTACTGACCCCCTGCCCGGGCTGCCCTCGGGGACCCAGGCGGCGTCCTCCAGTATGCAGCCTGCAAAGATTTATTGAACATCTACAATGTCCCGAGCACTGAGCTTGCATGGTGGGCAGCAAAAACAGACCCAGACCTGCTTGCACCCAAACAAAAAATGTCAAATTACGACTGTGACGAACCTTACGAGAGCGAGGTACCCGATGCTGATATATAAACTGATTTGTGCGTGCGTGTGTGTGTGTGTGTGTGTGTGTGTGTGTGTGTGTGTGTGAGTAGTGGTGGCGGAGGTGGATTCTGGGTCTGTTCCTTGAGAATGAGCCAGGACTTGACCTTGCGGACTACGGCGAACGAGGCCACTGCAGGGCCCCCGTGGATGTGTGTTTTCCTCCGAGCTGTGTGAATGCATTAAGAGGGGGGCTGGAGGGCACGCGGGAGGTGAGCGAGGAGGCCGCGGCAAGCGTCCCGGAGGCGGCGGCGGCCGGGCGGAGGAGGTGAGAGGCGAGAGCTCCGCTCCCTCGGCTGCCCGGGGTCCCGCCGCGCAGCCTCCGCCTCTGCCCCGCCGCCAGGTGATCTCACTGACCTTCGGGAAGTTTGACCTGGAGCCCGACTCCTACTGCCGCTACGATTCGGTCAGCGTGTTCAACGGCGCCGTGAGCGACGACGCCAAGCGGCTGGGGAAGTTCTGCGGCGACACAGCCCCGGGGTGAGGGGGCGGCACCTGGGTGGGTGATGGCGTCCGGGAGTCTCCGCCGCGCCTGGTGCGGGAGCGGGGGGACAGCGCTGCTGGTGGGAGGGGCGGGGCTGAGCTGAAGCCGCAGGAGGCGAACCTGCCGGCCCCAAACGGGTGGGCGGAGCGGGTAGCGGCCCAGGCAGAAGACGAGGCTTGACGCCAAGCCTGGGGTCCGTGGATGGAGAGGCGAGTGGTGCTTGCGAAATCGGGAAGCTAACGCAGACAACCGAGGGCCAGAGGTGAAAAGGCCGCCGGCCTGGGTAGGGGGCAGGATGCGCTGCCCGCCTGACACCTCCCCCAATGCCCCGCGCCCGCAGTCCCATCTCCTCCGAAGGGAACGAGCTCCTCGTCCAGTTCGTCTCGGACCTCAGCGTCACGGCCGACGGCTTCTCGGCCTCCTACAGGACCCTGCCGCGGGGCGCCACCGAAGGAGGGCCAGCCCGGAGGCCGGGGGAGGACGCCCGGCCGAGCCCCCCGTTCCTCGGCCCGGGCCCCAAGCCTGGAGCCGGGCCCAAAGTCAAGCCCAGAGTCCCACCTGAGGAGAAACCGAAGGCCGCGCCTAAGGCAGAGGCAACTCCGGTGGGCCCCGGTGAGTCTGGAAAGGCAGAGGAAGCGGACGCAGACTGAAGGGAGTTGTATCCGAGTTCCTTCCTGCGCTCATTCATTCATTCATTCAGTACAGCACCCACGGGTGCCGCCTCTGTGCTAATGGCTGGTACTGGGTGCTGGGACACGAAGCTGGATAGAGCTCTGAACAAGTTCAAAGCAATGCGGCTTTTGTGGGGACAGTGGTCCTTCCTACCTGCTGGGTAGGTTACCCTCCACAAACAGTGCCCCCCTCCCCCCCCCCCCAGATGCACCCAGTGTCTCCTGCCCAAAACAATGCCGGCGGGCAGGCACCTTGCAGAGCCACTTCTGTAACAGCGACCTGGGTAAGCAGCCCCGTCCCCCAGCTCTGCCCTTCCAGCTCCTCTAACCTCCCCTCCTGTCCCCAAAGCCCCCCTCCTTCTGGTTCCAGCCCTGCCCTGGCCTCCTGTCTCCTCACCTCTCCCTCTCTCTCCCACAGTGGTGACGGGAATGGTGAAGTCCATGGTTCGGGGCCCAGGGGAGGGCCTCACAGTCACTGTCAATCTCACTGGTGTTTACAAAACCGGAGGCCTGGACCTGCCCTCTCCCCCCACTGACACCTCCCTGAAGTTTTATGTGCCCTGCAAGCAGTGCCCCCCCATGAAGAAAGGTAACAGAGATGTGGGAAAATGCAGAGGGGGACTTATTCTCATGAAAATGATGGAGGCAGTAGAATCTGAGGGACTGGGATGAGGGGGTACATCTATAAGGTCTCAGTTACACAAACTCTCAATCCCTTCCTCCTCTTCCCTAGGAATCAGTTATCTGCTGATGGGCCAGGTGGAAGAAAACAGAGGTCCGATCCTTCCTCCAGAGAGCTTTGTGGTTCTCTACCGGCCCACCCAGAACCAGATCCTCACCAACCTCAGCAAGAGGTGCCCCTCCAAGCCTGTTCAGGCTGCTGGATCCCAAGCCTGAGCCCAGGCCAGCCTCGGGACCCTGGCCCTAGGGACCCCTTTCTTATCCAAATAAATGTTTCTAGACTTGAGGAAGGGGTCACATGTCCATTTGTATGGTTTTGGTGCTCCTCTGGGGATTTGTTTTCATTCATTCATTAAACTCAACAGTTACTATACAGAAGAATGTAAGTCAAATCTTGTCACCCCTTTGCTCAAAATTCTCCCGTATTCTCAACACACACAGAAAATGGTAACTACGTGGAGGTGATGGATATGTAAATTAGCTTGATTGTGGTGATCTTTTCACAATGTCTACATATATCAAAACATCAAGTTGGGGCCTCCCTGGTGGCGCAGTGGTTGAGAGTCCGCCTGCTGATGCAGGGGATACGGGTTCGTGCCCCGGTCTGGGAGGATCCCATATGCCGCGGAGCGGCTGGGCCCGTGAGCCATGGCTGCTGAGCCTGCGCGTCCGGAGCCTGTGCTCCGCAACGGGAGAGGCCACAACAGTGAGAGGCCCGCGTACCACAAAAAAAAAAAAAACATCAAGTTGTACACCTTAAATATATACAATTTTTATATGTCAAAGATACCTCAATAAAGCTGTTTACAAAAAAGAAATTAAGGGAATTCCCTGGCAGTCCAGCACTTTCCCTGCTGAAGGCTGGGGTTCAATCCCTGGCTGGGGAACTAAGATCCTGCAAGCTGCCTGGGGCAGCCAAAAAGGAACTAAAACAACTCTTCCATAGTTTCCTATCAGTCTCAGCATAAAATCCGACGTCCTACTGTGGGCTCTAAGGCTCTAGGTGATCTGTGTCCTCCCTCCCACCTCATCTCATCTCTGAATATTGTCTCCCCTACAATCTCTTCCATCACACTGGCTCCTTGGCCATTTCTAGTACACACCTGCTTCCGGGCTTTGCCTTTGCTGTTCCCTCTATCCGGAATTCTCTTCCACAGACATCTCCTGGCTCACTTACCTAACTTCAGTCAGATCTCAGCTCAGAAGTTCATCCTAGTCACTCATTCATTTGTGCATTCCAAATGGCAGGCACTGTTTTCGGTGCTGAGAATACAACAAAACAAAGTCGCTGCTCTTGTGGACAGGAGAGTAAATTCTACCTGAGCAGAGATAAACTAAAATAAACATGATGTCAAGTAGCTCTAGGAGTGCTCTGAAGAAAACAAAAGCATGGTAACAGGACAGGCAAAGGGAGATTCTACATTTGATAGGGTGCTTAGAGAAGGCTTTCAGGTAACTTTGTTTTGCTCCGCTGCTAACCAAATGCGTGAGATTCTTCACCTTGTCGAGGCTGTTTCCTCGTCTGTAAGGGGAGCTGAAGATTCTGAATATTAATTCCCTCTGCAAATATGAGTGATTTCAAATATAAGTTCCGTGCAGGAAGGAATCAAGAGAAGTGCCCTGGCCTACGAACCGAGTCCAACTGGGAGCAACCTCCAACTCGTAGTACAGAAAACGGCTTTCATTGCTGCGGAAGCATCTAGGAGAACCTGGGACTGAAGTGGAGAAAGAGAGCTCCCTTGTGGGATGTGATTCTAGTGATTTGGACGGCCTCAGAGTGGGGAGGAAGGAACAAAGCCTGACTCCCATCCTCGCCCGGGCCCCTCCCCCCGACCTCGCCGCCCGACTAATTCCAGGATTAGCGTTCTAGCCAGAGACGCTCGTAAAGTTTTTCGTCACTGGGATCAAGCCAATCACCTCTTTAGGTGCACCAATCGGTGTATACTTAGAGCTGAAACCAGTCCGCCCTGGCCAATGACAGAGGCCGTACGGCGGAAGAGCAGAAACGGTCTGCCGGGAAGATGGCAGCCCTGGTCCGGCCACAGGTTGATTGGCAGGTGCTGTGACCAGAGGTGAGCTTCGTAGCGCGAGCTGCCGTTCGGAGGTGGAAGCCCGAAGAAGCGCCGGCCCAAGCTCAGGGAGGGATCGGAGGCACAGATACAGGTCTCGGGAGAGCAGGAGACGGAAAGGGCCACTCCGGAAGAGGGCGCGGCGGCTAGCGGAATTGGGCCGAAGAGAGGGGCCACCCCTTTCCTGGGAGGCCCGGAAGGGGCGGGGAGGGGCGGGGCTTATGGAGATCGGGATGGGGGCTGAAGACTAGGGCCAGGGCTGGGAGCCGGGAGGGGCTGGGTTTACGGGGTGGGCGTGACCCTCGAGGTAGGGTTTGGGGGCGGGGCCTAAAGGGACCTAAGGCACAGCTGTGGAGAGGAAGGGTCTGGGGGGCCTGGGCCTGGCCTGCGGGGCCCTCATCTAGGGGGATCCCGAGGCGGCGGCAGCATCAGTCCAGGCCCTGCCCTACGATCTCATCCCGTTTCCTTTCGCCCCTCTCGCCCCTCGGCTTTATACTCCAGGCCCTGTCCCCTGAGCTCTGCCCTCGGATGTTCCACCGCCCAGAGCTTGCATGCGCCGTGGGGCGCCCCAGGACCAGGAGCTGGTGGGTCCGGGGGCTCCTGGGCGGGGGTCCCGGGGCGCCCCTCCTCCCTCGGGACCTGTTGTCCCGGTCCTCGTCTTTCCCCCGGATCTAGTATTCAGGGCGGACCAGCGGAGTGGATCTCGGCAGCTGCTGACCCTCTATAACCCCACGGGAGCAGCGCTTCGCTTCCGAGGTGATGGGGATGGGAGCTTCGTGCTAGGGATCTGGGGCCTGGCGGTAGAACACTGGGGAGCTGGGTGGGCTGGAGCAGTCAGATGAGTACGGTCGGATGTCCAGCCCTGGGGTAGAAGGCAGGGGGGGACTCCATGGGCGGGGCTTGTGCGGGTTGTCTGAGGCAATAGTCGGTCTCTGTCTGTGTGCCTTTTCCCCTCAGTCCTGTGCACAGCACCTGCCAAATACACAGTGTTTGACGCGGAAGGATATGTGAAGTCTCAGTCCTGCATTGACATGTGAGTTGAGAGGGTGGGGAGGCTGATGAAAGCCAGGGGTCGCTGCCACCTTTCTCTGATTTACTGTGCCGAGGCTTAAGCCTCAGACCAGGTCCTCTTCAACCTGTCTACCCCACCCTCTGTCTGTGTCCCTAAGGGAAAGTTTACTGGGAGGGTGGGGCCTGAGTCCTCTTGGATCACTGCCTCTCACTGCCCTTCAATGGGCCGCTCTCCTTTCTTGGGACCAGTGTGATTCGCCACGTGGCCCCCAATCCCAGCCACTATGATGTCCAGGACCGCTTCCGCATTGAGCTGTCTGAGGAGGGAACAGACGGCCGAGTGGTGGGGCGCAAGGACATCACCTCGGTTCTGAGGGCCCCAGCGTACCCCCTTGAGCTTCAGGGACAGCCTGACCCAACGCCGCACCCAGAGCCTCCTTCCTGGACAGCACCACCCACGGCTCAGCACTTCCCAGAGAGTGAGTTTAGGGCTGGGAATTCTTGAGTTCTGTAAGGAGGGAGGACCTAGCATGACCCTAGACATGAGCTCAGTTGGAGTTGAAGAGGTCTTCCGGTTCAGTCTTTTTTTTTTTTTGGCTGTGCCTGGTGGCTTGCGGGATCTTAGTTCCCCAACCAGGGATCAAATCCAGGGTCCTGGCAGTGAAAGAGTAGAGTCCTAACCACTGGACCGCCAGGGAATTCCCTTCTGTTTCAGTCTTTTGCTTTTTGGTGGAAACATTTCTAGGAATTGAGATTTTATATCAGGTTAGGGAAAAAGCAGACTTTGCAGTTTCCTTGGTTTCTGGCGTCCACTTAAAGAGAAAAATTCTTCCTTTAGCTCTGACTTCAGTACTTCCCATCATGTGTCAGCTCAGTTCAGTTCAATAAGGAACCGGGGGCTTCCCTGGTGGCAGTGGTTGAGAATCCGCCTACCAATGCAGGGGCCACGGGTTCGATCCCTTATCCGGGAAGATTCCCACACGCCACGGGGCAACTAAGCCCGTGCGCCACAACTACTGAGCCTGTGCTCTAGAGCCCGCGAACCACAGCTACTGAGCCCACGTGCCACAACTACTGAAGCGCGCGCACCTAGAGCCCGTGCTTCGCAACAAGAGAAGCCACCGCAATGAGTAGCCCCCGCTCACCGCAACTAGAGAAATCCCTCACGCAGCAACAAAGACCCGACGCAGCCAAAAATAAATAAATAAATTTATTAAAAAAAAATAAATAATAAGAAACCAGGTTGAGCAATTATGTACCAAGTTGTGGGAGACAGAGGTCCCTGCCTGGCACACAGATACACAGGAGCCTGTAATCAAGGCAGAGTTGAAGAGAGAAAACGGATGATGAGGGACCAGAGGGGAGAGGGTTTCCTAAGGCTATGGGGACGAAGGCTCCAGGGAGGAGAGGACACTTCCAATGTCCAACAGAAAGTGGGTACACCTTCCATCTTCAGCCTCCTCCCTGGAGGGTTGGGCTGGGCAGGAGTGGAGGCTAGAGCTCCTGATGGGCCTTGTTTCCCAGACCCCCTCCCGCACCTGGCCACCAGCTCCTTCCTCCTCTTCTTGCTGATGGGCACAGTCTCTGTGGCCTTCCTGCTGCTGCCGCTCCAGGATGAACTTGGCAGCCAGCTGCCCCAAATCCTTCACGTCTCCCTGGGACAGAAGTTGGTGGCAGCCTACGTCTTGGGTGAGCACGGTGGTGGTAGGGGATCCGGGCCCAGAGAGAGGAGAGTGGGGGCTGGAAAGAGGGCATACAGAGCCAGCGGGCTACACATATGACCTTGCTCTTCCTCCCCTCTCCAGGCCTCCTGACCATGGTGTTCCTCCGGACCTGAGCTCCCTGCTCAACCTCCACGCCCCCTCCCCAGGCAGGGACATGGACCTGGACGTGGACGTGAGACAGCCACTGTGATGCTCATAACCTTGCCTCAACTCCTACTTCCTTCTTCCTGCCCGTCCCCTTCCCCCCAAAACCCAGGGATTTGTATTCATTTTCCAAGCTGAATAAAATAAATTTGTAAAATTGAACTGAGAAATGTAAGGAACATGCCCCTTTCTTCCCACTTCTCTCCTCTAGTTCCTCCTACTCCCAGGGGACCTCGAACATTGGGGAACGAAGAGACCCAGTGAGGATTTAGAAGATCAGGGTCTTAGGCCTGGTGCTGCACCGAAAAAAACTGTGTGACCTTGAGCAAGTCATTTAATTTCTCTGAGCTTCAGTTTCTGCCTCTAAAATGAGGGAATTGGGAAAGTTGATTCTTAAGATCCCCCTTAGCCCTATCCTAGGGATAGGATCCCGCCCTGAAGCCAACATACCTTAAGCTAAAAAGAAACAGACCCCAATACCACCTACTCCCACCTGCTATAGAACTCAGGTCCTGCCATCTTGAGCCATCAGAGCCTCTTGCCAGGGTTGCCTGGGGGCTTCCCCCCGACCCCCACCCCCAGAATCCTCTTCTGCCTTTTTGTCCCTTTACCTGCTTTTATTTTGTCTCTTCCTTTGACCTCAGCCCCTGTGGGTCAGAAACACCAAGGTCTCTGACAAGATGGGGACAGATGGCACTGCCTGCCATAACATCAGCCTAACCAGGCAGGAGAAGTTAGGGCAAAGGAAAAGAATAGGCTCCTTGAAAGGCAGGCTTCCAGCCCTCCTTCAGATGTAAGGCGAGAGGGGAGGAAAGGAAGAAGGGAAGCCAATGACACTGGCAGTTTGTTGATTGGGGACAAAAATTAGCAAGATAACGTTAAGACAGACTCAGTCTGTTATGCTGCTGGAAGGTTATCAGTTGTTCCAGCTTTACTTTGGGGGCCTTGGGAGCTGCCCCTCTGCCCTGGGGACCTTGCCCTTCCCACACCCAGAACTGGCCCCGGTGACACGTGAGCCTGATCCTGTGCAGAGAATGGCAGCCTGTGTTTAGGATGTGAGGAGGGCTCTCCCCGCGGCCCAGCAAACCCCTCACAAAACCACCCACACTGGGCTGTCTGTGCCCAGGACCCCAAAAGGCATCTGAGGTATCTCACATTAATGATCTTGCGGATATCTGCTGGGAAAAGGCCTTGTTGCCAGCGGGATCAGGAGGCTTTCTGAGACAAAGCTATGAAGGGCAGCTATAGGGGTGGGAGGGGCTTGGGACACAGACTTTTTTTTTTTTTTTTTTTTTTTTTCTTCGATACACAGGCCTCTCACTGTTGTGACCTTTGCCGTTGCGGAGCACAGGCTCCGGACGCGCAGGCTCAGCGGCCATGGCTCACGGGCCCAGCCGCTCCGCGGCATGTGGGATCTTCCCGGACCGGGGCACGAACTCGTGTCCCCTGCATTGGCAGGCGGACTCTCAACCACTGCGCCACCAGGGAAGCCCTGTTCTTGCTTTTTAAAAACAAAAAAAAATTTTTTTTTGGCTGCGCCTTATAACATGCGGGATCTTAGTTCCATGACCAGGGATTGAACCCACGCCCCCTGCACTGGGAGCACAAAGTCTTAAGCACTGGACCACCAGGGAAATCTTGCTTTTTGAACAAGAGGCCCCACATTTTCATTTCGTACCAGGCCTTGCAAATTATGTAGCCATCCCTGGTCCCAGGAGAAGGTACAGAGCCAGACCCCAACCCCCCACCCCCCCACCCCCCCGCCGTGGTGGTCTTTGGAGAAGGGCCCTCCTTATTTCCTCAGGCAGTTTTCTTAGTTCCTTAGGTAACAGGAACAGCTCTTTTCCCCATGGAGACAGCATTCCCACTTGCATCCTCTCTGGCCCCTTCTGCCTAACCCTTCCCTAGCTCTCAAGGGAGGGATGACTGGGTGAGGTGAGGGTGAGGAAGATGCATAAAAGTGCCTGTAAACAACAGATGCCACAGGTGGTTTATTGAGGTTCAAACCCCAGCCCCTCCCACTGCAGGACATGGGTTGGCCATAAAGTTATGGTCCCAGCGGATCTTTCCCACCAAGAAGGCTGGCCAGGTCCCAGGGCCTAGGAAACCTTCCAGAGTGGTCTCTAGCTGTAGAGGGGGGACCCTGCTCCCGAAGAGGAAGGGGCTGTGATTGAGAGAGCAGACGCTGCTCCCTGACTAGCTGACGGTATGACCATCCCATTATGGAAGGCACTGCTCACCTACTCCTACGCTGCAGGGCCTGGGGTGTGTGGGTGTCTGCGTTGGCGTCATTACTGGGGCCCTTGGAGGTACGGTAAGGGCTAAAAATGAGTCAGTAATGGGAGGTGGTGCACAGGCATCTCGGTCACCCAGAAATCACTCGAAGGGAGAGCAGGCGCTCTCGGCAGGGGGCAGGGGCATGTGCCCCGCCCCCACCAGCTCACGGGCCTCAGAAGTTGTTATCGATGTTCCAGACGTCCCCGCTCAGCGCGTTGGCTGCCCCCTGCAGCGTCCAGGTGAGCAGGGCCAGCTGGCGCCGGAAGCGGCTCTCCTGGAAGCCCAGGCCCCGCGCGACCTGGGCCTCCTCCCCAAGAGCCCCGGGGCCACTCGAGCGCAGCAGCCGCACGTGGTCCAGCAGGGCACCCAGCGTGTGGTCTCCGCGACCCAGGAAGATGTGGCGGAACGGTGAGTCGGCCGCCGACACGTACTGGGACAGGAAGTAGAACTCCACCTGCGCCGAGAAGGGGATCAGGTTGGAGCCCGAACAGCAGTTCCAGACCAACCTTGGGACCTCATGCGCGCTTAATAAATATTGTTGAGCAGCCTCTTTAAGTCCCACCTCCCTTCGGCTACCCAATCAGGAATGGTCGTTCTGTAACGTCATCAGTAGTCAGGTAGGATGCGTCCTCCCACTGTGTTTTGGGTTGGATCCCTTTCTTTCTACCCCTTGAGCTTCCAAGCCTGCATCTTTCTTCCTCACCCATTCACTTCCCTGCCCAAAGCCTCAAAGAACCGTCTATCGTCCTGCTGTTCCTCACCTCCCCATACCCCAGTCATTCCTGCCCACCTGCGTGAATGCCCACAACCCAGAGTCAAACGACAAGGGGACAGGCCAGCCCTAATGAAGTGCCTGACTCTGGGTCCTCACCCTCTTGACTCAGATGCTGTTGGTCTTTCCTGAGATGGCCGCGCTCCTAGCCCAGTTCTCCCACCTCTCTGCCAGCCTCTCCGGTTCCTTCTGCTCCCACCTGTGGGCAGGCCCAGGGTTCGACCTCTACTTTCTCCTCTTCTCATTACCTACAATCCAATGGTTTTCAACCCTGGCTGCACATTAGAATCACTTGAGGAAGATTTTTAAATTACCATTGCATGGGTGCCACCCCAGCAGAATCAGAATCTCTAGGGGTGGTCTCACACACTCATGTCTTCTTAAGTCCTCCACCTTTCACTTAGAGAGCTCATCCACGCCCCTGGCTTCAACTGGGACCTCATGGGGACAACTGCCAAGTCTACTCCACAAATCATTGCCTGGAATCCTGTCCCCCAGTCTGCTGGACCTCCCCACTGGGGTAGGGGGTACCCAGCCACAGCCTCACACACATGTGGACACCAACTTCTTCCAAAAACTTGACCTTCGCACCCACTTTCCCTCATGAGCACCACGGCGTACCCCAAGTGCCAGGCTCTCAAACTCAAAGGTGAATAAGAGTTGGGTGTGGGCTTCCCTGGTGGGGCAGTGGTAGAGAGTCCGCCTGCCGATGCAGGGGACACGGGTTCGTGCCCTGGTCCAGGAAGATCCCACATGCCGCGGAGCGGCTGGGCCCGTGAGCCATGGTCACTGAGCCATGGCCGTTGAGCCTGAGCGTCTGGAGCCTGTGCTCCTCAACAGGAGAGGCCACAACAGTGAGAGGCCCGCGTACCACAAAAAAAAAAAAAAAAAAAAAAAGAGTTGGGTGGACACAGGGGCAGACTTTGGTTTCCAGTTTCTCTTTGGGGTCAGACTGCCTGGTCCTTAATTTCAGCTTCGCCACTTACTGTGTGATTTTGAATAAGTCACTTAGCCTCTCTGAGCCTCAGTTACTGTGTACAATAATAGCAAACTCACAGGATTTGGAGGAGTCCTACGGGAGAAAGTGAAGTAAAGCCTTAGCACGTGATAGCCCTCAATAAATGGCAGCTGCTATTATTCTTCTTCTCCTCTTCCCTCAACACCCAGTCTGTCCATTTTTCCTTCCAAATGTCTCACATCAGTTCAATCCCCTCACCCACCCAGAGCTCAGCTATCACTAACTTTGTTCCCTTTTCAAGCTATTTACACTCTGGCCAAGTATTTCCTAAAATTCCACTTTGCCCACATCACCGGCCTGCTCAGAAACCTTCCAAATTTCCTTGATACACAGACCCCCAAAACCCAAACATCCTTTTATTTTTTTTTTGCCTTGCCATGTGGCATGCGGGGATCTTAGTTCCCTGACCAGGGATCGAACCTGTGCCCCCTGCAATGGAAGCGAGGAGTCTTAACCACTGGACCACCAGGGAAGCCCCAGAACCCAAAGTTCTTATACTGGCATTCAAGTCTCCCCATAGTTGATCCCTAACCCACTCCCCTCCGCTCCTCCACAGGGCTTCTGTTCTGGCTCTGCTGGTCTACACACTACTCCCAAGGAAAGCCAGGCCTACTGCACTGCCATGCCCTTATTCTTGGTGTCTCCATCCTGAAACATGCTCTTTTTGCGCCAACCCAAGTTCTGTCTGTTCCTCAAGACCCACATTATAGTCTAAAGGAGGGTTCAGCAAACATTTTTTGGAAAAAGCCAGATTGTAACTATTTTAGGCTTTGCAGGCCACACTGTTTCTGTTGCAACTACTCAACTTTGCTGCTGTAGCACACAAGCAGCCATACACAATAGGAAAATCAACAAGCATGGCTGTGTTAAAATAAAACTTCATTTACGAAAGCAGGTGGCAAGCCAAATTTGGCCTGCTGGCTAGTTTACCAGCCCCTGGGTTAGAACCACAAAGTTCCCTGGGTCTGGCCCAGCCCTGTTTGAGGTTCTGAAGCCCTGCATCTTTTACTCTCCAGCCCTGAGTCTGAATCGTGTCCCTTACACACAGATGCCCTTTATCCCTTGGGGGTCACATTGCAACTTCAGGGATAGGGTGAGGGGGGTGTCTTTTTTGTCTCTAGAGTTTGGCACAGCGGGGGTTAAAGCAAGATCTGTGAATGAGAATGAATCGCCCATTCCAGGAGAAAGGAGCCAGGGCCAAAGAGCAAGATGGGTGGGCTTATGAACAGAAAGACGGTATGAATGATGCCAAGGGAAGCAGGCAGGGACACAACAGGAAAAAGGAGGGGGGAGAAAGAACAAGACCTTGCAAGGGCCAGACATATCATCCCGAAACTGCGCATGTGTACACTGCCAGGTCCCGGTTCACCCCACACTCACTGAGGATGGCCCTGCTTATCATTTTGCCCTATAGACTTTTCCCCTAGCCTACAGTCCCTACCCACCCATTTCCAGAGATCAAAGGGCTGCAGGGTTGAGTTCTTGGGGTAAGGAAATGGAAGGAAGAGGATGGGTTGGAACTGGAGCTGGGGTGCAGGTTGCAAAGTATTCAAAGCTAAGCAGGAGGGAATAATAATCTTGTATAACTTTCACATGTCACCTCCTCCAGGCAGCCTTTCTGGGTTTCATCCATCTCACCAGAAGTAAGAGAGCTCTCTACGCTCTGAATTGTTTACACCATTTGCACCTCCCAAGCCATAATCCTGTGCCTCTTAGACCATGGACCACCGTGGACATGCTTCTTCTCTCCAGAAGGGAGAGGAGGCGGTGGGGAACCGGAGGGGGCGCGGTTGTCCCAGTTCTGCCATTAGGTGGCCGGGAGACTGTGGCTAAGGGGCTGACCCTCCCTGTCTCATCACTTTGCGGGCCCGCCTCTGTGGTCGCTCCAGCTTGGCGGGTCTGTGAGCAAAGCACTGTGAGTCCAGGACTGGGAACGCCCCGAGGACAGGGACAAACGAAAGCGGAACGAGGGTAGGACAGCGCACTGGCGCAGGGCCGAGAGGAGGGGGGCCCCCAGCGGGGCCCCCACCCCGCCGGAAGAGGGCGGGGCGGGGCGGCCGGCGACGGCCGGGCTGGGCGGGGCCTCACCCTCATAATGCGCACGTTGTACATGCGCGTCAGCCTCTCGTCGCTCTCTTCCGAGCTGTAGATCTCCTTCCGCAGCTTCTCGGCCGCCCGGATGTAGTCCCCCCGCGCCGAGTACACCCACTGGAGGGTCAGCCCGCGGGCCTGAGGGCGAAGGCGCGGGCTGGGGCCGGCGGCAGGGGCCATGACCCTGGCCTAGGGTGGGGGTCCAGGTGCTGGGGGACGGAGCTGGGACCCCGGGCCTGGCAGGAGTGAGGAGGTATAGGGGGACAGAATGCTTGGGGCAGAATGAAGGGAGAGAGAAGACATGTGCGGTTGGGCGGGTACCAGGTGGGTCCTAGGGGCTTAGTGACTGGGGCAGGAGTAAAGGGGCCAGGTTGCCAGAGGGGCCCTAGACCAAGGGGAGAGGGGCCAGATCCCCTGGCCCGGGCAGCACTTTAATGGAATATAGCACCCCCCACCGCCAGAAGCTGGGAGCAGGGTTGGCGTCTTGGACCTTGAGGTCCCCGGAGAACTCATTGAGGCTGCCGATGTGCCTGAGGACCACATCCCCATAGCGGCCGAAGTCGAGGGGCAGCAGGTGATCGTGGCTGAGCCGGATGAGAAGCTGCCCGGCGAGCTGGGCCACAGCCTGGGCCACGGCAGGCAGGCGGCCCCGTAGTACCCTGTGCAGGTTCTCATAGGTGTCGTCCTTCGTATGCAGGAACGGGTACACCGGGCCATCCTGCCGGGACAGGGCGGAGGCTGGCGCGCGGGCACAGTGCAAACAGGCCCAGGGGCTGCTGCTCTGGGGCAGGGCCCGGAAGTCTCACCTCCATGAAGGAGAACTCAACGGCAGGGACCCCCGCAAAGGCCGTGAAGGAATAGGCACTGCTGTCCATGGGCAGCGGCCGGATCCTGGGGATGGGCAGGTTGGAGCGCTGTGTGGGTTCAGGGTCCCCCCACATATCCCCCCCCAGCTCTCTTCCCTCTCCTCCCTGCCCAACTTACACCTCAGCTTCCCAGCTGTGATTGTTGAACACCACCTGCTCGAAGAGGGTCTGCCCACTGCGGTTAGGAGAGTCCACCTGGGGGCAGGTTGGGGGGCACCAGTCAGACTCTGGCGGCCACCAGCTTCCCTTCATCCCCCACTCCTGGCCAGGCTCTTGCCTGCTTTAGGATGTTCTCGATGAGGCTGATCAGAAGGGGGCTGGTCTTGGCGTGGAACTTGTCATCCCCTGCGGAGAGGGATGCCGGGCTCAAGGCTTGGCCCGGAGGGCAGGGTGCACCGGAGGGGGCCCAGGTGGTGGCACTGCCCCTGCTCACCCAGCACTGCGTTGTCCAGGCTCACATAGACTACGGCTTTGAGGTGCAGCACGCTGAGGTAGCCCTGTGGGTGAGGGGTGTGGAGTATGAAATCCCCCTGCCTCTCCCCACTGCCTGCCTACCTGCCCAGGACCCCAGGTTACCTCCAGCCACTCCATGGAGCCCACACTCCCAAAGTCACCACCATCCCAGCTGATGAAGAGAAGACTTCTGCGGGGCCGGAAGCCTGGGGGGGTGGGGAGGAGGGAGGATGGGCTTGGCTGGGGGCCAGGCAAAGACCCACCTTTTGTCTTCCTCTGTCCTGGTCCCCTGGGGTCTCTCCTTCCCTCCCATCAAGCCACCATCCCAGCCCATCTCACCTGGGTCTGCCCTGACTCAGCTGTATCAGTGATGGGGATTGCTTACATAGGGAATCTCCTGCTTAATCTTCACTCAGACATGGACTTTCATGTTTAAATGAGGAAATGGAGGTGAAGTGACTTGCCCAGGGCCACACAGCCAGGACATGGAGGAGCCAGGTTTGGAGCCCAGGTCTCAGTGGCCACCCTTCAGCCTGTGCTCGTAACTGCCTCTCTGCCCTGTCCTAGCTCAGACCACAACCCCAGCTGCCCGGCCCAGGCCCAGGCCCTGACCTTACCATTGCTCACCATGGAGGAAAAGGTCCGCACCAGCTCCAGCAGTATGGCGGTCCCCACGGCGGACTTGGCTGCTCCTGGGCCCCATGCATCCCTCTGGGCCCCAATGACAACATAGTGATCTGGGGGAGGGGATGTTGGGGCCCACCTCTTACATGGGCAGAACCCAGAGGCTTCTCCCTCGACCCTGGGAGGGCCCATTTCTCCAGGCCCCTCACATCTCTGCAGCCTCAGCCCTGCAATCCCTGCTGCCCCTAAAGAGAGCTCCTCTCCTCCCCTTGGCCCTTCCTGGGTGTGCTGCTCCCTCATCACATTGCCTGGGGTCATTCTGGGCTCCATTACCTCCCTGATTGGGGTGCTCCCTCTGTTCACCAAGTCCTGACAGGTTTCAAATCTCTCTCTAACCCTTCCCACTCACACTCCCACCACCAGCATCCTCATGTGAGCCTCATCACAGGCCTCCCTGTGCCTCTTCCTTCAGCGCTTCTAGGTACCACACTCTTTGGCTCAAGAACCCACTTTGATTCCCCACTGTTATCCACAACAAGTTATGCTTGAAAGGCTCATCTATCTAGTCTGACCTCCCTTTCATGCTTTAACATCACCCAACTTATGCTTGCTCACCTCTGGTGCTAGGGGACTCACTACTGTGCAGAACTGCCCATTCTGTGTCGGGACAGCTTCAACCGTGAGGTCTCCTCACTGCCACCCCCCTCAGCTCCAGCCCATCCCCAACTTGCCAGCCTCCCTCCCTGCTAACCCCAGCTCCCCCGCTGCAGGGTGTGGGTGATGCTGGATAAGCAAGCACACCTGGCTCTGAGCGGCCCTCGATGCAGCCAAAGATGTTGCTGATGGGGGTGGAGGCCCTGTGGTTGTTGACCCCTAGGTGCAGGCCTGGCCCAGGGCCCAGGCGATAAGGGGAGACTGGGAGGTGCCCCTGCCATTCCTGGGGGGCCACAGGGCCTTCAAGCTTCCTGGGGAGGGGTAGAGCAGAAAGGGTTAGAAGTGGCAGAGAGTCCCAGGCTATGGAAGAGTCCAAAGCCCCCGCTTCACTCTTTCTCTCCCTCCCACCCTCTGGCTCCAGCTCTCTGCATCTGTACTCTGCCTGAGGGGCCAGTGCAGCCAGGCCTGCCTTGGACAGTTGTGCAGGTTGTGTCCTGCTCAAGAGTGCCCAGCAGAGGTGGGTGTGATATCCAGCTGGAGCTCCACTCACCACATGGCAAGAGGCCATGCCCACCCAGAAGAGCCACCTTGTTCTAGTTCACCCAAAGGCACCTTATGGGCTAGCTGCAGCCAACCTCTCCCTGCCTCCTCCCCTCCTGGTCCCCACATGGCCCCCACCTCAGTAGGAGGGAGGCAGTGTCCGCGCTGATGGGCTGGGCTGGGATGATGGGGAGGCCCGAGGACTGGACCGGAGGGAACTGGGTTTGATTGAAGGAAGGGAAGCCAGGTGTGTAGGGGTCTCCCGTTCCCAGGTGCACCTGTGGGGAGAGGGTTGCCCACGCTGAAACTGTGAGCCGGACTCCCCAGAATAGGGCGCCAGCCTCATCCTAGGCAGGTCTGCAGCCCTGGGACCACAGGAAGGCACTACTGGCTCCCCGAGACTCACATGTCCATACACAGCCCGGTGGCTGGACAGGCTGAGCTTGTGTGGGCCCTGGGAGAAGTCTGCTGGGTCCGGGTATATGAGCACTCCTTGGGCCCCAAAGTCCTGGGCACTGGCCACCTGGGGAAGGGAGGTGGCTAAAGGACCCCTTCTCGCAGAGCAAACGGATTTATAAAGGCTGAAGGAGCAAGTAAAAGTGGAATGGCACGGCCTCTGATCTGCAGCTGTGGATCCACAGAGAGGCTGTGGGCACCCCCTAGACCTCGCCTTCTGCCCTCCCGCAGTGCCTCGGCAGCCCCCAAACCTCACTGTACCCCACATTCCCTCCCGTTTCTGTTCCCCACCCCAACCTCCTGATTTTGTTCCCTGCCAACGGTTTCTTACGACCCATTTGGTTCTTCCTTTTCTCTCTGTGACCGCCTCCTAGACGCTTCCTATTTGCTGCCATCCGATCCCCGGACTCCCCAGCCGGCACCCTCCCCGCTCCGCCCCAACCCGCATCCAGGGACCCTCACCTTCTGGGCAAAGTTGATCACCCCCAAGCGCACCAGCAGGAGGCGCCCCTTCGGCTCCACGCCCCGGGCCCGCAGGTCCTGCAGGTCCTCCGGCCGCCCGTAGTGGGCGTACACCAGCTCTCCCTGGGCAGGGGAGGATGGGGAGGACAGTGAGGCGCGCCCCTGCCCCACCGCCAGGGAAAGCGTACGCTGCCCCATCCTGGGGAGCGGGCAGAAGGCGCTCACCGTGGCGTTACCCGTGGCGCTGTAGGGGCAGTAAACGTCCGGGTCCTCCAGTGGCAGCTGCTCCCCATGCTTCCCGGCGGCATCCACCCAGTGCAGGGCATTGGGGTGAGCCCTGAGGAGCGGGGGTGGTGAGCGACCCACCCACAGGCCGCCCACCCCTCTCGCCCCCCAACCCCACCCCCTGCACTCACGGGTCCGGGAACTGCAGCCCCACGTAGTGTGTGTCCATCCACACGTGGTCCAGCTTCTGGCGCAAGAGCACTGCGCGGAGGTCCTGAACCAGGGCTGCCATCCCGGCCGAGCCGGCTACCCTTTCCCGAAGGCTGGTTTGCCTGCGCAGGGAGAGGGGGGATTGGGGCGCGGGAGGAGAGAGGGGCAGGGACTGCTGGGGACCTGGGGGAGAGGGCGGGACGGGGAAGGATGCCAGAGGTGTGGGGTGGCCCCAGCTCCGGGCAGTGAGGGGCTCTTAAGGCTCTCCTGCCATCACTACCAGGGTTCTGCTGGAGGGTCTCCAGGGCCTCCTTCTGCTTAAACCTCAGCTTCTGATAGCCAGGGGTCCTGTCCACCGCCCCTTAGGTTCTTCACAGGTCAGGCCAAAGTCATCAGTCTACCTACTGTCCCCTCCACACATACACACACTGGCCTGTGCTTTGCCCCAGGCATGAAAACACTTTTCTTCCAAAGGGCTAGCTAGGCAGAGGTGAGGGGCCCTGCATCTCTCTCATTCTCCAGCTGGGCCTAATGGAGACACCTTACACCAAGGTTGCCGGTGGAATCTGGGGTCACTTGTCTGGTTGGAGACCTCACCCTGTCTTCTTCCATAGTCACCACCTAACTAGCCAGCCTGCTGTCACTGGAACTCTCCCTGATCTTCCATCTCACCTGTGCCAGCATGGCCCCTGCATGGCCTCTCTCTCAACCAGCTCCACCTGTGCTCTTTCCATGGCAAATAAACTTCCCTTCTCAGCATCATCACCGAATACCCCTTCTACCTTTTGCCTTGGCAGAAACCTGGCTGTCCCTTGGGAGGCTAGGTCTCCTTTGGGACATGTGAAAAAGGCAGCTCAGGCTCTCATACCACCCAGGCCCAGAGAGAAGGTGTGATTCTGGCTCCACTGTTCACATTTCTGACCACGAAACTCTCTTCCGTCAAAGTCCGTGCCATCCAGCAGTCCCACCCTCTGGCCTTCCTCGCTGCTGTTATCTTTTAGCCAATTGGTCACTTATCCACTTTCAGTGAAGACTTTGGCACCTGGCCAGCCACTTCCCAGGCCACATCCTGGATCTTGTCCCCAGAACTCCATCTCTGGAATACTGATCCAATTTACTGAACACCTACTAAGTGCTAGGCATGGTGGTAGGTGCTGGAGACTGCAAGATAAATAGGACACAGTTTATCATATAAATCTTAAAGGTTCCAGAATCTCACTCCCTGACCAGAGCTTTTCACGTTGGAACTCACTCCCTTAGGCTCACTATACCTGTTCTTCAACCCCACGGAGCACTCCACACTGTCCAATTTCTCCATGTCTATCAGCTCCTCCCTGGTTTCCCTTCCTTCCCCAACCAACCTAGAGTCATACATCACGTCATTGCCCGCTCCCTCTCACTGCTCCCGTCTTGCCTCCCTGCCCTTTGATGGCATCCACAGTGCCACCCCCCACCCCCTAGATCTGTCAAACCATCCACTTGCTCAGGCTGTACCCAGACTACTAAGTGTTGCTCAACGGAAAAAAAAAACAACAACAAAGAACACCATGCATGTAGGGACTTCCCTGGTGGTGCAGTGATTGGGAATCCACCTGCCAATGCAGGGGACACGGGTTCAAGCCCTGGTCCAGGAGGATTCCACATGCCGCAGAGCAACTGAGCCCATGCGTCACAGCTACTGAGCCCACACGCCACAACTACTGAAGCCCATGTGCCTAGAGCCTGTGCTCCACAACAAGAGAAGCCACTGCAATGAGAAGCCCGCGCGCCACAATGAAGAGTAGCCCCTGCTCGCTGCAACTAGAGAAAGCCCACGTGCAGCAATGAAGACCCAACGCAGCCAAAAATAAATTAATTAATTAATTTAAAAACCAAACCAAAACAAAAAAACATGCATGTTGTTGATGCCACAGATTCAAGCAAAATGGATCCAGCAGTGTATCAACAAATAATAATACACTTCGATCAAGTTTATGTTGATCTCATGAAGACAAGGAAATCTATTAATACAAATGACTACATAAACGTTAAAGAAGAAAAATCATGTGATCATATCAATACATTCTGGAAAAATATTTGAAAAAAAATTGATTCTTGTTCCTCCTTTCCTGATCATTAAAAAGAAAGAGAAAAAGTCTCAGTAAGTTAGGAATAGAAGGAAACTTCCTTAATTTGCTTTTAAAAACCTAACTGGGGGAATTCCCTGGCGGTCACTGCTGAGGGCCTGGGTTCAAAAAAAAAAAAAGCAACAATGCGACAATGACAAGGTATTAGAAAAACATTCCTATGAAAGTTAGGAACTAGGCAAGGATATTTACTATCTCATTACCTAAATTCATGTCCTCTCCAATGCAATAAGAAATGAAAAAGACATAAAAGATATATGCATTGGAAAAGAAGCTGTGCGTCTCACTGAATATAGGTTATATAATTTTCTACTTAGGAAACCCAGGAAAATCCACTGAAGAAATGATTCCTGACCTCTTCTCTGGACCTACCCGGGCAGCTCCATCCCAGTAGGAAAAGGTGACCTCAGCAGGACAAAAGAAACGCTAGCCTGCTCACGCTGGGCTGGCAGACCCCACAGATTGGGGGATGGTCTTTGCCCACACATGCATTTGCTTCTTTTTCTGATTCCCTAAGTCCCCCCTTCTCAGAGCCCCCCAGAGCTCCCCACTGCCACAGGTCACAACCCCAGCTCCAAAAAAAAAAATACAAACCCCAGCTCCTCAATGTGGCATTCAAGCCTTTTCTGGGTCCGTCCCACTTCATATGTGGACGCTGGAGCCCTCTGTGCTCAACCAGGCAGCTCCCCCAGCTTCCAAACGTGTCATCTGCTGCCCTCCCTCCCCTCAGTCCCAAATGCCTTCTATCCTTCCCAGGACCACTGAACAGGGAGGCCAGGGCGGCAGGTGGAAGGACTCAGGGTCCCGGGTGAAGAGGAAGGGAGGCTGAGTCTGAGCAGATGATGGTTTTTGAGGGCCTGGAATGGGACCGGCGGATCCTCACCTGATGGTATCTTCCAGACGCCCCTCCCCCAGGTGTCGCAGAAACATGGCCTGGAGGTCGCTCCAGTACAATGTGCCCTGGTGGGAGTCCGGGCCCAGCTCATGGTTCATGTCCTCGCTGACCACCATCACGTCATCCCCACATGCCTGGCAGGACCCCCGGAAGACCACGTAGCCCAGGAGAAAGGCTGGCGGGTGGTAAGATGGAGATTCTCCTTGTGCCCCTCTCTGGACCCCAGATATCCCCCCCAGCCCACACCCTCCACTGGGGGTGGGGATGCCTCTCACCCCCAGTGAAGATCAGTAGGGCTGTCAGGACCAGGTAGAGGGTGGCTCTTCGTCCTGCTGCTGCCCAGAGTCTGGGGTTTTGCCGAGCTGGTCGAGAGCCCAGGGGCTCGGGGCCCCTCAGCTCCATGGGGAAGAAGTGGGCCGGTGGCTCGGTCCCCTCCTCCCTGTCTTCCTCTTCCTCCTCCAGGGGCCCCTGCTGGGGGCCCTCCACACGCTTGTAGATGGTCTGAGAGGGTCCTGGGGACAACCTTTGCTGTAGGGGCGTGGTGGACATGAAATAGGGAAAAGAGGCCTGGAGGATGGGGAGGAATCTGGCAATAACAGGGTCAGTGACTTCGGGGTGCTATGAGCACAAGGCAGGGGAGAGGGTCCCAAGAAGCAGGCTGGAGGGGAGAGCAGGAGGTAGGGAAGGGCAGGGGCCAGCCTTGGGGTTTTTGAGGGGACTGAGGACCTGGAGAGAAAGCCTAAGGGTCTCCCAACCCCACTCTATCTTACCGCTCTCTGGAGTAGACCCCAAAGCCGCTCCATGCTCGTGCCCCCTCCTGAGCCCTGCAGTCTGTCCCCCACCCCCAGTGATAAACCGTTTGTGGGAGCCCCAAGAGGCCCCTTATCAGCCCTGGCAGGCGGCCTGAGCCCAGGCCCTTCTCTGCCTCCCCCGTCCCAGGGTGGGGGCACAGTCCGGGCTTCAGTTCAGCCTTCCAGACACAGCCCCCAGCCCAGGCTAGAGGATGAGGGGCTGTGCCCTCCCCTGCCAATCCCTCCGCAGTCCCACTCCTGCCCTCTTCTTGCAAAACAATCAATTTTTTGGCCTTGGGGCAGACTTTGGCCTCTAGTTCCCGTCAAGGCTGGGGGAGGAGGGCTGATGGCTGGGGAAGGCGGAGATATGGATGCCCCCTCCACCCTCCTGCTTCCTCCCCTCCCAATGTCCTTGGGGACCCCTTCCTAAGCTCCCAACCATGAACACCTCTGCCCCTTCCTCATCTGGCTTGCAGGCTCCCCAATACCCAAGCCCTGTAACACATTAGCTGCCCTCCCAGTGGGATCCCTAGCTGAAGGGGCCACAGTGGTGTGACCTGGGGTTTGGTCTGGCCATGTGGGTGTCTGTCCCATTGGAATCAGGCTGCAAGGGGGGTCCAGGCTCCTGCTGGCTGCTGGGGAGGGAGGTGTATGGGTGGGAGCACATGGTCAGGCAGGACCGGTGAGTGCTCCAGGATGGGGATCCTGCCTGGAGTCAGGGATCTGTGGGTCAAGGCCCACCAGGCATCAGTGGAAAGAATCCTGGCCAAGGCATGGGCAGAGCTAGGTAATGTTGGACAAGTCATGCTTCTCCCTAGGCACCTGTGCCTCTTTGGTTACCAAAGGACTTGGACCACACGGGTTTGTATCTCTTTGGGGTCTGGGGACCTCAGAACACAGGCACAAACTACTAAGTTTTACCTACAGTTTCAGGCCGGGGGCAAGGAGCTCTGGAATGGAAGAAGGGCTCAAGGGCCCGGTGTCGGGGTCTTCCTGGGAGACCTCAGTTCCTACCCAAGTTGGGAGAGAAGTTCTGAGCTGCTGGGGCGTACCGGTGCCACATTCCCTGCCCCACTCTTGTCACCGCCTAGCGCCCCGGAAAAGACAGCGCAGTCCCGGCTCACCTGAGCTGTGGGTCCAGGGGTGCTTAAGTGCGGCCTCTCGGGAGGCCCGAGGCCCCGCCCACCCAAGGTCCCACCTCCGGCCCCGCCCAGGCCCCGCCTCTGGGGCGGCTCCTCGGCTCCGCCCCGCCCCTACCGCCGCATCCTCTCTCCGGCTCCCACTTCCCGCCGCAACTCAGCTCCTCGCTGGGCGCCTAATTGAGCCACTCTCCCGGGTTCTCGCTGCGTGATCCTCCCTGGATTGCGGCCCCTTTGAAACCTGAGGCATCCGTGGCTCCTACGGCTCTGCCTCCGCCCGCAGACCTTGCCCTGGCGTCCACCGTGCGATTCCGAATGGGTATAGGCGTGGTCCTCCCTTCTCCTCTCTCCAGACCCCTGCCCCCACTGCCCACCCCCAAAGAGGCCAACTTTTTTTTTTTTTCTTAAAACATTTTTACTCCTTTCAACCCAGAAACATCGAGGACGAGTGGGGGAGGGAAGAAAAGCGGGCGCTGGGAGCGTTGGGGGCTTCGATCTGCGCTGGCGGAGCAGAGGTGGGGGAAACCATCTCCTTGCTTTCGCGTTCCCTCCCCCACCGCTGCAGGCGGGCCTGTGGACGGGGAGCGGGCGCCCTCAGGGGCACTTCCGCTCCACACACTGCTTCCCGCCCTCCTCATATTCCTGCTTGGAGATCCACATTTGCTGGAAAGTGCCCTGGGTCGGGGTGGGGCGACATCGGCGGTCAGGGAGGCCCTGGAGAGAGGAAGAAGCGCCTCCCCACACGCCTCCCGCGCAGGCTCGACCCCTCGGAACCTCCTCCTCTCAAGCCCACAGCCCTCCCGCAGCCACCAACTTGCCCCATCTTCCTGTCCCCTCCTTCGTATTCAGAGGGCGAATACCCGCTTCATATCGTTCAATCCACGATTCATTCATTCAACAAGTATTTATTGAGCACCAGTCTGCCCGGGGCCCAGCGCTGTTCTCGAGCTGGGAGGTGGAGCTTACAGCCCCAGGCCAGCCAACCGGCGCCCCAACACTCCACATCCCTTCTCCACCAGATACCCTATCACTCCGTCAGGCCTTCCAAACACGCCAAGTCGCCCTCCTTCCCCCCCAAAATCTTTCCTCCTCCCTCCCCACCATTCCGACACCACCTAACATCAGGATATTAGGATGTCGTCACTTTGGCGCCCCACCTCCACCCTCCCGCTGAAACAAGCGCCTTGAGGGTCTCCAGCCCTGGCATTTCAGACTGCACCCTCTCTGTAGTTGTCCTGCCTCTGCCTGAAAGTTAGTATGTGTGTCCCTGCTTCTGTCCCTTGGCGTGTCCAGGAAGAACACACCTTCCTGGACCAGGTCATTCCCCTCCCTTCTGCTCACGTGCCAAAGCCCCACCCTTCCCACCATCTCTGGTTTCCAGTGCAGATCTCCGCGCTGAGTTCCAGACCCAAATACAGTAAGCCCCCTACATACCAACGAGTTTCCTTCTGAGAGCATGTTCTTAAGTCCAATTTGTTCCTAAGTCTAACAAAGTTAGCCTAGGTACCCAACTAACACAATCGGCTATGTAGTACTGTACTTTAATAGGTTTATAATACTTTTCCCACAAGTATATTATGTCTGCTGAAATAAATATAGGTACTAGGGATCCAAAGAAATCATAAAGACCACACACAATACTGAACGCAGTTTTAACAAATGTGGTCACAGTGAGGTAACTGGATTAAAAAAGATGATATCTGATTTTTATCTATCATTCTAATATCTATAATATCTAATGTACATTCCCATTCAAAATTCTTCAGAGTGAAATTATTTTATGGGCTTGAAATATAATTTTTAAATAAATGTTTTATTCTAAGGTTGCATATTCTAAGAAGTTCTGCACTGGTACCAATGAAATGAACACTTCTATTTTTTACTAGTACTGTACTACTGTACTCTATACAGTACTGTAAACTGCACAAAAGCAAATCACTTGTGGAGGATGCACGCATGTGACAATGTACGCCAGACACGTGAACTAACTATGTGATTGGACATGCGAACATTCGCATCTTTGAAAGTTCGAAACCCGAAGGTTCGTAAGTAGGGGACTTACTGTACTCAGCTGTCTTTGGACACCTCCTCCTCAGTGTCCCCTGGGACCTCACCCTCAACATGTCCACAACTGTGTTCACTATCTTCGCCCACACCTGCCCCAAACTTGCTTCTCTGGTCTTTCTCACCTTCTACAGTTGCCCTGTCCAAATCCAGTGGCCATTCGCTACATGGAACACTTGAAATGGAGCTATTGAGCACTTGAAATGTGGCTAGCCCGAAATAAGATATGCTCCACATGTCGAATATATACCGGATACTGAAGACTAAATCCAGAGAAAAGAATGTAAAACATCTTAACTTTTATATTGATGACATATGAAATGATAATACTTTGGATATATTGGATTAAATACGATATATTCTTAAAACTTAATTTCACGTGTTTCTTTGGACTCTTTTTAAATATGGCTACTAAAAATTTTTAAATGACATATGTGGCTCACATTACATTCCTCTTGGACAGCACTGCCAGGAGCTAGCATCCTGGGCCTCGTCCTTGAACCGGTTCCCTCTTACCTTGCGTATCCAAACAGTGTCCACATTCTGTCAGTCAGACCTCTGATAAGCTTTCAATTCCACCCCCTGATATCTGCTCCGCCATCAAACGCAGGTCACAGTGGAGACCACAGCAGCCCTCTCCAATCCACTCTCTGCTCTGCAGCCCAAGTGAGCTCACTCAACTCAGATCTCACAGCATCTGCCCACTGCCTTTGGCCTTGCCTGGCTCCCCCCAGGAGCCAAGCACCCTCTCTCCCACTTTGCCTCATATGTCCTTACTCACTCTTTCATCTCAGCTTGAGTGCCCCTTAGAGGCCCTTCATGACCCCTGAACGAGATCAAGTCTTCCTTTGAAGGAACACCCCACACTTTGTGATGACCTCCTGTTTAATCGTCTCGGCTTCCGCACTGTTCCCATGCACAGAGGCGGGGTCTAGGTCAGGCTGTCTGTCCACTTCAGATGCACTGGAGGGCCTCAACAACTGTGTGACTGACACACTCTCAGCCCTGAGCTAACTTCAGGGGTTCAGTCTCCTGTCACTCTGACCATTGTTTCTGTCTCCTTGGGGGCACCCACTCTAGTGGATATCCTCCTTGTCCTGTCATGGCCCTGCTGTCCCCCTCTGTGTGGCTGACACCTGCCCCCCCCCCAGATGCAGTTTGCGTCTTCACCTCTCGCTCAGCGTCTTGCCTCTACCCCAGCAGCTGGTCCAGACTGAACTCCCCACCTACCGCCCCAGAACCAACCTGCCAGCCTCCTTCTGTTTGCCCCTTGCTCACCACCCCATCCCCACCGCTACCCATTCCACGACTCCAGGACAATAGGAAGAACCTCCTGGCAAGGTCCCCTCACATCCAGCTCATACCCTGATCCCCAAAGACTCATGTCTGACATAACCTTCCCAAGCGTGCCTGTGGCCATCACATCACCTTGCCCCAAACCTTCAGGGTCTCACCCTGGCACACAGGACCACCACAATCTCATCCCAGCCAACCTCTCCGGCTTCCTGTCCTCCGCTCCCTGATTTGTGTCCTGATGTAGGATCCACCTTTCTGGGAGCACTGACTGCCGTTTCATAAATGTTTGTTGAATGAATGAATGAGGAGGCAGGCAAGGCGATGGGGGCTGTCTGGATCTGCCCTTCCCCACATTCAGCGCTAGGCCAGGCCCCTCCCCTCTCACCAGTGAGGCCAGGATGGAGCCCCCGATCCAGGGGCTGAACTTGCGCTCCATGGTGCTGTTGCTGGCGATGAGCTTCAGTCTCATGCTCTGGGGAGAAAGAGGGGCTGCGGGAAGCAGACACCTGGCTTCTGGGAAGGGGCAGGGCTGGGGGTAGGGAAGACTGGGAAGCCACAGCAGGAAGGGGCCACTCTGGCGGCCAGAATGTTTGCTTGATGTGTGGGAAGGAGGAAGGACTTGGTCCTGAAGGGCTGAGCCAGGACTGGAGTCCAGGGCCCTGGCCAGGGGTGGGTTCCTACCGGTGGAGTCTTCTGGGAAAGCTCTCGATTGAGCCTGTCAGTGAAGCCCTGGAGCAGCGTGTTCCCACCAGTGACAATGACACTGCCGTACAGGCCCTGAGAGCAGGGAGGAGGCGTGAGCAGTCACGGGACAGTGCCCCCCCACCAGCTTCTCCTGGGCCCCTCTGCCAAGACTCAGGCTTGGGCCTCACCGGGCGAATGTCAATGTCGCACATGCCGATGCTGGTGGTCACCACGTGGCCCACACCTAACATGGTGTTCCCCGAAAGGCCCTGCAGAGAAAGGTGACTGGTCCCCTCTCCCAGACCTTTGTGATCCTTCCCAGCTTCTCCCACACCCCAGGATCCAGGGCCCTCCACCCAGCCCCACCTTGACATTGGAAGGATCAAACAGGCCCTCAGGGATGCGGAGTCGCTCCGCACCATAGTCTGTGTTGTAGCCATTGGGCATCTCGTAGTGCACTGTGGGCATCTGCGCAGCCACCCTGCCCAGGAAGGAGCAAGACTCTGCTTGGGGGTGCTCCCAAAAGACCAGAGGTCCCCCCTGAGCTCCAGGCCTGCCCCCTTTCCCCACCCCCACCCCCAGCCATGAGCTGCACTTACTGCTCATCGTAGGGAGAGTCTGAGACCTGCAGCACGGAGGCCTGGAAGTCCTGGATCACCTCCTGAGAACCCAGGGAGGTGGTGAGGGCTGGGTTCCCACCTCAGGCCCCACCCCACCCTGCCTGCAGGGCCTCTGTCCCTCCCCGCGGCTCATGGCAGGGGACTAGGAGGTGGGGGGGTGCGGGGGTTTTGCGGGATTTCTCCAGCGCCTCACATTGCACATGTAGTTATGCCAGGACTTGGAAACCTGGGGTAACTTCTCCTTCTTCTTCCAGTTTGGGGGGGCGCCCTCCCGTACGGGCTCCTGTGGAGACACAGCCTGTGAGCACCCTACCCCATCCCACACTGGCCCAGCCCACCCTGACCACACCTGCCAGCTCTGCAGCTAATGGGGCACTGGGTTCTCTGCTCTGTTGCCCAGAAAAGGTGTTTCTCCCCCTTCCCTGTTAGAGGAGAGAGAACGGGGAGAGCCCATCCCCACAGATGCCATGTGTGCAGCGGGTACAGCTGATCTGAAAGGCTTTGGTCAGAGAACATTGAGGGCCCGGGGAATCCAGTAGGCGGCCAGACCTTAAGGAAACAGCCTTTTACGGATCCATGTTCCACGTGGGGGTCCCTTGCATGCAGTGTCTCATTTAACACTCACGGCAGCCCTACGTGCTGTTATTCCATTTTACAGGGGAGGAAACTGAGGCTTGGGAGCTTCAGTCTCATGCTCTAGGTCACACAGCTCTTCTGTGGCAGAAGCAGACCTTGAACCTGGGTCTACTGGACACCAGAACCCACCACACTGACCCTCACATACACATTCTGCTGGCAGTTGGCTGTGGGACCTCGGCCATATCCCTCAGCCTGTTCAGATCTCTGATGCCTCAATTGCAAACTGAGGGCTGAGGGTCTTTCTGGGGCCTGGCTGCTCCCCATCCTGATATCTGATGGGTCAGTGGGTCGACAGTCATAGGGTCAGTGCCCAGGACATCCCAGAGGCTCCACCTTGGCTGCGATCATGTAAGGCGGGATGATGTCAATTGCCATTTCCTGGAAGAGCTCTCGGCACTGCATGGAGATGAAGTCCCCTGCCAGGGGCGACTTGACAATGCCTGGAAAGGAGGGGGTGTCAGGGCCTGGTCCCTCAAGGCACCCCCGACCCCTGCCGAGGCCCCACCTTGCTGCAGGACGTAGCCATCGTGCACTGGAATGGCCGTGGTGTGGGTGGCCCCACTGTCCAGCACCAGACCTGTGGAGCGTCCATTTGCAAAGCTGGTGTGGGATGGGTAGGTCAAAGAGACAGCAGCAGCAAGAGGGGGCTAGGACCCGAGTCTGGCCTAGTCACTCTATTCTTTCCTGGATCCAGCCCATTCCCAGTCTGCAAATCTCTCCTTCTAGTTTGTGACCCATCTGCTAGAGAAAGGCAGCTGAGACCCTTGTCACTTTTTTCTTGTCTGAATCACACTCTCTTCCTCTATTCCTTCGTTTTGAGCTCCCAGCCTCTCTTTAGGTCTAGTTCTATGTCCCATGGGCTCTCTGAAATTAGGGGCTATATCGCCCCACTGCCTAGCATAGGGTTCAATGCAAGGCAGATCCTTAAATAAAATAAATGCTGATTGGCTGCTTGGGAAGGGAATAAACACCTCAGTGTCATATACCCTTCCCTCCTCCCTCCAGCCCCAGCCCCTGCTGTCTACTTGTCCCTACTCTCAATGCTCAGCCTGATCCAAGGAATGGGAAAGGGCCGCTGAGCTGGCCACCCCAAGGTCCAAGGCACTTAGCCCCCAGGGGCCCTCTGCACTAATGGGGCTCAGGGGGCTGTCTGCCCATCCAGGATATTACTCTCCATAGAATTAGGCCCAGCCTCCAGCTCAGAACGCCACACACCCCACCCTGACCCTCCACTCTGGCAGAGTAGCTTAACCCAGTGGATACGCAGTAAGCACAGCTGTCTTGCACAAGAAGAAGGCAGGAATGTTGTACTGCTCGAACATCAGCTCTGTCAGCTTCTCCCGCTTGGCCCGTGTGTTCCACTGAGGAGAAAGTGCAAGAGGGGAAGATTCAGGAAGGGAAAAGCACCGATCCATGTACATACCCGCCACCCCAACACGTATCTTGCGCTGAGGACAGAGGTCAGGTCCCCTGACCCTCATAGGTCTTCAGAATGTGAGAACTATAAAGAACTTTAAAGATCACAATTCAAACTCAACTGAAGAAAACAAAACTCAGAGAGGGAAACTGGCCAAGATCACACAGAAAGCTCTTGGTAGAGCTGGGTCTAGAGTCACAGTCTCTTGACTCGTAGCCCAGTGCTCTTCATTGTGCAATACACACTTCAGCACCCCCACCCCCAGCCGCCAGTACATCCCTCTTCCTCACTCTAATCATCTCAGAGGCAAGAAAGCTGAGGAAGAAGATTTCTGGGTAAAAATGTTGGATTGAATACAAACATCTGCTTTTATTCCCTCCCAAGATCCCAGCAAAACTATAATAGAGGGGGAATTAATTTAAAAAACAGCAACAAAAAACCCCCAAACTCACAAAAGCCAACAGGCACATAAAAAGATGCTCAGGGCTTCCCTGGTGGCGCAGTGGTTGAGAGTCCGCCTGCCGATGCAGGGGACACGGGTTTGTGCCCCGGTTCGGGAAGATCCCACATGCCGCGGAGCGGCTAGGCCCGTGAGCCATGGACACTAAGCCTGCACATCTGGAGCCTGTGCTCCGCAACAGGAGAGGCCACAACAGTGAGAGGCCCGCGTACCGCAAAAAAAAAATAATAATAAAAATTTAAAAGATGGTCAATATTTTTGGCCATTAGGGAAATGCAAATCAAAAGTACAATGAGATTCCACTTCACACCCACTAGGGTGGTGATAATAATTTAAAAACAAGACAAAACTACAAAACAGAAAATAACAAGTGTTGGAAAGGATGTGGAGAAATCAGAACCCTTGTCCATTGCTGTTGGGAAGGTTATATGGCTCAGCTGTAGAAAATGATTGGCAGTTCCTCAAAAAATTAACACAGAATTATCACATGCCCCAGCAATTTCACTCCTAGTTATATACCCAATGGAATTGCAAACAGGTACTCAAACAAATCCCTGTACACAGCTGCCCACAGCAGCACTATTCACAACAGCCAAGGTGGAAATAACTCAAATGTCCATCAGCAGATGAACGGAAAAACAAATTGTGGTATATCCATACAATGGATTATCACTCAGTCAGCTACAACATAAATTAACCTCGAAAGCATTATGCTAAGTGAAATAATACAGACATAAAAAGTCACATACTGTATGATTCCATTTATATGAATGATCCAGAATAGATCTATCCATAGAGACAGAAAGCCAACTGATGGTTGCCAAGGGCTGGTGGCAGGGGGAGTGGAGAGAAACTGCTAAATGAAAATGGGTTTTCTTTGGGGGTGATGAAAATGTTTTGAAACTAGATAGAGGTGATGGTTGCAGAATATTGTGAATGTATTAAATGCCACTGAATTTTTAACTTAAAAAAGGTTAATTTTATGTCATGTGAATTTTACCTGAGAGAGAGACAGAGAGGCATAAACCCTTAAAGCTTGAGAAGAATAAGAAATGAGAAAACAGCAACAAATTTTTGAAGGTTGGAAATCAGTTAGGTGAGCAGTAACTGACTTAACAGATTCAAGAATGCTGACTCCTAAACTGGTAGTGGAAAAAGCCAACAACAGCCTGTGTTAAATGGCAGAATCCTCACAGGGATTGGGAATTGGTAGTTTCAGGTACCTCTGGAAGTGGAAGGAAAGGGGAAATAAAATAAGATTGCTTAAAGCTATTCAAGTAACAGATCCCTAAACTCTCATCCTAATTCCATGTCACTAGGCTATTGCCCACTCCAACCTCAGCAGAAGAGTGGAAGTTTATTCTCTGGAGAGAGTAGAACTGAGGGTCTCTGAACTGGTGGGACACTTGTCACTGTTGGGAGTGAGGACACTATACTTAAAAGAGGGGAATTAAGTGATGTCATGCATATTGAATGCTGATAACATCAGCCCTATTTGCTCACTTGGCTTCCAAAAAGGGGTTGGGCAGTCCTGTCTTCAGGTTGGAAGTCTTCCCTGTGAGTTACATCAAAGATCTAAAGATGCAACATCCCAGTCAGACCATCCTATAATAAAGACGGCAGTCAGCAAGTCCCCCTGCCCAATCAGCTTTTTAGTCCCCCATTCCTAAACATATGCAGACAAGCAAGGATTTGTGGAAATCTGAGAAAAACCTAGGAAATGAGATAAAGACTCCCAAGAAAGGGCAGGGAAAAAAAGCAACTTGGAAGAATAAGTATACAAGGAGATGAAAACTTCCAAAGACAAAACTAATAATATCCCTATGAGATAACAAGTAATATTGTACCCATGAAATAAGAATAGGATGCTCTAAAAAGTAACATTCATGGAATAATAAAGACCTCCCGGGAAATAAAAATACAGGAGCAGGAATGAATTAAAAACTGAACAGAAGAGGTGAAAAACAAATGAGGGAATATCTTGGAAATTACAGGAAAAAGATAAAGAGATGGGAAATATAACAGAAAAGATGAGAACATTAGGAGACCAGTTCAGGAGGCACAAAATCCAAATAACAGGATTTCTCAAAAGAGAGAACAGAGAAAATTGAAAGAAATAAATCATCAAATAAGTAATTAAAATTTTTTCACTGAGTTGAAAGACATAGGTTTCCAAAATGAAGCGACACATTGGGTGTCCAGAGCCACAGACAAAAATAAACCCATATAATATTGTGAAATTGTAAAACACTGAGGACAAAGTGAAAATTTTATAAACTCTAAGAAACAAAAATAAGTTATACCAAAGGATCAGGAAATAAATGTTTTTGGCCTTCTTGATGGTAACAGTAGATGCTAGAAGACACTGGAGAAGTGCCTTCAAGATTACAAAGAAAAATGATTTCCAACCTGGAGTGTTATACCTAGCTAAACTATCAATCCAAGGTTAGACATGCAAGGTCTCAAAAATGTTACTTCTTATGACCTTTCTAAGGCAGTTAGTGGAAGATGTACCCCATGAAAACAAGGAAGAAAATCAAGAAAAGGAGTCATGTGATACAGGAAACAGGACTTCTAATACAGGAGAGGGGCAAAGTGTTTCCTTAAGATGATGGTGAAGGGAGATGTCAGGATGATAGCTACATCTTAGGATGATAGCTACATCTTCTGCGTAGAAGGTAACTAGTCCAAAGCAGAGCAGGTCAGTGGGCTCCTGAAGAGATTTCTTGATGATGAAATTGATAGAACACCTTAAGGAATTAATGTCTTGAGAAAAGATACAAATAACTGATGAATAATCTAGGGCCACATTATTAAGTAGATAGAAAAACTAAGGAAAACAGAACCAAGACAATTTTCAGTGCTAGAGAAAACAAAAAGTTGCACAGGAAAGGAAAATAAACCACAGTTTATTGCCTGGTTCAGGTCTGATTAGCATACATAATAATAAGAGTGTAAATACTGAATATTGATCTTTTAAAAAACCCCAAACCCTAAACTACAACTGTACTTTAGGTAAGAAATAAGAAATGTGTGTGGTGTGGGCTGGGGAGGAAAGAGAGCCAAATGCTCATTTTCTATAGTGGGAAATCCACAGATAGTGTTTAAAGCTTAAAAATTCACAATCAGCCATTTAAGTGTGATATTTAGAGATATGAAAGGTAATGGTGGGACTTCCTGGTGGTCCAGTGGTAAAGAATCTGCCTTACAATGCAGGGCACATGGGGTCGATCCCTGGTCTTGGAACGAAGATCCCACATGCTGCAGGGCAACCAAGCACACGCACCTCAACTAGAGAGCCCATGCGCCCTGGAGCCTGCATGCCACAACGAAAGAGAAAAAATACGCACACCACAACTAGAGAGAACCTGTGGGCCACAACGAAGAGCCCGTGCCGCAATGAAAGATCCAGCATGCCGCAACTAAGATCTGACGCAGCCAAAAAAATAAATAAATAAAATAAACAGGGGCTTCCCTGATGGCACAGTGGTTAAGAATCCGCCTGCCAATGCAGGGGACACAGGTTCAAGCCCTGGTCCGGGAAGATCCCACATGCCACGGAGCAACTAAGCCCGTGCGCCACAGCTACTGAGCCTGCACTCTAGAGCCCACGAGCCACAACTACTGAGCCCACGCACCTAGAGCCTACACTCTGCAACAAGAAAAGTCACCGCCAGAAGCCTGAGCACAGCAACAGAGAGTAGCCCTCATTCACTGCAACTAGAGAAAGCCTGCGTGCAGCAACAAAGACCCAACGCAGCCATAAATAAATAAGTAAATAAATTTATTAAGAAATAATAATAAATAAATATTTTTTAAAAAGGTAATAGCAAAAAAAAAAAAAAAAGCTAAAAGAGAGAAGAGCAATTGCCTCTGGAAAAGGGGCAATAGAAGGAGGAGGTTATGAATGGCATTTTTTTCTTAACATACTTTATAAAACAAATTGATTCTTTACATGTATGTATAATATTGACAAAGAATGTAAGTAAAAGGTCATAAAAGGACTTGGGGTGGTGGGGCAGTGTATAAGGTTGACTGGGGGAAGGGCAAGTGGATAGAGCTGGAGGAAAGAGGGAGGCATGGAGACTAAACCAGGGAGGAAGGAAAGTGGTTGAAGATGATGGAGTTGGAAGGAAAGTTTGAAAAGCAAAGTGGAGTGAGTGATGGCTTGAGGAGAGAGGTGAATGGTGGGCCCCAGGGCTTGACTAGCAGCTGGATGAGGCACTTACCGGGGCCTCGGACATGAGCACTGGGTGCAGATTTGGCTCAGACTTGACGTGTTTGCTGTAGGTGTGATCCAGGATCGCACGGAAGCACTCCCAGTCCTCGACTGGGGCCAGGAGACCAGTGGAGAGATGAGGGTGGGCAGGCAGGAGTCCAGGGACAGGAAGGAAGGGAAGGAGGGAAGGAAAATCCGGGGGAGGGGAAATAAGACAAGCTCCAGCGGAAGTCCCCCCTTCCCAGGAATCTGGTGGCCCCTGGTTAGGAACCAGGCAGCTGTGGGAAGAAGTGAGGGCATCCCTGGGACTTGGGCCGCTGCAAGGAAGACTCTATGGATGTGGGGTGCTGTGCCCCAGGTTGTTGGGTGTGGGCTCTGAGTCTGTGTCAGGAGGCAGTGGGTGGGGGCCCCGTACTCATGCCATTCTTGAGGGGTGACATGACCTCCGCTCCATCCCGAGGCACGTGGAGGGCATTGGTGTCGATGTGAAAGATCTTCCCTTTCTTCTCCTTCTCCCCCTCCAACTCCAGCCCGCCCCCCTCCTCCGCGGCCAGCAGCCCCACTGTGGTGGGGAAGTCAGCCTGGAGGGGGGCATGGGTGGAGAGAAATCAATCTCTTGCCCCGTTCCAGGCCCATGACAGGGCCCTCAGCCCACCCCTGGGTTTACTCCCTCATTCCCACTCAGCAAAGCTTCTCTCTGGGCTCCGAGAGCCCTGGGTCACTGAGAACCCTGGAGGGGAGCCCTAGGTTTTGGGGAGGGGCTGGAAGGCTCACCTTGGGGCAGTCCTCCCCAGCGTACCCAGCGCGGACTGAGAAGGAGCCAATGTCAAAGACCAGCGCCCCCACCTCATCTGTGCGGGGAGACAGACTTGTGAGGGGATCTCTCCCAAACTCTCTCCTCTTGGATTGTTCCGAAAGGAGGTCAGGGCAGAGCCACCTTCAACGCCGGATGGTGCGGGTGGGAGCTCGGCCAACAGTTTAGGGTCCTGGGAGTGGGGGTCGAGACTCCAAAGTCCCTTTCTGCTCAGTGGCCGTTTTCAGGCCACTCTCCTTGCTGGGCTGGGGGCCGGGCGGTGGTGGGTTGAATGGTAGAGAGGTTGGGCCCGGTGCGCGCGAACGTCCGGGGGCGGGGATCGAAGGTGGGAGTGGCGCAGGACACAAACCAGGGGCTAGACCTGCTCGAGCGCCGAGGTGCCAGGCCCCAGGGTGCCCAGAGCTTGGGTCTCGCGGGTTCGGGGCGCTGGGATTCGGGCGAGGCCGCGCCAGGCTGGAGAGCCCGAAGCCCGAGGCTCGCTCACCTCCGCCGTAGACGCCCCCGCTCATAGTGCCCTCTCAGCTGTGCTCGCGGCCCGTGGGCGGCGGCGGGATCAGCACCGAGGCTGCCGGACAGCTCCCGGGACCCCGGGAGGGGCGGGCCGCGGGGCGGCCAATCGGGAGGCCAGGTTCCCCGCCCCCAACGGCGCCGCCGATAGGCTGAGAAGCCAGACAATAACCCGTCAGGGGGCCGCTGCTTTAAAGGGGCAGACACCTCAACCTTAGGCGCCGGGGAGGGGATTAGCAAGGACCTCGAGGCCGGCCCTAAGGGATAGGCTGGCAGAGAGCAGGAGTACGCAAGAGATGGAGACCTTGTCCATTCGGAGACTGTAGGGTGACTGACGGGGCCCCTGCTCCCTTACTTTTTAAAATGGGGTCTAGAAAAGGGCGCCATCGTCTCCGAGACGCGTCCATTCTCAGGCTCCTGAGCAAGGTTCTGCCATACCCAGGACTGCATGAAATCACTGGGAGAGGAAGGGAAGGGAAGGAGAGGGAGAGGTATGGGAAGGGGTTGTCTCCATTTTCTCCCTGTTTCTTGCCACCCTTGTCTTTCTGATGGTCCCTCTTTTCCTCACTGGTCCTCTGGTGCCTGGGCCTTATACATACACACGTTTATGCACATGTACACACGTTCACACATGGCACTCAGCTAACCCAGCTTTAGTTTCCTTTCCCTCTCCCTCTCTTTTCATCTGTTCTTCTCAGGAGTTATTTATCAAGCAAGTAGATTTTCCCCTCATAGGCTCCTAGGTCCTTCTTGGCTCCTGGCATGAGGCCATCTCCACAGCAGTTTTGAAAGAGAAGGTGAAGGAGTGCCTCTGACAGCCTGGCTCAGCTGAGAGACTCTTATGTGAGCATATGGGTAGGTGTGTGCCTGTACGTATGTGAGTGTGTCAGCATTCGTGTGCATATGCTTATGTGCATGTGTTGGGGGCACTCCCACCTACTTGTTTAGGGGTGGGGGGCAATAAGACCAGAGATAGCATTGGAAGAGGGTTCTGTGTGATGGCGGGCCGAATGTCCCTGAAGGTTCTCAGCTCATCAGATACTCATTCTGTAAGGGACTCCACCCTTCCTTAGCCAAAGGACAGATGGTTTGAACTGGCTCATCCGTTACCCACTGGCGACAGTGGCATTTCACATGCCCAGGGTTGGTTCTGAGCCCAGGCCTGGCTCCCCAGACTGGAGGCTTCAGTGGGAGGGGTGAGCTGATTCAGGAGTTGGGAAACAGAAGTATCCCAGAGTGAGCCTAGGTCAGTCATTGTCCTCTATAAATTGAGGCCTGGATGAATTGGAACAGCCCCTTAACCTCTCAGCGCCTCATTTCTTCATCTTTCAAAATGCTGAGGTGAGAATTAAAGGAGAACACTGGAGGGGAAAGTGATTCTGTTCACGGTCTGCACCTCTCCTTTTTGTTGACATTGAATAATGTTGCTTCACTTCCCTTGTAAATTCACCTCGCCAATTCCCACTATCCCCTCCCCCATCCCAGTCAGGATCTCAGATTCAGAAACTACCCCAGTCAGGGGAAACCTTACTGATCACAGACACAACTCCTAGATTTTATAGGGGTTTCCCCAGATAGAGGCAGGGCCCTGTCTTGGGTCACACAGCCCACTGGGGCAGAGCCAGGACTAGAACTCACATCTCTCATCAGCCAGTTGACAGATGACCTTGTTTCATAACACCTCTGTGTCCCTCTGCAAGCTTCACTGTCCCCATTTGTAGGACAGCTGGTGGTGAGGACTCAATCTGATGCCAGAATCAAGTTCCTGGCTAAGAGCTGGGCACACAGGGCTATTCAGCAAACACTGGGTCTTAAGAAAATCCCTAGGGCATTTTTGAGGCTTTAATATTATTATCCATTTATTCATAGAAATCTGTAGTCTATCTGATAAAATGACTTTTCCACTCATGGTTGGTAGAAAAGCTAAAGTCAGCGAACTACCAACTAGACCTGATTTACCGCCCAGTCAACTGTGGCCAATTTCCATTTGTCATAGGATCTGACATGATATTCTATTGCATGATGGAAGTGGTTAAGGTAAAGTTTATTAATATATTTCATTCATCCATTCATTGATTCAACAAACATCTTTTATGCCTACGGTGTGCCAGGCATTGTACAAGGTATGGGAATACTAAGGTGCATAAGATATATCCCTGCTCTCAAGGAGTCTTGGTGCAGTGGGGAGCTCAGACATGCATGAAAGTGGGGTGAAATGGAGGCCCAGAGGAGGAAGGGGCTACCTGTCTCTGAGAGTCCAGGGAGGCTTCTAAAAGTGAAGTTTGAATTGTGAAGGATAAATAGGGGTCACTGGTGAACAAGGTGGGAAAGGTCTTCCACCCAGGGAACAGTGTGAGCAAAGGTCCATACGTGGAAATAGGAGAGTTGGAGATGAGCTGGTGGCAGAGACCAGCGTCAGAGGAAGATGAAACTAGAAAAATAGTCAAAGACTGACTTGTTGGGCTTCCCTGGTGGTGCAGTGGTTGAGAGTCTGCCTGCCGATGCAGGGGACACAGGTTGGTGCCCCCGTCCGGGAAGATCCCACATGCCGCGGAGCGGCTGGGCCCGTGAGCCATGGCCGCTGAGCCTGCGCGTCCGGAGCCTGTGCTCCGCAATGGGAGAGGCCACAACAGTGAGAGGCCCGCGTACCGCAAAAAAAAAAAAAAAAAAAGACTGACTCATTTATGCCTGAACGCTGTTTTTACTTAGCAAACATTTGCTATGTGCCAGGCACTGTATAAATGCTTTACAAATATTAAGTAATTTAGTCCTCATAATGACCTGATCATCATCCCCATTTTGCAAGGGAAACAGAAGCATGGAGAGGTAAATGACTGGCCCAAGTTCACTCAGCTGGTAAGGGACAGCTGAGATTTGAACTGTGGCATGTGAAGAGTATTGGTCCTGGGGAAAATGTTGCCATACTTCTATGCATTTCATAGATGTTCTCCAGGTGCCTGATAGGCATTGGGAATAAAATGGCTCATATAATTTGATGTGACTCTCACTGAGTTTAATGTCTATTTTAGAAGATGGATGATTAAACAATTAGCTCAATAAAGTCATCTGGAGGTTCTCACACTGGCCAAACCTGAGCACCTGGTAATGACATTGAAGGTGGTAAGACCATGACCCCCAGACCCCACACCTTGGATAGGATTTGGCATCTTGTTTGGGTCTATTCATTGCTTGGTGAGCTCTCACCCAGACCTCTTCCAGACAAGCCAAGTGCCCTGGCTTCCCAGGGAGCCCCTAGTGCAGGTGGCAAGTGCCCAGAAAGAAAGTCCAGTAAAGACTGCAACAGGCACGGAGCCAGCACTGCAGTGGGGCACAAACAGTGATGTAGTTAGGGAAGCAATATTTAAACTAAGACTGAGAAAATGAAAAATTTCCCAGCTGACAGGAAGTAGAATTGGAATGTGGGGGTGGAAGGCATTCTTAATAGAGGGGAAAAGACCCAGCCTCTGTGTCTTGCAAAGAAGTTTGGCCCTTCTCATGGAGTCAGTGGGGAACTCCTGCATGGTTTTGAACAGCAAAGTTATACGATCCAACTTGCATTTTTAGAAAGATACCTTCTGGCAGCTATTTGGTAGGTTGATTAGAGAGGGACTATCCTGAAAGGCCAGGAAATAGGCAAGAACCAAGGTAATAGCAGCTGGCGTACAGTAGAACGGATAGATTTAAGCAATATTGGAGAGGTAGCACTGACAAGATGTATTCACTGATGACGTAGACTGCTAGCCTTACATCAATAGCCATCTCCCTCCTTTCTTTTCTTTTTTTTAAAAATAAGTTTATTTTATTTATTTTTGGCTGCATTGGGTTTTTGTTGCTGCGCGCGGGCTTTCTCTAGTTGTGGCGAGTGGGGGCTACTCTTCATTGTGGTGCGCGGACTTCTCATTGCAGTGGCTTCTCTTACTGTGGAGCACGGGCCCTAGGCGCGTAGGCTTCAGTAGTTGTGGCTCGCAGGCTCTACAGCACAGGCTCAGTAGTTGCAGCGCACAGGCTTAGTTGCTCCGTGGCATGTGGGATCTTCCCAGACCAGGGACTGAACCTACGTCCCCTGCATTGGCAGCAGATTCTTAACCACTGTACCACCAGGGAAGTCCCCCTTCTTTCTTTATGAGCAATGTTTTAACTGGGTATATGGCTACAGACTACATTTCCCAGCCTTCCTTGCATCTGGCCAACTTCTGAATAGAAGTTAGTGGTGTCCTTAAACAGGAAAGAACTTGTGCTTCCATGCCACACCCCCTCCCAAGTGATGGATTCAGATGCAATAGTGGGAAATACCTGGGCCACACTGGACACAGAGATGGAAGCCACAGGTTGAGGATGGCTGAGATGCCCCACAGTCCTGGAGGATCTATTCTGGGGTTGTCACTTAAGCCACTGAATTTTGGGGACTCTTTGTTCTAGCAGCTTGGACTATAGCCTAACTAACTGACCATCTTTTGGATATGGGGAATGAGGGGGTGAGAAGCTCCTGGGCAGATCGTGGTGCTGTTAACTGGGCCAAAAGATTCAGAGGAGAAGTAGGGTTGGGTAGGATGGGGTGGGGTGGAAGAGGATTACTTTAATTTTGAATATGTTGAATGTGAGACATCTGTAAACAGTGATGTGCAGTCACTGTTTTAACAATCAACTCTTCGGGGAAGGGGAATTTCGATCTGAAGCATTTGCTGACTTCCATGGTGTAAATACTCTCACCACAACGATTACAAGTTACTACTATCAACATGACATCATTGAACAAGGAGTTGGGAAGAGAGGTATACAGTGGCCTCTTGTGAGCTGGTCCAAGCTAGCACGAGCTGACTCCAGTGCACCACTGTCCATGAACATCCAGGTGGAGATGTTCAGTCTGAAGTTGGACAGACACCAAGTCTGCACATGGAGACAGAGATCTGAGAGTGATGAGCAATTAAGGGGTAATGAAAGTCCCAGTAGTGATTGGAGTCACCAGTGAATAACATGGAGAGTGAGAGGAGGAGGCTAAAGCTGGGATCCTGAGAAAATCAATGTTTACAGAGTGTCCTGAAGAGGAGGAGAAGGCTGAGGAGAAGCCTGAGAAAGAACAGTCAGAGGGAGGAGGAAGTGTCCCATGACCCACCAGGGCCAGGTTTTCCACATGTGCTCCAGGGCTTCTGCCTTTTCAGAGAGATTGTTCATCCTCTGGTCATCCCCTCCCTGTCTCTATCTTCACCTCTCTCTCCTCTCTGTCCTTCTCATTATTATCTTTTTTTTTTAATAAACAAGGTTTTAATTTTTTAAAATAAATTTATTTATTTATTTTTGGCTGCATTGGGTCTTTGTTGCTGCACACGGGCTTTTTCTAGTTGTGGCGAGTGGGGGCTACTCTTAGTTGTGGTGTGTGGGCTTCTCATTGCAGTGGCTTCTCTTGTTGCGGAGCACGGGCTCTAGGCACAGGGTCTCAGCAGTTGTGGCTCACGGGCTCTAGAGCACAGGCTCAGTAGTTGTGCCGCGTGGGTTTAGTTGCTCCACGGCATGTGGGATCTTCCCGGACCAGGGCTTGAACCCGTGTCCCCTGCATTGGCAGGCAGATTCTTAACCACTGTGCCACCAGGGAAGCCCTTCTCATTGTTATCTAAACAAGCTCCAGGAGCTCCCATCAAAACACAAATTTCTTTACTCCACAGTCTCCTCCCATTGCCTCCCCACCTTTCTATACCCCCTCCCAGCCAAGATTCCCAAAGCCTTGACCACCTTGGTCGTCTCCACCACCTCATTTCTCACTTGCCCTCAGCCCACTGCAAGCAAAGCATCCATTGCAAATGCTCCAGACCAAGCCAGCAGCAGCCTCCACGGTAGTCAATCCTATGCCCTCTTTCCAGTCCAGCCTTGTTTCACCTCTCTGCAGCATTCAGCACAGTGTACCATTCCTTTTTTGGAACAGAATTTTCCAAAAATTCTGTTGGGTTCCAGAATTCCACGTTCTCCTGATTTTCTTCTTAGCTCTCTGGCTTCTCCTTTGGCAGCCTGTTCTCCTCTGCCTGACCTTTAAATGTTGGAGTTCCTCAGGGCTTGGTCTTAGGCCATCTTGTCTTTTCCCTGAACCTCTTTATGATTTCATCTGCTCTAAAATGCCACTCATTCTCAAGGCTCTATTCCAACCCAGACTCGTGCTGAACCCCAGACCTGCTTCGACAGCCACTACTGAGCATTCTGCCTTGAACCTCTCCTAGGCACCTCAAGCTTAACACGTCCCAACTTAAAACTCTTGATCTTCTTCCCCAAATATATCCCCTTCCAACTGCTCTGCTCTCAGTAAATGGCACTTCCAAGCTTCCAGTACTAATAGTTATTTCCATGGTTGTCTACCATCTGTCTCCTCTGTAGATTGTAAGCTCCCTGCAGCCAGAGGAGGGTGCACAAATTCGAGGTTGTATCACCAGGGCCTACGACAGTGCCTGATACATCTTTGGGACTCAATAAATATTTGCTGATTGAGTTAAAACAAGGAAGCATATTAGCACAGAACCCAAGTGAGAGGAAGCAGTGTCAGATGCCCTATAGAGATTAACAAAATTGGGTTCTAGTCATCGGCTGCTAGTTTTCTAAATGACTTTAGGGAAGTCACTTCGTCTATCTGTAGATTGAAACTGAAGTAAATATAAGGTCCCTTCCAAATTCTAATTGACATCTCTTATCTACTGCTAATATATCACTGAATTGGTGAGTGCACATACATGGAATTTGTGCTTAAGTAAGAATGACTTTTTTTCTTATTTTCTTTAAAAATTGGTGCTTTGACGGGAATTCCCTGGCGGTCCAGTGGGTTAGGACTCAGCGCTTTCACTGCTGGGGCTCGGGTTTAATCCCTGGTTGGGGAACTAAGATCTGCACCACCCCCCCAAAAAAATTGGTGCTTTGAAAACTATTTGTAATTCCTTCAACAGAGGTTACATGAAAAGTGTCTGTTTTGATACTTTTACTTTTAAATTTCATGAGGACTCAAAGGCTATTCATTGACTTGAACTTACCAAAACATTTTCACAATCTGTGGGGATCTCATAACAATCCAAGGTGACTTGCAGGGCAGTTAGCTATCAACAGTCTCATTTTGTAAATGTGGAAGCTGAGGCTTATACTTACATCCTCATCCCTTTAGAGGGACGGTCCAGGGGTTCATCAAGATGCTAGCACTGCACACAGTAAAGTCGATAAAGCTGCCCTGGTTCATATCTTAACTCTGCAGTCCTAGGAATCTGTTTCCACTACTATAAAATGGGAACAGTGCCAGTACTTAACTTCATAATATTGTCGTGAGCACTAAATAAGTATGGAAATCAATAAATATGAATTGTTATTACGGTGTCATGCAGCCCTGTAAAGAGTTCTACAAAAGCCCACTGAGCAACGTGGGGGCACTGACTGGGCAGGACTTTTCTCACAGCACACCTGAGTTCCCAGGGGTCGGAGCTGCCCCCACTCCTTCCTGCTCGTGTACCTTCGGAATCGCTGCCCTTTCCTCTACAGCGCTGAGGCCCGCGGGCTAGCCCTGCGCGGGTCAGGATCTCTCTAACTCCGCCCCCTAAGTCGGGGCGTGGCCTCACATGCAGGGGGCGGAGCCAGGACGAGAACTGGGGCGTCGAACCCCCCTTCCCAGTCTGGAGCCGCCCAATCCGGGAGGGTAGGTCACGTGATCATCCAGCGGTTTCACCCTCCCCTATGCCGGTACCATCTCTGCCAGTCCCGGGGGAGATGTCTTGCGCCTTTTGGGGAAGCAAAGCATCTGTTTTGGTCCGTTTTGCGTGGAAATATTGTGGAGTAATATCTTTGATGTGACAGGGTCAATATTTGCCCCTTAGGTGGTATTTTCCCTTCCGGGATCCCCCCACTAAGTAGTTGGTATCGCCCAGCCGGGCCCTGGGCGCGGCGGCGACGGCCGCGTCACTGGCGGGCGGGATCCCTCCGCTCTAGGGAGAGCAGAGCTGGACGGTGAGTTGCGGTGACTGAGGAAATCCATCCGCGTCGCCGCCGCTGCCGCCTCCGCCGCGGAGGAAGACAGGACATCCCGCGCTCCTCTAGCGACCCTTCGCAGAGTCCCACCGCCACAGGTACCTCCGCTGATAAAAGGAGTCCTCATCCCCCCCAGCCCCAAATTCCCATGGGGGAACCTCTCTTCTGTCTGTCTCCCCGGTCTGGCCTCTCGGGAGCGGACGTAACTCTCCAGACCTCCCCTCCCTTTTTCTGGCCCCGTCGCTCCCAAACCCGGAAGGGAAACTGGGGGACCCTCGCCTCCAATAACGCACGCTCTCGCTGCACCATCGGGGTTATTTTGCCTGACCCCAGATCCCAGGCCAGCCCCACCTACCTCTTGTTCCCTGAGAAGTTGGGGGTCTAAATTCGGGGATTCCTCTAGGCCCCGTCCCGCCCCCTTTCCCCACCTCTACCACCCCCTTGCCTGCCCCTGGGTAGCACCCCTCGTGTCCTCCCATTTCGCACCCCCGCCGGCATTCGCCTTGCAAAACTCCAGAATCCTCAGAGAGGCAGGCAGGGCCGCGAGGCTACCTTTCTCCTCGTGTCCACCTCGATTTGGGGTCTGCCCGTGTTTTCTGGCCCCATTACCCTAGACCGGAGACCTCGGCACCCTATTCCCTTTAGTACTCCTCTAACCCCACGCTTAGCTCCCATGCGCCCCCCCCCCCCCGCCTAGCTTTCATTTGGGCAAAATGGAGGTCGTGGGGGCCGGAGGACCAGGCCCACTGCGCTTCGCAGCGCGGCACCGGCCCGCGCCATCCAGCTGCCAGATCCGGGGACCCTCCCTTGTCCCTTCCCCTTCTCCCCGCTAGACCCGCGGAGGTGGTTGCACCCTCATTTCTCCGTGATACCCCCGGCTGCTGTATGCCCAGAACCCGGGGCCGCCTAGGGGGCCGTGGAGAGTGATCGGGATTGAGGTCTGGGAGCGTCGCCCCCGCCCCCAGCGGCTTCCTCCCGGCCTGCTTCCTTCTGCCCCGGGCGTCTGGCGTTGCCGCCCCGCCTGGGCTGCCGGCAGCTGGAGGGAAGGGGCTTTGTCCGGAGCTGGGGAAGTGGGGTGGGGGGCTTTGCCCCCTCCCTTTTTTGGAGGGGCGTCCTCTGGCACTGGCGTAGAAAAGCTGAACAGGGGGGAAATGTCAGTGGGGAAAAGGAACGCCCAGGGTACGGGGGAAGTGGGAGCAGGATGGGGGACGCCTGGGTGGGCAGAGTGCAGTGTGCATGGCCAGATCACACAGGTGTCTAAAGGGGAGGGGGGGCAGGACTCCGGGCCCTGGAGCGGAGCCAGCCAGGCCCCTGGGGCCCCGGCGCGGAGCCCGCGGGCTGAGCTCTTGGGGAGCCGGGCCGCCTGGGGCCGCCCGCTCGCCCGCCCGCCGGCACCTGGGAGAGAGCAGCTCCGCGCCTCGGGGCCCGGGACCTCTCTTTGGAGCCCTAATTACTCGAGAGCGGCTCCCACGGGCTTCCTGCGGGCGCGCCGGAGCGGGCGGCCTAGCCGCTGGAGGGAGCAGCGGCTTGGGACTGGCTACCTTGCCACCCTCGCCTCCACCCGCCGCGGGCGGCTAATGGGGCGCAGCCGTCCCAGGGATAATCCGGGGTGAGCCGTCCCGAACCTATTAGTGCCCAATCGGCTTTTCCCAAATCCTGTAAACAGCCACCCTGGCTGGTTCTGGGGAGGGGCGGGAGGCTGGGTTGGGCGGGGGCGATGGGGCCGGGGGTGGGGTCATCCACCCTACAGGTCTCAGCCGTGGATGCGGTTGCCTCGGCAACCGGGCTAGGGTGGGGGCACTTCACCAATGAGGTGCTCTCAGTCCGGGTGACGGTTGCCTAGGCAACCCCACGAACAGCCCAGCTTTCCCCTCTGGTCTCCCCCACCCCCACTCGAAGCTGGGGATGTGTGTGTGGAGGGTGTGCGGTGTATGGGGGTGAATTTAAAGAGGCACCGTCCCTTTTAAAATTAGGTGCTAGGAGGGCGGTGTCTCTGCGGGCCGGGGAGGACGCCCGGTCTGTTTTCGAAGGGACTCTCCCCGCCCCTTCCCGCACCCCAGTTCCTGCCGCGGGTGTCCCGCCCGGGCTGCTGTCCGAGGGAGGAGTTTCCCCTGCGCTTCCTCTTGAGCTTCCCGCTCCGTTTCCGGGGGGCGGGAGGAAGATTGGGGAAGTCAGCTGTTCCCCGGCTACGTCTCTCCCGTGCCAGAGGCCCGTGCTCTGTCCGGGGGACCGCGGCCACCGCTGGCGCCCCCTCCCCCTCCGACCGGTACTTACCCCTTCCGGGCCGCGCGTCAACCCCGCCTTTCCCCCTTCTTCCCCGGCGGCCTTGGGCCTGACGTCAGCCCTGCATCCCCCAGGCCTCGGGCCAGCGGCGAGGAGCTGCCTCCCCCAGCCCCCGTCCCGCGGCCCCCAGCCGCCCCCAACCCCGCCCCACGGGCCCGGCGCCATGAGTGAGCTGGAGCAACTGAGACAGGAGGCTGAGCAGCTCCGGAACCAGATCCGGGTGAGGGCCTGGCTGCCGGGCTGGGGCGGCGGAGCGGGCAGGGCCGGGTGGCTTGTGTGCACCGGGCCAGGGGAGGGGTTTGTGTGTGGGTGGTGGTGGGGTACCCTAATATCCTCCTGTCTCATCCTCTCCATTCCCCTGTTTCCTGTTCTCTTTCTTCTCCTCCTGTCTTCTCTTCGTGTTTCTCTCTGAATGGCTCTGCCGTCTCTTATAGGATGCCCGAAAAGCATGTGGGGATTCAACACTGACCCAGGTGAGATGAATCCAGGGCTGGACTTGGGTTTAGGGAAGGAGCACGGGTTGGAAGCATACTTCTCAGAGGGCCCTGCCGCCTGAACCTTCCTGAGCCCATTCTGCCTCCACCTCCAGATCACAGCTGGGCTGGACCCAGTGGGGAGAATCCAAATGAGGACACGGAGGACCCTCCGTGGGCACCTGGCAAAAATCTACGCCATGCACTGGGGGACAGACTCAAGGTGGGTGCGGCTGGGGCTGTGTGCTGAGCTGTCGTGTTTGCTTTGGGCTGAGTTTATGGCAGGTAGGGTGGGCAGGGGTAGCCTTGCACATCTGGTGCCAGAAACAGGATGCCCCTGTTGCCAAGTCTGTTTGGGAAGCCCATGACTCCCAGACATCCCCAGGGGATGGGAAACAGGGCCATACTGACAGGAGCTTCTCAGCTGCTGCCGGGAGTTGTCTCCCACCAGATGGGAGAGGGGGAAGGGTGTCCTGCCTCCAGAGGGGGCTTCCCACCCTGACCCCTCTGCGTCTCCATCCACTCTCCGACAGGCTGCTGGTCAGTGCCTCCCAGGACGGGAAGCTCATCATCTGGGACAGCTACACCACCAACAAGGTAGAGGTGGCACCTGAGGCCGGACGGGGCTAGGCTGCAGGCCCTGGCTGGCTCTGACCCTGGGCACTGCCCCTCATCCATAGGTCCATGCCATCCCGCTGCGCTCCTCCTGGGTCATGACCTGTGCCTACGCGCCCTCAGGAAACTTTGTGGCCTGTGGGGGATTGGACAACATCTGCTCCATCTACAGCCTCAAGACCCGTGAGGGCAATGTCAGGGTCAGCCGGGAGCTGCCTGGCCACACTGGTGAGAGGCGCCTGGCAAGGCACAGGCACTGTTGCGGGGTGAGGGGCTGCACTGCCTTCCCTTAAAGACCCGGCTGACCAGCCCCTTTCCCCAGGGTACCTGTCATGCTGCCGCTTCCTGGATGACAACCAAATCATCACCAGCTCTGGGGACACCACCTGGTGAGGCCCTGCCAGGGCTAGGCAGTTGGGACTCACCTACACTTCCTGCCGGGGGAGGGAGCACCGCCTCAGTGCTCAGGGGGTAGTCCCCACCCTGCACAAGCACCGGCAGAGCCCCTGTTCTGAACACTCAGCCTTTTGCTCTGGTGGCAGGAAGGAGGGGGGAGTGGGGGACCCCTCCTCACCTGGGACAGGAACAGGCTTCTGTCACCCAGCGGCTCCCGGTGCCCCTTGTGTGGAGGCTTCACTGGGCCTGGGCTCACAGGGTGGAGGGGGAGGGGAGAGGGAGTCTGTCCTGCACCCGTCTCTGATCCATTCCTTCTTCCTGTCACCCCTCCAGTGCCCTGTGGGACATTGAGACAGGCCAGCAGACAGTGGGTTTTGCTGGACACAGTGGGGATGTGATGTCCCTGTCACTGGCCCCCGATGGCCGCACCTTTGTGTCAGGTGCCTGTGACGCCTCCATCAAGTTGTGGGACGTGCGGGATTCTATGTGCCGACAGACCTTCATCGGCCACGAATCCGACATCAATGCCGTGGCTGTAAGTTCTGGGGCGAGCTGGGCTGGCCCATCTTCGCCAGGCTCCCGGCCCGGCCCTGCCCCGCCCCGCCCCCTCATCCCACTCTGGTCTTGTGTCCTGCAGTTCTTCCCCAACGGCTATGCCTTCACCACGGGCTCTGACGATGCCACGTGCCGCCTCTTTGACCTGCGGGCCGACCAGGAGCTCCTCATGTATTCCCATGACAACATCATCTGCGGCATCACCTCTGTTGCCTTCTCGCGCAGCGGCAGGCTGTTGCTCGCTGGCTACGACGACTTCAATTGCAACATCTGGGATGCCATGAAGGGCGACCGTGCAGGTGAGAGCTGGGAGCTGAGCAGGGGGTGGGCGGGGACAGGGAAACGAGGCTGGAGTCTGACGTCCCCCTCCGTCCCAGGTGTCCTCGCAGGCCACGACAACCGAGTGAGCTGCCTTGGGGTCACTGACGATGGCATGGCTGTGGCCACAGGCTCCTGGGACTCCTTCCTCAAGATCTGGAACTAACAGCCCCGACCCCAGCTGGGCCCAGGCTAGGAGGGGCCCTGCCCATGCCCACACTACAGGTCGGGAGCTCGGGGGCTGGGTGCACACCGAGCCTCCCTCCTCGGGCCGCGGGGCCTCGGGTCCCTGCTCCCCTACCCAGGTTTGGTTCCTCCCGGGGCCCCCACTGTGGAGATTAAGATGGGAATAGAATGGGGGAAGAGGAGGGGCAGAAAGCCCCCATCCTTTGGCTGCCCTGGGGTCAGGGCCTCATCCCTCTGGAGGGCCAGAGGCAGGAGGTGGAAACTCCAGGGGCTGGCTTTTTTAAAACTGGTTTTATTTTAATTTTTATTATATTTTCAGTTTTTCCATAAAGGAACCAATTCCAACTCTGTACCTGGTCTCTACCCTTGCTTGTGTCTTCCTCGCTCTGGATATCTGTCCCCAGCGGCAGACCGGCTGGGGGGACGTGGGGCTCCAAGTAGTGGGGTGGGGACTACCACTCCTCCTCGGCCGGAAGCGGAGTCACAGGTGGGAGGACCTTCTCTGGCCCGCAGGTCGCAGGTGTTCCACACACACAGCCCTCCCATTTCTAGCCTGGCCTGGTTAGGCTGGCTGACCACAGCCACCCCCTGCCTGTGGCTCTTTCAGTTCCCAACATCCCTTCCCCAAGAAACAACTCGGACGCAGAAGGGGAGAACACACACCAAGTTTTATTGGGGGGAAGCGGAGTATTTACAGAGGCAGGTAGACGAGAAGGGAGTCACACAGGTTGGGGAGATGGTGGGTACAAGGCAGACAAGGATACAGAATGACCCCTGCACCCACCCTAACCCCAGGAAGGGCGGGGGAGCAGCCGGGGCCCAGGAAGACGGGCTGGGAAAGGACAGCAAGGGGCCTGAGTCCCTGGGCTGGGGGGCTCAGGGGCTTGTAAACATTGACCACTCTCAGAAGGGGATGGGGGTGGGAGAGGGCTCCCCCTACACTTCCTCACAGGGTTAAGGCCTCTCCAGGCTCAAGGGCCCCCTAAATTCAAAGTCTCTTTAGCTGGGGGGGTAGGGGAAGGAAGAGACGGGGAAGAGTGTCATGCCCCTCCCCCTGCATTGGCTGCGGCAGGGGTGGGGGCAGTTACATTCAGTCACAACAGTACTCCCCCAACACCTCTAATGCCGCCAAATACTGGCTCGAGGAAAGGGGGAGCTGGGGGGCCAGCAGCAGCAAGACATTTCCCCCTGGCCCATCACCCCCTTATTGCTTTAGAGAGAATATTGTCTTTTCACGGACGCTAACACTGTTGAAACCAGGGAGAAGCAGGTGGAGGGAGCCCCTCCACCCCCGAGGCCAGCTTTATCCCCCAACACTGACCCAGTTGCCACTTTGGTGCAAAAAAAAAAAAAAAAAAAAAAAGTTAAAAAAATCATCTCTCTGGGGATAGATGGGGAAAGAAAACTGGGGCCACTCCCCATTTCCCCAGGGCAGGAAGGATAAATACATTCATGGAGGGGAGGCAGTGGCAGAATCTTGCCCTAATACTGCACTCTGAGCAATGAGGTCCACGGGAGAAGTTAAATGAGAAATCCAAAAGATACAACTTAAAAAAAAAAAAAAAAAAAAAAACCCAAATGGAGACAAACCCAGGTAGGTGATTGGGAATAAGTTGGTGAAGGGCAGCCTACCCCCGACCCAGGAGAGACAGACACTCCCATTCTTGACACCCCACCCTACCCAACATTTAAAAACATGAAGGGAGCAGGGAGGGGAGAGGCCGCTTGCTCCTCTCCCATTTGGTCAATGGAGGGGTCAGGGCCGAGCTGGGTGGTCCATATCCCACACAGCTGGCTGCAGGTGGGGGGCTCCCTTCTAACAGCCCCGCACTGCAACCAGAAGCCCCAAGCGGCCCACTCCCGTGGCCCCCTCGGCCCCTCGCCTACCCCCTTCACAGGAGGAACAACAGTCATTAAGTGGCGCCTCTCTCCAGCTCCTGGAGGAACTGCTCCGCCCCCACCTCTCTCTCTGGTTGAGGCAGCGGGCGCAGCAGGGGCTCGTGGCCCAGAGAATACATTCATGTGGCAAGGCAGGGAGCTGGGACTTTCAGCTTCACACCCAGGCCGGCCCCGCGAATGGCAGCGGAGGGAGAAGCCCCTCACCAGGGCCAGAGTGGAAGTTCTGCCGGCCTGACAGCCAGATGAGGTTGGCACTGCCGGCCCTCTCCCATCCACCCTGTCAGCTGGCGCAGGGTGGCAGCCTGGGGCACTAAGGCGGCCTGGCCCATTTGTGCAACTTTCCCCAGAAGCAGCAAAGCCAAGGGGCTACTTTGGCCCCCACCTCAGACGCCTCTGCCACAGTCACAGCAACAAGGGAGCCGTTCACAGCGGGTCCGGCCGGCGGGGCTGAGGGGGCCTCGCTGTGCAAACTGCTGGCACCCCAGCTTCCAGTTACCCCAGTGGCCCACCGTGTGGGGCAGGGAGGGTAAGTGCAGCCTCGGGGGCCAGGCAGGACAGGTCCGTGGGGCCTGTGTCCCCACTGCCCCAAAATAACAGTGTGTTTTTTCTTTCAGTCTCCTAACCATTTTTTTTTTTGTTGTTTTTCTTTTTTCTTAAAAAAAAAAAAAGAAAAAAAAAAGGAAAAAAAAAAAACGAAACAAAAACCTCTGTGGATCTTCCACTGTCGCTCCCCCTATCCCCAAAAGGGAAAGGGAGTGCTTAGAGTCTACTTCTTAACAATTTTTTTTTGTCTCTCCTAATGTTTTCTTCAATGTTGTTTAAAATTAAAAACAAAAACAAAACAAAACAAAAAAACCCTTCCCCCCAATCTGTAAAGTGCCTCGTGGTGGGTGAGTTAAGGTGCATCGTGTGGTTTGTAACAAGTGCTGGGGACCCTGCCCCTGCTTCCTCCTATGCTCCTCGTGGGGAGCCTGCAGGCCGGGGACCCAGGGGTCCAAGCCACTGCTGCTGCCCCTGGCCTATAGCCCAGGGTGCTGGTGGGACGGGCTGGTCAGTAGTCATCCACGCTCTCGATCTCACCAGAAGGTCCATGCAGGGAGTACCCTGAAGCCAGGGGAAGCTGGGTTTGAGCTCACCCACCCAGGCTCCTGCCCAGTGCTGAGCAAGAAGCCTCCTCCCCACTCCAAACTCACCCAAGATGCTGGGGTCCGAGTGCAGCATCAGTGCCCGCCTCTTGGCCTTGCTGCCCTCCCCAGAGCCGAGTTTGGTGCTGTGGTTGGTCTGAAAGGCTGTCTGCAGGGAGCCACTGCTCAGCCAAGCCTCCTGCAAAGCAGTGGAGAGGGAGGGGCGGCGGTCAGGGGAGCACTGGGCACCCTCACTGCCTCTGGCCAGGGCTCTGTGAAACCTCACCTGCTGCTGCTGCCGCTGCTGGCTGGCCTTCTGCTTGGCCCTCCGCTCCAGGAATTGTTTGGCAAATTCTTTGGCTTCCAGCGTGTCCCCCAGGCAGGAACGGATATAGTCATGGACGTCGTAGGGGGATTCCACCTCCTTGAGGATCGCTACAGCCATGGGCACTGAGGGGCAGGATGGGGCTGTCAGAGCCCACCTGATGTGGGTCTGGAACCCCCAGCCCGGCCTCCCGGGGAAAGCCGCCTGTACCGTCCAGGCTGCCCGTGGTGCTCAGCGTGTGTAGCATCTGCTCACACCACTGGGTGAAGCCATCCTGGGGCCGAGGGATGCCCTGGAGCAGCTTCAGCAGCTTCTCTTCCTCCTCCGTCTTTTTGCGCACAGGCCGACCTGACAGGTGGCTGTACGAGTCACTGAGCAGGACGGAGGTGAATCAGAGACAAAGACAGCAATGGGCTCAGGGGTCCCGCATCCTTCCACCCCCCAGGCCCGCAGGCCCCAGCACCCACCTGAGAGAGGGGCTGCTGCGGCTGTTCTTCAGGCCCAGGCTGCGGGCCAGGCTCCCGCTGCTCTTGAGGGTGTCCTCCCAGAGCCCCAGGCCGCTGCTGCCCCCACTCTTGTCGGGCCCGCCCCACAGCGGCCCAGCCTCAGATACCCACTGGTTCAGGGGGGTGGCGCCCAGGCCCCCGAGCTGCTACAGAGGGCAGTAAGTCAGGGCGGCCCAGGCCGGGACACACACACTCAAGAACGCTGAGTGGGAGGTTCGTTCAGGTGGCGGGGGGGCGGGTGAGGTGAGGGCCTCACAGAAGAGAGCGCCTCCAGGGTCACATGGGGACCGGTGTGCCCCCCACCCCGGGTCACCCCGGGAGCTGACCGGACGGGGTTCCCGAGGGCCCCAAGGTGCCAGCCAGCAGGGGCCAGGGGCAGCCTGCTCACCACACGGTGGTTGGGAGCCTGGGCCCGCGAAGACTCCCGAGGCGGGGGCTGCTTATGCATCTGCCGCTCGCCCTCCAGCTGCAGCTCCAGCAGCGTCTTCATGGACAGGCCCTGCTTGGCCAGGCCGGCCCACAGCGGGGGCGGGGAACTGGGCGCAGGAGGCACGGGGACGGCAGCCACTGCCTGCTGCTGCTGGAGCAGCTTCAGCAGGAGCTCCTGCTGCCGCACCTGAGGCAGAGACGCGGTGAGGGCCGGCGGGCACCCCCGCGTGGCCCGGGCAGGACGCGCGCTCGGCCGGGCCCCCCACCTGCTTGCGCCGAAACAGCTCTTCTTCTTCCTGCCGCCGCTTCTGCTCCTCCTGCTGCTGCTGCTGCTGCTGCTGGCGGCGCTTCTCCTCTCGGCGCTTGCGCTCCTCCTCCTCCCGCTTCGCCCTGAGCTCCACTTCTCTGCGCTCCTGGAACTGCAGCGGTCGACATCGGACCTGACGTCAGGCCTTCCCTGCCGTGGCCCGGTCCCCGACACCCGAGGATTCCAGCCCCAGATGCCCACTCACTTTATGCTGCAGCTGGAGATGTTCTAGAATTGGACCCTGAGTCGAAGAGTTAATTGGTATGTCCCAAAGACTGGCCTCACCGCCTGCAGGGAGCAAAGGCAGCTGTAGGAGGGAGCTCAGGCCTCAGGGTACCCACCCGCCTGCGACTGTTGGGGACAGGGAGGGGACTTCAGGACTCAGGACGGGCTGGGTGGGCAGTGGCTGGCCACACACCTGACTGTGATGAGGCTGAGGTATGTATGTCCCAGAGGGGGCCCGAGTCTGGCACTGACAGGGACCGGTTCATCGTCGGGAGCAAGTTCTGGTCCCCACCCCTGGGGAGCAAAGCACCAACACTCAGCACCCTACAGCCATCTCCAGCCCGCACACACCCCGCCCCCCGCCACGACCCGAGGGCTGTGCGCGCAGCCACGGGAAGACAGAGCGAGGACGGAGCATCCCACACACCTGGGGGGCTTGAGAGCTTGGAGCTGCTGCAGAAATGCGGTGAGCTGCTGCTGCGGCGGCGGCGGCAGGTCCCCCAGAGCCGCCTTTTCCCGGAGCGCACACTGCGGGAGCTGGCGGCTGCCGAGAAGTGGGCGGGCATGAGGTGGGCCGGCCACAGGGCCAGCACGGCCCTACTGACAAGCCCTGCTAGGCCCCCCATACCTGCCGACCAGCTGCAGAAACTGCTGGTGCTGCAGCTGCTGGTACAAGGCGGCTGCCGCCAGCTCCTGCTGCTTCTTCAGCCGCTCCTGGTCCATGTTTCCCTGAGTGAGGGCCAGAGAGTTCCGGCGGCTCTGACCTTGGCTTGCTCTGCAGCACCCGCTGCCATCCGCCAGGCTCCCACCTCCCGTCCCTGCTCTGTGCAAAGGGGGGTATGCTCACCAGCAGTGGGGGTGGTGAGGGCCCAGGGGCAAAGGGCACACGACCCCACATCTTGATCACCTCACCCAACGGCTGGAAGCCCTCATCACAGCCCCGCTTCACAAGCAGGGCCATGGAGAAATAGCCCGCCTGGAACCACTCCGCCATCTCCTGTGTCGTGAAGGGGCCTGGGCCAAGGGAAGGGGGGCTGCGGTCAGAAAGGTGCGCCAGAGGAGCCCTCGATGAGAATGGTGCTGTCCCCACGCCCCAGCAGCCCCTCCTGCATGCCCTACTTCCCACGGACACCTTGGATCTCCCCCTGCGGGTCCTTGTAGAACCACTTCCGGGCCGCGCCATGGCTGAGGGGGAGGGCGGTGGCAGCTGCAGAGTGGCGCAGGCCCTGGGCCTGGATGGCCGCTGTGAACTGCTCCTCCTCCAGGGAGCTGTCCTGCAGGGAGGCCACGAGCTTCTCCGCCTCCTGGGAACCCAGGGAGAGAGGGGAAGGCTCAACCGGCCAAGCCCAGCAACATCAGACGGGGCTGGGGCTAAGGTGGGGTGGGGTCAAGAGAGCAGGTCCTAACACAGCAGGACCGATGGGGAAAAGCCTGGAACCGGGGCAACGACAGACGGAATAAAGACTCTCTGTCCCCCCAGAGGGGAGGATCCCCAGAGCCTTCTCAGGCCCCCTCACACCTGCTGCAGGTGCTTCAAGCCTTCATCATCTTCCAGATCTCCAGGTGGGCCAGGGGGTGAACCCACCCCAGGACTCAGCTGCACTGCCCTCATATCGTCTCCTAGAAGGAGCAAAGAAGGGAAGGGGAGCATCTTCCCCACCAGCCCCAGGCTCCAGGGAAAGGGTGGCCCTGCCCTCTGGCTACCTTCAGCTGCTGGCAGGTCTTTCTCCATAGCATCATCGCCTTCCCCGTTACCTCCCCAGAGTGGGCCCAAGCTGGGCAGTGGGGATGGGGAGCTGGACTTCTCCTCCTGAGGAGGCAGTGGGGTCAGTTCCTTCCCACCTGAAAAGGAAGGGTAATTACCAGAATTCAAAACCAAAGAGCCAGAAGGCCTTAAAAATGATTTAGCACAAACCCTCCATTTGTGGCCAGAAGGGCCTCTGGGTATTGAGTCCACCCACGTATCTTTGATCAACACAACTAAGGTTCGGTGAACTGACACCACAAACCCCACTTTGCACACTTCCTCTTTTGCCCCTTCGGTAATGGACACGCATCCATATCACCGTCCAGGGCTGTACACACAATACCACTGGTTTAATACTGTGTTCAACAAGATTCAAGGGACTGTTGAAGGTCATTTTGATTCTGCTTTGATTTTTATCTGACCCTCGGCCTTTTGGACACAGCCCTGCTGTTTCCAGGCTCCTCCCCACACTGTGTCGGCACCTGCCTCCCTCCGTGCTGCCCGCAGACCCCGCTCGCTCGAGGCTGCAGGCGTCCTCCTTGCCCCACCGCGCAGGCTCACCCGCCTCAGGCCCCTCCTCGTCCAGCCCTTCGGAAGGTTCTTCCTCCTCTTCCTCCAGACCCTGGAAGTCGAGCTCCTGCTCCTCAGGAATGGGCTCCTTGGGGCCCTTCTGCACAGGTTAGGGGATATGACAGGGAGGTGAACGGCAGATGAAAAAAGGGTGGAGTGAGAGGACCCCCTCGGGGCAGGTTCCCACCAACCTCTAAGAAAAGTCTCCCCCTCGCCGCCTCGCAGATACCTTGAGAGGCAAGAAGGCCCCGGAGGCATCGAAGGTGCCCATTTCTTCATCCTCATCGTCCAGACACCACTCCGGGAGCCCATCCTTGTCGTCATCAAAGCCGTCAGGCCCTCGGCACCTCCGGAGGTGAGAGCTGCCCCCACCACCCCTCCCCTCCTCTTCACCACACCCTCCTCGATCCCCTCGCAAATCAAATTCAAACTTGCGACGCCGGTCCCCATGTTCCCGCCAGCCAGCAGAGCGGGGGCCGCCATCTGGGCAGGAAAAGTCAGAGAAGGAGAATCGGTATCCCAGTCAAGCCAGAGTCCCCACTCTTCTGCCGCCCACCGGGACCCCCGGCCCGGAACAACTGGCACTTCCGGGACTGCAATCCCACCCGCCCCGCTCCAGAACTCTCTGCTCCCTCTGCCTGGCCACAGGTGCCCACCCTCACAGGAAGTTCTCGCCGCCCGCCGCCCCCACAGCGCCCACCTGGCCCCAATCTCACCAGGGCTGGCAGAGCGCCAGCGGTCGCCATCTCGCCGGGGTCCTGCCCCAAGTCTCCAGCTGCCTTCCTCCTCTTCCTCTTGTTCCTCTCGGAGAGAACGCCAGTTCTCGCTATCTGAGCGGGCATGCTCCTTCCTCGGGCCAGCCCCTCCCTCATCAAACCCGGATCGCGCTTGGGAGCAGGGGAAGACACAGTCAGCGGGCGGCGGCCATGGACCCTGCAAGACTCTTACTATACACCTTGCTGGGAAAGAGGAGCCCAGCTCCGGGCCCTCCTGCCCCTACCACCTCCCCCAGGAAACATCCCCCAACCGGGGCCACCCAATTCAGTCCTCCCCCACCTCTTAACGACCTCAGGGCCTGGCCACCACCCTCGCCACTCTCCATACCTCCATCCCTCCTAGCCGACTTCTCAAACCGCCTCTCGCTTCTGTGGGAGGGACAGGTGTGGGTCAGAGGACAGTTCCGGGTCAGAGGACAGTTCCATCCCCAACCTGCAGGATCTCTGCTCACCTTGTCCATTCTGCCCTGAGAGGTGCAGGAGGTGGGGGGGGACGGGGGGGGGCTTGGAAGGAAGCCCAAGGGCGTGCCCAGAGAATCGGAAGGAAAAGGGCAGGGTCATAGGGGGTCATAGGGCACAGAGAGAGCTCTCTGACCAGGGCTGATCTGGTGGGTCTCCTGGTGCCCTCTGATGACAAAGACCCAAGCCTCCCTCCATGAGACCCTGGGCCCTAACCACGGGGCCCCTCTCTGCTCTGCCTCTATGCCACCTTCTCCCAGCCTGCACCTGTCATCCCAACTCTGGCTACGCTGGATCTCCCGGGGGTTTCGGCCAAAGGCCCCATCGCCTTCTTCAATGCTTCTTTGGTAAAAGCAACTGTCACCGCGGCCGCGGCCTGGAGAAGGAATGAGGTGCGCATGGGAAACCTGCCGGCTCACCCCTCCAAGTCCTCAAGACCGCAAATCCCACCGCTGCCCGCCCCAGAACACGCCATCACCCCCCTCTACCTCGGCTCCGCGTGCTGCCCCTGCCACGGGAGGCGCCACCTAGGGGGGGACCAGCCCCTTTCCCCATCAGCCTCAGCACAGCCACACTGTTCACTGACAGGGAGAAGTTTCTCTGAGGAGGGAGCCAGGGGTGGGAGTGAGGACCCAGGCACCTGACCGCTCCCACCCCATCCACAACCACAACTCCACCACCTGCCTTCCCAACTCCAGCCCCTCCATGGTGGAGACGCGGCACCCGCCGGCAGGGCCCCACCTGCTCCTCCTCAGTCAGAGGCTCCAGCGCCAGGGGCTGCAGCGGCTCCTCCTGCAGCACCGCAGCAAACTCCTTGTCTTGCAGCTCATCGGGGACCTGTCAACCGGGGCAGGAGGTATCACATGCTCCTGGGCCCTCTCCACTGCCCAAGGCCAAGCGGGCAACTGGGCCACACCCCACCCCCGCCCACCCCTACCTTGCTCTCCTTGACATAGAGGGCCAGCATCTCCTCTCGCCCGTAGCGATAGTCAGCCAGCTTGTATTTGGGCATGGCGGGGGATGGGGGTGGGGAGGCCACACTGCCGCCACTAGAAAGGGCCCTCAGCCTGCAGAAAGGGCACGAGAAGGAGAGAGACAGAAATCTGAACAGCCCTGTCCTTCCCGGCTTCTCTGCGCCACCCAAAGCACACCTGACTCACCACTCAGGCCCGAAGTTGAGGGTCTCTGCTGCCATTGTGGAGCTGGGCGTGTCCTAGAGGTCGAGGGGATGAGCAGGGGAGGGGGTACCTGGTGTTCACTCTCCAAACACCTGTGGAGACGTGGGGGACACTGGGCCTTGGAGACAGCACACCCGGAGAGCCCGAGAGGATGAGGACTAGGTGGGTACAGTAATGGGCGCTATAAGGACTCGCCTAAGCCAGCCACGTGCCACTCACACCATGAGTTAACCAAAGAGTCAAGGTGGAGGAAGGCCTGGGGGAGGGAAGGAAAACAGGCAGCCAGAACCCCTTCCAGCTTCTGCAGGGGGATGCCCTCCCTCTGGCCCAGACTCACCTGGCAGCCTTGCCCAGGGAAGCAGGTAGGGCAGGAGTCGGGCTCTCTCCAGGCAAGGGCCTGTGCTGGAGTGAACCAGGGTCCCCAGGCAACTGGATGTTGGTCTGACCAGAGCAGTGCCCAGGGAGGGACCTTCACATCTGGGAAAGATCCTTATTGAGGGGCGAAGAGAAGAAAGTGGGGTTAAATTAATGGTCAGACAGACCTCCCTGCCTCCAGCCCTCCTTCGTCTTGCATAATGAGAAGGCCCACAGCTGCCTGGAGGCCGCTGGTTACGGAGCACAGGGGACCCCAGGCCCTGCTCCTCCTCATCGCTGCCCTCGACTCATCAGGCCTCTCGAGCAGTCAGTTCACTCGGCAGAGCCCGGCGGAGGTGCTGGGGGGTGGCAGGGAATGCCAGGCACCTCCCGACAGCTCAGCACTCTCGCCAAGTGGCCCAGCATTCAGTAAAGGGGTGCCTGAGGTACACGTGGATGTTTAGGACAAAGATAACACACACACACAAACAAGCAAAAAACCCACTGGAGTCCCAAATGTTTTAAAGAGAGAAAAGGCCAGTTATTAAGAGGGTTAGAAGTTTATCTGGCAGCAAAATTACCTCTCCCCTGAAAACACTCAGGTCTGGCCGCTTGGCAGCTAGAATCCAGAGACTCAGTTTGGGGAGAGACCCGGTACAAGGGGAGCAGGGGCTATTCCAGAGCCCGAGGTGGGGCGCGCTGAAGGCCGCGGCCGGCCACTCCAGCCAGCGTGCCCAGGGCTCACTCACCAGGCCGGAGTCTACACCGAGGCCCGGTCCCTGGGATCGGAAGAGCCCGATCGCAAGGACAGAGGTCTAAGGAGGGAACGACGTTACCGTGATACAAGCTAGGAAGAAGGCTCCCTCACCACAAAGCAGGAATAAGGTCAGAGTTACTGAGGCTGACAGAAGCGGTTGTGGTGGCGGCAGCGACCCGTCCCTCTAAGCAACAGCGGAGGCGGCTCTCAGGAGGTGGCACATCCCTGGTGGTGCCAAGCAGAGGGGGGGAGGGCAGGGTCTCAGGGAGCCGTGCAAGGGCTTCCCTCACTGGCTGGGGCGGAGGCGGGACCGGAGCACCTCCACCGTTCCCATCGACTCCAAGACTCCACAACTCTGGGAAGGAAGGAAGAAGAAGGGTTTCCACCAAAGGGGCCAGGGGAAAGCGGCTCTCCTCCACAGCTGCAGCCCAGAACACGGAGCAAACTCCACGACAGACACGGGACCCACTCCCAGAATCCCAGCAACCTAGGGTGAAATGCAGCTTGAGAGACCATCCAGAGCAGGGCTGACCTCCCCCGGCACAGATGTCTCTTCTACAACAGCCTCAGCTGGCCATTTCTGGAGCTGGAGCACGCCACAGCCCACACGGCCGTCAGAGAAGACAGGCCTGTTGAAAAGCTCTTTCTGTCACTGAATTCGAGTAGGCCTCCCAGAACAGCAGAGTCCGGTTAGTTCTGTCTATCCTACAACCCTTATGTAATTTGGCCAACGAATGACTCTTGAAAACATTAGCTAAATAAAACATACCAGTCACGGAAGAACAAATATTGGATGATTCCTCTCACGTGAGATTACCAGGGGAGTCAAATTCAGAGAAACAGAGTAGAACAGCGGGTGCCAGGGCTGGGGGGGCAAGGAGAGTGGGGAGTTGTTTAACGGGGACAGTTTCAGCTGAAATTGGGCAGATGAAAAAGTTCTGGGGATGAGGTGGATGGCTGCACAACAACGTGATGAATGTATTTAACGCTGCAGAATTGTATCCTTAAAAATAACTAGGGTGGGGGCTTCCCTGGTGGCCCAGTGGTTAAGAATCCACCTGCTAATGCAGGGGACACGGGTTCAAGCCCTGGTCTGGGAAGATCCCACATGCTGCGGAGCAACTAAGCCCGTGAGCCACAACTACTGAGCCTGCGCTCTAGAGCCCGCGAGCCACAACTACTGAGCCCACATGCCGCAACTACTGAAGCCCACGTGCTTAGAGCCCGTGCTCCACAACAAGAGAAGCCACCGCAATAAGAAGCCCGCACGCCACAATGAAGAGTAGCCCCCGCTTGCTGCAACTAGAGAAAGCCCGCGCGCAGCAACAAAGACCCAATGCAGCCAAAAACAAATAAATAAAAATAATTTTTAAAAAACAGCTAAAATGGTATATGTTATATTTGACCATTTTTAAAAGGCTTGTGGGGGGACTTCCCTGGCAGTCCAGTGGTTAGGACTCCATGCTTCCAATGCAGGGGGCGCAGGTTTGATCCCTAGTCTGGGAACTAGGATCCCACATGCCGCGTGGTGCGGCCCAAAAATAAAAATAATAAAATAAACATGACTGGTAAAAAAAAAAAAAAAAAAAGGCTTAGGGGGAAAAGAAGACATTTGAGGATAGCTATCACATACTAAGTCTTCATCACTCCAAGAAAAACACCCCACTTCCTTCAAACAAACTCAGGAGAGGCTGTTCTGAGCCTCTTCCAGGCCACCCCAGAAGAGTCCCATCCTAGACGGATGGGACAAAGAGTCCTGCGAGCATGGAAAGCTGCTGCGGGGTGAGAGGACAGAAAGGGGACAACTCACCCTCCCACCCCTCCAGGGAGTGGCAAAGGCGGCTGGCCGCCGGGCGCTTCCCACTTCAGCCGTCGCCCTTCTGTCCTGGTTGCAAGGAGTGAACTGAGAAAAAGCGCTGGCTCCCGGCGTGAGAAGCAGGGAAACTGCGGAGGCGAGAGAGACAGGCAATCAGGCGAGAGGAAGTGGAGGAGCGGCCGGTGAGAAAGGTCAAGCGTCCGGGCGGGCCCAGCCAGGGGAGGCCTGGCTCCCAGAAGCCGGTGGCTGCCTGGCCCTCCAACTGCGGGCAGCACACACGCGCCCCACCGTTTCTAGCTCCAAACAGGCGTGCGTCTTTCCCACGTGCTTCGTCAAAGCCACCGCTTCTCAACTGGGGGCAACTCTGCTCCCCAGGCCACATCCGGCAATATCGGAGGACATTTGTGGAAGGTGTGACTGGGAAACGCTACTGGCATCCAGTGAGCAGAGGCCAGGGTTGCTGCTAAACATCCTACGCTGCACAGGACAGCCCTCACCGCAAAGAGTTATCTGGGCCCAGATTACCAACAGGGGCACAGTTAAGAAACCCGCCTGTGCGCCGCAGGCAGAAGGTAACCATGCCTATTGTCTGTTTATGGGGAAGAATGTAAGACAAGAGAAACCAAATTTACTCCAGCTCATTCCTGCCTCTGAAGAGCAAGGAAATCATTCCCTAATTACACTGTCCCATGAGAGAAATCTGCAATCCTGCCAGGAGGGAAATCCTCGGGAAAAGAATAGATTAAACAAAATTGTCCTAAGTCTGTCACAAACTTTGAAAGCCCAGCATTTGGATCCCCTTCCAGTGAAGGAAACAGCAGGAGGTGGCAGGCAGCGGACGGAGACAGCATCCATCCCTGGCTACCTGACCTAAGGGTGGTGTGCTTAGCCCCCACCTCTCAGCATCTGTCTGCCTCATCTATCCACACCCTGCCCCCTTCTCCTTCTCAAGCCTCAGCATACCCTCACTCCCCGAGCACCTGAATTACTGCTCTTAAAAGACTGCCCCCTGCCGGAGTCCAAGGGAGAGGACACACACTGGTCCTGGGTGCTCACAACAGGCTTGAGGGAACACGAGGGGAGCCTGTTCTCTGGGGTTCAGAACTCGCAGAAGGAAAAAATCCAGAGAATAGGCAGTCCCAGTACACACTAAGTTAAGAACGTTATTTCCTCATTCCATCACCGCGAAAATTAGCCCCAATCCAGAGCAACGTGCTTTGGCACAGGAAGGTACCACTATTAACAGAAGTAGGATACCAAATTCCCCAACATTTGAGCAACCACCCAGCCCCAAGCCTGTTGGAGGTGACTCTGCCTTTTCTCAGGATGGAAAGATTCTCCATGCGGGGTAGGAGAACTCTTGAGACTTAAAAAGAGGTGCAAGCCCATGTTCTTCCCAGCTGGTCAGTTTTCCCAGCTCTGCCCTCTGAGCCATCATAACAAAGCCCCGCGGCATGTCTAGTTAACAGTTTTCAAAACACTTTCACACTTTACCTCATTTGATCCCTTCTTGCCCACTTGCCCAGTCTTGGGCTCCACGCAGAGAAAACAAGGAAGGGAGGCTGCAGCTGCCCTGACAGGAGAGGCTGACGTCTCTGACACCCTACCTGAGACTGGAAAAGGGGCACATGTGCGGCAAGAACCATCCCAAACTCACAAGCACACTTTGTGAGTTTTAAACCATTTTTAATTTCTCGTTAGAATTTTTAAAATCCTTCCCATAGGGACTTCCCTGGCTGTCCCGTGGTTAAGACTTCACCTTCCAATGCAGGGGCTGTGGGTTCGATCCCTGGTTGGGGAGCTAAGATCCCACATACCTCGCGGCCAAAAAACCAAAACATAAAAACAAAACAAAACAAAAAACACAGAAGCAATACTGTAACAAATTCAATAAAGACTTGAAAAATGGCCCACATAAAAACAAAAAAAAACCAAAAAAACCCAAAAAAAAGATCCTTCCTGTAGCCACTTCTTCTCACCTCCTCTGCTCTAAAGTGGGTCTTTTTTTTTTTTTTTTCCCTATCCCAAACTCCAACTACAGATGTAAAAGCCAGGGCAAACTGGGGTCCTTTAATCCATCAAACCACAGACAACACTGACACATCTGCTGTCTGAGAAAGACAGGCCAGGAGTCTAAGAACAGAACTCGCTTGACTGTAATCACCATGTGGGACCCCTCGAGGTCCCTGGTCCCCGCCATGGCAGCCACACAAAGCCCAGATCTGTTCCAGCCCTGCCCAATGACACACTAGACCTACCATCTAGGAAATAAAACTGAGGCTGGGGTGAGGGTTGGTGGCCTGGGACTGCACAGGGAACGGTACCGATGAAGGACCAGAGAGCAAACTCCCACACTGTGAGAAGCTAAGGGGACCAGCCTGTTGGTACCCAAGGTGTTTCAGATACAAAGCCAAGGGGCGGGGGCTAAATTGCAACCGCGTGTCAGCTCTTGGGCAGCAGAAAGGCTGTGGAGGCTGATTTCTGGAAAAGCAGCAATGAGAAGCAAGAGGGGAGTGAGACTGGGGTGGGTGGATGAAAGAGCTGGCCAACAAGTACTGGTTGAGCGTCTATCCCCGGGGCTAGGCCCGGCCCTATGATGGACCAGACCTGTACGCTCACTGGGAATTCTAGTAATGGCTGGGAAAGACATGCGAGATGAGGGTCTTTTTAAAGTTAACTTGGAAAAAAAAAAAAAAGGCCAAGTGTGAGGGGCCATGACTGGGGAGCTGCTGCATCAGGGGAGATGGGCTGGGAAGGGCCCAGCCTGGCGACAGGACAGACTAAGGTGTATCACACGGCCGGGCAACCGAGAGGAAGAAGACCCCAATGACCAAGCACTAATGTCGCTCGCTGAAAAGAAATTTAGGCGAAGACCCAGGCGAAGTGCTGTGGTTAAGAGGAGAGGCTTCCACGTTAGCCAAAAGTCTCGGAAAGCTTGGACTTTAAGACCCGCCGGGCCCAGCTCAGGCCGATAAGAAACCAGAGGCGCGTTGGTGGATATCTCCGGGGAGAACCGGGCATTAGGGTCCCGGGCCCCCGGGCGGAGGATGCGGGCAGGAGTAGGTGGGGGGCCTGGGCCGGGCTTCCGAGGGCCAGAGAGCTACCGTTAGGAGCGCGGGGGTGGGAAGGAGGCGGGCCGGCCCGGGAGGACGGCGTGCCCTTCAGGGAGGGGGCGCCAGGTGCGGGGGCGCGGGCGGCCGCCCCCGGGAGGGAGCCGGCCTCTCTCCGGGCGGCGCGGGGGCCCGGCCCGCGCCGGGGGAGGGTCAAGCGGGGAGGGCCGGAGGGCGGGCACACCGGGCGTCGGGGGCGGCGGCCTCGGGAGGAGACGGGGGAGGGTCCGTGCCGGCGGCCCGCGCTCCCGCTTTGGCTCTGCAGGCTCCGCGCGGCCGCCTCGGCGTCGGGGGCGGGCCTGGCCCGGGGCCGGGCGCGGGCCGGGGTCCGCGGGGCCGCCGGGCGCTTACCGCGGCGGGCGGGCGGCGCGAGGCTCCGGTCCCGGGGCGTTGGCGACGCGCGGAGGGCCGGGGGGCGGCGGCGGCGGGGGAGGGGGCGCTGGCGCTCCCGCGGCGGCCGCTCCTCTCTGTTTGTGTTTGTAGCAAGATGGCTGCCCGCCTCGCACCACGTGACGCGGACGCGGGGCCGCGGGGCCGCCCCCTCCGCCCCCGCCGCGGCCGCCGCCACCGCCACTGCCCCCCTTTGCTACTTCGGCCCGCTCCGACCCGCACGGCCAAGCGCGCTCCTAGCGTGCCCGGCGGGCGCGGCCCGGATGCCCGCCGCCCCCGACCCCCCCCGCCCGGCACGTGACCCGGGAGCCCGGTGCCTCACGTGACACAGCCTGCTGCGGGCCGGGGGTGGTGGTGAGGGTGTCCCCGGGGTGCTCCCTGGCTGCCTCCCCGCACGTGATGCGCGACCATCGCGACGAAGGCCGCCGCTAGCGGCATCGCCCGCCTCCCGGACGGTCGGCTTCCTCCGGGAAGCCCGCCTGGATTGAAGGAGACCACGTACAACCCAGAGGTGTGTTCGTCAGACATCCCCGGGGTATATGAAATAAACGAGGAACCTAATGGTTTAGAAACAGTCCGAGGCAGCACTGGCTGGTGAGACCTGGAGTTTCTCTCTGGCTCCGCCACCGACTAGACCCCTAGACCTCGGGGGTGAAGGAGTCGACGCTGTCGGGCCTCAGTTTCTGTTTTATAGTAAGGTATTGATGCTCTGCTCCGCCCCATCCCCGGCCCCCATTCCACTCCCTTCCGGAGTGCTGAAAGAATTAAAATAGGTGAGTGTGAAAGGCTTCGGAAAGAGAGAAACTACTATGCAAATGTGAGAAGTAGATTGACACCGCCTTTGTTTAAAAAGGGGGTTTTCAAGAATGACTTTTCCGATTCCCTGAACTTTTTAGGATGAAAAAGTCTTGTGTGTGTTTTCACCGTTTTCTTTGGAAGTTATGCCAGAATGTATACTCTATTTCCCAGCTTCCTAAAACAGCCGTTACCAAAAACAATATAATCCTCAGGACAGGGAAGGGTAAATTCAGACTTGGAACTTGAGTCCTCTGTGTTTCGCCAAAACGGAGCGCCGACCTCCGGAGCTACCAGGAAGGCCCTTTGTTCTTGCACGGAGCACACCCCAGGTTTCTATGCACTTATAGTTTTCGTGTCTGCTTTTTTAAAAACAGTTCCCTTATCTTTCTTGCAGTCAGGATTCCTGCCTCAGTGTAGTCAGTGAAGCTGCTTGTTCACAGGCTGGAAAATGCAATTGTTTAAAGCGAGGGCTTATGTGCTGGTTCCATCCCATACTGACCGTGGCCTTGGGCAACTTTAGTCATCTCTGAGTCTCTGGATTGTATGGTAAAGCACTTAACACAGTGCTTGGTATAGGGCAGGCACTCCACAAATGTTAGCTAGTGGGGCCTTCTGGGTCCACAATATTCACATTGTTAACTGTATGAAAATGTATCAACAGAATCCAATCTCCAATCAAGTTCTTCTCCTAGAACAAAGTTCTCAAGTTTATGACAGCTGGTTTTTCTAACTCCAAAGCTTTTGTTGTTGCTTTTCCTCCCCGCCCCCCCCACTTTCCTAGATTGTGTCCTACCCTCTGAATAAGGTCTTAGCCTTTTGGCCTGTTTTAATGATTAATTAGCAAATGTGAGATTGTAAATTATGGTGGAGAAATGGGACAGGGGAAAAGGGGGAAATCCCTGTGAAGGGGAAGCAGTCAGGGACAGTGGTGGCCTGTGCTGAGCAGGAAGGAAGGGCAGGATTTGGGTAGATTTAAGAAAAGTGAGCATCAGCTTTAGAATAGTGACAAGCCAGGCTGATGCGAGAAGAGGACCTGGATTGCTAGTTGGATGAGAAGTGAAGTGAAACTTAAGTTGAGGGCTTCGAATGCTATCATGAAAATGTTTTTGATTGGACAGTAGTACCTACCTACCTACCAGATGCTTTGTGTCAGGAAGAGCACGCTGGACTCCAAGGTAGAAGATTGGAGTGATTGATGGATCACCCTGGGTTTCCTGTATACCGTCTTGTGATCCTGGCCAAGTAATCTGCCCCAGCCGTAAAGTGAGAATGCGTTTGCTGCTGATGACACTGTGGAAATTGAATTGTATAAGCACCCTCTTTGAGAAAGGAAACAAATCAGAACTGTGACTCTCCCGTACAAAATTAAAGAAAAAATTTGAATGAAGAAAATCACTTGGACCTAAGGTATTTTTGTTTATTCAGGTTTATTCAAGACTATGCTGTAAAATATCTTGGTCTGTGTTATTTTCAATGTGGAAGCTTTTGAACTAAACAAAGAGATGTAGTTAGATGATTTATCGAGATGAAAGGGAAGTCTCAAGTAAGAGTAAACAGCCAAACTCTCTGCCTTTTTTTCTAATGGCAGATTCCCCTGCAGAGTTTTCCTTCAATGAAATGCAAAATGGTAAGGACCATCTTAGTGTCAAATCAGGGTATTACAATGCTTGGCTTCACCCACCTAAATTGCGAACCTTTTTCTGTATGTTAAAGTTTGGAAAACATTTTAAATATCGTGAAAAGACACACAGCCTGAGTAATGGAGTGATAGCTCATAAACTGTGCTTATTGTTAATTATCAGACAGAATGGGCCTTACAATTAATTTATTGCATTCAGATTTACTTTCCTCCATGAGCTAAGTTCTTTGGTCAATCAGTGTAAATGCTCGTCAAGTCACCAATGCAAAATCACCACATTGCTAAATCCACTGGTTTGTTATCTTATGTGGCCTATCAGCAGCATATGATACAGCTGGTCACTACCTCCTCCAAGAAATGCTTTCTTCACCTGGCCTCCAGATCACCCTATCCCTTTGTTTTCCTCCTACCTCATCAGCTGCTCCTTCTGCATTCTTTGCTGGTTCCCTCCTACTTCCCTATCTCCCAGGGCTCAGACCTTCCAGACCTCTCCATTGTAACAGGAGGGACTGCACAGGATCTGAGCCCAACTGCTAGACATTACTGCCTCACCTTAGCCATTGCGTCCTTTGGAAAACCTTGGATCCCCCCAAGGTCATTGGCTGTACCTCCTTGAGGATCCACTGAACCCTATACATGCTCCATGCTGAGCAGTGGTCACACTGTCTTGCTCATCTTGTTTGCCTTCCACAAGAAACTCTGAGCTGCTCAGCACAGTATTGTTCTAGGATGTATCTAGTCTTCCAGCAGCCTAATGGGTCTCCTTGATCCAACTTTTATTGCTGGTATGGATGTACCACACTTTAACCAGTCACCCATTGAAAGACACATGGGTTGTTTCCTGTCTGGTGCTTTTACAAACACTGCTATTACAAAAACTGCTATGGACATTTGTGTACGAGTTTGTAAATTCCCATGTGTGCTCTTGCTGGGTCATATGGTGAGTGTATGTTTAATTTTAGAAGAAACTGCCAAACTATTTTCCAGAGTGGCTGGACCATTGAAAATTTCCACAAACAGTGTATGAGAGATCCAATTTCTCTGCATTCTCCTAAACACTTAGTATTGTCAAAATTTTTAATTTTAGACATTCTAATAGGTGGGTAGTGGCATCTCATCATGGTTTTAATTGCATTTCCGTAATAGCTGTGTTGAACATCTTCTGGGCTTATTTGTCATCCTTATACCCTCTTTGCTAAAGAACCCTCTGTTCAAGACTTTTGCCCATTTTCTAATTGTTTTTGTTTGTTTGGTTTTGGGTTTTTTTGGCTGCGCTGGGTCTTAGTTGCAGCACTCGGGATCTTCGTTGTGGCATGCAGGATCTTTCAGTTGGAGCATGCGAACTCTTAGTTGCAGCATGTGGGATCTAGTTCCCTGACCAGGGATGGAACCCGGCCCACTGCATTGGGAGCACAGAGTCTTAGCCTCTGGACCACCAGGGAAGTCTGTAATTGAGTTTAGAGAGTTCTTTATCTATTCTGGATACAAGTCCATTGTTGGATATGTGGTTTGCAGGTATTTTTTCCCAGTCTGTGGCTGGGTGGTTTTTCACAGAGTAAAAGTTTTTAATTTTGATGAAGTACAATTTATCAATTTTTTTCTTTCTTTTTTTAAAGCATATATTACTTTTCACATATTTATTTATTTATTTTTGGCTGCGTTGGGTCTTCGTTGCTGTGCATGGGCTTTCTCCAGTTGTGGCGAACGGGGGCCACTCTTCGCTGCAGTGCGTGGACCTCTCATTGCAACGGCCTCTCATGCTGTGGAGCACGGGCTCCAGGCACGCCGGGCCCCAGTAGTTGTGGCACGTGGGCTCAGCAGCTGTGGCTCACAGGCTCTAGAGCGCAGGCTCAGCGGCCATGGCACACGGGCTCAGCTGCTCCACGGCATGCGGGATCCTCCCGGACCAGGGCTCGAACCCATGTCCCCTGCACTAGCAGGTAGACTCCCAACCACTGTGCCACCAGGGAAGTCCCCAACTTTTTCTTTAATGGATCGTGCCTTTGGAGTTGTATCTAAGAACTCTTTACCTGACCCTATGTCATGAAGACTTTTTTTCCTATATTTCTTCTAAAAGTTTTATAATTTTCCATTTTATGTTTAGATCTACCATCCATTTTGTGTTAATTTTTTGCATAGGGCTGAGGTTCAGTTCTTTGCCTATTTATTCAGTTGTTTTAGCACCACTTGCTGAAAAGACTCATTCTTTCCCCGTTCAGCTGCTTTTGCACCTTTGCCAAAAATCAGCTGGCTGGCTTTTCCGCGCCAGCCAGACAGGGGTCCGTACGGCGTTGTTCTGGATTCCCATCGTAACTTAAAGGGAAACTTTCACAATTTCCAGAGCCCTTGATGTCCTGCAAATGAAGGAGGAGGATGTCCTCAAATTCCTTGCAGCAGGAACCCACTTAGGTGGCACCAACCTTGACTTCCAAATGGAACAGTACACCTACAAAAGGCAAAGTGATGACATCTACATAATAAACCTGAAGAGAACCTGGGAGAAGCTTCTGCTGGCAGCTAATGCCACTGTTGCCATTGAAAACCCAGCTGATGTCAGTGTCATATCCTCCAGGAATACTGGCCAGCGAGCTGGGCTGAAGTTTGCTGCTGCCGCTGGAGCCACTCCTATTGCTGGCCGCTTCACTCCTGGAACCTTCACTAACCAGATCCAGGCAGCCTTCCGGGAGCCAAGACTTCCTGTGGTTACTGATCCCAGGGCTGACCACCTGCCTCTCCCAGAGGCCTCTTACGTTAACCTGCCTACCATTGCTCAGTGTAACGCAGACTCTCCTCTGCGATAATGTGGACATTGCCATCCCATGCAACAACAAGGGAGCTCGCTCAGTGGGTCTGATGTGGTGGATGCTTGCCCTGGGAAGTTCTGTGCATGCGTGGCACCATCTCCCGTGAACACCCATGGGAGGTCATGCCTGATCTCTACTTCTACAGAGATCCTGAAGAAATTGAAAAGGACGAGCAGGCAGCAGCTGAGAAGGCTGTGACCAAGGAGGAATTTCAGGATGAATGGATTGCTCCAGCTCCTGAGTTCCCTGCTACTCAGCAGGAGGTGGTGGACTGGTCTGAAGGTGTGCAGGTGCCCTCTCTGCCTCTTCAGCAGTTCCTCACTGGAGACTGGAGTGCTCAGCCTGCCACTGAACACTGGTCTGCAGCTCCCACTGCTCAGGCCGCTGAGTGGGTAGGAACAAGCACTGAGTGGTCTTAATCAGTTCTTCCACAAACTCTTAAAATGGAAATAGGTTGACGGAAAATAAACAGTTTCTTAAAAAAAAAAATCAGCTGGCTGTACTTGTGTGAATCTATTTCTAGGTTCTCTGTTCCATTTTATTGATTTTTGTATCTGTCCCTTGGCAGATGTCACACTGTCTTGATATTGTGTTTACACAGTAAGTCTTAAAATCAGGTGGTGTGATTCCAACTTTTTGTTTTTCAAAATTGCTTTAACTTCTCTTGCCTTGCCGTATAAATTTTACAATAAACTTATTTACATCTATAAAACTTCTTGCTGGGATTTTCACAGGAATTGCATTAAATTTGGAGAGAATTGACATCTATACTATGTTGACTATTTCAATATGTGGACACGGTATATCTCTCCATTAATTTAGATCTTTGATTAGCATTTTGTAGTTTTAAGCAGAGTTTGTACATGTTTTGTTACATTTATACTTAAATATTTTTCGCTCCCCCTCCTTTCCTCCTCCCCCTTCCCCTCTCTCTCTGGAGTGATTGTAAATGATTTTAAATTTTGGATTCCAGTTGTTTATTGGCAGTATATAGAAATACAATTCATTTTTTTTAACTTTTTTTTTTTTTTTTTGGCTGCCTTGGGTCTTTGTTGCTGCTCACGGGCTTTCTCTAGTTGCGGCGCTCGGGAGCTACTCTTCGTTGCAGTGCGCGGGCTTCTCATTGCAGTGGCTTCTTCTGTTGCGGAGCACGGGCTCTAGGCCCGCAAGCTTCAGTAGTTGTGGCCCGCGGGCTCTAGAGCGCAGGCTCAATAGTTGTGGTGCACGGCCTTAGTTGCTCCGTGGCATGTGGGATCTTTCCGGACCAGGGCTCGAACCCGTGTCCCCTGCATTGGCAGGAGGATTCTCAACCATTGCGCCACCAGGGAAGCCCTACAATTGATTTTTGTATGTTAATCTTGTATCCTGCAAACTTACTAATAAGCTAATTTATTAATTATATGTTTTTTTGTAGATTCCTTGGGACTTTTTATGTATATACAACCATGTCATCTGCAAATAGAGACAGTTTTTTTTCTTCCTTTACAATCTTTTCTTTGCCTTATTGCACTGGCTGGGACTTCCAACAATGAGAGTGGTGACAGACGACATCCTTCCCTTGTTCTTGATTTTAAGAGAAAGGTGTCCAGTCTTACACCATTAAGTATGATGGGAAGCTGTAGTTTTTTTTGTAGATGCTCTTTACCAGGTTGAGGAAGTTCCTTCCATTCTCTTTTTGCTAAGAGCTCTTATCATAAATGGGTACTAAATTATGTTAAGTGGTTTTTCTGTATCAATTGACATGATCATATGTGTTTTTTTCTTTAACTTGTTAATACGGTAGATAATACTGATTGGTTTTCTTATACTGAACCAGTCCTGCATCTTTGGAATAAACTCTACTTGGTTGTGGTATATCATTCTTTTTATATACTGCTGGATTCAGTTGCTAACATTTTGTTGAAAATTTTTGCGTTGTTCATGAGAGGTATCCATCTGTAATTTTTCTTCTTTTGTATTATCTTTGTCTGGTTTTGGCCTCATAAAATTAATTAGGAAATGTACCTTCCTCTTCTGTTTTCTGGAAGAGATTGTGTAGAATTTGTGTTACTTCCTTTTTTTTTTTTTTGGTAGAATTCACCAGTAAAACCGTGTGGACCTAGATATTTCTTGTTCTAAAGTTTTTTTTTTTTTAACTATGAATTTAATTACCTTAATAGTTACAGAGTTATTCAGATGATCTATTTCACCTTGGGTTAGTTTGGTAGTTTGTTTTCTAGGGGCTGGTCCATTTTATCTAAGTTGTGGAATTTATGTCTGTAGAGTTGTTTGTGTTGTTCTCCAAGTATAATTTAATGTTTATGGGATCTTTAGTGCTATCCCCTCTTTCATTTCTTATAATCATAATTTGAGTCTTCTTTTTCTTGTTCTCTCTTTTTTGTCAGTCTCGCTAGAGGTCAATTTTATTGACTTTTTCAAAGAACCAGCTTCTGGTTTGAGTTTTTTTATTGTTTTTCTGTGTTCAGTTTCATTGATATTTGCTCTTTATTATTTTCTCCCACCTTCTCCCTTTGGCTTTACTTTTTCTAGTTCCTTGAGGTGGAAGCTTAGGTTATGCTTCCATTCTTTTAAAAATACTGTTCAGTGTTTTCCAGAATACTCCTTGCTTCCCTGAAGAATTCCTGTTTGTCCATCAAAACTCTGTTCAGATGTCACTTCTGAGATGGAGTAAGGTTGTAGCCAGCATTTCCTCTTCAACCCCAAATAAACCCCCAAACTTGTAAGAATCTGAAGCTAAAAGAACCACAGGATTTAAGTGGTGCTGGGAGAGAAGTTCTCAGGAGCCTGGCCTCTTTCCAACCTCCAGTCAAATGGTGTCAGACTCTACCCCAGGCAACTAGAGAGAGGTGGGGGGGGCGGGGGGCGGTGTGCATAAAAATGCCAGCTCAGGGACTTCCCTGGTGGTCCAGTGGTTAAGACTCCTCGCTCCCAATGCAGGGCACCCGGGTTCCATACCCGGTCAGGGAACTAGAAACCACATGCTGCAACTAAGAGCCCGCATGCCACAACTAAGACGCAGCACGGCCAAATAAATAAATTTTTTTAATTAAAAAAGGCTAACTCACGTGTAGGCTTACAGTTTGTAAGGTTATATTGGGTTTTGCAACTCAGCAGCAAGACAGGAATTCTCATCCCTATTTGAGTGATGAGGGAACTGAGGTCCTCACTGCAGGTCTAACTCACTTTCAAATGGAACTCTACAGAAGCTAAACCAATCTGGGCAGAAAACCTCTTCCCACTGGCCTTGGGGAGCCACCAATCCCTAGGTGTTGCCCTGCACTTTCCCGCCAGGGGGCGCACGTCCGTACTCCCAGGTGGCGGGCAGTGACCGAAGAGCTGGTGGCGGGTGGGGGTGGTGGAGGGGTCCGAGTGGGTCAGGGGACCCCAGGGGAGCTGTGAAGGCTGGACCTGCAGCTCATAGCTCGCGTCCCCAGGCGCTGGCCTGGGAGGTCAGCCCTGCCAGACGCAGGGAAGAAGGACGGGTCCCCGTGAACTGCAGAGGAGTCCCGGAGAGCTGTCCTCCGCCAAGGGCCGGGCCTCACCACTCGTTACCCGCCCTCGGTCTTTGGGCAACAGGAACCTTGGGCGGGAGGTCAGTTCTGCCAACTCTGCCGCACCTCCTCTGACCCGAGGAACTGCGATGGACGCGAGAGTGCAGACTTGACTTCAGACCCCTTCGCGATCACGTTCTATGGAACTCGCCGCCCTCCCTGCTATCTTTGGAAGACCCTTACCCCCAAATCCTCTACGTCCCTACAATAGCCTCCACTCCTCCCTTCTCCCCTTCAGGACACCTCCGCGAACCGGGGACTCGGATTGGCCCAGGAAAGCTGACCTCCCCTTCCCAGATCCTCCCCAGCTCCGACTTGGTACCCGCCTCCCGCCTCTGCGCCCCGCCTGGGAGGAGTACACGTGGTAGATCCCATCACCCCCGGAAGCCTCGCGTTACTCAAACACATCGCGCGGTTTTGCGAGCTCTCCGGAAAGGGGGGAGGGAGAACGGAGGCCAGGAAGGCGATTCGTGGATCCCGCGGGCTTGGCTGCAGGGGACGAGCGCGCGTGCGCACTCGGCACCCTTTTTCAGGAGCCAGGCGCCGGCTGGGTTCTATCGCTCGAGCGTTCCGGCGGCGTTCACCTTTCCTTCTCTTCCCTTCTTGGGGCCTGGGGGTCGCGGGCAGCGCCCTATATTCCGGCCGGTCGGCGCAACGCTTGAGTGCCCTGGCAGGGGAGCGGGCCGCGGCGCGTGGAGAGCACTGTGGACCGGAGAGAGTAGGCGCGGAAGAGCTGGGGAAAGGGGGCGGTGGAGGGGCCTGGAGGTTGGGGGCGATGTGATGAATGAGTAGGAACTGGGGGTGGGCTAGATGCGGGAGGTTGAGGTGAGTGGAAGGGGACTGAGGGTGGAAGGGAATAGAGGCGTCGAGTGCGCCTTCTCCCGGCTTCACCCTTTGGGCAGGAAACGGGATGGGAAAGGAAGCGTTGGTCGCTAGTCACCCCTGGCTGATCTCGTCTTTTCCTCGTGCCAGGGCACACAGCATGGCCGAAAACCGAGAGTCCCGCGGAGCCGTTGAGGCTGAGCTGGACCCGGTGGAGTACACCCTGCGGAAGCGGCTCCCCCACCGCCTGCCCCGGAGGCCCAATGACATTTATGTCAACATGAAGACTGACTTTAAGGCCCAGCTGGCCCGCTGCCAGAAACTGCTGGATGGAGGGGCTCGGGGTCAGAACGCATGCAGTGAGATCTACATCCACGGCTTGGGCCTGGCCATCAACCGCGCCATCAACATTGCCCTACAGCTGCAGGCTGGCAGCTTCGGGTCCTTGCAGGTGGCTGCCAATACCTCCACCGTGGAGCTTGTCGATGAACTGGAACCAGAGATTGATACGCGAGAGCCGCTGACCCGGATCCGCAACAACTCGGCCATCCACATCCGTGTCTTCAGGGTCACACCCAAGTGATTGAGATGAGGCTGGCCCACCTTATCCACCCACCCCCGTACAGCTAGGCTCAGATGTGGCTCTTCTTGTACTGAGTACTGTTATGGACCTTCTTCCAGAGCCATGTAGGAAAAAGCCTGTCCCCTTGCAGCCCAGAGGACTCTGAATTGAGAGGGCAAATACTGTCTTTTGTTGGGCCCAAGCAGTGGGGCCTCCTGAATCTTTGTGGTCTGTAACCATTGTCGTATACAATAAAAAGTATCAAATTGTGTTGGTGCCCGGCCACCCCGCTGCACTGCCTCTCCCCTGTGTAAATTCTGGAAAGGAGAGTAGGAAAGACCTTTCAAGGATTTAGGTACAGTAGGGGAACCCCAGTGTTTCCTGCCTTCACAGAAAGAGCATAAATTGTACTACGGACACTGCAACCTAAAACAAACTTTAGCACAGTGCAGAAGCCTGACAATTCCAATGTTTGCTTTAAAATATTTCATCCTCACAGAAGAAAGCAGGACAGATAAAGTATATACTCTCACCTGCTGGAGTGCAGCCGGGGTGTAGTTGTATGCTAGGAAAGCATCAGGTTCTCTCCTGGCGGTTCCCAGGCACAGGAAGGGTGAGGGTTTAAGGGTGAAGAAGGCAAAGATGGGGGCCTCCTTTGTATCAGTCTGTGGTAGGGACTGAGACACTGCTTCATTTGATTCCTGGTCCTGTGGGGCCCAAATTGTTCTAAACAGCTATGGTCCAGAGCCCTTCAGACCCTTGTGGCTGGGCTGTTCTAAGCAGGAAAGGATAGCCTTCCCTTTGAATTACTGGGCACACAGGTCATAAGTACTTTTTTGTTTGGATATTTGTAGGAGGATCTGGTTTTTCATGTTTATCAAGTCACCTAAAGCAATTTTTATCAAAGTGGGTGGTGACCCATATGTTGGTCTTGAAATCAATTTACTGGGTCAAAGCTTTTTAAAAAGCAAGTAAAAAAAAAAGTACAACTTCAGTGATAACATTTTGTTGACACTTTCAGTTACAGATGTGTATATAGACACGTGCTAGTTATGACATCAGTTTTACGGTTGGGCGTTAATTTTACTGTTGGGCGAGGTCACAGGAGTTTGAAAACCTTTGATCTAAAGGTTAGTAATAGAATTTGAAGGCAGTTTGGTTTGGGGTTCTGAAAATTAGCCTTCTTGTTTAACAAAACCTCTCCCTGTGGCTTGAGTTCCTGTTGACGAGGGATTCATGCTGCGGAAGTGACTGCCAGCCACTCAGGAAAGTGAACTCCTTACAGAAGGACTAGTGCTTCATTCTAACAACTAAATACATGCTGAGTGCCTACTGTGAGCCGAGGCCTGGGCTGGGCCCTGGGGATACAGAGATGGGTATGAAATGGCCCCTGCCTTCAAGGAGTTCACCACTTACTTGGGAAGGTGGCTATACTAATTTTTTGTGAAATGAGTAAGATGTGTTATGTAAGAAGTAAGAATAGCCACGATACAGAAGTGTGGAGAAGGAAATGGCTAACTTCCTGGTGAGGTCTCAGATGGTTCCACCTTTTGACCTGGGTTTTGAAGGATGAATAGGAGCTTGCCAGGCAGAAGAGAGGGGAGAGGGCATATCAGACAGGGCTCAGCATGCACAAAGGGGATTCATGAACAAGCAGGGTGTGTTCTGGGACTGGAGGGTCACTTGGGCAGCTAGAACGTAGGAAGCACTGGGGAGATTTGAGGGAGACAAGGCTGGAGGCGTTTCTATCAGGTACCCCTTATTCCCCCCACCCCAATTTCCCTATCAGCCTTTTTTTTTCTTCTAATTAATTTATTTTTGGCCCACCGTGCGCAGGCTTTCTCTAGTTGCGGCGAGTGGGGACTACTCTTCGTTGCGGTGTGCCGGCTTCTCATTGTGGTGGCTTCTCTTGTGGAGCATAGGCTCTAGGTGCGCGGGCTTCAGTAGTTGTGGCTCGCGGGCTCAGTAGTTGTGGGGTGCCGGTTTTAGAGCACAGGCTCAGTAGTTGTGGTGCACGGGCTTAGTTGCTCTGCAGCATGTGGGATCTTCCCAGAACAGGGCTCAAACCCGTGTCCTCTGCATTGGCAGCCGGATTCTTAACCACTGCGCCGCCAGCGAAGTCCCTCCCTATCAGGCTTGACTGCAAGACTCCCTTGTCCAGGAGCCCCCAGTAACGGAGTGGGGAGCCGGCAGGGAGCTGGAGGGAACTGTGTGTGTCCCTGCACGTATGTGCTCCGCTCTCTGCTCCTGGCCTGGGCCCAGCCGAGGTGGTGGCAGCCGCCCTTTTGCATTTGGTTTGTTTTGGCAGCTACAACTCCCAGCTTATTTATTTGTTGTTTCTACTCTTGAGTTCTCTCACTGCTTGCCAGTGGGGCTTCCCTCAGTGGCAGGTCTGCAGAAACAGCCCCTAATCATTGCCACCGAAGGAAGAAGGGGTGTGAGGGCAGGTAGGGGTTGTGGGGAAAGCTCCTGCATCTGGAGTCCATGCGTGGTGGACGGGGCAGGGAGCTCTGCATTCCTTCTGCAGGGAGGCCAGTGCCGGCCTCTGCTTCCCTCCCTCTTTGGTTCTCTGAAGTGTCTTCCATCACAGCTTGGGAGGTGATGGGGGTAGAAGGCGTGTGCCTTCTACCAGGTGCAGTTTCCCTCCCTTCCTTTTGCTCAACCACTATGGAGCCCACAAAGAGTGCGAAATGACCTCCTACTTCAAAAACAGATCCCCAGAGGCCAGATTGGAAATGCTTGTCTTGGAGGTGAGTGTAGACCTTTTCTCATCATCTGTAGTATTATTGAGCATCCACTGGTTGTATGGAATCTGTGTTAGGCGCCAGGTCTGCCTGGAGAGGTATAAACTCCTGGTTCTCTAAAAACTAATAGGAAAAAGGACAGATAGATGTAAAAAGACAAATCATTTACATAGTGCTTGGAGTTGTCCTAGCATTAGTAAGGGCTCAAAAAATAGTAAGGGCTACTATTGTTAGCTTGAGCCATTTTGCTAAGGAATGGTTTGAGCCTCTTCATGGGGATGGGGAGAGGGGAAGGAAGGTGATTTGTGTGTGTTTGGTTTACAAGGTTGGGTTATTAGTCCTGTCGGCTTTTACTTTGGTGGCACGCGTGGCAGGGAAGAAGGGAGGCCCTCAGAGCACATGAACTGGTTTGGATGGGCGGATGATCCTTCTAGGTGAGTTCCCAGTGCTTGGTCAGGAGTTGGGGGAACAAACCCTGGAGCCTATAGGGAAGTTGGACTAGAGGCATGTGTCAAATGTAGTTCCTTAGGGAATGGATATCCCGCTACACAAATCTGGGGGTGAGGCAAATGTTATCCCACCAAGAGAGAAGTCTGTGAAAATGACCACTTATGACTCCATCTTCCTAATGACATTATGGGTGCTTTTTAATCGATGTGTTTTGGTTTAGACATATTTTCTAGTTGGTCAATGATCCTGTATTGTTTTTGTAATAAGAAAACGTTATTTATTTTACAAAGCCTGTTCCTTTGGTCTGTTCCCTAGGTGGGGTGATCTGGGGAGTTCCTTATCAAACTGCTGAGATAACTTCAAGGAGAAGAAGCGATTCCATTGCTCAATCCAGTAACTAATAAATATCTGACAGATGAATGGATGCATGCATGCATGCACAGGAGGACAGCTTGTTATTGGCTACCCTATAACAAGTCTCTGCTCCCTTAGAAACACCAAATGTCTTTCACTGGAAGTGTGCAAGCAGAGGGTGGAAGTTCACCTTCATGGGATATCCTAGGTCCCTTCCAGCTCAGAGTCTATGAATCTTGTTTGCTGCAAGAAAAATATGCTTTCCTGAAAGTACTAAAATTATTTGCTGGTTGATAAAATAAGACATGAACAGAAGGTCTTGCTTATATACAGATCAGAGGATGCCTCTGTCAAGCAATCAGTTCTCGTAACTCATTGGTTATCAGTGAACCATGAACAATTTGGGAAAATATTTGCTAAACTTGGAGGTTTAAGAGTATGTCTAAGGCTTCTATAAACTACCTTGAGTAGATCTTGGCCTATGTTCCTCCAAGTAGGAAGAGCCTAAAGAGTTCATGCAGGGCTTCCCTGGTGGCACAGTGGTTAAGAACCCGCCTGCCAATGCAGGGGACGTGGGTTTGAGACCTGGTCTGGGAAGATCCCACATGCCGCGGAGCAGCTAAGCCTGTGTGCCACAACTACTGAGCCTGCGCTCTAGAGCCCGCAAGCCACAACTACTGAAGCCCGTGTGCCTGGAGCCCATACTCCTCAACAAGAGAAGCCACCGCAATGAGAAGCCCGTGCACAGCAACGAAGAGCAGCCCCCACTCACCTCAACCAGAGAAAAGCCCACGCGCAGCAACGAAGACCCAATGCAGCCAAAAATAAAATAAATTTAAAAAAAAAGAGTTCATGCAAAATCCTTAAGCCCCATGTTAACAAAATGAAACTTTTGTGTTCACGACTGCACCCCTGCAAAGACCTTACATGGGAGAAAAACATTACTCTCGTTGATATTGCCAGTAGTGTTTTAAGTTAGGATTTTCTAGTTTTATTTTTGCATGGAGAGGAAAGCTGCTCTGACCAACTTAGCAGCTCTGTCTTCTGATAAAGGATGGGTGCCATGGGAAGAAGCTTGGGAATATTCAGCCATACTTGTGAGCAAGAGATCCTAAGATGGGGTTGACACTTCATAGAAACCTAATCTGGGGAAGTGTTTCTGGATCCCAAGGTGGAGGTCTTGGTGCTTTGGGCGCCCTCCTTCAAGGACTCAAGCACTGGAGGAGAGGCAAGAGACAAGTAACCAAGGAAGCTGGCCTGGTAATGCTTCAGGCCTCATTCAGTCCAAGGTCCTTGGGACTTCTCCGGGCCTCCCTTGGGAGGAGACCCATGTTAATGGGATAAGAAACCCCTGTTTGGCCCCAGGCTTTGAATAAACTAAGTGTGAGACTTGTCTTGATATCTGTGTCTTTTTTTTTTTTTTTTTTTTTTTTTTTTTTCTGTACGTGGGCCTCTCACTGCTGTGGCCTCTCCCGTTGCGGAGCACAGGCTCCGGACACACACAGGCTCCGCGGCCATGGCTCGCGGGCCCAGCCGCTCCGCGGCATGTGGGATCTTCCGGGATCGGGGCACGAACCCGTGTCCCCTGCATCGGCAGGCGGACTCTCAACCACTGCGCCACCAGGGAAGCCCGATATCTGTGTCTTAACCCCTGCCACCCCCCAGCTCCCACAGTGATGCCATTTCACTCAGTTTTGTTCAGTGGCAAGTTTCTCCAAAGAGCAGTGGATGTGTACACCCGGCGGTACCCCCATCCACCCCCCACTATCCCCATGACCTTTACCAGTGAGTTGCTTGGTAAAGGTACAACACCAGAGATAAGGTATCATGAACCCATGCCCAGCTCCCCAGAGGGAACAGTGGAGGACTCTGGAGGAGGGCTGACGAATATGCTGGAGATTTGGTCTCCAGGCCTCCCAAGCGAGGACAAATAGCAGCCACAGTAAAGCAGAGGGCGCCGTGATAATAGCTAGCATTTATTGATTACCCCGTGCCGGGCATTACATAATCACACTACAACCCTGGCAAGCGATTACTATAGTTTTTTACCATCCCCAGGCTCAGACATAAAGTCACTTGTCCACGTCAGGTGCTAGTGGCAGAGCTCAGGCCACCAATCTGGGCTCCCTTGTTTGCCAGACAAGCCCCATTAGCCTGCTGAAGCCACAGAGCTGCTCGCTGAGAACAGAAACCCAGATGTCTGGTTCTACTGGCTACTTTGTGGCCAAGTAAGCAGAACTTCCCTCAGTTTCTCCAAAGTGACCTTCGCACAGGACTTCCTTTTGCCGTCTGGCAGGAATCCCTTCTCCAAGTCCTCACTCCCTTCCCAGTTCCCCAAGCGCCAGGAAGCCCTCCCCCACCGCACCCTCCAAGGTCCCGGCCACCTCACTTCCCAGCACAGAAGGTCTTTTGGGCTGCTGGCTGAACTCCCGAGCCCAGCTGAGAAGCCACTGCTTGGAAAGGAGGAGGGAGGAGAAGTCCAGAGGCCCCCCTCGTCCCCAACACGACTCCAGGCAGCTGGGACTTCGTGCTGCCTGGGGGTCTGCGACAGCTCAGGGGGCTGTAAATTTGCTTCTTGGATTTTCAGTCTGAATTGGCTGCCAGGAAGACTCCATGGAACAGAGCCTGCCTCCACCCCCGCCATCCTCTGGTTCAGAGCCCTGCCTCGGGGGGCTGCCTGCTCAGGAAGTAGATGGAGGCCTCTCAGGCCCCCACGAACCCAGAGCTAGGTTGTCCAGGCATGGCTCCAGCAAGCATTCAGAGGATGAGTAGCTCACTTCCTCCCTCTAGGTCTCCATTCTCTGGCTGAGGTGCCTGGAGTGGAGTGACCACACAATGCAAACCACACTTGAGGGATGACCATAAACAGGCAATATGCTGGGTGCCCAGTGTCACCAAGGTGCACAAGACCTGCCTACACTGTCCTTTGCCCTCTCCTCCAGTTAACAGAGCACCTGTGCTGCGTGACTCCAGAGAGTACTGTTCTCACTGGGGTCGATATGAATGGCGCCCCCTGGAGTTGTGCAGTGCTCAACCTTGACAGCTGTACATGGTGGCCCGGCCAGGAAAGGCCTAAGACGTGTACATAAAGGATGGCAGCCCAGAGCAGGGAGGCAGCTTCCTGCTGGGGTATCAGGGAAGGCTTCATAGAGGAGCTAATGCTTGGGTTTGGGCTTTGAGAGCCATATTGGGAGGGGGAGGGTGATCCAGGTGGAAGGCACATAGTGAGCGAAGGGCAGGAAGCAGCAAACCATCTAACTGAGCTCATGTGATGCAGGAGAGTGGAAGTGAGCAAAGTGGGGGAACAAGCTGGAAAGGTAGGTGGATGGCAGAGCACAGAGGGTCTTAGTTCAGAGGCAACCGGGAGCCACTGCAGGCTCCTGCTCTGGGGAATGCCACGAACGAGCTATTCAGTGGGAAAGTTACTCTAGTGGCAGGGTTGGGGATAACTGGAGGGGATGGTGCGGAGACCCTCCACGGTGGTCCTGGCACTGGTCCAGCCCCGTGCCAGAGAAATACAAACAGGCAGATGGAGGGGGCACTGGCAGGGGGGTGGTGGGCATCGGAGGGAGAGCCCTGGGTAGCTTCCTGCTCCTCAGGGACCCCTGCTGTCAAGGCTGGATGGATGGACCCTGCTGGGCAGTATCCACAAGCACCTGGGCTGAAGTTGGCTCCTAAACCAGGCTCTGCCCTCTTGGTAGGATTACTACAGCTTAGGGATTGGATGTAGGGTGAGCTGAGATCCTCTCCTCTGCCCTCTCTCCCAGACTGCAATCGCAGCTCTCTCTCCCAAAGCCCCAGCGGAGGAGCCAGCGTCACCCCTGTCCAGCAGGCCCCAGCAGCTAGGGGCTGGTGCTCAGGGCCCATCTCCCTTTCTCAAAGGCAGGGGCCTGGGGACCTCTGACAAGCTGGTGTGAGGGGAGAAGCAGGTCCCACAGCCCGAATGGCTCCTCCTCTCCTCCGGCTGTGTCTACTGCCCCCCCACCCCATCTGTCCCCGGCTCCCTCTCCATGGTCAGGTCAGGGCAGTGACGCAGGAGTCAGGGGACCCAGAGAGCAGAGGCTGGGGTGTGTGTGGTGGGTCGGGACAGAATGCATGTGCGGACGTGTGTGGACGTGAGTGTGCGTGTGCTTGTCCCACAGCTGGGATCTTGTCCCAGAGCTGGGCTCTGAGGCCCAAGTGGGGCTGGGAGGCTGCCTGGGTGCTGAGGAGGAAACGGGGACCAGAGGACGTAGTGAGGTGTGCAGAGCCACAGCAGCCAGCACACCAGGTTCGGGGAGGACCCCGAGAGCAGGGAGCGGAGGGCAGGGGAGCAAGTTGGGCCCTCATTAGTTCCCGCAAGCCTCTGCCTCCCCACCCCTTGCATTCATCTTTCTGAACCCCTCTTTGATCAGGCTCTTCCCCCGACCCCTTATCTCCTTCCCTCACCTCTGTCACCTTCTCAGCAGGCATCCCTGCCTGCTTCATCAAAAATCACCAGGGCTTCCCTCGTGGCGCAGCGGTTGAGAGTCCGCCTGCCGATGCAGGGGACACAGGTTCGTGCTCTGGTCCGGGAAGATCCCACATGCCGCGGAGTGGCTGGGCTCGTGAGCCATTGCCACTGAGCCTGCGCGTCCGGAGCCTGTGTCCGGAGGCCACAACAGTGAGAGGCCCACGTACTGCAAAAAAAAAAAAAAAAGAAAAAAAGAAAATTGCCACCTCCTCCAACACTCCTGGGCCTTTTTAGTTCTTTTAGCCATTGGAGCGCCTCTATCTTTTATTGATTTTCTGTGTTTATCATCCATCTCTCCACTCCACCAGGGCAGGCATTCTTGTCTGTTTCATTCACTGCTCTATCCCCAGGTCCCTGGCCAAGAGTAGGTACTCTTATATGTATATTTCTTGAATGAATGAATGAATGAATGAATGAATACTTCCCACTTTTTCCAAACAAAATCCAAATTCTTCAGAGGGGCATTCAAGGCCCTTCACAACCTGACCTCTCCCTAACCGGCACCCTAGTCTGATCTCCACCTCTCCCCACCTTCACCCCAACACACCTGACCCACCAAGCACTTGGCTGGACCGGCCTCTGCACCCACCTCACATCTTTTCCCATTGAAATCTTACCCACCCTTCAAGGCTGAGCTTGTTGTCACCTCCTGCATCAAATCTTCCTTGATTTCCCAGCTAGAGGTGAGCTCCCCCTCTTCCAAACTCTCACAGCTCGGATCTGCTCACTCCAGTCCTCATGCACAGTTCCGTGTCCCCACCTTATCTCTATTGTAAACTACAAACTCCAGGAGGCAGGACTTAGGGCTCAAGACATCTTTTTGTCCTGAAAAGTTCTTAGTCAATTGTCTTGCACAAAGAAGGCACTGAACGCATGAATAAAGTATCTCTAATATCATGGGACTGGGGAGGGAGTGAATGAACGTATAAATAACCGCCGGTATTTGTAGGACTTCCCTGTCTTTTATGAAAGCTGCATGAGCTGGGACTGGTGCTTTCATGAGGCCCATTTGACAGGTGAGAGCACTGAGGCTCAGGGACTCGGGCCACTTTCCAAGGTTTGATAGGCCAGCTAGCCTTGGACTCCTGCTCCCGGGATCTTCCCCCCCACCCCCCCACCCCCCGCCTCAAGGCTTCCTAGAAGCCACAAAGGCTTAGCTGCAAATCCCAAGTGCCATCACTCTGGGGGGTCACTCTATTTCAGAGTTCTTAAGAATTTTACCATGCAGACTAACCTAAAAGTTCAATTTCTGGGTTTTCAGGGTCCTCAAAAGTGAGGAGTGGGGGTGAAGACCCCCTCGGATTTCTTGCTTTGTGCGCCCCCATTAAATTTCTCAACAAGAACACTGGTTTCTAGAACAAGAACTAGGATCGTAAGAAGGAGACCACTGACTTGCCCCGCCAGCACCTTCCGGGCTTCCAGCCCCAGCTGCCTCACAAGAACCCAAACAGTCCCAGCTTTGAGTCCCCGCCCAAGACTGGGACGCCCCCTTCCCTGGGGGGACGTGGGGGTCCCCAGCCTTTCCCAGAATGGCACTGCTCTCGCAGCGCAGCCTTCTGCCCGTCCCGCTGCGCGCACCCAGCCGCCCCTCCCGGGACCCTGGGGTCCGACGACTGGCAGCCCCGCGCCCCGCACCCGCCCCTGCGGCAGCTTGGCTCCCGCCCCGGCGAGCCCCCGACCCAGGCGTCCTGCCCCCGGCTCTGACCCCTCCGGGCCCCCCTCCCGCGACCCCTCACGCACACAGCCTCCCCCCCCAACCCCCCACACGCACGCACACAGCTGATAACAGCCCCGACCCCCGGCCGCCGCCGCAGTTCCCCGGGCCAACAGTCCCCGGGCCAACCCCGGCCGGCCGCCTCGCCGCGCCGTCCTCCGGACCCTGGCCCCGGGCCCTGCGCGCTCTGCCCCGACCCCGGCTCGGCGCCCCGGACTGCGGCCCCCTCCTTCGGGCGGCGGGGTGGCTCTGCCCCGCCGAGCTTCCCGGGATGCGGGCCCCCGGCGCGGGCACCCGCCGAGCCGCAGGTCGCTGAGGGGCTGGGCGAGGCGCGGAGATGGGGGTGCGCGGTGAGTACTCCCGCCCGCCCGCGGGAGCGCCCGCCCGCCCGGCCCCTGTTTGAGGAGGAATTTACCGCTGGGGCTGTTGGCCCCAGGGTGGCCGGGTTCAAGGACCTGCGACTTGCCAAGGACCCCGGAAGGGCAAGGGGGGTGGGGCAGCCTTCACCTGCCGGCCGGGCTGGGAGAGTCCCCGGGAAAGTCGGAATCTGAGCTGGAGACGCGGTGGAGGATTGGGGGTCCAGGGAGAAGAGGGGCGGCTATGTGGCTGACGAGGAAGCTGATACCTGGGTCTGGGAGCAACAACTCGGATCTGCGAGAGGGGAAGCCTCTGTCACACCGGGATTGAAGTTTGGCCGGGAGAAGTGGATGCCGGTAGCTGGGGGGTGGGGTGTGCACGCGGCCACGGGATTGAATGAAGGCAAAGGAGGCAGAGCCTGAGCGCTCGCAAGGTTCGGGTCGGGAGGCTCGCGGGGGCAGAGCAGCGGGATGGGTGAAGTGCACGTCCAGACCACCCCTTCTCCCGCAAGTCCCAGCCTCACACTCAGCCCGGCTCTCTCTCCTAGAATGTCCTGCCCTGCTTCTTCTGCTGTCCTTGCTGCTGCTTCCTCTGGGCCTCCCAGCCCTGGGCGCCCCCCCACGCCTCATCTGTGACAGCCGAGTCCTGGAGAGGTACATCCTGGAGGCCAGGGAGGCCGAAAATGCCACGGTGAGGCCCCCACCCCAGGACCTTCCACAGAACTCACCCTCAGGGGTCCAGGGTCTCCCCCAAGATCCAGGAACCTGGACTCCACCCTGGCACTTGGTTCAGGGGTGGAAGCGGGGAGCCAGAGCCCCCAGTAAAAGTAATAAGAGTGGTAGTCCCCAGTGCACACCTGGAAGCTAGGTAAGGGGCAAAGCCAGCAGGACCCCCTGGGGCCCCTGACTCCAGGCTTGTGGTGCATTTCAGATGGGCTGTGCTGAAGGCTGCAGCTTCAGTGAGAACATCACTGTCCCAGACACCAAGGTTAACTTCTATGCCTGGAAGAGGATGGAGGTGAGTTCATTTTTTCCTTCCTCTTGGGGAGTCTCATTTTGGGAACTCCTAGGGCAGGAAGGAGAATGATAGAGAGAGAGAAGAAACAGAGCAGCAAAGATGAGGGCTGAATGGAATATGTTCATTCATTTATTCATTTGTTCATTCATTCATTCATTCAACAAAACTTCTGTTTGCTTGGGGCTGCTGAGAGGGAGGAGGGCGGGACTGGCTTGGGCCAGCTCACTCCAAGTCTCCGCTCCCTTTAGGTCCAGCAGCAGGCTGTGGAAGTCTGGCAGGGCCTGGCCCTGCTCTCAGAAGCCATCCTGCAGGGCCAGGCCCTGTTGGCCAACTCGTCCCAGCCATCCGAGGCCCTGCAGCTGCACGTGGACAAAGCTGTCAGCGGCCTGCGAAGCCTCACCTCCCTGCTTCGGGCGCTGGGAGCCCAGGTACGTGTAGGCCCCTCCCTCGCACTTGTGTTTGCCCTTTCTGTAAAATGGGAGAAGGGCCCTGCCAAGGAATCCCTGCTGCAATTCTGTCCCAAATTCCGTCTCCTGCCGGGGTCCCCACCGGTAACCTTCTGTTCTCTCATTGGCAGAAGGGAGCCGTCCCCCTTCCAGACGCAGCCTCCTCTGCAGCCCCCCTCCGAACATTCACTGTTGATACTTTGTGCAAACTTTTCCGAATCTACTCCAATTTCCTGCGGGGAAAGCTGACGCTGTACACAGGGGAGGCCTGCAGGAGAGGGGACAGGTGACCCGGTGCTCCCACCCCGGGCACGTCCACCACCTCGCTCACCACCACTGCCTGTGCCATGCCTTCTGCACCTCCACTCCCAACCCCTGTTGATGGGCCATCAGCTCAGCGCCAGACTGTCCCACGGACACTCCAGGGCCAGCGGTGATATCTCAGGGGCTAGAGGAACTGTTCAGAGCTCAACTCAGATCTAAGGATGTCACAGGGCCAGCCTGAGTCTCCAAAGCAGGAGGAATTCAGAGAGTTCAACTTAAACTTGGGGACAGCGCCATGCTGGGGAGACACTGATACTCATCTCAGTGCCTTGCAGAACCGTGATGCTGCGTGATGCTGGGACAAGCTGGAGGGCAAATAATTCCTTTTGCACCTAGCAAGCAGGGACAGGATGGACTGGAGAATTTAGGGGGCAAGCCATGAATTCTCCGGGTCTCATGGGGACTCCGTGACAGCAGAGCCCGCTGGATAAGGAGGGTGGTGGGAGCCGTGAAGATGGGATGGGGGCTGGCTCCTGGCTCTCACTGGGTCCAAGTTTTGTGTATTTTTCAATCTCACTGGCAAGAACTGAAACCGCAACCTGGCTCTTGGCTTTTCTGTTTTCCCGGGAGACCCCTACTTCCCTGGCTCTGCCCCCATCCTGGCAGCAGGCAGCAGGTCCGGGAAACCAGAGGTGGAGGGGGCCGGGCCCTACGTGCTGCCTCTCATGGCCTGTCTGACCTCTTGACCCCACTGGGCCTGAGGCCACAAGCTCTGCCCACACTGGTCAATAAGGTGGCTCCATTCAAGGCTAGTCCTCAGTAGGCAGCTGCCATCTGGCCCAGGATGTCTTTTTTTTTTTTTTGGCTGAATCGCACGGCTTGTGGGATCTTAGTTCCCCAACCAGGGATGGAACCTGGGCCCCGGCAGTGAGAGCACAGAGTCCTAACCACTGGACCGCCAGGGAAGTCCCCAGGATGATGTCTTTAGTGAGCCTCGGCTGCTGGCAAGGACACAGGAGCCCGGAGGAGGGGCCCCTTTGGGGGCTGATGGCAGCTGCCAATGCTGCCTGCTGGCCCCGTATTATTTTCTGCCTCTTCTCTGTGGCCTCTTCTTCTAATGCCACAACCCCAGCATCAGCCTTTGCCATCTCAGCACACAAGCCCCTTCTAAATCCAGTGGAACTTTCCTTGCCTGGGGATGGTTACCATGAATGCTCTACCCTGAAACTTGCCAAAGGGGCAGTAGTAGATTGGGGTACAGTGGGGACCAACTTCCCAGACAACCATCTTGTTGATCAATCACTCTGCCTAGAGCTACTGCAGGTAGTTCACTTATATGACCTCATTTTATTCCTCACACAGCCCTGGGAGAATGTCACTGCAGTCATTCCCATGGTACTGATGAAGAAGTAAAATACCTTGCCCAAGGCCAAGATGACAGGAATCCCCCATCCTCCCAGCACTCACCCCCTTCCCTCTTGTGCTTATTTCTGCCACATAAGCCCTCCCAGCTCCCCTGGGATGGGGGACACGGGACAAACTCACTCAAACTCCACACTTGATCCCTACTTGCTTCTTTCTTTCTTTCTTTTTTTTTTTTTTGGGCCACACCGCATGCGGGACCTTAGTCCCCCAACCAGGGATCTAACCCGTGTCCCCTGCAGTGGAAGCACAGAGTCTTAACCACTGGACCGCCAGGGAATTCCTACTTCTAATTTTACCCTTTCCCCTGACAATCAATTTCAAATTCCTTCCCAGAAATAATGTTTCAACTGAAAAGTAACGCCCAAGAGAGACCCGTGCAGACAGCAAAAGCTGTCACAGAACTGTGCGGGAACCCCCGATCCTGGCCATTATCGTACATGGTGGGGGGATCGGTCTTTCACTTATATCACAAAACGGAGAAGTCAGCCTGCACCCCGGCAAATATGCACAAGGCAGGGAATGTTTTGCAATCTACGGCAGGAAGAATATGGGCAGGTTGCGGGGTTGCAGGGTATTTGCCAAGTATATGTGTGTGAGAGGGTAGGGGTGAACTTGTGGTGGGAGGAGTCAGCCAAGGGCAGGACCCAAGGAGAATTTTCACTCTGGCCAACACTGCTTCTGGGCTACAGTGCCCTCTTCAGGCCCTCTTGGGAAATGCTAGAGTAATCTACAAGCTATAGAACCCTGAGGACTCTGACCTTGGGCATTTCAATAAAAATTCGTGTTATGATTTCCACACATGCCATCCGGTTCTTGCTCCACCGCTGTGAATCAGGAAAGAAGGAATCTCTCTTTCTCTCTGGCAAAACTGAAGCTAAGAGAGTTGTCCTGAAGCCCAGGGAATCCAGCTAGTAAGTTACAGCTGGGACCTAAACTTGAGGTTTAGGACTCATAACCCCAAAGTCCTGTCCACCTTTCAGCCTGATGTGCTGCCTAAACATCCCCTGGATCTTTTTTCCTCCTGACCTTATTCCTCGACTTTGTTTCAGACTTCTTACTGCTTTCAATTAAAGAAAAAAAAAAAAAGGAGTTAACGGAACCTAAGTATATGACCTGGGTCAGGTGTGATGGGCGAGTAAGTTAAGAACATAATTTTAAAACATACTTTAGTAAAGCAATTATAATTCAATAAAGATGTTAAACAAAAAAATTAAATCACTTTTTCGACTATAGGACTTCTCACAGACTTTAGTGTGCTAGCATGCTTGATAAATCTCTAAGGAAGGAATAGGGTTTCCTATTTCATGAACTTTTAGACAGGAGTCCTTTTCTTTTTCGTGGAACATCTTGCAGGACAGATGGAACAGTTTTAGAAACTCTGATTTAGTAAATAAAAGAAATATTTTTAAAAAACCAAAAGAAACATACTCTATTCCACATTTATGGAGTGCCTACTGTGTTCCAGCCTTTGCACTAAATGCTAGGAAACTTGGAAAGACGGTCTGTGCCACTCACAGCCCACTGTCCTCCTAGAGCGGGCAGTCCCCTGGTGGCAAAAAGACGGGTGCTCATGAATGTAGGCATAGACATAGCCAGCTTGGCATGTGACTGAGTCCTGAGAGGTGGGGGGCCGAGAGGCCTGGATGGGAAGAACCTGGTGACACCCACAGTCCCTGCGAAGAGACACAGATATGCAAGGAGGGCGTTGCCAGATTTCCCAGGTTCTTCAAGTGCGGGCCAGGGGTGTAAAGTTTCTTCTGCACTACTGTCACGATGGTTAAGAACCTATTAATCTCTGGTACTTACACGATCTGCTCTGATTCTCACCATCACACCATGAAAAAAGGAGGATAGTAGGCATCATCCTCTTTTGTCAGACTGGGAAACTAAAACTAAGTTCCTCCAGGTAAGTGACCAAGCCAGCTCTTCTGACTTCCGGGTGGGACAGGAGCCAGCTCAGCCCGGTTCTGAGTCAGCGGGTTACATAACTGTTTCATGGAGATGCATTCTGTTTGTAGAGTGCTTTGCTGATTTCCAAGGTGCTTTCCCGGGCAGTCTCACATTTGTTCTCCTAACCCCATGAGGAAGGCAGAGACAGGAGAGGATCCCCATTTTGCAGAGGAGGAAACCGAGATCCGGAGAGATTATGAATGGGTCTGGCCCAGGTCGTAAGACACTGAGAGGAAGCGTCAGGACCAGGAGCCAGGCTCTCGGACTCTGGGTCCCTCTTCTACTAGAAGCAAGGATCATGGCGAGAAGAGAAAGCAGAGGGAGTGGACAGATGGGAGGAAACAGCTTCAGTCAGAGAGGCATGAGTCCCATCCATTTCTTGCTACCAACTCTTTCCCGCTCCACCCCCTGCCCCTGGTGCCCACTTCCTCCCTGGAAAGGCAGAAAGTGCCTGTCACCCTCCCCACCACCAAACCTCCCAGCACTGGGGCCCACCTCATCTGCCTCCTGCAGCACCAGCTCCCACCTTGACTGCAGCCTCTTGGCTTTGGGTACCACTGGCCTGAACGCTCTTCCTGGGCCTGAGCATCAGGCTGACCAATGCATCCCCCTGACCCCAGCCTCCAGGCCACCTGGGATTCTCCTGGAACTACTCAGTCTACTGGTCTCCCACAGTAGGTGATTGTTGTTAGAGCTGAGTTAGCTAAATGAGGCCTCTCAGACACTGGAATCTAGGCTGAATGTTAACTACATTATTTCCAGCTAGTCAAGGCTCATTCCTCTTAAAATTCCATCATAAAACTGTGACATTATAAAAGATTATTGGCAACAGAAAAACAGATAGCAGGATGGTTTCCCAGCCTATGTGAGTCGTGCCCAAATGTCTATATCCCTCCTCGATTCTAAAAAATGAGTTATTAAAAAAATTATACCACCCACACACAATTTCTGGTTTTAAAAAAACCTTAGCTGTGCTGGTCTCTCCATCTTACAGATGAGGAAACTGAAGCCCAGAGCAGATGAGCAAAGTGTCCAAGGACACACAGGGAAGCCAGGACTGGCTGCAGTTTCCTGGAGTGATTCCCAGGTTCTTCCACATCCCAGGGTCCCTCACACCTATTCCTGCCAGTCTTGTCAGGTGACAAAGCCTCTGGGGTCTTGCCCGTTCAGGACTCCCCAAAAGGCAGAGCCCGTGGTTCCCTCCCACACCACATTCCTTCCTGTCCTGCCTGAGCACCAACCCCCCACCCCTAGACAGGCTGGAAGCTGTGACCGTCCAGCTCTGCGGCGCCAGAGGGAGGTCAGCAAGAGCAGCCCTCAGAGGACTTATTGCCTAACCTGGGGGGCTGGGGATCAATTGGCTTCTGCTGCTCTTCCCTGGGTTAACCCTTTCCTGGCTTTGTCTCTCTGTTGAATGCTCTCTTAACCTGCTCTGGAGGAAGGGGAGATCGGGGTTTGGGCTGGGCATCCTTTACACCCCCAGCTTTGATATAAAGGGGCAGAGGGTCTCTCTTTTTCGGGATTGACCCCTGCGTGGGCTCTGTGGGCGCTCACTTGGGCAGAAGGAGTCCCCAGGACTCCGAAGGGGGTTGGGACTTCCTGCTCCAACACCTAGGGCATGACAGCACCGGCCCCTCCCTGACAGCTCATGAGAATGGCTGGCCCAGGCAACCCTGTCACATGTCAGGGGCCAAGGCCAGGCACACTGGGCACAGATTTGATAGTAGGGACGGGGGCTGCCAAAGTAAAGGGAATGAAACTGAAGATTTCTAGGAACACCTGGGCGTGGGATACAGGAACTCTGGATTCACGATAGTTCAGGTTGCTGCCAGGCCAGCCCACCAGCCAAGATACAGCCATGAGCAAGCGTCAATGCTGTTTTTAAAGAGCGGCAAAACCACCCTCTTAGCTGCATTCTCATGTAGACTTGCTATTGATGAAACTGATAAAGGCAGATCTGCTCTGGCTGGGATGGGACCCCGCCCCCATTTGGATGCACTTCAGGGAACCATGGGACTTGGCAGGACACCACGTAGGGACCATGCCCTTCTGCTGGGCAATTGACATCAGTTCTCTAGAGCTCAGTTTCCACATGCGGAAAATGAGGACAAGAATTTTGTGATGAAGAGAACATGAGATTGGCACATGAAACAGGCACATGAAAATACGCTCAACATAGCTAATTATTAGAGAAATGCACATCAAAATTACAATGAGGTATCACCTCACACTGGTCAGAATGGCCATCATCAAAAAAATCTACAAATAGCAAATGCTGGAGAGGATGGGGAGAAAAGGGAACCCTCCTACACTGTTGGTGGGAATGCAAACTGGTGCAGCCACTATGGAAAACAGTATGGAGGTTCCTCAAAAAACTAAAAATAGAATTGCTGTATGATCTAGCAATCCCACTCCTGGGCATATATCTGGACAAAACTATAATTCAAAAAGATACATGCACTCCTATGTTCACAGCAGCATTATTCACAATAGCCAAGACATGGAAAGCACTTAAATGTCCACCGACTGATGAATGAATAAAGAAGATGTGGTACATATATACAATGGAATACTACTCAGCCATAAAAAAGAATGAAATAATGCCACTTGCAGCAACATGGATGGACCTAGAGATTATCATGCCAAGTGAAGTAAGTCAGAAAGAGAAAGACAGGGACTTCCCTGGTGGTCCAGTGGTTAAGACTCCAAGGCAGGGGGACTGGGTTCAATCTCTGGTCAGGGAACTAGATCCTGCATGCTGCAACTAAAAGATCCCGCATGCCGCAACTAAAGACCCAGCACAGCTAAATAAATAAATATTTTTTAAAAAGAAAGAAAGGCAAATACCATGTGATATCATTTATAAGTAGAATCTAAAATTTGACACAAATGAACTTATCTATGAAACAAAAACTAATGAAACAGATTCACAGATATAGAGAACAGACTTGTGGTTTCCAAGGGGGAGGGGGCTGGGGGAGGAATGGGGTGGGAGTTTGGAAATAGCAGATGCAAACTATTATATATAGGATGGATAAACAACAAGGTCCTACCATACAGCACAGGGAACTATATTCAATAGCCTGTGAAAAACCATAATGGAAAAGAATATGAAAAAGGATATATATATGTACAACTGAATCACTTTGCTGTACAGCAGAAATTAACACATTGTAAATCAACTATACTTCAATAAAATACATTTTTTTTAAAAGAGGGAGAACATGAGATTCAGTTAGGTGAGCCGGCAAGAATTGCTGATTCTGACTCCTGGAAAGCTCTCGATCCACTTGCATCCCCACTCCCGCTACCCTGACATCAGCGTCCATCGGCCCCTCCCATCTCTCACCTTCCACAACCTCCTCTCCCGTCTCCCTAGCTCTGCCCAGCCCCTCCTTGATCCATATCCACCTGGGGATGCTGGAGTAGCCTTTTGAAAATGCAAGTGGAATCAAGTCACCCTCACTGCTTCAAAACTTTTGGTGGCTCCACAAAGCTATGGCATTCAAGGTCCTCCAAGACAGGGCCCCTGCCTACACACACACACACACACACACACACACACAAACACATGCTCAGCTATCTTCCAAGTGTCATGCTCCCTCTAAGCTTGAACATTCCCTCTTCCTGCAATGTGCCTTCCCAACTTCTTTGCCTAGTTACCATCTCTTGGTATTTTTTTTTTTTGGCCACACCGCATGGCATGGGGGATCTTAGTTCCCCGACCAGGGATCGAACCTGCGCCCCCTGCAGCGGAAGCTCAGCATCTTAACCGCTGGACCGCCAGGGAAGTCCCTCTTGATACTTCAGAAAGCCCCTCAGGTGTCACCTCTTGCCAAAAGCCTTCCCTAACCAGCTCCCTTCCCTTCCTGTCATCAGTGACCTGAGTCACGGATTCCTTTTCCACGCTCCACTCCGTAGCAAAGCACTTATCTGCCCAGCCCCAGGAATGCACATTGATACAACTGTCAAGCCTGGCAGAAGGTGGGAAGGGGTGGGCGGTGGAGAGAGGGCTAGCGTTGGCAGGGCTGGGAGGTAGGGACTTGCTGGCTGTGGGCAGTACCAGCAGGGAGCTCGCCTGGGAGGGGCACTCCTGTGACCTTCTTGCCACCAGAACCTTCTCCATTCACCTCCTACTTCACAGATAAAACAGAAGCTGCTAAATGTGCATCGGCCTGGTGCATCCCTCCACCACCCCCCATCACAGAGCTGGCTTGCCCCTCCTGCTGTTTTCCTTCTGGACTCTTCCCACCCACCTTCCCATGAGTATTTACACAGGCTCAAACTTCTCTTATTTTGAAAAGACCTTACCTCGTCCTAACTTTGGCACCTGCCCTCCGAGTCTCCTCTAGGTGGCCAAACAGCCCCAAAACGCTGTCCCCTCCTGGTGGGATTCCTTCTTCAACTTCCGGTCCCTCCTTGAACCCTCCAGTCTGATTTCCTCCCAACCAGCCCCCTCAAATGGCTTTCACTAAGGTCCCTATAATGAACCACATCTGTTACACAGGAAGGCCTGGAAACATCCTTGTCGTGTGCATAAGTATGCAGAATGCATGGAGAGCCCGGCCACCTCCTCCCGGAGGGAACCATCATGAACAGCTGTCTGTGTGTCCTAGTTCCATCTCTACACCTCTACTCAAAACACGTGCGTATGAAATCAACACGACATTGTAAATCAACTATATCTCAGTAAAAAAAAAAAAACCACATACATAAACATATACCTTTGTTTGGGGAGTTTACATTAATGGGATCATACTATAATTTTTTTTCCTGTGACTCACCTCTTTCACTTAATAATACATCCAGATGCTCTTTCCACTGTCGGAATATATGATCTACCATGATTCCTTTTTTCCTTTAGTCAGGAATGAACTTTAATAAACAATATCATAATATTAATATTTTTATGTTATTTTTTAAATTGTGGTAAAATATACAGAACATGAAATTTATTTTCTTAACTGCTTTTAAGAGTACGGTTCTGGGCTTCCCTGGTGGCGCAGCGGTTGAGAGTCCGCCTGCCGATGCAGGGGACACGGGTTCGTGTCCTGGTCTGGGAGGATCCCACATGCCGCGGAGTGGCTGGTCCCGTGAGCCATGGCCGCTGAGCCTGCGCGTCGGAGCCTGTGCTCCGCAACGGGAGGGGCCACAACAGTGAGAGGCCCGCGTACCGCAAAAAAAAAAAAAAAAAAAAAAGAGTACGGTTCTGCAGCATTAAGTACATTCATATTGTGCAACCACTACCAGTGTCCATCTCCAGAACTTGTTCATCTTCCCAAACTGAAACTCTGTCCCCATGAAACACTAACTCCCCATTCCCCTTTCTCTGGGGCACCCACCATTCTACCTTCTGTCTCTATGAGTTTGACTACCTTAGATACCTCATATAAATAGAATCATGCAGTATTTGTCCTTCTGTGACTGGCTTATTTCATTAGCATAATGTCCTCAAGGTGCATCCAGGTTGTATCAGGTATTTCCTTCCTTTTCAAGGCTAATATTCCATCGTATGTATATACCACATTTTGTTTATCCACTCATCTGTCTATGGGCCCTTGGGTTGTTGTCACCTTTTGGCTATTTTGATAATGCCGCTATAAACATGGGTGTACAAGTATCTGTTCAAATCCCTGCTTTCAATCCTTTTGGGCATATACCCAGAAGTGGAATTGCTGGGCAATATGGTAATTCTACTGTCAATTTTTTGAGGAGTGCCATTCTTTTTAATACCTGTATAATATTCCTTCATATAAATAATATTCCTTGAATACGATCCAAACACACATCTCCTGGCAAACATTTAGGTAACCTCGATTTCTTTTCCTAATGTAAACGATGCTGCAATTAACGTCTTTAAGGTATGTACATCTTTGTGAAAATACGCACGTATTTCTGTGGGAAGACTCCTACAAAGGTAATGCTGGGTCAAAGATAAGCACATTTGAAAGTTAAATGGTCATTGTCAAATTATCTTCTAAGACGTTTTCACCAACTTGCAGTCTTAGCATCAATGTATTTGAGTGTGTCCACCTGCATCCTGGCCAACACTCAATGCTTCAATCTTTTAAATTGTTGTCAACATGAAAGTTGTAGTTTTGATTAGCATTTCCCTTCTTATAACAGAAGCAGAACATTTTAAAATTTTTTATTTAATATTTATTTATTTATTTTTATTTGGTTGTGTCAGGTCTTACTTGTGGCTTGCTGGCTCTTTAGTTGCCGCATGTGGGCTCCTTAATTGTGGTTCACCTGCTCCTTAGTTGTGGCATGTAAACTCTTAGTTGTGGCATGCATGTGGGATCTAGTTCCCTGACCAGGGATCAAATCTGGGCCCCCTACATTGGGAGGGTGGAGTCTTAACCACTGCACCACCAGGGAAGTCCCAGAAGCACAACATCTTTTCCAACGTTTACTGGCTGCTTGTAGGTCTTCCTCTGTGACTTGTCTTTTTCAATTCTTTGCCGAGAAGCATTTTCAGTCCTCACTTTACTCCATCTTTCCGTCGCCTTCGACACTGTTGCTAGCTATAGAACTTTAGGTTTGAAATGGTTTTCTGTTGGAATTCTGCAGACAATGTTCCACTGCCTCATAGAATCCATGGTTGCTATTGAGAAGTCCCATGTCACGCTGATTCCTGATCCTTAGTATGTGACCTGCTTTCTTATGTCTGAAAGTGTTTAGGATCTTCTCTTCAGCCCTGATGTTCTGAAATTTCATGACATGCCTTTCATGGGTCTCTTTGCCTTCATCGTACCAAACCCCTTTTAATCAAGAGACTCATACATCTGTTCTGGGAAATCTGTGGTTTTTCTTAAGTAACTTCTTTTCCTTTGTTCTTTCTTTTTTGAACTCTTCTGGTTGAATGTTAGGCTTCCTGGACCAACCCTCCAAGTCTCTCTCTTCTTTCTTTCTTTCCTTCTCTCTTGCTCTCATTTTTATTTCTCTTGATTTCAATGTATAACTCTTCTACTGGCTTTTAAATTTCAGCCCTCATAGTTTTCATTTCCCAGAGCTTTCTTGTGTTCTCTGTCCAGTTTTCATGGCATCCTCAGGAGGGTGCCAAGCGAGGAGGGGCGGGGGTATAAGGTGGCGTGGGCCCCTCACTCTGCCTTCCTCCTCTCCCCTGAGAGCTGCCTCTGAGGTCCTGCATGGCTCCTCCAGTCTGGACTCTGATGCTGCTGCTGGGGGCTGCCTGGGGCCAGGGCCATATGCCTGCCCCTGCCTGGTAAGCTGGGCTCAGGTGGCAGCTGGGGGTGGCTCTGAGGAAGAGCGAGGGGCAAAGCTGGAAGGGGCAAGCGGGCTAGCGATGAAGGGCACAGCCCTGGGAAGGAAGGCGGGAGCCTGATGGGTGTGAGAAGGATGTTGAACAGGAGTGGGTGGAGCCCCGCAGCCCACAAGCCTGGACCTGAGACGTGTGAGCAGCTCAGTGGGAGCAGGACAGAGCTGAAGTGCGAGGACAGAGGAAGGAGGTGCAGAGCCGGAGAGACAGGTCTGAGGATGGCAGGGGAGGAGAGAGAGGTCGGGCCCTCAGAAAATGGACAAAACCCAGAGCAGACCCAGCGGACAGAGAGACAGCAAGTAGGAAGCAGCAAGAAATGATGGGTGGCTTGGTGTCCTGGAGCTTGTTTGAGGGGATTTGAACGAGCAGGACTTGAACTACTAAAACAAGGGGCTGTTCTACGTGGCCCACACCACCTGGAAAAGGGCAGCTGGCTTCTCTGTGGGATTTGTAAGGTGTTGCTCATTGTGTGTTCAGTTGGGGCAATACCATCCCTGACACCTACCTGGCAACATGGGGCCCATACAGTCCCTACTCTGTGGGGGAAACTTGGGCTATAGCACAGGAAGACCTCGACCTGAAGGAAGGAGATTGCTCAGGTTCCAATGCTTAGGCGCTGTGTGAGAATTCCTATATAAAGAAACTGGTACAAAGAAACTGGTTCTTTCTCATGCAAGAGAACCCCGTGTGACATCCAGGGCATAGAGGGGTGGAGGGACCAGTGGGGATGTGGGGAGCTTGGAGGGGAGATGCTTTCTAGGAGACAGACGACAACTTAAGGTGAGAAGGCTGTGAGTGACCTTTTTGGAAACCTTCAAGTAAATATATGTCACTGCATACACGCTGATTGATACAATATGGATAAAAAGAAAGGAACAGTCCTCCAGAAAGCTCACAATCCTGGAGGCTTAACAGTTCTTGGTAATGACAAGGATCACATTTTTTTTTTTTCTCTCTCTGTCTCCAAATCAATGCCAAGGAAAGAGAAGCCTCTGGATTGGAAGCCCGTCTCTCGCAGCTCGAGGGAAAACTGTGAGTTGGAACCCAGGGCTGCTCAGTCCCTCCCAGGGGTGGCCACCCCAGGTGCCCTCAGGCAGGGTGATGACATAAATATGTAATAAATGTGTGAAGGGCGGCCCTCAGAGGATGGAGGGTGGAGGGAGCCGGGGAGGAGTCGAGTACAAGTCCCTCTTGAAAGATCCACATTCAGATGAACAACAACGGAATGTATGTTGCCCAGACAAGCCTGCCTGACTGGGACCTCCGTTTGCAACCCCTGACCTAGTCATTCTGCCCCTCACCGACCCCAGCCCTGAATTTCTCCTAAGAGAAGACTTATTTCTCAGCTTCTCTTTCCCAAATCTCTGCTCTGGACCCTAAATCTTAGTGGCCACCTTGCAACCCTGCTCTGCTTCCCTCCCCCCACCTCCTACCCCCCCAGCCCCATTGGCTCTGCAGCCGACCCCCTCCCCTCTGCCCTCTCCTGGCCTCACAGTGGCCCTTTCTTCCCAGCCGTTCTCACCCAGTGTGATTTTGAGGATGACTCCAGACCCCTCTGTGATTGGAGCCAAGTGTCCAAAGATGACGGGGCCTGGACTCGGGCCAGTGAGCCCTCCCCCACCAGCAGCACCGCGCCCCCCGGCGGGTATCCCAATGGAGGTGAGGAAGCCAAAGGTTTAGGGAGGCACCTGGGAGGTGGACGCTGGCGGATCTGGGCGCAGGGAGGCGGCCGGAAGTGATACCTGGGCTCTGGGAAGGTGGGGGGCAGGGCCTCACCATCCCTGGCTCTGCCTCCCCCAGAGGGCTACTACCTGCACATGGACTCCAACACCTTCCCCCCGGGCGGGGCGGCCCGCCTGCGCAGCCCCCCCATATGGGAGCAAGGCCCCCTCTGCGTGCGCTTCGCCTACTACATGTTCGGGCTGTCGTGGGGCGCCCAGCTCAAGCTGCTGTCGACCACGGGCCCCAAGGGCAAGGGCCCCAACGTGCTCTGGAAACACAGGAACACCCAGAGCCCCTCCTGGATACCCACCGCCATCACGGTGCCCATCGGGCGCATCCTGCCCAGTCAGGTGAGGCCGAAGGCACAGCCTGGGGTCCCAGTGGGAATCTGGCTGTGGGGAGTCCAGGAGGGGCTGGGCTGGGACAAGGAGGGGGCATGGGGGCATGGGGGCTGGGCCACCTGAATTCAGGCGGGAAAGTGGGAGCCCGAGGCGAAGGGGCTCACAGCGTGGGTGATCCCTCCTCCCTCCCGCAGCTGACATTTGAAGGAATCAGGGGCAGCACGGCTTATCAGGACATCGCTCTGGATGCCATCTCTATACGTTGGGGCTCCTGCAATCGGGGTGAGCCCCCGCCCCTCCTCCTCTTTCTCCCCACGCCTGTACATCTGCCCAGGTGGCAGGAATAACTCAGGGACCATGACCCTGGTTTCTTCCAGAGTTGGGGCGACTTGCTTCCCTTTACTTCCACACCCCACACCTTTGACCCCTGAAGCAACCACATCTAAAGAGAGGTTCTCCTGGAACACAGAATTGTGGTGACACCTGTCCTAGAGTGACCAGCCATTCTGATTTGCCCTGGGCGGTCCCTCTTTTAGCACGAAAGTGCTGCATCGCAGGAAACCCCTCAGTCTTTGGCAAACCTGGACATTTGGTCAACCTGGCTGTTACCCCAGATCCATCCAGAATTAGCACTCTAGGCTGATGTTAGAGATTTGAGGGGAACGAATTCAAGGGAAGGAACATTCCAGAAGCTGCATGTAAGGAGCCAACACTTACTGAGCACAGGAACTGTGCTAGATGCTCCCACACGTGGTGCAACTTACAACAGGCAAGTGCTATTGTTCCCAGTTTATCGATGGGGAAACTGAGGTTTGGGCAGCCTAAGTAATCCGTGCCAGGAACACAGCCGCTGGGGAGCAGGACCATATCTGCCTTGCAAGCCAGCCATGGCTCACATTAGGACTCAAGAGTTCTGACTCCAGACTGAGGCATACTTTTCTTTTTTTTAATTTTTATCTTATATTGGAGTATAGTTGATTAATAATGTTGTGTTTGAGGCATACTTTTCTGAGCTGCCTCCCCTTAGAAAAAGCTAAATCCTTCCTCTTTTCTTTTCCCTCAGTCTGCATGATGCAAACGTGCAGTTTTGACACTCCAAATGATCTCTGTGGCTGGAGCTGGATCCCGACGGCCTCTGGGGCCAAGTGGGTCCAGAAGAAGGGGTCAACAGGGGTGCTGAACGTGGGGCCTGAGGATGACTTCTCTAGCCCTGGTAGTGAGTAATGGCCATGCTTCTTCCGTCCTTTGACTTTCTGAGCTTCTAGTGACCTTTGCGGGAGTTTACGATGTTTGCCTGACCACCCTACAATAACTCTCTTGGGATGGCCTGGGGCGAACGTCAGCAACCTCAGACCTCCATCAGCTTAAGTTACAGGACAGAAAACAGATTCTAAGCACCCAGCCAGCTTCCCCCACTGCCACCCCAAAAGCCCTATACCTGGTAGACCCAACACAGCCGACTCCTCACCTCTTTTCCCTGGCACCCTTCCTTCTTCATTCATCCAACAAATATTTATTGAGCACCTACAGTATGCCAAGTCCCAGGCCCTTGAGATGCATCAGCTTACAAAACAGACAGAGGACGGTGGGGGACAAGGAGGAGACAGTTCCTGAAACGATAAAGAAGTAAATTATATAAGCTTTCAGATGACCAGTGCTATCAGGAAAAAAAAAAAAATTGAACAAAGTAAGGGAATCGGGAGAGCAGGGTAGGGTGGGTTGTAAGTTTTAAATAGGGTGGTCAGAGTAGATCTCAGACAGGTCACATTTGAGCACAAACTTTTAGGAGGTGAGGGAGTGAGGCATGAAATTATCATCGAGGGGAAGAACATTCTAAACAGAGGGGCCAGCCATGCAAAGACCCTGAGGTAGCAGTGGGTTGGGGGGTGGGTGTTGAAGTGCAGCAAGGAGCCACGTGGCTGGGATGGAGAGAATGAGCTCAGAAGGGTCCTAGGAGGGGCAGACCATTGTCAGGACTGATTGTGGCTTATATTCTATGTGGATGGGGAGCCTTTGCAGGATTTCGAGCAGAGGAGTGACCTTATCTGACTTAACGTTTAAAAGGGTCACCTGGGGGCTTCCCTGGTGGCGCAGTGGTTGAGAGTCCGCCTGCCGATGCAGGGGACACGGGTTCGTGCTCCGGTCCGGGAAGATCCCACATGCCGCGGAGCGGCTGGGCCCGTGAGCCATGGCCCCGGAGCCTGCGCATCCGGAGCCTGTGCTCCGCAACGGGAGAGGCCACAACAGTGAGAGACCTGCGTACCGCAAAAAAAAAAAAAAAAAAAAAAAAAAGGATCACCTGGGTATTTTTGTACGAGAATCCACTGAAGGGACGGGGCAAGGACAGAGGCCATTCTTCTCCATCCTTCCCTCCCCCCAAATCCTTGCTCTCCTTCCTCTGATCTTTCCTGCTGCCTGAGGTTTGCTTTCTAGAAAGACCTGGTGAAAACCCCACCCCACGTTCATTCTAAGTCCCTGGAGAGCAGGGCAGGGCCAGCCCATCTCTGCATCCCCCTTACTATTTAGCACCAAATCCCATGCCCAGCAGTTTCAGTAAATGTTGCTGGGTTTGTTTGTTTTTTCCATTTTCTCTCTCTTCCTTTTTCCACCTTGCTCCCTTCCTTACGTTTTTCCATCTTTCCTCTTTTTCTCCGGCATCTCCTTTTCCATTTCTCAGACGTCCCAGTATCGACACTTGTTGCGTTCTTTCACCATTTTACTCTTTCCCTCCTTCTCTGTTGGCTCCTTTCTTTTCTCTAGCAGTTCTGCCCACTCCCTCCTCTTCAGCCGTCTTCTCTCCCTTCAGAAGCCCACCTTTCCGGGCTTCACTCTCCAGGCAGAACCCCGTGGGGCGTCCGGCACGTGCGTGCGCGCGGTCGGAGGCCTCTTTAATTCCCCCCTCCTTCCCACGGCTACCAGTTGCGTCACGGAGCGAGGTCCAGGCTGGTTGGCTGCGTGAGCTGGCGGCAGGGGGCAGGAGATCCCTGCCGGTCAGCATCAGATTGGGACTGTCACTACTTTGCGTGAATCAGCTGTGTCCAGTGGGTTAAGAAAAGGAAGAGGATGTGACTGTGAGGGGACCTCAAAAGTCTGAATCCAAAGGACAGGATTCTGGCTGCTTCTGAGAGGATGCCGCGTTTCCTGGGCGGCGACCGCGTCCTCACCCAGACCTGCCAAGCACTTCTGGAAGGAATCAAGGCCTCAGCCAGTCGTGTGATGGGTTTAGGCCCATCTCAGCGCTGGCTGATCCTAGGCAACTGTTAGGGCTCCCCAGGGCCAGGCTCCCTGCCCTCGCAGCCCCTATCCCTGTGCCACCCCCCACTTTACTGGCCTTTTCCTTCCCAGGTGGCTTCTACATGCTCCTGGACCCCAAGAATGCAAAACCAAGGCAGAGATCTGCCCTCCTGAGCCCTCTGATCCAGTCCTTCGGCTGCCTAAGCCTGTCCTTTCACTACACCCTACATGGCCAGTCTCCTGGCGCAGCCCTCATGGTCTATGCTTCTGTCTTGGGTGAGAGTGACAACGTCATGGCATTTACACTGTCCTGAGGCTCTTCTCCCAGGGTTGGGTTGACGAGGAAACGTGGGGGCATCTCTCGGGGTCTAGGGAAATCTGGGATACTTGCAAGATGATTCTGCGGAGTGGAATTTGGGAGTGGAAGGCACAGGGTTCTGGAAAAATAGATAAAAACGCCAGGAGAGTGAGAGAGAGAGAAGGACGTGCTTGCACGTGGGGGAGGGAATCCACTCCAAGTGGTCCCCCTGCTACTCATCCTTCTGAGTATAAGTTTGAAGTCATTTTCCAGCCCCCGTCATCTCACCGCTCTCTTGGGTTCCTTCCATTGTAGGCAGCATCCGGAAACACACACTCTTTTCAGGACAACCCGGACCCAACTGGCAGCCTGTTTCTGTCAATTACACAGGCCAGGGACAGATTCAGGTACAGAGGAGCAAGAGATCAGGTCTCCTTGGACATGGGAGGCGCACCTGTTATTGACAAGGATTGAAGTTCTGGGCCCTGGAAGCCAGGTGCCTGGGTCCCTGAAGAGAGTAAAATCAAATGGAGGGGGCTGAACATTTGGGCTGTTTCCTCACGCCCGGCCCCTTCTCCCTCTCTCTTCAGTTCACCGTGGTGGGTGTGTTTGGAAAGATCCCAGAGCCAGTGGTGGCGGTGGATGCAATCAGCATTGCTCCCTGCGGGGGTGAGAGCAGCTCTGAGAATGGGGGTTGGGGATGGGGGAGGAATAGAGAGCATGGCCCACATTTCTCACATCTCCCATTTTGATCCCCCAGAGAGCTTTCCTCAGTGTGACTTTGAAGATGAGGCCCATCCCTTCTGTGACTGGGTCCAGGCATTACAGGATGGCGGGCACTGGACCCAGGGAAGTGAAAACACGCTCATCCAGGGTACAGGCCCCTTGGGAGCCTCCCTTAATGGAGGTGAGGAGATGGAGGACCCCTCAAGCCAACGAGCTACTGAATCTGCTCCGAGCTAGGGGGTGGACTGGTGTGACTGACGCAAGATGTAGGTGGTGAGGATCAGCCAGCGGGTGTTTACTGGGAAGTCGCCATGGGGCCAGAGCTGTGGAGGCGACAGAGGTAGAGTGAGTTGAGGATTCTCGTGGTTCTGGGGTCACTTGAAACCCCCAGAAGATCCAGGTATAGTGCTTCATTGAGCCCAAGGCCTCAAAATCCACTGGGTCATTTTCAGTCAAGACATTTACTGGTGCAGCCAACAAAGGAATCTGGGTTGCTGGCTTGGTTTTCCCTTTCTTTCTGATCCTGCCTTCTTCAGTTAGAAGTCTAAAATGAGCAGAGGAAAAAACAAAACAAACAAACAAAAAACCCACTGCAATGTGGGGAGTTGGGGTGTTTGCATCAAATCCCCATTTGGAAAGCAAGATGTCGCTCAAGAAAGCACCAGACTTGTCCTCTGGAGGTTTCTCACCTTGCCTGTTCCCTTCTTTTGCCCAGAGGGTCACTTTGTCTACCTTGAGGCTGACAAGTTCTCCCAGGCAGGCCGGTCTTTCAGACCGGTGAGCCGGACCTTCTGTGCCCCGGGTGCGATCTGTGTGGAGTTTACCTACCACATGTATGGCCTCGGAAACGGCACGAAGCTCAGGCTTCTGCTGGGGAGCCCTGCGGACAGTTCCCCAACTTCTCTCTGGGAACGAGTTGGGTCTCAAAGCGCTGACTGGCTGAACGACTCCATCACCGTCCCTTCGGGACATCAGCAGCCCATGCAGGTGAGAGACAGAGAGAGTCGCTCTTTAAGTGTCACTGTGAGGCCAGGTGAGGGGGATATAACACCTGGGATCAGGGAGCACAACCAGGGCTGAGAGGATGGGACACTGGAAAAACAGCAGAGCAGAGGGCACTCTGTGTTCCCTGTGAGGCTCTCTGGCTCCTGGAAGGGGCCCGGGCCCCCTTTGCACTGTTGAGGCCAGAACAAGGCGACATCTTAGCAGAGGACAGACCCTCTGCCTGGAGAGTCACTGAGTTGACGGGGATTCACTTTCATTTCTCTCTTGCTCCTTTCTCCCTCGTACCTTCAGCTGATGTTTGAGGCCGAGAGGGGCACCAGCACCGCCTTCATTGTTGCTCTGGGTTTCATCTTGATCAGTCACTGGACCTGTCAAGGTAAGACAAAACCCCAGGTCCCAGAAAGGGGGCCGTGCTCCAGGATGACCATCTCTCGGGCTTCTCTGCATGAGCTGCTTAAAATGCAAGTCCTCTTTTGTGCTCAAGTCCTCACGCAGCTTTGTCTTCTATATTCTGCCCACCTGTACCTTCCCAGCCCCATCAGAATGCTTGCTTGAGTGAATGTGACTTTGATGCCGTGGATTTCTGTGGTCAGACCCCTTACCTAGTGAACGGTGATCCTGAAGGGAAGGCCGATATCCTATTTGTTATTTGTTTCCTGTACCCGGCGCAAGATCAGACATATGTTAGGAACGGTGTTTGTCAGTGTTACCTGAGTGGAGGCTGGGGCGGGGAGGAGAAGGAGAGGTGTGAATGAGTTACTGCTTTGAGCGCACCCATTCCAATTAGATGTGAGTCAAGGGGGTGGTGGTACGATTCTGACTAAACTCCAGGGATTTATTTTCTTTGCAGGACCTGCATCAGTAGCGCCTCCTTCCAAACCTCCCATTACCTGCACTGGCCCTCCTGAAACCCCTGTCTGCACAGAGAAATCTGTGGCCCCTGAGGAAACACCCACCGTCCCCACTGAAATATCCACCATCCCCACAGAGAAACCTGTGGCCCCCACAGAAAAACCGACTGTTCCTAGTGAAATATCCACGGTCCCCACAGAAAAACCCATGGTCCCCACTGAAAGGACCACCATCCCCACGGAAAGGACCACCATCCCCACGGAAAAACCCACGGTCCCCACTGAAAGGCCCACAGTTCCCACGACACCCCAGCCCAGCCAAACTCTTGTACCCACCTGGCCAACAGCTTTCATGATGCCAAGTACCTCCATGACCACTGTGACCCCGGCCACCACTGCAACCCCGAGACCTACTCCAGGTTTGTGGTGGAGCATCGGACAAAGAGCTGAAAGTCAGAGACAGTGATGAGGAGAGAGGGCTGGGGAAACGTATGCTTCCAGTAGGAAACTGCAGTCTCAGAGGAGAGAGGAACCAGACACGATGACTTTAGAGAGAATGATGAGAGTGACCCTGAGTGAGAGGGCCGGGGTGGGGGGCATGGGGGAGTGGGAGTTGTTGGGAACCAAGCGCTAGACTTACTATTGCTTTTTTTTTATTGAGATATAATTCACTGCCGTAAAAATTCATCCTTTCAAAGTGTACGATTTGGTGGTTTTAACATATTCACAAGACTGTGCAGCCATCCTCACTTTTCCATTTCAGGATTTTTTTTTTTTTTTTTTTTTTTGCGGTACGCAGGCATCTCACTGCTGTGGCCTCTCCCGTTGTGGAGCACAGGCTCCGGACGCGCAGGCTCAGCAGCCATGGCTCACGGGCCCAGCCGCTCCGCGGCCTGTGGGATCCTCCCGGACCGGGGCACGAACCCGTGTCCCCCGCATCGGCAGGTGGACTCTCAACCACTGCGCCACCAGGGAAGCCCCATTTCAAGACATTTGCATCACCCCATAAAGAAAGCCTGTACCCGTTAGCGGTCACTCCCATTCCCCCCGCCCCCCAGCCCCTGGCAACCACGAATCTGCTTTCTGTCTGTTCGGTACTTTTCATACCGTGGAGCCATATAATCGGTGGTCGCTTGTGACTGGCTTCTTTTTTCTCGGCATATGTTGTTGTCAAGGTTCATCCAGATTGTAGTTTGTGTCAGGACTTCCTTCCTTTGAATGGCTGAATAACATGGGCCTCCTTCTTCAAGAAGAACGGGAGTGGGAGGTAAAGGGGAGACAGGAGGAAAGCCGGGGGCTTGACGGAGGCTGTTTTCCCCTCAGTGAGCTGCCCGCCGAACGCCCACTACGAGCGCTGCGCCTGCCCAGAATCCTGCCAGAGCCCCACGCCCAACTGTGAGCTCCTTTGCAAGCCCGGCTGTGTCTGCGATCCTGGCTTTCTGTTCAGCGACTCCTGCTGCATCAATGCCTCTTCCTGCAATTGCTTCTACAATGACAATTACTATAAGGTGAGACCCCAGGATGCCCAGATCCTCTGAGGGAGACTGTGAGCTGAACACCTGGGGTCCAGCGCCACCTGCTCCCCAGGTGACATGAATTTGGATCCATGGGACATTCCCAAGGGGTCAGCTCTCCGGCAGCTGTGACACGGTGGTGGAGTCATTCATTCGGTGTGTGGTTTTTTTGCCTTAATTTTATTAATTTTTTTCTTGGCCAGGCCACACGGCATGTGGGATCTTAGTTCCCTGACCAGGGATTGAGCCTGTGCCCCTTGCAGTGGAAGTGCAAGAGTCTTGACCACTGGGCCACCAGGGAAGTCCCTCGGCTCTGTTCACACAATAAATACTTGTTAAGCACCTGCTTTGGCCCAGCCTGACACTAGGCTGTGTGGAAGATCCTGTCAGCCCGTGGCCCTGTCCTCGGTGCTCCTGGCAGCTTTGATATTTCTGTATTTCTCCATCCTGCACTGGCAGCCATGATGCATTTGACCATAGACCAGCCAGGTGGTGCAGGGCCCTTATCTCCATCCTGAGGAAAGTCAGGGGTCCCTGAGTATACAGAGAGCCCTGGACACTGAGTGAGTTCAGGCATTTTCAGGGCAGAATGAGGCATTCCAGAACCTTCTTCCAAAGGAACTTGCAAATTTTGATAGGCTATGTCAAAGGAGAGGAGATACTGTTCTTGTCTCTCCTAATTGATGCCCATCCCCATCCCCCCGGGAGATTCTGGTGGAGCACAGGCTCTGGGCCAGCTCTGTCCAAAAGGGATGGCGTGCAAACCTCACACAGCATTTACTTGTCCTAATAGTCACATTAAAAAAAAAAAACTACAAGGAGGGAATTCCCTGGCACCCCAGTGGTTAGGACTTCACACTCTCACTGCTGAGGGCCCGGGGTTCAATCCCTGCTTGGGGAACTAAGATCCCGCAAGCCGCGAGTGAGGCCAAAAAACAAAGAAAAGAAAAAGTACAAGGAAACAGGTTAAGTTAACCCCAGTCATCTACCTGTTTTAGCATGTAATCAATGGTTATCAATGAGATCATTTACGTACCTTTTTTTTTTTCTTACTAAGTCTTCAAAATCCAGTGTGTATTTTACACTTACAGCCTATGTCAGTTTGCACCAGCCACATCTCAAGAGCTCAGTGGCATGTGACTGGTGGCCATTGTATTGGACAGAGCCGCCCAAGAGTCAGGCCAATCTGAGCTCAAATCGCCGCTCCGCCACTCGTTTGCAGAGTGACCCTGGGCAAGGTTCTTTCTTGACTTCTTCAAATCTGTTCCCATATCTATAAAATGGGCACAACAAGATTTTCTACCTCATTAGGTTGTTGTGAAGGTGAGATTAGATCCTGACACAGAGCAATTACTTAATAAATGCTCATTGTTATTGTTAGCAATTTATGGTAAATATATGTGACCTGTAAATTAAAAGTTCAGTCAGCTATTCATTTAGCATCCAGTTCCTCTTCTCAGCTCCGGCGTTCTCCCCATGGGGCGTCCGAGTTTCTTGCTTGCCTCTTCGGGGGCCCCTTCCTCCTCCAGCCCTCTTGACCCGTCTCCCGGCGTCCCTGCGTCAGTGTTGGGAGTAGCTTCAGCTGCAGCCCGGGTAGAACTATCTGTCACAAGCATCAGGACCAAGCATCTCTTCCCTCTGCCCCGGGAGACACATATGAACTTATTGTATGATCACTTATGCATTCAATAAATGTTTATTGGGTACCTTCAACCCTCTCAACATTGGGGTCACCACGAATAGGGCATGTCCTTGCTCTCCTAATGCTGTCAGATTCCGGGGGGCACATAGGATGTTGGTTCGTTCTTTCATTCGGTAAGTATTTATTAAATGAGAACTCTTTGCCAGGCACTGTGCTACATGTTGGGGCTGAGATAGTGAGTAAAGATAGACATGGTCCCTCGCAGGGGCGCTTATCAAATAATCACAAAGATGAATATGATAGTGCAATTGTGGTAAGTCCTGGGAAGGAAAGGTACCCAGAGGTAGTCAAGGAGGTCTGGAGAGTCTTCCTGAGAAGGTAGCAACCCTTGAGCTGAACTCCGCTAGTTGCACAGGAATGGGTTAGAGAGAGGGAGAGGGACACGTTCCAGCACAGCATGTGCAAAGGGCCTGGGTTGAGCAGGAATATGTGGTAGGCGATGAGGAGAGGAGTCTGAGCAAGGTGAGGTCTGCAGGAGGAGAGGGGACTACAGCACGGGATGACAGAGTCTGCCCAGGAGCTACGGCCTCATGACTCCGGCCCCCTTGTCCTCAGCCAGGGACAGGGTGGTTCAGCCCCAACTGCACAGAACGTTGCCGCTGCCAGCCTGGCAGTCGGACGGAGTGCCAGCCCTATAAGTGCGGGACACATACAGTGTGCCAGCTGAAGAATGGCCAGTACGGATGCCACCCCTATGATGAGACCCTCCCCTCAGGCTGTTCCCACGTGGGTGTGACACCAGGGTCCCCATCCCTCCCTCGACCAGGGGAGCCCGGGCAGGCCACTGGGTGGGTGAGGTGGGCCCTGGGGCCTGGCCTGGTGAACCAGCTTCACATGTCCCCGGTGTCCCCTCGGCAGGCACTGCCACCTGCTTCATTTACGGAGACCCTCATTACTTCACCTTCAACGGGAGGCACTTTAACTTCATGGGCAAGTGCACCTACATCCTGGCCCAACCCTGTGGCAACTCGACAGGTAGGACCCTGGAGATGCCCCCCCACGGCCTGGGCGTGGGGTCTGAGATCAGAAGAGCTGGGCATGGGGTGCACTGGCTGGCAGAAAAGGGCCAGAGCCGCTGGCAGGGGCAAGATGGGAGCAAGGCCGGTGGTAGAGCAAGGGATGACACGTCCATCCCCAAGCAGGACTTTGTGAGGACCAGACTATGGGGGAAATGCGGGTTAGGACTCCTCTCTGTATCCATCACTCCCTTGGCTGGCTTGGACTAGGGCGTGCCTGGCAGAGGAGGCCCCTGTCCCCTGGGGGGACAGATTCGCGGCACACAGCCCCACGCTGTTCTGGACAACACCCCACTCCTGCCCCTCTTGAACCGTAGAGCCGCCACCTCTGTGGCCCTTTATCCTCACGGGGTGCAGGGCCGGTTGGGGGTGGCACCCTCAGTGGGTGCTCAGAAATGCTTCTGGAATGAGCCCCTGGGAGCTCTCCACCCCTCTCCCTGCCCAGAGCCATTCTTCAGGCTGACGGTGAAGAATGAGGAGCGAGGACAGGAGGGCGTGTCCTGCCTGAGCAAGGTCTACGTGACTCTGCCCGAAACCACCATCACCCTGCTCAAGGGCAGACACACGCTGGTGAGTCCGTTCTCCACTCAGCCCTGCCGGGCTGCTGGCCTTGGCTGTGGCCTTGTCCCACCCAGCTCCTCCAGAGCATTCCACATGGAGCAGAAGAGGTCATTAGCGTGGCGGTGGGGATCTGGGAGTCTGCTGGGGGTCCTCCTTGACCCCCGGATCTGTCTCTCTGTCTCCTCCCTCGGCCCCTCCTTCCAGGTTGGGGGTCAGCGAGTCACCCTCCCAGCCATACCTTCTAAAGGCATCTTCCTGACTCCAAGTGGGCGATTTGTGCAGCTGCAGATGGCATTCGGTCTGCGGGTGAGATGGGATGGTGACCAGCAGCTGTCTGTGAGAGTGCCCAGGTGAGGGGGCGACCCAGCGAGGCAGCTAGCACTCCTCCCACTCTGCCCCTCCCTCTCCCGGGACCCTCCCATCCCCGGCCCCTGCCATCCCAGGCGCTTATTCTCAGTCATGGGTAGGAGACACCTAGCTCAATGGGCAGGCCTCCCTTTGGTTGAGGAGGGGGAGGAAATGGTTTCAGAGCAGTGTGATAGTAGCAGGATATATACACAAGGCTTTGGGAATGTTCTAGAAGGAGTTGCTGATGAGTCGTGGGAGCCTTCAGAAGAGTGGTCCCTTGACTGCAGTCTTCAAGGATGAGTAGCTCCCCAGCTGGCCAAACAAGGGAAAGAAAGACTATAGAAATAGTGAACAGTCATTGCGAGGGAAAAAGTAGAATGTCTTAGGGGCTGCAAGAAGTTTGTTATGGCTGGAGATGAAGTGTGAGCAGAAGAGGACGAGGGGAGACGTCAAGATGGCTCGAGAGTGAGAGCTTGAGGTCCTTGCGCGCCTGGCGCCTGGCGTGGAACCCTTGTTCCGAGCCTGCACCTCTTCATCCTCCACCGGCCTCGTGCCAGTGGCCTCCGCGACTCATCCCCTCTCTGCTGTAGTCCCTCAGATGCTGGAGGCCCCTTCTCTCCACTAACGCCTCCTCCTCCCCTCCCACCGGCCCCCCGCAGCACCTACTCCAGCAAACTCTGCGGTTTCTGTGGCAACTATGATGGCGACAGTAGCAACGACAACCGAAAGCCGGATGGCAGACCAGCGCGAGATGAGACGGAGCTGGGTAGCAGCTGGCCGGCCTCGGAGGATGAGGATCAGGAGTGAGGACCTCCCCGTCCCCGTCTCCGCCCTCCTGCTCCTTTGCCCCTTCGAGGAACTAAGAACCCCGACTGGCATCACCCCTTTTCTCCTCTCTCCTCTGCTGCACACCCCCACGTCTGTCATTCTTCTCCCCGCTCCCGTTCCCAGCAGAGTTCATTGCCACCACGTTCACCCCCAGCCCCACCATCCGTCAGTCGTCCCCAGGCGATTCTGGGCAGCCCCGCCTCTTGCTCGCCCGGCTCCAAGTTTTCCCACCTCTTGGTATTCAGATTTTCTCCACTAGGGGATGCCGAGAGCTGGGAGACTGCTGGGGCGGGGTGGGCATGGAGGTGAGCCTCGGTCCTTAGGGCGTTTGGGGTGGGTCTCTTCCAGGTGCCAGGAGAACCAGGCATCTCCCCCATCTTGCGACACTGCCTTGAAGGACACTGTGTCGGGGCCAGAGTTCTGTGGACGGCTCACGGTCGCTCACGGAGCTTTTGAGTATGTGCAGGGGCGGGCGGGGTGGCGGGGGCGGTGGCCAGGAAGGGCCGTAGTGGGGGACCAGGTCCTCCGTGGCAGGAGGCGGGAAGTTCTCCCCCTCATTCCTTCTGACCTGGCCTCTCTCCTCAGGGCCTGCCTGCCTCACCTCAGGGCCTCTTCCTTCTTTGACAACTGCATGTTTGACATGTGTAATTTCCAGGGGCTGCAGCAGATGCTGTGTGCCCACATGTCGGCCTTGACTGAGACCTGCCAGGATGCCGGCTATGTGGTGAAGACCTGGAGGGGACCCCAGTTCTGCCGTGATTTGTACCAAGATGAAGGGCCCCTTCTTTCAGACGCAGACGCGGTGGAGGGCCGGCGGCATCTGAGAGTGGTGGCACAGGCTGGGCAACGCCCTGGTGGAACCCCTTTGCCTCCACACTAGGACAGGGAAATCTGCAGAGTCAGAAACATGCACTGAGAAAATCACACGGTCACCTGCAAACTCAGAAAGCCTTCCCAGGGTTTGCTCCCAGCTGTGGATTTTCCAGGCAGCATTTTCATCCTGGATTCAGCTTGGTTTTGTTACCTCTGATTTGGGCCCTGACTACACTTTGACCTCTTTTTGCTCTATTAAAGTCTTAATTAAAGCTCTTTGGGGGAAAAAAAAAAAGAAAGAAAGAAAGAAAGCTTTCCCAGCTACCTGAAGGTACGGGTATGCAGAGCAATGCATATGTGTGTAAATGCACACCCATGTCGAGGGATGCACACGTAAAATACACAAAATGTGCATACAGTACAGACTGGTGGGTGGGATGGCGCGTCATGACGGCCCCACAGCTCCTGGTCGTGGCCCAGCCCTCTGGGGAGCCTGCTTTGGGGCCTTGATGGGGCCACATGGGTTCCCTCTGCTCCCCTCCACCCTACACAGCAGTGCTGCTGAGGCTTCTGGGTCAGTCTGCTCCCGTGGTCCTGCCTCTTGGCAGTTCCCTGCAGGCCCCCTTCCAGGCCCAGGACGTGGAAGCTGAGCTCCTCGGTGGTTTCTACCAGCCACTGTCTTCTTCTCAAGATAGGGCGAAAGCCTCTAGCCACCGGCCTTCTGAACTCTGGGCTGGGAGCTACCTCTTTCCTCTTTTCCCCATCCCGCCTCACCTGTGCTCCCCCCTCTGCCAGCACTGGCCTGTCCACCCAACAGCCGATACACCCTGTGTGCCAAGCTGTGCCCCGACACCTGCCATTCCGAGTTCTCGGGCATGGCCTGCCAGAACCGCTGTGTGGAGGGCTGCGAGTGCGACCCGGGCTTCATCCTCAGCGGTCTCCAGTGCGTCCCCAGGTCCGAATGTGGCTGCCTTGGCCCCACGGCCGGCTACTTCAAGGTGAGCTGCTGGGGCTGGGCGTCTCTCAGCCCTGCAGCCAGAAGGCACTCATTCCAGCTCTAAAGTCTACGGCCAGCTTGTGGGCAGGAGAGAAAAGGCGGAGGGTGGGGTGGCGGGGGTGGTGGGGGTGGCGGGGGTGTTGGGGGTGGCAGGGGGGAGGGCAGGCTGGGATTAAGGAACTTCGGGCTTAGGTCTAATTTTCCTTTTTCTTTCTTCAGTTCTAGTACTTTTCATCCCTGCAGACCGGGATGGAGTCATAGCGCAGTTATTTCCCACGCTGCCCAGCAGAGCCTGGGACCCCTAGTTCTCTCCCCTCCTATCTTCCCTGCCCGTCACATCCCTGAGTCACTTTCCCGGTTTCTCATCCTCTGAAGGCCCAGGCATGTCTGCATCTCACCTGTACTCTTTCTCTCCTACTGAGGGTCCCTTTCTCTGCTGAAGGATTTCAGCCGCTACCTGGGCCCCATCTTCACCATCTTCTCAGAGGCAGCACTTGGAGCTAGACTCTCATCCGTGAAACTTCTCTCTCTCTTCCTTTGCCTGTCCCTCACCCAAGGCCTGGGGATGACACTGATGTCCATCCCAGCGCGCACCCACTTGGTGTCCCCTGGGCTCTCCCTGCTTGGTGCCGCATTCCAGGCCGGCCCACGGAACTCTCCTCGTCTGCGCTTTGCTCTCTCAGCTTCACCTTGTTTTCAGCCCTTCCCCGCGGCTCTGCCTCCCAGGCACTATGCCTGTTAGCCACCTTCACCTCCTTTGGGGCCCTGTTGAAATGCTGCTTCTTCCTTAAAGCCCTCCTGAGAAGCATCTCTAAACTCTCGTGGTGAGTGCGGATTGTCTGTGTCAATGGCACGAAACTCTCCCTGGGTGCCCTGACTATCCTCTTTGGGTGCAGAGTGTGTTGGACCACGTGATCTATCTGTTTACATGTCAACTGCCCTCTCTGGACTGTGAGTTCTGTCAGGGCAGGGACCTCATCCATCCAGCTCATTACTGAATCCCTGACGCCTGGCACAAGGCAGATAATAACTGTCTGTTGAACTAGTGAACAAACAAACAATGGAGTGACTGAACGAGTGAGTGGATGCCAGAGTTTTGCAACTAAGCCTGGAGCTTTGGGATGACATGAATGCCTTCCTGGTGAGCAGGTCAGTGATCTGAATAGCAGTGCTAATAGATCAGGGGATAATTTATTTTCCTTCCTTCGGTCCGTCCGCCAGGTAGGGGAGCGGTGGTTCAAGCCAGGCTGCAGACAGCTCTGCATCTGTGAGGGCAGCAACAGAACTCGCTGTGTGCAGTGGAGGTGCCAGTCCCAGGAGGTGTGTGGTCGGCAGGATGGCATCTATGGCTGCCATGCTCAAGGTGAGTAGTCGAAAGAAGGTGAGCATGGGGGCTGCCCATGTGACCTCGAGCAAAGGCATGGTCCTGTCCTAAAGCAGAGAGCTGGAGCATAACCAGGGGGCTGGAAGGCAATTGCCCAGAGCCAAAGCAGGGTCTTCAAGGACCCAGAGAGTGAGGCTGGGGCAGTCCCTGACCTTGACCTCTCCAAGTCACACCGACCACCCCGATGAGCCATGGGTACCATTCCAATGTGGACTTGCCAAGATGGCAGCTCAGGGTCAGTGCCTCTCTGAACGCCATCTCCTCCTGCCCAGGGTCCGCTACCTGCACTGTCTCGGGGGACCCCCATTACCTGACATTCGACGGAGCCCTGCACCACTTCATGGGCACCTGCACCTACACCCTGACCCAGCCTTGTTGGTTGAGGTCCCCAGAGAGTTACTTCGTCGTGAGCGCCACCAACGAGTTCCGCGGCGGAAACTTGGAGGCCTCCTATGTCAAAACCGTCCAAGTGCAGGTCTTCAACCTCAGAATCTCCATGATCAAAGGCCGCAAGGTCATGGTGCGTGCCTGCGCTGGCCTCCCCGGCCCCACCCGAAGCCCACGCTGCCCGCGTCTCCTTGCCTGCAGGCCCACCTGTCTGGCAGATGCAGCCCCCATTTCTGAGACACACCCGCCACCCCCCTCCTACTCCCTGGTCTTGGCCCCGTTGTTGTCCTTGTCCCAGGCACCTTTCCCTACAGTGTCCTCCCTGCCTCTGTAGCTGGACGGTCGCCGGGTGGCCCTGCCCGTGTGGCCTGCACAAGGCCGGGTGAACGTGAGGTCCAGTGGCTCCTTTATCCTCCTCTACACGGACTTTGGGCTTCAAGTTCGCTATGACGGGAACCACCTGGTGGAAGTGACCGTGCCCTCCTCCTATGCTGGCCGGCTCTGCGGGATGTGCGGTGAGTTCCTTGGGCACCTGCAGGTGAAGCCGGGGTAATGGGCTGGAGCCTATCCCGGTCCTATTCATCCACACATCTGATTAGGCGTCCTTGGTGCTTGTCGACCTCTTACTTGGTTGAAGGTGTCGTGCGCTAGGGTAGGCATGAAGGGAAGCCGAAGATGAAGGAAGAGAAAGGGCTCATCTTGGTTGGTTGCGTGAAGAGGGAGGGATGCTTCTTGGTCCTGGGGCTGAGCTCAAGGCCTCTGCTGACTGCTCCGTCCTGCAGGGAACTTCAACAACAACAGCCTAGACGACAATCTGCAGCCTGATAAAAGGCCTGCAGTCAGCTCCGTGCACCTGGGGGCCTCCTGGAAGCTAAATGAGTTATCTGAACCTGGGTGAGCCGAACGGGGGAGGCGGGGAGCTGGACCAGGGGAGGAGGCTCGGCGGGCAGCCTGGAGGTGTTCCCTGTGTGTCCCCAATCTTTCCTGGAGTTGATGACTGATCTGTCTCTTGGGAAGTCCACCCTGAGATCTAACCTTTTGCTTTCCTGCTGCATCTGCTGACCTTACTACTTGAGGCCATCACTGTTCTCCTCTCCCGTCCTTATTCCCCTCGCTGTTTCCCTCTCCACTTTTGCTTTGGCTTTTGGAAAGCTTCCTCCAATCCTAAACTCCTGTCCTTTCCCCTCCTCCTCTGTCAGCTGCTTTGCTGCGGGTGGCAAGCCCCCCAGGTGCCTGGAGAAGAAAGTGACGGAGGCCTGGAATAAGAACTGTGATATCTTAATGAACCCTCAGGGTAAGCCACACAGGGGGCCCCTTTTTGCTCCCCGGGGGCAGGAGACAGAGGAGGGGCACTGAGCAGGGAGGGAGGAAGGGTGAGACAGGAAGTAGTGGCCCTCAAGAGGCAGGCAGAGGGAATGCAGGGGCAGTGGTCACCTGGGAACGCTGATGGATCTGTGGGGTTTTTTGCATCTCAGGCAGTAGATTCTCAATAATTACGGGTTTTGATGGAAATGGATGTTGAATTTGCCCCAGAGCAGTCGCGTGGTTCTGCTCCCTCCCCAAGCTTAGTCTCAGCTACGTTTCATCCACGACCCTTCTCCCATTGCCACGGGGTGGTGGCCCCGCACTCCAGCTTCACCAGTTGCGTGTACGGCCAGTGTGGGACCAAGGGCGACGCCTTGACCCTGTGCCGCTCCCTGCAGGCGTATGCGTCCCTGTGCGCCCGCGCAGGCCAGGCCCTCGCCTGGCGGAACACCACCTTCTGCCGTGAGTGACCTGACAGCCAGGAGGAGTCCCCGGAGCCCTGCCCTCTCTTCCTCTCCCTAAATTCTGCTCCTTCACTCTTCCCTTCGCAGCCCGGCCCCCAGGCCCCACGTGGGACCCTCCTCTGTTCCCGTCTCCCCAGTCTCTCTGAGCCCAGCTCCCATCCTCTACTTGTCTCCCTCTTCTGGGAGCCTCCATCCGATTCTCACTTCACCAAAAAAATTCTGATCTCCCAGGAATTCCCTGGTGGTCCAGTGGTTAGGACTCTGCCCTTCCACTGCAAGGAGCACTGGTTTGATCCCTGGTTCAAATCCCACATGTCATGGGGCGTGGCCCCAAAAAAAAGTTCTGATCTCATTTGGTTACTGCCTCCTTCCCTTCTTCCCTGGGCCAGCTCTGTGACCTTTCTTCTTTCCCAGAAATGCTTTTTTTTTTTTTAATTGTAGTAAAACATACAGAACATAAAAATTACCATTGTGACAATTTTTAAGTGTCCAGTGGCATTAAGTGCATTCACCTTGTTGTGCAACCATCACCACCATCGCCCCCAGAACTTTTTCATCTTCCCAAACTGAAACTCTGTCCGCATGAAACACTGTAAGTCCCCATCCCCTCCCCCAGCCCCTGGCAACCACCATCTACTCTCTGTGTTTGTGAATTCGACGACTCTAGGGACCTCATCTAAGTGGAATCACACGGTATTCGTCTTTTCGTGACTCGCTTATTTCACTTAGCATTATATCCCCAGGGTTCACCATGTTGTAGCAAGTGCCAGAATTTCCTTCTTTTTAAGACTGAATCATATTCCGTTGTATGATTGGACCCCATTTTGTTTATCCATTCGTTTGATGGACATTCCCAGGAACTCTTTTTTTTTTAAAGATTTTTTTGATATGGACCATTTTTAAAGTCTTTACTGAATTTGTTACAGTATTGTTTCTGTTTTATGTTTTTGATTTTTTGGACTCGAGGCATGTGGGATCTTAGCTCCCCAACCAGGGATGAAACCCATACCTCCTGCAGTGGAAGGCGAAGTCTTAACCACTGGACCGCCAGGGAATTCCCTCCCAGGAACTCTTGATGCCCCAAGATCAGAGAGCTGGAAATCACTCTTCCTTCCTAAACACCGATTTCTTCTTAGCTCTGAACTGCCCACTGGGCAGCAGCTACAGCACCTGTGCCAACCCCTGCCCCGCCACCTGCCTCAGCCTGAGCACTCCATCATACTGCCCGTCCTCGCTGCCCTGTGCCGAGGGCTGCGAGTGCCAGAAAGGCCACATCCTGAGTGGGACCTCCTGTGTGCCCCTCAGCCAGTGTGGCTGCACCAGCCAGAGGGGCTCCTACCACCCAGTGAGAGGCCAGACCACAGGGGGTGCCCTGCCCTTCCCAGCTCCCCAAGTTTGGGGGCCAGAGGGCTCAGAGCCTGCAAAGGGGTAGGGTGGGCCAGTGCTGGGGGCTGGGGGGCAAATCCAGAAGCCAAGAGCCTGAGGAAGGCTAGCGATGGAGATGGGCAGCCAAGGGCAGCGAGCCTCATGGGGGCCCTGGGGTGCGGGTGGCTCCGACCACCTCTGGCTTCCAAGTTTCTATCTGCTCCAATGATGCCTGCGCCCCACAGGTCGGGGAGAGCTGGTACACGGACAACACCTGCTCCAGGCTCTGCACCTGCTCCGCTCACAACAACATCTCCTGCCTCCAGACCGCCTGCAAGCCTGGCCAGATGTGCGGGTGCCAGGATGGGCTGATACGGTGCCGGGCGGCAGGTAGGCCTCCACTGAGCGTGGAGGAGGACCTTCAGCCACCAAGACGAACTCTCCCCAACTCCTCCTCTGTCAAGAAGGGCTCCTCGGGGTTCACTCATGGTTCCCTGTGGCAGCCGTGGACTTAGACGGGATAGTATAAGTCTCTCCCTGGCCGAATGACACCTGCCCACCTCCTCGTGTCTTGACTCTTTTCTTTGTCTCCTTCCCTTCTGAGGCTCCCTCTCCTCCCATCCTTTCCTTGAGGCAGGGGAGAAGGCCTGTTCTTGCTAGAGGCTGGACCACTCCTCAGCCACCTGTCTGTCCTCCAGGGATGGGAGAGTGCCGCATCCACGACACGTCCCACTACGTAAGCTTCGATGGCAGTTACCATGCGGTCAGGGGCACCTGCACTTACGTCTTGGTGAAAATATGCCACTCCACCATGGACCTGCCTTTCTTCAAGATCAGTGGCAAGAATGGGAAGCGGAAAGACCAACCCCACACTTTCTACCTCCGCCAGGTCCACTTTAATACCCTGGTCACCCTGAAGAAGGACCAAGTGCTGGTGAGCGAGGCAGGCGGGGAGGACATGGGCTCTGGGGACGGGGCTCTGGTCCTTCTTCCTGCTCACGGGTCCTGCCCTCCTCTGTAGATCAATGGCACACGGGTCACCCTCCCGGCGACCACCCAGATCCGGGGAGTCAAAGTCATTTCCAGGGACGGCTACACCATGCTCACCATCAACATTGGGGTGCAAGTCAAGTTTGACGGCAGTGGCTTCCTAGAAGTCGAAATCCCCAAAGCCTATTATGAAAAGGTGAGGAAAACACCTGGGTCTCTTCATAGGGGAGTCAGCCTGCAGGGACGGGCGTGCCTTTCTCTTTAAGGGGATGCCAACAAAAAATGCCCTCTGCCATCCCTGGCACTGAGGATCCCTCAATCCCCTCTGCCCACCCAGACCTGCGGCATGTGTGGAAACTTCAACGGTGAGGAAGAAGATGAACTATTGATGTCTAATGACGAACTAGCTCTGGATGACGTCATGTATGTGGATAGTTGGCAAGACAAGGAGATCGACCCAAAGTAATTGTCCCTGAAGAATCTCTGCCTTTGCATAGGAACACGAGTTGGGATTCTAGACTGTATGGCCCACCTGGGATGGGAAGACCAGAGTGGTCCTTTGTGCATGTAATTTGACAGGTGGTGGCGTCTGGGTCCCAGGAACCTATATGGGGAAACGAGAAAGTCTTCCTGTCTTGGCTTCAAAACGTGGGAGGAGACCGAGGCCACGTGGAAGGCTGGCCAGAGCCCAGGCCAGCTTCCCGGTGAAGACAGGAGGGGTCTTCAGGGTGTGGTTTGGGAGCGCCAAGTCATTATCGTAGATGAGGCAGTGGCTGTCCCTGTGATGATGCCCTTTCCCTTCCCAGTTGCCAAGAAGATGACAAGAAGACTGAAGCAGAACCTCAGGAGAAGCCAAATACAAACTGCCGGGCGGCTGACCTGTCAAGAGCCCAGGAGCAATGCCAGGCGGCTTTTCAGGCTCCAGCCTGGGCGAAGTGTGCCACCCGCGTGATTCTCAGTCCCTTCTTGCTCAGATGTACCCACAGCCTCTGTGAGTTTGGAGGTCTCAACCATGCCCTCTGCTAGTCTCTACAAGCCTTCGGGGCCGCCTGCCAGGCCCAGGGGATCAAGCCTCCGATATGGAGAAACAGCAGCTTCTGCCGTGAGTGTGTCCTCAGGCCGCCCCCAAACTGCTCCCAAGCCCTCTTTCCGTCTGTGTATTGCTGAAAGCTCCCCCATTCTCCGTTTCAGTTGTTCCCAACCTATTTCTGACCTCATTTTCTCTGATGTGGACCATTTACAGCAAGCTCTTAGCTAGTGCCCCATACCACCAGGACCGCATGGGCTGCTTGTCAGCAGCTCCTTTCCAAAAGAAATGTGATCATGTTAGGCCCCTTCACGGCTGTTGCCTGCAAGTCCAAGCTCCTCTCTGAGATGTTTGAGAGATCCTGAAAGCTGTGCCCCTCCCCCACCCCCCTTTCCTGTGCGCCAGCATCACCTGCATCAAACCATCCCATTCCCCACACAGGCCTCGCTTTCCCACACCCCTCCCTGCCTTTATACATACCACGCCCTGCACCCGAAAGGTTTTCTTCTCCCCTCCTGGCAGACTCTGAGGCATCCTCCTCTAGCTCTTTCCTTTAAAAAATTTTTTTAAAATTATTATTCACATACCATATTCTTCTACCCTTTAAAAGTATACAATTTACTGATTTTCAGGATCTTCACAAAGTTGTACAACCAGCACCACTATCTAATTCCAGAACCTTTTATTTTTATTTATTTATTTAGGCTGTGCCGGGTCTTAGTTGCGGCATGCGTGTGGGTTCTAGTTCCCTGACCAGGGATCGAACCCCGGGCCCCCTGCATTGGGAGTGCAGAGTCTTACCCACTGGACCACCAGGGAAGTCCCCAAGAACATTTTAAATTTTAAAACAGTGATTACGGTGTTTTTCCTATGTGATGCATTCCTATGGTTCAAAAACTTTGAAAGTATTAAAAGATTCCCAGTGAAAAGTCTCCCTCTCGCCCTGACCCCAGGGGCCCAGGTCCCAGCCTGAGTATTTTTCCAAAAGTCTTTTATTTCTGCACATACAGACAAATACAAATTTATTTTCTGTATTTTCTTACAAACAGGAGACAGGACACCGTAGTTTGCACTTTATTTTTTTTCACTTGACAAACTAGCTTGGCGGTCCTTCCCTGTCAGATATGTAAAGAGTATCCTCATTCTCTTTTGCAGCTGCGTCGTAATTCATTTATCATAATTTATGTAACTAGTCTTCTAGCGATGGACTTTCTAGTTGTTTCCAGTCTTTTGCTATTGCAAACAGTGCTGCAGGGATAACCTCATGCAGATACAATTCTCTACGTGTGTGTCTCTTATCTGTAGGATAAATTTGTAGACCTGGAATTGTTGGATCAAGGATTGTGTGGATTTGTGCTTTTGAGAGATGTTGCCAAATGGCCTTCCATAGGGGTTGAGGAATTTACATTCCCACCAGCAACATACGAAAGTGCCCATTTCCCCACAGACTGGCCAACACACAGCATTATCGTGCTTTTGGATTTTTGCCTATCTGATATGTGAAAGATAAAAAGAGTCTTAATTTGTATTTTTCCTATTATGAATGAAGTTGTGCATTCTTTCATATGTTCAGGAGCAATATGGATTTCCCTTTCTGTGATTTCTTCATACCCATTCACCATTTTTTCCACTGGTTTGTTGGTCTTTGTTGAAATGTTTTATAGATGTCCTTTGTCTACTACAGAGAGTAGCCCTTCATTAGTGCCATGAGTTACAAAAATTTTTTCCAGGTCTCTTTTTTCATCTTTCACTCTTTTTTACCGTGCAGAAAAAAAAAAAAAAAAATATATATATATATATATATATATATATGTATTTGTGAGGTCAAATATAATAGTCTTTGTTTTATGGCTTCTGTAGTTTGAGCCTTAGTTACAAACGGCTTCCCCACTCTGAAGTTAAAAAAGAATTTGCCTATGTTTCGCTCTAGTGTTTGTATGGTTTCTTTTTTTTTTTTATATTTAAATGTTTGATCCATGGGGATTTATCCTGGTGTGTAGGATGAGAACAGAATCAACTTTGTGTTTATTTTTTCCCAGTATTATTAAATGACCAGTCTCTCTTTTTCCACTGACTCAGATGCCATGATTTATATTAAATTCCCACACGTATTTGGATCCCTCTCTGGGCCTTTTTCTCCGCTTCCACTGCTCCATTTATCTTCATTTACTAGCAGCGCAATGCTGTGGTCATTGAGAGTTTAGATAGTGTTTAGATTTCTGGTAAGGACATACACTACCTACTGTTGTTTTTTTTCCAGTTTTTTTTCGTTTTGTTTTAGAATTTTCCCAGCTTTTCTGCTTTGTTTATATCCTCATTTCCACGTTGATATCATCTTGTCCTATTAAAAAACAAAACAAAATCCTGTTGGTGTATTTTTGGGGGATCGTATTAAATGTATAATTAGGGAGGGACTTCCTGGCAGTCCAGTGGTTAGGATTCTGTGCTTCCATGGGGGGCACAAGTTCGATCCCTGGTCGAGGAACTAAGATCCCATGTGGCGCATGGCGTGGCCAAAAAACTAAATAATAATAATAATTAAATTAACTTAGGGAGGACTGACATCTTCCCATTTGTGAACATTTCCATTTGTTTGCAACTACTTCTACTTAAAGGACTTTATTTAGCTCCTCCAGCACAGTGGATACTTCCCTGCCCTGTGCTCCTGTCACACCTCGTACACACACATGCCAGTCACATGCTTACTGACCAGATGCACCAGGGTCGCGCTGCTGCAGCTGCTGGCTGACCTCGGATTCCCACGCCGAGTGGGGAGAACCGTTCTTGCTCTTTTCTGTCCTCGGAGCCAGCACACAGCCCACGCTCAGTCAGTGTTCCCCCCGCCACCCCTCCAGCTCTGGACTGCTCCGCCCACAGTGTCTACACCACCTGCGTTCCCTCCTGCCCTCCTTCCTGCTGGGACCCGGAAGGCCAGTGCAAAGGCTCCAGAGTGCCCTCCACCTGCGAGGAGGGCTGTGTCTGTGAGCCCGGCTACGTGCTCAGTGGACAGCAGTGTGTGCCCAAGAGCCAGTGCAGCTGCAGGGACGCCCAGGGCAACTCCCTCCCTGTGAGTGGGGGCAGGAAGTAGGGGTGGGGGCAACACACCTTCAGGATGCCATGTTCTCCTTTCCTGTGCCTCTCTCGGCCTGGGCCACCCACGCCTCTACCGCTGGCCCTGGGTGTGAAGGCTGGTGATGGGGCAGGGTGGCCTCCTGCCAGGCCTGGGCTAGAGGGTACGTGGTTTGGGTTTGGGGACTGAGAAATGCGAACCACAGGGATGCAGCCAGTAGGGTGGCTTTGATTTGAATCCTGATGGTACCACTCACAAGTCAGGGAACCTCTGTGACCTCAGTTTCCTCATCTGTAAGATGGGTTCAGTACCTCCTGAGCAGCTTGTGTGAGACACACCGAGCACAATGCCTCTAGGGGGCGGTACAGGTCCATAAGGGTGCAGATGGCACCGGGACTGCCTCTGGCCGGAGCCAAGTGAGTCACCAGACTGTAGGCTTAGGCTGAAGTCCTGAAGGAAAGAGAGCTGGCCCTTCCCTTCTCACTCCCCGTTCTTCCTGCGGCGTCTGCAGGTGGGTAAGTCCTGGTTCTCCAGAGGCTGCTCCAAGAGGTGTGCCTGCAGAGCGGGCACCGTTCCGTGCTGGCCCTTCACCTGCCCCTTGGGCTCCCAGTGCCAGCCCAACGAGGACGGCAAAGACTACTGCGCACCCGAGAGTAAGGGGGCCCTCGGGGAGGTGGAGCCAGAGGGGCCTGGGCTGGGGGCTCTGGAGAGGGAGGGACCCGGCACGGGCAGGGGTGGGCCTAGGCTCTCAGGCTCTTACCAGCTCCCTGGTCGCCTGCATGATCCTATCTGGGATCTGCTATCTTAAGGGCAAAAAGAGGGAACCAGACAAGGAGATCCTCTCAAGCTGGGAGAGGGAGAAAGTGGAAGATCAAGTCCACGGGGATCCCAGGGCTAAGAGGGAAGGTGACAGGAGGCCCCAGGCAGGTGAGGGGCTCTGGGGCAGTTACATCGCTCAGGGTGCCTTCTGGGCGTTGGCCCTTCTTTTCAGAGTCGGAGCAAAGCACAATTTATGGGGACCCCAGTTACCACACATTTGATGGCCTCAGCTACCGCTTCCCGGGCCGCATGTCCTACTTTCTGATCAAGACTTTGGACGTGCTCCCTGATGGGGTGGAGCCCTTGGTCGTGGAGGGCCGCAACAAGGTGTATCCGTCCTTCAAACCCATCTTCCTTCACGAAATCATCGTGATGGTCTACGGCTACACAGTCCAGCTCCAGACGGAACTGGGACTTGTAGTAAGAGCCAGGCCAGGCTGGGAGGGTCTGGGGAGGCAGGTCGGGCCATGGGAGGCCACCTGGAGCAGGTGAAGCCAGGACTCTGTGTTCCCTGGGAAGGTCCCAGCAGAGGCTGCCTGGTTTTGGAAATCAGAATCAGTGCCACACTCACCTCCTTGGGGGTTGGGGGGTGGGCAGAGGAGGGCAGTGGGATTACACACAAGGTGGAAGAGAGGCAGGGGGAGAGAGAGAAGGGAAGCTCACGCAGTGTGAGGGTGGAGCTGTGCTGAAGAAGTACAAGGGCAGTTGTACTGCCACCTGCCACCTGCCAGTTTCTTTGCAAGGAAGGGGCTGAGGCTCCAACAGGAGCAGACCTCAGGGAGGCCTTTGCCACTCGGGGTAGCAAAGCTTCCTGCGGTATCTTGTTCCCCGGAATGACGGCACCGAGAGGTTCCAAGATGTGCAGAGAGACAGAGGCCAAAGCGGCAGAGGGTGACCTTGATTCAGGCCTCCGTGCCGCTCCTGTCTGCCTCCTCCAGGTCAACGGTCAGAAGATGGCCGTCCCCTACGAGCCCAACGACCAGCTGCGGGTCACCATGCGGGGCCATCGCCTGTATCTGATCACAGACTTTGAGCTGGTCATCAGCTTCAATGGAAAGAACAATGCAGGTACCTGAGCGTGGGGACCGGAGGGCCGAAGGGACATTCCAAGGATGGGGGTAGGGAAACCGCATCTTGGGCTGAGCGTGGTGAAAGGACCTCTGCCTGGGAGTGGGGCCCCCGAGCTCCAGGGGAGGACCCAGGAGGGGTGGGAAGTGACGAGATGGGGAGTTTCGATTCTGGGTCCCCTTCCTACTGCAGTGATCTCCCTGCCCATCACGTACCGGGGGCTTGTGCGCGGCCTGTTCGGCAACTACGACCAGAACAAGAGGAATGATTTTATGCTGCCCAGCAGTGCCCTCACCCAGAACCTCCTTGTCTTTGGCAACAGTTGGGAGGTGAAGAAGACCAAGGGAGGCCTCCCCCGCTTCTCAAGGTGAAAGGGCTGGGGCTCTGAGCAGGGAGGCCCAGGCCCGGAGGTGGAGGGGCGATGAGCGACACCGTAGTATCTGTTTACACCCTGCTCACCCCCGTATCCTCAGCAGAGGAGTGAACCCCGAGGTCAAGGGCTCAGACTGGCCTGATTCTCCTAATCCCATCGTTTCTTTCCCCTCTCACTGACTGTGGGGCACCTGCCCTGTGGATCCCGGTCTGTGCCCGAGCCCTCCCCTCCCATCTCCTCCTCGGTTCTTCCTAAGTTCACAGCCATGGTGGGCCTCACCTGGCCCTTCACTATCTCTGCCCCAGGGAGGTACAAGAAGAGGAAGTGAAAGAAGAAGAGGCGTCAGGTTTTAATGTATCAGAATGCAGCCCGGAGCAGCTGGAGCTCATCGAGCACACACGGGCGTGTAGGGTGCTGGTGGACCCCCAGGGCCCCTTCGCTGCCTGCCACCACCCTGTGGCCCCAGAACCCTTCCTGGAGTGAGTTGGGGACCCAGGACACGTGGGAATGGCCTTTCTCCAGGTCCTGGGGCCTGTTCTCTGATAGGCTCTCTGTTGGGTACAGTTCTCTCTGTGGCCTTGGTACCTTGTCTCTCTCTCTCTCTCTCTCTCACACACACACACACACACACACACACTTACACTGCCTGGTGGGGCTTCCAGGGCCTCTTCTGTGGGGCCAGGTCTCCTTGCCTCCCCCTCTCTGACAGCACCCAACTGTCCCTGCCATCTCCCCAGGCACTGTGTGTCTGATCTGTGTGCCGCCCGGGACCCCAAAGAGCAGGACGAGCGACGTTGCCAGGTCCTCAGTGGGTACGCCATCATCTGCCAGGAGGCGGGAGCCGCCCCGGTCAGCTGGCGGGACCACACCCGCTGCGGTGAGGCCCTGACTTCCCCAGCAGCGGACTCCTGACCTCCTCCCCCGCCCCCGGCCATTTCCACCCTCTGCTCTGCTCTGAGCCCCCACCGGTACCCGCACCTTGGCTTCCTGCCTTGGTTCCCCCAGGCCTGAACTTTCCCCTTGTCAACGCCCTCCCGAGCTAACTCCTTCTGTGCCCTCACCCGAAGCCTCAGCCCCGTCACCCCGTCACCCCGTCACCCCGGTGCCCATCCTTGCTCCACCTCATGCGCTGGTGTCACAGACATAAAGACACGTAAATCTGGTCCACTCTTCTGGCTCCCCTGCCTCTACCAAGCTCTGTGCTCTGCTGGGTGACCTCGTTCCCCATACGTGGGGGGCCAGCCCCAGCGCAGCCACCTTCTGACTATGACTCTGTGCCCCCTGTCCCCTCAGCCTTGCCGTGTCCAGCCAATACCGTCTTTCAGAGCTGTATGACACCCTGCCCAGCCTCCTGTGCCACCCTGGCGGCTCCCAGGGACTGCAAGGGCCCCTGTGTGGAGGGCTGTGCCAGCCTCCCAGGCTACATCTACAGTGGTGCCCAGAGCCTCCCCCTGGCCCACTGCGGCTGCACCAACAATGGCATCTACTACCAGGTCCGGGCTGGAAGTCGGAGGCCTCGGGAAAGCAGAGATGCACAAGGAGAGCCAGACTCTGGAGGTGAACCAGAACCCCACCTCCCGCCCCTTCTCCCTCTCCAGCAGGGTGACAGCTTCGTGACCGAGGATTGCTCCCAGCGCTGCACCTGTGCCAGCTCAGGGGTCCTGCTGTGTGAGCCCCTCAGCTGCAGCCCTGGGGAGATCTGCACCCTGGGGAACCTCACTCGTGGCTGCTTCCGAGGTGAGCCTGGACCGGTCCTTGGCTTCAAGCTGCCCTCATACCCTTGGGAGCGGGCTGGGGGTGGGGGTGGGGGTGAGGGTGGAGGTGTGCCTGGACCGAGGAGCACCTCCCAGGCCTGTGCCTGGTACTCCATCTCATCAGTGTCAGGAAGCTCATGCCATGCGATCCCACTGTCTTTTTCGGGAGGGGCAAAGGCACAGGCCCTGCCTTCTCTGAGCCTCTGCTCTCTGCCGGGCACTGTGCTGGGCCCTTTGCCCAGCGTTAGCTTCCCAGGATCTCCTTTAGTCCTTACTCACCACTTGGGGGTAAGCACAGCATCCCCACTTTATAGGTAAAGAAAATGGAGTTCAGAGAGGGTAAGCAGTTTCCCCAGAGCTCGGGGCGTGTAGAGCCAGGACTGGAAACCTGGCCAGCGGACCCTGGCGAGTCTCTGTCAGCTGCTGCTTTCTTCCCTGGCGTCCCAGCCCCCAGGCCCCTCTCCCTGGCTGTGGGTGTCCTCTCAGAACCCCCCTCCCAACCCCTTCCATCCTTGCAGACAGCCCGTGCCTACAGAACCCCTGTCAGAATGATGGTCGGTGCCGGGAGCAGGGAACCCACTTCACCTGTGAGTGTGAGCTTGGTTACGGGGGACACCTCTGCATGGAGCCTCGGGATGTGCCACCCGCCAAAAAGCCAGGCAAGAACTTCATCCCAGGCCCTGTATCCTCACAGCCCCTTCCCCACAAACAATGGCCGCAGAATTATCCCATATATATATTAACCTATAATATCTATTATAGATGTATAATAGATAGTATAGTATCCATGTCATATATTACTATATGAAATATAATAATATAATATTATAATATGATCCCTACAGATTAGCCGGATCAGTGTCCTCCAAGTATCTCAGAGTCCCTTTGCCCATCTCCTACCCACACACTCTGGAATCTTCTCTCTGATCCTGAGCTCCCCACTTCTGAGATCTGTATGCCTCACCCTGCTGTTATTCCCCTCTCTTGTGTCCCTCTGAGCCTCCAGTACCTTTTATTGGTATTCTCCATCCCAAACTGTAATTCCTGTGAGCCTCCGGGCCAGCCGTTCTCCACCTTTATCCTCGTGCCTGAGATCGGGGTGGAGCAGGGCTGTCTCCTTCACCTTGTTCATTCCGGGACTTGTCCCCAGAGATTTGGATTCAGTAGGTCTGGAGGGGGCCCCAGAGATCTGCACTTTTCTCAAGCTCCCAGGTGACCGATGGAAGTGATGCCTGGGCTACTCTTTGAGAAGCACTGACCGACATAATACCCTGGACTCCAGGGGACCAACTGGATAAACATCCCCTTAGAAGGTTCATGAGAGTTCTGTGTCCAGAAGCAGGAGGGCAGTGCCAAGGCCTTGAAACCCCTGGGAGCAGCAGCCTCCTAGAGGGAGAACCAGCCACCAGGGATGTAGGGGATGTAGTCCCTCCAGGGTGGCAGCCAAGGACTGAAGGGGAGTGTCTCTGCCACCCCTTCCTATCCCACATCCCTATTTCTCTTCCCCACGCCCCAGAAGCCTCCAACTTTGTGGTCATCCTGTTGGGATTGCTGGTGCCTGTGCTGGTCATAGTGTCAGCAGTGACCAGAGAATGCATTTCCAGGAAGAGGAGGAGGTGAGTTTCAGGAAAGGGGAAGAGGAGGGGCGGCTGGTAGGAGAGCAAACATGGGGGGCGGGCGCCGACCTTCAAGCTGGTGTCTGTTCCCCACGCCCTCCAGGGAGAAAATGCACAGCCAGACCAGAGACAAGCTGCCAGGTACCGGTGAGCACCAGCCCCACCGTCCACAGCTTTGGCTCCGGGAAGTCGAGTCTGCCTCTAATACAAGGTTTTCTCACTTTCTCCTCAGATTTTGCTCCAGAGCATGCCTTCAAAGTCGCTCAGTTTTGAGTTGTCCACAGAAGAAGGAGACATAAAATTATTTATTTTTGAGATGTGAATTTGTACATGGTTCTGGTGGAGAAAGGCTCTGTGAGGGGGGTCTTGAGGGGAGAAGTAAGAGGGAGATGGGGTGTGAGGGTCTAGGGCTGGGGGCTCCACAGAGTGTCCAGAAGGAAGGGGAACAGAGGTCTGAGGAGGTGAGGGGCTGTCTGTCCCTTAGACAAAGCCACGTGAGGGTGGGCCACCCGCCCTCAGGCTTAGGGGATACAGGAGAAAAGACTTGACGCCAGGAATCCTCGTTCTTGGCGGACTTGGCCTCAGAGGTCCCCACCGGCAGGTAGTGAAAGGTGATCCTGAGGTTTTACATTTCTAACGATGAGACTAAGGCGCTGGGCAGAGGCTAAGGACTGGGAATGTGGCTTTTTCCAAAGGGTGAACCGGCCGGCCTGTGATCAAAAGGGCCTTGGGGTTCCTATGGTAACTGAGGGTGGAGTCTGAGGGCTGGCTTGGGAGGAGTTTGGAGCTCCATCCTATTAGGAGTGAGCAGCTCACCTCAGCCAAAGGCCAAAGTGCAAACACTCCCACCCTGACCCCTGTGCCTCGTGCCTCTCACCAGGCAGGTCCTGGGGGAAAGGGTGGGACATCCTGCTTGGGCTCTAAGAAGAAAAAGAAGGTTGTCAACTGGGGGCGCTCAGGATGTGGGACCCCCAAGGACAGGGGACGCCAAAACAGGCAGGACCCTGGGTTCTAGAGAGGAATCCTTATTCTGTGCTTGTCCTCCAAATGACCCCAGCAGCCACCTTCATGTAAGGAAGCAAGACCCAAGTTGGTTGGGGAAAGGGCTCCAAGGGAGGGGTGCCCCTGGCCAGGCCACCCTGCCCCTTAGCTGGGGGGAGCAGCTCACGCTCTGGAGCTTGTGACAGGAAGGCTCAGGCATTCTGGAACTGGGCTGGACGCCACGGGGCTCCCAGCTGCATGCCTGCCCCCACTGAGCGCCCTTCTCCTGCGCTTTGGCCCTTTGCCTCTCTGTTCTTCATCTATATCCTGCCCCCTTGATGTTGGTTCCTCCCCTCACCCAGCTAAGGTCTCCTTATCTAGCCTGGATGTCTGGTTGGCAGCGAAGGAGGTGGCCTGGACCAGCATCCTCGAGATAGACTTCCTCCTTCCAGAAGTAGGGGGACCCAGACCCCCGCTATCATCAGCAGGACGGACTCCCACCCACCCCCTTTTAGGGGTACAACACCTGGGCCATGTCATCGAGGGAGGGGACAGAGGATTCCAGAGTATTATACTCCCAAAGGCAGTTGAAGAGGCAGGAAATCAGGGACAGGATCACTGCCGGAGGCTTCCTGCGCTGGGAGAGGCAGAGATTGTGATTTGGGGTCCTGTACTGACCCCAACACGACAACAGGGGTCAGTTGAGATGCAGAAATGGCAGGGCTGCACCAGCTTGACAAACCTGACCAGGTCCAGGCCTCCCCCTGCAGTTGTCCCCTGGGGCGGGCAGGCTGGGAGACCAAAGAAGCTGAGAAAGACTTCAGGGGATTGACCCCCATCCTCATCTCATCTTCCTGTTTGGGAGGGAGAAGTTAGGGGAAGATACTCAGGTGGTTTCCCCTCCCTTCCCAAAAGGCTGGGAGAACCTGCCTGGGCAGCATCTTGAAAGGGGGAATTGTCCTCCCAACCCAGCACACTGTCTGTACACACGTGTGTGTGTGTGTGTGTGTGTGTGTGTGTGTGTGTGTACTTGTGGGGGGTCCACGTCCTCCACTCCAGCCTCTGCCCCTCCTCCACAGCCAATGCAGACACGCCCCCCACATTGCCTCTAAACCAACCCCAGCTGTCAACATCTGGCCCACATCTGTCTCTTTCATGTGACTGGACCTCCACCCGATTCCCCCCTCCCCCGTTCAGGGAGCTGTAGGGCAGGGCTCTGAGCTCAAGGCCTCCCCTGCCTCACAAAGCCCCCTGCCAGGGCTAGGGAACCAGGGCAGGGGAGGGAGGGCAACCCCATCCCGGAGGTGCCCCAGGCTATTGGCAGAGCCATCTGGAGCCTTTAGAAGCAGCTGCCGATGACTCATCTTCCACTGCCCCCACCCTACCACCTCAAACACACCGTGGGGCCGGGAACCAAGCACCCAGCCCCGTCTCCAGACCTCCAACCCCTCTCAGCCTGGCTCAAAAGCTCCTTCACAGCAGTCCCCACCCTCCACAGAAGTCTATCCCCCCACCCAACCCCACTCCCAATCATCCCCAGAGCCAGGACACTTCCCATTTTCTTTTATTTATACAAAACAATTGTTTTAAATATAATTTAAGAACCCCTCCAAGCACCAGTGTCTGTCTCTTGTTTCTACCACCACTGCCCCCCACACCCCCTCATGGACACAGCTTAGGGGTACTTGGGGGGGGCAGGGAAATGTCTGGGGTTGTGGCGTGACCAAGGCACTGTTCTGGAAACACACAACGATGGGTCCCTGTTTCAACTTGGGCAAAGGAGGTGATAAACAGGTCCCCTCTAACACAAAAAGTTACAAGGACGGTAAAAAAAAAAAAAAGGGAAGGAAAAATAAGACCGAAAACAAAAAATAAAACTCAAAAACCTTCAATATGAAGGCAGCAGATGGGGAAGGGGCATTTACAAGGGAAAACCGAATTCGGTGGAGACAGCAGCAAGGTTGGCACATCCAAGTCCAATGATTTTGTCACTGGGCCATGACGCCCCTTCCTGCCTCACGACTCGCAGGCTAGTCCCCCCTTCTCTTTGGTCTGCAGGGTCGCTGCCCTTCAAGGTGAGGAGGGGCACCTGGGGGCTCTAATTGGGGATCAGAGGGAGGCCGTGGGGATTGTGCCCAACCACCTCCGGGATGTTGGCAGATTCCGGGCACTTCTTTTCCTCTGGTCAGACCCAATCCCGAGGGAAGGGCTCCCACACCCTCAGTTTGGGGTTCCCCGCTTGGGGAGCGTCAGATTTCTACACTCCCGTACGGCAGAATCCCCAAATCCCGTCTCTCCAAATTGCCAGCTCCCCGCCCCCATGGGTTCAAAGTGCAATCCAGTGGGGCCCGGGGGTGGGAGCCTCTTGGGTCCCCACCCGATTCTGCCCCAGGAAAAAGGGGAGCGGTGTCTCCAGCGTGGGAGTCCCTGCTGCTCCAGAGCTGGGGGGCTAGGCGAGGAGGCGCAGGTCAGTACTGGGGCGCTGGTGCTCCCGACCCTCCTGAGGCTCCAGGCTTGGCCTGGGACTTCATGTGCTGGACACTGGCCAGGATTTTTTTCTGATGCCCCGCCAGAGTGACTCCGATTCGGAGCAGGTCCCTGGGGAAGAACGAACAGCTAGGTGAGGCCACTGGGCTCCCGGGGCGGCTCTCCTACCGAAACCCCATCCTCGCCTCGGGATTGTCCGCCAATCAGAATGGCCGGCGGGGAAGGGGGCTGACGCTAATAGTTGCCAGTCAGTTTCCGGAGGATTTAGGAGCCGCCACAGTTCTGCGCAGCCGCAGTAAGGGGCGGGGCTAGGTACCCGCGGGGGTCGAGAAGCAGGAGGTGGGGCGGGCTGAGAGAGAGAGAGAGAGAGCGAGCAAGAGAAAGAAAGAGCTGGGTGGGTGGAGAGGAAGGGGCGGGAGAAGACAAAAACAAACTGCTCCCAGCCCCACCCTGATGCGGGGAGACAGGGCTAAGGAAAAAAGAAGAGGTGAGAAATGGAGGGCAAGAACTCCTGTCAGGGAACCCGTGTCAAGGCGAGGCTGGAGCAAGTCAGGGAGGAGGTGCCCAGATGTGGTGGGGCAGACTGGCCCGGGACCTGCCTTCCAGGGAGAGGGATGGCCTCCTGGACCCTCTGTGTCTGGATTTATATTCCTTCTATTTCTGTGATTCAAACCCGGGGCAAGAAGAGTCGTTGGGAGAGAAATGGAAAGGCAGAAAGGAGGACCAGGGAGAGGCCAGCTAGGGAAAACCAGTATTTGGGAGGCGTTGGAATCATAAAACCATTTAACATTAAAGCTGGAAACGACCTCCAAAACCTAGTCCAACCTTCACCTTTTATGGGTGGGAAAACATCCAGAGTTGACACATCGTTAATGTGAGAGCAGGGTCTGGAATGCAGATAGATGCACAAAGATAGATACAGATTGCGAGGTGCGAGCGAGATGGCCCCGGGCTGAGATGGTGCAAGGGGGTGAGGCAGGCACAGCTGACTGGGAAGAATCCTGGGGCTCTCAGCCGCTGCACCTGTTACTGCTTTGGCAGGGGAGGGGCTTTAGAAAACAGAGTTGGCACCAGGAGTTGACCCCAAAGGCCCCTGCTGAAACTGTGGGCCTGATTCTGGTCCCCAGGCACCACCCCTCCTGGCTGCTTGGCCCTCAACACTCCCCCACCTCCATCTCCTGCCACGACTTACTCAGTGGAGATCTGGCTGACCAGCTCGAAGGAGCCAAACCCAGCGGCTGCAAAACTTTCTTCGTATCTTCCCATCTTGATGGCTCGAAGCCACTCACCCACAGAGCCAAAAGCTGAATAGTGAGGCTGCCGCTGATCCAGGAGGGGGTGCGAGGCCCTGGGAGGCAAGGATGGGGAGGACACACTGAGAACCAGCCTGTGTCAGGGTGCGGACGTAGAGCCCAGCCCTGGAGAGGTGGACAGGGACCATCCCACATACCACCAAAGGGACGGATACTTCTCGGGGGGAAGCGAGGTTCTCAGGGAATGGCAGAGTGCAGGAAAGAGGGCCCATCCTCTGGGGTCCTCACCCGCCATTCTCGCGGGCCACGATTTTGAGGCTGGCAGGGTTCCGGATCATCTTGTCGAGGGCACTGACCACCTGGGGGAAGCGGGGCCGTGCGTTCCGGTCTTTCTGCCAACAGTCCAGCATAAGCTGATGCAGGGAGGTGGGGCAGTCTGGGGGCGGGGGCAACCGGTAGTCCTGTTCAATGGCATTGATCACCTGGAATGACAGGCAGAAGCACTGGGTGAGGACATCAGGGAAAACGAGGCTGCCAAAGGACCCCAGGGAAATGGCGACTCAACAGACGCTGGGATGGCTGCTACAGCCCCCCCAGAAGGGCAGATTTGGGGGGTGCTCCTGGCCAGGGCCGAGGCCACTGGCTGTGGCTCAACGTCCCAGAAGCTCTTGAGCTATGATCCAGACATGTAACTTCCCAAGGCTGCCCTCCATCACTGTGTCCTTCTGCGACCAGATAGGCTGTATCGAACTCTTGGATACAGAGATCAGCTCCTTAGAGCGCCACCCTCACCACCTCAAGGACCAAGCAATGATGAGCTGAGAACCAACTCCCCCCACCACCACCCATATCCCAAGAGAGAGGACGTTCCAGGAAAGCTTGGTAGGACACTTACATCCTGATTGCTCATATCCCAGTATGGCCGTTCCCCAAATGACATGACCTCCCACATCACAATCCCATAGCTCCAGGCATCACTGGCAGATGTGAACTTCCGGAACGCAATGGCCTCAGGGGCTGTCCATCGGATGGGAATCTTTCCTCCCTAAAGATGGGGGAGGAAAAGGTGAGCCGAGGGACTCACAGGACTCAGGCATTCTGCCTCCCACCTTTGCGTTTCCCCCAGCTCGGGCCTCCTTTCTTTCTGGGACCCAAACACCCAGCTCCCCAACTCTTGTTCTTTTCCTAGACACCCGGTAGCCAGGTTCCTTAAGCTGACCCCCCTGCCCCGACAAGGTCTACTCTTACATCCTGTCTTGGACCAGAGCTGTCAATCCCTCAGCCTCCCAACTTTCCAACCTGCCCTGCTCACCTGGCCCTAAGAACCTAGCTCATATGCCTGTGTCCCAGCCTCACCAGAGAGCTCGTGTAGGTGGGATCAGAAGAGTTCTCCTCCAGGAAGCGGGAGAGGCCAAAGTCTGAAACTTTGCAGACAAGGTTGCTGTTGACCAGGATGTTGCGGGCAGCCAGGTCTCGGTGGACGTAGCTCATCTCAGCAAGGTACCGCATGCCCGAAGCGATGCCCCGTAACATGCCCACGAGCTGGATGACGGTGAACTGGCCGTCGTTCAGCTGGAGGTGGACATGGTGGGGGCATGGTTCAGACAGCTCACCCACCGCTCCCCCTTTCTTCCATGTTCTAAACAGTATTTGTCCCTCCCAGACCCAACTCGCAGACCCACCTGTAGGACAGGCCTGCTGACGTCCCAGGTAAACCACTCCCTTTCTTTTTTTTTTTTAAAAAATTTATTTTTATTTATTTTATTATTTTTTGATTTTATTATTTGAAATCTATAGACGGTTTATTTTATTTTATTTTTTGGTCATGCATGCGGGATCTTAGTTCCCCGACCAGGTATCGAACCCGGGCCCCCTGCACTGGGAGTGCGGAGTCTTAACCATTGGACCGCCAGGGAAGTCCCTCCCTCCTTTCTTTTACCCTGAGTTCTCTCAGCTCTTACTATGGTATCGTGACACAATGCTTAAAATGGTCCCACTTTCAAATATTCGCTTTCAGTCTCTCGTAATTAGATTATAAGGAGACATTTTAAGATTTTCTTCCATTTAACCTAGTACAGTGCTTCACATCCAGGAAATACTCAACAAATGCTTTTGATCTATGTTCTCTTTATTTGACAGCAACAGAGCACTGACAGTTACGAGTGTGCTCTGAAGCCACCCTTCTACAGGTGGAGATGCATGTGTTGGTGCTGATCCTCCCATAGTCTCACTCAGCCCTCCTGGACCAACTGTATGCAGGACGCAAGGGAACAGTGAGGAATTGGGTGTGATCAGTGACCACAGCACCAAAACCAAGGTCTAAAGCCCGACCTTGAACTTTATAGAGTTGGCTCTCACCAGGTAAGCCAACCAGTCACGGACAGTTAACTCAGCCCATCTTCTGGGTTCAGCTAGCATGCAGGGGACCCTCGGCAGCCCTCCAGGGCCAGCAACACAGAGTTCAGAAACCGAATTCTGAATCCATCCTCCAAGCCTGCACCCACCCCACGCCTCGCATCTCAGCTGGTGGACTCACTTCCAGACACTCAGGGTAGAGACCTCGGAGTCTCCCGCATCCCTGGCTTACAAGTTCTGCTGGCTGTGCCTCCAAAACGCACCCCAAACCAGCCACTTCTGCGCATTCACTGCAGCCCCCATGGCCTGAATGATGCCAGTCTTCTCATCGGCTCCTATCCCTCAGCATCCATCAGAGAGATCTCCTGAAATCACCTCCCTCTCCTGCTGAAAAGCTTCCCCTCAGACTTCTAATCACATCCAAATTTCTAAGGTCACGAGGCCCAGCCGCCAACCACAACGTGATCCACTATCACTCCTCTGCTGACCTGGTTCAGCTTCACCGGCCTTTCTGCTTCTTAAACAGGCTGGGATTCCGCCCACCCTGGGTTGCTACTCTCTGCCCCCGACACGCTTCCCCCCCACCTTCTCATGGCTGGCTTTCTCATCTACCCAAACGTCATCTCTTCTAAGATAGACCCCCTTCCCTTTCCTGCAACCGGACAATGGAACAGACTCCCGTATCCACAAGGGAGGGTCGGGCCATCCTGGCAATGCTCCAGGGTCTGCCTCAGCATCCCTCGTGCTGGGAGCCGGGTAGCCTGTGTCTCCTGATGCGGTGCCACGGGAAGTACACGGCTCCCCCTGATGTAGGCTGGCCACAGAAGTTTAATTTTGAACTTATCACAACATTAGACATTGCTTCCCTTACAGGAAACACAGAGAAACAAGCTAGATGACCCCACAAGGAAGAATCCGATAAATCCAGAAGATAAGACATTCAAGTGGACAAGTGGCCCAGCCCTTCAGTGTATCAGAACCCCAGCAAGGGACTGTCCTAGATGTAGAAAAGGCTCAAAACAATAACCACAGGTGCAATGCTTGATCCTGAACTGGATGCTGGGACATTTTGGGGACAACTAGAGAACTATGAGTATCAAGTGGGCATTAGGTGATACCAAGGAATTGTTGTAATTCTGTTAAACACAATGTTACTTTGCTATGTAGAAAAACGTTTTGGGGACTTCCCTGGTGGTCCAGTGGTTAAGACGCCGCACTTCCACTGCAGGGGGAGCGGCTTCGATCCCTGGTCAGGGAAATTCCGCGTGCCGCGTGGAGCGGCCAAAAAAAAAAAAAGTTTTGTTTTTTTCCAGAAGATGCATAGTAAAGTTTAAAAAATAATAAAATTTCATACAATTTTGTTAAGGTAGCAAAAATGAGCTCTTCTCTCTCATTTCTATGATCCTGTTCAATTTTTTTCACATCTGAAATCACGTTTACTTTTTGTAAAACCTTGCTTGTACTTGTTAATCTTCAGTCTCCCCCATTACGCCACCAGCTCTCCAAGAGCAGAGGTGCTCACGGCTCTATCTCCCGAGGCCCAGTACAGGGGCTGGTACACAACGAGGTGCTCAGTAAATATTTGTCACGAGGACAGATGACAACCCCTCCATATCCCAGGGTCAGCCGGTCCCACAGGGAGACCAATCCCAGGACTCAACCTTCCCTGGTGGAGAATGAAGGGTAGAGGGGCGGTGATGCGGGACCCACCGTCTGTCCCGGGTTCTGAGCTCCTTGGCTGCACTGCGGGAGCACAGGGTGGATGCGGAAAGCCGGGAGCAGGGGGTCTCACCCTCAGGAAGGAGTCCAGGGCGCCGTTCTCCATGAACTCGGTGAGAATCATGACGGGCACGCTGTTGGTGACCACGCCCTCCAGGCGGATGATGTTGGGGTGCTCGAACTGGCCCATGATGGAGGCCTCGCTCAGGAACTCCCGCCGCTGCCGCTCCGTGTAGCCGCCCTTCAGGGTCTTGATGGCCACGCAGCTCTCCTTCTTCCCGGGGGCCTTCAGGCGCCCCCGGCACACCTCCCCAAACTCGCCTTCAGGAAGGAGGCCGAGGGTCAGCTCTCCTCCCCCGCCCCCCGACCCCCCCCAGGTGCGGCCCTGCAGTCCCTCCCCCCACCCCACCCCCACCCGGGCACCCAGGCGTCTTCCTCTCACCTGCGCCAATCACCTCTTCAATCTTGACATAGGAGACATCGATCTCTTTTGCAAATTCCCTCACAGCCTCATTAGGGTCTTCGTAAGTGAAGGGGTCAATGTAGACCTTAGTACCTGAGGAATCACGCGGGGCTTGTCAGCCACCACTGCATTCAGATGCCCGGGTCCCTGGCTCACAGCTCTCACCCCAGCCTTATCTCCTCGAGGATGGGCCTACCCACCGTGCCCAATGAGATACTGTCCGTGTTTGTCTGAGTATTCAGCTTCTCTCCCGTTGCTCTGCTTCCTGTAGCCGAAAGGGAAAGAAGAGATAAACTGAGTCACACGTCTCAATGTTCCCAGAGGGGGAGGATGGGAATCAGAGAAGATTCCAGGTGAAAACAGGCTCCCGGGACATCAGGGGAGGCTTGCCCTGGAGCAAGAGGGCAGGTGGCCAGCTATACGGGGCTTCGCAGGGGCCTCCAGGTGCCCAGAGCCCTCACCTGAGGCAAAGGACAGCGATGACGATGACCACGAGGACCAGCACCACGCCCACGACCGCCGTGCCAGCAATCAGGGCCAGCTGCTCCCGCCAGCTCTCATGCTCTGGAGAAGAACTGGTGATCAGGGGGACCCGGCGGGCCCGTGGGCTCCACTCAAGTCCCTCAGGGCAAGCAAAGAAGTTTCCCAGCCTTGGTGGGTTTGATTTTGTTCTGTTATAAATACTGGTAACCACAAAAAGTCCCACTTGAACAGAAGGTTCCAAAGGCTAAAAATGAAAAGGTTCGTAGCCAAAAAGTGGAAATAACCCAAATGTCTATCAATGGACGCGTGGATAAATAAAATGGGCCACAGCCATTCAATGGACACGAGACGGAATGAAGTCCTGATATGTTCTACAACACGGATGAACCTTGAAAACGTTATGCCATGTAAAAGAAGAAGCCAGTCACAAAAGACCGTATTGTATGCCTGCATTTGTATGAAAAATCCAGAACAGGCAAACTACAGAGACAAAAAGTAGACTAGTGTTTGCCAGGGGCTGGGAGGTAATGGAAGAGTTATAAGCATCTCTTTTTGAGGTGCTGAAATGTTCTAAAATTAATTGCGGTGATGGTTGCACAACTCTGTGAATATATTATAAGTTAATGAATTATACATTTTATTTTTTTTAACTTTAAAATTTATTTATTTTTATTTTTGGCTGTGTTGGGTCTTCGTTTCTGTGTGAGGGCTTTCTCTAGTTGTGGCAAGCAGGGACCACTCTTCATCGCGGTGCGCGCAGGCCTCTCACTATCGCGGCCACTCTTGTTGCGGAGCACAGGCTCCAGACGCGCAGGCTCAGTAGTTGTGGCTCACAGGCCTGGTTGCTCCGCGGCATGTGGGATCCTCCCAGACCAGGGCTCGAACCCGTGTCCCCTGCATTAGCAGGCAGATTCTCAACCACTGTGCCACCAGGGAGGTCCATGAATTATACATTTTAAATGGGTGAATCATGGTGTATGAGTCGTATCTCAATAAAATTGTTAAAAAAATTTCAAAGGTTTAGAAAACCACTGGGCCAGCATACAAAAACTATCAAAGTGTCACCTCAGTTAATCCTTGGAGCCCTGTGAGAGAGGCCTCATATTTCCATTTTTTTGGATGAGAGAGCTGGGGCTCAGGGGTCAAGTTTTTGCTAAAGGTCACATAGCTGGAGAGCCGCTGAGCTGGCCTTCACACCCAGCTGTTGGTTTTGGTTTCTACATCTTAGCCCCAGGCCAAAATGCCTCGTGGTTGAGAGCAAGAGAAGCATGGGGCTGTGGCTTTGGGGGTCCTGAGGGCAGAGCCAAGGCCTCCCGCCTGGTGGGGTCAGCCAACCCCAGGCTCACCGTCCAGCTGGGTCTGGCTGTGGTGCTCCTGGCCGAAGGGCCCGTAGCCAGCCTCGGAGCGCGCCCGCACCTGGACCAGGTAGCTGGCTCCCCGCTTCAGTCCCCGCAGCTCTGCCCGGTTCTCCGACGTCTTCAGGAACCGCACACTGCTGGGGCCCTCTGCGCCCTGTTCAGGAGAGGGGACTGGCTGTGAGCCAGGGCCCCCAGATTCCACTGCTCTTTCTGCCTCCCCCTGCCCTGGGCCTCCGTCCCTAGCATCTCTGGCCTGCTGAGTGGCAGGTGAGGCCTTTGTGCTCACTTATGTATGCACTGTGCCTTGTGTTTTGCATTAATTATATCATTTAATCCTTGTAGCGCTTCTGTGGGATAGGTTCCATTATCCTAAGCAATTTTTGGGGGTGGGGAGGCCTCGCCGCGTGGCATGTGGGATCTTAGTTCCCCGACCAGGGATCGAACCCATGCCCCCTGCAGTGGAAGCAGAGTCTTAACCACTGGACTGCCAGGGAAGTCCTATCCTAAGCATTTTACAATGAGGATATTAAGCTCAGAGAGGCCAAGGGGTTGACACAAGGTCACTTAGCTAGGATGTGGCAGGTGACTGCAATTCAGGCGTCCTGGTCCCTGGAGCGGGTCCCACTGCCCACCCCCAACCCTGGGGCGGGGCCTGGTCTCACCTTCTCATGATACTTGACCTCGTAGTCCAGCACTGCCCCGCTGGGTGCCCGGGGAACAGCCCATGCCAGGCTCAAGCTGCTGGGTGATGACCGAGTCACCCTGATGTCGGACACTGGGGGCGGCACTGCGAGAGACAGACACCTTGGGGCCCTTGATCGTGGCAGGTCTGTCTCTCATCTTTCCCAGCTCCTCCTCTACTGGCCACACTTGTCTCGGTCCCCCAGCTGTTTCCGGAATTCCTTCTGGCTCTCTCTGCCCCGTCCTGAACTCTCCAGTCCACCTTTGCATCTTTCTAATTCTCTTTCTGCCTCTTGCCCCAAAGGCCTTGACCCACTCTATTTCCTGGGGATCCCACTCCCAGGTGCTGCCTTTTCCTCCTCAGGCCTTTAGACTGTCCATATCCCTCGCGAGCCTTTCCCACCAACACCTCTCCCATCCGACCACAGGCTGCCCCCTGCCCCCAGCCCCCAGTCTCACCCTCACGGTCAGTGGTGACATTCACAGCCTCAAATGGAACTGGCCCGCTGGCTAAGGAGGACACCCCGTTCACGGCGGTGACCTCGAAGGTATAGGTGAAGTCAGGACGCAACCCACGAATGGCCACCCAGGGCTCCACCAGGTCCCGGGGGCCGGGGTCGAAGGTCAGGTCTCCCCCGCAGGGCGTGCAGGAGCCGCCGGGGCGGCACTCCCGGCACCGGAGCGCATATGTGAGGTCCTCTCGGCCTCCCGACTCGAGGGGGGCGCTCCATTCCAGGCGAAGGGAGGAGCCGTTCAGGCGGGGAACCACGCTTCTCGGGGCGGACGGAGGGGCTGCAGGAGACCAGGACATCAGGCAGAGGCTGAGCAGACGGGCAGGGCATGGGCAGTGGGACAGACAGGCAGCCATACTGATGTCTTGTCTTGGCCGGGTACCAGGCCAGGGTCAAGAGGAGGAAGGTGTGGGAGGATGGGACTGGGGTCGGGGGTCCACCCCAGGGGTCACTGGCCACTTACTGGTACAGGGTGCACCTCGGGGGTCTGTGCGGGCCCGGAAGTACCCGATGCGACACTGGCAGACGGGTGAGCCAATGGTGTTGGAGTGGCTGTTGGCTGGGCACGGCTGGCAGGACCCCTCCCCAGATAGGGGCTTGAAGGTGCCCTGAGCACAGGCTGCGAGAAAGCGTCCATCAGAAACTTGCATCAGAGACATTCAGCAGTGGGGTGGGGGTGGGGGATGGGGACCAAAAAAAGGACATTCAGCAGCTATTAAAGTTGCGTGAGGTGCAAAAGGGAGAGCAGGGAGGGAGGAGCTCAGAAACCTCGCCTCTAAGAGGAGAAGACCTCCCTCCAGACCAGGGGTCGGAACCCTGACGTGTACCCCCGGCCACTGCATGGCAGCCTGGTGAAACCCAGACCCCTGCTCCGAGGAATGATTTTAAATGCACACCACAAAATACACAGATTACCAAGAAAACCAAATAACTGAAAATACAGTGATCAAAACATGAAGAAACTTTGCAACACAGCAATGTGTGTGTTTCTGTACTAACAAGATACAGCGGCAAGGCTGACAGGCAAGGAAATACTGAAGTCACGATGAGCGAAAAACAACATTTTGCCATTCTTGCATCATCTCTAATGGGCTGTGAAAACACCCAGGATTTGAATGGGGCCCAAGTCTCAGGTCCTGCTCGACCGCTGGGCCGTGGCTGACACTCCGTAAGAGGAGTGGCCAATTTCAGGTAAAGATGAGTGCAAAGAAATGGTCATTTTTTTTCCCCTTCCACCAAAGTTCACAGATCCCCTACATTCTATCTACAAAACCCAGGTTAAGAAACTCTGCTCTGGAGAAAAGACTACGTGAGAATTCAATATCAGTAAATTAGACGAAACCATAATGAAAAAGACTACAGACCATGAAGCCTTTGTCCTCTGAGTCCAATAAGGTACCCCAGCCCTGAGGACAGTCCCACAGCCCAGGAAGGAATTGGACATAGTTAGAAGAATGAGTGTGGAAATGATGGAGAGCTCAGAACTGTGCTGGGGGCCCTGAAAACACGCCCTCCAGTAACTGAGTGCCCAGGAGAATAAAGAACTTTTAAAATGGAAATTTAAGAAGTGGATCCAAGAGCAGGGTACCAGCCAGTGCCTCCTGCAGAGATGGGCAAGCTTTGTGGGGGAAGTGCTGGCCCTCACCTCGGCACCTGGTATTCCCCTCGGCGGCCTCAAACCCTGGAGCGCAGCTGCAGCCCGTGACCGGCTGCTCAGCCCACTGGCCATCCTCCCGGCAGTAGAGGCTCGGGCTGGGACCAGGGGCGGGCACGGCATCGGCCACGCAGCTCCCCGCCACGGGCACCACCAGCTCACGAGGCACGGTCTCCGGGAAGCAGGTGAGGTTCACAGTCAGCTGGGCGCACTTCTTATAGAAGAGGTGCAGGGACAGCAGGGCCATGCAGGCGCCCTGGTCCTGGAAGGCCAGATAGAAGCCGGCCTTGGTGAGCGGGCCCAAACGCAGTGTCTTGACGTTCACCTTCCCGGTGGCCTCGGCCCCGGGGCGCTTCCGGGTCAGGTGCTCAGCAGCCACTGTGTCCACCTGCCAGGTTGGGGAAGAGACTCACTGCCGCTGTCCTCCACTCCCCCAGGACCCCGCTGGACTGTCTTCTTCCCAGCTCACCCTCTCCCTGACCTGCCTGGCTCCTGTTCCAGAACCTTCTCTCCACCTTTCCCAACGTACGCTTTCCTGCAGGCCCCAACATTGTCCATTAACACCTGCCGAGCTCCTATGATGCATCCAGCCACTGTCCTGCACCCCCTTTCTGTGCATTCACTCATCCTACAGACACTTATCAACACCTACTCTGTGCCAGGCCCCGGACTCCACGCCAAGGAAACAGAAATGAAGGAAACGCTGATAAGCTAATGATAAATTAAAAGTATGATGAGTGCTACGGCAGGCGGGACCCCACGGCAGGGAACATCAGCAAAGTCGTCCCAGGGGGCACCTCGGAGCTGGAAGTTACAAGACGAGGAGTTGGGTGGGAGAGGCAAAGAGAAGGCATTCTAGGGTGAGGCATCAGCTGGTGCAAAGGCAGAGGGCTGTAAAGGGGCGAAGTGTACTCAGAGAATGGGGAAGTGTAGGGAGACCCCAGCACACGGAGTAGAGTGGCTGTTCCACCTAGCAGACCACCGTCTTCCCTCCTCAGACCCGGCCTCTTGCTTCTAGCCCTCAGCACCTCTAGACCACAGGACGGCCCCAGACCCCACCTTGGCCTGGGGCACCTGGGTACCTTGATGTAGGGGTTCTCCATCCAGGCTGGCGTGTGGGCTGTGGCCGTGTCCGCGTCGCTCTCAAAGTAGAAGACAGTGAAGGTCTCCTTGCAGGAGCGGCCAGCCCGCGGCAGGGAGAGGCACTCCAGCATGGTGAAGCGCAGCGTGGCGTACACGTGCACGGCGCCCCGGCGGGGCACCCAGCCCGTGCGCAGCCAGTGGGCCAGGCCCGGGGCGCGCTGCACGTCACACACCTCGTAGGTCCGGACACTGTGCTGCTCCTCATCCAGGCCGCTCAGCTCCTCCCACTGCGGGGAGAAGGGTGGTCAGCCTGGGGGTTGCTAAGTGGGTGGGTGCAGGTCAGTGCCATAAAGCCACGAGGGGCTGAGGGGACCCCTGGAGAGCAAGGGCTCAGAGGATACCTGCTTCGGCTGCTGCGATGGCTGTGTGTGGTGTGTGTGTGTGCGGTGTGGTGTGGTGTGTGTGCGTGTGTGTGTGGCCTGGGAAGCAGGAGCACAGGTGGCCCCCCTCCCTCGGTTTCCCTCCAAGCCCCAGCTCTTACCTGTCCCTCCACCTGAGGGAATGTCACCCACTTCAGATCGGCAGTTTCCAATTTTGTGTTCAGTAGGGTCTCTAAGACAGACAGACAGACAGACAGACAGACAGAGTCAGTCAGCGCTTGGGAGAGACACCAGGAAGCCCAGATCCCTGGGAGCTGAGACAGACAGGCTGAGGAGGGGAGCAAGCCCTGCCCTCTGCCCCCCCAAGCAAGCCCAGATTTCCAGCCTCTTTTCTGAGTGCCAGCCCCGCCCCTGACAGCTGACAGGCACGGAGCTGACCTCCGGGACTCCCAGATCTAGGCCTCTGTGAACTGCTGTGCCCCAGAGCAGAAGCGGAGACACAGATGCTAAAAGGGGAAAAAGGCAAACAGCTCAGAAAGGGCTAAACTAGAGCCCAGACCTGACCCTCACCCCGAGGTGGGATACAGGGACACCCCTCCCGCCAGGGCCTGCCTCAGCCTCTGCAGTCCGTTCACCGTCCCCACCCCCCTTCAGACCAAACACCCCAGCCCTTCAGATCCTTGAAGATGGTGCTGACCTCCTGAGGCCCAGCCCTGACCCCCCGTTCCCTCCCCACCGGCTAGCTGCCCTCGGAGGAGGAAGTGCTGGAGGCCAGGACGCTTGGGTTCCTGCCCTTGGCCCCTGTCTGCAGAGGCCTCACATCTGGATTTGGTTATGGGAAGGAACAGGGGAGGAGATTTTAGGGGTGTGTGTATGGGGGGGTGAGCACACCTGGCTCTGCTCTGGCCTCTCTCTGGGGAGGGGCGGGGCGGGGCTCTGGTGGAAGGTGGGGATTAGGAGAAACTGCACAGTCCCCCCCGCCCCCCCCTCCGGCTGAGGAGGGTGGAGGGAGGGTAGGGGAATCCCCTCGGAGATTTGTGGGTGGGGTGCTGCAGGCCTGCCCTGGGAGGAGCCGAGAGAGGGCCCCCAGGGGAGCCAGCAGCACACCTGGGACCAGGGCCCCCCCACTGGTGGGAGCTGCAGGAGAGAAGGGAAGGCAGGTGGGTGGGTAGCCTCCTCCCAGGGACCAGGTGATGTCCACGGAGGGCAAGGGGTCACGAGGGACCCCGGCCAGGCAGCTGGGGGTGAGGCCTGGGCCCCCATGGATGGCAGGAGACAGCCCAGCACGCTGGGGACAGGATGCCCGGGTTCTGGGAAGGGGGCGGATAGAGGCTGCCGTCTCCACCCTCCATTGTTCCAGACTGGATAGTGTTTTCCTGTCTCCAATTTACACACTGTCTCTGTTTCAGGCTGTCCCGGGCGCTCTGAGCGGCTCACTTTCTCTCACCCTCTCTCCGTCTTGCCGGCCTCCCTCTCTCTTTGATCTGTCACTTCTTTTGCCTCTCACCTCTCTCTCCCACTCTCCATCCACCTCCATTTCTCTTTCTGACTGTCACTCTGCTTTCTGTCTCCCACCTTTCACCATCCCTGGGGCACAGAGCCTTGGATAAAAGACTGAACTCTTGTCTCAGTCTCCTCATCTGTAAAATGGGAGCAACAATACATCCCACCCACAGGGTTGTTGGAACCATGAAAACATAAAGCACTCAGCATGGGCCTCGGGCCCGGAAAGCAGTGAGGTGATAGAAATTAGAAGTTACTCCCTGTTCCTCTTTGCATCTTTCTTTCCCTCTCACCACACATCATCCCGACGGGTTTTCTCTCTGCTTTACCTTCCCCTCTCTCTCCCACAGTTCTTTCCCCATCTTTCCCCGAGCCCAGCAAGTCTCTCCTCTTCCCCCACACCCAGCCTTTGATCCCCAGCCCAGAGCAGCACTGCCCAGCCTGGGGGAGAGGGGTTTCTAACTGCCTTTGATTCCTTCTCCTCAGTAGCCCCCCATGGCCCACTCCCCAGAGACCCCTTTGATTCCAGGCAGTGAAGGAGGGGAAGGAGGCAGCTCATTGAAAGGAGATTAGGGCCATGGGAGGAGGGTTTATAGGGCTCTTGGCTCCCCCTCTAGGGGCTGGGGGGAGAGCAGAGACTCATGGATAAAGTAACATTTTGGCCGGGGGGGGATGCAGAAAAAATAGAAGTTTAAGAGAGACAAGTAGACAGTAGTTAAGCTGAGTTCAGGGGACACGAGGACTGTGTAGGTCAGTTTCTGACGGCCTAGGGTTAGAGGAAAGGACTCTGGTGGGACTGGGACAGGGTCTAGATAGTATTTAAAGGGCTGGGGTGCAGCTTGGGGAAACCAGGGAAGGGGCCTCCCTGGCGCAGGGGCCATGGCTTTGGGAGAGATTTGGAGGTTTGGAGTGTGAGTGCAGAAGGTGGCCATGCCCACGGCGGTGTGTGGAATTGTAGGGTCAAGGTGTGAATGCTCCGGAATGGGGGGGCGGGCTAATTTTATGGCCTAGCACAAAGTTCTGCCTTGTCCTCTTGTTCCTCCAGAAATGTTTCCTCCTGTTTGGCAGAGGTGGGAGGAGGGGACAGAAACTTTGGAGAGAGTTTCGAAGATTGGAGTAGAAAACTGGAGAGAAAAGGAAAGGCTGCCAAGGGCGTCTGGAGTCAGGAGTAAGAGTGCGGGGAGCCGAGACCGGGGCATGTCCCGGGACGGAGCTCGCCTCCATCTCTTTCCCAAACAAAAGAAAACTTCACTCCCCGCTGGGCCGCCTCCTCCCCGCCCCCCTCCCGGGCTAGCACTATTGGTCCGGAGTGTTCGCTGTTGGGGTGCCCGGTTTGGGGGAGACAGATGTTGGCCCTTCCACCCCGAGGCCCATCTTCGGGGGGCCCCAGAAGTGGCGGGGTGACCCCAAGGAAACTCACCTTCTAAAGCGGCTACAAGCGAAGCCCAGCAGAGCAGAGCCCGGAGCTCCATGGCGCCGCCTCACTCTGGTTGGATCCGATCCGAGTTTGGGGGGCGCTAGCCCCCCCAGGTCTAACCCCCCCCCGAGCGGGTGGACGTCGACTCCCCGCGCTGAACTCGGTCGGGGCCCTCAGCGCGGGCCCATGCGGGCGCTCCGGGCACCCGGTGGCGGCGCCCAGGTGTGGCCCCGCGTCCCAGCCGCGCGCGCAGACAGGAGGGCGGGGGCGTCCTGGCAGCGGTCGCGCCGGGCGCGAGCAGAGCAAGACGTGGCTGCAGTCGGGGTCCCTCCGGGGCCTCGGGGTCCCGCCCCGGGTGGCTGGGGGAGGGCCGGCCGCTCGCGGTCTTCCCCCCTCCCTGGAGTGGCGCTGCTCGCGCCCTCGGGCCGACTGCGCTCCGCGCCGGCAGGGAGGGTGGGAGCGGAGCGGGGACTGGAGCGGGAGGGAGGGGACTGCGGCGCGGGGCCGAGCAGGCTGGGGCTGGGCCGGGCGGTGCCTGGCCGGGGAAGGAGGGGCGCGCGGGGGGCGGGGGGAGGTACCCCCCAAGCCCGGGATAGGCGAGGGGGCCGGGGCGTGCTGATTGGAGCACGCGCTGCTGAATAATTCATGAGGGAAGCGGAGCGGGGCGTCGAGCTGAGCAGGTCGGGAAGTTGGGAGAAAGTTTGGAGAAGGGGGAGGGGCGGCGGGTGTGGAGCCCGGGGACCGCCCAGACCTGCCCCGTGGCCGTGCGCCCCTGATCCGGACCGCGCGTGTCGGGGCTGGAGCCCAGGGACCCCCGGAGCAGGTCCGAGCCCGGCAGACACCAGGGAGCAGAGAAACACACCCCGCAGCATGGAGGGCCGCACGCTCGAAGCCCTATCCGATCTTCCTACGGACTTCGGATTCTTCTCCTGGATTCACCCACCACCCCCTCGTTGGCGCAGGGGACCGTGTTTGGGGGAATTTTTGAAGATGGAGGGTGGCCCAGCGGGCCCCAAGGCAGAGGTCTCAGCTTAGATACGCCTGGAGCGAACGTTCACACAATCATTCAACAAACATTAAGTATTGGGGACCTACTGTGCGCGCAACGCAGCGCTGAAAAATGTGCGGAGGAAGAGGGGCACCTGGGTTGAGATGGGGAGTATAGAAAATCGAGGAAGCAAGGGTAAATAAAAGGTAGTTGGGTCCGAGAGAGTGAGGGGCCCAGACGGATTCCCAAATCACGGTCCTCACTCTCACCGTCGCGATTAGGAGGGCTCCGCGACACCCTCAGTCCTGACCCCTGGGGCTCGGGCCGGGGCTGCTGCTGTCTGTCTTTCCTGAAGCTGTTTCCTGTCGGGCTCCTGGGGGCCCTCGGCTTGGCTGGGAGGGCCTTTCCTCTCGTCGCCATCCACCCCCTACCAAATCTCATCAGTTAGAGGGGAGGGTCCAGGAAAGCAGCTCCTCCCAGAAGAGCTGGAAGGAAAGAGCTTAGACTCAGAAGGTATTTAAGGGGGGCCGAGTATAGTGGAGTATAGAGGAGCTGAGCAGCCGAGAGAGGGAAAGAGGAGTCCTTGGTGCTTGGGGGGTTGCCAAGCCCCTCTAACCCACAGCGAGGACGGCCAAGCCTGCAGTGACCTCTTGTCCCAGCGCACTTATCTTGCGGCCACAAGTGGTGCTCCCCACACCCCTGCCCTTCCTCGTAGCCCTGCCTGGGTCCTGCTCCGGGGTGGGGGTGGGGGGGGTCACAGGGGGCAGGAAACAGCCAGCTTGGCTGGAGCCAGGCAGACCAGGCCAGGGCTGGGAATTCCCTCCTCCCTCCCCGATCCAAGCCCAGTATCCCTTCTTATTCAGTTTTTCCTCCAGGCTATCCATCTCCTCCCAACGCACCTTCCCCTGTTCTCACTCTGCACTCATTCTCTAGCCTCTAAGAGTTATGATTCTGTCTCCTCCTGGGCCCTGCCCTCAACCCCCCCGCAGGCTCTTGGTTGCTTGAATTGTCTCCTTTGATGGGGCATGCAGTTCATCATCATGGTGGGGGGGGGTCGGTGCATGGCCGGAATGGAAGAGAAACCCAGGTGCACAGAGGAATGAGGCTGGGTGGAGCAAGGGGCTGATGAGACCGGAGGGGTGAAGAGATACAACAGCTCACTAGCTCACCGCAGATTCAAACCCTGTATTTCTGACCCCCTGAGCACCAGGACTCCCTCATCTAGAGTGAGCAAAGCACCACAGGTAAGAAAATACCCAGTTGATCCGGCATCATAGGTCATCAGCCCCCATCCCCCAGCAGGTAATTCAGTTCCTAATACCTAGTGTACACCAATCAAGGAATGAATAAAATGAAACCTTTATTGAACATCTACTGTGTGCCAGGTGATCACCGTGCCAGTTTGCAAGATTTGTAAAACAGGGCTCCTCACCTCAAAGGTCTATACTCTGGTGGAAATCCCATTATTTCCCTCTTCCATGGATGGAGATGATAGCTGAGATTTTTCACTCCTATTCTCAAAAATCATCCTCGATCTCTCCTGGGGGTGTGAGGTCATTTCCTCCACCCTCAGACTACTTCGCAGGCAAGCTAATTCAGTATCCACTGAGTTTCATCACACAGGCGAGCATCCCTGTCACTACCTGGTTTGATGCTTGCTCCACAGACTCAAACAAACCTCGAGCCCTCCTTCCTTCACTATTAAAGCACTTAGAGTACTTCACTGTCCTCCCAGCCCAAATATGAGGCTGTCATCCCTGTTCCCTGTCCATGATCAGTATATTGTTGTGGCAGTGCCTGTGTGGAGCACACCTCCCCCAGCAGCTGGTAGGGTTTTCTTTTTGCTATCCACCTGGCTACAGTTTGGAGTGGGCTTGGAGTTCAGACTTTTTTCTATATGTAATAAACAAACAACAAACAAATCACCCCTTTCACCATCAGTTGTAGAAATCATCACTCCTTTTCCCATATCCCAGTCCCCCTTGTAAGGTCCACCTGACCCTGTCAAGCCTAGAGTTAAGTTTACCTGGGAGCTCAGCAAGTTTAAATTTAGGAACCCCTCACCTTCCAGGCTCCACCCACCACCCTGGTTAATGAGTGCCATCAATTTAAACAGTTTTCAAGGTGACTCACAGGAGGAGAATGTTTGAAATGGCCCCAAATCTCACACCTCTTACACGAAAGGAATTTGATAGAGATTCTGACAGTACCAATAATAAGCTGTAAAGCTCAATGAGGTTTTTATAAACTCTCAACAATGAAAGAAAAAAAATTGAATCGGCCATACTAGAGAGAGACAAAGAGAATAGAAAATAATATTATAAGATCATTATTGTATGAAGAGGTGGTCAAAGAGTTCGTATCTAAGAAACAGGACATGAAATTATTACAGCAATGTGTTGGCAGCTATTAACTACAAATATTACGGTGTTTTTCTAGATTTTGTAATATTTATAGTGTTTATCACCTTAACATTGCAACTGGTTGTGATTTCTCAATCTAGGTAAACATTAACTTTTACACCTAATTTTATATTCATGGTTTTGTTTTTGTTTTCTTAAGGAGGGTTCCCCCAAATTGTAAAAACATCAGGACCGGGCTTCCCTGGTGGCTCAGTGGTTAAGAATCCACCTGCCGATGCAGGGGACAGGGGTTTGAGCCCTGGTCCGGGAAGATCCCACATGCCTCGGAGCAGCTAAGCCTGTGCGCCACAACTACTGAACCTGTGCTCCAGAGCCCGCGAGGCACAACTCCTGAAGCCCGGGTGCCTAGAGCCTGTGCTCTGCAACAAGAGAAGCCACCGCAATGAGAAGCCCGCGCACCACAACAAAGACCCAACGCAGCCAAATACAAATAAATAAAATAAACAAACAAAAACATCAGGACCCAAAAAACCTGAATCCACTGCTCCTTTGACCACCACAAACCTTCCTGAACTCATCATATGCAAAGTTGTAATAGACACATGCCTTAATTTATTAGTGATTGTATATTTGCTTGTATCTGGCTCTAAGCTTCATGAAAGCAGGTGCAACATACATTGTGTTCACTGCTTTAAGTCCCATGCAAGTCTTTCTCATAGTAAATGCTCAATAAATATTTGTGGACTATTTATCCCCTAATTGATTAGTCATTCTTTAATTTACTCAGCAATAAATTTTTTTGTGTGTATATCTATATCTATATCTATATCTATATCTATATCTATATCTATCTATCTATCTATCTATATATATATATATAGGGGTTTCTTTGGCCATGCCGCAAGGCATGTGGGATCTTAGTTCCCTGACCAGGGATCGAACCCGTGGCCCTCTGAAGTGGAAGTGCAGAGTCCCAACCACTGGACTGCCAGGGAAGTGCCCCAATAATTACTTTTTGAAGAAATACTATGAACCAGGCCTGGAAACACAGTTATCCTCTACCTTCTAGGACTTGACAGCCCAGGGGTAGAAATTGCCATAAAACCTCAACAGAACACAGGAGGCTATGTGTTGAGCATAAAGGGTGGCAGGCAGAGGGTCCTATGGGATCACAGAGGAAGCACACGAATCCAGCCTGCAGGTTCAAGGTGAGCTTTCTGGAGAAGATGCTGCTATTTGAATGAGCCCTAGAGGAGATTGGTGGGAAAGGTTGCTTTCAAGGCAGAAGGAACAGCAAGTACAAAAGCATGGATGTGGTGAGATTGTCCTCAAGCTGCCAGCGTTCACATCGCCAGGGTGTGGAGTGCAAGGATAGTGACAATGGATGAGCTGGAGACTTAAAACCGAAGGGTTTTTGGCAAAGAAGCAACATCATCAGATTTGTTCCCACTTGTACAACTTTGGAGAATAGATTGAAAGTGATCAAGGTTGAAGGCAGAGAAACCAAATGCAGTTCTCCAAATGTCAGTGAGGGCTTGAACTGATATGGATGAGTGTGTGTGTGGGGGGAGGATTCAAAAGATGTCAAGGGGGCTTCCCTGGTGGTGCAGTGGTTGAGAGTCCGCCTGCCGATGCGGGGGACACGGGTCCGTGCCCCGGTCCGGGAGGATCCCACATGCTGCGGAGCGGCTGGGCCCGTGAGCCATGGCCGCTGAGCCTGTGTGTCCAGAGCCTGTGCTCCGCAATGGGAGAGGCCACAGCAGTGAGAGGCCCGCGTACCGCAAAAAAAAAAAAAAAAAAAAAAATGTCAAGGAGCTAGAGTGGGCAGGACCTGGAGCCTGGCTGGGAGGGTGAGGGATTGGGCAGCTTGGTAGGAGCTAGTGAAACGGGGAGGAAGGTCATGGGCATGTTGCGTTTCAGATCCCTGTGTACCATCCAGGCTGGGCCAGAAGTGAGCTAGATCTGAGCTCAATGGGTCTGCAGCTCAGAGACAGGTTTTTGGCTGGAGATACCAGTTTGGGAGTTATTGGCATATGATGGCGATGGAAACTGCGGGGAGTGGGAATGGGGGTGTGGGGGAGGCTGTAGAGATTGGGAAGACTGAGGAAAGCTTTACTACTTCACCTTTTTTTTTTCCTAAACAAGCATTATCGAATTTAAATCATCATAGGAACCCCATTAGCAGATGGGCGTTATTATGATATCCGCTTTAAAAATGAGACAGGCTCGGAAGGTTAAGTGACCTGTGCAATGCACTCAGCTAGTAGCCAGCAGGTGGGCCTGACGCCGCACTCAGCATACAGGAAAGCCTTCCAGCCCCACCTCCAAGGACCTGTAGGACACACGTGTCCTTTTCCTCCTTCCTCTCTCACCCAGGCCAGGCTGAGGGCACTTCCCTCCCTCAGCCTTGGACCCTTGCTCTTGTGGACCCCTACTTCCCACTTGACATTAAAGGGGTGTGATTTAGCTCCTAACATTCACCAGAGCCTGGCCCAGCCAGCCGCCAATCTTGGTGCTGGGGAAGAGGAAGGGACCCTGAGCACTGATGGAGTGGCAGAGGACTGAAACAGCCAAGACTGGGAGCAAGCATCAGTGCGAGCTGATAAGAAGGAGGGCAGGGGAAGGGCAGAGCTCACCACAGAGGCCAAGGCTACCAGAAGGCAAGGAGGTAGAGAGAACGGAGGCAAGGGGGCTGGGGACCAGAGCTTAAAGGGAGGGCTGGGGGTGGGTAGTTCGGGGGGTGGGGGGAGAGGTAATGGGAGGCTCATTGTCCCAGCAGGGGGAAGTCTTTTGTTTCCTCTCTTCCCTTGGCAGCCTGACAGGATATGAGGCCAAGCCCCCCCTCCATGCCAGCATCCCCCCACCCACTGGACAGGGCCCTTCCCTTACCATTGTATCCTTGACAGGGATGGGGGCAGGGGCAATGGCTCTAGGCGGGAATACAAGGAATATTCGTGGCTGGGGGCTAGACTACCGAGGTTCTGAAGGGACCAGAAGCCCCCGGGCTAGTTCGTGGAGCTTGGCAGGGAAAGCTCCGTGCCTGGGGAGGAGCAGGAAGCCAGGCCAGGGTGGGGCCTGCACCGAGGGTAGCAGGTCGGGCCAGGGGGCGGTAGGCTGGGCCCAGAGGAGATGACGCAGCCCTTCAGGCCTCTCCCAGCCCCCACCATTCCAGCGTGGGGGCCTGAGAGCTCACCTGAAATCCAGTGTTGACATCCCCCCCCAACCAGGGCGGTTGGGATCTGGGAGAGCCCAGCGAACTCCGGGGTCCGGCCTGGGCCCTCCACCGCCGCTTTCCTGTTCTCCCTCCCTCCCTTCCCAGGATCCAGGAGTCTGGCCTCCCGCTGAGGTCCTCCAGGAACCCTGGAATTTCACCCATCCCCTCCTCTCCCTCCTGGGTCATTTTGCTCCATCAGCTGTTCGTGCAGGAAGGGCGCCCTGTTCAGCCTCGCCTCTCTTCCCGAGCCTTTTGTTTGCTGGGTCTGCAGGAAACTGTAGGGGCGGTGGCCAAGGGCTCATCTGCCCCTGGGGCCTGGGGTGGGGGGGTTCGGATTCACGAGACTTAATCCTGGGGAGCTCACGGCGCGGGTAGGGAGGCTCGATCGCCGGGGAATTAGCATTTAGGGCCTGAACTCGGAGTTGGGGCACCCGGGGGCGGGGATTGGACGTCCTATCTCCGAGGGGCGGTCCGGGTGTGAGTTCGGGGATTCCTAGAACTGGAGGCTGGAGGGACACCCCGAGGTGACCTAATAAGTGGGAGCCAACACGAGGGGAGAAAAATCTAGATACTGAATCCCACAGCCTCGTCCTACACGCCTCGGATCCCGGGAATCCCAAGCGGTGGAGAGACGGTAGGCAGGTCAGCCCGAGCAGTTTCTGAGGATTAGCTAATTCCCTTTTCTTTTAAAAATGGTGTGGAGGAGGACCAGCACGTAGCCTAAGAATTCACGCCTTCCCAGGACGCACCCGCAGACTAGGCGGCGGCGCGGACGCTCTAGCTAGCTGGCGCCCTCTCCTTGCTTGCCCTCTCTCTGAGGCCACACTGGGCGCCGCCATATTCCCTTCCCAGCGGGCGGGGCGGGGACAATGCAGTCACGTGAGGAGCAAGCACTCAGGTCCGCGATGGTTCCCAGAACTGTTAGGGAATGGTTCCTGAGGTCCACTCGAGTGCCAGGGGCTGTTAGAAGTACCGGAGCTAGAGCAGCGAAGAAAAAACAAGTTCCTGTTTCGTGGAGCTTAACTTTCTGTTGGGAATAGACAGTCAATGAACAAGATACACAAGTAAACGACATGTATTAGTGTTAAGCGCTATGGAGAAAAAAAATAGGAAAGTGGGACGGGAAGGAAGGTGTAGTTCAATATTAAATGGGACTGGCGGAGAAGATTTCACTAAGAAGATAATATATGAGTTCAGAAGACAAAGGAGGCTGATGCCCTGTGTGCCCACAGGGCGTTCTTGGGAACAGCCCAGAGGTCGTGGGGTAAGATCAGGAGATGAGCAGAGGTGAGGGCAGGATGCAGATCGGGTAGGGCTTCATGCGTAGGGTGCCCATTTAATATGTAGACCACTCTGGGTCACTTCTGAGCGAAGGATATGCTGTTAATACTTATGCTAAGGCAGCAGGCATAAACTGGTAGCTGGACTGTAGTCGGTGAATCAGAAGGTGAGTATGGTTACCTTAAGGGACTTTGATTTTTGCTCTGAGGAAAATGGGAAACCACTGGACAGTTTTGAAAAGAGAAGTGTGATGAATGGATACTTGCTTTAACAGCATCACTCTAATCTGTTGAGAATAGAATGTAGGGGCCAGGGCAGAAGCAGGCACACCAGTTAGGGGGCCACCAGTCAGGGAGCTGTTGCAATAATGCAGGCAAGAGATGATGGTGACTTGGACTAGGGTGGTAAATTGGGGTTGGATACTGGTTGTATTTTAAAAGTAGAGGCCAAAAAAAAAAAAAAGAAAGAAAAAGAAAAGGAAAAGAGAGGCCAAAGGAACTGCTGATGGGTTAGATGTGGGGTGTAAGAGAGAGTGTTCAAGCACAACCCCAAGGTTTTTGACTTAAGTAACTGGGCAAGTGGGACAAGCACAAGAGGAGTAGGTTGTGGGGGTATGTTCAGGCGTTGGATTTTGGATATGCTAAGTTTGAGTTGCCCATTTGATGTCCAAGCAGAGATGTTAGTATGTTCTTGGAAGTCTGAAGTTCAGAGTAGAGATCTGGGCTGTAGATACACCCTTGAGGCACTGTTATAGAGATGGTATTTAAAACTAGGGGATTGGATGAGATCACCAAGGGAGTGGGTGTAAGTGGTGAAAGGATGTCTGTGGACTGAGCTTCCAGTGCTCAGTGGAGCCTCCAGTCCACAGTGGCCTCTTGGTTGTTCCTCCAACACCTAGGAGTGCTCCAGAGTTGAGACAAGAGATGAGGAAGAACCAGCAAAGGAGACTGAACGGGAGGATAGTTGCATTTACCAGGGCTGTGATTTTGCCAGGAGGTGTAATAAAGTGAGAGAGGGGCAAGGGAGTGCTTTTCACTGACCGTGAACTTTAAGCTGGGTAAGAAGGGAAGTGAGTGGGGGACAGTGGGCAGAGGGCAGGATCAATGGATTGAGGCTCCGGTGAGGTGGAGGAGTGTTCGGGTCAGGGCATGACAAACACCCTCCCCTTGACCAAACTTCAGTCAGTTTCCTCTGAACCTTCTTCTGGACTAGGCCTCAACCTTAGCCCCCATCCTTGCTGGGTCTTCCTAGCTCAGTTTAGAGAGAACCCACCCACCCTTCATATCTGATCACCCTGGCCGGCCTTCAGCAAGGATCCTGTTAAGTCCCTTTAGCTAGAATCCCCCAATGCTTGGTGCTTGCTCCTAGTCATTTTCCATTCACCGACCCCCTCATTCTGCTTGTTGGCTCTAAATCCCCAGCTGTTTTTGCTGTATTTGGAGTTGAGCCCGTTCTCTCTCCCCTATTGTGAGTCTTGACACCTATTGCAATAGCTCTGAATAAAGTCTTCTTTACTGTTTTAGCAAGTGTCAGATTATTTTTTTTTCCTCAACAGGCATAACTAGAAGTGGTGAATGAAAAGAGGAAAGGGTACATTACTGGTAATGACAAAGTCTAGGCATCACCACTGGGTGGGATGGAGGGTGAGATCTATGCAGAAGTGGAGTTTAAGCACCTGCCAGCCCAGGGTGTTGGAAGTCTCATCCATGTGGATGTTGAAATCACCAAAAATTGTGACAGAAGGGCGCTTCCCTGGTGGCGCAGTGGTTGAGAGTCCACCTGCCAATGCAGGGGACAAGGGTTCGTGCCCCTGTCCGGGAGGATCCCACATGCCGCGGAGTGGCTGGGCCCATGAGCCGTGGCCGCTGAGCCTGTGCGTCCGGAGCCTGTTCTCCGCAACGGGAGAGGCCACAACAGGGAGAGGCACAACAATGAGAGGCCCGCTTACCAAAAAAAAAAAAAAAAAAAAAAAAAAAAAATTGTGACAGGAGGGATGTTGGAGAGAACCAGGAGCTAAGCTCCATGTTGTGGGTAGCACCGATGACCACTGAAAATGCCAGTTTAACTGCTCATGAGAACTCTCCCTGGCAAAGCCACATTTGTGCTGCTTTGAGCCCCTTCCTCTCCTAGGGAAAGGTTGCAGATAATTTACAGCCAAAGGCCAGTGGCAGGAAAAGCGGTGTTCATTTCCTGAGGCTCAAATGACAGTGTAACCGTGAAGGACTCTATAAAGTGAGGAAATTATTACTGAAGTTCTCCAAGCTTCAATTTGCTAATGTGAAAAATGGAAATCATAGCGGGATCTACCTCACAAAGTGGTTATTCATATTTCATGTAGTACCGTATGCAAATAAGTTGTTGAACATTTCGGTATTGTTCTCAAGTGCCTATTAGTTTATTGAACACTCACAGCAACCTTAAGCGGGAGGGTCTAGTTAATCCCCATTTTACAGATGAGGAAACGTTGCCAGGTGGTGCCGAGGTTGATGGCACCTGTAAAGAGTGAGGAGTGGGTCCTAACTCTCAGAGGTTCAAAAGTCTGGAGGGGACAACCTTGCGGGGAGGCGCGAAAGCGGGTGGGGGACCAATCCGACCTACGGCGGCTTGCGCCTCCAGGGCTCGCCCGGATCGGCGGCCAATGGCTCCCTCTGGTGGCAGAAGAGAGGAGAGCAGCCAGTGGGCTGGACAGGGCGCGAGCTGAGGGCGCCGCAGGGGCGGGGGCTGAGGCCAGGACCTGGTGGGCTTTGCAAGGATCCGAGAGGCTGGAGGAGTAGGACCCCGGAAGGCGTGGGCCGACAGGGCCCCGCGTTCCGGGTGGCGCACCTGGGCCAGGTGTTGTGGCCCCGCCCACCTGCCGGAGGCCTTCTGCCGTCACGACACGCCCCTTTCAGCAGTGTCTCCTCCGGGCGCCTCCGAGCTCCCAGTGGAGTCCGGCCCGCGCGGCGGGCGCCTGTTTGCATCAGGGTGATAGGCGCAGTGAGAGCCGTGGCCCACACCCTGCCGGAGACGCACGTCTGAGTGGCGACCCCAGGCAGCACCCGGGTCGCACGTGGGGCGGGAGCCGCGCAGGCAGCGGGAGCCGGGTGGGGCGGGGCTTCCCAGGGCTCGCCCACGGGGCGGGGCCGGGCCCGGGGACCAATGGAGCGCGTGTGTGCTGGGGGTGGGTGAGGCTCCGGGCCTGGCATCCCGGTAGCCACAGCTGTCTTTTCCGGCACCCGCGCCCCCTCCTCCGGTAACGGACCCTCCGGCTCTCGGGGATCACTCCTGAGCGGCTGCGTCCTCCGGTGGGTAAGTGAACGCCCTGCCACACCCGGGCGGTGAGGGTGCGCCTGGCCGGGGAGGAGCAAATCTCGGCCTCCTCCAACCAGCCCCGGGAGAAAGTGGGCAGGAACCGGTGCGGGGAGGAGGACCACCTTGTGTCGCCGGACGGTGTTTTTGTTTTGGTCGTCGAGGAGTTGTTGGGGCGGTAGAGTTTGGGGGACGCCTGTGTGGGTGGGAGGAATCTGGTGAGATTAAGGAAAGAGGAGGCTGTTTGAGATGGGTTGAGGGAGAGTGTTGATGGAAGGTGGGGCTTTGGAAGATTCGGAAGTTTCTTATCGCCCGGGGATGAGGTAATTGCATGGAGGATCTTGGGGGGCGGCTCAGGACTCCGGAGGAGGGGGTGAGGAGGGCCTCCTGCCCATCACTCACTTCCCTTTTGGGGGATTTGCTTCCTCTTGTGCTGCTAGTTAAGAAGGCGGAGGATCTTTGCACCTTTCCAGAGCCACTGCCATCCCTAGTCTCAGGGATACGGGGGAAGGGGTGGCCTCAGGAGCTGGGAGGGGCCATGGTACCCACTGCTGAGGCTTAAGAGTCTGCCATTGTTGGGCCAGTGGCCGGGACCAGTCTGCTCTCCACTAACTGTTTGAGTTGTTGGTGAACGTGAGTGTGTCTGTGTGTGTGTTTCCTTTTTGGGGAAGCTTCTGGGTGTTTGACTAGAGGTGTTTTGTGGGGGGCTCCACAGAGCTGCCTTCCACTCAGCAAACTCTTTGCAGGCTTCATAACCCATTGGCGGCTTCCTCTGCCCGCTGTCGACCATGGCCAATGAGAACTCTCCTCTGCTGGCCTACCGGCTCCTGGGGGAGGAGGGGGTTTCCTTCCCTGCCAATGGGGCCGGGGGTCCTGGAGGGGCATCTGCCCGGAAGCTCTCCACCTTCCTGGGTGTGGTGGTACCCACGGTCCTGTCCATGTTCAGTATAGTTGTCTTCTTGAGGATTGGTGAGTGGCAGGGGTTTACTTGGGGGTTCAGTGGGGTGGGACTGGGATGAGGTTGGGGAAGGGCCCTGGGAGAAGCAGGTGGATGAAGGGCTTGGGGTGGGGTGGGGGGTGCGATGGGTGAGCCGCCATCTCACCTGCTTTGCCATTCCTGTCCCAGGGTTCGTCGTGGGCCATGCTGGGCTGCTGCAGGCTTTGGCCATGCTCCTGGTTGCCTACTTCATCCTGGCACTCACTGTCCTCTCCGTCTGTGCCATCGCTACCAATGGAGCTGTGCGAGGGGGCGGAGCCTACTGTATCCTCCAACGTCGGTGGACAGGGGTCTGGGCTCTTCTGTCTTATAGGGGAGGAGGAGAGGGCCCCTCCCTGCATCCCCTGGGGGGTAGGACAAGAGGGGACAAGTTCTAATGAATGTCCAGCAGACAGGTTGGTATGGCGAAGGTGACAAACACGACCTGACACGTTAGTGCCACTTTCCAGTTCACCAGGTGTCTTCCCAGCTGCCATTTTGGTTCTAATTGACAGTCCTGTCAGTTAGGTAGTATTCATCTTATGGACGAGGAAATTCAAGGGCATTAGTGACTTGGGCAAAGCCACGTGGCTTGGGAGTGGCAGCAGTGGGACACACTGCCTCTGGGCACAGTCCCGTGTGTTCAGGGAGATGAGCCCTGGAGGGCCAGCTGCATGGTGCTTTGTGCCCGGGCCCTTCCTCACGCTCCAGTTCAGTTTCTTTTCCCTTAACGCTCACCCCCTGCTTCCACTTTCAGTCATGATCAGTCGCACCCTGGGGCCTGAGGTCGGGGGCAGCATCGGCCTCATGTTCTACCTGGCTAACGTCTGTGGCTGTGCTGTCTCCCTGCTGGGGCTGGTGGAGGCCATGCTTGATGTCTTCGGCGCTGGTTTGTGCTCCCCACCCTGGTCTGGGCAGCTCTGAGGATTTGCCGGGTCTGGGATTCTGGGATCATGGCAGGGAGAGAAGCCCTCTCCAGGAGAGATGCATAGTGGTCCTTTAGCTCAACTTTCTTGAGCTCCTGCTGTGTGCCCAGCCTCGTGCAGACATCCAGACATCCGAGAGAATGTCCTGGCCCATGAGGAGCTTCCCATCTAGTCAGGGAGGCCAGATTAACACTCCTAAAGTTGACAGAGCAAGATTGGTGGTACCCACCAGGCAGGGCTAGGATGCTGGGCTACAGCTGGGCGGGGGAGTGGGAAAGATGGCCTCTCAAAGATGGGGTCTCTTCCTGCTTTGAGTCATGGTTGGGGTCCCTCCTTGGGGGTCTGGCTTTCTAACTCTGTTCCTTCCTCTCTACAGATGCCACGGGGTCCAGCGGGCTCCGCGTCCTACCCCAGGGCTACGGCTGGAACCTGCTCTATGGCTCCTTGCTGCTGGGCCTGGTGGGCGGGGTCTGCACCCTGGGGGCCGGCCTCTACGCCCGCGCCTCCTTCCTCACATTCCTGCTGGTCTCCGGTTCCCTGGCCTCCGTGCTGGTCAGCTTTGTGGCTGTGAGGCCCAGGGACATCCCCTTGACCCCTAGGCCTGGCCCCAACGGCTCCTCCCTGCCGCCCCAGGTTGGCCACTTCACCGGCTTCAACAGCAGCACCCTGAAGGCCAATCTGGGCGGTGAGCTGGGTGCAGGAGCCCTGGGGTTCTCAGGGCGAGGGGCGGGCGTGTGTGTGTGTGTGTGTGGGGGGGGGTCTTGGAATCCCTGGATGAGAAGAGATGTCAGAGAAAATCAGGGGCGGGAGGTCTGGACCTTGAGCAGTACATGATGATTAAGATCTGTTGGGCGTGTACTGGCCGCTGTCTGGCCCAGCTGGGCACGAGAGTGACCACGCGACAGTCCCTACCTTAGAGGAACTTGTTTAGTTGGACAGATAAGATGTACATCAGGAAACAAACTGCATAATAGGACCGAATGTGATTCAAGTAGACAAGAAGCACAGAGGAGTCCAGAGGAGGGAGCCCTGGGTTTGGGCCGGGGAGGGCGCGGGCCGCTGGAGCTAGAGGTGGCGTGAGCGGGGTTGGGAAATTCAGATAGGAGGTGGAGGGAAGACATCTTAAGAAAGAGTGTGGATGAAGGCCTGGAGGGAGGAATGGAGGAGCGTGGGGAGAAGGAGGTGATGAGGTCAGCTGAGCCAGGGCCAGAGACGGGTCAGGGCTGGGGTCTCAGGGCTGGGGTCTCGGTGAGCTGGTGAGGCTGGTGGGGAGGCCGTGGGGGGAGGTTTAGAACGTGAGGAGAGGGTAGCAGGGCCAAAACGCCCGGATTCCTGGGACTGATGCTGATCCCCTCTCCTCCCTGGGGACGATTCCCCTCTCCTCAGCTGGCTACGCCAAGGACTACACCACGGGGGCCACGATGACCTTTGCTAGCGTCTTTGCCGTCCTTTTTAACGGCTGCACAGGCATCATGGCTGGGGCCAACATGTCAGGTGAGAGTCCTTGGGGGAGGGGGGCTGCCTTGCCACCTTGTGCCCCTACAGGGCACTGAGGGTTCAGGGATACAGGGCATGGTGGAGGGTTGACCTCCCTCCCTCTGCTCCCTGCCCTCCAGGGGAGCTGAAGGATCCCAGCCGGGCCATTCCTCTGGGCACGATTGTTGCCGTTGCCTATACTTTCTTCATCTACATCCTGCTTTTCTTCCTCTCCAGCTTCACCTGTGACAGGTGCCTGGGGAGGGGGTGAGCCTGGTCCTTGAGGGGGTGGAGTGGAGGTGTTGTCACACCTGGATCACCAAGGGAAGCACGGGCCGGGGCGGGCGGGGGGCAGATACCCAAGCTGTTGGGCGGTGTGGAGAAAATGGGGACTGTTCCTCCCACTGGGAGAGAGTTAGAGCTGCTGCCCCGGATGCAGAGGGCTGGCTACATAGTAACAGCCAACCCGAAGCCAGCATTTGCTTTGTGCCTGGTACTATTGTAAGTACTTGGTTTGGGGGTGGGGTGGGGAACAGCTTTCTAGTCAATTTGTATTTCCATAAATATTTGGCTTCTTGTGCACGTACTGTTGGGAATGTCCACCCTGTGATTAAATCCAAAGCAGCCCAACGACAACCAGTGAATGCCAAGTCTAACCCCTGGGCACACTTGATCTATTAATACGGTCCTTGAGATCGGGGCTGGGGTCAGCTCAGAATACCCAGTGCTTAACCTCAGCCAGTGTTGTGAGAACTGTTCTCACCAGGCCCCTAGGGTGGATGCACATTTATCATCTGCGTCCTCCTCCTTTCCTTCCCTGTAGGATCCTGCTGCAGGAGGACTATGGGTTCTTCCAAGCCATCAGCCTGTGGCCCCCGCTGGTGCTGACCGGTATCTATGCCACATCGCTCTCAGCCTCCATGAGCTCCCTCATTGGCGCCTCCCGCATCCTCCACGCCCTGGCCCAGGACAACCTCTTTGGTGCGCTGTCCCCTGCCTCGTGCCCGGCTCTGAGCGCACCCTCCCGTGTCTGTCTCGGTCCCCCCCTTGGCGCAGGCTGATGTGTCTGCTGCATTTCCGTTTGCACAGGAGTGATCCTGGCGCCAGCTAAGGTTATATCCCAAGGGGGGAACCCCTGGGGAGCCGTGCTGTATTCTTGGGGCCTAGTGCAGGTAAGCTTTCCTCTTCAAGCTGCCCTCACCCTCACCCTCACCGTAAGCCCCGCACCCCCCGTTACACTCGCGGAACCAGGAAAGGTCAGACGCGCACTGGGAGACGTGCCTGAAAAGGCAGGATGTGTTGGCGTTTGATGGGGGAGCGGGGCGCGTGGATGAACGCCCAGCCTCTTGGTCCTTGTCCAGCTGGTGCTCCTGGCTGGGAAGCTGAACACGCTGGCCGCTGTGGTCACTGTCTTCTACTTGGTGGCCTATGCTGCCGTGGACCTGTCCTGCCTGAGCCTCGAGTGGGCCTCGGCCCCCAACTTCCGGTGAGCGAAGGAGATGCCTGTGTCCTCAGAGAAAGAGAGGGAGGAATGGGAAGGCCTGGGACCGAGCGGGGAGAGGCTGGGGATGGAGTGGAGCGGCTCGCGGTCGGGGCAGCCCTGAGCGTCCTTCCCTCTCTGTCCCCAGCCCCGCCTTCAGCCTCTTCTCCTGGCACACCTGCTTGCTGGGCGTGGCCTCCTGCGGGCTCATGATGTTCCTCATCAGCCCCGGGGCCGCCGGCGGCTCCCTGCTTCTCATGGGCCTGCTTTCTGCCCTGCTCACGGCTCGAGGAGGCCCCAGCAGCTGGGGTTACGTCAGCCAGGCCCTGCTTTTCCATCAGGTGGGGGGAGCTGGGGGAGGGGGGAGGGGAGGGGCTGGGGGAGGGGAAGGGGAGGGGAGGGGCTGGGGGAGGGGAAGGGGAGGGGAGAGGCTGGGACGGGAACGCCCACGCCCGGAGGAGGCCTCCTCTTCCCCTGGCTGCCTGCGCTGGTTCCGGCCCAGGTGGTGAATGGGCGCCGCGCCCCGGAGCCCTTCCTCCTGTCACCTCACCTGGTCCCCAGGTGCGGAAGTACCTGCTCAGGCTGGACGTCCGGAAGGACCACGTGAAGTTCTGGCGGCCGCAGCTGCTGCTGCTGGTGGGGAACCCTCGGGGCGCGCTGCCTCTGCTGCGGTTGGCCAACCAGCTCAAGAAAGGGGGCCTCTATGTGCTGGGCCATGTCACCCTGGGAGACCTCGGTCAGTTGCCCTCCACTCACCCCTCCGCCCCGACCTCTCTCTCCCTCCCGTTCCCAGAAGCTCTTTGTGTTCTTTGTGCCCCAGAGGCCTCGTGCTTCTTCCCAGATGACCCTCCCTACCAGCCATACCCCTGCCCAGACCTTTCTTTTCTGCCCACGTGGACTTGGACTCTAGGAGAAAGTACGTGAATCTGGCCCACATGGGCTGCCTGCCTCCTCCGCAGACTCCCTGCCCTCGGACCCCGTGCAGCCGCAGTACGGGGCGTGGCTGAGCCTGGTGGACCGGGCCCAAGTGAAGGCCTTCGTGGACCTCACCCTCTCGCCCTCCGTGCGCCAGGGGGCTCAGCACCTGCTGCGGATCTCAGGTCTTGGTGAGCTGCTCCTCTCCGGGTGCCCTCGGCCCCCCACTCCGTGGCCCCTCTCAATCTCTGCTCCCCTCCCCCAGAGAGTCAACCACAGATTGCAAGCTCCAAAACTCCACACCCACAGTCTAGTGCAGACAGGACTTGGTTCTCAAAGATAAAAGACAGTGAGTGATAAGGTCTCCAAGGTGATGCCTTAAGGACTAGAGATGGAGCAACACCGTTTGTTTGTTTTCTTTCTGACCCATGCTTGGGGCACAGGCTCTGAAGAGCCTGTTGTCTTTCAGGGGGCAGTGGGAGAAGTATTTGAGGTGGGGCTGCCCCATCAAATCTAGGGTAGATGCTTTCTAACCACCAGAGTTCAGAGAGAGGAAGACCACTGTCACCGATGTGGCCGGCAGAGGTTTTGTGATGAGATGGTATCTCAGCTGGGCCTTGAGAGCAGCAGAGAAGTAGGGGGCCGTGTAATGTGGCCCCCAGAGACTACAAAGGATGCCAGGGGTGTGTGGGTCTGATGCTGTCGCATGGAGTGGAATGGTCCCTGCTCCGTGACTGTGTCTTCGTGCCAAGGCCTCCAGCCCAGCTCCCCAGCTTCCTTCAAATCGCTGCTCAGCGCCTCCATCTTTCTCAACCCCGGGACTGGCGTCTGTGCCGTCTCTGAGTGCTTGCTTCCTGCTCCACTTACAATCTGGCTAAAGTTCAAGTGTTGGACATTGCCCTGGTCGGAGTCAATCAGAACCCCGGAAAATGCTCAGGAGGGGGCGTGACTAGTTTAATTTGCAAGATCAGCTGGAGTTCCCACCTGCCAAGGTGTTTTAGGGGTGTTATCAAGCATGTTATAACTAGAACCTGGAGCATCTGAGGGCTTGTCTCTCCTCAGCCCCACCTTTTGTTGGGGAGAGACCCTTGGTCTCTGGACCAAGAGACCACTCCTTTCACGCAATTCATCCTGCAGAAAATGATTCAGATGAAAAGGAAAAGGTTTCCTTTAAGTGGTTAATCGCCCAGCATGGAGAATTTGATTTACTGGCAGATTTTGAGTACACCTTTTGTCCCGTGAGAAGGGGTCTTAGAGGAGGTCTGAGTCTTCCTGTAAACTCAGCCCTGGTACAGGGGAAATTATCTGATTCCATATTCGTTGTTCAGATACTAAAACCCAGGAGCTGTCAGCAGGGACTGGGGGACTTTGTGGTTGGTGCACCACCAGCTTAGTGGCTCAGAGAATGGGCTCTGGTGCTGGGTACCTCGTGTTCACTTGCTGGCCCCAGTGTGTATCAGCCATGAGCCTTTGGGCAAGTGACTTCACCTCTCTGGGTCTCAGGTTCCTTATCTGTAAAAGGGGGTGAGTAATAGTCCCTACCTCATACTGTTGCTTCAAGGATCAGATGAGTTAAAACACAAAGTGCTTTCAACAGGTTGGGGGCTCCAGTCAGCGTGCAGATGGTGGCTCACAGGGGACAGTGCTTTGGACACACTGTCGTTAGGGCTTTGCAGTCATAGATTGTGCAGCCCCAGCCCTGAGTTCTCATCCTCCCCTAGCAGGGTCTGAGCGCTGTTTCCCTGGGGATTGAGGCCATGAGCTTGACTAATCAGGGGGTCCCATCTGCCAGTGGAGTCAGACTTGTATCTCCTATCATGAAAAAGGCGTTGAAGCCCAGGGTGAATATACATCCTACTGCCCCGAACGGAAGTGCTTCTTAGTTAGAAGAATCCTAAGGCGAACTTTGCCTATTTAAATGGGGGAGATTAGTCATGGAGATAAATCAAATAAATGCATGTGAAAGTGTTTGGGAAAACTAAAAGTCATTATGCAAATGTGCATAATGTTGCCTTAAGAGGCCAAGCACAATGCACATGTCATACCTGATGGCTGACACACGTTGCTGTCAGCGGGTGGGAGTGGACACCTATTAGCATAGTGTGAACTCAGCCATGACTGATTCCTGTGGGTTCCTTCCTGCCTACCCCAGGTGGCATGAAGCCCAACACGCTGGTCCTGGGTTTCTACGATGATGCTGCACCCCAGGACCACTTCCTGACGGACCCAGCTTTCTCTGAGCCTGCGGATGGCACCCAGGAGGGCGGGTCCCCAGCCCTGAGCACCCTGTTCCCTCCACCCCGGGCTCCAGGAAGCCCCCGGGCTCTCAGTCCCCAGGACTACGTGGCCACAGTGGCAGACGCCCTGAAGATGAACAAGAATGTGGTTCTGGCCCGGGCCTGTGGAGCCCTGCCCCCCGAGCGGCTAAACCGGGGATCTGGGGGCACCTCTCAGCTGCATCACGTGGACGTGTGGCCCCTCAACCTGCTGCGGCCCCGGGGCGGGCCCGGCTACGTGGATGTCTGCGGCCTCTTCCTGCTGCAGATGGCAACCATCTTGGGCATGGTGCCTGCTTGGCACAGTGCCCGCCTGCGGATCTTCTTGTGCCTGGGGCCTCGTGAGGCGCCAGGGGCAGCCGAGGGGCGGCTGCGGGCACTGCTGAGCCAGCTGAGGATCCGGGCCCAGGTGCAGGAGGTGGTGTGGGGCGAGGGGTCTGCGTCGTCCCAGGAGCCTGAGGAGGAGGAGGAAGGGGACTTCGTCAATGGCAGGCGGGGAGACGCCGAGGCAGAGGCCCTGGCATGTAGTGCCAACGCCCTGGTTCGGGCCCAGCAGGGGCGCGGCAGGGGAGGGGGACCTGGAGGCCCTGAGGGTGGGGATGGCGAGGAGGGGCCCGCCACCGCTCTGACCTTCCTGTACCTGCCTCGGCCACCTGCTGACCCTGCTCGCTATCCTCGCTACCTGGCGCTGCTGGAAATTCTGAGCCGCGATCTGGGCCCCACGCTGCTCATTCATGGCGTCACCCCTGTCACTTGCACTGATCTCTGATGCCCATTCCAAGTAGAGAGTGTCCAGGTAATCGTAATCGGGTGGCCCACCCTGATTACGGGGTGAGGAGGGGAAGGGCCGCCTTCCACCCGCCTGGCACATGGGACTCGGACCCTGGTGGAGGTATTAGGGGATCCTGGTCTCTGGCATCTCTCGGTCTCTGGGAGAGGGGCCCCGATGCACTAACTAACGCAGGGCAGCTGTCCCCGCCACCACGGGGGAGGGCTCCCTCCCCCGCTGGCCTCCCTCCCTTCACCCGTGCCTTGACGGGGGCTGGGTCTCCACTTGTGACTCTAGGCTACCTCAGTCTCCCCACCTCGCCCAACACACTCCCCGACCACTGGGCTTTTGATGTTTTTGTTCTGTTTTATTTTTCTAACTGCCGAACGTGAATAAAAGATCAAAACACTACGCGTTTGCCGGGCGTTTCTGGAGGGGGGCGGGTAGCTGGGACGGAAAGAGGGAGAAATCTGTATGGGGGATGGGGAAAGAGGGGCGCTGGAGCGTCCCAGCGGCGAGGGGGCCACGTGCGGGACCCGGGGCTCCGGGCCTGGGGGAAGCTGGTGGAGATGGAGGCTGCCTGCAGCCCCCAGACTCAGGCTCCCGCGGAAAGTCCTCCCTGCTCGCAGGAGGGGGCCCGACTCGGGGAGGACGGCAGTTTAGGGCCGAGGGGGCCACGTGACCCTCCCCCAGGAATGCGGTGACGTCACCGGGGGCGTGGCCGTCCCCAAAATTAGGGAGGAAGGGGAAAAAAAAAGCCAGATAAAGTTTCTTTCCTGGAGTCCCAAGCGAGGTGTGGGACAGAAGAAGGGATCAAAGTCAGAGGCCCGGGGCTCCGTGGGGCCCTGACCGCTGTCTGGAGTCCCCCTTTCCAGGCCATGTCCGGGCCCACCTGGCTCACCCCGAAGCAGCCGGAGCCTGCCAGAGCCCCTCAGGGGAGAGGGCTCCCCCGAGGCGCCTCGGGGCCGCCGGTGGCCCACGGAGCAGGTAAGGCAGCCCAGTGCGGCCGAGGAGGCCACCGGGCCACCAGCGCTCACCTCTGTCCTGTGGCTCCTGCCTCCCGCTGAGCCCGCCGCTGCCGCCCCTTCCCAAGCCCGGCTGGACCCCGCCGCCCCTGCCCCCTCGCGGCCCTCCCTGCCTCCTGCCCCATCCGCGGACCCCAGGTGCGGGGGTGGGGGCGTGGGGGAGGGGAGAAGAGGGACCCAAGACGGCGGCGTCCACAAGTGTCACCCTCTCCTTCCCCAACCCCACCTTCACTCTCTCTTCCCTCAACCCAGCACTCCAGCCCCACCCCAGGGTCAATTTTTGCCCCCTCCCATCTGAGCAGTGTTACCAGGCCCCTGGGGGACCGGAGGATCGGGGGCTGGCCTGGGTGGGGTGCCATGGAGCACCCCAGCGCTCGCAGGTGAGCACGGGGATTGGGGGGGTGGGGGGGCTTAGGGCAGGAGAGGAGACCGTGTGATTTGCTTTCTCCCTGCTTTTGCTCCATCCCCAGGGGCTCCCCGCAGACAGGGGGGGCTTGCGCCCAGGAAGTCTGGATGCTGAGATAGATTCCCTGACCAGCATGCTGGCTGAGTTGGACGGGGGTCGAGGTCACGCCCCAAGGCGGCCTGACCGGCAGGTGACTCCCCTGTCCTGCCCCTGTCCCTTCCGGTCCTTGTCCCGTGCCCCTCCCCACCCCCCAGCCTGGTCCCTACTCTGAATTCTCACCTGCTCTCCCCCTCTGTGTGAGTGATGCCTACACCAGCATGGAGGAAGCTGGGTCACCAAGACTCACCAGGTTGTCAAACACTTGAGGGAGGCCCCTTGTCAAAACCATTGCTTGCCTGGGTGCCACATGGGGTAGGGGGTTCTACAGATGTGTGTCCTAGAATGGGCCCAGCTCACTCCTTCTGGTCTGCGTTTCTCCCCAGGCTTACGAGCCCCCTCAGCCCCCTGCCTACCGCTCAGGCTCAGGCTCCCTGAAGCCGAATGGAGGGGGTGTTCCTCCCCTGCCGCTCCCAGCATCCCCCTATGGGGGCCCCACTCCAGCCTCCTATGCTACGGCCAGCACCCCCGCCGGCCCTGCCTTCCCTGTGCAAGTGAAGGTGGCACAACCAGTGAGGGGCTGTGGCCCCCCCAGGCGGGGGGCCTCTCAGGCCTCTGGGCCCCTCCCGGGGCCCCACTTTCCTCTCCCAGGCCGAGGTGAAGTCTGGGGGGCTGGCTATAGGAGCCACCGCGAGCCAGGGCCGGGGGGCAAAGAAGAGGCTGCTGGGGTCTCCAGCTCTGCCGGAGGAAGAGGAGGCGGGTATGGGTCCCAGGTAAGCCCCCGGGCACTGGGATTTGGGGTCTTCAAAGACAACTGGACGCCGACCGGTTGGGGTGTGGGTGGGGTTTCACGTCCCGGTTGTCAGAGGTCTGGGGCGCTGGAGCTCTGGATCCTCTGGGGGTGGGGGCAGGTCAGGAAATAAAGGAGGAAGGGGTCTAGATCTGCACACTGGCTCCTGCAGGGGCACCCCTGGCCCCTGAGCTGGGATGTTCTCCAATGAACTCTCTGGGTAGAATTGCCTGGTCACCCTCAGTGACAGCATCAGGAGCTAGAGGTTGGGCCAAGCCCCTGATTCTCACCTCCCAGGTCCCCCTGAGCCAGCCTCCCGAGGAGGAGCTTGAGAGGCTGACCAAGAAGCTGGTGCACGACATGAACCACCCACCCAGCGGGGAGTACTTTGGTGGGTGAGCTGACCCCCGGCAGGACTGGAAAGGGGAGGTGGGGCTGGAGAGTCAGAAGGCCCGTGGATCCAGCTTCCCAGCCTGTGCAGATTGACCCTCTCCCTCCCCATCCCCAGGCCGGTGTGGTGGTTGCGGAGAAGATGTGGTCGGGGATGGGGCCGGGGTCGTGGCCCTGGACCGCGTCTTTCACGTTGGCTGCTTTGTGTGTTCTACGTGCCGGGCCCAGCTCCGGGGCCAGCATTTCTACGCCGTGGAGAGGAGGGCATATTGTGAGAGTTGCTATGTGGTGAGTGGTTGGGGCTGGGGGGGCGGTTTCCAGTCCGAGATGGGAACTCGATATCCGAGCCCCAGAGAGGAATAGGGCTTGAAGCAGGGGGACTAAAACTGATACACAAGAGGAGATGAATGAAGTCAGTAGCGATACACTGGCTGCTGGAGAGGAAGGACGATATTCCCTCATACGTGTGAGGCATTTATTTTATTTTAATTTCAATTAAAGATTCTTTTGGCTGCATCGGATCTTAGTTGCGGCACATGGGATCTTTCGTTGCGCCACACGGGCTCTTCGTTGTGGCGCACGGGTTTTCTCTCCTCCAGTTGTGGCTCTCGGGCTCCAGCGCGCGTGGGCTCTGTAGTTTGCGGCACGCAGCCTCTCTAGTTGTGGCGCATGGGATTAGTTGCCCCACAGCATGTGGGATCTTAGTTCCCCGACCAGGGATCGAACCCGCGTCCCCTGTATTGGAAGGCGGATACTTAACCACTGGACCACCAGGGAAGTCCCGAGGCATTTATTTTAGATTTAAGGGAATGTGAGGCAGATATTACTAATGAAGGAAACTGAAGTTCAGAGAGGTTAAATTTGTCCAGGAAGCTGCAGTGCTGGGGCTTGTACTCAGATCTGTTCAAGGCCACCTTTCACTGAATCACATGCAGGGGGCTACAGAAACAGATGGGTAGGCTGGCAGGATGCCTGTAAGGGCTGCCGTGGGTCTCCCCAGCCCCCGACCTTCCTGCCCTCCTTCCCGACAGGCCACCCTGGAGAAGTGCTCCACGTGCTCCCAGCCCATCCTGGACCGGATTCTGCGGGCTATGGGGAAGGCCTACCACCCTGGCTGCTTCACCTGTGTGGTGTGCCACCGAGGCCTCGACGGCATCCCTTTCACTGTGGATGCCACCAGCCAGATCCACTGCATTGAGGACTTCCACAGGTCAGCAGGGTCCCCACCTTTTGTCTCAGGATGTCTGGCCTGGCCTTTCCCATCTTCCTCATCTCTCCTTCATATCCCGGTACCAGCCGCTCCTGTTTCACACCCCTGGCCATGCCTCCTTCTCGTTAAAATCACTCTCTTTCCCTAAGATCCAAGACCCTACCTACCTCTGGCCTCTCCCGTTCCCTCCTGCATCCCACCTTCTCTGGGCTCTGTTGTTAGTTCCCTCTAACCCTGGGGCTTGACAGCCTCCTTGGTTCCCTTCCACCCCAGGAAGTTTGCTCCAAGATGCTCAGTGTGTGGTGGGGCCATCATGCCTGAGCCAGGTCAGGAGGAGACTGTGCGAATCGTAGCTCTGGATCGCAGTTTTCACATTGGCTGTTACAAGTGTGAGGTAGGAGGGCTGGGCAAGGGAAAAAGGGTTATTGGGGTCTGGGGTGCTGAGCACGAGGGAGAAGGAACTCAGGGGTCCGGGCCTGATGGAAAGCTGTTGCTTCTTTCCGAACAGGAGTGTGGGCTGCTGCTCTCGTCTGAGGGTGAGTGTCAGGGCTGCTACCCGCTGGATGGGCACATCTTGTGCAAGGCTTGCAGTGCTTGGCGCATCCAGGAGCTCTCAGCCACCGTCACCACCGACTGCTGAGTCTCCCCAGGAGCACCTGCTGTGTTCTCCCTTCCCATCAACCACCCTCCCCGACATCTACCTTTATAACTTTGCCACCAAATGCTGTCTCCTCTTCCTCCAATCATGAAATAATAATCCCTCGAGAGTTTGTAAAACACTTTGAAGTCTATCGTCTCATCTGATTCTCACAGCAGAACACAAGCATGGTTGTTGTGACTGCCTGCGTTTTTGGCTAAGTGACTTCCTGGGACTTCCCTGGTGGTCCAGTGGTTAGGACTCTGAGCTTCCACTGCAGGGGGCACAGGTTTGATTCCTGGTCGGGGAACTAAGATTCCCTCATGCTGAGCAGCATGGCCAAAAAAAAAGTGACTTCTTCAGCTTACATCGATCGCTCCCAAATGGCAGAACCAAGTTCAGAAGGGTCTTCTTAGTCCTGGGCCAGTTTTTTTGCAACTCCACTGTACACTCTTTTTAATGTAGTTTCTGTAAAGACACCCTCCTCTCAGCGCTGGGAGCAAGGCTGCAGCATGTGCAAGGGAGGCAGCATTTCCTATTCTAAACAAGTCTTCACACTCAACTCACTGAACAAGGGAGGGGGGGCGGTGCATTTAATCTGGGGCAACCCAGATCCTGCTTGGTGGTCAGGCCCTAAACGTATAACCGATCCTATCAAAGTACTGGTTGGGGTTTACCACTTTTGCTTAAAGATGGGGTGCCTTTCTGGAAGAAGAGCAGGAACAATGGATTTTGCAGGTAGCACGTGCTGAGGCACCAACAAAGGCTGGTTCTCTGATGGGACCACAAAATGGTAGAAAATGCTTTAAAATGGTTGCCGTATCCGCTAAATGCCCTCACTCCCCAAACCCGTGCCCTGCGCAAGGAGAGGGGGGAACCACCCCCGATGAGGTCCGGAGGCTCTGTGATCAAAGCTGGGGAGAAAGCGGCTGGACGCGAACTGTTTCAGACACCGGGCACATCCGGGAAAGCGCGACCTTCGACCTCGGCAGGAGGAAACTTTCCCTCACGCCCAGAGGGTTCTATCTCTCCATCTCTCTCCCGAAGCTACGCTTGGTTCCGCTCTGCTCCCGTAGTTCCCCTCGCCCGCAGTTCTCGTCCTGGAAAGCTCGCGAGACTTCCGGGTCCCCGCCCCTTCCCATCAGCCCCCGGTGCTCCCCGCCTTCGCCTCTTTGAGTTGGTTCCAGATCAGGCACCCGGGGTTGTAGTGTGTGAGCCGAGGCGCTGTTCTGCGGGTGACGCAGGCGCAGCTCGGGCGGCGCGAGCCGATCGCCCATCCTCTGCTGTCCCACTTTCTTCGCGTCTACCCGGCCCCGTCGCTGAGAGCCCCGTGTCTCCCTCTCACACTCGCAGTCCCCGTCGCGCGCCCGAGGCAAGGGGCGGGCCCAGGTCACCGGGAGAATCTGCTGGCCTGAGCGCGAGAAGAACGGCCGCCACCGCTCTCTGGTGGGGGAGGGGAGGGGCCTGGAGAGCCGGGCTGGGGCCGGCAGCTGGGACAGGGGCCTGCGGGTGGGCGGGGAGGTGGGCGTGGAGGCCCCTGGGGGCGAGTGGAGAGTCGGATCCCTACAGCTGCCTGGGCCGAGGGCTTAGGATGGCGGGGACAGCGGAAGGTTGGCCTTTGCGGAGGGAGGCGGGCGTGCTGCTCCAAGGGGGGGGGGGATCCTTTGCTCCTGTCGTTATTGTCCAACACCCCGATTATTCCTGTCCGGGCTCCAGGCCCCTCTTTCCGCGCCATGGGTGACAGTGATGACGAGTATGATCGAAGGCGCAGGGACAAGTTTAGACGAGAGCGCAGCGACTATGACCGTTCCCGGGAAAGAGATGAAAGACGTCGAGGGGATGATTGGAATGATCGGTAAGACACTGCTTTTTCTTAATTTCGTCCCCCGTCTTATTCTCTTGCATTCAAGTCTCGTTGCATTTCCCTTAAGGTTTTATTAGAACGAACCATATGAAATCGCTCATACTTGACCGTTTCATGTGGTTCAGCCTATTTGCTCTTGGCCAAGGAGCTAGCTGTGGCTTGATTTTTGAAATGTCCAGCAGATCAAAGCAATAGAGGTAAGAGTTTGAGTATGAAAAACCAGTGTTTGTGTGTGTGTTTTATTGTTTGTAAATTATACCCCAAAAATGTTGATTCAAAAAAAGTAATATTACAGAATTGACTTGACTGGAGAGGTTGTCAGACAAGTACCCTAAAAGGATATGTAAATTTCTTGTACTAGTCTAGCCTAAAAACTGGAAGAGTTCTTTGAATAGTGATGGTTGGGTTAATTGATTAGGTTTGACTCAGCTAGTGATTAGCTTTTTGGGATGTTCTTGAGTTAATTATAGTTGAGGTGTTTCTGTTAAGAAACAGCTGATAGGGGCTTCCCTGGTGGCGCAGTCGTTGGGAATCCGCCTGCCAATGTAGGGGACATGGGTTCAAGCCCCGGTCCAGGAAGATCCCACATGCCGAGGAGCAACTAAGCCCATGCACCACAACTACTGAGCCTGTGCTCTAGAGGCCGCGAGCCACAACTACTGAGCCCGAGCACCTAGAGCCCGTGCTCCTCAACAAGAGAAGCCACCGTAATGAGAAGCCTGCACAATGCAACTAAAGAAAGCCTACGAGTAGCCACAAAGACCCAAAAATTAAATAAATAAATGTATATTAAAAAAAAAGAAACAGCTGATATTTAAAGGAACCGTGGAAGACTTTTATCTAAGGGACATCATAAATATCTAATCGGTGAGCTGATGGCGCAGGCTTGATTTGGAAACAGGTTATCAGGAAAAAAGAGTTTGAGGTGGCTTATTGCAATAGCATTTATTCATTCAGTGTTGTTCTGAAAAGTGAGTTCAGTAAATCGTTCAGTCAGTATATCTCTTCACTGTGGAGACTTTATGTGGCACTTTGTTTTGTTTAGTATCTTCTAAGAATGTCAGATGACAACAAAAGGTGTCCTGAAGCTGGCTAAGGTACAGTTATTGCCCTTAAGGAGTTTACAGTCTGGGGTTTGGAGTGTGGGGCAAAATGGCCTTGGGTGTATTTTGCAAATGAGTATATATGAGAGGTCATGATGAAGATGTGAAATGTTGAGGGAACAGATCTGAGGGAGGGGACAAGTGGTGGAGGTGTTGTAGGGGAGAGCGACAGGAAAGGGACACCTAGCAAGGCTTGGAAAGATGAGTGGGGATTCCTCAGACACAGGTGGAGTGTGCACGTTGGAGTTGGGGGCATAATGTTGTGCACAGAAAAAAGCATATGTTCTAGTTTTTTTAGAGTAGTGGTTCTCAAAATCCCTAAGAGGTCTTTGAGCTTACAACTGTTTTTTTTCTTTTTAATTTATTTTATTTATTTTGGGCTGCATTGGGTCTTTGTTGCTGCGTGCGGGCTTTCTCTAGTTGCGGCGAGCGGGGGCTATTCTTGGTTGTGGTGTGCAGGCTTCTCATTGCGGTGGCTTCTCTTGTTGTGGAGCACGGGCTCTAGGCGTGCGGGCTTCAGTAGTTGTGGCTCACGGGCTCAGTAGTTATGGCTTATGGGCTCTAGAGCACGTGCTCAGTAGTTGTGGCGCACGGGCTTAGTTGCTCCGCAGCATGTGGGATCTTCCCGGACCAGGGCTTGAACCCGTGTCCCCTGCATTGGCCGGTGGGTTCTTAACCACTGCGCCACCAGGGAAGGCCGACTATATGGTTTTCAATACGTGTGATGATAGGAAGTATGCATAAAGCACTTCTGCATATGGTATGGTGGTTATCTTGAGGAGCATTTGTGGGATTGAGTTGTGAGCTGAACTAACAGTCCTCATCCTCCCCGCCCCCACCCACACTTCAGGTTTGTTACCTGAATGAAAGGCTATCAAACAGTGCTTATTCATATCTGGGTATTTGGTAGACATTTTGAAAAAAGCTAAGAGAACTTGTTACTTTAAGGAAAATTGTCAGTTTTTTTTTGCCAGTGAGGAAGTGGAACTTCCCAGTGTAAACTAAAATTTTGGAAAACTTGTACCTACCAGTGTCAGCTTGACAGCTTCCCATTACTTTAAAGACTTTTCTGGTGAGATAGGGAGTGATACTAACAATTATGATATTTTGATACTGTGTAATGAGATGTGTGAAGATCTTTTCAAAGAGCAAGGTAGAGTAATGAATTTTAATATAGCAGAGTACAAAATGTTCACTGATTTAGTTTCAGATTCAACATTGCAGCTAGCCTTTAAGAAGCTATCTCTTGCCAAGTTTTGGGTAGTATCAAAAACAAAGAATATCCCCAGCTATCTGAAAAGGTTATTAAAGTGTTCCCTTTTCCAACTACATATCACCGTGAGGCCAGATCTTCTTCATATTTTTCAACCAAACAGCGTATCATAATAGGTTGAATGGAGAAGTATATACTGTGAGAATCCAGCTGCCTCTATTAAGCCAGACCTTGAAAAGATTTGTAAATGAAATAATGATGCAACTTTTCTCACTAAAATTTTTTTGTAAAATAGCCATTGTTTATAAAAATATATAAATATGTAGTTTATGTTATTATATAACTTCAAAATTATTAGGTATTTTTTTCTGTTCTAATTATGAATACAGTTAAGTATTGATAGATCTAACCCACATAAGCAAAAGCTCTTCAATCTTCAATAATTTTTAAGAGTGTAAGGGGGTCCCAAGACTGAAAAGTTTGAAAACCACTGGGTTATAGCAGAGAATTTTCTTTTTTATTTTGTTAAGATGGAGATGGGGTTGGCTGGTAACGGGTAGAGAACCTGGAATGACAGCCAGGAACCAAGGGTTTTTTTTTTTTCCCCAAATAAATCTTATTTATTTATTTATTTTTGGCTGCGTTGGGTCTTCGTTGCTACATGTGGGCTTCTCTAGTTGTGGCGAGCGGGGGCTACTCTTCATTGCATTGCACAGGCTTCTCATCGCGGTGGCTTCTCTTGTTGCGGAGCATGGGCTCTAGGCACATGGGCTTCAGTAGTTGTGGCTTGTGGGCTCTAGAACGCAGGCTCAGTAGTTGTGGTGCATGGCCTTAGTTGCTCCGCGGCATGTGGTATCTTCCTGGACCAGGGCTCGAACCCGTGTCCCCTGCATTGGCAGGTGTATTCTTAACCACTGCGCCACCAGGGAAGCCCGGAACCAAGGTTTTGAATAGTATTTTGCACTGGCATTTAAGCAAGGGCATGGCATGATTGGATTTGTGTTTGAGAAAGATTACTTTGACCTTGGAGTGGAGGAAGGGGAGAGACCAGAGGTAGAGAAGACAAACCAAGGCTGCACTTAAAGGAGAAATGGCCAGGACCAGGGCCCATGGACTAGGGCAGAGTTTGTGGGGATGGCACGGAAAAGGACAGCTTTCATAGGATTTGAGGCAGAGGATTAACAAGCCAGTAACAAATTAGCGGTGAGGGTGACACTTGATAACTGGATACCTGGCGATGATGTTGGTGCAACTGAGAGTGGGAAACAGGACGGCGGAAGCAAGTTTGGGCCCAATATAGTGATAGAAATAATAAGCTCGATTCTGACCTGTTGATTTTGAGGTGACAGTGGCTGTCTAGGAGGGGTTGTTGATGTTGGTCTGAAGCTCAGGAAAAAGGCCAGCCTGGAGGAGTTGGCAGGCCATCAGTTTGTGGGTAATGGCCGAAGTGATGGAAGTAGACAAGAGTTTTTTTCCCCTTAGAGGGAAGTTTTATAATTTCAGGCTTTTAGTCTCGTGTCTCAAATACGATGCGAAGGGCCTGTCCAAGAGTGTGATCTTGGGATATCCAACTGTGTCTTATTTACCGCTACTTGTTCTTATCTCCAGAGAGTGGGACCGTGGCCGGGAGCGCCGCAGTCGGGGTGAATATCGTGACTATGACAGGAATCGGCGAGAGCGCTTCTCTCCTCCCCGACATGAGCTCAGCCCCCCACAGAAGCGCATGAGGCGAGACTGGTGAGATGGCCACGGTTTCTCTGTCTTCTCTCCTCAGCCTCAGTTCTACCTGAGCCTCAGCTGTCTTCCCTCACTTCTGCTGAGAACTTTCTTGGTCATTTCCTTTTCTCAAAGTTCCCATAAACCCATCTTTTTTGGTTCCTCTAAACCCTTGGGTGAGAGACCACATTGCAGGTGTGCCCCTCCCTCAGTCCCATCTGCCTTTGCGCTCAGGAGACATGATGGCCTTCTCTGTCTGACTTTTGTGTCCCCCACCCTCAGGGATGAGCACAGCTCTGACCCATACCACACTGGCTATGAGATGCCCTATGCTGGGGGGGGTGGGGGCCCAGCTTACGGCCCCCCTCAGCCCTGGGTCCATCCAGACGTCCACATCATGCAGCACCATGTTCTGCCTATCCAGGCCAGGTAAGGACCTGCCGTTCTGGGGTTCTCAGGAGAAGGGAGTCAGTAGGCCTGGGGCATGGATTGGGGCTGCTGAAGATCACGGCTGGAGCCAGGAGAAGTGGGTCAGGCACACTGGCGTGCCCGTGGGGGTGGCCGCAGCTGGTGCCTGGGGTCATGTCCCTGGTGGGCGAAGGAAGGGGGCAGCAGGCTACCTCGGCCCGCCATCCCCCCACCCTCTTCCCCCACAACCAAGACTTCCTGACCGGGCCCCCCCTCAGGCTGGGCAGCATAGCAGAGATCGACTTGGGTGTGCCGCCACCTGTGATGAAGACCTTCAAGGAGTTTCTCCTGTCTTTGGATGACTCTGTGGATGAGACAGAGGCAGTTAAGCGCTATAACGACTACAAGCTGGATTTCCGGAGGCAGCAGATGCAGGATTTCTTCCTGGCTCATAAAGATGAGGAGTGGTGAGTGCCCCCCCTCTCCTGCTATCTTTTCCCTGGCATGTTTCCCCTGGCCCCGCCAGTGGAGCCTGCAGCCCTGTCCTCTTCCCATTTTCCCCAATCCAGAACTTCCTGGGGGTGGGGGATGGGAAGCGTCACAGCACTGGCTGATGGGTTCTCCTCCTCACTTCCATGTCCGCCACGGCCCCCACGCCATCTCCCTTCCCCACTGTCCTCAGCGAGTGAGACGCCTCCAGGCAGCTGGCCAGAGCCACCTGTTCCCTTGGGGCAGCAGACAGACTGCTTCCCACTCGCTGATACTGGGTCACTGTCATCCCTGATCGCCGGGACCCTGTGTGGCTACGGCATCCTCCCAAAAGCAACGAGTGAATCCAGACAAGAAAAGCAAAGATCTCAGTGTCGTTTGACAGAAAAAGAATTTTAATTTTTTTCCTTTTGTGGATGTTTTAATTTTAATCAACCATCTTTTCCCCCCTTCCTGCTCCTCCTCCTCCTCATCCTCTTTCTGCTCCTCCTCCTTGAAAAGAGCCAGAACTGGGAACTACACCCGCTCATCGACGGAGCTCGGAGCAAACCCACCTCCACCCCCACCATACCCAGCCCATACATGAGCCCCTGGGCTGACGGCGCTGCCCCGGCCAGGCAGACAGGCAGGGCACTGCTGTGCACAATGCAGCGGTTTAGCTGAATGTGATTGCTCAGGCAGCTAGTCAGTCAGGGCCGCCCCCGCGGAGTCCCGCGGGGGTGGGGCATCAGGGCCGGGCGCCCCAGCCAGGAGCCAGCCGGTGGCCCACCAGCCAGCATGGGCCCTGGGCGCGGCTAGTTAAATCTTGAGCTCTGTTTGACCAAGCGGCCAAGGTAAAGATCCTGGAGGTGATGCCTGCGGCTTTCCTTTCCTCTCACGCTCACCTCGCGGTTCTGTTCTGTCACTGTCTCCTCTTCCTATTCTGTGTCTTTGTCTCACTCTCTCGTGAACCTTTCATTCTTTCTCCGTCCTTGTTCTTGCTCCTGCCTAACGCTTCTTCCTACTGTTTTTTTTTTCTCTCCCTAGTCTGTTTGGTCTTTAGTTTTCCTTTTTGTTTTTGACTTCTGGGACTTTCTCTCACTTTCCCCTTTCTTTTTTGCATATCCTAATTTCTTCTGTCCCTCCCCCTACTCCTGCCCCCCTGCCCAGGGTCCTAATTTAAGTGTTTCCTTTTTCATGATCTACCCTAACTCCCCACCCTGTCCTCTCTCGATCCCTGTGGGCAGTACCTGAGGTTATAAGGGCACTTCAGTTTCTCCCTTTGCTCTTTCCCTGTCCCCTCACCATCTGCTTATCTTCCCAAGGGGGGAGAAAGGTATCCTGCCATTTTTGGCTTTTCCTTTCTGGTGATTTCAGGTTTCCCTGTCTTCCACCAAGGGATGGAGGGAGCTGGTGGGAGCAGTCCTTTTAATGACTCTAGTTTGGGGTTGGCAAGGAGAGGGAGGTTCTTTGGGGCCTACTATTTCCTTAGCGTTCCTCTGGGAAGCTTTGGGAAACTACACTTTTTAAAATTTGTGTTTCCCAGATACTCAGGGCAGTCAGTCTGCCTCCAGCCCTGGCTCCCCCTGTAGTCATGCTCTTTCCAGATCCAGAGCTCTTAGTTCCTGGCTCTTCCCTAGATTTTCTCAGAGCATAACCTCTGGTTCCTTTTGGGGGGATTGGGTGGTTCTGGTGCACCCCTCTCCCCTCATCTCTGCTTTTATGATCTTTTGTGAGTGTGAGAGGATGGGGGCTTTCCCCTGATTTTCCTGGGCCCCTCCCCATGTCCTGGCTCTGGCCTCCAGTGACCGTTTGGCCTCTTCCCTCCCCACTTCCTTCCCAGGTTTCGGTCTAAGTACCACCCAGATGAGGTGGGGAAGCGTCGGCAGGAGGCCCGGGGGGCCCTGCAAAACCGACTAAGGGTATTCCTGTCCCTCATGGAGAGCGGCTGGTTTGATAATCTTCTGCTGGACATAGACAAAGCTGATGCCATTGTCAAGATGCTGGATGCAGGTGGGTGGATTGGGAGGGGTGGGATTGTCTGGTGACCAAGGTCTTGGTTGAAAATGGAAAGAAAGATGGACAGAAAGCCAGAGGCTGAAGGCCAGGGCCCTTGGATGGTGATCTCTGCTCCCTTTGTTGGTAGCTGTGATTAAGATGGAAGGAGGTACAGAGAATGACCTACGCATCCTGGAGCAGGAGGAGGAGGAGGAACAGGCGGGAAAGCCCGGGGAGCCCAGCAAGAAAGAGGAAGGCAGGGTTGGACCAGGCCTGGGCGATGGAGAACGCAAGGCCAATGAGAAGGATGACAAGAAAGAGGATGGCAAACAGGTCTGAGTGCTGAGGCTTCTGGGTGCTGCCTGTGCGGCCTGGGGAGGAGAATGGAGCTGCTTCGGGGGTCGTGTCTCGGGTGGGGGAGAGGCGAACTTGTGGGCTCAGCTGTGGAGCGTGGGCAGGGCCCTCTGACAAAGGCTGAAGGGGAGACCAACATCCCTGGTGATTTGTCTCTACCTGTAGGCTGAAAACGACAGTTCTAGTGATGACAAAACTAAGAAATCCGAGGGTGATGGGGACAAGGAAGAGAAGAAAGAAGACTCTGAGAAAGAAGCCAAAAAGGTAGGCTCTCCCTCGCACAGGGTCAGTGTTGGGGTTGGGTCCTGGTACCTGACTCACCTCCCCTTGCTGTGGCTCTTACAGAGCAGCAAGAAGCGGAATAGGAAGCATAGTGGTGATGACAGCTTTGACGAAGGCAGTGTGTCCGAGTCGGAGTCGGAGTCGGAGAGTGGCCAGGCCGAGGAGGAGAAGGAGGAGGCTGGTAGGTTTTATTTTCTTTGCTTCTAGTCCAGTCTCTTCATACTGACCGGTGTGGCGGGGGGAGGTGAGAGGTTGGTGAAATTGATGGGAGGGTGGCCTTTTGGGAGGGACTGGTGCGGGGAGGTTTGACAGCTTCTCTACCCTCCCCTCCTCAATTGACAATAAATTTTCACCACCTCCCACCACTTCCTGCATAGAGGAAGCACTCAAGGAAAAGGAGAAGCCCAAGGAAGAAGAGAGGGAGAAGCCCAAGGACGCTCCTGGGCTGGAATGTAAACCCCGACCGCTGCATAAGACTTGCTCTCTCTTCATGCGCAACATCGCGCCCAACATCTCCCGGGCTGAGATCATTTCTGTGAGTGGGGAAGAATGGTACTGGGGGCAGGGATGACGCCCAGGCTCCATTCCTTTGGGTGGGGGCGACAGCGAGAAGATAAGCTGGCACTGCTTCTGACCTACATCTCTGTTTCTCTGACGGGGAGGCCCCCTTCCCATGGGCCCACGCCCTTCAAAGAGGCTGGCCCTGGTTGCATGGTTTGCTTTCAAGTGCTGTTATTCTTAAGCCCTTAATTGTTTTTTCCTAGTCCAAGGAAAGATGAAAAGGCAGTTCCCCAGGGTTCTGAGGACATGGGGATTGGAGGAAGAAGTGAATCCTTGAATCACAAAGTGGGGCTTCTGTTTCTTTGCTTTTCCAGCTTTGTAAAAGATATCCCGGCTTTATGCGTGTGGCATTATCGGAGCCCCAGCCCGAGAGGAGGTAAGGAATGGAGGGAGGTGTGACCCTGGATACCTTGGGGAAAAGGTGCAGGGGAAGATTGGTGGCCAACATCACGTCCATCCCAGGGTTATGCTGACATTTTCTTGTTTAGGTTTTTCCGTCGTGGCTGGGTGACCTTTGACCGCAGCGTTAACATTAAAGAGATCTGTTGGAACCTGCAGAATATCCGAGTGAGTCCTGGGCATGGGGCTATTGAGGGAGAGAAGGCGGGGCTCCCCCTGCTCCACACAGTCTCTGATCCCTTCGTTCATGGATGGCTTCATCCATCTGCTCTTTATTTCATCCATTTAGTCTGCTCACGTGAATTGTACGCAGTCGTCTCTGGGTTTGGCTCTGAGACTGTTCCCGTGAACGAGACACCCCTGGTCCCTGTCCTTAGGGAGCTCAGTCTGATGGCTAGCGCGCTCGGTCGGGCCAGTCTTTGAGTGGCTCTTCTTGGGCAAGTGTTGGTGAACCTCCTGTCTCCTCCAGCTCCGGGAGTGTGAGCTGAGCCCTGGTGTGAACAGAGACCTGACCCGTCGCGTCCGCAACATCAACGGCATCACCCAGCACAAGCAGATCGTGCGCAACGACATCAAGCTGGCGGCCAAGCTGATCCACACGCTGGACGACAGGACCCAGCTCTGGGCCTCTGAGCCTGGGACGCCTCCTCTGCCGACGGTCAGTGACTCCTCGTGGGACTTGCTGAAAAGCCGCTGGTTCCCCCTCATCTGCTGTGGGCACCTCTGGCCTTACCTGATCTGTAGCATCGACCCCCTTGTACCCACCCCTGTCTTTGCCCCTCTCCTCCTGGGCGGCATCTCCAGCTTCCAACAAAACAGATTGGTATTAGTCATTATTTATCGGCTAGGGCAGAACACGTACACAAATTAAGACAAATAATGAGGCAAATGTAGCAGCCCAGCTGAGCCCTGAACTCCTTTCTGCCCCACATGGGCTTGTCAATGAGAAGGTTCCTAGGCTACCCTGAGTTTTGTTTGCTCCACCTCTCTCACCCTTCCAGAGTTTGCCCTCGCAGAACCCCATCTTGAAGAATATCACTGACTACCTGATTGAGGAAGTGAGTGCTGAGGAGGAGGAGCTGCTGGGGAGCAGTGGGGGTGCCCCTCCTGAGGAGCCTCCTAAGGAAGGGAACCCAGCAGAGATCAACGTGGAGCGGGATGAGAAGCTGATCAAGGTGCCAGTGGGTGCAGAGTGTGTGGGGTATGGGAGAGCCTGGCTCGGGGCAGTAAAGGGGCAAATGTATGGGGAACTCTCAGCTTCTCACTTCTCTTAGGTTTTGGACAAACTCCTCCTTTATTTGCGCATCGTGCATTCCCTGGATTATTATAACACGTGCGAGTACCCCAATGAGGATGAGATGCCCAACCGCTGTGGCATCATCCATGTTCGGGGGCCCATGCCGCCCAACCGCATCAGTCATGGAGAAGGTGAGCTCCCAGCTTTCCTACTCCTGGTTTCCCTCTCTCCCAGCTGCCTCTGGCCTTAGTTCTGCTCTGGTAGCAATGCTCTGCCACACTCTCCTCTAATCCCCACCTCCGGGCTCCCTTCTCCAACCTGGTCTCCCCGTCTGTTCCCAAACCACAGTGCTAGAATGGCAGAAGACATTTGAGGAGAAGCTGACTCCGCTGCTGAGTGTGCGGGAATCTCTTTCAGAGGAAGAGGCCCAGAAGATGGGTCGCAAAGACCCTGAGCAGGAAGTGGAAAAGTTTGTGACCTCCAACACCCAGGAACTGGGCAAGGATAAGTGGCTGTGTCCTCTCAGTGGCAAGAAATTCAAGGTCTGGGATGTTAGACACTTGTGTGTTAGGACTGTGGGAGGCGAGGGTTCAGCCGGGAAGCCTCCTCAGAGCCTGGGGAGGAACTGCTCATTGAGACGAGACGGAGGGGAGGTGGAGTGTCCTTGCAGTTGGGTCTGGGGAGCTAGGGAACCCTCATTGCTGACTCAGTTCTCACCCCCTCCTCTGTTCACCCAGGGCCCTGAGTTTGTACGCAAACATATTTTCAACAAGCATGCAGAGAAAATTGAGGAAGTAAAGAAGGAGGTAGCATTTTTTAACAACTTTCTGACTGATGCCAAGCGACCAGCTCTGCCTGAGATCAAGCCAGCTCAGCCACCTGGCCCTGCCCAGAGTAAGATACGATCCATGAGGGTCTGCCCCATTCCCTCTCCCTTGACTGTTCAGAGACTCCTGGTTTTATTTATTTATTTATTTATGGCTGCGTTGGGTCTTCGTTGCCGTGCGCGGGCTTTTTCTAGTTGCGGCGAGCGGGGGCTACTCTTTGTTGTGGAGCATGGGCTCTAGGCACGCAGGCTTCAGTAGTTGTGGCTTGTGAGCTCTACAGAGTGCAGGCTCAGTAGTTATGGCGCACGGGCTTAGCTGCTCCGCGGCATGTGGGATCTTCCAGGACCAGGGCTCGAACCCGTGTCCCCTGCATTGACAGGCGGATTCTTAACCACTGCACTACCACGGAAGCCCCTCCCGGTTCTCTTTAACTTGTTGTATCCTGAGAAGTTTCTACCCCACTCTCAGGCCATATTACTAAAAAGCCAGCTGTCCATCTCCCGCCACTGCCCCGCCCCGCCCCCCCCCCCCCCCCCCGCAGTAATTCATGTCCCTGTCCGTATTGTACTCCCCCCAGGTCTGACCCCAGGACTCCCCTACCCACACCAGACTCCCCAGGGCCTGATGCCCTATGGTCAGCCCCGGCCCCCCATCTTGGGCTATGGAGGTAAGTGTAAGAGGGAGTTGAAAGGACCTGGACTGGGGCTGGGAGAAAGAAAACTTAGCTAGGATGTAGTTGAGGTCACAGTTTTTCAACTCAACACTGATCTTTTTCATAGCTGGTGCTGTTCGCCCTGCAGTCCCCACAGGAGGGCCTCCATACCCCCATGCTCCCTATGGTGCTGGCCGAGGGAACTATGATGCCTTCCGAGGCCAGGGAGGTTATCCTGGGAAACCCCGAAACAGGTGAGACTGGGCTAAGATGTCTAAGTTTTCTTGGCCCTCTTCAAACTTCCTATCAGGAACCCTCAAATCTCACCCCATCTTACCTCTTTCTTATCTCACAGGATGGTCCGTGGAGACCCACGGGCCATTGTGGAATACCGTGACCTGGATGCTCCAGATGATGTGGATTTCTTTTGAGTCATATACGTTTCCTCACTCCTGGTATCATCTATACTTGTGACTGCCTTGTCCCATCCAGCTCTGAGAAGTTTTTGTACGTTCAGCCCTACTGCCAATAAAAGCACTTGCGTGGTGACTCCTGGCTTAACGTATATATGTAATATACTTCCCCAGATGCTCCCCAAAATTAGCTGGGGCCATGGTTGGCTGGGCCTTGCCACTTTATTGACACCAAAGATCCCAGGCTCTGCTGGGGCTTCCTGGGAGTCTGACATCAGGCAGCCTCTGCCTTTGAGATGGGTTAGATCAACGGGTATGGCGCTAGAGAAGCCTCAGTCCAGGGTGGGCAGCTGCTTTTTCGAGCTACAGCTGGTCAAGCACAGGTTGTAGAAGGAGTTGGGGTCAAAGGCTGTGCTCACCTCTCGCCAGCCCACCCACCCAGCAGCCTGTAGTTCACTGGAGTTTTTCGGGGCACCCCAGCAGTGAGGGTCCAATACCAGGACGGCGGCTTCCGTGCCTGGCCCCAGGCACACTCCCAGCAAGGCCTTTGACCGGGCATCCGCATCCCCTCCAACCATTACAGGTCCCCCGCCCCCTGCGAAGTGGGAATAAAGCCTCTCCAGTTCCCCCTGAAGCCCTGCTCCACGGGGCACGTGACGTAGGCGCCCTTGTGGACCCCCGAAGTGGTCAAGGCAGAGGCTGGCCTCTACACAGCCGATCCAGCTCCGAGAGCCCCGGAACCCCGGGGGCTTGTCGCCCATGTCCTCCAGGGCCGCCTGCACTGCAGCCAGTTCGGGTACGCCCGCCGGCCGGCCCTCTGGCCACGAGCACAGCGTTTGCAGAGTGCGGTAGCCGCAGCCCCAGCCCCGGTCGTCCACGCCGTCGCAGCCGTAATGATAGTAAATGTAATGGCCCGAGAGGAGGGCCAGGCGAGCGCGGCCGCCGCCGCGGCCGGGCGGAGCCAGGCCCAGATGGACGTCCTTCAGCGGCTCCAGGGCGGGGGGCGGGAGCGGCGGTCGCCGGGCCGGGCAGATCCGTCCTCCAGGCGGCGCGGAGCAAACTCCAGGGAGAACTCTGGGCTCTAGCGCTTCCTCTCGGCCCCGAGTCTTGGGCTAACTGCGGGCAGGACCGGCGTACAGGGCCTGGAGTCGCTGTCGCCTGGCCCCAGGTTTAAGTGCGTGGCGCTCCCCGCGGCAACCAGCACGAAGCCGCTGCGCGGGGCTCCCACAATGCACCGCCGCGTCCGCGCCGCCGTCCTCACTGCGCAGGCGTGAGCTCCACCTCGCGGGGCGGAATGTACTCGCCGCAGCGGCGGGGGCGTGGCGCGGGCGCCCATCACCCCACCTCTCAGATCTGCTCTTCCCTCCGGCTTTAGCAGCCATCCCTCCATTCACTCAATCCCAGTGGTTGAGGCATTCTGCCCGGACCCTGGCTCCCCAGGCGCGCACACTCCTGTGGCTGTAACAGTTTATTGGCAGCCCAGAGGGGCGAAGGCACCGCGGGGGAGGGGGCTCGGCCCGAGGCATGCAGAGGGCGGGGAGCCCCAGGGGAAAGTCGGGGGTGGGTGGGCAGGGTCTAGGGATCCTCTGTGTTATATCCCAACCCTTAAATAAATAGTATATACAGCTGAGGTGCCGGGCGGAGCGGGCAGCGGGACGAGGGGGTCCCTCCTGGGTCACAGGTCTGAGCAGCGATCCTGCTTGCTGTAATGGTCAAACTGGTTCTTCCAGTGCACCATGTAGGAGCTCCAGCGGTGGAACTCAGCCTTCCACTGGCGCTCAGCCTCGTCCAGCGTGTCTGCGGCCAGGGTGCCCGGCAAGTGGGTGGGGGGGAGGACATGGGGAAGGACGGGAACGGACATGGAGGGGGGCGTGAGTTCAGGGAGGACACACGGAGAATATAGGAGACCACGTTGGGTGGTGGAAAGAGGATCAGGAGAACATGCGACAGACAGAAGACCAGGGGAAGGACGAGGGTAGAGGCGGGGCCAGAGAAGGATGGCGGGAAGGAGGAGGGAGGGGGAGAAAATGACCGGAAGACAGGGGGACAGAAGGGATCAGAGGAGGAGGATCCGTGGGTTGGTGGGGAAAAGAGAAGAGACAGAAATGGTTGGCGGTTATAGCCCCACTGGAGGGTGCTGTCTAGCCCTAGGGCCTCCCTCTCACCCCAACACCAAGCTCAGGCTCCAAATAATAATTTTATAAAAAAAGAAAATTGGCTTTTTCATTTCCATTTAAACAATAAAGGCGTGTGGATCCCTGAGATGGGTCGTAGGTGTCCTCCCCCCACCCCACCCCACCCCCCTGCCCCCAGCCCTGTCCAGTTTGAGTTTCTCGGTTTGAGGAGGGAGGGGCCGCTGGGTCGGAGATCCCTGAGTGGGGCCCTTCCCCACAGTTCGACCACTCATTAGAGGAGGGGCCCCCTGAGGCCGGAGGGGGAAGAGGCCGTGGTCACAGCCGCAGGAGCCGGGAGAGGAGGAGGAAGAGGAGGAGGAGGAGGGACAGGGGGAGGCCGGGCCTGGGCCTCGGGGCAGCCTCCCCGTGGGCGGGGCCTGAGCAGGTGCAGGGGGCCTCCGAGGCTGGGGGGAGAAGAGAGGGGTTACACCCGGCCGGCTCCCAGTTCCCCCTCTCTCTCTCTCCGCGCCCCTTTTCTCCCCCGCCTCCTCCCAGCCCCTGTCCGCTGGCCCCTGCGTACCGGTGGCGCTGAGCAATTTGGGTAGGAAGCGGTTCCAGAAGGCGCAGGCCTGGGCGCGCAGCCCCCGCCGCACCTCTAGCGGCCGCAGGTTCAGGCTCACGTACTGCTGCGCTCCCGCCGTGTATGGTGGCCACTGCGGGGCTTTGGGGTCCCGGGGGTCATTGGGGTCCCTGCGGAAGGAAAGGGAAAGCTCAGCCCCTGGGGGCTGGGGAATGGAGATGGAGAGTAGGAGGAGGCAGGCTGCTTCCTGACCCATGCCGTTCCCTCTTAGGCTCCAGGGAGAGCCCCGTCTCCTCCCTCCCACCTTCTCCTTCATCCTTTCTCTTTTCCAATATGCTGCGTCCTCCGGAGTCTTCCCCTTCCTCCTGCCCTCCTTCTGTTGTTCCTCTTTTTCCCTCAATTTTTCTGCTCCATCTTTGTTTCTCCCATTTAAAAAATTGCTATGATTTACTGAGCCCTTACTATATACTCAGGCCCAGTCCTATCTCTACAAACATCATGTTTACTTCTGCGGACACCCATGTGATGGGATATTTATGGTCCCCTTCTTCAGACAGGTAAACTGTGTGCATGCATTCGTGTGTGTCGCAGCTAAAAAAAATCATCACTGGTCCAATTGATCCAGCTCTACAGTCCACACTCCTAACTGCTCTGGTAACTCCTTTGTCTGTCTCTCCTTGTCTGTCTCTTCTCTTTGCCTCCCTTAGCTCTGTCCTTGTCTCGTCAGGATCTGCCACCTTGCCTTCCTCCCTCCTTCCCTTCTCTTGGGGTCTCCCTTGTCACTCTCTCTCTCCCCCTTTGTCTCCTTTCCTTTGTGAACTCGAGGCCCCCCCCTGCCCTTTCTGCTTGTCTCCCTCCCTGTCTGTTCACCCCCCCACCCCCCACCTTGCCTCCCTGGATCCTGGAGGCCCTCCTCCCCTCAGCCCCGCTAACCCTGTGCGGGCGAAGTTGGCCCAGTATCTCATCAGTCGTTGGGCAAAGGTTCTCTCCTCGACAGTGTAGTTTAGCGAGGGTTCCAGGGGGAGCCCGAAGATAAACTCGATCTCGTAGCCGTGGGGCACGCCCATCCAGAGGGGCCAGGAGAGCGTGGATGCACGGTGTTCAAAGATGTAGGCATAGACTCGAGCGCCTTGGGCAGCCAGTCGCCCAGCCAGCTGGGCTACGGGGCACACGACGTTGTGGTCGCCCACCACATCACTCATGGCCTCCCTCAGGCGCGCCGGGTCCTCAGGGTGCAGCCAGTCTGTGTAATGCAGGACCACAGCCTCGGCAGCCAGGTCACTTGCCTGGGGGACCCCGACCCGCACCCCGGCCAGGAACTGGGCCCGGCTGATGAGAGACTCGTTGTCTTTGCTGAAGCCTGGGGCCCCGTAAACCAGAAAATAGGAGCCCTCATCCTTCACCACACCCACCAGCACCTGAGGGGACAGGATGGAGGGATGGGGGGGAGGGGAAGCACAGACAGACAGGCAGACAGAAACAGATGGACAAAGAGCCAGAGAGATGAACAGTTATAGACCCAGAACCAGGGAGGAAGAGAGTTCGAGATTGGGGAAGGGAAAGAGAGAAAGAGAAAATATACCCACATTTCCTTTCCTCTCTGTCCCACTGACCACCCTGGGATTGAGCCCTCAGGGAAGAGGAGCAGGCCATGGGGCCCAGAAGCCTGGGCCTTTGGGAGTGGGTTTTGAGGAGCCCTCATGCCTGGGTCCCCACGGGGAGGGGCAGGTGAAGAACAGGCCTAGAGGAAGCAGCTCCACCCCCTCCAGCCACTAGTCACCTGCAGGCCATGGAAGTCTCCAGCATTGATGAGGGCTTCGGGCGTGTCACTGAGGAAGTCTCCATCCACCACAGGCACAAAGGAGAAGCGGAAGACGCTTTCCTGAGGCAGCACATGCCACTCGTGGTCCACCAGATCCTGAGACGGCCGCGTCCGCAGGCAGGCCACCAGGTCTGTGTCATTGCCACCAGCCCCACCAGGCGGACAGCCCACGAGGCGGGCCAGCAGCGTGGCCCTGCGGCGGGCCTCTCCCACACCCACTGTGGCCCAGGGCCCATTGGGTGCCCCGCTCTGCAGCACGGCCCTGTGGAACAGGCCCCGGCTGGGTGGGGACAGCAGGTGCATGCCCACGGAGGCAGCACCTGCGCTTTCCCCAAACAGAGTCACTGACGTTGGATCCCCCCCGAAGGCTGCTACGTTCTCCTGCACCCACTGCAGTGCCAGCCTCTGATCCAGTAGACCCACATTGCCTGGGGCCTCCCGGCTCCCCGGCAGGGCCAAGAAGCCAAAGGCTCCCACCCGGTAGTTCATGGACACCAGCACAGTCCCCTCGGCCTGGGCCAGGAAGCGACCATCATACACGTCCAGGGAGGAGGCCCCGCTGTAGAAGCCACCCCCGTAGATCCAGACGAGGACAGGGGTGGGGGACGCAGGCCGGGGGTACGGTGTCCACACATTGAGGTAGAGGCAGTCCTCGCTCAGCTCACGGTTGGGGTTCCACATCTCGGTGCCCTCAAAGCCGGGGTACAAGGTGTCTACATATTGGTAGCAGACTCTTTGGAAGGCTGTGGCATTCAGCACCCCTGGCCAGGGCCGCTTGGGCTCTGGTGGCAGAAAGCGACGGGGGCCCACAGGTGGCTCCGCGAAGGGGATGCCCAGAAAAGCAGAGACAGGGCCCCCAGGGGCCATTAGGCGGAGGCCCCGTAGCCGGCCCCCACGCACCGTCACCAGCAGCTCTGGGTCCTCTGGGCCCTCAGCCTCTGCCCTTCCTCCCAGGAGGAGGAGGAAGAGAAGGAGTGGGGAAGCCAGGGAGGGCGTGTGCAGGGGACACCGCGGGGGCCTCATGGCTGCCAGGCGTCTGCTGGGAGAAAGAAAGGCAGAGGGTGAAGGCTCAAAGCTGCCAGGAGGGAGGAGATGATTAGGTAACACTCTTGCCCAGGGGTTATCACTGAGCTGCAGAGGAGGTGGGGCAGGTTGGCAGAAAGGAGAGAAATGGAGGGAGGGAGGGAGACAGGCAGAGACAAGGACATAGACAGGGAGAAGCAAGAGGGGACGGAGATCAGGCACACACACATACACCCAGACGGACAAATGCAGGGAACAGAGACACACTTGCCAAGCAATACCCTCCCCTGCCCCGCAGAAGACCCACCGCCCTCACTTCCTTCCCCCAGCTGGGTGGACTGCCTTGGGCCCAGTTCGAGCAGTGCGGGGCACCAGCACCAGAGGCTGAGGGCCATGCACAGGCCACCCGACAGGGGCGGGGCCCTCACTGACGGGAGGCGCCGACGGGGGAGCTTGAGGTGGCGTGAAGGCTCAGCCTCTCATGCAGTTGGCCAGGGCCGGACCCTGGGGGGGTGTGGGTTGGGCATTCAGGGTGTGGGAGTCGCAGTTCCCGGGGTACCCCAAATCCTGGCTACTCCACACCCTGCCCCACCCAGCCCCGCCTCATCCACTGTCTGACACAGCGCATTGGATGCCCGTCAACTGCGCACCCCCTCGCCTAGTCTCAGCCAACAGGCTCGCTAGCCCTGGCCCCACAGGACTCGAGTCCCCCATCCATCCGATGCTGCGGTGCACGCTGCCGCCAGCGGGGGGCAGTAGAGACCGAGAAAAGGACGGCGCTCCCCGCCCCGAGTCCAGGAGCCGGGAACTTGGGGCGGGGGTCTGGGGGCTCGCGGACATTGCCGAGGGGTCTGAAGGGCGAGCCGGGACGCCTGCGTTCTCGGCGCTCCGGAGATCCCCGGCTGCAGGGGCAGGGGCGCTATTTTGGGGCAGCAGCTGCTGCGGTTCCGGCATCTCCAGCCAAGGGATCAAAATTCCCCGGGTCGGAACTCCCCCCTCTCCCGCCGGTCACCCCTCACCCAGCCCTCGCCGCCCTGAGCTGGGGTGGTGGTGATGGAGATTAACTAGGAAACCCGAGTGGGGCTAATTATAACTCGGGGCTTCCGCTAAGCCTCCCCTTCCCCTAAAATAGAGACGGAGTCCCCGCGGGAGGGGGACGCCTGGGCCTGGGAGGGGGCTTCGGCTGGGAGCTGCGCAGGGGCGCTGGGGTCGCGGGATCCCGGAGGGCCCAGCCGGGCTCCAGGAACCTGCGCAGCTTGGATTCCGCCCCCAAGCAGGGGGCATCTTCCAGTGGCCCCAGACTTGGGGTCGAGCAGGGGCAGCGGCGCTCGGGGGTCCCCACAGGAATTCGAGAGCAGAGGCGGCAGCTGGCCCTGCGGGATGCTGCCTCCCGCGCGGGCAATCGTAAGTATGCGGCGGTGAGGGAAGAGTTAAGGGTGAGTGTGGGGCGTCGGGGGGCGTCGCTGGGCAGGCCCGGGGCGCGGTGGGCGTCCTGTTTGGGAGCCTGGGTCCCTCGGGGAGCGCACCGTTCCCGGGACGCGGAATGGGCCGCGGGCCGGAGGAGGGTCCCGGGCGGGGCGGGAGACTCACCTGAGGCGGCCGGGCCGGGCCGCGCCGGGAGCTGGAGGCGGCCGATGTTCCTCAGCGCAGGCTGAGCCGACTCTGACAGCCGCCGCCTCCGGCCCCCCGCACACACCCCCTCCGGGCCGCTCGGCGCCCCCGCCCGCCCCCGCCCACTGTCTCCGCCCCCGCCCCTCCCCGCCTCCCCTGGCTGCCACCTCCTCTCCCTCTCCCTCTCTCGGAGCCCAGACCCAGAGACCCCGGGGCCCAGACGCACTCCAGTGACAGACGCCGACAGACGGACAGACACGCAGTGACAGACACGACAGAAAGACCCTCAGCGGCGGAGCAGACACCCACAGGGAGAGACAGAAGGACAGAAGCCCGCGGAGACAGACACATGCAGACGGACAGTCTCATTCAGTGACAGCCAGAGACAAACGCAGTGACCGACATTCACAGACGGACGGACACACTTGGACACACTGACAAGTCGGGGCTGGGGGCCGAATAAATGAGCATCCCTGGCCACGACAGAGCAGGGGTGGCATGGGAGGACCGGCACGTGAAAATGCGGCTGAGGACCCCCTCAGGGGCCCGGGTGGCACCGGTGGAGAAAAGGTGACACCTGTGAGAATGAGGATGTGAACATGAGATCACGAGGGGACACGAAGGGGACCCCCGAAGAGGGAGGAGACCCCCGGGGGGAGGGAGAGGTGACTCCGGGACACCCGACAAGGAAGGCCAACGTGGTGGCACGCGCGAGGCTGCGGGGTGAGGCCGCCGCCGCAGTGGAAACTTCCGGAACCCCCGCGGGTGGGTTTGCGCTGGTTCCCTGACGGGTGACCTCGGACTTCTCGTCACCGGGATCCGGTCGGGGCATGACATCACCAGGCCAGGCTCTCATTGGCCGCCGCGGCCGGCAGGTGGGAGCGGCCTGGTCTGGGCTCGCGCAGCCTGGTCGGAAGGGCCTGGGCCGCACGGACCCCCCCCCCCACCAGGTCCCGCCCTGAGGGGGTCACCCATGAGGACGGTGCGGCCACGGCGGCGTCCCCGCGCGCGAAGTGAGGTGGGAAAAAATGGGTCTTGGTGTGCCCGCGCTAGCTCGCCGCTCGTAAGCCCTTTCCTCTCCCGGGGTAGCTGGCTCGGGAGCTCGCTGCCCGCTCACTGCGTGGGAGACCGCCCGGCGCGGGCGAGCGTCTGGGTGTGCGTGCGTGCGAGCGCGCGGCGGTGCGGGGCGGTGCGGGGCGCTGCGTGGGGGGGGGGGGGCGCGTGCGCGCACGCTCACTCGGCCGCCGAGCGCCCCGCAGCGTCCGACAAGGCCGTCCGCCGCCGCTAGGGGCCGGGTGGCACCGGGTCTCGGGGTCTCGCGAGGACCGCGGGATCCGCGGGAATCCAGAGACGTGCCAGGCCCTGGGCCGCTTGGTCTCGGCTCTCTAAGATGGGCGACCCCCATCAAGCCTACCCACCCGTCCCGCGGGAACCGGCCCGCGCTGGGTCCACTCTCCGCTTTCGGGCGGCGGCCGCCAGGTGGCGCCGAAGGCAGCCGCTCCAGCCTTGGAAACTGGGATGGCCCATAAAGGTCTTGGAGGTGATGGGGGCTTGCCTCCTTGTCACTCTCCTGTGCCACGCGGTCGCCTCACCTGACTTACGTAGTCATGAAGTCCTAGGCCCGGACCACGGAGATAGCGAGGTCAGGGACAGCTTATAGACTGGGGTTGTCATGAACTAGTGATAGCTTAGAAGGTGAAAAGACAGGGCATGTTCTAGGAGTTGGCCCAGCAGAGACCTCCTCGGAGAGGTGAGTGCTGGCTCCTGCCCGCTTGGAAATGGCATCAGTGGGGCAGTACCTGTGGGGGAATCCATGGCAGGTAAGGGCAAGGCAGGTTGTGGAGCTTTCTTTTTTTAAAATTTAATTTAATTTAGTTTTTTTATGCAGCAGGTTCTTATTAGTTATCTGTTTTATACATGTTGGTGTATACATGTCAATCCCAATCTCTCTCTTTTTTTTTTTTTGCGGTATGTGGGCCTCTCACTGTTGTGGTCTCTCCCGTTGTGGAGCACAGGCTCCGACGCACAGGCTCAGCGGCCATGGCTCACGGGCCCAGCCGCTCCGCGGCATGTGGGATCCTCCCAGACCGGGGCACGAACCCGTGTCCCCTGCATCGGCAGGCGGACTCTCAACCACTGCGCCACCAGGGAAGCCCAATCCCAATCTCTTAATTCATCCCCCCACCCCCCCACTCCTGCTTTCCCCCCTTGGTATCTGTACGTTTGTTCTCTACATCTGTGTCTCTATTTATGCCTTGTAAACTGGTTCATCTGTACCTTTTTTCTAGATTTGTGGAGTCTTCTGAAGCCAGTCAGAACTTTATTTTGGCGGGGGGGTGGAGCTGGGGGTGGAATATGGAAGGTCAGCCAGTAGGAGAGGGAAGGGGAAGTTGCACCTGAAGATACTTCAGATTCTGGGGCAGAAAGGGGATGCAATGTCAATATGTCATTGTGTCAATACCCTTCTCCCCCTTCCCCAGGCATGGGGAAGGCAGGGGCAGGGCTGCACTAGGGAGATGGGAGGAAGGGCAGGCAGGCCCGGTAGGGGGTTAGGTTGGGATCTGAGGAGGGTGTTCTGCTCTTGGAGCCCCTACTGTGCTTCCCCAGGCCCTGGGTCAGGGAAGGGTCAGTTGAAGGTCCAGCCAGAAGAATCTGCAAGTCTGCGTGGAGTCCTAGGGCATGCAGGCCCTGTGCATGCTCGGGAGGTGCTGCAGAAGGAGGCCAGGGCTCTGCAGCTGCACACAGCTCTGGGAGATGTGCCGAGGAGACACGGTGTGTCCTCAGCCGTCAGTTTGTCCCAGGATTGTGAGCATGGAGGAGATCATGCAGATTGTGTCCCCATCTCAGAGAGTTTTAAAATTAGCAGCTGACTACCGGAGAGAGCCAAGATAAAGGGTGCAGGTGTTGGGAGATCCACAGGGCATTGGAGCAAGCCCTGGACTGGATTCTCACTCAGTGTTCTGCTGACTGGCAGGGAGACCTCTGGAGGGGCCACACTCCTTGTCTGGGCCTCTGTTTCCTGACATAAAAAAAGGTGGATTGGACTTGAGTATATGTCAGAATCATGGGGCTACTTAGAGGGGCTGATCCATTTGGTATTGAGTGGAGTTCTTAAGTCTGTGTTTTTAACAGGTCATCAGGGCAGTCCCATGAGGGTGGTCTGAGGACTACATGAGGAGAAATGCTGGACGAGTTGCCCTCACAGTCAGGCCAAACTGACCTCCTCTGGATCAACAGGCTGTGTGGGTCAGCAGGAGGTGCTGTGGGCAGTCAGCGGATACAAGAACTAACAGGGATGCCTCTGGCCACCAAGGGAGATGGACAAGGACTTGAGCTGTTTCTTTAAAATGGATAGAACTTCCGGGAACAATTCCTCTTTTTACCTTGAGCCTCTCTCCAACCTTTGTCAACACAGGGACCTCACCTGTCTAGCCATGACACCTGTCCCTACACAGTCCAACATGTTAACCTCCCCAATGTCCTCTGTGACCCCACCCTACACAGCTGCCACTACAGAGATGTCCTTGATCCATTTCTTCCTTCACCATGTCTGTTTATCCAGGAATCAATCTGACTTCTATCACCAGTGCTGCCAATTCTATTGATACTTTCCTTGCATCTCTGTCTCCCACCTTTGCTAACACAGGGAGCCCCTACTTCCATTACAGTCCTTGCCCACCTCTGCCAACAAAAAGGATTCTCATCTCCTCTGTTTATTGGTTGGGATTCAGTTCAGCTATGTGAGACAGAAAACCACACAGTAATGGCTTGACTGAAATGTAATGGAAATGTATTTCTCTCTTAGATAAAAGGGCCCCAAAGTAGGCCATGCAGGGTTGGCAGGGTGCCCTTGATATCGGGGACCTGGTTCCTTTACAGAGAATTTTGTTACTTAACTGTCTTCAGTATGTAGCTTCCACTGCATGGTGTAATATGGTTGCTGGAGCCTCAGCCATCACATCTACATTCCCAGCCAGCAGGAAGGAGGAAGGACTGAAGAAGGGCATCGCTCCTCCCTTTAAGGACGTTTCTTGGGAATCACAGACACAGCACTTCAGTTTCTATCCCACTGGTCAGAACTTAAGCCTAAGGTCATAACTGGCTATACAGGAAGTTCAGAGATGTAGCTTTTGTTCTGGATGACAGGTTACTCATCTAAAACTTGGCTGTCCTAATACTAAGGAAGAAGGTGGGGGTAGCAGACGTTTGCCAAACTGCATGAAGGCTTCCTTTGCCTCGTCAGTGCAAGACTGAAACACACTTCTAAAATGTTTCAATTCAGGGATGATGTCCCCCACCCCGGTACCCCCCTTCCCCGCTCCTTTTTTTTTCCCCCCTGCCCCGGCCGCACCCTGCGGCTTGCGGGATCTTAGTTCCCCAACCAGGGATTGAACCCCGGGCTCACCGCAGTGAAAGCGCGGAGTCCTAAGCACTGGACCGCCAGGGAATCCCGCCCATCCCCTTTCTTTCGTGAACGTCCCCACCCTGCGATTTCTGTGACTTGGGACCTCTGCTGTCCCCAGCTGCTGCTCCACGGACACGCACTGGTTCTCGGGCGCTGCGAGGTGGTCATCCGCTGGAGGGCGCTGGGCGTGGGCCTGGTAGCGTCGAGCGTCTCTCCGTTGCGCGCGCTCCCGGAGGAGGGACCGACTAGGCGGAGGCCAGTGAGCGCGCTGGGGGTGGAAGGGTGAGGGCTGCAAAGGGGTTCCAGACGCGGCGCTCCCACCGGGGTCCTCCCATCACCCCCGTGCTCATAGCGAGTCAGGGGCGCTGGTTCAGGTCAAGGATGTTCTCCAGGACTGCCCCCACCTAGGGCTGGAGGGCGCCTGATGTGACCTCTGCCACAATCCACGTTTAGCCAGGTTGTCGACCTGCAGAGTTGGGAGCCTGAGCCATGCGGGAGGCTTTCCTCCCCTCTCCCCACCCCTCCCTGTGACCCCTTCTGAAGGTTGGCCGAACATTCATACTTGATCCAAGTTTCATCATTTCATATGATTCCTCCTTGGACTCATCCGTCCATCCTGTTTTGACCTTTCCCCTCTTTTGCTAGTTTTGAGTATTCACACATTTTTAAGCCAGTCTCTGGATAGTCTAATTTTATTTTCACAGTTCTGTTAAATATTTAACCAGTTCACAGTTTTTCCCATGCCGTTCATCAAACATCCTTTATTTTCTCCCCTTTTCTAGCTGAGGACAGGGTGGAGAGGGGGTTTCATATCCCTGTGACCCGGACTGATTAATTACAGACATCAGGACCCTTCTGGGGTTGGTTTCCATCCATAAGCTGTAATGGTTCCGAAAGAAATAAAAAGTGTAATTTAATTCACAGTGAGTGCATTTAGCCCCGTGTTATCACTTATCTGCTCTGTGTCAGAACCCTGAAGGAACTCAGGATCCAGGAGTGTGACTCAGCACCCACCTGATGGATCCTGGAGTGCTGACCTGTTGCCCGCTCAGATCCTGGTTTCACACAGGCTCCAGCCAACCCTGATGATGGTTTCGGTTTAAATGTTAGCAATGCATCTTGGATGACTTCTTGGGAACAGCTGGCAAGGTTGAACTAGGTACTATCTATGACACCCAGGGAGCTCCTGTAAGTGTTCCCAGCTGCTCCTGGCTGCCCTGCAGGTATCAGCCAGCCAATGAGAGCCATCCCAAAGCAGAGGTTCCTTGAATGAACCTGGCTGTGGTCCAGGGACACCAAGCATCAGATCCAGGAGTGGTGCAGAGGCCAGCAGGGCCTGTCTGGGGCTGACTGCAAGGTTAGCCGCATGGCCAGTGGTCCTGTGGACAGCTGTAGACCCAAGGTGAATGTCTACAACATGGGGACAACAGAGTGGGGTTGGTGAGTAGCCCAGACTCAGCATTACTTCCACATTAGCATTTACTGGGGGCTTGTTTGCCAGCTGCTGGACTGATCACGTGGCAAAGCATCATCCTATTTCATTCTCGCTCACAACATTCCAAAGGGATACATCCTGTAATCCTTACACGTTAACAGTCAGGAAACTGAAACTGACACACAGAGAGGTTAAGCTTTTGCTTACTTTCATCAGCTGGTAAGTGGAGGCCCTGGATTTTGGATGGGAACTCTGGCCTGAGATGGGGTTGTGCTTCAGAGCCAGTCACCTCTTCTGAGACTTCCAGAAAGTTAACTCCTAGAGTCTGAGAAATGAAAAGGGATGGGGGTGGGTCCCTGCGCTTCCAGGGACAGCTTCCTACTTGCCTCCCACTCTCCCCTCCTCCCTTCCTGCCTTCTGTCCCTCCCTCCCTCCCTCCCTTGCTCTCTCCCTCCTGGGATTCTGCCTGTCAGACCTTCTAGCTATCTTGGACCATGAAGACGACAGGGTCCGGGTGAGAAGTGCTAGGGTATTGCCCCAGCGTTTTGAGGGGCAAGAGCAGAAGCAGGATAAACTCTGGGGGCGAAGCACAGGTGATGGTCTCTGCAGTTTCCAGGGATGCTTCCTCCTCACAATTTGGGACCTCACACCTCCACTCCACTCCACTCCCACACCCAGAGACCTCTCCCTACAGCAGGATACCACCCTCCTCAGCCTGGCCAGGGCCTGAGGGCATGGGTTGCCCATGGTCAGAGGAGGTTAGCGCTTTCTGAGTCGCTCTTAGGACCCACAGCCCAGTGCAACCCCAGGCCCCATCTCTCTGACTCTTCCCTGACCACTGATGAAATACTGTATAATTCTTTTGGGGATGTGTTTTCTTTCTTTGGTCTAATGCATGGTAAAGTCTGCATTAGAATGTTCCATTGGCACCTGCAAAAGAGATCTAGTCTCTGTTTTCAGCATACAGTATTCATTATACAGATCAGTCGGATTTGCCTTAGTATGTTATTTAGGCTTTTTATATTGTATTAAACCCCTTCTACATTCATTTCTTTTTTGGTCCATTTGATTTATCCTGGGCTGAGAGAAATGAATTAGTTTTCTATTACTCACATGCTTCTGTCTGTTTCTTCTTATACTTTGTATAAGTGTAGCTCAAAAAATGTTGATGCTTTGCAAATTGGTGCATAGATGTTCATAACTTTCATATCTTCATTGTGAATTGTACACCCTGCCATTAGGAAGTGTATTTTGTGCTACCCAAAGCACCGCCTATAGAAGGAAACAAATGGATAAATTGGATTTTGTCAAAATTGAAAACTTTTGCTCTGTGAGAGACACTGCTAAGAGAATGAAATAAACTACAGACTGGGAGAAAATATTTACAAATCACACGTCTGAAAAGGGACTTGTATTCAGAATTTATAAAGAACTCTCAAAATTCAACTGTAAGAAAACAAAGAACTCAACTGAAAAGTGAATAAGACTTGAACAGATACTTCACCAAAGAGGATATATAAATGGTAAATAAGAATATCAAAAGATGTTCATCACTGCTAGTCATTAAGGAAATGCAAATTGAAACCACAATGAAACACCATTATACACCTATGAGAATGGCTAAAATTTAAAAAGCACTGACACTTGGTAAAGTGCTGATGGGGCTGGTGAGCAAATATACATTGCTGCTGGGAGTACTAGATGGTGCAGCCGCTCTGGAGAACAGTTTGGCAGTTTCTTACCAAGTAAATATACACTCACCATATGACCCATCAAGCCCTCTCTTGGGTGTTTGCACTAGCAAAGTGAAATTTTCAGTTCACACAGAAATGTCACACACTGGAAACAATCCAAATGGCCCTCCAGCGGTGAATGAGTAAATAAACTGTGGTATATCCATACCATGGAGTAAGTCAGCGATAAAAATGAAAGAACTGCTATTGATACACCAATAACTTGGATGAATCTCAAAGGCATTATGCTGAGAGAAAGAAGCCAATCTCAAAAGATCCATTTATGCGACGTTCTCAAAAAGCTCAGGGATAGTGGACAGATCAGGAGTTTTCAGAAGTTAGGGGTGGGAAGAGGTTGTGACAGCAAAGAGAGCATGGAGAGAGGCTTCTGGACTGGGAGAATTGTTTTGTGTTCTGATTGTAGTGGTGGCTGCGTGAATCTAGACCTGTGTTAAAATTCATTGCATTGTACACCAAAAAATCAATTTTACTGTATGATAATTTTTTTGTTTGTTTGTTTGCGGTACGTGGGCCTCTCACTGTTGTGGCCTCTCCCGTTGTGGAGCACAGGCTCCGACGCGCAGGCTCAGCGGCCATGGCTCACGGGCCCAGCCGCTCCGCGGCATGTGGGATCTTCCCAGACGGGGCACGGACCGGTGTCTCCTGCCTCGGCAGGCCGACTCTCAACCACTGTGCCACCAGGGAAGCCCTGTATGATAATTTTTTTAAAGTAAAAGAAAACCAATTTTAATGAGTTGGAACTTAGTTGAATATGAAGCCTCATAGAATTTGCCATCTCTATTTCTGTTGAATATAAAAAATTTTGAGCTGCTGAGTATAAAAAATTTTGAATAAAATATTTTTGGTGTATTTTAAAATGGATACTTACTGCCTTTTCCAACAAAAATGAGAAGTATAGTAGGAATTATACACTACAATTGGGGAATGCACACAGTACAACATTAAAATGTTTGGATTTGATACTTTATATACTTTATGAGTTACTCTGTGATCTCAGTTTGGATGGGGAAGCTTTGCATGTTTTAACCCATGTTTATTTTCGGTTTCATTTAATCTGAGATGAGTGATAGGCGGAGGCATCTTGAAATATAAAATTATAGATTCAGATTAACAGTTTATAGGCCTGCACACAAATTGCATGGGTTACCAGAGCAATACCAAACAATATTCCTCTGTGGGGTTTCTGTTTGATTTTTAGTTAGAAAAGATTCTAAGGCATGGCAAATAAGGTTAAAAATTAAGTTGTACAATGTTATATCTCAATTTTTTTTTTTTTTTTTTTTGCGGTACGCGGGCCTCTCACTGTTGTGGCCTCTCCCATTGCGGAGCACAGGCTCCGGACGTGCAGGCTCAGCGGCCATGGCTCACGCGCCCAGCCGCTCTGCGGCATGTGGGATCTTCCCGGACCGGGGCACGAACCCGTGTCCCCTGCATCGGCAGGCGGACTCTCAACCACTGCGCCACCAGGGAAGCTCTCTTAATATAATTTTGATGTAAGAATTGAAACCAGGATAATGTTCAGTCCTTGGATTTTTCCTCTTTCCCTTTGTATTGCAACTATGTCTGTGAATCAACATACTGGATCTTTGCTATTTTCAAAACATTGTGCTCTAATTGCTGGCACACAGATTGCCAAAACTGTGAGCCTTGGATGCCTTGGCAGATATTCCAAAGAAAAATAATAAAAATTTATAGAAAGGAAGTAAGGAATAAAAGAATAATATTATAATACAAAAAGAATAACTCAAATATTATGACCTTCACTTTCTTGTTTGCATTTGCCTAGGAAACTTTTGGCCATCAAAATTTCTGAATCAAGAAAAGAATCTAAAAAAGAATGATATAAGAATATATATATATATATATAATTGAATCACTTTGCTGTATACCTGAAACTAACACAACATTGTAAATCGACTACACTCTAATATAATTAAAATATTAAAAAAAAGTTTCTGAATCACTTTGAGATGTGTCTTTTGTATGCAGTAGAGTTGCGTTTTCCTTTTTGTGCCATTGTTAAAGTCTTTTTATTACACTTTTTTTTTTTTGTAAAGTCTTTTTAAAAAGTAGGTGAGCTTAATTCATTTTCTTTTATTTATATGACAGCTTTTTTTTTCTCACATTTTCCCCCCTTATGCTTTATAACTTAAAAACACTTTTATTGTTTGGGTTCTGCTTTCTTTTGTGTTCGTTTCTTCTGATAATTTGGAATATTAAATTATTTTACTATGGTTACTGTTATAGAATATGTAACTTATACCGTAGCTGTAATTCTGTTTCTTTAGGAATGAATTCCCTGCTATGAGCAATAATTAGATCAATATACTTTTCTTCTTCTGCCTTCCCGTCCTTCACTTCCTTTGTACTTATTATCTTTTTATTTTTTAATTTTTTAGTTTTTTTAGTGTAGTTGATTTACAATATCGTGTTAGATGCTGGTGTATAGCAAGTGATTCAGTCATACATATATATATAATCTTTTTCACATTCTTTTTCATTATAGGCTGTTATAAGATATTGAATATAGTTCCCTGTGCTATACAGTAGTACCTTATTGTTTATCTTATTATCTTTCTTAATATTTACCTTTGTACTGTTCAATAGTTTTATAAGTTCATTACTTGTTAATCAGTTTTAAATGATGTATATAAATCTCCGGCTGTAAAAGGTAAGGAAATCATACTTAAACTTCCTTTTCCTCTCCCAATTAACAATACATATTTTTATGTCGTTAGATTTTATAATGTATTCGTTATCTTTTAACTATAATCCTCATATTGTTTTTAGTTTTACTTCATCAGTTATAGAGATTCAGTGATCAGAGTTAGTAGTTTGTCCACTCATCTCTTGGTTGGCTGACTTTTTTATTTTCTAAAAAGGCTCATGAGAACAATATTTTCTAGTTTTTTTCTCACCCCCACCCCTACCCAATCTTTACTAGTTTTTAAAAACATTTATTTATTGAGATATACTACCCAATTCACCTTTTTAAAGTGTACAATTCAGTAGTTTTTAGTGGATTCACAAAGTTGTGTAACTATGACTCCAATCAAATACAAAGGAAAACAAAAGCACAGCTACAGCAACCCCGGCCAGGGACAGGAGCCCCCAATCCAGGAAAGGTTCATGATGAAAGAATACACACCCGCTGAGCTTATGGATATAGGTACTAAATTCCAGCTAAAGGCCAGGGAAAGTTACCAGGCACGGTTGGTGCAGCCGTGGGATATGAGCAGCTATGGTTTCTTTGACTGGGCAGGAGGCAGAGATGATGTACAACATCAGACACTCTACCCTCCGACAGCGCCTGCGTGGTGCTGGGGTTGGCGGGAGGGTCCAGGTCCTCACTCCCTTATAGATTGGCTTATTCTCTCCTGCGAGGAGGCTTGCCCAATGACAGGGACCTTCCTGGGCATATGGGACCCTGGAAATCTATAGATGAGGTACAACAAATTCTTAGGGAGTTGGGAATGAGACAGGCAGTCTATGCCCCTGTCTTTGAAGGCCCTGATTGAGCCACATTCACTGCAGGAATGAGTTAAGATGCTCTCGTCCGCCCCCACCACCTGGAGTGGGATGGGATAGCCATGCTGAACCCAGTTGTGGCACAAGATATTTATTTAAAAAAAAAAAATTTTTTTTTTTTTGGCCACACTGTGAGGCATGCGGGATCTTAGGCCCCCTGCCAGGGATCGAACCCATGCCCCCTGCATTGGGAGCACAGAGTCTTAACCACTGGACCACCATGGAAGTCCCTGATGATGTTTGGCAATCTATTGCTGATCTAGGGGAAACTGACAAATCCCAGGAAAGGACACAGGCCCTGGGAAAGACCAGAGACTAGGAGGGAGCTCAGAAAGCCAAAAGGGCTATCCTAATTGGCTGTAAAGGGTTGGGGAAGGAACCTGGAAACAAATGTGTTTGACCCCATGGCTGTGGGAACCTCACCTGAAGAGATGGACCAACAACACATTGCTGGGTGGGTCAACCTGTAGAAAGCCTTAAAACCCAAACAACAGCTCAGACCTGACCCACCTGCCCCTACCATCCCTGATGCCCTGCCTGTTCCAGCAGAGACATCGGGGATACAGTTCTCTTTTGGGTGGGTGCCTCCCACACCCCGGGTATAGGATGCAGATCAAGATTGCCTCCAGGTGAGGGCTCTCAGAGGCAATCAAAGGCCTCATGTTGAGCTCACTATTCACTGGTCTCCTGGAAATAAACAAAATGTGACAGCTCTGGCGGGTGCTGGTGCTCAATGGACTCTAGTACATGGTCACCCTCCGTTTTCTGGCCCCCTCACCTGTTAGGGAGGGCAAACAGTCATGATCAGGAAGGTCCTTTTGACACTGAAAATTGGGTATTCTACTCCCAGAAAATATGAAGTTTTTATCTCTCTAATACAGAGAACATAAGCCTTGGCATCCTACAAGGCCAAACTCTGCAACCTCTGTCTGTGATTTTCGCTTCTGTGTGAATCAAACCAGTGCTGAGGGGAAACAGCAACTGGGAGCTGGTAAGCTTGCCCTTTCCTCAAAGAGTGGTAACTGTCAAGCCATATGAGTTGCCTGGGGGGGCATAAGGAGATAGGAGAAGGTGTCCATAAACCGCACTGCGTGGGTATTTTACGCCCTGCCCACAGTGCTTTCAGCCGCCCAGGATGCCTGGTAAGAAAGCCAGATGGTTCATGTGGATGACGCTGGACAACCGAGAATTGAACAAGGTAGTGCTCCTCATCTGTGGGGCTGAGCCTCACATTACCACCACCGTAGACTCCTTGGCCATGGTCCTGGGAGTGCATGGAGAGTATGCACTGTACAGGAGTCCAGTACACGAGGTACTGGACTTAGCAAATGCCTTTATCAGTTCTCCCCTGGCCACTGAGTCACAAGATCAATTTGTCTTCACCTGGGAGGGGCAACAGGGAACCTTTCAAGTGCTCCTCGAGGCTACCTGCACATATGTCATGGGATGGTAGCCCCAAACCTGTCCCTGTTCTCCTTCCCCACCCCAGTAAAATGGGCCCATTACATGGATGATTAATGTTAACATGTGGAGACTTGTCTCTGTTGCAGGATACTCTGCAGGCTTTGTTGGAACATCTGTGAGGGAGTTGGGCGGTGAACCCACAGAAAATTCAAGGCCCAAGCACAGCTGTAAGGTTTTTGGAGTCGTTCAGTCGAGTGAGATGCGTGTTGTCCCAGAAGCTGTGTTGGGTAAGATGCAAGCCTATCCAACCCCTAAGAATGTAAAGAAGATGCAAGGCTTTGTAGGGCTTTGGGGGTTTTAAGAGGACTTTTATTCCCCACCTGGCACAGTGCCTCCACCTCTATGCTTCCAGGTAAAGAAAGGTACGCATGGGACTGGGGATCCGAGCAGCAAACTACTTTTGAGAAGGCAAAGTACTAGTGAAGTAGCTCTGGGTATCGCCTAAGTAGGGCGGTCATTTGAGTTAGATGTGTCTGTGACACCAGAAGGCATGGGTCAGGCACTGTGGCAGAGACAACGGAAGGGGAGAGTGCCCCTAGGATTTTGGTCCCAGCTCTGGAAGGGGACAGAAACTCCACCTACCCCCACAGAGCAGCAGCTCCTAGCAGTGTACACGTGCTCCTCCAGGTGGAGCTCTCGGAAGGGACTAAACTGCAGCCGCCAATGGCCGGAACTCAAGTAGTTTGACTGGTGATCATTCATGAGCCCTGGTTTTTAGCACTTTGTGCTGGGCTGTTCTAAATAGATTAACCCTGTGGCTTGGGCAAAGGGAAGCCAAGGGGTGGATGATTCATGAGTGGGCACTTGTGGGGTCAGGATGTGTGAAGGGACATTTTGGTTCACCTGCAAGAGCCTGAGGCAGTCCTCACTGTTTCCCACATTCCAGCTCATAAGGCATTGACACCCCCTGGCAATCGTGAAGCTGAATGCCCTAGCTTGGATATGAGCCCTAGCAACTGACACTTCAGTAGATACAGAAGATTGGGTATCACAGCAGAAAGAGTGGCCACCTCAGTGCCTAGGTGGGATGGTGTATCATCAAGGATGCTGGATTGCCCTTGAAATACAGTGACTTGGATAATGCAGTAACAGCATATCCTGAGAGTTCTAAACAACACCCAAGGCAACCACCAAAAGAGTCTGGGGCCACCCACTAGAATTCCAGTTGGTGAGGGATTGGCAAATTGATTATATCAGCCTTCTCCCTCTGAGTGGGGGCTTTAAACCTGCCCTGGTTTGTATGCACACTGTGTCTGGCTTAACCCAAGCTTTTCCCTGTCTCCTTGCAAACCAGGTGCCACCATTAGTGGATTAGAGAAGCTGAGTGCCATGTATGGACACCCTTGTTGAACAGACAGTGATCGTGAGTCACGTTTCAAAGGTCATGATGTGAAAGACTGGGCAAAAGAACGTAACGTTGAATGGAGGATCCATCTCCCCTATAACCTGCAAGTAGCAGGGTTGGTAAAAAATAATGAAATTAATATTTAATAAGTAGCAGATTAAATTACTAACAGGTAAAAACCACCTTGGCTGGGGGGGACTAAAGTACTATTTAATCATTTAATACATTTAAGTGATTTTATATATCGAAATGATCAACCAGTAAGGCCTGATGCCCCACATGCCAGAGTGGGGACCCCTGTCAAGGCACCCAACACAGTAAAGGGGTGAAAGTGGTGGGAGACAGGCATTGCCCTGACTGTCACCGTGGATCAATGTGCTATGCTGTTGAGAATACCAAGCCCCTTCATGCCTGGGAAAGGCATTATCTACTGGAATTTGCAATGAGATAACTCACCAGGATGGGTGAATTACTTCACACCCTTCGGTAAGCAGCAACTACTCAGTCTCCACTGGGATCCCATTGTCCTGCTACAAGCTGGACCTGTCGAAACTCTCAGTACCTGGAATGGAACACACACCACTGAGGGGAGAAGGTGGGGGTCCTGGTCTGGCATATCCGGCCCCCAGCCCATCTGACAGTGCTGCCTCCCCCACCCAACTTGTACGGTATGTACAACCAGGTCAAGTTCCTAAAGCTGCCAACCTCCCTCTCCTCAAGACCAGGTGGGCACGTTCTGTTTCCTACACATAGAATCATTTGGCTGCTGACTTTGTTCCCTCCATTGTCTTGGAGGACATTATAGTCCTTACTAAATTCACTCAGCAAGGCTTAAGTGACAACCAACAAAGCTTGTCCTTACTGAATGCTGAAATATCTCTAAAGAGAAAGGCTGTCCTCCAAAAAAGAAGGGTCTTGAACATTATTACTGCCTTACAAGGAGGCATCTGTGCCATTATCCAAACAGAATATTGTGTGTTCATACCTAATGAGTCTGCCAATGTGCCATCTTATTAAATCACATGAGGACACAAGTGAACACCCCGAGTGATCCGACCCCCCAACCGAGGGGACTTAGTAAATCAGTGGTTTAGATCATGGGGTTCTTTGTGTTTTGACCCAAGATCTGGACCTGGACAATCAGAAGCTCCTCACCCACCCTGCCCTGACCTGTGCTTGGAATATACACTCTCCCCACTGTTCTCAAAGTGGGAGCTGTTTTCAAGGACGCAACCTTGAGAGAGCAATATGCTGTTGAGACCATCTAGACAGTGACTGAACACAGGTAAGGCCTGTATAGAAACTTTTAAGATTTGGCAAGTGGGTGCAGAAAACTACTCATCTTGTTAGCAGCCCAACACAAGCCTGGTAAGTTCCCTTGCTCATTAGAACTGCCACCTACCAATCTGGAGTGGTCTGCCTCTTTCTTCAGTCTCTCTTTGCCCTGTGTGTACAGGGGTTAGTTTTTGAACCAAAAAGAAAACTGGTCCATTTCATCTGGGTTATCAAATTTGTGGGCATAGAGTTGTTCTTAGTATTCCTTTATAATCTTTTTAATGTCCGGGAGATCTGTAGTGATGTCCCCTCTTTCATTTCTATGTTAGTAGCTTGTGTCCTTTCTCTTTTTTTCTTAGTGAGCCAGGCTAGGGTCTTATCGATTTGATTGATCTTTTCAAAGAACTAGAGTTCGGTTACATTGATTTTTCTCTCTCTTTTTAAAATTTTTAATTTATTTTTTATATTCTTGGCTGCGTTCGGTCTTCGTTGCTGCGCCTGGGCTTTCTCTAGCTGCGGTGAGCAGGGGCTAATCTTCGTTGTGGTGCGTGGGCTTCTCATTGTGGTGGCTTCTCTTGTTGCAGAGCACGGGCTCTAGGTGTGAGGGCTTCAGTAGTTGCAGCATGCCGGCTCCAGTAGTTGTGGTGCGTGGGCCCTAGGGCGTGTGGTCTTCAGTAGTTGTGGCTCGCGGGCTCTAGAGTGCAGGCTCAGTAGTTTTGGTGCATGAGCTTAGTTGCTCTGCAGCATGTGGGATCTTCCTGGACCAGGGATCGAACCCGTGTCCCCTGCGTTGGCAGGCGGATTCTTAACCACTGTGCCACGAGGGAATTCCTGATTTTTCTCTCTTGATTTCCTGTTGTCAATTTCATTGACTTCTTTAATTCTTATTGTTTCTTTTCTTCTGCTGACTCTGGATTTAATTTGCTCTTCCTTTTTTTTAGTTTCCTAAGGTGGAAACTTAGATGATTAATTTTAGATCTTCTTTTCTAATATACGCATTCAATGCTATACATTTCCATCTAAGCACTGCTTTCACTGCATTCCACAAATTTTGATAAGTTGTGTTTTCATTTTCATTTAGTTCAAAATATTTTAAAGTTTCTCTTGAGATTTCTTCTTTGTCTCATGTGTTATGTAGAAGTGTGTTGTTTAATCTCCACATAGTTTGATGTTTTTCCAGTTATCTTTCTATTAGTGATTTCTAGTTTAATTCCATTGTCATCTGAGAGCAGACATTGTATGATTTCTATTTTAAATTTGTTCAGGTGTGTTTTATTGCCCAGGATATAGTCTATCTTGGCAAACGTTCCATGTAAACTTGAGAAGAAGTAGTTTGCTTTTTATAGTCCAATCAACAATGGACTCATTTTAAACCCATTAAACAAAATTTCCTGTAGTATAAAGTATAAGAATGGTACTGGCCTGGTAATAGTTTTTAAATATGGTATTCATTCACATCATAAAAGTGGAACTGAATTGTACAAACAATACCCAGGAATGAAAAGTGTGACACAAAAGCTACCTGTAACAGTTATTTAGTAATCCATCATGTGTACCACAAGCCAAGTTTTCTAGATCTCTGTGTGTTTAGTATATGTTTTGTCTTAAATTTTACTTTTGAATAAAATGCACACTTTAACAAATTCACCAAGACAAGTCATGCTGCAGCTATTTAAAATTGCAGTTAGAGAATAGAATTATTAAAACTCCTAAGCATAGTCTTTAAGGTCACCAACAGGGAAAAACCAGTTTTAATTTCTAAAACATTCCTAAAGTTTGGAGCCAAAAACATTTACTAGCATGGTTTGAGGTGGAAGTTGATCTAGATATCAGGATTGAAAAATAATCCAAACTGAGCAAGAACTGATGTTCTCCAAAGCCAAAAGAAGACTTGTGCATTAATTTCTTAAACAGATGAACAAAAACAAACCTTAAGAGCAACTTTGTACTTATAAATACATACTCTTACAAAAGCAACTTTTCCAACTAGAAAACAAAGACAAAAAACCAAAAAACCAAAAAACCCCAAAAACCCAAGAGCTTGGAACCAGCAAGACTATAACTAACAGGAAGTGAAAACTGAGTGACAGCTTATGGTCTGAGAAACTCAACAAATAGTTCTTTCAGTTCCATTAGCTGTGGCCCAAAGCTTCAATCATGTTTTAGGTGAGTGTTTACTGTTCAGTATTCTGTTGGCATTATAAGTAGCAGGCCAATAGCACCCTCTGTATTTATAGGAAAGCAATAGTTGTTCCTGGCCTGACTGTATGGGGTAGGCTAGTGTTAACAGAACTTCCTAATATAACAGACTTTAGGAAGAAGACTGAGTAAAAGAAGAAATAAAAGCCAGGGAAAAGTGAGATTCAATTTCCTTGAGTTGATATCATTTTGCTGAACCTTCAGAAATATCCTCAAGCTGACCTGGTCTTCCTTATATGCAATCCTCAGAAATCAATTGCCATGTGAGAAATATTTGTACAAGCTTTCTGTGAGCTTTTTTTAAAAACTCATAAATCTATAAATGGTGGCATTCATTTCTCTAACTTAATGTGAGCATTCCTCCTAAGAGGATAAATCCCATACTTAAATTAAATAGGGTGTTAGTACTCATAAGAAAGAAAATGATGGCAATAATATCAAGTCATATTGCACACAGAAACTGGCAAATTCTTGTTCTCTCACTACCCCCCCACCCACACACACTTTCTTTTCTCAGTCTAGAGTGTTTGCATTAAATCATAAACCTAGGGCTTCCCTGGTGGCGCAGTGGTTGAGAGTCCGCCTGCCGATGCAGGGGACACGGGTTCGTGCCCTGGTTCGGGAGGATCCCACATGCCGCGGAGCGGCTGGGCCCGTAAGCCATGGCCGCTGAGCCTGCGCCTCTGGAGCCCATGCTCCGCAACGGGAGAGGCCACAACAGTGAGAAGCCCACGTACCGCAAAAACAAACAAACAAACAAACAAACAAACAAACAAACAAAAATCATAAACCTTATAATGGATTTATAGAAACAGTGGTAATAAAATAAAACTGCCAAAATGAAAGTTAAGAACAGAACTGGCTGCCACTTGAAATGGCACTTTATGATCTTAGGTTCCTGAATAGTGTGAGCTAGGCACTCGATTCTATCCTAGGAATCACTATGGATACATGAAACAAACAAGGAAGGAGATATGAGTGGGGGTGAGGGAGGGGGATATTATTTAATAGAAAAAACTTCACAAGGAACAAATTTCACATGGAAATAGAAGTTTCAAAAACTATATTGAAAACATTTTACCCATGACATTCCTATATCATAAACATACTACAGACACACAGATAGCCAACAGGTACATGAAAATGTGCTCAACATCACTTATCATCAGGGAAATGCAAAGCAAAATTACAGTGAGATATCACTTAACACCTGTTATAATGGCTGTTATCAAAAAGACAAGAAACAACAAATGTTGGAGAGGATGTGGAGAAGAGGCATCCCCTGTGCACTCTTGATGGGAATGTAAATTGGTGCAATCACTATGGAAAACAGTATGGAGGATCCTCAAAAAATCAAAAGTAGAACTACCATAGTAAATGGATCTAGTGGACCTAGCATTTCCACTGTTGGGTATTTATCAAAGGAAAAAAACCCACTAACTTGAAAAGTTACCTGCACCCTCATATTCATTCAGCATTATTTACAATAGCCAAGACATAGAAAGAAACTGAATGTCCATCAATGGATGAATGGAAAAGGAAACGTGGTATACATATACACAATCTAATATTATTCAGCCATACAAAGAAGGAAATCCCAACATTTGTAACAACGTGGATGGACCTCGAGGGCATTATGCTAAGTGAAATAACTCAGACAGAAAATGACAAGTACTGTATGAGCTCACTTATATGTGGAATCTAAAACAAAACCAAAGCTCATTGATACAGAGAACAGATTGGTGGAGTCTTTTGTAGTTCCTTATCAATTTTAGAACTTTTGGTTCTATTTTGTGAAAAACATCGTTGGGGTTTTGATAGGGATTACACTGAATCTGTAGATTGCTTTAGGTAGTATGAACTTTTTAACAATGTGAATTCTAATCCATGAGAACAAAATATCTTTTTTTTTTAAATGAGAATATGTGTATGGCACACTGGGGTAAACTGAAGGGAACTTGGGGACACCTATATGGGGCATGAAGACATATCTTTCTATTTCTATTTCTTTGTGTCTTCTTCAATTTCTTTCAACAATGTCTTACAGTTTTCATTGTGCAGGTCTTTCACTTCCTCGGTTAAATCTATTCCTAGGCTTTTTTTTTAATCACTATAAATGGGATTGTTTCCTTAATTTCTCTTTCTGTTAGTTTGTTGTTAGGATATAGAAATGCAACAGATTTTTGGATATTGACTTCATTCCTTGCATTTTATTGTATTCATTTACTTTTTTCTAGTAGTTTTTTGGTGGAGTCTTTAGGGTTTTCTATACAGAAAATCATGTCATTTGCAACTAGTGACAGTTTTACTTCTTCCTTTGCAATTTGGATGCCTTTTATTTCTTTTTCTTGCCTAATTGCTTTGTCTAGGCCTTCCAATGCTATGTTGAATAAGAGGGGCAAGAGTGGGCATCCTTGTCTTGTTCCTGATTTTAGAGGGGTAGCTTTTAGTTTTTCACCATTGAGTATGATGTTAGCTTTGGGCTTGTAATATAAGGCCTTTATTATGTTGAGGTATGTTCCTTTCATACCCATTTTGTTGAGAGGTTTTTAAAGACTCTTAAGTTGTTGAGTTTTGTCAAGTGCTTTTCCTGCATCTAATGAGATGACCATATGATTTTTATCTTTCATTTTGTTAATGTGGTGTATCATGTTGATTGATTTGCAGATATTGAACCATTCTTGCATCCCTGGAATAAATCCCACTTTATCATGGTGTGTGATCCTTTCAATGTAATGTTGAATTTGGTTTGCTAACATTTCGTTTCTTGTTCGTTGAACAATAAACATTTGAATCTAATAGTGTGGCAACTCTGGAAATCAGATTCTCCTCCTTCCCTAGAGTCTGCCGGGTTTTTTGTTTTGTTTTGTTTTTGTTTATTTTTTGATCATTGTGGTCTGTGTCTGTGCCAAGGATCAGAATAATGTGCAGATTAAGGTCTTCTCAGGTCTTTTCTAATCCTTCCCCCGGGCATGCATGGCCACTTTCTAATTTTCCCCATATATGCAGTAGTTTCTGAATGTCCTAGTCTTTAATGTCTGAATCCCAAAAGGGGAGAAGGCAAAAAATGAAGGGGGGAAGGGGTGTTGGCCCTTTATATCACCCAGAAGTCATTTCAGATGGAGGGGGAAGTTCTTGCAAGAATGGAGGGGGAGGTGCAACAAGAGTGGCTATCTACCTGTTTTCCTGCACTTACGTGATCAGAAGTAGCAATCAGTGAATTAGAGCATAGATCCCTGATATTTGGAGTACATAGTCCTTTTTGCCTACCACAAGCTATGTGCAAGCAACTCCTAGAACACATACATAGCTACCTTCTATGTGGCTGGAGGTTTTGAATGGGTAGCTGCTACTGTGCTAAGGAGCTAAAATTGACCAAAATTAACTGAAATTTGCAATTTACCATCCAGGTCTTCCTCTGGAAGTTTCAAGTCGTCAACAGACTCTAGAATTCTGAAATAGTTACATCAGACAGATTCTGCTAATGCAATTGTTGTCTCGGTGGGGAGATGGATTCCTGGTGTGTCCTAGCCCACAACCTCCCCAAAATCCTCCTCTAAATTATTTTTTAATTACCTTCAAAAACCATCATGTAGTCTCCAAGTTGTCAAAGGTAAACAAAGCCAGACATTAAAGTGGTAAGGACAGATTTTAATCCATAATATACTATTGCCATAGGAAAAAGAGTCTAGCATAAAGTGAACTCTACTTTGAGTTGCACAGAAGTGACATTTTAAAGGGTGTAGGCAAGAGGTCAAGCTCAGCAGTGTTGGGAAAGTGAAAAATTACAAAAAGAGGTAAGTTGTCCACGTGAAACCCATCTCGATTTGCTACCTGGCACTTATAAATTTAGGCTCCTACCCTCCATAAAGCCTAGGAGACAGGAGGCCCTGTCTTCAGGTGTTGGCTGGAACAAACAGTAAGGTCTTTTAACAGCCCCGAGTTTTCTTAGGCAAGCACTTTAAGGAGGGCTGGGGTCATCATAGGGATGGGGCCTTGAGTGGCTAGAAACTATGGTAGTATCTGTTCAAGTCTTTATAGTTCAGGGTTGAGGCTTAGTGAGGAGGGGGACTCAGAGGAGCCAGGCTAGAGTTTGGTCAAGGAGATAATGTTTGTCAAAGTAAAAAAGGAAAAACTACAGATACAGCCAAAGTTGCCTGACAATCATTCCCAACCTTAGTTCATTCATGCTTCTCTGAGCTAAACTTACCCCTGTTATTGGAGTAGGTGAGCCTCCTTCCAAAGTTTGAATGCACTTATGTATGTATGTACGTGTATGTGTGTGTGTGTTTGTGTATTCATAGGAGACATATATGTGTGCGTTTTAAGAAAGCTGTTTCTATTGGTTTCACTGAACAAGACGTTCCAAGAGTCTTGCCATGATGGTACCATTATTTTTTATTTGAACATGGTAGCCTGTAGTGTGACTTGTCCATAGTCATTCTAGTTTCCTATGGAGGGCAATTTGGGTTGTTTCCAATTTCTATTGGAAATGCGACAAACTGGATGGCAATAAACACTCTCATGAATGCCTCTTTGAAGTGCTTCTTGAACACAGAGATGGAAAGGTGGAATTACTGGGTCCTTGAGCATGCATTTAAAATTTTAATAGATGCCACCAAATTGCCTTTCTTTAAAAAAAATTTTATTTATTTGGCTGTGCCAGGTCTTAGTTGTGGCACATGGGATCTTCGGTGCGGCGTGTGGGATCTTTAGTTGTGGGCTGTAGACCATTTAGTTTACTGCATGCAAGCTCTTAGTTGTGCCATGCCAGATCTAGTTCCCTGCCCAGGGTTCGAACCTGGGCCCCCTGCATTGGGAGCTCAGAGTCTTAACTGCTGGACCACAAGGTAAGTCCCCAAATTGCCTTTTTAAACCAGCACAACCCCCTTACACTCCCACCAGCTGGGTAAGAGTGTTTATTTTCCCACTTTTCCCAACGCTGGATAGAATCAAAGTTCCTAATACTTGCTCATCTGCTGGGTCCAAACTAGTCATTTTGTTTGATTGTTTCCACTAGCCATCTGTGTTTCCTTTTCTGGGACCTGGCCCAAGTCCTCAGATATTAAAATGACTTCTGATGGAATTCTGCATTGTTTCCTGGTACTGGTGGTGGGGTCATAGTCCCAGAGTCATGCTAAGGGCAGGATGGAGAGGGGGAAGAGTGAGTGGCAGAGGGAGTGAAGAGGAACAAGTTTTCATCTCTCCCCGCCCCCTGCAGCTGGGAATGAAATTAAGGAGAGGCCCCAGACTCCAGCGTCCAAGGCCTTGGCCAAGCGTATTCTCTGTCCAGTTTTTTTAGTTCTTGGCTGGGGGCAAGGGAAGGGAAGGGCAGGGCAATGTCCTAGGAACTGCTGTGAGTGGGCCAGGCAGGCTGGGGGTGGAGATCTTCCCGGCTGACACTTCCTGGTCTTGACTTATCTTCTAGAAAGTCCTTTCTTCCTGCAGCAGTACCAGATACAGGGAGAAAGGTGGAAGAGTGGGGCAAAGGGAAGTGCAAAGGTAAAGCTGTCTATGCTCAGCCCCCACGCCCAGCAGGGCAGATAACTTCCAGCTGGGTGCTGCTGTGCACACAGTGCTGGCTGGCTCCGCACTGCTATACCCCGTGTCCTGGCTCTGGCCCTGCTTCCAGCCTCCTCTGCACCGGACCCATGCAGCTGCTCAGGGTCCTCTGCCTCCTCTGGATGCTCAGGGTCTCCCTGGGGGCCACAGGTGAGGGAGCGAGGTGGGGGAGGGCTGGGGAGACCCTCCTGATGTTCCAGGACAGGGGTGTGTGTGGGGGGCGGTGGCTCTGAGATCTAAGGGGAGGCTGAGGAGGGGTCCCTCAGAGCTCTTGGTGCAGGGAGAACTGTAGGCAGGGGGAGGAGAGGGAAGCTGGGTCCAGTGGTGCTGCTCTACACTTGGGACCGGGCCGGTTTGTAGGAGCGCGCGTGTGCATCAGAAGGGGGGGTAAGCTGTTTCTGAAAGAGTGCTCTTCCCACTTGGACTCAGTTTTCTGAGCCCCCTTCCTCTTGTTGCCCCTGCTCCCCAGCACTGATGCTTCCTCCACCCTGGCTTCTATCCTTCCCTTTACTTCCATCGGTTCAGCCCTCCTGAGGGTCCCTGGCTCTGCCCCTGGGACCCCCTCCTCTCTCTGGGGAGTCTACACCTTTGGTCCTGGTGCCCCCTCCTCCAGCTCTGCCCCTAACTCTCCCACCCAGACCTAGCCTATGTTTCTGGGCACAGCTGTCATTGGCAGGGCTGTGGGGGGAGAGCCTGATGGCTCCCAAAGGGTGGTTCTGAGACCACCTGGTGTGGGGTCCTGCTCTCTCTCCCACCCCTTTGGAACCTCGGAATTACTCTTCACTTCCCTTCCCTCTGCACTCCAGTGTCTGCTCCTGAACCCCAACCTTAGACCTTCCCAACATAGAGGTCCTCTGGTCCACCCTCTCACTTATCTCCAGGGCCACCTCCTGGCTATAAGGGCTCTGGGCCAGGAGTCTTCATAATCCCCTCCCCTACCTCCCTGACACCCCAGTTAAGCTGAGTAGTGAAACCCCAGCTCTCAGAGCAAAGATGTGCTGAGTCTGAGTTGAGAAAGCTACCCCTGAGTGGACAGGAGGTCTGGGTGTTTCCTGCTAGCAACTGCTGTGGCTGCCAGTCACCCTCAGCATTATGAGATCTTTGACCCTCACTTTTATCACCTGTAAGATGGGGATGACAACATCTGTAGAGGGAGGGGCTCATATTTGTAAAGTAATTAACTCCTTGGCCGAAATAGAATAGGTGATGGAAAATATATCTATTTTTATTAACACTCACTGCTACACCTTAAGGTCTTCAGGACTCATGCCTGCCTGCCGAGGTATCTCTTTCTGGAAATTTCCTTTTCTGTCCTGTTCCTCAGGCTGTGTGTGATCCTCTCTCCTTGTCCTCAAACTCAATGAAGTCTGAGCTTCAATCTCTGCTTTTCCCTTTGTTATTCTCTTTGCAACTTTCTGCTCTCTGACCCCTTGTCTCCCAAAGTCCATGATGTGTCCCCACCCTCAGCCCAGGATGGGCTGGGTTCTCTCTCTCTCTCCAAAGAGGAGAGTCAGCCCAGACAGCAGTGGGTCACAGGGAGACGGGCAGAGGTGGGCCAAAGCGGGTGGGGGTGGCGCAGAGAACCGGAAGGGACAAGGACTTTGGGGTGTGTGAGGAAGAAGGGATGGGAGTACCGATGGGAGGAGGCAGGACCTCCTGCTGAACGTGTGTGCTCAGCTCAGCCGTCCCAGGGCTGCAAGGTCAGTACTCAGACAGGTGGGCAAGGGATTAAGCACGCCCCCAACCCAACGCCCCTTGGGGAGGCTGCCCAGGGGGGCACACAGATGTTGGCTTTTAGAACCTTGAAAGACCCAAGCCCCAAACTGTCTCTGATTCGGGAGGAACTGGTGGCACTTCCTACCTCTGTGGCATGTATCTGGAAAATGGGGTAGTGAGTAACCTATGTGGTGTTATGGCGATAAAACGACCTACCAATGAATTCCTCTGTTCTACCGCCAATACAGGAGCTTCAGCCATGGCCACATCCACCTCTAATGAGCTTTTGCACACTGCTCTCAGCAACTCCTCACACTCTCAAGGCCCAGGAAGGCAGCTACTGAGGATCTCAGAAAATTCTTCCACTCCAGAGAGTGGGGAACACACACCTATGACTATCCTGACTACAACCACAAACACTACCTCACTATCACCTTTGATTACCACAATCCCTACTACCAAGGCTACATCTACCCCTCCATTTCAGACTACTACTGTGACCACGACCAAAACAGAAATAACAACTCTAACTGACACTTCAACACCTGCCACCTCGAAAACAGCAGTATTCCTGCTCAACTCAACAACAAAAATAACCAAAACTAGTACCACAAATATAGCAACAACACCCACATCAATAACACCACAAAGAACATCAGACATCACGTCTTCAACCAATTTCTCTACAGGAAAAACAATGACACCAACCAACACTGAGTCCATATCCTCAAGTACCAGTGGTCTGTTGACCCACACCACCGACCTCAGCTCCACACTCACTCTTTCCAGCACCTCACCCACCCCCACAAATAACATCCTATCTTCCCCTCCACCTGCCCCAACCACAGAGCAAGTCACCATTTCGACCACAAACACTAGCCCTATGTCCACCCTGATTAACGCCATCCCCACTACAGACCCAACTTCCGGCCCTTCAATTCCCACTACTCCTCCCACCAGCTCCACAACAGAAATCACCACTCCCACGCACACTGAAGCTCCTGTCACCTCCTCGATCACAGCCACTTTGCCCATTCTAACCACAGAAACCACCCAGGGTGCTACCACACACCTGGTAACCATGACCAAGCCAACAACACCCCAAAGCACTCCAGTCATCAGCTCTTCATCCACCTCCATGACAGGGAGCACAATCACATCTGCATTCCCGTCATCCCTCCCTGCCTCTGCTACAGTGCAGACAGCCAGAAGTACACCTCCATCCTCTGTAAATACTCCAGCCCCTACCGAGACTACAGCCACCACAGAGTCCACATCCTCAAGTACCAGTGGTCTGTTGACCCACACCACCGATCTCAGCTCCACACTCGCTCTTTCCAGCTCCTCACCCACCCCCACAAATAACATCCTATATTCCCCTCCACCTGCCCCAACCACAGAGCAAGTCACCATTTCGACTGCAAACACTAGCCCTATGTCCACCCTGATTACCGCCATCCCCACTACAGACCCAACTTCCGGCCCTTCAATTCCCACTACTCCTCCCACCAGCTCCACAACAGAAATCACCACTCCCACGCACACTGAAGCTCCTGTCACCTCCTCGAACACAGCCACTTTGCCCATTCTAACCACAGAAACCACCCAGGGAGCTACCACACACCTGGTAACCATGACCAAGCCAACAACACCCCAAAGCACTCCAGTCATCAGCTCTTCATCCACCTCCATGACAGGGAGCACAATCACATCTGCATTCCCGTCATCCCTCCCTGCCTCTGCTACGGTGCAGACAGCCACAACTATACCTCCATCCTCTGTAAATACTCCAGCCCCTACCGAGACTACAGCCACCACCGAGTCCACAACCTCAAGTACCAGTGGTCTGTTGACCCACACCACCGACCTCAGCTCCACACTCGCTCTTTCCAGCACCTCACCCACCCCCACAAATAACATCCTATCTTCCCCTCCACCTGCCCCAACCACAGAGCAAGTCTCCATTTCGACCGCAAACACTAGCCCTATGTCCACCCTGATTACCGCCATCCCCACTACAGACCCAACTTCCGGCCCTTCAATTCCCACTACTCCTCCCACCAGCTCCACAACAGAAATCAGCACTCCCACGCACACTGAAGCTCCTGTCACCTCCTCGATCACAGCCACTTTGCCCATTCTAACCACAGAAACCACCCAGGGTGCTACCACACACCTGGTAACCATGACCAAGCCAACAACACCCCAAAGCACTCCAGTCATCAGCTCTTCATCCACCTCCATGACAGGGAGCACAATCACATCTGCATTCCCGTCATCCCTCCCTGCCTCTGCTACGGTGCAGACAGCCAGAAGTACATCTCCATCCTCTGTAAATACTCCAGCCCCTACCGAGACTACAGCCACCACCGAGTCCACAACCTCAAGTACCAGTGGTCTGTTGACCCACACCACCGACCTCAGCTCCACACTCGCTCTTTCCAGCACCTCACCCACCCCCACAAATAACATCCTATCTTCCCCTCCACCTGCCCCAACCACAGAGCAAGTCTCCATTTCGACCACAAACACTAGCCCTATGTCCACCCTGATTACCGCCATCCCCGATACACACTCAACTTCCGGCCCTTCAACTCCCACTACTCCTCCCACCAGGTCCACAACAGAAATCACCACTCCCACGCACACTGAAGCTCCTGTCACCTCCTCGATCACAGCCACTTTGCCCATTCTAACCACAGAAACCACCCAGGGTGCTACCACACACCTGGTAACCATGACCATGCAAACAACACCCCAAAGCACTCCAGTCATCAGCTCTTCATCCACCTCCATGACAGGGAGCACAATCACATCTGCATTCCCGTCATCCCTCCCTGCCTCTGCTACGGTGCAGACAGCCACAACTATACCTCCATCCTCTGTAAATACTCCAGCCCCTACCGAGACTACAGCCACCACCGAGTCCACAACCTCAAGTACCAGTGGTCTGTTGACCCACACCACCGACCTCAGCTCCACACTCGCTCTTTCCAGCACCTCACCCACCCCCACAAATAACATCCTATCTTCCCCTCCACCTGCCCCAACCACAGAGCAAGTCTCCATTTCGACCGCAAACACTAGCCCTATGTCCACCCTGATTACCGCCATCCCCACTACAGACCCAACTTCCGGCCCTTCAATTCCCACTACTCCTCCCACCAGCTCCACAACAGAAATCAGCACTCCCACGCACACTGAAGCTCCTGTCACCTACTCGATCACAGCCACTTTGCCCATTCTAACCACAGAAACCACCCAGGGTGCTACCACACACCTGGTAACCATGACCAAGCCAACAACACCCCAAAGCACTCCAGTCATCAGCTCTTCATCCACCTCCATGACAGGGAGCACAATCACATCTGCATTCCCGTCATCCCTCCCTGCCTCTGCTACGGTGCAGACAGCCAGAAGTACACCTCCATCCTCTGTAAATACTCCAGCCCCTACCGAGACTACAGCCACCACCGAGTCCACAACCTCAAGTACCAGTGGTCTGTTGACCCACACCACTGACCTCAGCTCCACACTCGCTCTTTCCAGCACCTCACCCACCCCCACAAATAACATCCTATCTTCCCCTCCACCTGCCCCAACCACAGAGCAAGTCTCCATTTCGACCACAAACACTAGCCCTATGTCCACCCTGATTACCGCCATCCCCGATACACACTCAACTTCCGGCCCTTCAACTCCCACTACTCCTCCCACCAGGTCCACAACAGAAATCACCACTCCCACGCACACTGAAGCTCCTGTCACCTACTCGATCACAGCCACTTTGCCCATTCTAACCACAGAAACCACCCAGGGTGCTACCACACGCCTGGTAACCATGACCATGCAAACAACACCCCAAAACGCTCCAGTCATCAGCTCTTCATCCACCTCCATGACAGGGAGCACAATCACATCTGCATTCCCGTCATCCCTCCCTGCCTCTGCTACGGTGCAGACAGCCAGAAGTACACCTCCATCCTCTGTAAATACTGCAGCCCCTACCGAGACTCCAGGCACCACCGAGTCCACATCCTCAAGTACCACTGGTCTATTGACCCACACCACCGACCTCAGCTCCACACTCGCTCTTTCCAGCACCTCACCCACCCCCACAAATAACATCCTATCTTCCCCTCCACCTGCCCCAACCGCAGAGCAAGTCTCCATTTCGACTGCAAACACTAGCCCTATGTCCACCCTGATTACCGCCATCCCCACTACAGACCCAACTTCCGGCCCTTCAATTCCCACTACTCCTCCCACCAGCTCCACAACAGAAATCACCACTCCCACGCACACTGAAGCTCCTGTCACCTCCTCGATCACAGCCACTTTGCCCATTCTAACCACAGAAACCACCCAGGGTGCTACCACACACCTGGTAACCATGACCATGCCAACAACATCCCAAAGTGCTGCAGTCATCAGCTCTTCATCCACCTCCATGACAGGGAGCACAATCACATCTGCATTCCCGTCATCCCTCCCTGCCTCTGCTACGGTGCAGACAGCCAGAAGTACACCTCCATCCTCTGTAAATACTCCAGCCCCTACCGAGACTACAGCCACCACCGAGTCCACAACCTCAAGTACCAGTGGTCTGTTGACCCACACCACCGACCTCAGCTCCACACTCGCTCTTTCCAGCACCTCACCCACCCCCACAAATAACATCCTATCTTCCCCTCCACCTGCCCCAACCACAGAGCAAGTCTCCATTTCGACCACAAACACTAGCCCTATGTCCACCCTGATTACCGCCATCCCCGATACACACTCAACTTCCGGCCCTTCAACTCCCACTACTCCTCCCACCAGGTCCACAACAGAAATCACCACTCCCACGCACACTGAAGCTCCTGTCACCTACTCGATCACAGCCACTTTGCCCATTCTAACCACAGAAACCACCCAGGGTGCTACCACATGCCTGGTAACCATGACCATGCAAACAACACCCCAAAACGCTCCAGTCATCAGCTCTTCATCCACCTCCATGACAGGGAGCACAATCACATCTGCATTCCCGTCATCCCTCCCTGCCTCTGCTACAGTGCAGACAGCCAGAAGTACACCTCCATCCTCTGTAAATACTCCAGCCCCTACCGAGACTCCAGGCACCACCGAGTCCACATCCTCAAGTACCACTGGTCTGTTGACCCACACCACTGACCTCAGCTCCACACTCGCTCTTTCCAGCACCTCACCCACCCCCACAAATAACATCCTATCTTCCCCTCCACCTGCCCCAACCACAGAGCAAGTCACCATTTCGACCGCAAACACTAGCCCTATGTCCACCCTGATTACCGCCATCCCCACTACAGACCCAACTTCCGGCCCTTCAATTCCCACTACTCCTCCCACCAGCTCCACAACAGAAATCACCACTCCCACGCACACTGAAGCTCCTGTCACCTCCTCGATCACAGCCACTTTGCCCATTCTAACCACAGAAACCACCCAGGGTGCTACCACACGCCTGGTAACCATGACCATGCAAACAACACCCCAAAACGCTCCAGTCATCAGCTCTTCATCCACCTCCATGACAGGGAGCACAATCACATCTGCATTCCCGTCATCCCTCCCTGCCTCTGCTACGGTGCAGACAGCCACAACTATACCTCCATCCTCTGTAAGTACTTCAGCCCCTACCGAGACTCCAGGCACCACCGAGTCCACATCCTCAAGTACCTCTGGTCTGTTGACCCCCATGAATGACTTCAGCTCCACACTCGCTCTTTCCAGCACCTCACCCACCCCCACAAATAACATCCTATCTTCCCCTCCACCTGCCCCAACCACAGAGCAAGTCTCCATTTCGACCACAAACACTAGCCCTATGTCCACCCTGATTACCGCCATCCCCGATACACACTCAACTTCCGGCCCTTCAACTCCCACTACTCCTCCCACCAGGTCCACAACAGAAATCACCACTCCCACGCACACTGAAGCTCCTGTCACCTACTCGATCACAGCCACTTTGCCCATTCTAACCACAGAAACCACCCAGGGTGCTACCACATGCCTGGTAACCATGACCATGCAAACAACACCCCAAAACGCTCCAGTCATCAGCTCTTCATCCACCTCCATGACAGGGAGCACAATCACATCTGCATTCCCGTCATCCCTCCCTGCCTCTGCTACAGTGCAGACAGCCAGAAGTACACCTCCATCCTCTGTAAATACTCCAGCCCCTACCGAGACTCCAGGCACCACCGAGTCCACATCCTCAAGTACCACTGGTCTGTTGACCCACACCACTGACCTCAGCTCCACACTCGCTCTTTCCAGCACCTCACCCACCCCCACAAATAACATCCTATCTTCCCCTCCACCTGCCCCAACCACAGAGCAAGTCACCATTTCGACCGCAAACACTAGCCCTATGTCCACCCTGATTACCGCCATCCCCACTACAGACCCAACTTCCGGCCCTTCAATTCCCACTACTCCTCCCACCAGCTCCACAACAGAAATCACCACTCCCACGCACACTGAAGCTCCTGTCACCTCCTCGATCACAGCCACTTTGCCCATTCTAACCACAGAAACCACCCAGGGTGCTACCACACGCCTGGTAACCATGACCATGCAAACAACACCCCAAAACGCTCCAGTCATCAGCTCTTCATCCACCTCCATGACAGGGAGCACAATCACATCTGCATTCCCGTCATCCCTCCCTGCCTCTGCTACGGTGCAGACAGCCACAACTATACCTCCATCCTCTGTAAGTACTTCAGCCCCTACCGAGACTCCAGGCACCACCGAGTCCACATCCTCAAGTACCTCTGGTCTGTTGACCCCCATGAATGACTTCAGCTCCACACTCGCTCTTTCCAGCACCTCACCCACCCCCATAAATATCATCCTATCTTCCCCTCCACCTGCCCCAACCACAGAGCCAGTCTCCACTTCGACCGCAAGCACTAGCCCTATGTCCACCCTGATTACCGCCATCCCCACTACACACCCAACTTCCGGCACTTCAATTCCCACTACTCCTCCCACCAGGTCCACAACAGAAATCACCACTCCCACGGACACTGAAGCTCCTGTCGCCTCCTCGATCACAGCCACTTTGCCCATTCTAACCACAGAAACCACCCAGCGTGCTACCACACACCTGGTAACCACGACCATGGTCACTTCTACTTCCGTTTTCAAAACTGAGTCCACTAACGTGACTGATGCACCTAGTTCTATCAGCACTGGAATCAACCCTGTTAAGACGGATTTCACGAGCACACAAAGATCCACCAGTGGCACCTGGATCAGCACCAACTTTGTAAGTACCCCACGTGTGCCCGGCTCCACTAGCCTCCCAGTGACCACGAAACCAAGTAGCAGCTTTTCAACTGCCATGACGACTTCAAGCACGCTGACACGCCCCACCTCATCCATCACCAGCACTCCAGGGAGACCAGCAGCTACCACCAAGACTGTCTCCACCCTTAAGTCACCCAGGACAGCTTTGACCACGACTCAGATGAACACACCGTCTAGTTTGACCACCACCCCAGGTTGGATCTCCTGCCTCCATGTGGCCTCTCCTCCCTCTCCTGCTATATTCCCATGACCAAGGTCAATCCTGTCCTGAACTTCCTGTTTTCCTGTGCAACCCAGGTACTTGTGACAATGGTGGCACCTGGACGCAGAACTCCTGCTCCTGCCCCAACACTTACCAGGGCTCCCGCTGTGAGTTTGCTACGGAATACATAGATGTGGGTGAGTTGCTCTCTGCACTTTGTCTTGGGAGGTGCCACTGACTCTAATGGGCCCAATCATTTTGCTGAATCCCTTCATCCTTGCTTTCTGCCTCATGCTCTCCCCTACCCCATACCATGCCTTATCTCCACCGTCACCTCCAGGAGGTCACTGGGGCCACTTTCTTTCCTGGGACCTCCTCCCAGTCTGGGCTGCTTCGAGTTGTATTAGGTTCTAATTTCTGCTGTAACAAATTACCACAAACTTAGCAGGTGAACACTGCAAGTTTATTATTGTACAATTCTGTACATTAGAAGCCTGACATGAGTCTCGCAGGGCTAAAATCAAGGTGTTGGCAGGGCTGGGTTCTTTCTGGAGGCCCTAGGAGAGAATCCATCTCTGCCCTTTCCAGGTTCGCGAGTGGCCCACATTCCTCGTCTCAAGGCCCCCTCACTCCATCTTCAGTGACAACAACTTGGCATCTCTGTGCCTTTTTTCCATACTCACATCTTCCTCTTACTGATTCTGACTGCTGCCTCCCTCTTCCACTGCTAAGGACCCTTGTGATAATACTCGGACCACCCAGATAGTCCACATTAATTTTCACATAATAAAGTCAGCTTGTTAGTACCCTTAAATCCATCTACCACTTTGATTCTTCCATGCCATATAGCATAAGATATTCCCAGGTTCTGGGGATTAGACATAGGCATCTTTGGGGGCCATTATTCTGCTTCCCACTGGGGCAGATGTGGGAGAGACTACAGGCCTGACTGCTGGACATCCTGACTTCCAGTGTTTCTCACATCTCAGGACAACTCATTCCAGAATTCCCACCTCTCTCCCTCCTGCTATTCAGTCAGTTGTCAGGGAACATGGAGAGGGGCCACGGGAGCAGCCTCTGGGTCAGCGTGGTGGTGGTGATGTCAGACAGGAGTGGATGGTGAAGTGACCAGAGCAGGGGATGTTGTGTGCAGAAAAAGTGAACACTTCAGTGGGCATGGAGGTTTCTGTCGACAAGGAGTTCTCCCCGGACCTCAATAACAGCACTTCTGAGGCCTATAAGAATTTCACGGACACCTTCCGGGATCAGGTGAGGGGGAAGGGGAGGGAACTCAAAGGTCTGCCCCTGGAGTTGAGCTTGGGTCCCTGGGTACCCTTTGGCCTGGATGTTCAGATGTGAGCCCAGGATCCTTGGCATTTCAGATGAAGAAGGTTTACCAAAATGTGAAGGAGTTCAAGGAGGTGGTGATCCTTTCTCTGAGGTAGGAGACCCTTCTGGCACTGTGGAGACAGTGTCAAGTGGTGGGGGGAATAAACTAAGGAGTGCTGGAGAAGACATCCCTTGCTTTTGGAATCATCAGATGTCATAAAGAGAGGGATGGAGTGAGGATGCAAACAAAGCACTCTGTAGAGGATATTTTGCAATCATTTTCTGGAGTCATTTCTCTGTAGGACGGATGTCACCCCTACTCTCAAAGCATGTTGGAAGGTGAATGATTCAGTGGGACAAACAAGGAGGTGGTGCATGAGGGATGGTGCCTGGTATCTGGTCTATAGCTGGTCTCTCTCTAGTTGGCACCTGGTCTGCTGGATGGGTCAGCAAGAGGGAGGCAGAGAGCCCAGGAGGGCCTGGTTTGATTATGGCTTGAGGTAATGCCAAGAGAATGTCAATCATTCCTTGTCCCACCTACTCAGGCTGATAAAGGCAGAGAAGCTGGACATAATGTGTCTGGAATCCCAGCTCAATGCCCACTTCCTGCCAACACCCGTATAGTTGTGGTTGGTCTTGAAGTGCCCTTCCACAGACCTATGATGGCCTGGGCCTGGGCACCTTTTAAGGCTCCCTGCCCCCTTGCCCCCCTCAGGAATGGCAGCATTGTTGTGGACTACCTGGTCCAGGTGGAGTTACCCTTCACCCTCCAGATAGAGAGCGAGTTTAAGAAGGTGGAAGCGGCCCTGAAGGAGGAGCTCCAGAATGTCAGCCAGAATAGCAGCTGCGAGAAGGACCAAGGTGAACAGAAGCTGGGGGCCTTGGGCTGGAGGGAGGGGTCAGGGTCACAGCCACCATCCCAGCCTGCTCCAGCTCAGACAGGGTCCTTCTGGGGTCAGGTGCCAGCCCTGTGGTACCTCTGGCAGGGTGGGAGAAGAGACACAGGTCCCCAGCCAACTGGGTCAAGGATGGGGCTAAGGAGGGGCTCACCAGAACCTGGGTGCTGTGGAAGAGACAGTTTTGCTCAAGGTTTCCAGAGTGGCTGAGGACCCCTGACTATTCGGGGGACATGAGGGAGTCCAAAGGGGTCTCCTCTTGTCGCCCATTCACACCTCCTCCATACTGACAGAGCCCTCTCTGCCCCTCCCTGTGCCTCCCTCCAATTCCACCTGTGCCTGTGTGTCCCCCCCACCCCACCCCCAGTCTTGTGTTTTAAGCCTGATTCCATCAAGATGAACAATAACACCAGGACGGAGCTGTCCCCGGAAGGTGAGAGGTAGGGCAAAGGGCTAAGTGGCTCCAAGAGGCCATGACCCCTCCCACAAGGGACATCTGTCCACTGAAATTCCCTACGGAGGATGGGGAGACCTTTTGGGGAGGCAAGTGATATGGACCCGGCAGTGCTGCCTGCCTGGCTCTTGTTAGTAGCTTCCACCTGAGGACCAGCAGAGAAGGTGAGGAGAGGATGAGGGGCCTGCCCTTCCCTCATCTAATCCCAAGGTCTACCCCTCGACACCCCACCCTCGGAAATGTAGTCCTCCTCATCCATTTTCAGAGCCATTTCATAGCCTGGCCCCAGAGTAGAGTGGATGAAGTCTTTGCCTCTGCAACCCCCTTCCTATCCCCCAGCCATCTGTCGCCGTGCTGCTGCCGTGGGCTACGAGGATTTCTACTTCCCCTCGCTGAAGGAGAACAAGCTCCGCTGTGTCACCAAATGCGTGGCGGGCGTGGACGGCGCCATCAACTGTCGTCATGGCCAGTGCGTTGTGCAGAGGAGCGGTCCTTCTTGCCGGTGAGGCCCCGCCCACAGCCAGCTGAGCCAATCACCCGACCCCGCTCAGCCGGCCCCGCCCCCTGGCCCCCGGGTCACCCACCTGCTAGTACCTGCGTGGTCCAGGGGCACTAGCGGACCAGGCCCAGGAGGTGGTGAGGGCGTGTGACCTGTGACACGCTCCCCGCAGCTGCATCTCCACGGACACGCACTGGATCTCGGGCCCGCGCTGCGAGGTGGTCATCTCCGTGAAGGCGCTTGTCGGAGGCCTGGCGGGGACCGCGGCGCTGCTGCTGCTGCTGGGGGCGCTGAGCGTCTTCGTCGCGCTCTCGTGGAGGAGGGGCGGCCAAGGCGGAGGCCTGTGAGTGCGCTGGAGGTAGAGGGCTGAGGGCCGCAAAGGGATCCCAGACCGGGCGGCCCTGCCCTGACGATGCGGCGCCCGCCTGGCAGGTCCTGGGACGACAGGAAGTGGTTCGAGATCTGTGATGAGAACAGCGTGGGGACTTTTTCTAACTCGGGCTTCGAGGATGATAGAAGAAGTGAGTCCTGTCTCCTGGGGAAGGGAGACAGGGGCTTCCCTGGGTACCATTTTGGCCTGGGCAGGACGGGAGGACCTCTCTTGCCCAAGACAGGCATATATACCTCTTGCCCCAGAGTTTGCCTCGTGGCTTCCGCGCCCCCTTCTAAGGCCCAGGTCGTGCACAGGCCGTCCCCGCAGGGCAGGCACAGGGGCACAGGAGCCCCCTTGGCCCTGCCTTCCTGACGTTTCCTCCCCTCCTCTTTGCTCCCCACCTCTTCCCTCTTCCCCCCCACCCCGTTCTCTTTTCTCTCTATTTAAAGATGAAAACTTCTATGTGGCCTTGGAGAACGTGGACACTAATGTGACGGTGAGGGGGCAAGGGTGGGTGGCGGTAAGGAGTGATCCCAGGTCCAGCTCCCGATGCCCCCCTTCTCAGGCTAGGGGCTGGGCAGGGACAAGGAGACGGTGACCTCCTAGCCGGCCCCTGCTGGGTGGCTTCCTCTTCTCACTGCCTGTCTCACAAATTCTGTGGCAGTTGCACTTCCACAAACCTGAGGTGACCTTGACCTCACTGTGAGCCCCACACTGCCTTCTCCACGCTGCCGCGGACAGTGGAGGGAACCATCTGCACTGCCTCTGAAGAGATGGCTGTGGACTCCTGCGGCTCAGTCTCCTGGTTTCCTTGGGCAGCATCAGACTTCCCCCTGACCCCTATCCTTCTCCCAACTTGTGTGAAACCCACCTGGAGACCCAGTTCAAATCCAGGCTCTTCCACTGTGGGACCTTGGGCAAGTCAGTCACTTCTCTGAACCTCGGTTTTGTTACCTGTAAAATGAGTGTGGCCCACTCGTCCTGATACCTTGTGGGATTATTGTGAAAACCAGATGTGCTTGGTCAGACCTCTGTCCCAATGCACCTTCCTGTGTCAGCCCTCATGCTTATATGGCTTCTCTGAGATCCCCAATCCCCACGTCCTTCCCCAGGGCTCAGGCCTCCATTTCTCCTTTTCCTGGGTGCATCCCTACTGCCGGGTCCTCACCCTGTACATGCAACCAGCCTGCAGCCCGCCCCATCCTCCTACCCTCTCCTTATATAACTTCCCGCTGCACCCCTTGCCCCATCCCTTAAACTTTCTCCCCTCTGAACCCACTTCTTAAGTCACTCCTCCCCCTCAGCCCAGCCCCCAGCCCTGCATCTCCCCCAGTTTCCGTACTTTCCCCTTCCCCATCCTTGTACCCTCAGCCCTAAATACCCCCCTGCCCCCCACATCTCAGTGCCCCAGCCCTAAATCCTCCCTCCTCTTCTCCCCCCATCCCTAGCTAGGTACAGATGCCCTCTGCATCTTAGGACCCCCAGGTGGTGCTCCCTAGGCCAGGTCCCCCATTCTGAGGCTCCATTCTTCCTGTCACCCCCAAGGCCCTGGATCCCGGTGGGTGGGAGTGGGAGGTAGGTTTCCCCAGGTCCCTGAGGATGAGAGGAAGTGGGGTCCTGAGGTGGGAAAGCTCTTTCAGGGCCTCCTCCTCAATTCCCTAACTCTCCCTCCCCTCCCTCAGTGCTTCCCCCCATTCCTACCCCCTTCCCCGCCCCCTCCTCCCTTCCTCTCCCTGGTCTCACCCCCATCCCTGCAATAACCTCTGAAGACAGAAGCCCCCAGCCTCCTTTGCAGGAAGACCTCACTCACCTGGGGACAGGAAGTCTGCAAGTCTCCAGTTCTCCTAACTGAACATAATATAGCATTTATTGTAAAAGAAACTGCTCTGTGTCTTTCTCTTTCTCATGCTCTGGTGCTTCCACTCCGTTGAGGAACAAGGATGTCAGGAGGTGTAGGAGGGCCTGGGAGCGCAGGTTTCTCCCAGCGAGGAATGAAGGGTTCCGTGGGCAGCTCTCAGGGACCATGACCGTCCTCAAAGGGAACGTCGAGATTGGAGGACCCATTTTCTCAGGGAGTGGGTGGGAGCAGGTGGTGGGAGCCTGTTGGGTTTGTCATCTGTGCCCCTTGACATTAAGAGCTTATGGCTGAGTCAGGGAGGTGGGTGACTCCAGATGAGTCAGCTGTCATTGGCGCTGATGTGTAAGCCGGGCATCCCGAAAGACCTTGAGACTACAAACCTGGGTGGCAGACACACTCACGCCAGGGCCTGCCATGCCTGGGGCTGGGGCCCTCTTGTTCCCACTTTTGTGGGCAGCAGCAGGCTGTCGGACTGAGCTGAGGGTGGTCAGGGCCGGCAGAACGAGGTTCTTTGGGTGGGGGTGTCGGAACGAGCCGTGGGACCTTTGTCCAGGACAGGAGAGAGACTGGCAGTGGCCAGTGTGTGGGTAGATACCAGGACCATAAAGCCTCAGGTGTGAGTGGGAGTCCCACCCAGGAGAAGCACTGGTGGTCAGAGGTGGCCCAGGGGAAGGCACTGCCCTTCTTCAGAAGGGGCCAGCTCGAAGTGGGTGATGAGGAAGGAAGGCCCGAAGGGGGGCCTCTTGGGAGTAAGGACAGAGGGTACTTCACTTGGCCTGGTCCCTCTGGCAGCTCCTTCTAGGGTTCTGTCGACCCTCCCTCCATAGTCACCGTCTCCCTGGGGTTTCTTGGCCCTCGCATCTTGGCAACCATCGCACACTGTCACGCCTCTGCTCCTTGTCCCTTCCTCCTGCCCTGCCCCTCCCATGACTCTGGCTTCCCCACTATAGACACCCCGTGGAGGGAGGTTCAGGTCTCTTAGAGAAGAGGAGGGTTGACTGGCTGCCCTTTGGCCAACTTCCCGTGTCACCCGCCAAACCCATCGTCTCACCTCTACCCGGGGCCAGGCAGTGTCCTTCCCGAGGCAAAGGTCTCCGGGCTCCTTTATATAGCTGATCCCTCCCTGGGAGGCGCACATTTCTTAGTTTCTCCTGATGTGGGAAGATCCTACACCCAGGGCCTCACTCTCAAGGAGATGCTGGTGACCTGGATCCTGCCAATGGCTGTCTGGCTCTGGGTGCCCAGCACTGTCACACCCACGACAAGAGGTGAGTGAGATACAGCCCGAGCTCGCCGGTGGTCCCGGTGTGTGCCAGCCTCAGGCAGGGCTGCAGGTGGCTAGCTTCCCTTCTTCCTTCCCTCCCTCGCTTTTCAGGGGAGGGGGCTGCCCAAGGGCTGGACACCCAGGCCATGACCTCATCCTGCCTTTGGGAGCTATAGGGGTCACCCTGGAGACCCGTGGGTGAGGAGGAAGGGGCCTGGTCTGTGCTGTGCTGTTGAGAGTTTGCACCAAGCCCCACCCCGGGGCTGAGTGGGAGCTGGAATCCACTCCTTCTGTTCTCCAGGGTTCCCCATGGGAAAACGGGGGACTCTGCCTGCCCTCCTCCTGGGGTCTGCCCCAGCCCAAGGGTCGGCTCTTTCCAAACCTCACAGAGACACTACACAGGCTGCCAGCCCTGGCCAGGGAGGGCAGGAGTCCACGGGGTGTCCAGCAGCTTCCCTCCTTGCCTGGGGAGAGCCTCAGGGGTGCCAGGGACAGCCCCTCCGGTTAGAAATGGCTGAAGGGCTGAGGGAGAGACAGACTCTGTGGTCCGTGTTAAACCTTTTCACGGCCGTTTGTCTGGAAAGAGACTGGTTACAAGCTGATTCCCATGGGTTCCCTCATGCGGAACAGACTTTCCGATTCTCCCGAGACAGGGAAGTGCCCCCGGGAAGGGGTAGGCAGGGCAGATGCTGGGGTGAGGGGCATTGGGGGAGTGAGCCCAAGGTGCCAGGTGAAAGAGGCATCTCTTGAGTTGAAGGACCTGCATGGTGTGTGATGAGCGGTGGCGAGTGGGTGGGGGGGTGGGAGGGTGGGAGCTGTGGCCGGGGGTCTTGGAGGTCTTCAGGGCGGCTGTGAGAGAAGCCACGCAGGAACTTAGGCCCCTAGGGGCCACCTCAGCCGGCCATGCCTTGATGTACTTCTTCCTCCCCTACCAAGACATGTTGGGGGCAGCGGCGCTGGCTGGGAGAAGCTAAGGGGAGGGGATCCAGGACTGGGGGTGTGAACTTCGTGGCTTTAGGGACATTATGAAAATATGTTAATTACAGACATTTTAGCCTTAAGCTAATATACAGAGAAAAGGAAGCTATGGAAGGGGGTCAACCTTAGGAGGGGTCCGCCCATCCCTGCTCCCCAGGCAGATGCTGAGGAGAGGGATGGTGGGGATGATGATGACAGTGAGAAGGACCAAGAAATAAGCAAGGGCATTGCCTCTGTTTCTCCCGCCATGCCTTAGAGACAGCCACCCACACAAGCAAAGACCCCTGTTGGCAAGGTGCTCATAATTGCATGGAAAAGATAATGTTGAATCCATTAGCACGCCAAGGAGTCAAAAGCATCTATCTTTGATAAATGCACAGAGCCCTCAGGAGTGGGGAGGTCAGGCAAGTAGGGCCATTCCGGGGGACTCCAGGTCTGATGATACCCCAAGGCCCCCAGCCCCCACTTGCAGAAGGCTCTGCTATTTACAAAGCCATTTCAGAGCATGTAGCCCGTATGACTCTCATCAGGAAAATTATGAAAGGAAAAGAAGGCAGACAGGAAAGAGAGACTCAGAGACGGTAAGTGACTTACCTGGGACCAGCATGACCCATGATTATATGATACTTAGCATGACGTCACCCATATGATACTAGGTTTGTGCTGCCCTGACCCCGCACTGGAGGCCCTCAGCCCTCTGCAATACCTCCATCCCACTGCGTGCATTCTGGGTCCTCAGGGAGGGGTTCAGAAGTCAGATCAGAGACCACTGGTGGCACATGTGGTTTTCTTTGTTTCTCATCTGCTCCCTCTTCCTGGTACCCCAGTTCACCAAGAGGACTGATGAAGTCTTGGACAAGTGAACAGTGAGGAGAAGGAATGGCAGCCTGAGAAAGTAGAAAAACACTGCAGGGCTGTGCAGGGGAGTCGAGGTGTAGGAATGTCCCAAAGGTGAGAGGCATGTGCCCGGTGCGGAAAGCAGGTTGGTGAGGGAGGACCTTTGGGTAACAGGAGCATCAAAACCAGGTGGAGGCTTTTAGACACCAGAGGACCTCCAAGGACAGAGCAGGGGTGGGTCACCCCTGCCAGGACAAATGCAAAGAGGGACGTTGGGAGCCATGCTGTCATGAGGCCTTGGGGGTCCAGCTGGGAACCCAACTTCCTTGGAAATAGAGAGGAAGGTCCCTCTTGATGATGGGCACCAAGATAGATGGTTCTAGAACCTGTGTGACTGGGGAGCAGGAGATTCTTTTTGGAGGTTGACAAAGGGCTCCAGGCAGGCCTGTTGAGCTTGGGGTGAGCATGGAATTTCTGGATGGAGCTTTCCTAGAGGCCTGGGACTCAGGAAGGAGGATAAAGATAGGGACACGGTCTAGAATTCTCCATTCTCCATGTGCTGCAAGGGCCACAAAGACCACACAACACCAGGGATCAACATGAAGATTGGAGTCTGTGTCCTGTTTTGTGTACATGAAGCTCCAAAGTGTTCCTAGGAAGGGTGGGGGAGAGGAGCTGCTCAGGATGGTGTCAGGGAACAGGGACCAAGTGTAAGGGCCTCAAGGGGTCAGAGTTCTGGAGTCTAGAAAGGTGAAAGTGGAAGTAGAAACGTTCAATGTATAAAAGTGTGGTGAAGGCTACAACAGATTTGTTCACTATAGACAAAGGGGCAACCTTTGAAACGTAGGTGACGTAAATTTAGAGCAATTAAAAGGCAGTAGTGTTTTACGCAGAGTAATAAACTTACTCATTCAGCAAACACAGGAGACCTGGCTCTGCCCAGGCAGGTACTCTGAACCAGGCAGGATGAATAAGCCAGTTTATAGTCTTGTTTATTAGACAGAAACACGGGAATGGGGCAGAAAGAAACACAACCCAGGGCTGGTGCTGAGGCTCCGAGAGGGGCCCCAGTGGAGGAGCGTGAAGGGGGTGCCACTCAGAGGCTGTCCGCCTGGGCTGATCCGGGAGCCTGTAGGGAGAGGTGACACTGGAGTTTGCTGGCTGACGGGGAGTACAGGGAGGAAGTAGTACTAGATGCTCAAAGGCTTTAGACAATTTCAGAACTGACAAAGCCATACGTAGCTATGGACAGAACTGGAATAGTGACAGATTCCCTGGGTACAACACATCAGGAAGCCACGCTTCCCGTTGTCTGGGTATGACACTAATGATCAAAACTGCTGGTGTTCACTGAGGGCCTACTATATGCTAGACAGTGTTCTAAATGATAACTCAGTTAAATTTCCCAGCAACCCTGGGAGGAAGTACTGTTACTGATTTCTGTTTTATACATGGGGAAACTGAGGCATGGAGATGTTAACTAACTAGTTCAAGGCTTCCCATCTATCAGGTGGAGGAGCCAGGATGGAAACCCACGCTGTCAGGCTCCAGAGCCCACATTCTTTACCACTTGCTCTAACTGGGGGTGTCCATGTGTGTTAGTTTCCTGAGGCTGCTACAACAAATTACCATAAACTTGGTGCTTCAAACAACAGAAATTTATTCTCTCATAGCTATGGAGGCCAGAAATCCAAAATAAGGTATCATCAGGGCCTGGTCTCTCCAGAGGCTCTCATTGCCCCTTCCAGCTTCTGGTGGTTCTTGGCGTTCCTTGGCTCTGTGGCATCACTCCAACCTCTGCATCTGTCTTCTCATAGCCTGCTTCCCTGTTTGTGTCAAATCCCCCTCACCTTGCTCTTATAAGGACACCAGTCATTGGATTTAGGGCCCACCCTAGATCCAGGATGATCTGATCTTGAGATCCTTAACTTAACTACATCTGCAAAGACCTTATTTCCAAATAAGATCACACTCAAGGGTATGGGGATTAGGACTTGGACATGTCTTTTGGGGGAACATAATTCAACCCACTATACCATGCTTCTACAGCAATCAGAGCAACAGCCCTTCAGGGAGGCAGTGGGCAGGGACAGGGGCAGGTGGCACTGGCTGCTGGTGCTAGAAAGCCGGGAAGCCCATTCATTCGCCACAGGTGTGTGCAGGGCAGGGGGTGGGGGTCGGAGGCAAGGTGGCCCCGGCCTTGTCTCACCCCTGAGGTGACTCTGCCAGGTGGGAATGACCTTACAGAAAAGGAGACAGGCCTAAGTCACTGAGGTCGTGTGTGGCAGGGCTGAAAGTACACCCAGGACGGAGTGACACAGCCTAGTGGCCCCCACATGGCTTCTCTTGTAGGATATTCTAGAACAGTGGTCCCCAACCTTTTTGGCACCAGGGACAGGTTTTGTGGAAGACAATTTTTCCACGGACAGGTGGTGGGGAGCGGGGGGATGGTTCAGGCGGTAACGCAAGCAATGGGGAGCGACGGGGAACGGCAGATGAAGTTTTGCTTCCGCGGCTCACCTTCTGCTGTGTGGCCCGGTTCCTAACAGGCTGAGGATTGGTACCGGTCCATGCCCCGGGGGTTGGGGACCCCTGTTCTAGAATGAGGAGGGTGGTGAAGGCAGGCATCATTCATCCCCATTTTCCGGGGGAAATGGAAGTTCAGAGAGGTTAACTGCACAAGATCCCATAGCTGGGTAGCACCTTCCCTCACAAGTGTGCCCCCCGCTCCACACCCCACCCTTCAGGGCTGATCCCATGGACCCTGCTGAATCACCACAAGCAGAAATGTGTTTTGGAGGTGGTAGGAGGGGGCCGTCTTATATCGAGGTGGCGATCTTCAGACTTGTCCCAAGATGTTTTCGAGGGCTTTTTCCCAAGAATGCCAAGTGAAAAACTTGCCTGGCAAACCAGCTGCCTAACTCAAATGATTATCTTTTAAAGAAAGAAGCAATAAGAATGGTACACAGGACAAGAAAGTAAAATTTTACTTGTTTGGTAGGAGAGCTGGTGTCTTGGATGGCTAGTGCAACACAGACATTAGATCATTTTTGTTAAAGCATTTCGATCACAAAGTTGTGGGGAATCCCAGCTTGGGAATTATTAGTGATTTTGCATGGGTTCTCCAAGGTACTGGGCACACCTAAGTTTTAATTTTTACAGCATGTGCATTTATTATGTTTAGACATTATATCATGAATGCCTATTTATGGTAGAACATTTAGAAAATATAGACAAACAAAAGGAGGAAAATCTCTCTTAAGCTTACCACTCAGATAAACATTGTTAACATTTTGGTCTTTTTCTGAATAGGTATTTAGATTTATTCTATGGGCAGTTTCTGTTTCAATGGCTGATTAATATTCTATTTTATGGAATACCCTAGTCATCTAACTGGTCTCCTATTCTTTTATTCTTGGACAGGTTTTCCCCAATTTTTCATAGATAATGATGCAATAAACCTTCTCGTAAAAAATGTTTTTAAAACATCTGCATCAGATTACTTTACTTTAGGGTCAGTAACTAGAAGTGGAATCATTAAAATGGTATGACTCTGCCATGATCCCTGATACACATTTTCAAATTACCCTTCAGAAATATGATACTAAGCTAACGTCCATCAGCATCTTATTCTCCAACCAATACCAGCTACGTTACTTAACATCACAGAGCGGGGTGCAGTGTGATAAGCTTACCAGTGAAGTTGACCATTTTCTTCTCATAGGCTTATTGGCCATGTAGATTGTTTCTGTGGAGAATGTCTGTGTTTTTCCTTTGCTCAGCTTCCTGGTGGAACATCTTCTGACCCTGGAGGTTGACTTTGGGAAGGAGTTTGCTCAAATTCTCTGACGCATCCTTTGGGGATGACGTGACCACCAGAATTTCAGGCTGGGAAGGTTCTGAAGCTCTTCACAGGGCACTGTCTAGGGTGCCTTTTTCTTGTCCCTCCCAGAAATGAGTGAAAGCCTTGGGCACGGAGGGGGTTGCTGCCAGGAAGGTGGGGGATACGGCAGAGCTTTTATCTTTTTTTTTTTTTTTTTTTTTTTTTTTGCGGTACACGGGCCTCTCACTGTTGCGGCCTCTCCTGTTGTGAAGCACAGGCTCCGGACGCGCAGGCTCAGCGGCCATGGCTCACGGGCCCAGCTGCTCCGCGGCATGTGGGATCTTCCCGGACCGGGGCACGAACCCGTGTCCCCTGCATCGGCAGGTGGACTCTCAACCACTGCGCCACCAGGGAGCCTTTATCTTGAGGGTCTCAGTTAGATAGTGAGCAGGAAAGAACAGCACCAGGGAGGAGAAGAACGGTGATTAGGAGGCAGTGGTGTCTTAGGACCTGAAGGAGATGAGAAATTCCAGGAGGAAGGGCAGCCTGGTGAAAAGGACAGGGATTTGGGCACTCAAGCTGGTCGGCAACTATAGCGAAGGTGTGGGTGGCAGTAAAAGGGAGTAAATGGTGTGAATTCAGGAATAAAGACCAAAGAGAGCCTGTCCAGAGGCCATGCCAACGAGTGTCCTGGCCTTCACTGGGGCCCCCGGCGTCCCACCATGTAACTGCCGTGGGCTCATCAATCCATCTCCATGCCTCTGCCCTCACTGTCCTTCACTCCAGGGCTCTGCTCCTAAGGCACAGTTGTGACCATGTCCTTTTGCTGGATGTTCTCCACTGTTGCTGAGTCAAGTCCAGAACTGGCTTCACACCCATCTTGCCAGGCTTCCTTCTGCCCCCTCTGATCTCTCAGTATTTAGCTCCACCCCAAACATGTACTCTGAGCCTCCACACATGCTGTTCCCCCCGCTTGAAACGTTTTCCTTGCTCTTTGCCACTCGAGAAACCCTTTCCTTGTGCTAAAAGTAAAAGCTACCCTCAGATTGTGCTTGAATTCTACCTTCCAGCTGGGTGAACTTGGAAAATATTTAACCCTTAGAACCTCAATTCAGGTGAGAAACAGGAATATTCATGTCTACCTCCCAGGATTACATTAAATAACTAAGAAGAAGTGTCAGGTAGACTTTGCAGTATTCATTCACTCCTTTACTCAAGACATGCTCAAGGAGCACCAACTCTGGTTCAGGCTGAATGGGGCAGAAATGTCCTCTATGTTCTCAGAGAGGGGCAAAGGGAATTACATGCACAGTTATTGAGTTACAGTTGTGATACGGCTACACAGGAATTTGATAGGCAGCCAGTAAATGTCACCTCTCCCCACCCCTATTCATTCTTTGTGATTCAGTTAGGGACACGATCATAAATTGCCTTTATATGCTTTCTCATTGTTTGATGTGTCACAACAAAAATAGTCTACTTTTATAACTTAAAAAGTCCAGTAAAATTTGTAATGCCTAAGTCCACAAAACCCCTTCTTTTTAAAGAAGAAGGGAAAAAGACAGCTTCAATATTACTTTCTTTTCAAAGCCTTCTGAGAAAGGCAGAGGGGTGGTTCCCTCCCTCTCCCACCCTGTTGACTCCCACTGTCCCTTCAAATGGGCCTTGACTGCCCCCGAATTGCACTGGGGGGCCAGGGCCCTCCGTGAGGGGTAGGGGCTCATTTGTCCGCCAGCCTGGGTTTACTCTGAGCCCTGCTACCCTCTGCTTTGGGTTGGCCAGAGGCCCCATGTGTGCTCTCTCTCTCTCTGATCCTCCTCATACCCAAGGCTCAGGGAGACCCCACCTCCACCCTTGGCAGGCTCTCAGCTCAGCCCCTTCTTTTCCCCATGCTGAATTAGACAAAACCTAACTCCGTAGGCAAGAGGATTGGGCAAAACAAACGTATCTACTGACTTAAAAACAACCAAGCAATCTTGTCAATTTTTTTTTTTCTTTTTTTTTTTTGCAGTACACGGGCCTCTCACTGTTGTGGCCTCTCCCATTGCGGAGCACAGGCTCCGGAGGCACAGGCTCAGTGGCCATGGCTCACGGGCCCAGCCGCTCTGCGGCATGTGGGATCTTCCCAGACCGGGGCACGAACCCATGTCTCCTGCATCGGCAGGCGGACTCCCAACCACTGCACCACCAGGGAAGCCCTATCAATTTTTTACATTACTTTAGAATTCCACAAATCATAGGCATTATGCCACCTTTGACCCGAACTGCATTAATCAACGATTTGATATCACTCTTACCCTAATGTTCTTTTTCTTTTTTAAATTTTTTTTTATTTGCCTGCTCCTGGTCTTAGTTGCGACACGCAGGATCTAGTTCCCTGACCAGGGATCGAACCTGGGTCCCCTGCACTGGGACCGTGGAGTCTTAGTCACTGGACCACCAGGGAAGTCTCTCCCCTAATGTTCTGATGGTAGCTCTGCAAAGCCAACGATGCAGAACTGTTGGTGTGAATGACATATCTTCTCTAATTGTCCACTTCCCTCTTTATCCTGGCCTCCAGTCCTGGTCCAGCTCCTGGCCTCTCCCTGTCACTGTCTGCCTCTTTTAGGACCCTGTGAAAATGGGAGCGTCTGGGAGGGCAGAGGGTGCCACTGCCTTGACGGCCTCCACAGTCCCCTCTGCCAGGGGCCAAAGTCCACCTTCTTGAGAGGTGAGAAAGATGCAGCCCCAGGGCATCTTTGTAGAGGAGTGAGGGACCGACAGGAGGGACAAGAGGTCACATGCCCTGCCCTCTCAAGGAGGTTTCTATACACCATCCTGTGGAATTCCTAATAATCCCTAGATTTATGGCACAATTGTCACAAAGATTCTATCCGTATTCGATCTTATTCGTCTTATAGGCAGGGTGAAGAGGAGCCAGAGATTATAGTCCCAACTTCCATAGGAAAATAGAGTCCCACACGTGCAGTCTCATGTTCTTAGTGGCACAGAGAACACAGAAGAAGCCCTCCAGTCCCAGGGTGCAAACCCAGCTCCCATTATCAGAGAGCTGCAGCCCATTGAGTGGGCTGTGGGACCAGGGTGGAGGAGGAACTCATCTGGGCAGTCGCCAGGGCCACAGGACAGCCAGGTAGAGGTGGTAGTATTCCAGGTAGAGTGGCTAGCCTCTGTGTAAGTGTATCTGGAGAGAAAGGACAGGGGATGAATTATCCACAGTAATGGGTGACTGCCTTAGGTCTCCTATTCCTCGTGGGTCAGTGGGAAATGCTGGGGTAGAGGAGGAATCTCACATGTAAAGGATGGTGAAGAGAGATTTGTCAGACTAAGTATCAGCCACATGACGGAAGATGAGTGTGTGGCCTGCAAATCACAGAATGTGAGGGGCAAAAGGAATGTGCAGGGGGTATGTGAGTACTAATATCAGCTTGAATTTATACAGGAGCGCCAAAGGAAATGAACATGTCTCAGGGTGCCCGGGAGGAGTGTACAGGCAATATTGGGGAACAGTATACATATATATTTGATGTGGAGGCATTCTTATTTAAGGTGTTCGCATGATGACACTGTGGGTTGAGAAAAGTCATATATATGTATATATGTGTATATATGTATATATATATGTGTGTGTATGTATATATATGCATATATATGAACATACAGATTTGTCAAAATCCACAGCCATACAACTAACAATTCAAGTTATAAATCACATTAACCCCCAGAATATTAGCTAGTGATACTTTGCCCTATAAATAAACTACTATACTCAACAGAAGAGACAAAGGTCTAGATCACCATTGGTAAATTATCCAAATCTACAGATGCCCCTGACATAGGGGCATTCTATACCCCTGAAAAGGAAAGCCATGCTTCAGTGTCATAGGCTGACTAGCTATGTCCCAGTCAGCCTGGGACAGACTGCCACTAAACTCAGTAACAAAATCACAGACCAAAGTATCATCTCTGAGTTTTCCCAACCCACTGTGTCATCTGCAAACACCTTAACCAAGAATGCCCACAAAACAAGTCCCGGTGACTCCTATACACTTCTAGTGGTGATGGACCATCAGCCATAATTACTACCGGGCAATCCACTTTTCCTACAATACTCTAAGAATTATCAGTTCCATCTGCCACCTTCCATACTACTGATAATATAAGAGCTTCATCACCTTCTGGTTCTGGTGAATCAACCACCACTCAAGTCTTTGGACAAACAGCCATGACATTCACTAAAGAAACAATTCTCTAGACACGTTTCAAATTTGTTAACAACAGTCCTCTGACCACCTATACTGAAGGTGATGGAAGAACTGCATCCCCTTCAAGTCCTCATCAACTGTCTACCACTTATTATATTCCAGCAGAGACAGCCACAACTTGCAATCAAAGTTCTGCTTCCAGTGAAAGCACTGTGAGTTCCACCGCGACTTCCACTTGGTCAGAATCCACCATCTCTTCTGAGGGTTCCCACACGACAGACTTTCAGCGTCCCTCCACCACATCGGGATGGTCTGAATCCACAGTCTCTTCTGAGGGTTGCCACACCACAGGGGATGGGAGTTCCCCCACAAATTCTGGTTGGTCTGAATCCACAGTCTCTTCTGAGGGTTCCCACACCACATATGCTGGTAGTTCCACCACTGCTTCTGGTTGGTCTGAATCCACAGTCTCTTCTGAGGGTTCCCACACTGCAGGTCTTCAGAATTCCACCACAACACCTGGTTCGTCTGAATCCACAGTGTCTTCTGAGGGTTTCCACACCACATATGCTGGTAGTTCCACCACTGCTTCTGGTTGGTCTGAATCCACAGTGTCTTCTGAGGGTTTCCACACCGCAGGTCTTCAGAATTCCACCACAATACCTGGTTGGTCTGAATCCACAGTGTCTTCTGAGGGTTTCCACACTGCAGGTCTTCAGAATTCCACAACAATACCTGGTTCGTCTGAATCCACAGTGTCTTCTGAGGGTTTCCACACCACATATGCTGGTAGTTCCACCACTGCTTCTGGTTGGTCTGAATCCACAGTGTCTTCTGAGGGTTTCCACACCACATATGCTGGTAGTTCCACCACTGCTTCTGGTTGGTCTGAATCCACAGTCTCTTCTGAGGGTTCCCACACCGCAGGTCTTCAGAATTCCACCACAACACCTGGTTCGTCTGAATCCACAGTCTCTTCTGAGGGTTTCCTCACCACAGCCTCTGGGAGTTCCCCCACAAATTCTGGTTGGTCTGAATCCACAGTCTCTTCTGAGGGTTCCCCCATCACAGGTGATGGGAATTCCACCACCACTTCTGGTTGGTCAGAATCCACAGTCTCCTCAGGGGGTTTCCTCAGCACAGCCTCTGGGAGTTTCCCCACAACTTCTGGTTGGTCTGAATCTACAGTCTCTTCTGAGGGTTCCCACACCACAGGTCTTCAGAATTCCACCATAACATCTGGTCGGTCTGAATCGACAGTCTCTTCTGAGGGTTTCCTCACCACAGCCTCTGGGACATCCCCCACCAATTCTGGTTGGTCTGAATCCACTCTCTCTTCTGAGGGTTCCCACACCGCAGGTCTTCAGAATTCCACCACAACACCTGGTTCGTCTGAATCCACAGTGTCTTCTGAGGGTTTCTACACCACATATGCTGGTAGTTCCACCACTGCTTCTGGTTGGTCTGAATCCACAGTGTCTTCTGAGGGTTTCCACACCACATATGCTGGTAGTTCCACCACTGCTTCTGGTTGGTCTGAATCCACAGTGTCTTCTGAGGGTTTCCACACCGCAGGTCTTCAGAATTCCACCACAACACCTGGTTCATCTGAATCCACAGTGTCTTCTGAGGGTTTCCACACCACATATGCTGGTAGTTCCACCACTGCTTCTGGTTGGTCTGAATCCACAGTGTCTTCTGAGGGTTTCCACACCACATATGCTGGTAGTTCCACCACTGCTTCTGGTTGGTCTGAATCCACAGTCTCTTCTGAGGGTTTCCACACCACAGGTCTTCAGAATCCCACCACAACACCTGGTTCGTCTGAATCCACAGTGTCTTCTGAGGGTTTCCACACCACATATGCTGGTAGTTCCACCACTGCTTCTGGTTGGCCTGAATCCACAGTGTCTTCTGAGGGTTTCCACACCACATATGCTGGTAGCTCCACCACTGCTTCTGGTTGGTCTGAATCCACAGTGTCTTCTGAGGGTTTCCACACCGCAGGTCTTCAGAATTCCACCACAACACCTGGTGCGTCTGAATCCACAGTGTCTTCTGAGGGTTTCCACACCACATATGCTGGTAGTTCCACCACTGCTTCTGGTTGGTCTGAATCCGCAGTGTCTTCTGAGGGTTTCCACACCACATATGCTGGTAGTTCCACCACTGCTTCTGGTTGGTCTGAATCCACAGTCTCTTCTGAGGGTTTCCACACCACAGGTCTTCAGAATCCCACCACAACACCTGGTTCGTCTGAATCCACAGTGTCTTCTGAGGGTTTCCACACCACATATGCTGGTAGTTCCACCACTGCTTCTGGTTGGCCTGAATCCACAGTGTCTTCTGAGGGTTTCCACACCACATATGCTGGTAGCTCCACCACTGCTTCTGGTTGGTCTGAATCCACAGTGTCTTCTGAGGGTTTCCACACCGCAGGTCTTCAGAATTCCACCACAACACCTGGTGCGTCTGAATCCACAGTGTCTTCTGAGGGTTTCCACACCACATATGCTGGTAGTTCCACCACTGCTTCTGGTTGGTCTGAATCCACAGTGTCTTCTGAGGGTTTCCACACCACATATGCTGGTAGTTCCACCACTGCTTCTGGTTGGTCTGAATCTACAGTCTCTTCTGAGGGTTCCCACACCGCAGGTCTTCAGAATTCCACCACAACACCTGGTTCGTCTGAATCCACAGTGTCTTCTGAGGGTTTCCACACCACATATGCTGGTAGTTCCACCACTGCTTCTGGTTGGTCTGAATCCACAGTGTCTTCTGAGGGTTTCCACACCGCAGGTCTTCAGAATTCCACCACAACACCTGGTTCATCTGAATCCACAGTGTCTTCTGAGGGTTTCCACACCACATATGCTGGTAGTTCCACCACTGCTTCTGGTTGGTCTGAATCCACAGTGTCTTCTGAGGGTTTCCACACCACATATGCTGGTAGTTCCACCACTGCTTCTGGTTGGTCTGAATCCACAGTGTCTTCTGAGGGTTCCCACACCGCAGGTCTTCAGAATTCCACCACAACACCTGGTTCGTCTGAATCCACTGTCTCTTCTGAGGGTTTCCACACCACATATGCTGGTAGTTCCACCACTGCTTCTGGTTGGTCTGAATCCACAGTGTCTTCTGAGGGTTTCCACACCACATATGCTGGTAGTTCCACCACTGCTTCTGGTTGGTCTGAATCCACAGTCTCTTCTGAGGGTTTCCACACCGCAGGTCTTCAGAATTCCACCACAACACCTGGTTCGTCTGAATCCACAGTGTCTTCTGAGGGTTTCCACACCACATATGCTGGTAGTTCCACCACTGCTTCTGGTTGGTCTGAATCCACAGTGTCTTCTGAGGGTTTCCACACCACATATGCTGGTAGTTCCACCACTGCTTCTGGTTGGTCTGAATCTACAGTCTCTTCTGAGGGTTCCCACACCGCAGGTCTTCAGAATTCCACCACAACACCTGGTTCGTCTGAATCCACAGTGTCTTCTGAGGGTTTCCACACCACATATGCTGGTAGTTCCACCACTGCTTCTGGTTGGTCTGAATCCACAGTGTCTTCTGAGGGTTTCCACACCGCAGGTCTTCAGAATTCCACCACAACACCTGGTTCATCTGAATCCACAGTGTCTTCTGAGGATTTCCACACCACATATGCTGGTAGTTCCACCACTGCTTCTGGTTGGTCTGAATCCACAATGTCTTCTGAGGGTTTCCACACCACATATGCTGGTAGTTCCACCACTGCTTCTGGTTGGTCTGAATCCACAGTGTCTTCTGAGGGTTCCCACACCGCAGGTCTTCAGAATTCCACCACAACACCTGGTTCGTCTGAATCCACAGTCTCTTCTGAGGGTTTCCACACCACATATGCTGGTAGTTCCACCACTGCTTCTGGTTGGTCTGAATCCACAGTGTCTTCTGAGGGTTTCCACACCACATATGCTGGTAGTTCCACCACTGCTTCTGGTTGGTCTGAATCCACAGTCTCTTCTGAGGGTTTCCACACCGCAGGTCTTCAGAATCCCACCACAACACCTGGTTCATCTGAATCCACAGTGTCTTCTGAGGGTTTCCACACCACATATGCTGGTAGTTCCACCACTGCTTCTGGTTGGCCTGAATCCACGGTGTCTTCTGAGGGTTTCCACACCACATATGCTGGTAGCTCCACCACTGCTTCTGGTTGGTCTGAATCCACAGTGTCTTCTGAGGGTTTCCACACCGCAGGTCTTCAGAATTCCACCACAACACCTGGTTCGTCTGAATCCACAGTGTCTTCTGAGGGTTTCCACACCACATATGCTGGTACTTCCACCACTGCTTCTGGTTGGTCTGAATCCACAGTGTCTTCTGAGGGTTTCCACACCACATATGCTGGTAGTTCCACCACTGCTTCTGGTTGGTCTGAATCTACAGTCTCTTCTGAGGGTTCCCACACCGCAGGTCTTCAGAATTCCACCACAACACCTGGTTCGTCTGAATCCACAGTGTCTTCTGAGGGTTTCCACACCACATATGCTGGTAGTTCCACCACTGCTTCTGGTTGGTCTGAATCCACAGTGTCTTCTGAGGGTTTCCACACCACATATGCTGGTAGTTCCACCACTGCTTCTGGTTGGTCTGAATCTACAGTCTCTTCTGAGGGTTCCCACACCGCAGGTCTTCAGAATTCCACCACAACACCTGGTTCGTCTGAATCCACAGTGTCTTCTGAGGGTTTCCACACCACATATGCTGGTAGTTCCACCACTGCTTCTGGTTGGTCTGAATCCACAGTGTCTTCTGAGGGTTTCCACACCACATATGCTGGTAGTTCCACCGCTGCTTCTGGTTGGTCTGAATCCACAGTCTCTTCTGAGGGTTCCCACACCGCAGGTCTTCAGAATTCCACCACAACATCTGGTTGGTCTAAATCAACAGTGTCTTCTGAGGGTTTCCTCACCACAGCCTCTGGGAGTTCCCCCACCAATTCTGGTTGGTCTGAATCCACTGTCTCTTCTGAGGGTTCCCACACCGCAGGTCTTCAGAATTCCACCACAACACCTGGTTGGTCTAAATCGACAGTCTCTTCTGAGGGTTTCCTCACCACAGCCTCTGGGAATTCCCCCACAAATTCTGGTTGGTCAGAATCCACAGTCTCTTCTGAGGGTTCTCCCATCACAGGCCCTCGGAGTTCCACCACCCCTTCTGGGCAGTTTGAATCCACAGTCTCTTCTGAGGGTTTCCCCACCACAGGTGATGGGAATTCCACCACCACTTCTGGGTGGTCAGAATCCACAGTCTCCTCAGGGGGTTTCCTCAGCACAGCCTCTGGGAGTTTCCCCACAAATTCTGGTTGGTCTGAATCTACAGTCTCTTCTGAGGGTTCCCACACCGCAGGTCTTCAGAATTCCACCACAACATCTGGTTGGTCTAAATCGACAGTCTCTTCTGAGGGTTTCCTCACTACTGCCTCTGGGAGTTCCCCCACAAATTCTGGTTGGTCTGAATCCACAGTCTCTTCTGAGGGTTCCCCAGACACAGGCCTTCAGAATTCCACCACCACGTCTGGTTGGTCTGAATCCACAGTCTCTTCTGAGCGTTCCCACACCACAGTCCCTGGGAGTTCCACCACCGCTTTTGATGGGACTGAATTCTCAGCGTCTTCTGAGGGTTTCCACACCACAGTTGCTGGGATTTCTACAGCCCCATCAAGCAATGGAGAGACATTCACCGCCCCAGCTGGATCAAGGCAGACTGTCACTGTTGTCACTCAGAAAACCACAGATCACAGCACCATATCTGATTCTACTCAGCTCATGGACTCACCTACAACAACAGTTTCTAAAGGGGATGGAAGTCTTGTGTCCACTTCACGTCCAGTTGAATCCATTACCACATCCAGTGGTGATGAACAAACAACGACATTTTATATTGTGGAAGCCAGTGTGTCCACGACTCTCTCCGCGCCATCAACACACAGACTCTCCTCTTACTCCTCATCTTCTATACCTTTAAGTCCTGAGCAACTTTCTACCCCCACCTCCAGCACTGGACACAGAACAACAGCAAGTACTGAAATGCCCTCGGTCCTCACAACTATTTCCGAATCATCTAAATCAACCATTTCATCTGGAACTTCGTATCCTGGGCATTATGGTAACGTTGCTTCCTCTTCAAGTTCCAGCCAGCTGTTTACCACCCCCTCTGTCTCTGCACAGAAAACCACAGGCCTCACCAAGGGAACCACATTTTCTACCTCTACTCCTGATTCATCAAAACCCACAGGTACGTTGAACAACACTGTTACTGAAGGGAATGAAATTTCTGCTTCCACATCAAGGCCTAGAGAATCCTTAATCACTTCTGGTGGTGACGGACACATGACCACATCTTCTCCTCCAGGATCCACTTTCTACACAACCTCCACAGAGGGGTTCACACCATCATTCTCTACCCCTTCTTTGCCTAGTACATACAATGCAAGTCCTTCCGCATTAAGCCCCAGTGAGATCTCCACCCACACTGTGGTCTCAGAACATATCACCATGACTGCCAAAGAGGGGTCAACTTCTGGCTTTTCTCCTCCTCTGTCCTCCACTTCACCTGGCTCCACTGGTACTCCAGTCCCTGGTTTCAGTACCATTTCAACTCTGCATCCCCCACTCACTGGTACACACACAGCAGTGATGACAACCCACTCTCCAGCTATGACAACAAGTAAGTCTCCTTGTTTGTCACTCTATGGGTTCTTCCTGCTCATGTTCCCTTATCAGCTAATCAGTTTTGTACTCCTTGTGGTCTTGTTCCACACTTCCAATGCCTTTTTGTTACCAATGTACATCATCCCTGCAGATGATGTTGCTCCCTTTTGATTTGTAGGGCCCTTGTTTTCTTTGTGTGTCCTCTTTTATCTCTTGCCTCCTTCCTCTCTGTTGTACCTCCTCCTTTCCCTACTCTCTCCTGGGGGTTGAGGTGGTGACAAATGGATCTCAGTTGCTGTATGATCATCTGGTCCCATCCCCGTCTTTCAATGCAGTGTCTGAATGATGGGACTTGGAACAGGAGTCAATGTTTTTGTGTTTGGGGCTTCCATGGTAACCTCTGTGAATGTTCTACCCCTTCTCAGGGCAGTGCTACAATGGGACCACTTGGAACGGAGAAGAATGTGCCTGTCCCCAAGGCTACTTTGGTTACCAGTGTCAGTCCCTCTTGGAAAACATCCCCATAGGTAAAGACCTTTTCTGAGACTTGTAGATCATCCCCACATCACTTAACCACTTAAAATAGGAGGGTAGCACTGGAAGGATCATTTGCTACCACTGCTTGATTGTGCAGGTAGAGGAGAAAATGTGACTTTCACCCAGGCCAAAACGCAGGTAGAACATGGACCTTCTGCCTCCCCCTTCTGGGCCCTTTTCACTAGCTAACCTGCCTCTCTCATCAGGATGATCATCTGGAGGCCTCCACTTAGGTCTCACTGGGTTGTGATCCTGGCCACTAGCTCCTCCTGGTATACAGAGGCAAGGGGCAGAAGTTTCAGCTACTCCTACCTGCCTTTTGAGTTTCCATCCTCCCTCCTACACACTTTCTCTACTTCCCCAAAGCCAACAGATGAAGAATTAACTAATCCTGGAAGGCATTACTGGGAGGTTGCTGTCTCATGCATAATGTGTCCTCTTCCCACAGAAATCCCGGAAAAAATCAATGCCACTGTAGGACTGAGAGTGAAAGTAACTAACAGAAATTTCACAGAAGACCTAAATAACATATCCTCCCATACATATCTGGATTTTGTTCAACTATTCAAGAGTCAGGTAAGAGCAGAGGAAGCCTAGATTCACCAATGTGAGAGGGGATGCCAGGGCTCACCTTGACTTACTGTTCAGGGCTTCTCAGCTCTTGGGTCCCTTCAGCCTAAGTCCTGAGAGGGGGAGTCCTCTGAGAGCCTCCTTCCTTGAGCCATACCCCTCCAACACATCCTGGAAGAGGGAAAATCCCTCTGCCTTCCCTTCCTTCTTTCCTATGGGTTAATACAGGGGCTCCTTGGGAAAAGAGAACAGGGGCTGCTGCACACTCCAGGCTTCTATGAGCTCAGCTGTCTTGTTTCTTTCAGATGGATAAAGTTTACAGGGACAAAGACTTTCCACAATACAGAGGCGTGATCATTAGGAAACTACTGTGAGTATGGGGGTGGAGAGATTTATAGACTATGGGAAGCTCCTTCTCTCTTGCCTGCTCTCCTGTCTCCTCCTATCATGAATGATTAGAGTATCAGTACCTGGCTGGGTCAAAAAGGCCCCCAGCTAGAAGGCAACACCTGAGGGCTCTGAGACCATGCATTCATTCATTCAGCACTCATCCATGTAACAAACTAGTATTGAAAGCCTACCCTGTGCTAGGTGCTGGGAGCACAGTGGTTCTGGTCTTCATGGAGCTTAGAGTGGCAGAACACAGGTAGCAGAATGGCTGTGCAGTCTGTCTAGAATTATGGTAAGGGACACACAAGGTGCAGTGGGAGAGGTCCTGAATGCAAGCTCAGTGAGATGGAGGGAAATCCTCCTGGAGGAAGTGACAGCTAAGCTGAGGCTTGAAGGATGAGGAGAAATGAGCCAAGTAGAAGGAAGGGAGGAGGAGAGTGTTACAAGAGGAAATCAATGACAATGAGCCTAGAGGTGAGGGAAAGGAGAGTAGATTCCAGGAACATAAAGCACACTTGGCTGCTTGAGGACAAAGGGGTCATGGTGGGAGAGGAGGTTAGAAAGGTAACCTGTACCAAGCTATTTAGATGTGAAGCATCAGCAGTTGTGGCCCATTGGGATAGTATCCGATCTGCACTGCAGACAACTCAGTTTGGCTACAGGGCTGAGAATGGGTGGACAGAGGAGGGAGATGATAGTAGCCTGGACCTGAGAGGTGATAATGAAGAAGAAAAGTATCCAGTGTGAAAGGTCTTTAGGGGGCAGGACCAGAAGATCATGGGAGCTTGACGGGTGTTTGGAGAAAAGGAGGAATGACACCAGATTTCTGGGCTTCTGGGAGTGCGGGGTGCCCTTTGCTGAATTGAGGAACATAAGGAGGAGCAGAATGGGAGACGAAGATGATGAGTTTGGCCTGGGGGCCCAGCCACGTGGAGTGGCTGAGTGATGGAGCAGCTGATGGTCAAACATGTGATAGGAAGGGTCTACAGTGGAGGCACTGGTGTTGGCATCCCTAGATAGACATCGCTGGAAGCCCTGGGAGTAGACCAGATGGCCGCGGCCATCGTCACAGCACGGAAGCGAAGATGTACCAGGGAAGGAGCATGGGAAGCCCCAACATTTAAAGGATAGGCAGGAGAAGCAGAATTCTGAGAGGAGAGTGCAAAGAGGCAGACAGAGGGGTGGGAAGGGAGCCTGGGGTTGTCAGGTCCCAACATGTCCAGGGCCCTTTGGGTTCCATAGCCTAGTGTCCTCCACCCCCACCCAGCATCAGAGCCATTGTCTCCGTCTCCCTTCTGGCTCAGGATTTTGTTGTTTCAAGTCCTCCTGGGTCCTGCTCCTGACTTCTCTGTCACAATGGCTGTGACTAGTGATGAACCTTGTCTCAAGTTCTCTCTGCTGAGAGAATTGCTGACTGTCTAACAAGAAGCTTCTGGGTTGAAATCCAACATTTCTAAAGCAGCTTCATGTTTCTTCATTTCTGAACGCTTACTTTTTTGGTTTTGAAAAAATAATCCAATAGCTTCTACTTTAAATTTTTTAATTAAAAATTTTTTCATTGTAGTAAAATACCCATAACATAAAATCTGCCATTAACCACTGAATTTGCCATTTTAAGTGTACGGTTCAGCAGCATTAAGTCCATCCACATTGTTGTGCAACCACCACCGTCCTTCTCCAGAACTTTTTCATCTTCCCAAACTGAAACTCTGTCGCCATTCAACAATAACTCCCAATTCCTCCTCATCCCACCCGTGGCAATCACCGTGTTACCTTCTGTCTCTACAAATTTGATTACTCCAGGGACCTCATATTACTACTCGTAAATACTCATACAGTAGTTTTTTTTTGTGACTGGCTTATTTCACTTAGCATAATGTCCTCAAGGTTCATGCATGTTGTAGCATGTCTCAAAATTTCCTTCCTTTTTTTTTTTTTTTTTTTTTTGCGATACGCGGGCCTCTCACTGTTGTGGCCTCTCCCAATGCGGAGCACAGGCTCTGGACGTGCAGGCTCAGAGGCCATGGCTCACGGGCCCAGCCGCTCCACCGCATGTGGGATCTTCCCGGAGTGGGGCATGAACCCGTGTCCCCTGCATCGGCAGGCAGACTCTGAACCACTGCACCAGCAGGGAAGCCCCAAAATTTCCTTCCTTTTTTGAGGCTGAATAATATTCCATTGTATGTACAGACTACATTTTGTTTATTCATTCATCCATTGATGGTCGCTTAAATTGCTTTCACCGTTTAGTTTTTATGAATAACACTGCGATGAACATGGCTGTACAAATATTTCTTTCTGCCTCTGCTTTCAATTCTTTAGGCTAGATGCCCAGAGGTGGAATTGCTGGACCATATGGTCATTCTGTTTTTAAGTTTTTGAGGAACCATCATACTGTTTTCCACAGTGGCCGCACCATTTTACATTCCCACCAACGATGCACAAGGGTTCAATTTCTCCACATCTTTGCCCAACAGCTTCCATTTTTAGGAATGAATTCCGCCCATTGGCATATATTGTTATCACAGGTTTACTCTGTGGCCTCCCTCTAGGTTGTTAACTGCTGGGGGGAGGAGTCCCTATTCTGTCCTGCCTCTGGGACATATGGCTAATTGTTTCTCATCACCTCTCTTGCTTCTTGGGCCCTGCTTGCTGGGAGGGCGGGCAACACAGTGTAGCTGATGATTCCTAATTCCAGCAAAGGCAGCATCGTGGTGGAACATGAAGTCATCATGGAGGCAGACTTCACTTCAGACTCTCAGGAGCTGTTTGCAAACCTCACTAAGATCATAAAGGCCAAGATTATGAATGAGACCGGAAAGCTACCCAGTAATTCTGAAGTGTGCAAAAGTAAGCCTACCTAAAACCCCTTGATGTTGGTGGGGAAAGGATGGGAGGGGTCGCTTAGGGAGGTCTCAGCCCCTTCCCCACACCTCACATGTCTCCTCTCTTCTGGAGCTCCAGAGACTTCCCTCAAGGAATCCAGAAGTCAAGCCCGGATACCTTCCGCAGACTCTGTGCTGCTGCCAGCAGTCCCTCCCAGTCCCGGGCTGAGGTTGTCACCAGCCCTAATGTCCCCATCTGAGCAAGCTCACAGGCCCAGCTCCATCTGGGGATGGGCCAAGATCTACTAGTCTTGTCCCCAGCTAGGAGGAAGGGAAGGCTGGCAGCCCCCAGGGGGCAGAGGTGCCATATCTATTTTGTTCTTTCCCACCACCCTGGGCAGACATCTCATCCCTGTGCTACAATAAGGAGGACACCTTCGTGAATGAGACTGTGAAGCTCGGCTTTGACCTGCAAGGTAAGCAGCTCCACAGAGTGTGGATGGTAAACCTGGGGGCTAGAGGGTGTGTTCACCAGGCTGACACTTCCTGCCCGCCCCCCACCCCCAGAGCAATGCACTCAGAATGCTGCGAAGGAATTCGCCCAGTTCTACTATGTGGATGATCTGGATGGGAAGCTGGCCTGTGTGACCAAGTGCACCCCGGGGACGAAGTCACAAATGGACTGTCACCACGGCAGGTGCCAACTTCAGCAAAGTGGCCCCCGTTGCCTGTGAGTGCCTGTTCCCTCTAAGCCCAGCACCTACCCTCTCTGGTGGCAGGGCCCCACTCTCCCTGACAATCACCCAAGGGGGCAGGGTGGGAGTGGGCAGAGCTCGCAAGGCACCTCCTCCCCCCTCCTCTACACCCCTCTTTCTTCTACCCAGGTCTCCCATCTTCCACCCCACCAGAGGGAGAGGGAGGTGCAGATTATAGACACAGGCATCGGAGGACTGAGCAAGCCCCTTCCTGAAAAAGTTCCAGTTATCAATTTCCAAATCTGTATCTATGGATCTCTATCTCCATATGTCATTCGTTTCCCTGACATCATCCCAGCCACCGTGCCATTATCACCTCCCACTGTAGCTGGGACGCTACATTTGGGAGATCATAAATTAAAGGACAAAATATAAAACACGGTGACAGGCTGTGAAAGTGCCAGCTACTTGGTGTTTAGATGGGTGAACATCACGTGTTTGGGATGAGGTACCGGCACTCTCGGATTCTGAATTCCTGCTCCGCAGATCTGTGGTCCCTGCACCTTCTCCCCGGCCCTTAGCCTTGGGAGTCAGGGAGAGCGCCCAGCAACTGTCCTCAGAGGGAGAGCTGGTTTCCTGTGCTTTGACATTGATTTTTTTCCTTTGGGAGACTGGGTGGGTGAGGGATGCTGGTGGGCTGGCCTGAGCTTGTGTGTGTCCCCAGGTGCCTGAACTCGGACACGCAATGGTACTGGGGAGAAAGCTGTGAATTTAGCACCAGCAAGAGCATGGTGTATGGGATCGTAGGGACCGTGGTGGCGCTACTGGTGGTCTCGGTGGTGGTCCTGACCATCTTACTCAGCCATTCCCGGAGAAAACTGCACAGGTGAGCTTCTGGGGTTGGGGCTGGGCCTGGGGAGAGGGGACCACAGTCAGAACATCCTGAGGTTCTGCTCCTTCCAGCTGAGTAGTCAGCTGAGGCCCAACAGGGGTGGGTGGGGCCCTGCCCCTCCCAGTCTCTCCCAGCTCTGGGTCCAGCAAAGGGCAGCCTGCTGATCTGACAGGACATGTCTGTTTGGCAGAGAAATGGAAACAAAAACTTATGTACTGAAATTGGATTATGTACTGAAATTACCTGGTGCTTGTTATCACCTTGGCTTCCCTAGAGCAACACTGTCACACTAGGACACTGGGAAAGACTGCTGTCACTTTCCCCCAATTGTAAAATGCATAAGATCCACCTGAGAAGGTTGAGTAATGCCCAGCACAGCACCTGGCCGGCAATCGAAGGGAAGTGCCCTCACTCTAGTCCAATGCACCCATCTCACAGATAAGGACACTGAGACCCACTCAGTGGGGGGGGCTAGGCCATGGTGACATACCCAGGAATGCTTTTTGTTTTCTGCCACTGTCGCTGGGGGCAGTCTCCTCCCTGACTCAGGGCTTGGCCAGGACAGCCCCTTCCAGAAGCCCGAGGTTCAGAGGCCTCTGAGCCCCCTCCCCTGCCTCTCTGCCACGAGCTGCTCACGGCATTTCTGTTGGCAGACAAGAGCACAACCTGTCTCGAGACTGGCAAGAAGAAGATGTCCTTGTCAACTTCCAGAGCACCGGCGTCTGGGAAGGTAGATCTCATCAGGGGCCAGGATGGGGCAGGCTGGAGGGTGTAGAAGTGCCAAAGTCGGACTCAGTGGGGTTGTGGGTGACACGCACGCACATCCTGCCAGGTCGCCCCACACCTGCTGCAGTAGCCAGGCTCCTCGGCAGCCTCCTGACCCCAAGCCTCCACGGGCAGCCCCTGCTGACCCTCCGGCCTTTTCTCGCTGCTCCCTGTCAAGTTCCATGCACTCCAGTCTGTGGCCCATGCCTTTGCATAGACTGGGCTGCTTCCGGTGCCCTGAGTCTCTGCGCTCCCGCATCCCACTCTGTTTCCAAAATCCGGTTCATAAGCTGCCCCTCCATGGAGCTCCGCATGGGTTCAGCCTGCTCTGTCTCCCAGAGCTGCTCCCAGCCCTGCACCCAGCTGCGGTGGAAAACCCTTCCCAGTACTTCCTGACCAACACGATGGAGGGATTCCAGGGATGGCTGAGAGCCTGATCCTGCCCCCAGAGGCCACCCCCAGCACACCAGATGCACACAGTTAATAGGATGATAGGGCCATGGCCAGGGCTTGACGGGGCATAGATATACCTGCCCCAGCCCAGAGTGGGGTGGGGGTCAGACAAGACTGCAGAGGGGCATCCCCTGAGCTGAGAGCCAGGGCAGTGGTGGGGAGTAAGCCATGTGTTTCCTGTTCCCATGAACATACAGCCCAGTGGGCAGCGAGGCCTTGTCCCATGATGGGAAGGGAAAGGGCTTTCCAGGCAGGGGGCCCTACTTAAGAAAGGACATGGAGGTGGGAAAGAGCACGGCCTGTGGGGGGTCTGACCCCCCAAGGGCAGGTCAGTGGGACAGGAGGATGACAGAGCCAGGTCAAGGCTGGTCAGTGGGCCATGATGGGGGGACCCACGGGAGGGGCTTTAAGGGAGGGGGACCAGACTTCGTTTTGAACAGCTCACTCAGGAGGATCTAAGGGGGACAGCACGAAAGTGGGGAGTCCAGGGAGAGAGAAGCACAGTACCACAGGTGAGGGATGATGAGGCTGAGTGGGGGTGGTATAGACCGGGAGGCGTGGACAGCAGATGACATAGCTCAGATGCCAGTAAGCCAGGCAGGGCGTGTTGTCTGCAGGCTCTGGGCGGGGATGACGGGGCGCAGTAGGGAGAAGCAGCAGGTGGGTTGCGCTGGGTGGGAGTGGGAGAGCAGGGTACAGGGAGGGGGTGCACCCCCGATCTGGCCAGTCCGAAGCCTGGGGACAGGCTTGCGGCCTGTGGGCAGCACTGGGAGTCAACTCAGCCCAGCCCACGCTGGGGAGACAGTGGACGAGGAGGGCAGATGGCAGGGCCGCGGGGAGGATCTTGAAGGAAGCAGCAAAGGAATGTTCTGGAAGACGCCAGGAGGACCCGGAGCCTGGGGCCCAGAGGCCAAGGAGGGAGTTTGTCTGCAAGATGGGCACAGTGGGTGCTGGACACCTGCCAACTCAAACAAGAGATTCCAGGCGCAGCTGCTTTCTGTCTGCTGTGGCTACCGTTGCCATGAGGAAGTGTGCACGGTGACCCCAAGCAGTCCCGTGCTCCTGCCCCACCCAAACCAAGTGGCCCCTGGGCCTGGGGCCCCTGCTCACCAGCCACGACTTTTGACCCCAGAGCATGTCGGAGGGCTGCTGCTCTGGTCCCCTCCTGTGCCCGCGTGACCCTGGACCAGTTCCCCAGGTCCCCTCCTGAGCCTCAGACAAGCTGCGCTGTTGGGAGGACGGATGGACAGCAGGGAAAGGAGTTTAGGGCGGCTCTGGGGCTGACTCTTCAAACCTGTTCCTTTTACTGGAAAAAAACCTTCCTCTGGGCCTCTTCGGCTTCCCCCAGGGTCACTCTCACCCCAGTACCTCTCCCTACAGGTCAGAATCTGCAGGGGGACACGTTTGCCCTTGAAAATGTCTACAGACACTTCCAGCCTTCCCTGCAGAACGTGGACCCCACCACAGAGGTGACTCAGGAGCCCCCCCGCCCAGCTAGGGGCTGCTCCCCTGCCCCCCACCCCCTGGGGCTGCCTGGGGAGGGCGGGGCACCCTCGGCCCAGAGGCAGGTCACTCCCCGGGGACGCAGCCATCACTACTGGCCCCTTAGCCGTACCTCCTCTCTGTCACCCCCCAGCTCCACATTCAGAGGCCCACGGTGGTGACAACTGCTCAGTGAGGGGGACAGGGGCTCTCACCCCTCACCCAGATCTGGACGACGAGATAGCGGCCAACAGAGCCCTCCACAGGCCCCGGGGCCACCAAGAGGAATCAGACGTCAGGGCTCAAGGACGGTCCTCTCAGGGCTGCTGGGTTTGCCCCATCCTCACTGTTGTGACCACCTTCTGCTCCCTTGCCCTCCATCCAGGAGCCCCAAGGCATCTTGTTTGCTCTATGGTGACACCCACTCTGGAATTTCCTACCACAAAAGAGCAAGTCTTAGGGCTTCCCTGGTGACTCAGTGGTTGAGAGTCCGCCTGCCGATGCAGGGGACATGGGTTCGTGCCCCGGTCCGGGAAGATCCCACATGCCGCGGAGCGGCTTGGCCCGTAAGCCATGGCCACTGAGCCTGCGCGTCCGGAGCCTGTGCTCCGCAACGGGAGAGGCCACAACAGTGAGAGGCCCGCGTACCGCAAAAAAAAAAAAAAAAAGAGCAAGTCTTAAAGTGCAGAGCGTAGCCTGAGTGGTCTCCTCCCCTCCCCTGCAGGGGCCTGGCTGCAGGTCTGCATGTCTGGGAGGGTCCTTCTCGGGAGAGCACTCCTTCCAAGGTTGGAGGCCAAATCTCGGCCCCTTCCTGTGCCCCACATGTGGGTCAGGGAGCCCCTTGTCTGCTCCAAGCAGGGGCAGGGGCGGGCCCACCTCTGCCTGAGGTCTCTGCAGCAAACAAGCTTAGGGTCACATCCCGAGAGTGGACCTAGGGCCCAGGGAGGGAGTGGGAGCCCCCAGAAAGGCCAAAGAGTGAGTGCTTTGCCCTGCTGTCCTTGAGAGGGGCCTAGGTCACTCCAGATGACCAGAGGGGCTGTGCTTACCTGTGAACCCACAGACCCAAGAACTCTCAGCCATCCTGGGGCTGGGCACTGGCCCAGCTGCGTCCATGACCTGCACCCTGTGACCTGGTGGGGTACCCATAGCGGCAGTAAAGCTGGCTTGAGAACAGGGGAGAGGGGTCTCATTCCCTGGGGCTGGAGTCGAAAGCAGGGCACCCTTCTCCTCGGAGGCTCAGGCCCACCCTCTCCTCCACCTTCCACCTCCCTCCAGGGGTCCCATTAGTTCTTCCAGGCTGCTTCAGGCCCTGTGCCTGCCCCTTCAGAGCGGTGACAAATCTGATGGCCTGTGTGCCTATGTGCTGCCCAGCCAGGGAGGGGCTCCCCTTCCCTCTGCCCTTTGGCCTGGAACAGAGCTGAACCTCCAGTCATTAGTAAAGCTTCCAGACTGCCTCAGATGACGCCCAGCTCTCCAGTATCTCAGGATCAAAGGGCTTGGGGACCATTTATTTCTGGGATTTCTTGACCGACATTTATTTCGCCAATTCCCGAAAGGGTGAAAGGCAGGTGCGCTGCCTTCCAGACTCAGTCACCAGTCTCCAAAGTCAAGACTGGTGACAAGGACACTCTGCTTGTGCCTCTGGTCCTTCAGCTCCCACCCCCACATGGTGAATGACCCCCGCCCACCCACTGCCCTCACAGCCCCAGCCCTGCCATCTCCTGGACCTGGCCACGCCCAGGGAGCGCCCTGTCTTGGGGCCACAGTTGGGGGTACCCTCAGCCTCCTGCCCCTCGCCTACTCCTCTCCCCTCCCCCGTGAGATTTGGGGGAAGAGCCAGGGCTTTGGGGCTCATCTGAGTTAGCCTTAGCCTCTCTGAGCCTCAGTTTCTGCTCCAGAAAGTGAGAATAAGAAAACTGACTTGCGGACTTCCCTGGTGGTGCAGTGGATAAGACTCCACACTCCCAATGCAGGGGCCCCAGGTTTAATCTCTGGTCAGGGAACTAGATCTCACATGCATGCCACAACTAAGAGTTCGAATGCCACAACTAAGGAGCCCTGGAGCCACAACTAAGGAGCCCGCCTGCCTCAACTAAGACCTGGTGCAGGGCTTCCCTGGTGGTGCAGTGGTTAAGAATCTGTCTGCCAAAGCAGGGGATACGGGTTTGAGCCCTGGTCTGGGAAGATCCCACATACCGCGGAGCAACTAAACCCGTGCACCACAACTACTGAGCCTGTGTGCCACAACTACTGAAGCCCCTTCAGGGTTTCAGCAAGCACAGCCCCTTATTTATTTTTTAAAATATATATTAAAAAAAAAAAAGAAAAAGAAAACTGACTTGTCAGGGATGGAGAATCAGACAGAATGTCCCAGGCATGATCCTTGGAACATGACAGTTGCTCAGCCAATGGTAGGGTCTGTCCTTACCCCACGAATATGCCCCTCCAACCCCCTCTCACCTCCCACCCCTGCCCCAGATGCCCGGGGTTCTCCCTTACATGACACAAGACAGACGTCTTACATCTCAGCTCTCTCCAGCTCTTGTCCTGGCCATTTCTGCATCACCCCATCCCTGCCCTGTGCCCTGAGGATGTCACAGGGCTGTCAGGCATCCCGGAATCAGGGGAAAGGCCATTGCTGTAGCCAAATGGACACAAGATAGGGTTTGGGGACAAACCCTAACCCTAACCCAGATTCTAATCCTGCCATGAAGCAGCAGTGTGCCATGGGGCAACTCAGTTTGTCTCTGGCCTCAGTTTCTCCCCCTAAAGGACAAAGGTTGGGGCCTCTAGGATTCCTTCCAACTCAGCTGCCCTGGGCTCCATGGCCGTAGGACTGGGCTCAGGTTGGCAGAAGATGATAACGGGTCCTCGTTGGACCCTCCAGGATCTACTCTGCCCCTCACTTGCCCCCAGAGAAAGAGGGAAGGGAACAAAGGCTGAAATCAAACTGTTGCTCAGGATTCCTACCCTCTAGGGGTATCATCCTGGGATCGCCTGGGTGAGGGGGAAGGGAGTTTGGGGGCCGAAGTGGGGGCTTATGCTGGGCCCTGTAGATGTCATTCAAACAGCCACGTCCTGGCCTCTGTCCTGCCCTAAGCTCACAACCCCAGGAGCAGTGGGGGCTCCTGACACCCTGTCCCCGACCCTGGACAACTCTCCTTCAAGGAGGAAATGGGGTGAGGGAGGGGGAGAAAGCACACCTAAGCATAATCATGGAGCCTGTGGCCTCCTTGGTCCAAACCTGCCCACAGGAGGCAGGGCCTTCTCTGGGGGCCAACCTGAGGGCTGACGGCAAATGAAGAGGATGGAGGTGGGAAGAGGGGGAGGGAGGCTGGGGCAGGGTGGAGCAGTGGCTTGGCTAGCTCTGAAGCGGGGGTGCTTCACTGATTTGAACACTGCTACTCCTTGGCATAGATTCCCAGGGTAACAGCACCAGGAGCTGCTATCTTATCTGTGGTAAGACTGACACCCTCTTTCCGGAATTTTCAATGCCTTCCAGACTTTTAGTCGCTTATCTCTAATGGGGGTATTTTGGGTACCGTGATGTGCCTTAGGGAAGATCTTTCCGCCTCCCTCTCAGATGCCTCCACCCTCCCGTGCCCCGCCCTCTTTCTTCCTGCTTCTCCCTTCCCTCTTTCTGGCCCTCTCTTCCCTTCCCTCTCCCTTTCTTCCCCTTCTATTCTCCCCACCTTTCCCCCATCACCCCTTAGCCTCTAACCGCATTCTGCACACTGGGACTCATTGCATCTCTGGCCTCAGTCTCCCCCTCTGTGAAATGGAGCCTTTCAGACTCTCTGCTCCTGTTCCCCAGGATTCTGTGACCCTTTCTCTGGGCCTGGCAGTCACTGGTCTGGAGACCCCTGGCCAGCTTTGAGTGGCATCTGACTCTCCCATGTTTCTTCTCTGGGGACCCGGAACCATATGCCTCCTCAGGCTATGGGGCTAAAGATGTCAGGATGGGGCGTGGGCCTTGAAAAACATCCTGGTGGCCTATGCCCGGCCTTTCCCTTTTCCAGAAGACACACCCTCTCCCGCTGCCCCTGCTTTCAGCACACCCCAGTTATACTGTACATGAAAGAAACACGAACCATTTCAGCCCAGTGCAGCCCTGTCCAGCCTTAGCAAGTGCCTTCTCGCCTTCCACACGAATGGGACCAAGGCCTGGTTGCTCAGTCCTCTGTCTATAGCAGGTCCCTCTGTCCTTTCCGCCCTCCCCCTTATCCTCCCCTGCCTGATGTCATCTGACCTGGGCCCTTTCATTTGCCCCTGGTCCCTGTTTCCACCACCATCCTACGCTTGCCCTCCTCCTGAGAGTCTGGGGAAGACAGACTCAAGTGTCTATCCCTCCCACACCCCATATCCCACCCCGAATAAGGCCCACCTCCTCTGAGGGAGCTTCCTGGGGGTCTCCACTAACTTCTCTCCCCTAGAACCCACCCCTGCGACCACAGGTGACCAGAAAGAGATTGTATGTGCTTCCTGTGGCTGCTGTAACAAATTCCCACAACCTGAGTGGCTTAGAAGGACAGGAGTTTACTGCCTCACAGTCACAGAGGCCAGAAGTCCAAAACCAAGCTGTCAGCAGGACCACGCTCCCTCTGAGGTTGGCAGCGAAGGGTCTGTTCCGAGCCTCTGCCCTGGCTTCTGATGGCTGGCTGGCGATCTTGGTGTTCGTTGGCTTGTGGCCACAGCACCCTTATCTCGCCCTTTACCTTCACGTGTCCTGCTGCCTGTGTGCATATGTGTCCAAACTTCCCCTTTTTGCAAGGAAGCCAGTCGCTTTTGATTAGAGGCCCACCCTACTCCAGTGTGACCTCATCTTAACGAATTATATCTGCAGTGACCCTATTTCCAAATGTCACATTCTGTGGTACTAGGGGTTAGGACTTCACCATATGAATTTGGGGAGGGGGACACAATTCAACCCATAACAGAGGCCATGAGGAGTTTCAAGCATGGAAGTAATCTGACAGATGTGTTTTGAAGAGATCCCTCTAGCTGTGGTGTAAAGGAATGTTTGGTGTGGGAGCCCAAGTGGGAAGCAAGGTGGGCAGGGATGATGCTGAAAACTCCAGCCTCTGTGCACTGGTGCCCAATTGAATCTCAGAGATAGAGTTTTGGGTGAAGTAGAAAAGAATAGCTTTGGGCTTCCCTGGTGGCGCAGTGGTTGAGAGTCCGCCTGCTGATGCAGGGGACATGGGTTCGTGCCCCGGTCTGGGAGGATCCCACATGCCACGGAGTGGCTGGGCCCGTCAGCCATGGCTGCTGAGCCTGTGCGTCCAGAGCCTGTGCTCCACAACGGGAGAGGCCACAACAGTGAGAGGCCCGTGTACTGCAAAAAAAAAAAAAAAAAAAAAAAAAAAAAGAATAGCTTTATTGCTCTGCCGAGCAAAGGGGGACACAGCGGGCTTGTGCCCCTCAAAACTGTGTGTCCCAATCTGGAGGGATTTGGTGAGGAGTTTTATAGCAATGGTTCAAGGGCAGGGTTGGCGGTAAGGATTAGGGTATGTGAAGGGCTTGTACTCATTTAATCTGATCTCAGGTAGTCTCTTGCTGAGCTTCTCTGGTTCCTTTAGTCTGGCCTCAGGTGGTCTGGAATGAAGAATACTAACGTCTTCCATTTGTTGGGGTTTTTAGTTCTGTAAAGAGCTCAAAGATATTGTTATGTGTATCCCTTGAGGTGGAACCAGCACCCTGCCCCAAGGCTGCACTATTGTTTCTTGGCTGCTTCTCCCTTGTCGCTGCATCCCCTCTCTTCTCTGATTAGCAACTGTTCGAATCTGTCCTTTGGGACTCAGGGAAGGTCGTGGAGGCTGGAGTCTATTCCCTACAAACAAGAAATGGGGGACACAGAAAGGCTTCCATGTCCAGGGGCTCCACAGGGTCCTGCTCAGTTTCAGGGAGGCTGTGGCAGTAATCTGGGTGGGAACTGACAGCAATGCTGACCTGGGACTTACAGGAGAAATGGAAAAAAGTGGGCCTGTTCAGGATCTACTCTGCTGGAAGCTGGCTGATAGAGCAGATGAAGGAGGTGAGGGGGAAAGAGAACTAGGATGCCTTCCAAGGTGCTGGGCTTCAGCAACTGGTAGAAGGTTGCTTTCTGAGAGGTTGTCTAGCATAGAAGGTAGAAGTCAAGAGTTCTGTTTTGAACAAGGCTGGGATGCCTAGATCATCACGTGATGTCTGCCATTGAGAGGGGAAGCCAGAGCACGAGATACACAAGGGAGTGGTCAGAATGGCCCAGGGTGTTGGGGGGGGAAGGGGAGGGGGGCGGCGGGGCACGGAAACTGAGGGAGTCCAGCAACCCAGAAGCCAAGGGAAGACTGTTTTTCAGGAGATGGGGTAGAAAAAGAATAACAACAAAACAAAACAAAGAAAACAACGAAAACAAAAAATAAACAAGAGGGAGGGGGTATAGGCAGAGATAAAAATTCAAATCACAGGGAGTTCCCTGGAGGTCCAGGGGTTAAGACTTGATACATTCACTGCATGGCCCTGGGTTCAGTCCCTGGTGGGGGAACGAAGATTCTGCAAGCCCCGCAGTGCAACTAGAAAAAGAAAAAACTTCGAACTACCCAGAGGTCCTATCTTTAATCCATTACCTGGCTCCAGTCCATTAGTTTCCTAGGGCTGCAGTAACAAAGTAGCACAAACAGGGTGACTTAAAACAACAGAAATTTATTGTCTCACAGTTACAGAGGCCAGAAGTCCAAAGCCAAGGTATCAGCAGGGCTGTGCTCCCTCTAAAGGCGGCAAGGAGGATCTGTTCCAGGCCCCTCCCCAGGTGATTTGCTGGCGATCTTGGCATTCCTTGGCTTGTGACCTCATCACCCTGATCTTTGCCTTCATCTTCACGTGTCCTTTTCTGTGTGCGTGTCTGTGTCCAAACTTCCCCTTTTGACAAGGACACCAGTCATTTTGGATTAGGGTTTATCCTAACAACCTCATTTTAACTTAATTACCTCTGTAAAGACCTATCTCCAAATAAGGTCAGGATTTCAATACATCTTTGGGGGGAGGGGGAGCACAATTCAATGTGTAACAATTGCCAAGGATCAAAAAGCTAGACAGCACATTGGGTGTGGGAAACAGACACGGCTGCAGAGGGGCAGAGGGAATGTAATTGGTATAATTCTATAGAAAGAAGTGACACAGTACTAAATACTTATGCCCTTTCACAAGGCAATTCCGATGTTTAGGGATTTACCCTATAGGTACACTCACAGACCCATCCAAGGTTGTGTGTACAAGGATATTCAAATTCCCTGCAGCAAAGGAGAAGACTTGAGTCTATTGGTTTTCTATTGTTGCCCTGACAAAGTACCACAAACTTAGTCAAAACAACACCCTCTGATTATTCCACAGTTACGTGGGTCAGAAGTCTGGGCATAGGCATAGTTCAGCTGGGTTCCCGGCTTAGGCTTTCACTAGGCTGAAATCAAGGTGTCAGCAGGGCTGTGTCCCTTGCTGGGGGCTCCGTGGAGGAATCCGCTTCCAGACTCATTCAGGTTGTTGGCAGAAGAGAGTTTGCCGGGAGGCCCCTCCACCTGCAGAGCCAGCATTGGCGGGTCTTCATGCTTTGAATTTCTCTGATTTCCATTTTGCTCCTTTCCTCTGCTTTTAAGGGCTCATGTGATAACATTGGACCTGCCCTGATAATCCACAATAATCTCCCTATTTTAACTGATAGGTCAGCTGACTAGTAACAGGGATCTTGTTACTCTATTTTGGCCAGAAGCAGAAGAATAATTACTTTGATTAAGGCCTTTGATTAGTGTTTAATCTATTTTACATACTTGGTTAGTTAAATTCCGTGAACCGTTGCATTTATAAAATTCATACATTACATTTCCTATTTAAAGTTTTCCATTTTTTGATTAACAAACAAAACCTTTCCAACGACTCAAGAAACTCCACAAATATAATACAATTAAATATATGTTTTTTAAAGGTTCCCCCAAACTAAAGTAATTCTACTAACCTAATAAATTAAATGCATCTATATGATGAATGCTAGGTTCTTCTAAGTGTTCTAATACTGTTCATAACCTTAGCAAGGTTTTAATGTAAAATTACAAGTCTAAATCACTCACTTAATTATATATTTTATATTGAAACAAGGTTGACATTCCAATAGGCCAAATTCTCTTGAATGTTACAAATATATTAAATCCCAAATGTGAAGAGATTATTTGATACAAAAATATTAATACTAAAGGTCTGAATTTATTTGGGACGACTAGAGCAATTCTGTTCCTGGAGTTAAATGGCACCCTTCACTGTAGCAGTTAGGATATTTTTGTATCTGCTATAACAAATATGTCCCAAATGTATAATGGCTCCACCACAAAAGAAAGTTCTTCTTGCTTATGTAACGGTGTTCCTGGTTGGCAGCTATCTTTCCTCCATGTGGTGATTCAGGGATCTAGGTTCCTTATTCCAGAGGCTTCGCTATTCCCTTGGATCTCCTCACCACATGTCTCTAACTGGCAGAGCAATTAGTACCATCAGGGAAATTGTATGGACCAGGTCTGGAAGTGGCATCCATCACTGTGGTCACATTCCACTGGAAGGGACTTAGTCATGTGTATTTACTAAATTCTCTGAAATTTGGCTCCTGAATTGGGCATGAGCTCCCTTTCTTACAGCTTCACAATTGGAAATTGCCCCCACCTCCCCGAAGACCTGCAAGACCTCATTCCCCACCCCAGTCTTCTTGCTTCGCTTCTATGTGGATTAAGTTCTGATGACTGATTTCTCGGCTGTGAAACAAGCAAGGTGGTTGCAGTGCCAAAGCCCCTCCAGAGGAGAGTGGGGGACTCATAGGAGTTGCGAGAGAATGAAGGACCCCCCAGAATGGGAAGGAACATTATAGCTCTAGGGGGCTGAGAAGGGGGCACCTTCATGCTAAGGGATTGGAACAACCTCCAGTAGGCTAGCAAAGGAACCAGATTTTATAGTCCATGGCAACTACTGGCGTTGGTCACCTCTCTGAAGGTGATGGTCTCCCTTCTGTCTTCCTGTACACCTGAACTTACCAAGGAGGAAGAGGAGAGAGACCACAGTGCTTGGAAACTCTCAAATAGAAACACCATGGAAGCACTGATAGGCTTGTCAAGATATCAGGCGAAGCCCTCCCTCTCATTCCAGGAAGGTTCTTCCTCCTGCTTGCTCAGCTTCAGCACCAAGGACAGCGTCCCAATCAACTTGCTTACAGCCATGATCGCTTAACACTGGACTGAACTTTCCATTAGACAAAATGCTCGCGTAAGATTTATTGCATTCCATTTCTATGAAAAACCTATGTTTTAAAGTATATAGTGTTTTCTTTGAGTATATAGCATTATGAGTATTTTTAAAGTTCTTATTTTATCTGCAGGTTCTGATTTTTTTTTTAGTCAAGGTAATCATCTCTTTAATAACTAAAAACAACAAAACAACTTCATTAAATTTTTCGTGGTTCCCAGAGCTTTCTCCAGTCAATGTCCTATGCAAGCTCCCGTTTATCACTTGCTCATCTCTCTCTCCTCCTCTCCCCCGGGATGTAGAGTCTGATAAGTTTGGCTTCAAGATGACTAGAGGGAAGTCTGCAGCCAGGAAGAGTGCCAGGCCCTGACCTCTCCCATCATCATTTGCTGACCACCGAGGATGCCCCGAGTGAGGCAGAACCCACGCATAACTCACTCACACAGGGACTTACTTCCCCCTGTGAGAGAACTAAGTTCTCATTCTGGAAATGAGCTCATGTGTCTTTCCATAGATCTGAAGAGATGGAGTCTTGGGTTCTCTTTCCAGCTTTCTCATCAAATCTCTGGGTTAAGTTCGGGAAAGTTCATATTTGACAATTTGGACTCAATTTTGCCTTCTGCTGAATAAAAACTTGGTTGTTTCTAAAGTCCTCCTCATTGCTATCATTTTTAACATTTTTAGGATGCTTTATCACTATTCCTGTCATGCAGCTCAGGATTCATTTTGTTCTGCAAGGTGTCTCCCACAGGCCACCCCACTTAAACCTTAACCTAAGAAAGAGGCTAATCTCTGCTGCCCCCTCATGGACACTTACAGCATCTGCAGGCACCATTTGGCTTCTCCCCCATGAGAGATCTTTAGCCTTCACTTGGTTCCTTCTCATATTTGCCATCAAACTACCCAGCTCCTAAAACTGGGCTGTCTTAGTCCATTCGGGCTTATATAATAGGGCTTATATATATTAGGGCTTATATAGCCATGCACTGGATGGCTTAAAAACAACAGACCTTTATTTCTCACAATTCTGAAGGCCAGGAACTCCAAGATCCAGGTGCTGACAGATTCAAGTGTCTGGTGAGAGCCCATTTCCTTGTTCATTGTCAGCTGTCTTTTTGCAATACCCTTCCCACACCTTCCTCTCTAGAACCTGACTCATCCTGAAAAGCCAATTCCATTTCCTCCAGGAAGCCCTCTCTGATACAACCCTTCACAAGTAATCTCTTTCATCTATGTCTTTCTGGTTGCTACAACAAAATACCATACACTGGGTAGCTTAAACAACAGACATTGATTTTCTCACAATTCTGGAGGCTGGAACTCCAAGATCAGGGTGCTGACAAGATCGCTTTCTGGGGAGCGCTCTCTTCCTGGCTTGCACACTGGTCCCTTGCTTCCCGTGTGCTCATCTGACCACTTTTTTGTGCTTGCACACACTGGAGGTGGGGAGGGGTCAAAAAAAGCAAGCTGTCTGGTGTCTCTTCTTATAAGAGCACTAATCCCATCAGACAAAGGCTCCACTCTCATGACCTCATCTCACTCCACCTCCTAAAGGCCCCAACTCCAAAAACCATCACATTGGTGGTTAGGGCTTCAGCCTAAGGACTTGGGGAAGGGACACATTCAGTCCATAGCACCCCTTAACACTGCTATGTATACTTCTTACATCACATTCATAATTTTCCCTACACTGTCCCCTCAGGGTGAGGTTGTGGCTTTGTTCCCTTCTGTGCTCCCACAACACCTAACACAGTGCCTTGCGCACAGAAGATGCTATTAATGCTTGTTAAATTTAATTGAATCAAGACTCATCTCCACAAAGTTTTTAAAAGCACCTCCTGCCACATTCATCCCATCCTTCTCTAGTCTCCTTTTGGGCTTGTGTCAACATGACATAACTGAATTCTTATTTGTTCTCTAATTGTTTCATACATACTTATCTCTGATCCTACAGAAAGCCCCATGTTTGGGGCCATAGTATCCAATTCAGGCCATGCATGCCATGGGCACTTGTACATCCTTTCCTCCCACAGCCAAACCTTGCCCTCTCTGGAGAGATCAAGACAAAAGGAATGGTCAGCAAAGGCTCTTTTTCCATCACAGGGGGGCTGGGGTTTGGGAATAAATAAACATCCTGATTGCCTTTCTTCTCCTTTTCTGGATCTTTCCAGGTCAGATCCAGTAACCCTGAGACCCTGGGAATGGGTCAAGTATGAACTAAGGCTGGAAGTTCAAGGACCACTCCCTGATGATAAACTAAGACTGATGCCATTAGCCTACCCTCAAAATGCGTAGAGACAAGGGAGATTTTCCAAAGCTTCCTCTAAATGTCAACTCTGTGCAGGCAGATTATAGTGTAATCTTTCAGATAACAGTAAGGGTCTTGGCATTTAGAACCCCAGAGATTTTACTAGACCTGGGAGGACGTGACAACTGTGTTTTGCTGCTGAGGGTGATGTGACTCTGTCGATGGCGTTTAGATTACACCCCCCAGGTTGGTCAGGCCTGATTCATCTGTGATGATACAGCCGGCAGGGAGCTGGCGGCTTCCTAAGTCGGGCTGCCTGACAAGAGGCAGGGCTCACAGGGGAGCCCGGCGGCTGAGGAAATTTACTGTGCGTTGTAGCCATGGAAAGTGGAATTGGACCTGGGCAATAATCAGCCTGATTAGCTCAGTGCCTGGAGAGAGCCAAGGGCAGGGATGCAGTGCGGGGTGGGGGTGGGGAGGACAGGTCAGCCAGCATCAGGGTGGAGCCCCAGGGGCTGGGGTTTGCTAAGGTCAAGAGCAACTCAGGCCCAGAGAAGTGTATGGAGCAGCAAACTCAGTGAAAACAAGCCCAACGCCCAGTCATGGGAGTGAAGGTGAGTCAGAAGCAGCAACAAGGCTGAAGGCTAGTAGGGGGACATGCAGCTATGGTGGTGGGGAAACCAGGATCGAGGAGGAGGACAGTGGGCAGAGCTGTGGTGCCCATAGTGCATCCCCTCACTGGGCAACTTCTGGCCAAGTTAAAGGCTGAACATCTGCCATCAGCAACCCGCTCTCAGGTCCCACCCCTGGAGACTCAGCCTGTGCCAGATGTGTCTGTCCAGAGCAGAACTCACCAGTGTTGATCTTGGTGGCAGGCCACAAGGTTCTCATGGTGTGGCTTCAGGAATCCCAGCAGCTCTGGTTTTCGAGATAAAATGGCAGCCTGCTGGCTCTGCCCTCCCCCTCCCACCCTGTTTCTACAGGATTAAATTTTTGAATCTTCGAGAAAAGAAGACCCATCATGTCTGGCCAGGACTGAGTGACTTTGTCCTCCACAACCATTACAGGCCGTTGATGAGCCCCTGCCAGGTGGCACCTCCAGATTTCCAGAATCTTCTTGATCGCAGTCACAGCTCAACCATTTGTGAGGCTTTGCTCTCTGCCAGGCCTGGTGCCAAGCATGCATGTGCATTAATTCATAGCTTCCCAACCTAGGCGCCTCAACCCAGTGTGCCCTGAAAGGGTTACATGTGGGTGGAGAGAGGGAGGCCCCTGCCCTTGGACCGCCCACCACGGGGCTTGCCAGAGACTGGTGCCCTATCCTCAGGTAACCTCTCACCAATGCAATCATGTTTTCACGTGTGCCACTCATGGAAAAGGTTTGAAAGCACATAGTTATTTCATTTGATCCTTACAATAGCCCTAGGAGGCAAGGACCTTTATCTCCTTTTTACAGATGAGGAAACTGAGGAGTTGAAGGGTTAAATCACTTGCTCGTGGTTACCCACGTAGGAAGAGGTAGGTTTGCATTGGGCGTGCTTAGTTTGAAAGCCAGCTATGTGAACAAGCCTTTAGGAAAGGATACTGCCCTCTCTCCCACACCAGGGCCACTAGGTCTTGATCGCTTTCAAGGCCAGCTCTCTCCCAACACCTCCATCAGGATGAAGGTTCTCTGCCTGGGTAGGATGGGGGCCCTCTTTCAACAGCATTGGAGATGTCTGTTTCTATGTTGCAGGGTAGACCAGATGGAAATGAAAGGGAAGATGCTCCTGGCTCTCTCATGCCTAGGGTTGAGCCAAAACCTTCCGGGGTGGGGAGGTAGGGGAGTGGGACACAGGTACTCGGCTGCTTTCTCTTCATCTTCCTCCTTTACTGAAGTGGGGCTGTCTGCACTGCAGAGACCAAGGCTGAGAATATCCAGGCCTGGGATTTGGTCCAATAAGTCAGAGACGCCTAATTTGATGCTAGAGCAACCAAGCATTTGCCGTGCTTTCCTCCACTCTTGAACCTAGAAGGCAGGCTGAGCCCAGGAACCCTGATGCTCTTCTCAGGAGCCGCCCCACAGGTCTGGCCGACCCCCCAAGACTTACCAGGCACCAGCTCAAGACCCCCCCCCACACACACTCCAAGGAGAGGCTAACCCCCTGTATTCATTTCCTAGGGCTGCCATAACAAAGCACACAAACTGAGTGGCTTACACAACAAAAACGTATTCTGTAGCAATTCTGGAGGCTGGGAGTCCAAGATTAAGGTGTCAGCAGAATTGGTTTCTTTTGAGGGCCATGAGGAAGAATCTGTTCCATGCCTCTCTCCTGGCTTCTAATGGTTGGCTGGAAATCTTGGCATTTTTTGGCTTGTAGAAGCATCATCCCTTCTGCCTTCATCTTTAGATGGCATTCTTCTTGTGTAAGAGTCTCTGTGTCCAAACTTGCCCTTTGTATAAGGACTCTGGTCCTATTGGATTAAGGCCAAGTGTACTCCAGTATGACTTCATCTCAGTTTAACTCACTACATTTGCAAGACCCTATTTCCAAATAAGGTCACGTGCTGGGGTACTGGAGGTTAGGACTCCAAAATACAAATGGGGAGGTGGGGGGACACAATTCAACCCACAGCATGGCTCTTCTCTTGCAACAGTTGTTCTCATACTTGGGGGAGGATCAGAATCACCATCAAAGAACAGAGAGGCTCAAGTTTGTTGACACAGGATGGGGACCAGGTGATTGTGATAGTACCAAGTGTGCCAACTCCTCTCCTGGAGCAATTTTAACTGGACCTCAGGTGCAGAGGGCTGAGCTGGTTACACATCTCCCACCACCCCACAGTCAACAGTCCAGGCAAGGCTCATTTCTTATCAGCTTGGCCCTCTGTTCCCTGCCTGCTCCTTCCCCTCCTCCATCAGTGCCCATTCCAATGTGCCACGTAGATATTAATTATACATTAATATATTAAGGTAGGCTTGAAAGTTATATCGTGCTGTTTCATCTATGCAAGTGTTTTAAAATTATATATGTGAATGTGTTCTGTGGATCTTGCCTTTTTCTGCGTCTATTCTTTTAGGCTTTTAAGGCCAGTCCACACGAGAGTTTCTCTGGGAGTTGCATTTCTAGGTCATCAGATTTACACATAACTTAGTTTCGCTGCTTTGCCGGATGGCTTTCCCCAATGGCTGTGCCCATGTTTACTCCCATCAGTTCCCTTGTCTCCACAGACCTGTCTTTGGATGGGTGCCAAGTTACCAGTGAACATCTTTGAAAATGCTTGCTAGCCATTTAACTTCCATAATATTTGCCTATTTTTCTTTGGGTGGCTTGTCTTTTAAAAATTGATTTGAGGGAATTTATTGGATGTGAATCCCTTGTCAATTTCAGATATTGCAAATATGTCCAGCTGGACACCCATATCTTAATTGTCTCTGCAGTGCCCTTTGTTGAACAGAAAAAAAAAATTTTCTTTCCCTTATATGGTTTGTGTTTTGGAGCTCCAGTTCAAAAAGTCTTCCCCTATACAAAAATCTTGAAGATACTCTCCTGCATAATCTTCTGTTAGTTTTGTAATTTTATTTTCCACATTTAGGTCTGGGCCTATTGGGAGTTCACCTCTCTATATGGTGAGTCAGGGGTCTGTAGTAGTTTCCCATTGCTGCTGTAACAAATTACTACAAATCTAGTGACTTAAAAACCACACAAACATGGTGGAGTAGGAGGATGCGGAGTTCACATCTTCTCACAAGTAGGGCACCTACCAGGCACTGGTGGGGGACCTCGGACACATAAAGGGATGGGCAGAACACTCACGTGACCAGGTAGGATGTGGGGGGGGGAGGAGAAGTGGAGGCCAGATGGGACCAGTGCCCCTGAGGGGTGGCTGGGGGAAGGGAAGTGTTCCCACGCTGGGAGAGGCCCATTCACCATGAGGGGATCAGTGGGGATGGGGATAGACCTTCGGGGGATTGAAGGATCAGAGGGGAATGCAGCCAGTGTTTCCCCTGCCCGCTCCGTCCCCAGGGTCAGCCTGCTGGGGTCCCAGGCCTAACCCTCCGCCCTCCAAGGCCCCCTCCAGCCGTGCTGAACCTAAGCCCCTCCCCTCCCCCTCCCCCACATATTCCAACCGCTGGTCCTGAGCCTAGGCCCTGCCCCTGCCTAAGCCCCGCCCCCTACAGCCAAGGCCTTTTCTGGACCTTTTCTTTTCTTTTTTTTTTGCTGTTGTGGTTCTGTTTTGCCTTGTTGTTGTTGTTTCATTTATATTTTTATTTTTTCTAATATATTTTTTACTTTTCTAATATTATTTTATTTTTTTATTCTTTGTTATTGTCCTGCTCTTCTTCTTTTATTTTTTTTTTGCCATGCCACACAGCTTGCGGAATCTTGGTTCCCAGGCTGGGTATCAGGCCTGAGCTCCTGCGGTGGGAGCACTGAGTCCAAACTGCTGGACTAACAGAGAACCTCAGACCCCAGGGAATACTAATTGGAGTGAGGTCTCCCAGGGGTCCTCATCTCAGCACCAAGACCTGGTTCTACCCACTGCCTGCAAACTCCTGGATACCTCAGGCCAAACAACCAGTAAGACAGGAACACAGCCCCACCCATCAAAAAAAAAAATGAGACGACAAAAAATATGTTACAGACGAAGGAGCAAGGTAAAAACTTACAAGACCAAATAAATGAAGAGGAAATAAGCAACCTACCTGAAACAGAACTCAGAGTAATGATAGTAAAGATGATCCAAAATGTCAGAAACAGATGGAGGTATGGATTGAGAAAATACAAGAAATGTTTAACAAGGACCTAGAAGAACTAAAGAATAAACAAACAGTGATGAGCAACACAATAACTGAAATGAAAAATACACTAGAAGGGGGCTTCCCTGGTGGCACAGTGGATGAGAGTCCGCCTGCCAATGCAGGGGACACAGGTTCATGCCCGGTCCAGGAGGATCCCACATGCTGCGGAGCGGCTGGGCCCATGAGCCATGGCTGCTGGGCATGTGCGTCTGGAGCCTGTGCTCTGCAGCTGGAGAAGCCGCAGCGGTGAGAGGCCCGTGTACTGCAAAAAACAAACAAACAAACAAACACTAGAAGGAATCAATAGCAGAATAACTGAAGCAGAAGAACGAATAAGTGAGCTGGAAGATAGAATGGTAGAAATAACTGCCTAGGAGCAGAATGAAGAAAAGAGAATGAAAAGAATTGAGGACAGTCTCAGAGATCTCCGGGACAACATTAAACACACCAACATTCAAATTATAGGGGTCCCAGAAGAAGAAGAGAAAGAGAAAGGGTCTGAGAAAATATTTGAAGAGATTATAGTCGAAAACTTCCCTAACATGGGAAAGGAAATAGCCACCCAAGTCCAGGAAGCACAGAGTCCCATACAGGATAAACCCAAGGAGAAACACACCAAGACACATATTAATCAAAATAACAAAAAGTAAATACAAAGAAAAGATATTAAAAACAGCAAGGGAAAAGCAACAAAAAACATACAAGGGAATCCCCATAAGGTTATCAGCTGAGTTTTCACCAGAAACTCTGCAGGCCAGAAGGGAGTGGCAGGACATATTTAAAGTGATGAAAGGGTAAAACCCACAACCAAGATTACTCTACCCAGCAAGGGTCTCATTCAGATTTGATGGGGAAATCAAAAGCTTTACAGACAAGCAAAAGCTAAGAGAATTCAGCACCACCAAAACAGCTCTACAACAAATGCTAAAGGAACTTCTCTAAGTGGGAAACACAAGAGAAGAAAAAGACCCACACAAACAAACCCAAAACAATTAAGAAAATGGTAATAGGAACATACATATCAATAATTACCTTGAATGTAAATGGATTAAATGCTCCAACCAAAAGACACAGACTGGCTGAATGGATACAAAAACAAGACTCATATATATGCTGTCTACAAGAGACCCACTTCAGACCTAAGGACACATACAGACTGAAAATGAGGGGATGGAAAAATATATTCCATGCAAATGGAAATCAAAAGAAAGATGAAGGGGACTTCCCAGGTGGCACAGTGGTTAAGAATTCACCTGCCAATGCAGGGGGCACGGGTTTGATCCCTGGTCCGGGAAGATCCCACATGCCACAGAGCAACTAAGCCTGTGTGCCACAGCTACTGAGCCCGCATGTCACAACTACTAAGCCCATGCACCACAACTACTGAGCCTGCACTCTAGAGTCCATGAGACACAACTACTGAGCACATGTGCCACAACTACTGAAGCCCACATGTCTAGAGCCCATGCTCCACAACAAGAGAAGCCACCACAATGAGAAGCAATTGCACTGCAACAAAGAGTAGCCCCTGCTCACTGCAACTAGAGAAAGCCTGTGTGCAGCAACGAAGACCCAACACAGCCAAAAATAAATAAATATAATAAAATAAATAAATTAAAAAAATAGAAAACTGGAGTAGCAAAACTCATAGCAGATAAAACAGACTTTAAAATAAAGACTGTTATAAGAGATAAGGAAGGACACCACATAATGATCAAGGGATCAATCCAAGAAGAAGATATAACAATTATAAATATTTATGCACCCAACATAGGAGCACCTCAATACATAAGGCAAATGCTAACAGCCATAAAAGGGGAACTCGACAGTAACACAATAATAGTGGGGGACTTTAACACCCCACTTACACCAATGGGCAGATCATCCAGACAGAATAGAAATAAGGAAACACGAGCTTTAAATGACACAATAGACCAGATAGATTTAAATGATATTTATAGGCCATTCCACAAGAAGGAGGCAGAATACACTTTCTTCTCAAGTACACATGGGACATTCTCCAGGATAGATCACATCTTGGTTCAGAAATCAAGCCTCAGAAAATTGAAATCATGTCTAGCATCTTTTCTGACCACAATGCTATGAGATTGGAAATCAATCACAGGAAAAAAACTGTAAAAAACAAACTCATGGAGGCTAAGCATTGCACTGCTAAATAACCAAGAGATCACTGAAGAAATCAAAGAGGAAATTAAAAAATACATAGAAACAAATGACAATGAAAACACGATGACCCAAAACCTATGGGACACAGCAAAAGCAGTTCTAAGAGAGAAGTTTATAGCAATACAATCCTACCTCAAGAAACAAGAAAAATTTCAAATGAACAATCTAACCTTACACCTAAAGCAACTAAAGAAAGAAGAACAAAAAACCCCAAAGTTAGTAGAAGGAAAGAAATCATAAAGATCAGAGCAGAAATAAATTAAATAGAAATGAAGAAAACAATAGCGAAAATCAATAAAACTAAAAGCTGGTTCTTTGAGAAGATAAACAAAATTGATAAAGCTTTAGCCAGACTCATGAAGAAGAAAAGGGAGAGGACTCACACCAATAAAATTAGAAATGAAAAAGGAGAAATTACAACTGACACTGCAGAAATACAAAGGATCATAAGAGACTACTACAAACAGCTATATGACAATAAAATGGACAACCTGGAAGAAATGGACAAATCCTTGGAAAGGTACAACTTTCCAAGACTGAACCAGGAAAAATTAGAAAATATAAACAGACCAATCACAAGTAATGAAATTGAAACTGTAGTTAAAAATCTTCCAACAAACAAAAGTCCAGAACCAGATGGCTTCACAGGTGAATTCTGTCAAATATTTAGAGAAGAGCTAACACGGATCCTTCTTGAACTCTTCCAAAAAATTACAGAGAGAGGAACACTCCCAAACTCATTCTATGAGGTCACCATCACCCTGATACCAAAACCAGACAAAGATACTACAAAAAAAGAAAATTACATACCAATATCATTGATAAACGTAGACTCAAAAATCTCAACAAAATACTAGCAAACAGAATCCAGTAACACATTAAAAGGATCATACACCACGATCAAGTGGGATTTATTCCCGGGATGCAAGGATTCTTCAGTATACACAAATCAATCAATGTGATACAGCATATTAACAAATTAAAGAATAAAAACCATGCGATCATCTCAATAGATGCAGAAAAAGCTTCTGACAAAATTCAACACTCTCTACAAAGTGGGCACAGATGGAACCTACCCCAACATAATAAAGGCCATTTATGACTAACCCACAGCAAACATCATTCCCAATGGTGAAAAACTGGAAGCATTTCCTCTAAGATCAGGAACAAGACAAGGATGTCCAATCTCACCGCTATTATTCAACACAGTTTTGGAAGTCCTAGCCACAGCAATAGAAGAAGAAGATAAAGAAAAGGAATACAAATTGGAAAAGAAGAAGTAAAACTGTCACTGTTTGCAGATGACATGATATTATACATAGAAAATCCTAAAGATGCCACCAGAAAACTACTAGAGCTAATCAATAAATTTGGTAAAGTTTCAGGATACAAAATTAATGCACAGAAATCTCTTGTATTCCCATACACTAACAACAAAAGATTACAAAGAGAAATTAAGGAAACAATCCCATTTACCATCACAGCAAAAAGAATAGAATACCTAGGAATGAACCTGCCTAAGGAGGCAAAAGATCTGTACCCAGAAAATTATAAAACACTGATGAAAGAAATCAAAGATGACACAAACAGATGGAGAGATATACCATGTTCTTGGATGGGAAGAATCAATATTGTGAAAATGACTATACTACCCAAAGCAATTTACAGATTCAATGCAATCCCTATCAAATTACCAATGGCATTTTTCACAGAATTAGAATAAAAGATTTTACAATTTGTTTGGAAACACATAAGACCATGAATAGCCAAAGCAATCTTGAGAAAGAAAAACAGAGCTGAAGGAATCAGGCTCCCCAACTTCAGACTATACTACAAAGCTACAGTAATCAAGACAGTATGGTATTGGCACAAAAACAGAAATATAGATCAATAGTACAGGATATAAAGCCCAGAGATAGATCCATGCACCTATGGTCACCTAATCTATGTAAGGAGGCAAGAACATACAATGGAGAAAAGACAGTCTCTTCAGTAAGTGGTGCTAGGAAAACTGGACAGCTACATGTAAAAGAATGAAATTAGAACACCACCTAACACCATACACAAAAATAAACTCAAAATGGGTTAAAGACCTAAATGTAAGACCTGACACTATAAAACTTTTAGAGGAAAAACTCTCTTTGACATAAATCACAGCTAGATCTTTTTTGACCCACCTCCTAGAGTAATGAGAATAAAAACAAAAATAAACAAATGGGACATAATTAAACTTAAAAGCTTTTGCACAGCAAAGGAAGCCATAAACTAGACAAAAAGACAATCCTCAGAATGGGAGAAAATATTTGCAAACAAAGCAACGGACAAAGGATTAATCTCCAAAATATACAAACAGCTCATGCAGCTCAATATCAAAAACACAAACAACCCAATCCAAAAATGGGCAGAAGACCTAAATAGACATTTCTCCAAAGAAAACATACAGATGGTCAAGAGGCACATGAGAAGATGCTCACCATCACTAATTATTAGAGAAATGCAAATCAAAACTACAATGAGGTATCACTTCACATTGCTCAGAATGGCCATCATCAAAAAATCTACAAACAATAAATGCTGGAGAGGATGTGGAGAAAAGGGAACCCTCTTACACTGTTGGTAGGAATGTAAATTGATACAGCCACTATGGAGAACAATATGGAGGTTCCTTAAAAAACTAAAAATAAAACTACCATGTGACCCAGCAATCCCACTACTGGGGATATACCCTGAGAAAACCATAATTCAAAAAGACATATGTACCCCAATGTTCATTGCAACACTATTTACAATAGCCAGGACATGGAAACAACCGAAGTGTCTACTGACAGATGAATGGACAAAGAAGGTGTGGTACAGATATACGATGGAATATTACTCAGCCATAAAATGAATGAAACTGAGTCATTTGTAGGGATGTGGATGAACCTAGAGTCTGTCATATAGAGTGAAGTAAGCCAGAAAGAGAAAAACAAATATCGTATATTAACACATGTATGTGGAATCTAGAAAAATGGTACAGGTGAACATAGTTCCAGGGCAGGAATAGAGACATAGATGTAGAGAATGGACGTGTGGACACAGCAGGGGAAGGGGAGGGTGGGATGATTTGGGAGATTAGGTTTGACATAAATACACTACCATGTGTAAAATAGATAGCTAGTGGGAACCTGCTGTACAGCACAGGGAGCTCAGCTCTGTGCTCTGTGATGACCTAGATGGGGTGGGATGGGGGGGAGGGAGGTCCAAGAGGGGGGAGATATATGTATACATATAGCTGATTCACTTCGTTGTACAGCAGAAACTAACACAACATTGTAAAGCAATTATACTCCAATTTAAAAAATGCAAATTTATTATTTTACAGTTCTGGAGGTCAGAAGTCCAAAATGAGTTTTGTGGGGCTAAAGCCTAGGTGTTAGCAGGCCTGTTCTCTTCTGGAGGTTCTAGGGAGAATCTATTTCCTTGCATTTTCCAATTTCTAATGGCCACCTGCATTCTTTGGCCTGTGGCTCCTTCCTTGATTAAAAAAAAAAAAAATGATGTGATGCTTCTCTCCCTCTGACCACAGATAAGGTTTTCCACTTTGAAGGATTTATGTGATTAGATTGGACCTACCTGGATAATTCAAGATAATCTCCCCCTTTTGCAACCTCTACTTAATCACCTCTACAAAATCCCATTTGCCATGTAAAGTAACATACTCACAGGTTCTGCAGATTAGGATGTGGACATCTTTGGGGTACCGTTGTTCAGCTGAGCATAGAAACCAACTTGAGGGCTTCCCTGGTGGCGCAGTGGTTGAGAGTCCGCCTGCTGATGCAGGAGACGCGGGTTCGTGCCCCGGTCTGGGAAGATCCCGCATGCCGCGGAGCGGCTGGGCCCGTGGGCCATGGCCGCTGGGCCTGCGCGTCCGGAGCCTGTGCTCCGCGACGGGAGAGGCCACAACAGTGAGAGGCCCACGTACCGCAAAAAAAAAAAAAAAAGAAACCAACTTGATTTTTGCTCCGTATGGTGAGACCGTGTTCCCAGCAGCATCTACCAACAGGTCATTTTCCCCTATCAATTTGTGGTGGTACCTCTTCCATATGCCAGGTAGCTGCATTCACACAGATCTGATTCTGAGCTCTCACTTCTGTTCCATAGTCTCATTTATCTGTGCCAGCACAAGTATCAGTGTGGTTTTGGTGTTTTTGTTTTTGTTTTGTTTTATTACTTTGGTTTTATAAAATATTTTTTAAACTAGTAGAGTGAGTCCTCCTTTTCAACATTTTCTTAACTATGTAAGGACTTTATTCTGCCATATAAATTTAGGATTGCGTTTAATAGATTAGTTTGGGGAGAACTGTCATCTTTGCAGTGCTAAGTCATCATATCCATGATGACAGTATATTCCACCTTTTATTCGGGACTTTTTAAAAGTCTCTCAAGGGGGTTTAAACTTTTTCTCTGTAAGGGGGTAAGTGTTCTGATCATCAACATCCTATGTGTGTGTGTTGGGTTTTCCCCACATCAACAACCAATTCTTTGACACCAACTGTGTGTCTTACTATTCAACTCAATTTTGACACTGTCTACCTGAAGACAGCGTCAGATTCCGCAGGTAAAGGGGTCAGTCCTACAAGACTGCCCTGCACTTCAGATGCCAATCCCAAGTCCAGGCTGCTATCTATATTTGTGATCAACAGGCTATAAATCAGAGGTTCCCATGACCTCCTCCTTAGGTTCAATTAATTTGCTAGAGTGGCTCACGGAACCCAGAAAACTTATTTACTCAATAGATTACCAGTTTATTACAAAGAATATTAAACCATATGAATCAATAGCCAAATGAAGAGATATGTAGGGCATGTTCCCAAACCAAGGAGCTCCTGTCCCCATGCAGTTTGATGCTGGCACAGCAGCACGTGGAAGAGTTCTGGTTCACCAACCTGGAAGCTCCCCAAACCATGTCCTTTGGGATTTTTATGGAGGCTCCATTACACAGGCATAATTGATTAAATCACTGGCCATGGACAGGTGATTCAACCTCCAGCCCCTTTCCCCTCCCTGGAGGTCAGGGGGGTCCACTGAAAGTTCCAACCCTTTAACCACCTGGTTGGTTCTCCAGGCAACCAGTCCCAAATCTTAGGTGGGGTCCAAAAGTCGTCTCATTAACCTAACAAGACACCTTTAAGGCTCTCATCACTTAGGAAATTCCAAGGATTTTAGGAGCTCTGTGCCAGGAACTGTGGATGAAGATCCAATTTCTTATTCTAAATCACAACATCACAAGAAGTCACATTGATTCCACTGATGGGAACAAGCATTCCCCAATGCTCGTGTTTCCACCAGGTATTTCTCCTGGATCTTACCTCCTTCCTACACTTGGAATGGTGAGTGACAGTTATTTGTCTAAATCTCTTGAATGGTTGTGCCAACCATTAAAAGGCTTTAAACATTGGGATTTACGACTCTTTTGCTTCTCCCTTCTGCCCTGGGCAGTGTGAGGGAACGGTCAGTCGTGAGTAAGTGCCTCTGATGTTTAGGGTCAGGAGGATAGGAGAACCCAGAGAAGGCGTGGGCAGGGAGGTAGGAAGAAAGCCAGGAGAGCCGGGAGACCAACACGCCAGGAGGAAAGAGTTTCAAGGAGGGTGGATCTCCTCTGCCAGACGCAGAGTAAGAGGAGCACAGATGAGGCGAAGATCGTTGGTGACCTTGACCAGGGCCGCTTCCCGGGGAGTGTTGAGAACAAAAGCCCAATTATAGTCAGTTCAAGAGAAAAAGGAAAACAAGACAGGAATGATAGGGCGTGTGAAGTCAGGCAGGGGACTGGTTTTCTTTCGTTTTAAGACTGGAAATATGCTAAAGGAGGATCCAGGGTAGAGAAGACAGGTGATGCTGCAGGAGAGAGGCAAATGCAGAAAGCCACGTCCTTGACTAATTGGCAGGGGGTGAAACCCATCAGTGCCAGGCTGAGCCAGATTGAAGCCTGAGGCCAAGGGAAAAAATCAGTAGTACTGATCCTGTCTTGACTTAAAATTCTGATATTTTGTTCATTATGTATTTTTGTATTAATTATAATTATTAAAATGTCATTTATGTTGATTAATGGAATTTTTGTTGTTCCTTTAGATTCTGCACCTGAGACCCTGTGGAGGAGAATCTTTGAGAGAGATATTCTAGTATAAGAGGGAGGTTGCAGGAAGGGCGTGTATAAGAATAAAGGGGCACAGGGCCTCTGATGATTGGCAAGGGTGGCCCACAGGCTGACAGGCACCCCCAAAGCCCAGAAACAAGGAGAGGTTGTTTGTACCCACCGCTTGGCAATGGACCATGTCCCAGTACATAGTCCGCTTCAGCAGGGATAGAGCTCCCCCTGGTGGGCCTGGCTGGGAAAGACAGCTCAGAACGGACGGGGCGGAGAGTCTAGGGCTTGCTTGGGCTGAAAGCTGCAGAGGATGGGAAGCCCGCTGACTTGGAGGGAAGTGGTCCCAGAAGAAGGAGGAGGAGCAGCCGAGGGAGGAGCAAGTTTTGAGGAAGGAGTGATCAACAGTTTGAGTTGCCAGAGAGGCGTCCATTAATTTCGGCCTGATTATTTACATAGGTGCCGCAAGAAGTGTACGTGTGTCAACCTCTTCAAGCATAGGGTATTACGCAAACTAAGATGAGAAATTTACCTTTTATTTGGAAATTTTCTAAAGGAATCTTCGTTTGGACCTTTAAAATCTCTATTATTTGCTCTTTTCTCCTGAGTCTAGGATCAAGACCAAAAAAGTCCCTTTAAGGGGGCTTCCCTGGTGGCTCAGTGGTTGGGAGTCCGCCTGCCGATGCAGGGGACACGGGTTCGTGCCCCGGTCCAGGAGGATCCCACATGCCACTGAGCGGCTGGACCCGTGAGCCATGGCCGCTGAGCCTGTGAGTCCGGAGCCAGTGCTCCGCAACGGGAGAGGCCACAACAGTGAGAGGCCCGCGTGCCGCAAAAAAAAAAAAAAAAAAAAAAAAAAAAAAAGTCCCTTCACACACGTCACGTGCAGTGCCTGTAAGTGGAAGTGAAGTTCTGTCTCAGAGAATTCCCAACACTTTATAAGGTTCTTACTATCAAGGAGTGGTCCTCCTTACCACTGAGAGGCGGGGACCTTAAAAAAAGATTTAAAAAATGTCAGCGAAGTCAAGGAATGTAAAAGGTAAAAGGAACCCACTATCAACCTGGGTTGCAAGGCAGATTTTGCTGTCACTGGGCATCTGATCCTGGGGTCTTTTGTGCTGGGCAACGAGGGCTGGCTGATCAGTGACCAGATGGATTTTGAGTGACTCAGAGCAACTTCAGTTGCTATAAGACTGACTGAATCCCAGACTCCCACCAACAAGAAAATCACAACTGAGCTGGCAGCTTTACATACAGAAGGTGAGCAGGAATTTAGAGACTGCAACCAGACTTGCCTGGACAGCTGGAGGTATGATTCCACTGGAGCAAGAGATAAGTTTCAGTCATGCTTCTCAGCGAAAGTGGACACTTTCAGCCTAATGGGTTTAGGATACAAAGAGACCTAAAGTAGACATCCAGCCCACGTTGTCGGCTCCACTGGATGGCAGGAACACAAATGCCAGGGCCCCAGGCTGGGTCTGGCTCTATAATTTTACTTTTAAGTGACTATTATCCAATAATTTCATCTTAAATTATTTTGCAGCATAACTACATCCAGAATGTAATGGTTCTTTTTAATGATACTTGTCTGGGATGTAAATATGCTAAGTATCCTGTGAGACTCGCATGTTGGTTTCCTCTGGAAAACTGAGGGAACCCAGCAGAAAGTAAAAGCCTGGGGAGATGTGAGTATAGCTGAACCCCAGATGTTTCCCCCAGCCCACACACAGGTCACACACAGGTCACTTGGCAGAGGGTGGAGCCCTTAAGGGCTCCAGGTATTTGGGCACAACCTTTGCCCAAATCATTGACTGACAAACAACTAAGCTAATCAGACATGGGGAGATTCCCAAAGTCAGACTAAAAAATAAGAAGAGAAAAACCAAGTGGAGATGTCAGTGACCTCACACCATGGAGAAACGAAATCCACAGCTTAAGGCGAGTCTAGTTACTAAACAGCAGCATCAGCAACAACCCTCAGCACCAAATACTCCAAGATTCGCTGGAGAAGCAGGAAAGTGTGACCCATACTCGGGAGAAGAGTAGTCAACAGGAACTGGTCTAAGCAGGCCCAGAGGTTGCATGTAGCAGACGGATACTTCAAAGTAGCTATTAAGAATATTTGCAAAGAATTAAAGGGAAATATGATGACCATGACCCCCTAAATCTTAGTAGATTAAAAGAGAGAGAGAGAGAAACAAACGGAAATTCTGTGGTTGAAAAGTAAAATAACTGGAATGAAAAATTCATCGGAAGGGCTCAAGTGCAAATTTGGGACAGCAGAAGAAAGACTCAGGTAACTCGAAGATAGATGAATAAAAATCCAATCCAAGGAATAGAGAGAAAAAGAAGTGAAGAAGAATGAAAAGAGCCTCAGAGACTGTGGGACAATGTCAAGCACAGCAATGTACATATAATGCAGAACCCGGAAGATGGAGAGAGAGAGAACGAGGCAGGAAAAAAATATTCTTCAAAAATGAACACGAGGGAGGGAGGAAGATGGCGGAAGAGTAAGACGCGGAGATCACCTTCCTCCCCACAGATACATCAGAAATTCATCTACACGTGGAACAACTCCAACAGAACACCTACTGAACGCTGACAGAAGACCTCAGACCCCCCAAAAGGCAAGAAACTCCCCACATACCTGGGTAGGTCAAAAGAAAAAAAGAATAAACAGAGACAATAGGATATGGACGGGACCTGCACCAGTGGGAGGGAGCCGTGAAGGAGGGAAGGTTTCTACACACTACAAGCCCCTTCGAGGGCGGAGACTGCAGGTGGCGGAGGGGGAAAGCTTCGGAGTAGCGGAGGAGAGCACAGCAACAGGGGTGTGGAGGGCAAAGCAGAGAGATTTTGGCACAGAGGATCGGTGCCCTCAGGCACACACCAGCCCGAGAGACTTGTCTGCTCGGCCGCCAGGGCGGGCGGGGCTGGGAGCTGAGGCTCGGGTATCGGCTTTCAGTCGGAGCGCAGGGAGAGGACTGGGGCTGGCGGCAGGAAGAGAGCCTGAAGGGGTTAGTGCTAGCCCGGAGGGAGTCCGGGGAAAGGGTCTGGAGCTACCGGAGAGGCAAGAGACTTTTTTCCCTTTTGTTGCCTGGTGCGCGAGGAGAGGGCATTCCCCTCCCTCCCCTCTGCCTGAGTGAGCCAGAGCCCCCGAATCAGCGGCTCCTTTAAACCCGTCCTGTCTGAGCGAAGAACGGACGCCCTCCGGCGACCTACGCGCAGAGGCGGGGCCAGGTCCAAGGCTGAGACCCGGGAGCTGTGAGAGCAGAGACAGGGAAATCTCTCTGTGCAGCCTCCGAGGCAGCGGATTAAAGCTCCACGGTCCATTTGATGTGCCCTGCGTCTGTGGAGTGCATGAATGGACAGCGAATCATCCCAAATTGAGGAAGTGGACCTTGAGGACAAGATTTAAGACTTCCCCCCCCCTTTTTTTTTCCTCTTTTTACAACGAATTATCTCAAATTAAGGAGGTGGACTTAGCAAGATTTCAGACTTTTCGCCCTTTTCCTCTTTTTACAACGAATTATCCCAAATCGAGGAGGTGGACTTGGAGAGCAAGATTTTTGATTTTTCCCCCTGCTCTCTTTTTGTGAATGTGTATGTGTAATCTTCTGTGTAAGATTCTCTCTGTATAGCTTTGCTTCCACCATATGTCCCAGGGTTCTTTCGGTCCGTGTTTTTTTTCAATAATTGCTTTTTAATTTTAATAACTACTATATTTCATACTTTATTCTATTTTACTTTACCTGCTCTTTCTTTTTTTCTCCCTTCCCTTCCTCCCTCCCTCCCTCCGCTCCTCCTTTCCTTCTTTCTTTTTCTTTCCTCCATCCCTCCCTCCCTCCCACCCTTCTTCTTTCCACTTTCTTTTTCTTTCCTTCCTCCCTCCCTCCCTCCCTCCTGTCTTTCTTTCTTTCTTTCCTTCCTCCCTCCCTCCCTCTCTTCTTCCATTCACTCTTCCTTTTGCTTTCATTCCTCCCTCCCTCCCTCCTTTCTTTCCTTTCTTTCCATCCTTCCTCCCTCCCTCCTTTCTTTCTTTCTTACTTCCTTCCTTCCTTACTTCCCTTCTTCCTTTCTTTCAATCTCTCTTTCTTTCTTCTACTAATTATTTCTTTCTACTTTTTCTCACTGTTATTCTGAGCCGGGTGGATGAAAGGCTCTTGGTGCTGCAGCCAGGAGTTAGTGCTGTGCCTCTGAAGTGGGAGAGCCAACTTCAGGACACGGGTCCACAAGAGACCTCCCAGCTCCACATAATATCAAGCAGCGAAAATCTCCCAGGGATCTCCATCTCAACACCAGCACCCAGCTTCAGTCAACGACCAGCAAGCTACAGGGCTGGTCACCCTATGCCAAGCAACTAGCAAGGCAGGAACACAACCCCACCCATTAGCAGAGAGGATACCTAAAAACATAATAAGGCCACAGGCACCCCAAAACACACCACCAGACGTGGACCTGTCCACCAGAAAGACAAGATCGAGCTTCAACCACCAGAACACAGGCATTAGTCCCCCCCACCAGGAAGCCTACACAACCTACTGAAACAACCTTAGCCACGGGGGACAGACACCAAAAACAACGGGAACTACGAATCTGCAGCCTGCAAAAAGGAGACCCCAAACACAGTAACATAAGCAAAATGAGAAAGCAGAAAAACACACAGCAGGTGAAGGAGCAAGATAAAAACCTACCAGACCTAACAAATGAAGAGGTAATAGGCAGTCTACCTGAAAAAGAATTCAGAATAATGATAGTAAAGCTGATCCAAGATTCTATTTCCCAGATCCAAAATCTTGGAAATAGAATAGACAATATGCAAGAAACAGTTAACAAGGACCTAGAAGAACTAAAGATGAATCAAGCATCGATTAAAAACACAATAAATGAAATGAAAAATACTCTAGATGGGATCAATAGCAGAATAACTGAGGCAGAAGAACGGATAAGTGAGGTGGAAGATAAAATAGTGGAAATAACTGATGCAGAGAAAAATAAAGAAAAAAGAATGAAAAGAACAGAGGACAGTCTCAGAGACCTCTGGGACAACATTAAACGCACCAACATTCGAATTATAGGGGTTCCAGAAGAAGAAGAGAAAAAGAAAGGGACTGAGAAAATATTTGAAGAGATTATAGTTGAAAACTTCCCTAATATGGGAAAGGAAATAGTTAATCAAGTCCAGGAGGCACAGAGAGTCCCATACAGAATAAATCCAAGAAGAAATACGCCAAGACACATATTAATCAAACTGTCAAAAATTAAACACAAAGAAATCATATTAAAAGCAGCAAGGGAAAAACAACAAATAACACACAAGGGAATCCCCATCAGGTTAACAGCTGATCTCTCAGCAGAAACTCTACAAGCCAGAAGGGAGTGGCAGGACATAATTAAAGTGATGAAGGAGAGAAACCTGCAACCAAGATTACTCTACCCAGCAAGGATCTCATTCAGATTTGATGGAGAAATTAAAACCTTTACAGACAAGCAAAAGCTGAGAGAGTTCAGCACCACCAAACCAGCTTTACAACAAATGCTAAAGGAACTTCTCTAGGCAAGAAACACAACAGAAGGACTATACCTACAATAACGAACCCAAAGCCATTAAGGAAATGGGAATAGGAACATACATATCAATAATTACCTTAAATGTAAATGGACTAAATGCTCCCACCAAAAGACACAGAGTGGCTGAATGGATACAAAAACAAGACCCATATATATGCTGTCTACAAGAGACCCACTTCAGACCTAGAGACACATACAGATTGAAAGTAAGGGGATGGAAAAAGATATTCCATGCAAATGGAAATCAAAAGAAAGCTGGAGTAGCAATTCTTATATCAGACAAAATAGACTTTAAAATAAAGACTATTAGAAGAGACAAAGAAGGACACTACATAACAATAAAGGGATCGATCCAAGAAGAAGATATAACAATTGTAAATATTTATGCACCCAACATAGGAGCACCTCAATACATAAGGCAAATACTAACAGCCATAAAAGGGGAAATCGACAGTAACACAATCATAGTAGGGGACTTTAACACCCCACTTTCACCAATGGACAGATCATCCAAAATGAAAATAAATAAGGAAACACAAGCTTTAAATGATACATTAAACAAGATGGACTTAGTTGATATTTATAGGACATTCCATCCAAAAACAACACAATACACATTTTTCTCAAGTGCTCATGGAACATTCTCCAGGATAGATCATATCTTGGGTCACAAATCAAGCCTTGGTAAATTTAAGAAAATTGAAATTGTATCAAGTATCTTTTCCGACCACAATGCTATGAGACTAGACATCAATTACAGGAAAAGATCTGTAAAAAATACAAACACATGGAGGCTAAACAATACACTACTCAATAACGAAGTGATCACTGAAGAAATCAAAGAGGAAATTAAAAAATACCTAGAAACAAATGACAATGGAGACACGACGACCCAAAACCTATGGGACGCAGCAAAAGCAGTTCTAAGGGGGAAGTTTATAGCAATACAATCCCACCTTAAGAAACAGGAAACATCTCGAGTAAACAACCTGACCCTGCACCTAAAGCAATTAGAGAAAGAAGAACAAAAAACCCCCAAAGTTAGCAGAAGGAAAGAAATCATAAAGATCAGATCAGAAATAAATGAAAAAGAAATGAAGGAAACGATAGCAAAGATCAACCAAACTAAAAGCTGGTTCTTTGAGAAGATAAACAAAATTGACAAACCATTAGCCAGACTCATCAAGAAAAGAAGGGAGAAGACTCAAATCAGTAGAATTAGAAATGAAAAAGGAGAAGTAACAACTGACACTGCAGAAATACAAAAGATCATGAGAGATTACTATAAGCAACTCTATGCCAATAAAATGGACAACCTGGAAGAAATGGACAAATTCTTAGAAATGCACAACCTACCAAGACTGACTCAGGAAGAAATAGAAAATATGAATAGACCAATCACAAGCACTGAAATTGAAACTGTGATTAAAAATCTTCCATCAAACAAAAGCCCAGGACCAGATGGCTTCACAGGCGAATTCTATCAAACATTTAGAGAAGAGCTAACACCCATCCTTCTCAAACTCTTCCAAACAATATCAGAGGAAGGAACACTCCCAAACTCATTCTACGAGGCCACCATCACCTTGATACCAAAACCAGGCAAGGATGTCACAAAGAAAGAAAACTACAGGCCAATATCACTGATGAACATAGATGCAAAAATCCTCAACAAAATACTAGCAAACAGAATCCAACAGCACATTAAAAGGATCATACACCATGATCAAGTGGGGTTTATTCCAGGAATGCAAGGATTCTTCAATATACGCAAATCAATCAATGTGATACACCATATTAACAAGTTGAAGGAGAAAAACCATATGATCATCTCAATAGATGCAGAGAAAGCTTTCGACAAAATTCAACACCCATTTATGATAAAAACCCTGCAGAAAGTAGGCATAGAGGGAACTTTCCTCAACATAATAAAGGCCATATATGACAAACCCACAGCCAACATTGTCCTCAATGGTGAAAAACTGAAACCATTTCCACTAAGATCAGGAACAAGACAAGGCTGCCCACTCTCACCACTCTTATTCAACATAGTTTTGGAAGTTTTAGCCACAGCAATCAGAGAAGAAAAGGAAATAAAAGGAATCCAAATTGGAAAAGAAGAAGTAAAGCTGTCACTGTTTGCAGATGACATGATACTATACATAGAGAATCCTAAAGATGCTACCGAAAAACTACTAGAGCTAATCAATGAATTTGGTAAAGTAGCAGGATACAAAATTAATGCACAGAAATCTCTGGCATTCCTGTACACTAATGATGAAAAATCTGAAAATGAAATCAAGAAAACACTCCCATTTACCATTGCAACAAAAAGAATAAAATATCTAGGAATAAACCTACCTAAGGAGACAAAAGACCTGTATGCAGAAAATTATAAGACACTGATGAAAGAAATTAAAGATGATATAAATAGATGGAGAGATATACCATGCTCCTGGATTGGAAGAATCAATATTGTGAAAATGACTCTACTACCCAAAGCAATCTACAGATTCAATGCAATCCCTATCAAACTACCACTGGCATTTTTCACAGAAGTAGAACAAAAAATTTCAAAATTTGTTTGGAAAAACAAAAGACCCCGAATAGCCAAAGCAATCTTGAGAACGAAAAACGGAGCTGGAGGAATCAGGCTGCCTGACTTCAGACTATACTACAAAGCTACAGTAATTAAGACAGTGTGGTACTGGCATAAAAACAGAAAGATAGATCAATGGATCAGGATAGAAAGCCCAGAGATAAACCCACGCACATATGGCCAACTTATCTTTGATAAAGGAGGCAGGAATGTACAGTGGAGAAAGGACAGCCTCTTCAATAAGTGGTGCTGGGAAAACTGGACAGGGACATGTAAAAGTATGAGATTAGATCATTCCCTAACACCATACACAAAAATAAGCTCAAAATGGATTAAAGACCTAAATGTAAGGCCAGAAACTATCAAACTCTTAGAGGAAAACATAGGTAGAACACTCTATGACATAAATCACAGCAAGATCCTTTTGCACCCACCTCCTAGAGAAGTGGAAATAAAAACAAAGATAAACAAATGGGACCTAATGAAACTTCAAAGCTTTTGCACAGCAAAGGAAACCATAAACAAGACCAAAAGACAACCCTCAGAATGGGAGAAAATATTTGCAAATGAAGCAACTGACAAAGGATTAATCTCCAAAATTTATAAACAGCTCATGCAGCTCAATAGCAAAAAAACAAACAACCCAATCCAAAAATGGGCAGAAGACTTAAATAGGCATTTCTCCAAAGAAGATATACAGACTGCCAACAAACACATGAAAGAATGCTCAACATCATTAATCATTAGAGAAATGCAAATCAAAACTACAATGAGATATCATCTCACACCAGTCAGAATGGCCATCATCAAGAAATCTAGAAACAATAAATGCTGGAGAGGGTGTGGAGAAAAGGGAACACTCTTGCACTGCTGGTGGGAATGTGAATTGGTACAGCCACTATGGAGAACAGTATGGAGGTTCCTTAAAAAACTAAAAATAGAACTACCATATGACCCAGCAATCCCACTACTAGGCATATACCCTGAGAAAACCATAATTCAAAAAGAGACATGTACCAAAATGTTCATTGCAGCTCTATTCACAATAGCCCGGAGCTGGAAACAACCTAAGTGTCCATCATCGGATGAATGGATAAAGAAGATGTGGCACATATATACAATGGAATATTACTCAGCCATAAAAAGAAACGAAACTGAGCTATTTGTAATGAGGTGGATAGACCTAGAGTCTGTCATACAGAGTGAAGTAAGTCAGAAAGAGAAAGACAAATACCGTATGCTAACACATATATATGGAATTTAAAAAAAAAAAAATGTCATGAAGAACCTAGGGGTAAAACGGGAATAAAGACACAGACCTACTTGAGAATGGACTTGAGGATATGGGGAAGGGGAAGGGTAAGCTGTGACAAAGGGAAAGAGAGACATGGACATATATACACTACCAAACGTAAGGTAGATAGATAGTGGGAAGCAGCCGCAGAGCACAGGGAGATCAGCTCGGTGCTTTGTGACCGCCTGGAGGGGTGGGATGGGGAGGGTGGGAGGGAGGGAGATGCATGAGGGAGGGGATGTGGGAACAGATGTATATGTATGACTGATTCACTTTGTTATAAAGCAGAAACTAAAAAAAAAAAAAAAAAATGAACACGAGGGCTTCCCTGGGGGTGCAGTGGTTGAGAGTCCGCCTGCCGATGCAGGGGATCCGGGTTCGTGCCCCGGTCCGGGAGGATCCCACATGCTGCGGAGCGGCTGGGCCCGTGAGCCATGGCCGCTGAGCCTGCGCGTCCGGAGCCTGTGCTCCACAACGGGAGAGGCCACAACAGTGAGAGGCCCGCGTACCGCAAAAAAAAAAAAAAAAAGAGCACGAATCCTCCTACACTGTCGGTGGGAATGTAAATTGGTACAGCCACTATGGAGAACAGTATGGAGGTTCCTTAAAAACTAAAAATAGAACTACCATATGACCCAGCAATCCCACTCCTGGGCATATATCCAGAGAAAACCATAATTCGAAAAGATACATGCACCCCAATGTTCATTGCAACACTATTAACAATAGCCAGGACATGGAAGCAACCTAAATGCCCATCGACAGAGGAATGGATGAAGAGGATGTGGCACATATATACAATGGAATACTACTCAGCCATAAAAAACTACAATATAATGCCATTTGTAGCAAAGCGGATGGACCTAGAGATTGTTGTACTGAGTGAAGCAAGTCAGACAGAGAAAGACAAATATGATGTGATATCGCTTATATGTGGAATCTTAAAAAGGGGTACAAATGAACTTATCTACAAAACAGAAATAGAGTTACAGATGTAGAAAACAAACTTATGGTTACCAGGGGGTTTGGGGGGAGGGGCAAAATGGGAGATTGGGATTGACATATACATGCTACTATATATAAAATAGATAACTGATAAGGACCGACTGTAGAGCACAGGGAACTCTACTCAGTACTCTGTAATGGTCTATATGGGAATAGAATCTAAAAAAGAGTGGATATATGTATACGTAAAACTGATTCACTTTGCTGTACAGCAGAAACTAACACAACATTGTAAAGCAACTATACTCCCCCCAGAAAATGAACACGACTTCTTCAGCCACTTCTGGCACTGCTTGTGGGCCCATTTGGTGGGGCTCTGGTATCTCTTTTGTAAAAGCAGAAGCTAAGGAGACGTCATTACTACTGGCTATGATGGTCCAGCTCGAGAACAGTGTTGATGTTAATGTGAAGGTAGTTGAAGACTGAGGCATATACCACTTAGTAGACTAATGAAAGCCTTTTTTTTTTTTTTCCGTACGCGGGCCTCTCACTGTTGTGGCCTCTCCCGTTGTGGAGCACAGGCTCCGGACACGCAGGCTCAGCGGCCATGGCTCACGGGCCTAGCCGCTCCACGGCATGTGGGATCTTCCCGGACCGGGGCACGAACCCGTGTCCCCTGCATCGGCAGGCGGACTCTCAACCACTGCGCCACCAGGGAATCCCTGAAAGCCTATTTTGAATGACAAGGTGGGTCAGTGAGGCAGATCAGATTCTGATCTGATGGGCAGCCAACCAATGAAACAGACACTCCTGCATAGTTGAAACTGGAGGGCAAAGATACAATTGACGGCTTCCTAGAGCAGACGGGAAGTACCCATTAAAAAGAGAACCTGCCACTTTGGTCCAGAATTCTGTTTCCACAAGCCAGCAACGTGTTCTCAGTTGGAAAACTGTCATTTCGCCCCACGACATCCTGAATAATTTTTTCTATTCTTTCATTTTTCCCTCCCCATTCCTTCATTGTATATGAAATGACTGGGACATGTGCACAAGCCTCTTGCTTTTTTTTTTTTTTTAGCTAAATGGTCAATGATGTATTTTCATCAACATCAAATGGAGGTGAAGTCAGGAAAAATACCGTTTCTGTGAAAATACCTCCTTTCTTTGTTAGGAACAGGCTCATTAACGCCCATCTTCTTATTCCAAAAAGTTATTAGCTCTTGCTGTTTAACAAAAAACAGTAACAACAACAAAATAAATCCTTCATATCTTGTTTGGCGAATTTCAATGTTTTTCATTTGTCATTATAAAATCTAGGGCAATTTTGAAACTTTTTTTTTTTTTAGTATGTAGCTGTTACTTGTATGGTAATATGTCTTTAAGTAGTGATACGTTACTTTTAAGGAAAGGTAGTTTTCTCTTTGAGTCAAGCACATTGTTTAAATAAATTTCTTATTTTAAAAAAAATTTAAATTAAAGCCAAAATATAAGACATTCCCAGATAAATACAAACAGAGATTGTTGCTAGCCGAACTATTTTACAGAACGAAGTCCTTCACATTGAAAAGGAAGGACCCCAAATGGTAGGTTTAAGTCGCAGGAAGGAAGAATATGGGAAATGGTAAACTTGTGGGTAAATACAAAACACTGATCTGTATCTTTCCTTCCCTTAATGTCTTTTAAAAATGAAATTGTTTAAACAATTATTATAAGGCTGTATTGTTGGGTTTTTAACATATGTAGATATAATAGATTTGACAAAAATAGAATAAAGAAGGGGAGGAAATAGAGCTATGTGGCTATATTTTATTGGATTTAAGTCAATATTAACCTGAAATAGTTTCTCATAAGTTAAAGATGCGTATTATAGTCCCTAGAGCAATCACTAAGAAATGAGTTTTAAAACATAGAAACAGTGGAATTAATGTAATACAAATATTTTTAACACAAGATAAGGCAATAAAGAAGGAACAGAGTTTCTTTGTATTTACGGGACAGTTCTGTATCTTGATTATGGTGGTGGTCGCATGGTGGTCATACATGTGATAAAATTGCATAGAACTATACAAAACACACACACACACTTGAGTGCATGTAAAAACTGGTGAAATCTGAATAAGGTCTGTAGTTGAGTTCACAGTATTGTGCCAATGTCAATTCCCTTATTTTTATATTGTACTACTGTATAACATGATTATGTTGGTAATTACTTGACTATATACATTGTCAAAACTCATTGAGCTCTACATTTATTATTTTTAAAATAAATTTATTTATTTTGTTTATTATTTTTGGCTGCATTGGGTCTTCATTGCAGCACACGGGCTTTCTCTAGTTGCGGCGAGCAGGGGCTGCTCTTCGTTGCGGTGCGTGGGCTTCTCATTGCAGTGGCTTCTCTTGTTGTGGAGCACGGGCTGTAGGCATGCGGGCTTCAGTAGTTGTGGCATGTGGGCTCAGTAGTTGTGGCTTGTGGGCTCTAGAGCGCAGGCTCAGTAGTTGTGGCACATGGGCTTAGTTGCTCTGCAGCATGTGGGATCTTCCCGGATTAGGGCTCGAACCCGTGTTCCCTGCATTGGCGGGCGGATTCTTAACCACTGCACCACCAGGGAAGCCCAGCAGGTGGATTCTTAACCACTGCGCCACCAGGGAAGCCCAGCTCTACATTTAAATTGGTGATTTTCATTGCATGTAAATTATACCTCAGAAAGCTAATTTCAAAATATAAAACAATTTCAAAAATAAACAAAATAAAATATAAAACAATAAATACTACAGTCATCTAAAGAGGAATGAAGGGAGGGAAGGAGGGAGGAAGGAAACCATAACTTGGAGGTAACAGATATCGTGCAAGATGAAGAAAACTCACACACACACACACACACCACCACCACCACCACCAACAACAACAATAACAACACTATCGTTTATATCCTCAGAGAGGTAAGAAGATACTGGTACAAATAGGGTACAAAAAAAAAGGAACTCATAAATTAACATTGGGACAGCAGATTTGAAAAAACACAAGGATTGAAAGTTCAAGTTGAGAAATCTCCCAGAAAGCAGTACAAAAAGAGAAAGAAATGAAAAATAAGAGAAAAGATAAAATCAGAGGACCATCCAGGAGAGGCAAGCTCTGAATGATGGAAGTTCCAGACAGGGAAACAGAGAAAACGGAGGGGGAGAGAATCAACAAAATACTTTAGGAGCATTTCCCAGTCCTGAAAGGCACATCGACAAGTAGACAAAAAGTATGTGCATAGTATAAATACAATATGTCAAATATGTACAAATATATATATATATACATATATATATAGAATTGTGTAAAACATACTCATGTGGACAGAGACCAAAGGAAATACACATAGGAAAAAAGTTATTTTGTTACAATGATGATGAGTGTTTCAAACTTTATTTTAAATTATGCTTATTTGTATAAATTAAGATTAAATACCTTTGCTTGCCCCCCACCCCCAAGTACCTGCACAACAAAGTCCAAACTTGCCTAATAAATATTCTATAATGGCTCCCCGTTACCTTAAGGCCTTACAGGATTCTCAACAGGAAATTTTGAAGTTTGTTCTGCCTGCCCGTTCCCATCTCCTGCCACTTCCCTCCACCTGCCTGCACTCCAGCGGTATCAGAACACCCAGCAGGAGGGGCATCTTGAGGAACCCCCAGCATCTGGCAGGAACTCCTCCTCCTCCCCGGGTCTCCATGGTAACACTTACCACTTGGTTGTAGCTGAGTTATCCCTTGCCTTGGAAGCCTGTTCTCAGGGAGGAGAAACTGCCTCCCTGGGGCCTGCCACACTGTAGGCACTTTAAGCAGTTGTTCAATGTTTGGGGAGGCGGGGTAGGGCAGGCATTGTGATGCCACCCCTTTCATGTGGCCTTTCTGATTCCCACACCACCACAACACCACCATTCCAGGAGAAATCAGACTTTCCCTCTGTGTTGCTGTAGCACTTTATGTGACCTTGGGTGATTTATTCTCTCTATAACTCAGTTTCCTCATCTATAAAATGGGGCAAGAATGGTACCTATCTTACGACATTACTGTGAGGATTAAATCAGGTTATGTTTACAGCACCCCATGCCAAGCTCATGGTAAATGCCCAGGAAAAGGAAGCCACTGTGATGATTACTTTGACATCTTAATATGACATTTGTCTGTTTCCTATGGCAACGTGTACAGATCTCACCTCTCCTATGTGATTATAAACTGCCCGTGGGTGGGGAACCTATCTTGTTGATCTTTGTCTATTGTACAGCACATGGCATGCTGTCTGACTGCAGTAGGCATCCAGAAAATCATCCTTGGATACGCATAGACAAACATACACGGAGCCTTACACATGCGCAGATGTGTGCACACACTTAGAGACACACATGTGCCAATACATTTTTCTGTGCTCATCTTGGCTGACCGTCGGGTCTGCAGCATTCAACTGCGCTGACCACCTCCTCCTTCTGGAAGTACAGCATTCTCCACCCCTGGCTCCTGGGACCTACTCTTGCTTGGATTTCAATCTATCTCTCTGGAAGTACCTCTCAGCCTCCATCACGCCTCAGCTCTTCCCCAACTTGCTCTTAAATGTCTATGTTTCACATAGTGCCATCTCGGCCCTGCTCTTCTCACCTTGGACACTGTTGGGTGACTTCATCAAAACCAAAGATACACTGCAAAACTCTAGAAAAGTCATAAGCCTGGTTATCAGCAGCCAAGCTCTCCGTCCTGACCTCCAGACCTGCAGAACCTGAAGGACTTCCTACCCTCCTTCCGGCACCTCCCTCCACAGGGACAGACACAAGACCCACGGCTTCTTTCACCTGTAGCAGCTGCTCACACGTGAGGCTCCCATCCTCCACTCTCCTCTCTGCCCCTAGTGGCGCTGTGCCAGCTCAGACCCCTCCACTTTTCACCTGGACCCATGGTCAGGCCCCCCCCCCTCTATTCTCTTGGCCGCTGCCAGAGTGAGCTCTCACCGGTTCTGTTTCCTCCAGAAATCCCATCACTGTGGATAAAGGGATGCATACATGGGTAGCTGTGTGACGAATCAACTACAGCAAGATGTTAACTGTAGAATCTAAGGGGTAGGTACAGGAGTGTTCGTTCCAATCCTCTCAACTCCTTTGTGCTTCAAATTTTTCAGAAGATGTTGGGGGAAATACCCTTCAATGGTTTCTTTTGGCTTTTTGGATAAAACTCAGACCCCTTCATGTAGAACATAAGGCCCTCTGTGATCTGGCCGTTGCCTCTCCCTCTGTAACCTCATCTGCTACCACTCACATGTCCCTTTCCCACAAACCATCCTGAATTACTTGGATCCCCCCAGCAGAGTCGTGGTATTTCATTCCTCTGAGCCCTCGGACTTGCTGTTCCCGGTTCCTAGAATGCCTTTCCCTGCGTTCTTCTCAGGTGATTCCTAACCCCCATGCACTCTTCTGACTCATCTCAAGCGACACCTCCTCCAGGAAGCCTTTGCTGACTCCTCAGTTCGAGGCCCCTTATCTGGTTCCCACAGCCCCTCCCATATCTCAGCAGAGATTTATAGTACGAAGGGCCTCACCTAAGACTGGATTGGCAGATATGCAGCAGCACTGGAGCCCTGGCCTGAGGACGGGGCTCTAGTTACCCTACGTCTCCGAATCACCTGTGATCTCTAATTTCTTCCCTCAGAGGACGCATCCTCAGGCATCTGCCCTGCCTTTGCGACAAACACACTTAGCAGGCTGAGCGAATCCTCAGGCTCAAACTGACAAGCCAACCTCGGCAACTCCAGCCGCCAAAGCTGTCCTGGCCCCCGGAGCCCTGGAGCCTGCTGGCGGGGGCTGTGCCCTGCTGGTGGAGGAGGCCCCCGAGGAAGAGCTCCAGGCAGGGTAGGGAGGAAGGCGGGGCCTGCGGCTGTACAAGTCGGTGTCCCGGGCCTGGGACGGAAGTTGCAGAAGTACAATTAGTTTCAGTTTTGTTTCTCTTTCAGGAGCCCAGCAACAGCAGCGCCAGGGCCTCGGGGGGCCCCCACTCCGGGTCCTGGAGCCCCGGCTAGGTAAGGAGAGGGGCTTGGAGGGCAGTTGAAGGGACAGCTGAACTGGAGGGGGAGGGGGTGGGGGAAGGGGGAGAGCGGGAGGAAGGGGAAGGGAGTGGGGAGAGGGACCCAGAAGGCGGGAGGAGAGGGGAGGAGAGGGGAGGCTTCCCCCGCGGGGCCAGAGATCTGAGACTTCCTGGGGAAGACACCCTCCCACTCTCTGAGCTCTCCTCCCAGCCCCTGCTTTCTGGAAGCTTGGGGGAAATCCCCCAAGTTTCTTTATCAAGTATTTCACAGCCATTGTGCAGGGAGCTGGGGGCACTCACAGCTGATCCTCATGTGACTCCTACCCTCCAGAGGCTTCTAGGAAAGCAGGAGGCCTCTTGCAGCAGGAAAGGCTGAAAGAAAAGGGCTGGAGGAGATGGGGCAAAGGCTACGCGGTGACCCTGAGTTTGAGGAACTGGAAGGAAAAGAGCGAGGCAGCGCCTTCCTCTCGGGCATCCTTCTGCCTGTTCATTTCAGGACAGTCGAGGCAGGAAGAGGGGCCCTCACAACCCGTGATGCCGCTGCCAGGGCCTAGGAGGCAGGTGTACGAGGCTGTGGGAATTGGGGTCCCGGGAATTGGGGCCCCAGGAATTGGGGCCCCTCATACTCCTCCACCCTCCAGGAGTCAAGGCACGACTGCCCACCCACACCCTCAGCTGGTCCTCTCTGCCCTCCCCTCACCTGGCAACCCACCCCCAGCAGGACCCCCAGGATCTATTCACACCAGACTCTCACCCCATGTGCCACAAGGCCTGTCAGTCGGGGGCACCCATCATTACACCAGCAGGTCTCTAAGGCTGTGCTTCTTGGTGTTGTCATATCTCGCAGGGCCTGACATGCAAAAGCGGCCTTTACTTTTTCACATTTGCTGAATGTCTGCAGGGAGGAGGGAGGCGGCTCTTTATCTCAAGAGACCAGAAGAAAATTCCTGGCCATTCAGGTGAGACTCCAGACCTGGTGGGGCTTGAGGATGGGGTAGAGTCGAGAGGGCAGGTGGGGGCCACCGCGGAGGTGCCCTCTGTCCTCTGACCCCGACCCCTCGCTTGCAGAATGGTTTCCCAGGGCTCCTCGCCCTCCCTGCTGGAGGCCCTGAGCAGCGACTTCCTAGCCTGTAAAATCTGCCTGGAGCAGCTTCGGGTGCCCAAAACGTTGCCCTGCCTGCATACCTACTGCCAGGACTGCCTGGCCCAGTTGGCCGAGGGCAGCCACCTCCGATGCCCTGAGTGCCGCGAGTCCGTGCCTGTGCCGCCCACGGGCGTGGCTGCCTTCAAGACCAACTTCTTTGTCAACGGGCTCCTAGATTTGGTGAAGGCCCGAGCCGGTGGAGACCTGCGCGCAGGGAAGCCGGCCTGTGCACTGTGCCCGCTGATGGGGGGCGCCAGCGCTGGGGGGCCAGCCACAGCCCGGTGCCTGGACTGCGCCGACGACTTGTGCCAGGCCTGTGCCGATGGGCACCGCTGCACTCGGCAGACCCACAGCCACCGAGTGGTGGACCTGGTGGGCTACAGGGCAGGGTGGTACGACGAGGAGGCCCGGGAGCGCCAGGCGGCCCAGTGTCCCCAGCACCCGGGGGAGTCCCTGCGCTTCCTTTGCCAGCCCTGCTCCCAGCTGCTGTGCCGGGAGTGTCGCCTGGACCCCCACCTGGACCACCCCTGCCTGCCCCTGGCCGAGGCTGTGCGTGCCCGGAGGCCAGGCCTCGAGGGGCTACTGGCGGGCATGGACAACAACCTGGCCAAGCTGGAAGCCACCCGGCTGGCGGAAGAGGAAGCCTTGGCCTGTCTGCGGGAGCAGGCAGCCAAGGTGGGCACGCAGGTGGAAGAGGCAGCCGAGGGGGTCCTCCGGGCCCTCCTGGCCCAGAAGCAGGAGGTGCTGGGGCAGCTACGGGCCCACGTGGAGGCTGCCGAAGAGGCTGCTCGGGAGAGGCTGGGGGAGCTGGCGAGCCGTGCACAGGTGGCCAGGGAGGCGGCCGCCTTTGCCCGTCGCGTGCTCAGCCTGGGTCGGGAGGCCGAGATACTCTCGCTGGAGGGGGCGATTGCCCAAAGGCTTCAGCAGCTGCAGCGTTGTCCCTGGATGCCTGGGTCAGCCCCCTGTCTGCTGCCCCAGCTGGAGCTCCATCCTGGACTCCTGGACAAGAACCGCCAGCTGCTAAGACTCTCCTTTGAGGAGCAGCAGCCCCAGAAGGACAGCGGGAAAGACGGAGTGAGAAGCCAGGGAGGCGATGAAACCCAGCCCCAGAGCAGGGATGGAGCCCAGACCCCAAAGCAGGACAGCGTGCAGACACCCCAAGAAGATGGAGCCCAGACCCTAAAGGCGGAGAGAGCCGAGACTCCCCAAGAAGATGGAGCCCAGACCCCGAAAGAGGGCAGAGCCCAGACACCCCAGGAAGATGGAGGAGCCCAGTCCCCAAGGGGTGGCAGATCCAACAAGAAGAGGAAATTCAAAGGCAGGCTCAAGTCCATTTCTCGGGAGCCCAGCCCAGCACCTGGGCCAAACCTGGAAGGCTCTGGCCTCCTCCCCAGGCCCATCTTTTTCTGCAGCTTCCCCACGCGGATGCCGGGGGACAAGCGGTCTCCCCGGATCACTGGGCTCTGTCCCTTTGGCTCCCGGGAGATCCTGGTGGCAGATGAGCAGAACAGGGCCCTGAAGCGCTTCTCCCTCAATGGCGACTACAAGGGCGCGGTGCCCGTCCCTGAGGGCTGCTCCCCATGCAGCGTGGCCACCCTGCAGGACGCCGTCGCCTTCTCGGCTGGTGCTCGGCTCTATCTCATCCGCCCCAACGGCGAGGTGCAGTGGCGCCGGGCACTGAGCCTCTGCCAGGCCAGCCACGCCGTGGCCGCCATGCCGAGCGGGGACCGGGTGGCTGTCAGCGTGTCAGGCCATGTGGAGGTGTACAACATGGAAGGCAGCCTGGCCACCCGGTTTATCCCTGGGGGCAAGGCCAGCCGGGGCCTGCGGGCACTGGTGTTCCTGACCACAAGCCCCCAGGGCAGTTTCGTGGGGTCAGACTGGCAGCAGAATAGCTTGGTGGTCTGTGACGGGCTGGGCCAGGTGATTGGGGAGTACCGGGGGCCAGGCCTGCACGGCTGCCAGCCGGGCTCCGTGTCCGTAGATAAGAAGGGCTACATCTTTCTGACCCTTCGAGAGGTCAACAAGGTGGTGATCCTCGATCCGAAGGGGTCGCTGCTCGGTGACTTCCTGACGGCCTATCACGGCCTGGAAAAGCCCCGGGTGACCACCATGGTGGATGGCAGGTACCTGGTTGTGTCCCTCAGTAATGGGACCATCCATGTCTTTCGGGTCCGCCCTCCTGACAGTTAAAGGGCTGGGGCTGGGGAGACACTTCGGGGTGGGGGGACTGGGGGGGTAGAGAGAAGGGAAGCAGGGTGGCCTGAGGGATGTGGTGGCCGAGGGCATTTTCCCAGAGAGCAGGGGTTGGCAACTTTTCAAGGTGAAGTGCGAAACCGCTCTTCAGGTGCGCAGGAATAGGGACCAAGGGGGGGTGGCATGGCCCTAACCCTCAGAAGCAGAGGAGGAGGGGTTGGACGGGTGCTGGGCGTTAATGCTTCTTGCTTTTGCTGGGGGTGACTGCCGCTGCCGCCACCGTAGAGTCTAGGTTTCCAAGATGTGTAAGCTAGTCCTGATTTGAGTTCTTCTTTAAAACCATTCCTGATGGGGTAGCCCAGGGAGAGTCTTGGGGAAGTGGGTAGAAATAGTCCTTTAAGCCCAGGGCTTGAAGGGTGTGTCAGGTATGTACTTTTTGGAAGAGCTGAGAACCCTCTCCCCTCCGACTTGAACGGGACGCACCAAGTCAGAAGAGGTCTGGGATTTTGAACCTGGCCATAAATGGCATCTTCCACCAGCCTCGGCTGGGAAGTTGAGGCTCCTCTGATAATGGCGTCCCCCAGTGAAGTGCGGGGTGGACCTCATGGGGGACCAATTATAGGCACGAGCCGAGGCCAACAGGCATTTACCTTGAAGTCCGTGAAGAGAATGTGCTACTAGAAAATGGAACCCGGCAGGATTGGAGTCTAAAACACAGGGTTCTGAGTGTGAGACAAGGGGAGACCCTGGGTCTTACCCCCCGACTTCCACCACCCCTCACCTCCAAGCCAACCTGAGGCCAGAAGACCTATGTAGGATATAAAACCTTTTCTTTTTTGAGGTCTTTATACTTCCTGGAGTTTATTTTTAGCCCCCTCTTAGTTTTCTGGCACAATTCCCTTTGAGAAATTTTGGCTGAACTAAGGGGTTGAAGGCATTTGTCCATATTGCCATTATGGGTGAGGAAAAAACCTAAGCCTAGAGGCCAGGTGTGGGACTCAGGGGCCAAACGGGTTGGAAGACCTGGAAAGTCGGTAGTGGGGCTGGGATGGGTGGAGGGGTGAAAATCTCATGGAGGGATCCCATCAGAGGTGAGCCATGACCACCGGCCTTTTGCATAGGCTGTGGCAGCGGTGGAACTGAGGTGGGCATGCTTAGCCAGGGGCTGTTGAGAGGTGACCAAAGGGAATAATATGTAAGGATCATGGGCAACGAGTGTTCATGGGAACCAGAGAGATTTTGGACAAGTCCAGATGGAAAGTGCAGGACATTAGGTGTAGGGAAAAGAAAATCTTTTTCCAGGGAGGGAAGTCATTGATTGTTTAATGAAGTGAAAGGGGAAATCATCAATGTCAGGTGGACAAATTCAATTATATAAAATTTTGAAATGTATGCACGGGAAAGAAGAACGAAGATTAAAGGAAAATCAATGCGATGAGGAAATTATGGAGCATTGATCTGAGGAGTCTCCAGTATATGCAGTGACTAAACAGATCTACTTGGTCAAAGAACCAAATAAGCCCTATACCCAAGAGGAACGCACACAGGCCAGGACACATAAAATGAAAAATAAAATCGACCACTTGCATTCGTCAAAAATACATTTTAAAAAATATGTCGTGGGGAAATAGACCCCTGGCACTATAAATGATGCTTCCTGGTGAACAGTTTGGCAGTTCTTGACAAGAGTCAAAGAAGTGATTATAAGACGAAGTTATCTCACTTTGGGGAGTACATTCTGGGAAAAGGATTCAAAAGGAAAAAAAGTATCTGCACGCAGATATTTGTGGCCACCCTATATATTACAGTCTTTGACAGGAAACAGCTCAGCTTAGCTAGCCAATTCTGGCTAGACCAGAATCTAGCCAAGTAGATTGTGGTCTCTACCGGGACAATGAGCTGCTGCCTTCATGTATGACAATTATGAGAACTATTTAGAAGAATATGATGTTATATGATGCAATCGTAAGCCAAAAAAAAAAAAGATTTTGGCTTTCTGTTCACGTAATGATAGCAACAAGGTAAAAAAAAAAAAAGCATGTCTGAATAGTTACCGAGTGGAAATAGGTTCAAAATGTGTAAATAGTCAGTGATTGGGGAGATTGGGTTCTTTTTATTTCATGCTGTTATTCATATATGCACATTTCTACTTCAGTTATTACTGTCCGTTAAATAACATATATGCTTGACTACTTCAGAAAAATACTCTCAAGAATAACTACTGGATTTGTGAATGAATGTGTCAGAACAAGTGAGACTGTTCTGTCAGGGGTAGGGGTGGGGGGCTAGGCAGGAGTCAGGAGGAGAATCCCAGCCAGTCAGGACCCAGCAGGGAGGAAGGGTCGTCAGAGCAGGGTCCTGTCTGGTGACTGACCAAGGAATCTGCCCTGGGAAGTTTGCAGAGGTCAGGTGGTCCCTGTGGGTGGTCCCCGTGGGTGATCGGTCATTGTGGAGTGTCCAGAGGCAGGGGAAGGTCTTATTGAGTTCACCAACTAATTCAGACCAACTGGAAACCAAGTGGCGGTTCTGCGGAACGAGCTGGTTTAAGATGAGCTGCACGCGTGGGGTGCCGTGTCTGTCTTCGTTGCAGCTCTCTACAGAGTCAGCACAGTGACGGCTCCTAGTAGGTGCTCTGTAAACGCCTGTGGAGTGAATTGATGTCTAGAAAACGTCAGGTTGTCCAAAACTTTGGCTTGTGGGAGATCTCCAGTAGGGGGCACTGTGGACACAGCCTATCATAAGCCTCCAGGAGACTGGCTCAGCTCTAAGTCACAAAAGAGGTGAAATTTGGGTGTCCTTCTTATATGTCCTGGGCGGGGGTGGGGGGGTGGGGTCCTGGCCTCTAGGGGATAAATACCTTCAGGTTGGAATCACAGGTTTGCAGAGCCGCATGGGAACCACGTGCAGAGGGCCTGGCTGGTGGAATGGCTGCAGCCAAGTGGCTCACCCCTGAGACAGGAATAGAGAACTTCCGGAGGGAAATATCACCTGGATTCAGGAAGAGAATCCCACAGATGCTCTGAAGATGAAGGAGGCACAGGGCTTTCCAGGACACTGTAAGAAGCCTGGGGAGTCGGGCACTGGACGATTGACAGACATACTGAATTTTCCTTGTGAAGGGGTAGGGGTGGGAAGGCACAGAACATGGCAAACTGTGAAACGGATGAGAAGTACAGCACTGAGCATAATTTGGAGGTAAAATCCCCAGCGCCCCAACTGTCACCCGGGAACCCTAACAAAGCCCGGCACCGAAAGCACTGCTCAGTGCGGAGAGAGAGTTCTTGGCTCAACTACAGATGTTAAGTAATAGGAACATTGTGAAAGATCCAACATCTGCACCCTGCGTTGGACTCTGACAATGATCGATCATTCCTTGTGGTGTTTGGAACTTTCCAGATCGTGTAGGAAAGGAGAATGACGTTCGGGTAGAGAGAAAGGGAGTAGAGAACCTTGTTCATATTCTTTGTGCTTAAAAAAGGAAGGTGAGGGCTTCCCTGGTGGCGCAGTGGTTGAGAATCCGCCTGCCAATGCAGGGGACACGGGTTCGAGCCCTGGTCTGGGAAGATCGCACATGCCGCGGAGCAACTGGGCCTGTGAGCCACAATTACTGAGCCTGCGCGGCTGGAGCCTGTGCTCCACAACGAGAGGCCGCGATAGTGAGAGGCCCGCGCACCGCGATGAAGAGTGGCCCCCGCTTGCCACAACTAGAGAAAGCCCTTGCACAGAAACGAATACCCAACACAGCCATAAATAAATAAATAAATAAATTTAAATGATAAATCATATCTTTAAAAAAAGAAAAAAAAGGAAGGTGAATGAGGCAGCGGAGACCTGGGTTGAGTGCTGGCTCTTCCAACTAAATAGCTGTGTGATGTTGGTCTAGCTCCCTAAACTCTCTGAACCTCAGTTTCTACGTCAGTAAAATAGCGATAATAATATCCACCATGCCCTCCTCACAGGGTGGTGGTGAGGACTGGCTGAGAGGCATAGAGAAGGATTTTGTACCCCATAAAGCTCAAATCTGCAGTCTTGGTTAGAAAAATTTTTAACTGACTTTTGTACTGACTTATTTTTCGTCAGAGTAAGCTTGAATGGGGATATTGTGTGCATGCATTGTGAGGGGAAAACTCGAGGACGTCTGGGTAGAGTTGTGACCTGCTTCTCCTTTGGAGGAGACTGTTCTGTTTCCTTTCCAGCAGTTATTTGGAGAAGCCATTTGCTAAGACACAGCAGTGACCATAGGAGCAGAAGGGACCAATGGCCAGCTTGCTAAGACTCAGTGCTACTCCTAAAAGCCAGCTGAGAATCAGGCTGTACTAATGAAGGCCTGATAGCCATAGACATTTAGAAGAAATTCAAAATGGCAAGAGTAGCCCAATTTTTTGGAAATTTAGAGAAAATATAATTTGGGAGAGAATAACTCTTCTTTCACTGTAGTCTTATTATTACTGTATCTATAAAGCCACATCATAGAATAATCTACAGAGAGAATATTCCAGAGGGGCAGACATTCAAGAGAGAAGTCAGAAGTCTTCCGAGGAAATTGATGAGGTTGGTGACCTGAGCTGGGCAAGATGTGATAAGTGGGTGCCAAGATCAAGGTATTTGGCCATTTCTCCTGGGCAGGTCAGCTGAGAACTAGAGTTATCCCATAAGTTAAGTGGGAGATTGGATGGGGATGCAGAGTTCTGTTTGGGGGAGAAAGTAGTCTTGGACTGGCTGGGGCAGGGAGCTGCCAGAGAGAGTGCTCAAGAAGATGTTCCCATTAGGAGAAAGATCAAGTTCAGATGCAGGCTTAGGAAAACAGGAAACTTGACAGAAGGTAACAAAACCAGCCTACCCAACTGATTCATGAATGTAGTTTAATTAAATGAGTCTGAATGGGAACAAAAGTAGGTCTAGGAACCACAGAGTGATTGGAGGTGTGGAGAAGGCTCAACAGGGTCTGGCCGACCTCACCCTCACCTGAAGCCTGGGTGAGGAATCTTTGGGACGGGGTGGAGAGGGGACCTTATGTAAAGAGGCAATTAGGAAGTAGTTTGGGGAGGTTTTGGGAGGCTACCTGACTTGTCTTCAGAGAAAGTTTGAACTGGTTGCATTAGCAGCTAAGAGACATGGGATTGAAAATGGTGGAACTGGGGCCTCTGTACCCATGGGTGTCAGCCCAGCAAGTATTTCTTTGTTGCCACCAGGCTGAAGAATCTGTGTTGTAAACTCCTTTATTCCTTTATACTTTGTATCTTTTTTCTGTTTCTTAATAAATTCTTTTGAAAAATGTGAACCTTCTCTCAGATGGTTCATGGGTATGGGAAATGATCAACACCCAGGTAGTGGACTTCCCTGGCGGTCCAGTGGTTAAGACTCTGCACTTCCACTTCAGGGGGCGCAGGTTCGATATCTGGTCGGGGAACTAAAGATCCCACATGCCTCGCGGCACGGCCAAAAAAATAAAAATTAAAAAACTAAAAAAAAAAAACCAAAAACCCTGGTAGTGAAGGGAATCAGATATCATGGCCATTCCCTGATGTAGCTCCAAAGATGCTACACAGAATCCTTGGGGACATTTCCTAAGCAGGGTGATCAGCACCATCATCTGTGGTCCCCGCCCTCGTCCCGGGCCACTCCCACCTGTAGGATAGAGGGGCCCCCTGGGCAGAAATTGCATCTTCCAGGCTCACATTGGGTGGGAGGGAGCCCTCAGGTGATCTGGCCCAGCAGGACCCCATGGAAGTGCATATGAAGGATGTGGGCCAGGGGCCCGGGTCAGGATGGCTGTGCCCATCACTGGTCTCTGCTTGTTTTCTGGTTTGTGGGCTCCATCTAACGTGCTGCATTTGTGATCCCACAGTGGCCCCTGCAGGGCTGGGAGGTACCCAGGCTCTAGGAATATCTACCTACTGGCCAAACCCACCCCCTCTGACCTACTCTCCAAAGCCCCTCCAGGAGCTCCTGATCCTCTCTTCTGAGTCCTGAGCAGGATGAGAAAAGATCTCAGGTCTTTATTTCTAATTCACTCAGCCTCCGGCCTCCCCATCAAATACAGGAGTCAAGCAACAGTTATTGAGTGCCACCTACCTGTGCTTCACATCCATCGACTTCCGGGATGGAAATAGGCACCATCAACGTTATTTTACAGACACAGAAACCTAGGCCTGCAAGCTTTGCTCATTTTAAGTAGATTTCGTTTCTGACTCCAAAAGCTGCCTTTCCAACCAGCTCTGAATCCTGAGCCTCATTCATCGATGAGAGAACTGAACAAAATGAGATCTGAGGTTCTTCCCCGAGCTAACAGGCCAGGACCTATCCCTAAACAGGTCCAGAATCTAGACGCAGGAAGGGAAGCTCGGAGATGCCCCACGCACCTCCACCACCATCTTCTCAGTGCCAGAGCGGCCCCGCTTCCCCACGGAGCAGGAATGACAAGCCACAAGAGAATGCTCTAAGTGGCTCGGTGGGGAAGCAGAGGGTGGGGATGAGGACCCACCACTGCTGCGGTGACAGCCTGAATAAGAATTCCGCAATTCATCATCTAATGACTCAGCCTGGCTTTGGACCAGAGCCTCTGTGAACCCTGGGGAAGGTGACTCAGCAGCTGAGGGGGCCGGGCGCGGGAGAGCCTGCGGGTCCATGTGAGCGGTGGCTGTGGGGAGAACGGCCTGTTCTAGCTCCAGACCCCAAGGCGAAGCGTCAGCCCCTGTGGTCAGGCACATGCGTCCTCTGTTCCCAGCCATGCGGCCCAGCCTCCTCCCTCAAACCTGGGTCTCTCTCTCCTCTGCATTGGAGAAGTCGCAGCCCTGGAGGCGGCAGGCCCACTGCCTCTGCTCACAGCCATGGGGTCTGCAGCAAGTTGCCAGGCCACAGAGTCTGCAGGCCTCTCTCCTCTTCGCTGCCCTGCTGGGGTCAGGCCACCTTCGAATAAGGGCAGCAGAGGCCACACTGTAGGGGTGGGGAAGCAGGGCTATGTCACAGGCTGGGCACACAGCTGGACAGATGTTCACTGTATCCCTCCTCATCACTGAGGTCAGGGGAAGGGGGCTCTGGGGTCTTGGTTTTGCTCCAGGGTCAACTCAGAAAATGTCTTTTCCCCATCAGAAAGGGCAGCGTCTGTTTCCTCTGCCCTGAACACTAAGTTAGGGACAGTCTCACCAGAAGAAAAGAGCCAGAGCAAGGAGAGATGGAACAGCCTCCGAATCCAGCGAGGGGCCAGGGCACCGAGGCCAGAGGTCAACGTGCAGGGCGGGTGTGCACAGACCCGCTTCTCCCCTCCAGCGCCTCCTTCCCTCCCATCTCTGACGGCCCTGACTACTTTCTCACCTCGATTATTCATACGCAGCTCTTTCCTCACCTGCAAAACCCTTCAGGACAAGAACCTCTGATTCACACTGAATTTTCCATAACCAGGTGTTCTATAAATACCGGTGAGTGAAAAGAACGAATGAGTGAATTGGGGCTAAAATCTAGTCCCTGTCACTTATGTCAGATAGAACACCGAGAGGAGCTGGAAACATTGCTGGTGCAGGCCCGGAGGCAAAAAGGGTTCATCCCTTTTCCTTAGAAGGGAACATGAGTAAAAGTGAAGTTATCTGGAAAAAGAGATAGTAATCTCACTCCGCTGTACTTCTCCTATGTTCCATAGCACTTTAACCTTCTAACATACTATTCCATTGAATTATTTGTCCTACTTGTTGTTATAATTTGTCTTTTCCTCCAAATTCTACCCCAGGTAGAATGCAAGCCCCAGGATGGGGCATTTTTGCCTGTTTTGTGCACTAATACCTCCTATGCCTGCAGAATAGTGCCTGGGATACGGTAGATTTGCAGTGAATGAATGGTATCTATGGAACATTTACTTGGAGGCAGGTCCCTCTCCACCCGCTATGCATTTACGTGTATTAAAGTCCAGGAGGTGCATAGTATTATCACCTCTGGTTTAATTATGGGGACAGTGAGGTTAGAAGGTTATGTGACATGAACAGGCTCACCACAAGCTGGGCAGAGGCCACCGCCAGCCGCGGCCGGCCTGGAGCTAACTCTCCAGAGCTCCCTGGCGAGGAGATGCGCACGAAGCCTTCCCAGCAGCCCCACCCCAGTCCAGCTTTCCTGGGTGAGGCTTGCTTTCTTTTTTTAAAGATGTTTTTTGTTTGTTTTTGGTGTGGACCATTTTGAAAGTCTGTATTGAATTTGTTACAATATTGCTTCTGTTTTATGTTTTGGTTTTTTGGCCACAAGGCCTGTGGGATCTTAGCTACCAGACCAGGGATGGAACCCACACCCGCTGCATTGGAAGGCGAAGTCTTAACCACTGCACGACCAGGGAAGTCCCCAAGGCCTTTTTTCTTTCTCTTCCTTCCCACCAACTTCCCACACGACCCCACTCTACCCGCCAAATGTTAGCTCTGCCCCAAAGTACAGCTTCTTGTCAGTTGGAAAGACTTCTCCTGGCAGGAGAACCACGGAGACATGGGGGCAGGGCGCGGGCCGGGGAGCCTGGGCCTGGCTCTCCCTGCCTGGGCCCTGCTCCCCACCACCTCCCTCCCCCCACCACCTCCCTCCCCCCACCACCTCCCTCCCCCCACCCCACAGACTGCGTGGGAGGCTCCCAGGCCCAAGCTGAGGGCAGGAAGAACTCCCCACATCACTCTTCTTTGCGTTTCTTGCTGCTGGGAGCTGAGCTAGAACCTAAGGAGGTCCCTGCCCACCTCAAGGCGCGAGGCTCCAGACGCTGTCTCCTCTCCACACCAGCCCTGCAGGGCCCAGGCGGGGAGAGCCACGCCCCCTTACCTTCTGCCTTGCTCCCCAGTTCCCTTCTTGGCTCCCGTGCCTCCGTGGTTCTCTCGCCAGGAAAAGTCTTTCCAGCCAAAGAGAATCTACACTTTGGGGCAGAGATGTCTCTTGGGGGTGGAATGGGGTCGTGTGGGAAGTTGGCGGGAAGGGAGCTATAAAGAAAAACATCACCCAGGAAAGATGAACTGGGCTGTGGCTCTCGGAAAGGCCTTGTGCGCATCACCTCGCCAGGGAGTGCTGGAGAGTTAGCTCCAGGCTGGCCGCGGCTGGCATTGGCCTCTGCCTAACCACTTGCTCCTGTGTGATCCCTGGAGAAAAGAATAGAGACCCAAGAACACCAGGAAGCAGGGAGAAGGCTGCAGAGACTTGAAGACACACACATCCAAGATCAGGGAGACACGACACCATATATCTCCATCCGAGGCCTCGGGGAGGCAGCAGGAGAGGAAGAGAAGGATGCTGGGGTGTCTGAGCATCATCTGGAAGTGGTCCATCAGGGGAGGCGGAAGCTGAATTGGGGTTTGTCTTCGAGAATCTGTGTCCAGATGTCGAGAAGCAGTGTTACACCCTACGTATGGGTTTGTGGGTTGTGGCCAGGGCCAGGCATCTTTGCTGGTGTTTAGATGAGGTGTATCTCTATGCTCTACAAAGCACACAGGGGTGGGGGACTTGCTGTCAGGGTGTTCCCAGGCAGGGCACCATGCCAACTTTTGCCTCATTAAAGAATCAAGACTGGAATTTCCCTGAAGCTCATTTCCTACCACTTACTACTTAGAGGAGGACCAGAGCTGCCACATCTGTCCTCCGAGGGCAGATGCTGGGTGTGGGCGGGGAGCAGAGCCCTCCAGGAGTGCCTCCATGCCCCGTCCGCCTCTCCAGCCAGAGGCCCGTCTCCTAACACAGAAGCACATGTGCCTTCCCTCTTGGATTCTTCCTCCCTCTCCTTCAAGAAAGGGAGTCACAGGGAAGAGATCCACATTTAGTCCCAGCTCCACCACTCCCTAAGCAGGTGACCTGTGCAGAGGTTCCTTCACCTCTCTGAGCCTCTGTTCCTCATCTGTAAAAAAGATGCAGTAAAACAGCACAGGGGTTCCCAGATGAATAAACAAGATGAAGAACACAAACACACTCAGTGCCTGGCACATGGAGATGTTCGGTCCATGGCCACCCATTCACTCCTCCCCTCACCCAGCCCTTGGGACCACAGGCCTTCTCTCCATCCTTTTAGAGGCAAAACACCCCAGGCACCCATCACTCACTCCACCATGCAGCAGGCATTTATTGGACCTTGCCTCTAAATAACCAATGCAAACAGCAAGTGCAAAAATGTCCAGGTGGAACTTCCCTGGTGGTGCAGTGGTTAAGAATTCGCCTGCCAACGCAGGGGACACAGATTCGATCCCTGGCCTGGGAAGATCCCACATGCCTCGGAGCAACTAAGCCTGGACGCCACAACTACTGAGGCTGCACTCTAGAGCCTACGAGCCACGACTACTGAGCCCGCACACCACAACTGCTGAAGCCCGCCCACCTAGAGCCCATGCTCTGCAACAAGAGAAGCCACCGCAATGAGAAGCCCACGCTGGTGCAACTAGAGAAGGCCTGCACGCAACAATGAAGACACAACACAGCCAAAACCAAAATAAATTAATTTCCAAAAAAAGTGTCCAGGGAAGACACGGCTGGGGCGGAAGGTGGCCGGTCTCCCAGACAAGGCAGCTTTATCATGGTGCTTCATCACAGCCCAGCACCTCCTTCTCAGCTACATGTGCACACCTTGGACAAAATCTCAGGTCCAATGAACATGAACCGGATGCACAGAGAATAGCTTACAGACCCCAAATGCTGGCTTGTTAATTTACAAACAGAGTCACATCCCCAGGCACCTGGACACATCTCTCCTGGGGGCCTCGGAATGTGGCTTTAGTGTGGAATCAGAACAAAGTCGGGACATTGGATGATCTTAATGGCAGGGTGGTTGTCTGAGGCATCCTCTGCACCTCCAGATACACCCATCTTGGTCCTAGCCACTGACATTTGTGGGACGGGACACCAAATGTCCGGCACAGCCTGGAGGCCCAGCACCAAGTTGGGTCTCCTTGGATCCCCCTTTATGATGAAGAGGAACTTTCCCCTCGTCTTGGCATTTTCCCTCAGGCAGAAGACAATGCAGTTACTTCACTCAAATGCAATCACAATCTTATCTGCTCCTCTATGTCTCCTTAATTGGATTTGGGATATTCACAGACAGACAGTCTCCTAGGTAATTTCTACAGAGCGCTAATATCCTCTCCTAAACTGAGTTTCTTCCTAACTGAATTCTCAGAAGGCGATGTTAACTTCAAGGTACTTGGCTGTCAGGCCCAGGTCCCGCCCACATGGGGCAGTATTAAGGGACACAGGAAGAAAGTTTACCCCCAAACATTTCCTACCTCTAAATGATGTACAAATCCAGTAGGGAAAACAAAACAAACACATGTAATGCAGTCGACGAATAATCCAGTGCTGAATGTGTGATTGTGTGGGTCTGATCATAAACGGGATCAAGTTCAAAGGACAGACAGCTTAGGATGGCCTGGAGGAGGCCGGGAAGGCTTTGGGGAAGAGGCAGAAGCTAAGGCATCTTGGGAGGCTCTGTGGACAGCTGACTTACATAAGAAAAGCAGGGGAGGTGGAACATTCCAAAGGCAAAAAATGGGTGGGAAAAATGGAAATCAGATGGTCTAGATGGAAGGGGGACAGATGTGACCAATTCACATCCTGCCCCTGTGATGAATGGCTTCCCGGTTCCCTCTTTCACCCCCACTGCTCCTGTTCCTCTTCCCCGTCCATGAGCTGGGCTTGCGGAAAAAGTCAGGGAGGCCCATCTCCCCCACCCTCCCCAACATACACAAACACACGCGTGTCCAGATGCAGCAGAACTAACGGTCTGCTGGACAGGAAAGCCCTGTCAGAGTGCAGGGAACCTCCACCCCAGGCCAGGAGGGACAGCCCTGGGCTTTCCACCTGCTGCACTGATCACAGCCTGATTCAGCCTGAAAACCAGCCCCAGGTGTTAGACACAACATGACCTCTTCCCCTTTCCTACCAGCCCCTTGGGATTCTCAGACGCGGTAACAGGGAGTTCCCGAGTCAGGGGCTTTCCATCTGGGCTCTGCTGCTAGCTCCCACCTCCACCCCCATTTCCCTGAGTAAGCTACCAGCACAGGCAGACAAGGGCAAGATGGAGTTTGCCATGCCATTTCCAGAAAGAGGGAGGACTGGACGAGAAACCCCCACAGAGCCCCATTCTGGTGGTTTAGGTTCAGGACCAGACCCTTGAGACATCCAGAGCAGAATGGTTTCCATTAGTGCTAGTCTAAAGCAGGAGCTCAGAATGAGAAGGGGTGACCCCCAATTTCCTGGTGTCCCCTCTGAAGGAGCTAGACCCTGGAAACAAGACAACGGCCCCTCTGCTTCCCCAGACAGCCTGGTTCTTAGACAGAACTGGCCAGTGTGGAGCTGAGGACTCAGGAGGGCGAGGTCTCTGCCTGCAAGGCCCACAGCTCCTGCCAACCCTGGCATGACTGAGGCTGTCTGCGTCTGGGACCAGCCTCACAGAATGGTGAGCTGGCAGGCTGGGCTTCACCCTGGGAAAGAGGGAGTGGGCCCCAGGGAGCCAGTTGTTGGTCTAGGCTGTGAATAACAGAGGCCTCATCGGCACCCCAGAACCACGGGGCAGAAGCACCCAGCACAGGGACTGACTAAGAGAGCAGGTCCGGGCCGGTGGACGATGACAGGGGAGTCGGGAGGCTCTGTCAGGCTACACACACACACAGACAAACACACAGACACAGACACAGACACACACACACACACACACACACACGAGCAAATCTCCCGGCCTGCTCTTTGGGGTCCTTCATTTCCAGGCCCTTCTACCCATACAACTCTCTGCTTCTCCAGGCTGACTCATCCTCCCTGCATGTCCCTTTGCCCTATCCCAAAGGTTGGGGCCCTGGACTTCTCCCCACCTGCCCCAGGCCATGGCTGTATGCCTGATTTTATGTGTCACTCAAGAGGCACTTGGCCCAACCTTCCTTGGAACTGCTTATCTTTAGAAATGCCTGTCTTTCTCAGGAACAGAGCCCTGAGTCCCTCCAGGGCTGGAGCCATATCTCCAGCCCCAGCACTTTTATATGCCCAGCAGGCAGAAAACACAATGAAAGCAGCTCTGCAGGAATGCCAGCAGATGACAATTATGATAGTGACCTTCATTCTTCACAGGCCATGCCCCACGGGGAGCCTTCCTGAGCAGTTCACAGCGTGGCTCTTTCAAGGCATTCGAGGCATGTTCTGGCTCCTCCAGCCCTGAACCAGCTTCTCATCTCCTCTCTCCCTCTCCACTCATCTCAGAGTTGAGCCTGAAGTACAAGGTCAGCAGAAAACCAGCTCACAGACATGAACAGGGCAGGAAAAGTGCTCACGGAGCAACTGGGTCAAAGTTCAGCACACCCATCCTCCTCCCCAGCTCACCGCCAGAGGCTGCAGCTCCCTGTCTCCAGGTGACCCAGCCTCCAGGCCTAGGGGAACACTGACCAGCTGTCAGGTAGACTCCTTCAAGTGTGATAAGGGGGCTCTGCCTCCAACAGCCTCCCCAGGGCAGCAAGTGCCTGACATTTCACATCACTGGCTCATGGGGTCTAAGGTCATAGTCTCAATCCTAGAAGCACCCGAAGAGCTAGTAGAAACAAAACAAACCCCAGTATCCCAGGATTCCAGTTCAAGATTCCAATCATCAGGGGTGAGTCTGGGTCTCAGCACTTTTCAAAAGCTCTTGGCGGGGGTGGGGGATGAATTTGGAGATTGGGATTGAAACATACACACTACTATATATACAATAAATAACTAATAAGAATCTGCCGTACAGCACAGGGGACTCTACTCAATTCTCTGTAATGACCTATATGGGAAAAGAAGCTTAAAAAAAAAAGAGTGGATATATGTATATGTATAACTGATTCACTTTGCTGTACACCTGAAATTAACACAACATTGTAAATCAACTATACTTCAATCAAAATTTAAAAAAAAATTAAAACAAAACAAATGCTCCTGGGTGAGCCTCAGGTGCAGTGGGGGGCTGAGAACCACTGGATCAAGGCACAGAATGTCATAATTCCAAAGTGAGTGTGACTCGGGAGGGTTTAAAAGAGTGAATCCTTAAGACCTGAGTTGGAATCAGTTCCTTGCTGGGCAGCAGATCTGGGGGGCTGCGGGGAGGGGAGAGGGGATGAGACCAGGGTCAGAAGAGTTCTGAAGGAAAGAGTCAAGGGTGGTGGGAAGGGGGCAGTGGGACATGCAGTGAGGGAGGGGCATGGACCCGTCCTGGGTAGGGAGGTTAAGGGGGACAGCTGTGCAGGGGACAGCTATGGGGACAGCTATGTGAACAGGTGAGGCACTGAAAAACAGAATGGAGTTAAGAGCTGAGGGCTCTGGAGCCAGCTCCTCTCATTAGCTGAGTGAGCTTGAGCAAGAAATCTGACTCCTTTCTGTGTCGGTTTCCTCATCTGTAGAATGGGGACATCGCCACTCCCCAACTCTGAGCCACAGGAGAACGAACTAAGGTGATGAGTACCAAAGAGGGCCTGGCAGATGGCAACCACTCAGCATACCTTAACCATCATTACTGCTGTAGTTTGGGGAAGAGAGCAACTCCTAAAACCCTAAAGAAAAGGCATGCAGACCCCAACGCCTTAGAAAAGAATGGATTTGCAGATCAAAAGCTGCCTCAACACACTAACAGGGGCAGTCACAAATCCAGGCTGCCTGGCACGAGTTTTCAGAGGCTCAGAATCCATCCTTCCTCCAGGCTTACCAGCATGGGAGTCTGGGAGGCTAGGGGCCCTGCAGCCCTGAATGGGGATTGCTTCTCCCTGTCCCTTTCGGATGTAGGCTTCTCCTCTAGCTCTGGGATTTGCCACATTCTTGCTCTTCTAAAGGTCCTGAAAGAGGACGGAACTTTCCCCTCTGGTATTGCACACAGTGGGGGACCCCGGGCAGGCCTCCACCCTGTTCCGGCCATGACCTCATTCATCTCTAATGAAGTTTCTGCAGGTTCCAGCTTCTGCAAATCCTGCCCTAGAACCTAGAATTGTCTTACTTTATTTCCAGCAGCCAACTGGCCATTCGGGGGCTGTGATGGTCCCAGCATAGATGGGCTTCTTTACCAGATGCTCCTTTGGTTCTCCCGGGATCCGCCTGACCTTGGCAGGGGACCCTGTTTTCCCCCCTAGGAGTTCATCTGCCTAAGAAGGCCAGCAAAGGGGGCAGGGATCATTTCTCCCAGTCACTACAAAGCGGGACTCAGACGTCCAGCCTTCCACTCCAGCGCCCATACCTGGAAGCCAGTTCATGCTGGGGCATCCCCAGGGTTGTTTACCTGATTGGAGCAGGAAGGCCCAGTCCCTTTCCTTTCCCCCTTGTTCCCTGGAAGGTGACTCTGTCCCTTGTGCATTGTTTTCTTTCCGGTGGAATTTCTGCTCTTGAAGACTCAGCGTTCTGCGTTCCTCCCACCGCAGCCGTTCCTCACATCCTGGTTTCCTCCTGTCCAGACAGTGCTGGCCATTGGCCAGGACCTCGGCCATTCGTGGAGAGGACAAGGGCTGAGGACAGCAAAGGGTGGAGGCGGGAAGTGGGAAGCTGATCATTCCTCCTTCATTGGAGCCTCAGGCCTCTTCTGCAGGGCCTGCAGTGGTCCTCCATGGGCAGTGTGTCAACAGTGGGTGGCATGTCCACTATGGGTGGCGTGTCCACCATGGGCGGTGTGTCCACCGTGGGTGGCGTGTCCACTGTGGGTGGCATGTCCACCGTGGGTGGTGTGTCCACCATGGGCTGTGTGTCCACCGTGGGCGGTGTGTCCACTATGGGTGGTGTGTCCACCATGGGCAGTGTGTCCACTGTGGTTGGCGTGTCCACTGTGGGTGGCATGTCCACAGTGGGTGGTGTGTCCACTGTGGGTGGCATGTCCACCGTGGGCAGCATGTCCACCATGGGCGGTGTGTCCACCATGGGCGGTGTGTCCACAGTGGGTGATGTGTCCACCATGAGCAGGCAACCCCTCCCCCCTGCAGTGGGTAGTGAGGCCCAGAGAGCAAGCCTGGGGTGGACACATGGGGAGGTTCTACATGGATGGGGACAGACCTTGGACTTCCCGCTCCCAAATTAGTTCCTCCCTGGATTGGGTACAAGGCCCGCCTGGCACTCAGGCAGGCAGGGAGCCCAGACGGTCAGGCCAAGATTGAGGCTAATCTCCAGTGTGGTCTCAGGACAGGGGTTAGGGATGGGCGTGGTGGGGTGGCAGGCAGTACTGCCCAACTTGTGCCAACTCGCCTGCCCATGGCACTTCCTGTGGGGTTGTGGAAGGTGGGGAGATGGGGTGGCTCATGCTTCCCCTCTCCTGACCTGGACCCTAGCCCACAGGCCAGTTCCAGGAAAGAGCCCAGGTCTGATTCCTGGGTGTTAAATGCAGCCCAGGTCAACCTGCTCTTCCAGCCATGAAGCAGAAGGGGCCCCAGACCTTTGTCAGGTCTGGGCTACCTCACGCCTGCCACCTCAGCTCCCCTCACGCCAGCAGCCCAGCCCTTCCTCCACCCCTGTCTCCCCAGGCAGAGCTGCGATGTGAATGACAGTTATGCATTTGCCTGAATCAGCCTTTAATCACACAGCCCTGTTAGTTCCTGACACTGATGGGAGTGGGGGGCACAGCAAGGCACCACCAGGCAAGGGACTCAGGACAAAGCCATGTTATAATTCTGGGTCCTGGGAATAGGAGGGACAGCAGGCATTGCCAGCTCTGAGCATCTGCTTTAGATTGAATTTCTTAACTTGGTAATGATGTCTTTTTCAAGCATCTGCGGGAAGCCTGGTCCAGTGCCAGACATGGGCCTTCCTTGCCCCAGTGCCCCGGCCCCACCTGCTGAATTTCTGGGGTTCCTTACCTGAGGACCTGATTAGCTAATCCCTTCTATCACAGGAGACTTGGTCTCTACCCTCTACACTCAGGAAACCAATGGGCTCAAGAGAGGACACACACACACACACACACACACACACACACACACACATTTTTTAAAGTCAGCTGAAGGCTACTGATTGCTTTCTTCCTATGGATAGATAGATACACTTGGTCATTTCATTCAAGCCATCTTTTGAAACCCTAACAAGATAGTTATGGAAGTGGCATCATTCTCCCCATTTTGCAGAGAGAAAAGTAAGGCTGTGGGGATTAAAAAAGTTACCCAGAGTCTCCTGCTAATCCTCAGGCCACATCTGCCTCCTTCTACAGAAGACATCTTGTTCATGCCCATGGTGTCTGTCTATAGAGACTGAAGCATTAGGAAGGGAAAACGATTTGCTCATGACCATGTGGATAACTGGAGCCAGAATGTCTGGTCACAGTGATGACCACCGGAGAATCCTGACATGTTGAGAGCAAACACATGTGGCTCAGTAAGCAGGTCTGATTGAATACAGTCTTCCCTCGGTATCTGCAGATTGGTTCCAGGACCCCCGCAGGTACCAAAATCCACAAATACTCTAGACCCTTATATAAAATGGTATAGTATACTCTGTCCTCCGTATTCGCAGGTTCTGTATCCACAAGTCCTGCATCAGGGGATTCAACCGACTGAGGATATGATAGGTTGGTTGCATCCACGGGTTCGAACCCGCAGATACGGAGGGCTGACAAGAAGGGAAAGGGAACATTCTGGTGGTGGGTCTCCTTGGGATGCCTTTCCTAATCAGGGTGGGGTCTCTGAGGTCAGGAAGAGGCAGCCATGGGAATCCAGGAGAGAAAAAGCAGGTCTCCGAGGATGACATAAGGGACAGGAGCAGTTGCAAGGAAGAGCTGGGTGCTCTGGAGAAGGGAGTGGGCCCAGGAAGCCAGGAATCAGGAGGTGGGTGTGGCCGGAGTCGGGAAAGTGTTTCTATGTGGCCTCCAGCCTGCAGGGGGTAGAGGGTGCTGCTTAGGACAGCGACTGCGGTGCCGTCTCTGAAGGCATCTCTGAATGTCACATCAAACTCATCCCAGAAGAGATTCAGAGAAGCTCCTTTATGAACAACTGAGCTGGAGGATGAGGGGAAGGCAGCCGTCCTGTGACTCCCCTGATCAAGCTGAGGTCCTCCTGTTCCCTTTCCTTCACACACTGCACACCTCTCCCAGGCCCTTTCAGCCGCCACACGACGTGGAGGGGCATAGGAAGAGTTCTGGGCCCCCCAAGGATCCAAGCAAGCCAGCAAGATAGGCACCAACTGCCTTCCTGCTCACCAAGCCAGCTGAGGCAGCCCGGGGTGACTCAGATAAACAGACATGCAGAGAAGGCCTGCTTCCATATGGCGAGGAAGTTAAAGAGAAGGAATAGTCAGTGACTCGGGACGTCCCTGGCTCCCCACTGGCAAATTCCATCTGTGCTGCATCACCAGGCTGCTTCGTTCCTGGGACCTCTGCCACCCACAAGTTCCCCACTGACCCAGGGTCACCACCACCATCAGAAGGGTCCCCTTCCCTTCTTGTCAGCCCTCCGTATCTGCGAGTTCGAACCCGTGGATGTTTATCTGGGCGTCTGCCCAGCTCAGTAAACTGGTTGCATCCAGAGCCAGGATGTAGACTAGAGCAGGAGCCTCTACTTCAAGAACCTGGGAAGAGGCTGCAGTAAGAGCAGACCTAGAACACGAAAGCCCATGAAGAGAGCAAGACGGAGATGGGCTGCCTCAGGCAGAAAGGATTGCTGCCCAGAGATGGAGACAGGTGGAGAGAGGATGGGAGCGTTGTCTCCCCTCCCTGTCCTGGGATCTGTGACCTGTCCCCCCGCTCCCCCGCCCCATCCATGCTGCCCTCTGCTTCTCCCTTGCAACCCAGCATCAGTATCTCTTCCTCCGGGAAGACTTCCCTCCAGATTTGGGCCTACACCCTGATCGCCCGAGTCTTACAACTTTGTATACAGAGTTTGACAGATGGTTTCAATCTAATCGTTGCATGATGTTAATCTTCTGTCCCAGGACATGTGTCTGTGCCTTCGGAGAAGGGAGAAGCTTATGCTTCTCTGAATCACACCATCGGGCGTTGATTGTCAATAACCATTTGGCCATTTGGGGGAAGATTCACACAACAGCCAGGGTAAAATGAAAGAAGATGTGTCCAGAGAAAGTGATAAAGGGAGATGCAGGAACGCTGGGAATGAGGAACAAGTTCTGGTAAACAGGAAAGTAGTGAATCAGAGTTAGACAATCTATGTACGTGGAGAGAGAAGTGGAAGCAGGGTTAGGATCTGACTGGGGTAGACCCGGTGGGAGTGGGAGGCTCCCAGGCCTGCGCTACTTCATTCTGGCTGCCACCGGCAGGCTCTGAGGTCACACCAACCCCAGAAATCACACATGCCATCTGCCCCATACTTCCCCCTGTGGCCACACTGGGCCCCTTTCTCTCCCTCTGCCTCCTTCTCCCAAGAGAACAGGCTCTTTCTTGCCTGGGGGCTGTGAGGGGTCTCTGGTGCTCACTGAACACTGACATTATGAGAGGCCACCCCCAAGGGAATACTGGCCCCCAACGCCCCTCCGAGAAATAAGGATAAATAAGACATGGCGATGGACACAGTAAAGTGAAGGATAAGCACAGAAATGACTGTAAGAGAAGGGGATGTTTGTAAAAGAGGTTCAACTGTTAGAGGGTGTTATAGGGGAATCAACAAGACGTAGGGGATGTGGGTGGCAGAGAAGGGGACAAAAGGGCCAAGACCAGAGAGTAGGTCAAACTCTAGTCCACTTTCACCTGCTGATAAAACAAGCCTCTGTCCTTCCTGGTATGCTGGAGGGTTCAAGACACGTGTCAAATGTCAGTGGCGTCCACATGTGACCCCACAGCTCAGAGAGGAAAATCTTCCCAGGATCTAAAGTCTGCGAAGTCGGCCAGCGGGAGCATGTCAGGATCAGAGTGAAATCAAGAGGATCTGGCTTGAAATGGACAGAGGGGCTGGCAACCATTCTCTTGGGTGACCAGCCAGTCCGCTTCCCAAGGCATTTCATCCACTCTGCTAATCACCGAGAGACATCAAAATATATAACAAGGCGCTTGCCTTATGTCAAAATTAACAGCTCAAGTTGTCTGGGTTCCTGTCCTGGTTCTGCCCCAACCGAGAATGGCTGCCACTTAGTGAGAGCCTGGAATATGCCGGACGCTTACAATATTTCATTTAATCCTCACAAAAACCCTGAAGGGTGGGAATGAGTGTCCATCTACATACCTACCTCACATACAAAAACTGAGACCCACAAAGTTTGGTTTTGCCCAAAGACACATAAGTAGCTAAGTGTCAGAGCCCTGACCAGGCCGGCTCAATGGGCGCTGTTCTCCCATTTAGGGTATGTCGCTGTGTGTTTTCAAGCACATCCCATGGCCTTTCTGGGCCTCAGGTCTCTTACCTGAAAATTCAAAGGACTGGACCAGATGGTTCTTAGAGCCCTCCTGCTCTGAAACTCTATGACATGATTGGAGAAAAAAGCATCCCACGTTGGGGGATGCAGGTTTTACTGTTACGGGAATTTAAGGCGAGATGGCTGGAGGTGGCGGCTGGAGAAGGCGTAAAGGAGAGGGGCTTATGGTGGCAGATTAGGGGGGAGTCAGCCTCGGCGGCAGGGTGAGGAGGGACCTTGGACAGGCCGAGGTGGCCCATGTCTGTCGGGCTGTCCCAGGGCTGTGATCTTCAATGAGAAGAAGCTGGCACAGAGCCCAGGCCTCGGCTCACTCCTACAAGATGGGGCCGAGAGCCCAGCCCAAACACAGGCTATTTTGGGCGTTGTATTCTTTGGAAAGCCACCAGGCCAGAAATAGCGCTGTGAGTTAGTAGGACCCCGGCCTTCTGCCACCTCCAGCTCTCCCAGTGAAATTACCAAGAATCAGGAGGCCGGCTCTTAGCATTCCAGGGAGCCTGTGTAACTGATAGGAGGCAGCCTCTCCTCCCCACAGGAAGGCCTGGAGCAGAGCATTTGACTGTAAAAGGGAATCTGCACAAGGAGAGGAGAGGGAAAGAGGGATTGAGTCACGGAGAGCAGAAAAGAGAGAGGGGGAAACGGGGAGAGAGCTCACATGGCTGGGACTAGAGGAGACGGGCGGGAGGGGATGGAGATTCCCAGTGGATGGAGGGATGAGTAGAAGAGATAAGAAGAGGAGTCTCGGAGGGAGAAAAGGAAAGAGAAAAAGAGGGTGGGTACCTGGGGCTTGGAGAGCGAAGGGGAAGCAAAGAGGAAGAGCAGAGAGCAAGAGGGCAACTGGAGGGCAGGAGGTAAAGCGTTGGAGGGAAGACCAGCATAGCTGAGGCCCCAGTGGAACCAGGGCTACTGGGGTGGGTGGGATGGGGACAGGGATGGGGGACAGTCACGGAAAGTGTGAGTCTGATCTCGTCACGAAACACCTGCTCAGGGCAGATGAAAACATCTTTCCTAGTTGGCTAGAACCGGAACTTCCCCCAGAAATCCACAGCCCTGTAACTCACCCTCTTATCTCAGACCCTGCGGGAGTCAGAGATCCAGTTATTTCAACAGTAGGGACTTTTGACCCCTTAAAAAAAGAGCCAACACTTGAAAGAGGTGACGGGGTCAAGGCTGTTAGCTTGGTGTTCAGGGAAAGTGACAGCTCCTTGAGTCAGGCTGGATTCTGAGAAGGACGTTGCAGGGAGGTCTGCTTTGGGGCAGCGGGCGATCGGACTGCACCCTGGTGTGGAGAAGATCTCCTGAGGGCAGACCAGGGGGAGGCAAGGCTGTTTCACGGAGAGGAGAGGCAGGGACCATGATCAAGTCTGGGTTTAGATCATCTGGCGGCCCTAAGTGATCAGAAAATCAAAGGGAGGGTCAGAAAACCCAGCATGGTACAGTTACACTAGGCTTTGCCTCAGTTTCTAATCCACACCCACCAGATAACTACAAGTCTCCTCCAGTTTGGGAAAAGACCCCTTAGTAAGTCAGCCCTTTCTGTTTCCAAGGTAAAGCGTACCCCTTCTCTCCCCAACAGGACATAGAGCTGCTCCCAGGTGCTCCTGTGCCCAGGAACAGAGGGCTTTTTCTGGAATGGCATCAGGATCATTCAGGTCCAGGGGTGGGGACAGAAGTGGTCGCTGCCCTGGCAGGACCCAGGTGGTCCCAGAAAACAACAGGGCTTTTATAGCTGAGGCTGGGTGAGGAGAGAGACAACAGCTTCTGGAATAGCCCACGGAGGAAGGGATGAGGCTCATCTGAAGTGGCTGGAGAGGCCGGACAGCAGGGCACCTGGAGGGCAGGTCCAGCCACCTCCTGACCCACTGCTCTTCCAACTTGGGGCTTGGCACTCCCAACACAGACTCCCAGGTCCCTGTCCCCCTGTGGCCCCCAAGGGTGAAGGGTAAGGCATTGGGGCCTTTCTGGGGTTAGGAGATGGCTTGGAGGCTTCCCCTTCTCTCCGTGCCACCCCACATCCCCACCTGGTTCCCAGGGGCAACAGGGAAAACAAAGGTGGAGGCAGAGTGAAAATGGGAAAGTCCTCCAGCTGCAGTTGCCCTTGGTATCTGTTTACTTAAAAAATCCAAAACAAACATCCTGACACATCCACCCACTTAAACTTCCTGTGATTCTGCTACCGGCTGTCTCCATGGATACTCCCAGTTGAACCCCACCACCTACACAAAACATGACAGTGTGTGGACTCCCCCACCCAAGTCAAGGGCACCATCCCCCCCAGGACCCCTCTGGCACTACCCTGTCCACAACATCAGGCTACACAGCCAAGGGTGCCACCAGACCCCTAAATGCACCAGCCCAGTCCTACAAACTAGCCTCTAGCCAAAGTCCACCATCTATAGAATTCTTTGGTCACTTTGCCACCCCTAATGCCAGTGCCCTAGAACCACACCCCGTAAACCCGCCATGAATTGACGGCCTTACTTCCACCCCTACTGCCGCCACTCCAGCCCTCCAAATGTCTGCATCTGGAGGAAAAGGATAAGATGTAATCCTCCCCAGTCACAGCAGGCAGCTCAGAAAAATGAAACCTACACACTGGGCTCCTAATTTCCAGCCAAGGCTTTACCCCTTTACCCCGGTTTCCCACCACCCCGCCCAGCACACCTCAAACCCCAGCCAGACAGGACTGTTGACACAAAGAGAGCCCTGGGGACACCACCAGAGTCTGGACACGTGGGGGAGTCAGCCACACATCACCCGACGGACGGGCTGGCAGGCGCTTGGCAGGGAAGACGGAAAGAGAGGAGGGAGTTCTCCACCAGGCTCATGTCCTAGATAGTCAAAACCCAGACAATCACATGGCACGCTCCGTGCCCTCTGGCTGCTGGGATGTGGTCAGGAAGAGGGAGGGGTGTTCTTCCCAGTTTGGCCAGTGCATGGAGCTGGTGGACAAAAGTTTGCAGGATCTTTAGCTCCTCTGATAACTTTGCAGTGATCTGTTTCTCCAAAGGAAAAGGAGGAAGTGTAAGTCGTTTCCCTACACTGAGCACTGGGGAAAGTGAGCACTGGGGAAACTAAGCACTGGGTGCCAGGGGTCAAGCTGGCATAACATCCCGAGGCAGAGGGCAGCAAAATCAAGGGAGGCCCTGGGGTCAAGGCAACCAGGGTTTGCTCAATTGTTCCAAGCCCTCTCTCTCACATGTACACACACAGGGCAGCACGCACACACACACAGATGCCTCAGCAAGTCCCACAGAGGGAGGTGCTGAGGGGGCCCGGCCACTGTTCAGACAGACTTCCAGAGCCAGAAAGTGGGCGGGGCTGGGCCATGAGTTAATCTACTTCCGGCTCACATCTGGTATAAAGGGAAGCAGCAGCCTCCAGAAGAGCACAGCTGCATCTGGCTGAAGCACCAAGAGCACTGTCCAAAGAGCCACACCCCCTCCCCAGCAGAGGAATAGCCACCACCATCAACACCCGAAGCCCCAGCAGCAGCAGGAACAAACTTCCAGTTACAAGGCACCTTGAGAATTTCAGGTAAGAGAAAAGCAAACTCTCTCCATCTCCGGACCTCGGGCTAAGGCAGGGAGCACCCCTCTGCAGAATCTCCTCCGTCCATCATCTCCAGTGTTCCTCTTTCTTTCCCCGGAGACCTGCAGCCCTGAGTTGACCCCGTCATATCAGTGATCACAGGAGAGCGGGGAAGATGGGCAGGACCCTCCAACAATACCCCCACCCAGAAGCAAGGGTCGCACCTCTCTTGGACCCTCTCCATTGAGACATTCCCCTTTCCCAGCGCAGGAAAGGGGATTTTGATGCCTGCTAACTTGAATGAAGCAATGATTGTGAAAGCATCACAAGAGAATTAAAAAGCATCGTGTAAATCGCAGATGTTATTATAATTTCGCCTTTCAGCCTCCTGGAAGGGAAAGGAGATCTCTTGGAGGGTGGTGCCAGCGGGTTCCAAGATTCCCACAGGTGAAAACGCACTTAAGACTCCCTGGGGCTGAGACAGAGGGGAAAAGACTCAGGATCTGAACTCATCATGGTTTCTGTCTTGCCCTCCTGTTCACGTATCATCTGCCAGTGGCAAACATGGGGGACTTGGCCATGGCTGGGGTCCCATCACCCCTCCCCACTCACCATCCTTCCAGAACTATTCCCTCATCTGATCCTTTTCCACTGGCTCTAGGATGCAGATGTCTCCTGTCTTTGCCTGCCTCGCGCTGGGCCTGGCCCTCATCTTTGGTGAAGGGTCTGCCTCCTACCATTACCAGTCTCCAGCGGCCCACCTCGCTGCAGATTTTGGAGTGAAAGTGTTTCAGCAGGTGGTGCAGGCCTCCAAGGACCTCAACGTGGTTTTCTCACCCTATGGGGTAGCCTCAGTCATGGCCATGTTACAGCTGACCACAGGAGGAGAAACCCAGCGGCAGATCCAAGAGGCAATGCAATTCAAGATTGATGGTGAGAGATGGGGCAGAGTGGGAGGCGGGCATTCACGTGGTCTTCCCAGGACAGGGGTGTAACTGACCAGAAGCAGAGGAAGGGCTGACCCCAGCTTAGCTGAGCCAACTCCTGTCCTCCCATGCCACAGGGATGGACCACTGCGTCTTCTTCTCACCACACCCTGTGTCACTTGGCTCTTGGGCAGTCACAAGGTGTACAGGCCAGTGGATCTGGTATAAAACAGCCCTGCCTCACCACTCATATACTGTGTGACCTTAACCCCTCCGAACCTTAGTGTCCTCATCTGCAAAATGAGGACAATAAAAGTATCTACCACGTGAGGCTGTTGTAAGGGTCAACTAGAATGATGCATGTGAAATGCCTGATAGCTATTGTTATTATTAAAAGAAAAAAATAGAGTTTATAACTTAAAAACAGAGAAAAATATTCCAAGCTAAAGAAAGGGTTAGGACCTAAGATTTTTGAGGAAAGATTAAGGTTTGGAATGAAATCTCCATCCAGAGACCTCAGGGGGAGCAGAAGAGTCCCGTGCATGTGGGCAGGGTCAGGGGAGGTTAGCCCCACTGGGAGCTCTGGGTTTGAGATGAGCTTAATGTGTCCTTTCCTCCCTGCTTTGTCCCAGAGAAGGGCATGGCCCCTGCCCTCCATCAACTGTACAAGGAGCTCATGGGGCCATGGAATAAGGATGAGATCAGCACAGCTGATGCCATCTTTGTGCAGCGGGATCTGAAGCTGGTCCAGGGTTTCATGCCCCACTTCTTCAGGCTGTTCCGGACCACAGTCAAGCAGGTGGACTTCTCAGAGATAGAAAGAGCCAGGTTCATCGTCAACGACTGGGTGAAAAGACACACAAAAGGTGAGCAGGCAGGGAAAGGAGGCCAGTCCCAAGGGCCTGCAGAGAAAGGGGATTCAAACCCCAAGTGTCCTAACCTCTCCCTTCCAGCATCTTCTGCTCTGTAGACAGAAGGTCAAGTGCTTTAAGAATCAAAGCATCATGTTTTTCCATCATTAGGCTTTCCCCGTGAACCAACTCTGAAGTCATCCCTAAGAAGTATTGCAAGGTGTTCTAAGAACAGTAATAACCATGACAAGGGGCACACACAACCCGTCAAGACTGCAGCTTAGGGAGCAAAGTAAGGGGAGACTTATGTTTCCAGGTCTGATCCTGGACAGGATCCCAAGACCACAAAAGTGTGGTGAGCTGGAAGGCTTTCTGAGACTCTTAGGAAGATGAAAGGGGTTGAAAGCAGCTAGATAGGTTCACTAAACCTTACCCAGTCTGTCTTCTGATGGAATCCCTTCTGACACACATCCATTTGAGGACTGGGCACTAAAGAGGACCATCTAAAAGGATTTAAAAATATCTAGCCTCCTGATCACTTCGATTTCCCACAGGCATGATCAGTGACTTACTTGGCGAAGGGGCTGTGGACCAGCTGACACGCCTGGTGCTGGTAAACGCCCTCTACTTCAACGGCCAGTGGAAGATGCCTTTTCTAGAGTCGAGCACCCACCACCGCCTCTTCCACAAGTCCGATGGCAGCACTGTCTCTGTGCCCATGATGGCTCAGACCAACAAGTTCAACTACAGTAAGTGCAAGACCCTCCCTTCCCCAAGTCCCACAGTGAGTGCACCTCATCCCTGGGGGGCATCCCCTCTAAGGGAGAAGAAACCCTAGAATACACCCCAGCTGTGACAAAGACTCCCCAGGTGGGAGACACTGGGATTATCAGAGCAGCAGAAAGTAGCTTTTACCTTGTGCAAGATGAAGCTGAAATCCAGAAATTCCCTCAGGCCCATATTTGACCACTTTGACCCCATCTCTCATCTTCATGTGGTTCTAGTGTGATAACCTGGGGTTCACAAATCCTTCTAGGGAAGAGTGATGTAAAAGTTGAGGTTAAGGAGATGGGGATTGGAATGAATTAATAGCTGGGTCCTGGGGAGAAGGCTGTGAAGGTAAAGAAGGCCAACAAGAGACAGAGAACCCAGAAGACACTGTGATTTAGCAGAAGAGAAGGGAAATGGGAATAAAGACATTGAACAGGGGAGTGGTGGGGTGGGGGAGCCTCAAAAGCTAGGATGGAGAGCTGGCTTCCAGAAAGAGTGGCGGGGACAGGAGGACTAGTTGAAAAGCCAGTGCTGGGTTAGAATCAACAAGAGCTCGAGCCATTGCCAATGCGCCATCTTGGTGTCTTCACAGCTGAGTTCACCACTCCCGATGGCCATTACTACGACATCCTGGAATTGCCCTACCATGGGAACACTCTCAGCATGTTCATTGCTGCCCCCTATGAAAAAGAGGTGCCTCTCTCTGCCCTCACCAGCATTCTGGATGCCCAGCTCATCAGCCAGTGGAGAGGGAATATGACCAGACTGACCCGCCTCCTGGTTCTGCCCAAGTAAGCCACCTTTTGCTCTTGCCACACTTGCCAATGCTCTAGTCCCCTCTGCCTACCCCCTCCCCTCTCCGCTGGCTCTCTGAAAGTGCCACCCCCATGTGGAGTTTCCCAAACGTGACATTTGCAGGGTAGGGACAGGGACATGTGTGGGTGGCTGATGGGAAACACTCCGGCCTGGGTTTGATTAAGATTCCTCTCATCATCCCTCTTCTGCTGGAGGGCAGCAGGGGAGTTTTCTAGGCCATGCCCCACATTTACCACCCTCTGAATACCCAGCAAAAGCTGGCTAAAGGAAGAGCCAGAGAGATAAATGATGCAGGGTTGGGGTGGAGGGTAATACATTGATCTACACTCTTTTAGGAAGGCCCCTCACTCCTACCCCCATCTCTTCAAGTTAGCATCCAAACAATGGAGACAAAAGGAATCACTTCCGCAGATGAAACAGGCAGAACTACAGCTTCTAGCTGGCTTCCAACAAAGCAGAGTTTTAAAAATCCTTCTGCAGAAGCAAAGAGGGTGCCGGAGGCTGAGACTGGATAATTCCAGAATTTTGGGGAAGCTTCCCACCATGCTTACCCCAAATTTCCAGATACCATAATGCCAGGCTTAGGGAAAGAGGATAATTTAATTGGTTAGCACGCACTCTCTCTCTCTTAAAAAAAAAAAAAAAATAGAGGTAATTAGTTGTGCCCTGATGGGAAGCAGAGCGAGAGCCCCAAAGCCTCGCTGCTGGAGTCCTCCTCAGGCTCAGCTCTCGAACACAATCTACAGACCGGGTTTTTGTTCAAATATCCTTGCAGAAGAATTTGCCCTTCCCCCGCCCTCCCCAGTCAGACTGAATATAATTGTGCTGAAACTACTGCCTTATTTGAGGAAAGTAATTAGTCATAGGTTCAAGGGGGTGGGGAGATTGCAGGAAAATGTTCATTAGTACTAGAATCCCCCAGCAAGGAGGAGACCTTGCAAACGGATTTGAAAAAACAAGCTTCCCATTTCTACTTTCTTTTTTTTTTTAAAATAAATTTATTTATTTATTTATTTATTTTGGCTGCATTGGGTCTTCGTTGCTGCGTGCGAGCTTTCTCTAGTCGCGGCGAGCACGGGCTACTCTTCGTTGCGGTGCACGGGCTTCTCATTGTGGTGGCTTCTCTTGCTGCGGAGCACGGGCTCTAGGCGCGCGGGCTCAGTAGTTGTGGCTCGCTGGCTCTAGAGCGCAGGTTCAGTAGTTGTGGCACATGGGCTTAGTTGCTCTGTGGCATGTGGGATCTTCCCAGACCAGGGCTCGAACCCGTGTCCCCTGCATTGGCAGGCGGATTCTTAACCACTGCGCCACCAGGGAAGCCCCCACTTCTACTTTCACATCAGTCCCCATCCTGTTGGTCTGTGGGGATGGGGATACCTGGTAGGGTTAGAGGTGGCCTGAGCTTGAGCTGTGTCCTGCTCCTGTCTGCAGGTTCTCCCTGGAGAGTGAAGTTGACCTCAGGAGGCCCCTGGAGAACTTGGGAATGACCGACATGTTTAGGCCAACCCGGGCGGACTTCTCAAGACTTTCAGGTAAGAGGTTTTCCTTTCACTTTCTTCCCCTGGTGGACAGTGGGGTCGCTAAGAGGACTAAGGAGCTTCTGAGAACCAAAGCTGATGTGTTTTGGTATCCACCACTGTTTCAGATCAAGAGCTTCTGTACGTGTCGCAGGCGCTGCAGAAAGTGAAGATTGAGGTGAATGAGAGCGGCACGGTGGCGTCCTCCTCCACAGGTGAGTCAGGCTCAGGTGAGGCCTGGCAAGTCTCAGCCCCAGGCTTCCAGGAGGGGCCGCAGTCTGGCACCCAGACCCTGGGTGAACCGGGAAGACCCCACTGCCCATGTCAACCAGGTCTCTCCTGGTAGAGCTTCGCTTCCTGTGTGGAGAGCATCACCCCGATCCCACTAGAATACAGGCCTGATTTCCCCAGCACCCCGTTCCCTCCCCACTGGCTCTGAGGTCCTCTGACTGTGAGGTCCTGGCTTGCTCTCAGAGTGGTCAGTCAACTTAAAGGCACTTGCTTCCAATATGCCCTAAAAGGGTTTAGAGAAATGTGCCTGCGAGTGACTACCTGAGAGATCTCTACCCGATTCCTGGAGGAAACCAGGCCTCAGAGGACATCCCAACACTTTTAGGGTTCACATCCAGGAAACAACTGAGCCTCCTAAAACCGCCCCATCCCAGTGCCGCTGTCACTGGATCACCTGTGACCAGTCCAGGCTCCCGTGCCCACGTCCCTCTGCTCTAAGACATGGTCCCTTCTCTTCCAGCCCTTACAGTCTCAGCCCGAATGGCCCCCGAGGAGATCATCATGGACAGACCCTTCCTCTTCGTGGTGCGACACAACCCCACAGGTGAGCCGGGGGCCCGGGAGACCTCCCACCCACCCTGCTCTCCTGGACTCGGGCACTAGTCCGGGCAGGTGTAGACGTCCCCACTCCCCCCAAGAGGACTCCAGGCAAGGAATCATAGCTCTGTTCCCCTTCCCCTCCTCGGAGGCAGTGCTCTCTCCGGACGGGGTGCTCAGTCTGTCCCCCAGTCCCAGCTTAGTCACTAGAGCAGCTGTGCCTCCAGACACTCACTCATCTCCCCGTATCTCAGTTCATCCGTAAACACCCAGCTGGGTGAGCTGTGCTGTTCCCCTTCCCCCCACTTCTCATCTCCCATGATTCTTCCGTCCTCAGGAACTGTCCTTTTCATGGGCCAAGTGATGGAACCCTGACCATGGGAAACACAGCCCTCATCTGGGACGGAACTGGAGATGTCCAAGAAGAAGAAAGTCCGGAGCAAAGAACTGTTATTTTAATTCATTTTTCTGGAGAAAGAGAAGATATTTATCTTTTTTTTTTTTTTTTTTTTTTATAAATGGTAAATCTTTTGAATCTGCCTCTTAGACCTCCAGCTCTCCCAGGAAGGGGAAAGAGGACCTTTGAGTTAATCTCCCCAGTGGAGACCCTGGGAGAGATCTCGGAAGCACAACGCCCCGAAGGTCTCCCAACAAGACTGCAGAACTCCCAGGATCATTTGCGCAGCTGCTTCTGCCCATTGCTCTGCCCGTTCAGGTTTTCGGACCCGGATCCCACTGAGGCCCTGGCAGGATGGCACCGCAAGGCTCACGGGAAGGAGCTTTTGTGTGTTTGCTAGAAATAATTTGTGTTCCAGTCACGTTGCCGTCACTCTTGCACTGTCTGCCACTGCTGAGAAAGCTGGCTGCAGGCCAAAGAAGGCCGATGGGAGAAACACTCTTTCATGTCAAGGTCCGTCCTCCCCCAGCTCAGAGGCACGAGACCCACCCAGGCCTGGCTGTTCCCTCCCCAGAAACAGTGTGCATATATTATTTTGGAGTGTAGGTGACTTGTTTACTCAGAGAAGCAGGTTTCTGCTTCCCACAAACTTTATGTTGCAGAAATGGAGGGAGAGAGATGAGATGTATGCCTCGTTCTTGGCGCCAATATCCTGATGGGGAGGGTGGGATGCCAGGGGTGTCCCTGAGCATTTATCACATCCTTGTCCTTGTGTGCTTGTGAGAGAGAAAGGACTATGGAGAAAATCTATTATTTAAACTTGTTCATAGTGTTCCTTTGTGGTCTGTGTCATTGCACCTCAGGAGTGGCCACTTGCCTGTCATTCCCCTCCTGGCAGCAGGAGTGATAGGGCCCACACTGCCACCTGGTGGCTGCCTGAACCCCATCGCTCCTCTCCTGGCCTTTCCACTCCGTGGAGCAGGACCCCTGCCAGGACTGTCCAACTTCAGCCCACTTTAGGGACCAAAAGGATGTGGTGGGTGAAGGCAGACAGAGCTGTTGTTTCAAAATTTTCCAATATACTTAGAAGCAGGAGTGCAAGGGGCTACACGACCTAGCAGGACAGAACTTTCCCCAATTACAGGGTGACTCACAGCCGCATTGGTGACTCACTTCAGTGTGTCATTTCCGGCTGCTGTGTGTGAGCTGTGGACACGTGAGAGAGAGAGAGAGAGAGAGAGAATGAGAGAGACAGCAAGAAGCTCGGGCTCAATTACCCCCGTTAGATCATCTTTCTGAAAGCCAACTAGCTGGTGGGTAAGTCATGAAGACCAATTTATTGAAGAATTGCACATAGATGTCGAATGAATGTAACCTAATAGAACCCTAATCATCCCACTGCACCCTTCAGTGAAAAATCTTCGTTCTTTTTGTGTTTTTTTTCTTTTTTCATGGTGCACTGGACAATGACAGCCACACACAGTACCCTCAAGGATACCCAAATGTGGGGTCCAACGTTCTTGAAAGTGTGTTGAATTCTATGCTTTTTCACTTTTGATATAGAAGCAACTAAAAAATGTTTTTTAAATAATAAATAAATAAAAAGAATATTCCAAAATCGTCCCTGGCCTTGAATTTCCATGTTTCACACGGTACAAAATCCAAACCCTGTCAGTTCACAGACCTCTAGGGTGAAAGGGATCTTTATGAAACACACAACCACAAGTTCAAGGCACACTGCCCTGTCATGGGCGAATCCACAGGGCTGGCCACCGGGGCTCTGCAAGACCCCTAGGGATACATTGTGCAGGACATGATTCTCCCTTTGGGCATCATCCTCAAAAAGGAAAGAGGGTTCCCCAAACACCTGCCACCTGCCCAGACACACCTGCTCACTGTCCCTGTCACTTCCCATCTCTGTTCATGCCATTTCCTTCCCCACCAAATGTCCCCACCCTCCCCCATGCCTACCCCACTCCCCATTTCTCAAAACCCAGACCAGATCCATTTCTCCCACCATGGATCCAGTCAACACCATCGCTCTCTGCTTGGCATGTACCCATCTTTCTTTCTCCTGGTGTGTAACAGTGCGTGCATGTATGTATGCTCTTTGAGTGTGCATGTTATCCTCCCCACCCCCATTGACATATCAGGTTCCTTGAAAACAAAGCTCTGTTGTTACATAGATTCTTTTTTTTTAACATCTTTATTGGAGTATAATTGCTTTACAGTGGTGTGTTAGTTTCTGCTGTATAACAAAGTGAATCAGCTATACCTATACATATATCCCCATATCCCTTCCCTCTTGCGTCTCCCTCCCACCCTCCCTGTTCCACCACTCTAGGTGGACACAAAGCACCGAGCTGATCTCCCTGTGCTATGCGGCTGCTTCCCACAAGCTATCTATTTTACATTTGGTAGTGTATATATGTCCATGCCACTCTCTCACTTCGTCCCAGCTTACCCTTCCCCCTCCCCATGTCCTCAAGTCCATTTTCTATGTCTGCATCTTTATTCCTGTCCTGCCCCTAGGTTACATAGATTCTTTTTTAAAAATTTTATTTATTTATTTTGGTTGTGTTGGGTCTTTGTTGCTGCACACAGGCTTTCTCTAGTTGTGGCGAGCGGGGTCTGCTCTTTGTTGCAGTGCACAGGTTTCTCATTGCAGTGGCTTCTCTTGCTGCGGAGCACAGGTTCTAGGTGCACAGGCTCAGTAGTTGTGGCTCATGGGCTCTAGAGCGCAGGCTCAGTGGTTGTGGCACATGGGCTTAGTCGCTCCGCGGCATGTGGGATCTTCCCAGACCAGGGCTCGAACCTGTGTCCCCTGCATTGGCAGGCGGATTCTTAACCACTGCGCCACCAGGGAAGCCCCTGCATAGATTCTTAATATCCTCCATAAAATGTTATCCTGAATAGTCCTTTATTGTCTTCTTCCAGTATCTTGAAGGCTTTTGCCAGAGGACATACTTCCCCCAATTATTTTCCATTCATATATTCAAAAATAATTTTTAAATGGAAAAAATACCAAGAACTAGCTGTCAAAATTGCGTGCTATCCAGCTCCAGAGCCCTGAAGATGGGATTGATAGACCCAGCCCCACCCCTGGAAACCTAGATCATGTCTTAATAGGAACTAATTATTGTCCAGAGGCTCTTGATCAAAACATTGTCTGATAGTTAAGCGGTAGTGACTTCTCCATCACTGGAAGTGTTCAAGGACAGCCAGGATGACCTCTTGGTGGGGATGAGTCAGCAGTCAGGGTAGAGGTGATTTTTTTAAATGACAAGGAACGCCTGCTCATACTAAGACATTCAAACAGTTTGAAAGGGTAAAAGTGGATCACTGATTGACATTTTGGTTGTTTCATGGCTTTTAAAAAAATGTCATTGTTTTTACCAACAATGCTGAGATGGACATCCTTGCACATTTATCCCAGTGCACATGTGCTCGAATATGCATAAGATAACTTCCTAGCAATGGGACTAAGTATCGTTTAAGAATTTTCTAATCCCGCAAGAATGTGATTATGTTGGTAACACCAACATTTTCAAATGGTACAAAACAATCAAAGGTGATCCTCTTGCCTGGTAAGAATTCTACCTTTTCTGAAGCTTAAAAAAGCCTTCACAACTTTCCTGAATAACCCCACTGCCTTGAATAAAGATAGATTTTTAGACCTTGAACTGAAAGAAGCTTCACATTATAATTTTCCCTAAAATTATGTTAGACTTCCTTGGAGCAAATTTTGATTATAATGTTTTGGAGAGTAAATCTAGAAAAGGTCTCCATTCACTGACTCCCTCCTCAGTCATTCAACACGTACTAAGGCCTTCTCACTGCCCTTCCGCCCCTGTATCCCTCTCAAGGGTCAGTCCAGGGGCATTCTTGGGGCCTCCAACACGATGCACTAGGATGTTCCAAGGAGATGTGGTAGTTACACCTCCTCCTCATGGTTTCCTCTCTTTACATTCAGGATTTCTTGTCTCCCACGAGGCTGATGTAGTAAGAGGGGCCCCAAAGTGCAATCAAGCCTGGAAGGAAGGTCTTCCTCTCCCCTTAGAAAGCCAGTGGGAACCAGGGCAAGACCCAGAGGAACGAGGCCTAGAATGAGTAGCTTCCCAAAGCTACTCTCAGCTTTAGAGAGAGATGCTCTCCTTTAACCTCGAGGACTTCTCCGTCTTTCCTTTCCTATTCTCTCTGTGCAACTGGCAAGCCTTGAAGGATTAAGATATGGTTGTAGAACTACAGGGAAAAAGGCCAGAGAGGCCACTTTGCCTCTTCCTAGCTGGCTTAGAGCCTGTACACAAAAACTAGATGTAGCCTGAGCCAGTTCACAAGATACTTCTATGCTGAGATTTATGGCCAAAACTTCAGGTGGGGCTAAAGGATTCCTCTTCCTGCAGGAATACTTCCTTCCTCTCATACAGATCCCACTTCGGGCTCATAAAGGGTAGCTGGCTCATGAAGGCGAAAGTCCAAGAATTTAGGACACCAGGATCCAGATTTATCTTTTGTCCTCCTTATACCCTGAAAATATGACCAATGTCAGGCACTGGGCTAGTTGTTGAGGAGCTACCCATCTGTGACAATTTTGCTTAGAGACCAAAAGAGCCTCCTGTTTGCACAAGATGCTTCCAAAAGCAGAACACATTATAGCCTTAATTCTGCAGGATGTAATTCAAACACTGTCCATACATGCTGAGAAGGCTCAGAAGAAAAGAGTTCTTCAGAAGGTCTCTTCGCCACCAAGGGAGTTTGCCCCAGGAAGTGCCCCATTTAACAGTACCTTCTGTTCTTCTCAGATATTTTGAGGACAAAGACGGTGATGCAGCCTCACAGTGTGAAGCCCACCCAGCCCTCCTTGGCCACTCTTCCTCCCTCTATTTCTAGGGATGAAAATTCCACAAGATCTGCCTGCATCTATCATAACTGCAGATTTCTTGTTCACCTCACCCATTGGAATTATTTATCTGCCCAGGTGTGGGCAATGAGTATGGATTTTGTAAATCCCTCAAGGGTAAAAAGATTCTATCAGAATGAAACTTGTCAAGGAGACACCATTTGTTTTTCAAATCATTTTTTTCCCCAGGCGGTTCCTCAAGTAAGTTTCATTGTACTAATCATGGCATGCACTTCTGTAGAGATGAGGAAGGTAAGACACAGGAAGGTTGAATCACTTGCCCCAGCCATGCCTGTGCTCCTGGCCTCTACACTGTACCACCCTCTCTGTGGCATTTGTGAACACAGGTCTCCCTGAACACAGAGGAGGGCTCAGACGCAGTCAGGAGCAAAGGTGCTGCCCTCACGTGCCCGTCACCAGGGCATCCTGTGTGCACACCTGTGCCTTACCAGCTTGAACACCAGCATCCTGAATGTAGCCTTTTCTCCCCTGGCCACCAGAGGTCGCTTTGGCGCCAGTGGAAAGCTTCTGAAGCAGAGCAGCTATGGCTTCAACCAAAATCTTGCCAAGTCTGAACTCCAATTTAACAAGTTTTTCTTTAAACGTGTAACTGTATACTGGGGGAGGTGAAGCACTTTTAAAACAGAGTAAGTGAGGGACTTCCCTGGCGGTCCAGTGGTTATTAAGACTCTGCAGAGGGTGCGGGTTCCATCTCTGGCCAGGGAACTAAGATCCCTCATGGTGCTCAGCGCAGGCCAAAAAAACAACAGTAATGTAAGTGATTGATGTTTCTTACTCTCAAGTACAGGCATACCTCGGAGATACACTTAATTTATAAATAATTTACTGCTAAAAAATGTTAACCATCATCTGAGCCCGTAATTGTAATTTTTTGCTGGTGGAGGGTCCTGTCTTGATGTGGATGGCTTCTGACTGATCAGGGTCATGGTTGCTGAAGGCTGGGATGGCTGTGTCAATTTCTTAAAATAAGGCAACAGTGACTGACTGCATTGATTGACTCTTCCTTTCACAAGCAATTTCTCTGTAGCCTGCAATGCTGTTTGATAGCATTTTACCCAGAGTAGAACTTCTTTCAAAATCGGAGTCAATTCCCTCAAATCCTGCTGCTGCTTTATCAACTAAGTTTATGTAATACTCTCATTCCTTTCTTGTCATTTCAACAGTCTTCACAGCATCTTCACCAGGAGTAGATGCCATCTCAAGAAACCACTTTCTTTGCTCATCCAGAAGAAACAACTCCTCACCGTGAAAGTTTTATTGTGAGATTGCAGCAGTTCAGTCACATCTTCAGGCTCCACTTCCAATTCTAGTTCTCTTGCCATTTCTACCACATCTGCAGTTACCACAGTAGTCACAAAGATCATCGATCACAGGTCACCATAACAAAGATAATAATAACGAAAAAGTTTGAAATATTGCAAGAATTACCAAAATGTGACACAGAGGCATGAAGTGAACAAATGCTGTTGGAAAAATGGCACCAGTCGACTTGCTCAGTGCAGGGCTGCTGCAGTACAAACCTGCAATTTGTAAAATACTCAGTATCTGTGAAGCACCATAAAGCAAAGCGCAGTTAAATGAGGTCTGCCAGCATCTACGGAGAATACTCACCAAAAAGCTGAAATGTTATGGGAATCACTGCAAAAATGGTTGAAAGAAACATTCTAGAAATTATCACTGGAGTGTAAAGGGTCATCAGGAACGGCTGCTTTGTTCAAACTTAAAGGATGAATAAGATGGATTTGGGTCTGTGGGGAGGGAATGGCAGGGCATTCCAGAAAACAATATGAACAAAATCACAAAGGAAAAATAATAGCAAGGCAGGTTCCAGGGACATGCCTGAGAATGAAGTCCCAAGTCATCAAGTTGGTTTTCAGACTGCTGCCTCCCTCCCCTGATAACCCAGCCAGTCTCCCCTTTTTCCATACTCTCTCCTAGTCTATCAGGCAGGTCTGATCTATGTCCCTTGAATAAGCCACGCTTTTTGTGATCCTTCATGTCCCAGGCTGATAATCTGCAAACTTAGGAAAAGGTGGCGAAGCTGACCACAGTGGGAAACCAAGAAATGGGATGGTTTCAGGGGAAGGTGGAAGGAAGTTACTCATTTTGGGCAAGTGAAGTTTGAGATGACAATGAAATTTTCAAGTGGAGGATCCAGTGTACCTTTCAACAACTCTTGTGTACCTGCTGTGTGCCGGGCACTGTGCTAGGCACAGGAGAAACAGCAAAAGAAGGCAGTTTATCCTCTAGCAGGAATAATAGATATTAAATATGTACTATTATATAGAAAATTAGAATTTAGCATATTTGGGGTGAGATGTAAGATTTAAATATCTCGATTAGGTAACCATGTATACCAATCATAATTGAAGCCAATCAACAAGCACTGTGCTAGGTGCTGTAAAGAAATAAAACATGAGTAAGACACTTTCCCAAGAAGAGCTTACAACTCACATGTGCCATCAACAGACAGTGTGGCATGATTACCTAGTTTACCAGTCAGAGTCCTTTGTTACCAGGAACTGAAACCAACTCTGGCTAAATGAAGCAGAAAAGGAAACTGGGGAGCTCAGGGAATTGCCAGGAGGGCCAGAGAACTAGCAGGAGGTCTCACACTAGAGACAGAGCCCCAAATCACAAATCACCAGGTACCCCCACCCTACCTCTTACTGGTATGGGACACTGCCATTGGCGCCACTCCACCTGCACCCTAGGTTTTGTCCTCTGACCCTCTGCCAGAGTCTTACCTATCCTCATCACCCCATCCCCCCTCATTCCCTCCCTGGACCAAAGTCCAAGTGAGAGTAAAGATTGGCCGAGTCCAGCAGACATGCCCATGCTGTGGGCACAAAGAGGGCTGCCAAAGGGAATATCTGGGAAATTCGAATGCTACACTGGGAGGTTGCTCTATCTCCCCCTAGACTTGTAAGGTGGGGATTCTGAAACCCTAGGAAGGGGGTTTAGAGCCAGGGAAGTGAAAAAGAATGGCAAACATCTACCACAGAAAGTATTCAGGACCCTTAGGAATAGCATACGATAAGGTCCCAACTGCTTAGTTAAAAAAAAAAACCCCAGGGCTTCCCTGGTGGCACAGTGGTTGAGAGTCCACCTGCCGATGCAGGGGACACGGGTTCGTGCCCTGGTCCGGGAAGATCCCACATGCCACGGAGCGGCTGGGCCCGTGAGCCATGGCCGCTGAGCCTGCACGTCCGGAGCCTGTGCTCCTCAACGGGAGAGGCCACAACAGTGAGAGGCCCGCGTACCGCAAAAAACAAAAACAAAAACAAAACCCATTGATGAGTGCAAATGACATCATCAGGGAACAATGAGTACTTAAAGAATACACCAAAAATGGTGGCGGGGGCTTTCCGGGTGGCGCAGTGGTTGGGAATCCGCCCGCCGATGCAGGGGACACAGGTTCAAGCCCTGGTCCGGGCGGATCCCACATGCCACGGAGCAGTTGGGCCTGTGCGCCACAGCTGCTGAGCCTGCATTCTGGAACCCGCGAGCCACAACTACTGAGCCTGCGTGCTGCGGCTGCTGGAGCCCGTGCTTGACAACAGGAGAGGCCACCAAATGAGAAGCCCTCCCACCGCCGCGAGGGGTAGCGCCGGCTCACTGCGCTAGAGAGGGCCCGCGCGCAGCAACGAAGACCCAATGCAGTCAAAAATAAATAAATAAAAAATAAATTTTAAAAAAAGGTGGCAGGGAGCATCATCACAAGAGAGAGAAACACAGATCATAGACTCAGAAATGAAAGGCTTTGGAGGCCATGTGGATCACCCTTCCACCCACCGCAGGAACCACCGCTCCACCCAGATGAGGGAAGAGGGAAGGCTTGGGGAGGTGTCAGCATGGGGTTCGCAGGATAACAATAAAGACACCATCCACACTAATGAAGGAGAATCTCACCTCTTCTATTTTTCCATTTATACAAATGGCACCACTAATTCTCCAGACTCATCTTTGATTCTTCTTCCTTCTCTACTTAGATGAGTTCTAAATTCAGGTGATTGGCCCATTACAGGTATCTCTCCAATTTGTCCCTCTCCATTTCATTTTTGTGCCTAGATTCCCAAAACTGCCTCCTAGGTGATCTTCCAGCCTTCCATTTGTCCTTTCAAATCATCCCCCATATTACTATAAGATTAACTTTTTCAAAGTTGTTTTCACCAAGTTATTCAGCAGCTCAGACAACTATAATGACTCCCAACTGCCCACTGCATCAAATCCGAACTCATCTGCAGACAAAAGCTTATTGGACCCACTAACTCATAGATTCTCTACGTGTATCATTCACTAACCATTAAGAGATAAATGCAGTCTGTCATCTTCTAGTTAGTTTAAACCACTTGAGCCTATGATTCTATGTGAGCAAAACCCCTATTTCTCACAATTCTCTCATGGATCTTATCTTCTCTGCAGCTAGGCATGGCACGTTGAGACAAGGAATTCTAGAAAGTGTCATCTTTCCAAGGCGTGTAGGAGTTTACATCTCTAGATCTTCCACACTTCCTCGGGCTGTTGCCTAGATCTCTGCTTTACATCTTTACCTCACTGCTCATTACTTCTTCTTTTTTTTTTTTTTTTTTTTTTCGGTACGCGGGCCTCTCACTGTTGTGGCCTCTCCCGTTGCGGAGCACAGGCTCCGGACGTGCAGGCTCAGCGGCCATGGCTCACGGGTCCAGCCTCTCCGTGGCATGTGGGATCCTCCCGGACTGGGGCACGAACCCGTGTCCCCTGCATCGGCAGGCGGACTCTCAACCACTGCGCCACCAGAGAAGCCCTGCTATCTTCATTTTTTAAATGAGTAAACGGAGGGTTAAAGGACCCATCTGAGACTATACATCAAGTAGAGATCAGATTGCATCCCAGGTGATTAGGCCCACCCCCTTGCAACTAAAGCATATGACCTCCATAACAAAGAGTAAGAAGAAAAGAATGCAAAGCGGAGGCAGGGAGAGCCTTACCAACATTTGCTTCAAGTGCTACTCAAAAACAATAGCATCATTAGTTACCAACAATTACCTAGAAATATGCCATTAAGTTTTCGGCATGACAAAATTTAAGATTTTTCTCTTATCCATTTATATGCAAACTCCTTTACTACGTGGACACACACACACAAATATACACACTCACACATGCACATCCTCAGTCAAAAAGCTTGTATTACAATTTACATCCTTCTCATCTTTACACTTGTGTCTGGGTTACGACTGTCCCTTTTTAGCTTTGACCCATGCCAACTTTTTAAGATTCTCTTTATTTCTTCCTCTTTTGCCTTAATCATGCTTCTCCTCCTCTTCCTTACATCACTTTTCTATCAGCCCCTCCTTTTCTCTTTTTATTTCTTGTCTGCCTCATTACCTACACCTTTCTCTTACTTTGAGTGTTGTTGCATTTAGCAGGTTCCCAGTAGATATCTATTCTGAGCTCCATACTTCTCTCATGCCTGCCCCACCACCACCCTTTGTCTTTGCCTTCCTCGTCATTCCTCCTTCCCTACAGACAATTCCCACCTTGCTCCCTCTCAATCGCCCACGCCCCTTCCATTAAACCACCCTACTTCCTCACAAACTCCAGCGGTCATCTCATCCATCTCTCACCCCTTTACCCGCCTTTCTCCCCCAAGGTTCCAAAGCGCGAGGACCTCATTGTCCTCCTCCCCCATCCTCCAACCAGCCCACAAGACAGCCTTGTTACCATGACGACAGGGCTACTCAAAGCTGAAGTCAAGGACCTGGTTGCCATGGCTTCCGCTTCTCCACCTCCAGCCCCGCCCGCGCGCTCCGCAGCGTTGGCGCCTGCGCAGTACTCAAAGCCTTGGCTCTCTGAACCGCGGCGGACAGGGCGGGGCTTCAAGCGAGAGGGAGGGAAGGAGGCGAAAGGATAAGAAAGGGAGTGGAGCTGGCGCCTACGGTGGCCGAAGAGGGACGCGCAAAGCCGGAGGCTGCAGGATGGTAGGCTGTGCAAAGAGGGAGGGGAGGGGGAACCGAGGGGCGTGGGCTGCACCTGCAGGGGTCCTTGGGGCCGCCCTCGGTGTGAGCCGCTCTTTCTCCCTCCGGTCCTCAGAGGCCCTCACTTACCTGGGCGGATGGGCTAGCCGGCCTCGGAAGGAAAACCAGCTGGAAATGGCTTTAGGGAGAAGGCGCGGAGAGGGGGCGCATTTGTGGGGAGAGAGGGAGGTGACTAGGGGGCGGTGGGACCGTCCGGGGCCAGGGGGAGCGCGCGGGTCGCGATCCAAGGGGTCCCAACCACTGCCGCAGCGAAGTCGCCCGAGGAATGGGGGCTCCGGGGCCTGTTGGCGGAGGGAGACAGCGGGGGTCGCAAGTCACCGAGACCCTCTGTCCACGTGCAGCCCAGAGCAGCGGCGGCCGGCGGGAGGGGCGGTGTGTGCGAGGGGATAGTTTCCGGGTCCGAGGAGTGGACGTCCTGCCTCACCTAGAGGCGGGGGTGAGGTGGGGAAGCCATGTGGGCTCGAGGTTTTGCTCTCGGGGACCCAGGCTTTGGCTTCCCGGTTCCGGTGCTCTTGGCTCTCCGGCCCCCACCCCATCCTCTTTCCGGAACTCGGGCCTTCCGTCTTCCTGCTCCCGGCCCACCCCGCATCGTAGCCGCACACGGCTCCCTTGCGCCCCTCTGTTGACCACCCGCCGCGCTAGCAGCGCTTCCCCTTCCCCGCCACCAAAAAAACCCAGTTCTCTCGAATTCTGATCCTTAGCCGTCTAAACTAGTGCTGTTCCGCACACCCAGGACTCCGGCCCTGGTAATGTACACGGAGAGAAGAGCTCCAGGGAGAGGGAGACGACTCCAGGATGTGGCCCGGACCCGCCCACCCCCCGAACTGGGAAGCTGTGGTTGCACGGGGTAGTGAGGGCTCTGCACGCCCCAGTCCACCCCCCTGCGCTTGTTCCACAAACATTCCCTAGGCGAGCCACCCTGAATGGCTGTGTCCAAACTGAGGGACTGAAAGGGAAATTGGTCACCTGGTATCTGGGGAGGTGTGGGCATTCAGCAGGAGGCACCCTAAAAGGAGGAAAAGAGGAATATGGCTGGCCAAATGCCTGGAGGGCCGAGGAGAGCAGAGGGTGGAATCCGGGGCTCCCAATACCATGTGCTAACGTGAAGGATACCCCTGGGCACAGGACTGGCACTGGAGGGCAGTGTGTTGGGGACATCAGCAAGGGTGTATGGCTAGGATGGGGTGGAGGATTGAGGTAGCTTCTTGAGAACAAAATACCTGATTTCAGCGCGGTGGTGGATAGAAGAGCAGGAAAGAAAGCAGACGTCTCTGACATCAGCTGTGGGCTGTTTGTCACCGTGATAGCATTTCACCCACCTTTGGAAGACAGGATTAGGAAACAGGAGGTCAGGAAATAATAATAATGATACCTAATGTGTTATAGTGCCTCGTACGTGCCAGGCACTGTTTCACGTATCAACTCCTTCAATCCCACTTAACAACTCGGGAAAGTAGGTACTTTCATTATTTCCATCTTGCACACCAAGAAACTGAAGCCCAGAGACATAAAGTAATTGCCCAAGGCAAATTGCTCAACTACTAGAGCCAGGATTTGAACCCAAATGACAGACTCAGAAGCTCTGACACCCCCTACAAGGAAAGGCACCTGCTGGTGGAATAGCCAGAGTTACAGCAAGGGCTGATGTTTTGAAGAAAGTAGGAGCCGTGAGTAGAGAAGAGTTAGATGGGATGAGTTTGGGGCTGTGTATTTCTGGAGGAAACCAGCTCAGAGAGGCAAATCTCTGACCCTTGGCTCTGACTCCCCCCCACCCCCAGATGCGATTTATGCTGCTGTTCAGCCGGCAGGGGAAGCTGCGGCTACAAAAATGGTACCTGGCCACCTCAGACAAGGAGCGAAAGAAGATGGTTCGTGAGCTCATGCAGGTCGTTCTGGCTCGCAAGCCCAAGATGTGCAGCTTCCTGGAGTGGAGGGACCTCAAAGTTGTCTATAAGAGGTGACTCCCCACCTCCTTTCAGACCTGCCTGGATCCTGCTTGATTGGGGTCTGGGATGGGTTCACCTGGCCAAGAAATAGGCAGTCCCTTAGGTCAGGAAGAGCTTAGAGCTAAGGACGTCTGGAGGGCAGCGATGAACTCCAGCTGCCTTTACTTTCCAAATTCACCTTGAAGAAATTCTTGTTCCCTTTTGGCTTTGCTCAAGCCTGACACCTACTTCATGCACCTACCTCTGCCCCGAAGGCCCCATCTTGTCTATTGCACACATCCCAGGCAGCCTCATTCAACAGTCATAGATCCTGCACCACTTTCCTAACACATACACGCACACACACACATATGTGCACCAACCCTTTCCAGTTCCTCCTCTGAGCAGGTGAATTCGTGGCTCAGGTTTTTGCTGAGTCAAACTGAACAGGTCAGAGGTCCAGAGGGAAAGAGCTTGCGTCTGTGAGAGGCACTTAGAGGCAGAGTGAGTTACTGTTTGCGTACCCTGGGGCCACCCCGCCTGTGTCCAGTAGGGGCACAGACTGGGAATGGGGGGAAATGAGAGGTTTGGGCACAAGATGCCTGGGTCCCAAAGCAGCCCCAGCGGCCGTCCCAGCCATCCCTCCTGTGCCCCTGTCCTCAGATATGCCAGCCTCTACTTCTGCTGTGCCATCGAGGGCCAAGATAATGAGCTGATCACGCTGGAGCTGATCCACCGGTATGTGGAGCTCCTGGACAAATACTTCGGCAGCGTAAGTCTCCCCATCCACCCATTTCCATACGCAGCAATCCCCTCTTTTTACCAAACTCTGGGATCCTTCTGATCTCTGCCCTGGAAGACTCAGGAGAGGGGAAGTTGGAGCAGTGAGAACAGTAGTTAATCTTCCTCTTTAAGCCTTAAGCCTATTAGCCATGCCCCTTAATCAGCTCGGGGGAGGAGGGTGGGGACCAGAATCTGCCACTTAGTCAATCCATCTAGAGCTCAGCTCAAACCTCTCACACAAGGACAGAGGCCATGTTCAGATTTTTATCAGTGGTTCCTGACCTTGACTTTGCTTTGGAATCTTCTGGAGAGTTTTTTAAAAATAGCGATCCCTGGGCCTCCCTGGTGGCGCAGTGGTTGGGAGTCCGCCTGCCGATGCAGGGGATACGGGTTCGTGCCCCGGTCTGGGGGGATCCCATATGCCGCGGAGCGGCTGGGCCCGTGAGCCATGGCTGCTGGGCCTGCGCGTCCGGAGCCTGTGCTCCGCGACGGGAGAGGCCACAGCAGTGAGAGGCCCGCGTACCACAAAAAAAAAAAAAAAAAAAAAATAGCGATCCCTATGTCTCACCCCCGGAGATTCTGAATTAACTGATCTGGGCTATAGTCTGGGCACTGGCAGTGAGCTCAGATATTAGGTGGGGGATAGTAATAACTCCATAATTTGTATTCCACATAATAATTTACACAGTGCTTTCAGGTTCTCCTGTTTGCTCCTCATTCCGTCCTATGAGTAGGTGTTGGTGTCTCCATTTTCAGATGAGAAAACTGAGACTCAGAGAAATTAAATGACATGTAGAGTTAGCTGGTTAGTTTCACAGTGCTGCTTGGAACTGAAGTCATTTACCTCATGATCCAGAATCTTCTTCCCTGCCCTGTCACAGTGCCTAGGGAGGGAAGCTAGCCCAGCCTCTGGTAGGAGCTGTGTCACAGATTTGGGGGGAAGGCAACAGGAGTGAAGGTCAAGAGTAGACTAGAGCAACTAATATTTCATGATCACAGAGAAAGAGGCAAGAGAAGGAGAAGGAAAAGCCGAACCAAGGACTAAGGCCTAGGGGTAGGGAGGACATAGACCTGGGGCAAGAACCCAAGGTGGGGAGGAGTGGTCACGAAGGCCATGGAACCGTGATGAGAAAAAAGTGGGGTCGAGATGCACCGTGACGCTCAGCTCTGCCTCCCCCGCCTCCTCCCAGGTTTGTGAGCTGGACATCATCTTCAACTTTGAGAAGGCCTACTTCATCTTGGATGAGTTTTTGATGGGGGGCGACGTCCAGGACACCTCCAAGAAGAGTGTGCTGAAGGCTATCGAGCAGGCGGACCTACTGCAGGAGGTTCGGGCCGGGACAGTGAGGGGGAGGAGGAAGAGGACCAAGGCCAAGGGTGCCCTCCCTGCCCTGGACACCTTGCCTGCGGGCCCCAGCTGCCCGTTCCCACCCTCCCTGTGGCGTCTGGCCCCCAAGGCGCCTGGTTGGCCAGCTGGCCCTCAAGCCCTAACTGCTCGGGGTGGGAGGTAGTGGGGGTGGCAGACGGCCGCCTGTGCCAGTTCCCCCCTCCTCCTCCCAAGACCCAGGGTATCTCATCCCAGCCAAATCGCCTTTGTCCCCCGCTTCTCTTGGCATTTAGGGTTGCTCAGAGAATTGGAGAAGGGGCACATGATAGGTCATTCTTTCTTTTTTTTAAACACACACATATTCAAAGCCTCTGCTTCTCAGGAGCAAAATTTTGCTCTGGGGATTTGGGGGTTGGGGTTGAGGGCGCCTGGTTGTTGATTCTCCCTTCTATCCGGCACCCCCGCCCTCACGCCATTACTGCCTGCCCCCTCTCTGCTGTGCCACTGCTGAGCCTTGGTGCAGGGAGATGAGTCACCGGAACCTGCAATGATGAGCAAGCCGGCCTGAGCTGGCTCTGAGGAGGGGGAGAGATGGGGGGCGGGGGGGGCTCATCCCTGCAGAAGGAGAAAGGGCAGAATCCAACTTGCCACCTCACTGGTCCAGCTCCATCACACACACACGCACACACACGCATGCACACTCATACACACGTGCCCTGGCATTCACACACCCACCCTGTTGCCAGTGCTCTGCTCAGACCCTAATGACTCATCTCTCTGCAGTCTGGTCCCCCTTTCCTCGGGGACCTGATGCCAACTTCTTACTCCCTCCCCGCACCCAACCATCTGCCACCCCCAGCCCTGGGAAAGCCAGTTGCCCAGCCCCCAGTCCCAGTTTTACTCCCTCCCCTTCGGATACTAAGGCCGAGCCTCCTGCTTGCCAAGCTCCTGGCTTTGGGTTCTCTGGGTGGTGGTGGACTCAACCTGGACCCCACTCCTTGCCATGGTTGGCTCTGGGGGGTGCACCTGGGAGGCACTCCTGGGAGACTGGAGAGCTCCCCTGAAGGGTCCCCAGCTGTTCCAGCCTTGGGCTCACGTTGGCTTCTCTCTTCCCTCCCCGTGTCTCTCTGTGCTTCCCCCCCTCTGTCTGTCCTTACGATTGCCGTCTTGCCCACCCTCCACTCCCTCACCCCGTTTGCCTCTCCTGGTGTCTCCACATCACCCTCTGTCTGTCTCTGCCTTAGGAGGATGAGTCGCCGCGCAGTGTGCTGGAGGAGATGGGTCTGGCCTAGCCTCCGCCCGGGGCCGCGTGGAGATGTGGGGAGCTGGTGGAGAGGCAGGGCATCGGTGGCCCTTTTCTTGGTGGGACCCAGCTGCCCCTCGTCTGCTGCCTCACCTTCTTTTGCAGTGAGCTGTGGGCTCAGGACCCTCAAACATTCCCTCCCTCCACCCCCTACCTCCTGTTTCCCCTTTCCCACTGAAGGTTTTAGGACCTAGGAGGCAGGAAAATGTGACCAAGTCGGGGGTGCTATTTGGCTTTCATCCCCTGCCTTTGAAGAACTAATGTCACCCCAAACTCCCCCCCCACCCTTATAACTGTAAATATATAAATATGTCAGGTTAAAGGGAAAAGGTTTTCAGGGCTCTTCTCTTCTCCCTGCCCCATAACCTACCTCCAGCCCTCCCCGCAGCCAGCCAGGGCAGCTTCTCTGCCTGGGAGGGGCACCTCCATGTCTCCAGAGGGAAGTCCTTTTCCCTCATCTGTCTCCTCCCCTTCCTTCTTGGCTGCAGTGGGGCCTCCGTTCAGTTCCAGGGGAGGAGCAACATAGTTAATTTTTTTCTAACCTTGCTACTTTGAGGGAAGGGAGGGCTGGGGGAAGGATAGGCTTTACAGGAGACTGGGCCCCGTCCCTCCTTCACTCCCGAGTTCCCGGTGAGGCAGGAGCTAAGTGGGTGGGGTGGGGAAAGTGTCTGATTTCTTTTTTCTTTTCCTCCAAAATAAAAGGAAAAGCATTTCTGGACTTTGCCTGGCTTAGGCTCTGTGAAGGAGGGCTGCTGCGATCAGTCAGGACGGAAAAGCAACACTGCCCGTTCCACTCATCCTTGGAACTAGGGCTGCCAGATTTAAGGCCAAAAAAAAAAAAAAAGGAAGACACCCAGTTCAATTTGTTATGATAATGAATAATGTTTTTAGGATAAGTGTGTCCTGTGCAAATGTATTCATTGTTTATCTGAAATGCAAATTTGACTGAGTGTCCTGTATTTTACCTGGCACCGCCCTCCCCCCAAACAGACTTGTGAGCTCAGTGTCTCTCTGACCTCAGTGACCACTGACCAAGGTGCCTCCAGCTCCCTGAGCTGCCTTCAGACAGGGAGGAGCAACTCCTGGGGACGTGGTTTCACTCCTTTGAGGCTTCTTTGTGGTCATTCACCTGGTTTAGTTTCATTTGGGGAGGAGACTCAAGAGTTCAAGGATATATCCCATCCTCTATGCTTAGAAAAGGCTTGAGAAGCAGTTAAAAGCAGGATGTTTCCGTGGCCGCCAACCCCTTCTCCCCATATATCTTGTGAGGTACATAGGACCAGGGAATTTAGGGAGCAGTTAAGGGAGGTGGGTGGGTAAGGTAGAGTAGGGGTGGTGGGAGCCACCAGCACCGCCTAGGTGGCCCTGAGATCGTGCAAAGAAGAATTTACTAGGTGGCGCAGAGCTGCAGCACCTTATCCGCTCTGCATCTCTCTGCCAGGGCCTGGGGACCTGTGACTTTAACCCCCAAGCTGGAAGTGGAATTTAGGGTTTCCTGAAGGCTGTGAGCCTATTCTACGCGCCCCCCCCCGCGCCGAATACGGTTGAAAGAGGTTCTATCACTCAACCTTCGCTTTTGAGCAGGAGGAGATGGGTGTTGTGGATGGCGCTTCCCTCACCGCCCCTTGGGTAGGACCACGCAGGCCCAAGGGGACGGGTGAATAACCGAGAACAAAGTCCTAATAAAATAGTCACTTTTATTTCTTAGCAAAACTATTTCCTCCGTGAGGGGTATTTACAACAGAGTAGGGAAAGAAGGGATAAATTCACAGCGATCCGGAGAGGGTGGAGAGGCTCTTGGGAGGCCCAAAGGGCGGGAGACAGACACTTCTTCACACAATTAACTGGAAATACTTTTTCCGGTTTCAGACCGGGACATCCCGAGAGGGACTAGGTGGGGACGGGGCCCCGCGGGGGCAGGGAACTCGCACAAACTACCCGCCCGCCTGTGCTGGCCCCGAGACATCCGTGAGGGAGTTTGGGATTTCGGGCTTCCGACGCACGAAGAGGTCTGACAGGTCCCGGCGTAGCCCGGGGGCGGGGCGGCCCGCGGGCGGAGGGGTGGGCCGGGGCGGGACTGGGCGGTGGCCGAGGGCGGGGCCGGGCGCATGCAAACACTGAGAGGGGAAAGGAGCGACACGGAGGGGGGTGGCGGCGCGCGCGGCGGCGCGCGGGGGCGGGGCCGGGGCCGGTCACGGGCGCCTGAGCAGCACGTGTTCGATGTAATTCTCCAGCTCCTCCTGCTCCTGCAGCCGGCGCTCCTCTGCCTCCGCCTGCTCCTGAGCGCGCCGCGCCTGGGCCTCCCTGTCGGGATAGTGGCTCGAAGGCGGCAGGGCGTGGTGGTAGTGGCGGCGGCGCGAGGCAGCGGGTGGCTGCAGTGTTCGCGGCCGGATGTAGTTGGGAAAAGGGTGGTAGGGCCCCGGCGGAAACACCTCGTCCTCCTCCCGATCCCAGGGCGGGAGCACCTCGTTCCAGTCGGGCAGCTCGTCCCGAGCCGGGGCGGGGGACAGGGGCTGGGGCTGCGGGGAGCGGGCGTGAGTGGGGACGGGGGCGGCCCGGGGGGGCGGCACAGGCTCGGGAGGGGCGTTCTTCTTCCGCTTCCGCTTCTCTTCCACCTCCTCGATGATGCTGACCACGTCGTCCGCTGGCAGGTGGAGTTTGGTGGACAGCTCAATGAGACTATCGATTGTCTGCGGGTCCATCTCTTCGTCGTCGTCCTCCTCCTCCCCGCCCTCCTCTGCCCCCTCGGCCTCCTTTCGTCGGTGGCCGGGCGTCTCCTCCTGGGAGCGCTTGTCTTCGGCTCCGGCTTCCCCGTCCTCCTCCTCGGCGAACAGTAGCGCGTTCTGTCGCGCCCTCTCCGCCTCCTCCGCCTCCGCCTCCGCCTCCGCCGCCTCCTCATCCTCTTCCCCCGCCCTCTCCTCCCCGCCGCGTCTCTCCTGCTCCGCCGCCTCCTGCCCCCTCTCGGTCTCTCGCTCCTCCTCCTGCTGCAGCCCCCGACCCCCAAGGCCGCGCTGCCGAGCCCCGCCCTGCAGCAAATACTGGAGCAGCAGGTCGGAGGCGAGGTCGGCCAGCCGCTCTTCCTGGGCCGCGGCCTGCCGTGTGGCCTCCGCCTGCCGCCGCCCGGCTTCCACCTGCGCCAGCCCTTGCTGTAGAAGGCGCTCTCCCGCCTCAGAGCCACCCAGGAGTGAGGTCTCCGGCCGGTGCGCCTTGGTAAAGGGAGCGCCCAGGCCTTGGTACGCCTTGGACAAGGGTGCCAGTGCCTCACCTAGGTGTGTTTTGGGGGAGGACACTCCTTCCCCGAACTGGTGGGCTTCGGGAAGGGGACCGCTCTCGGGCATACGCGCCTGGAATTGCGGGGGAGCAGGCGGCGGCAGGGCCGCGCGCTCCGGGACGCGCGCCTGGAACTCTCCCCAGGAAGCCCGCCACACGCGCTCCGGCCCGGGGCTCTCCAGGTTGACTCGGGTCAGCGTGTGCGTGCGGGTTTCCGTCTCTGCTGCCGCCGTCTCTTGCTGGCGCTTGGCACTGCTCGGACTGAAATCTCGCAGTTCCTGAAGCAGGGAAGCCAGCGCCTCGAGCTCCTCGGAGGGGTCGGCCGCCTCGGGACCATTCTCCTGAGTCTGAGGGCGAGGCGGGGCCGCGGGCGCCTGGGTCTCTGGCGCTGGGAGACTGTGGGTCTGGCTGCGCACGGTCTCGGTCAGCAGAGCTTCTGCTGCTTCTTCCTCTGGCCGCTGCTGGGAGCCGCCAGGCGCTGGGGGCGAGGCCGGGCGGTCGAGTGCCTGCAGCAGCACCGCGGCCAGCGCCCGGGGATCCACGCCCTGGAAAAGCTCTCCCTCGTCCTGCGGCTCTGAATTCCTAGCGGCTCGGACCTCTGGGGCGCTAACATCCTTCGGCCCGAGCACTGCATCCCCAGCTACCGGCTCTTTATGCTCAGAGCTGGGGGGAGGTGGCTGAGCCTCAGGGTGCCCCGGGGGCGCTGCTCCCAACCCCTTGGTCAGTAGAAGGAAGCAGAGGAGGACAGGAGCCGGCAACCTGAGCGATTTCATGACCGAAGGGCTGCCGGAGACTGTGAAAAAATAGAAGTGACCAAAGAAAGAGAGGGTTTCTGTAAGAATTTTCCGCTCTCTGATTTTATATTCCCTTCCCCCACCTTTAATCAGGAAAGCCGGGGCTTCCCTTATCCCCCTAACCTTACCCTGAAAAGGGACGTTTAGGAGCAAAGGAGGAAGATGTTGTGCCGATCTCTGGAGTCGTGTAAATGGGAAAACGCCTGCAACCCTTGCTCCCCCGGTGCCTCCTCGCCCCCTTCCCTGAGCCAGCTCACTGGCAGCGCCCACGTACTAAGCAGCAAGGATACGGGAAAAAAAAAAACCTCTGCTCCCTCCCCACAGGACTTCCCGGATGGTGCGTGGGCGACTTCAGCGGCAAAAGAAGAGCGGCGACTCCCCCATTTACCAGGGACCCTTCCCGGGGGCTCCCCGCTGTGTTTTCAACACTCCCAACTAGGGGAGAGAGAACCCTCCCTCACGCCCACGGCTGCTGAGGGTTTGAGGGACGGACAGCAGAGTATTTACCAGCTGGTGCCACGACGCGGGAGGTGGAGAGGAGGGTCGGGGCGGGGTGGGGACAGGGGAAGATCGGGACTCGTCCGCCTCGGCTCCGAGCGGTGGCTAGGATACGAGCGATGGTCGAGGTCTGGCGTCCAGTGGGCTGGGCTCAGCTGGGTCCGCGCGGCTCCGGGAGACTCGCTCGCTCAGGCTTCAGCACGCTGGACAGCGCCCGCGCCGCTACCGCCTTATAAAGAGGAGCGCGCGGGGTCACGTGGGGATCGCCCCGCCCCATTGACGTCAATGTTCATTCATGGGGAAGCGGGCGGGCGCCTAGAGGCGGGAGGCCGCCCAGCGATTGGAGGATGTGTGCCTCTCCCGGCCCGCGCCTGCGCGCTGCAGGCCTCGGTTGGAGGGGTGTGCGCTATCCTGGCACCAGGGAAATGAATGAATGAAGGAAGGAATGAATGAAATGCTGAGGCGGGCGGGGCAGGGGGGCTATGAATGAATGAAGGAGGGACGAGGAGAAAAGGATGAATGAATGAATGGCAGAATGAATGGAAGGGTGGATTCAGAGACGCTGCAAGGCGGGAGGGTGGGTTACAGAGCAACTTGGAGCGGCGGGAGCCCGACGAGCGGAATAGGGTGGGGGCTCTCCCAGCGTCTGACTGGGCCCCATAGGAGATCCACACTGGGAAGGGGGAAGATAAGGATTCCAAAACTGAGGAGGGGGCCAGACTCCCCATTCCCCGACTGCACGGTGCGTGGGGAACACGCCCAAGGACGGCGTGAACCTGAGAGAGGAGGGATGGTTCTGCGCGCCTGCGGGCGCTGTCCGCGGATCTGCGGTGCGGGATGCGGGCCCTGGGCCAGGGCACATGGGTGGATCTTGAGGCTTGGGTGATCCTGTCGGAAAGGATCCGAGTTGGAAGAGATAGGGAAAAGACTGAGGATGTGTGTGCCTCTGTGTCGTGTCTGTTCATGGTCTGTGCGTGTCTCGAGAAAAAAATGTGTGTCTGTCCTTCTGTCCAGCTGACTCTGTTGGCCCCTTTTCAGACCACCTCTCCCCACCACCCTCCTGCTTCTTGCCCTCTCGCTGCTACCCCCCAAAGGACGTTTGGAGGACGAGAGCAGACCAGGTGGGGAGGGGGGTGCGCAGGTGGGGGGTGACTCAACTCCATCTCTCTCCATTGCTTAAAGGGAAGATTTAAACGCCATGGGGGGGGGTGGAGGGTGGGAGTGCAACGTCAGAGATCGCCCCTCTCTGCCACCAGACCCCTCGTCCGCATCTCCTGCCAGAGGGGTTGGGATTGGGGGCTTGGACAGTTAGAGGTTCCGGGGGGATGGGGGGCGATGACGCACAGATTGCGCAAAGAGAATCCATCAGCGAGCCGGGTCCAGTGAAGGGAGACCAGCCGTGGGCGGGGGTGGGGGAGGACGGAAATGAGGAGGGGGGCAGGGGAGAGGGGAGGGAGGCAAGGGGAGCAGCCACTGCAGAAATGAACGGGAGGGAGGGAGGCTGGAGGGGGGCTGCGGTGCAGGCAGAGAGCTGTGCGGGGGCGTGGGCAGGGAAAGGGGGGAGTGGAATGACACATGCCAGACACACAAGGACTGCAGACACGGGTGCCTGTGGGCACACACAGGGCACCCGCGCCCTAAGACTCAGGAAACCGGGATCAGAGCTTAATGTCAGGAGCTCAGAGACTCTTTCAGAGCCAGTCCTCAACCCCTTCCTCATCTCTTCCTAGCACTGACCCTCATCCTCTCCTCTCTCTCTCTCTCTCAAACTCTCTCTCTCACACACACACACACACACACATACACACAAACACACACACACAAACACACGCTCACGTGCTTTCCCTCTATAGCCAGCAGTGGCTTCTCGGTTCCATCAGTGGCTCCACTTTCCCAGAAGAAACCCCATCAGCTCTGCGGGGAAAGAGGTGGGGAGAAGTAGAGAGAGAGGAAAGAGAGGAGAGATGGGGGCAGGAGAGGGAGGAAGGCAGGCAGGCATCTGGAACAGGTAAAGCATCAGGCTAAAGAAAAAAAAAAAAGAGAGAACCAAGGTGACAGTGAAGATGCCAAAGAAGGAGAGGAGGGGGCAACAGACCTGAGACTGTGCCTCATCTCCCTCCCCAAACTATCTAGGACATCCCTCTGCCCCTATGGGTTCCCCTCATTCCTCTTCCTCCTCATCCCACTCCCCTATATCTTCCCTGCCTGGTTACCGAGAGCAGTGGAATGGGGGGGGTCACGTTACCTTCCTGAGGAGGATGAATCAGAGAGAGATGGCTCAGACATCTGGTGGGGGGAGGGGAAGCCATCCAAGAGAGAAGGAAAGAGGGAGGGAGGGAGGCGAGGTGGGGGGGCAGCCTGAGAGGCTGATGGGGCTAAGAGACCAAGTATGAGATGAGGGAGATGGGCATCTAGAGAGATTGTTTGTGTTCCTGTGGGCTTGTATATGTGCACATGCATGTACATACGTGAGCATTGCGTTTGTGTGTGTCCAGAGATTAATGAAACATGGGGGAAAGAAAAATAAAAGGAAAATGGGGGGACCAATTGTGTATTTAATCAGCTAGAGAGTGGATGGGCATGGTAGTGTTCCAATTTAAATATGTAATTTTCTCTTCCAATCTGTGGAGCTGTGTTTTTGCCTGTTTCCAGGTGTCTCTGTAAGTGTGAGTGTGTGTGGGTCCTGATCCCTCTGAGTGCCTGTATACCTGTGCGGTTGGGAGTTTGAGTGCATCCAGTCTGGGTATCTGCTGGTGTCTGAAAATTGTGCCTGGCTTGGTGTGTCAATAATATGTGTGTACCCGTGTGTCTTTGTGCATTTATCTGGATCCTTCCATGTCAGTTGATATATGTTACAGGTTATGTGGACTGCTATGCGCTTTTGATCTTTCATGCCCCTCCCCACTTACCTTCACTTCTAGATTTCTGTGCAGAAAAGCCTCAGTATCCTAACCACTCATCTGCAGCCCCCAAGTTCAAGTCTTGCCCCGCGTTTTTTAGAGTGTTCCCTCATTCCTGCATTCTTCCCCAATGTTTCCTCCTCCACTCCGCCCAGAAGTCCAGGGGAGCGTCTCAGAAATCGACATCCCAAGAGTCTCAGCCATTATGACATGGGGGAGGGGGCAGTGAGATGGAAGCCAGGGCAATAGGTTTGGTGATTCCACAGTCTGGATTGTGTCTGCATGGACTCTGAATCTCTGGGTCTGTTTCTGCCTCTCTCTATCCCAGTTCCCTGCCTGGGTCAGCTCGTTCACACGCAACCCACCTCTCAAAAATGTGCTGTGTTCTTCACACCTGGCTGCCTCTAGGGGCATCTGGAAAAGAGCTGGACTGGGGACAGGTTCCTGGGGTTTGGGAGAGGAGGGAGATGGCAGGAAAGAAAAAGGAATGAGAGCTGGGAAAGGCAAAGCTGAGATGGGGACCAGGAGGGGATGCCTGGTGTTTGCTCTGAGATGTTTGTATAAATCCGTCTCTTTATCTTTGTTTCTGAATCTCTCATACTCTCCAGGAGGGTAGTAAGAGAAGATGGGGTCCAACCAGGTAGTGATCCAAGCTGAAGATTTGGAAAACCAAGGGGTGGGGGCAGAGCACTGGGTCTTTTCCCTGAGAAGGTTTGGGAAAGAAAAAGAGGGCAGGGGCTTGGGGGTCCCCGCAGCTCACCTCCCCTCTCTTCCTCCCTTCCCCCCAACCGGTGACTCACCTCTGCAGCCTTTCAATGCGTCAGCTATGGGGGGAACAGGCAGGGAGGGGCACTTTATGAGAAAGGCAGGGGTCTCCACCTTGAATTGAAAGAAGGTGCTGAAGAACCCCGTGGAAATGGCCCCATGAGAACACATCATTGCCTATCCCCTGCCCACCCCAGTTCAGGAGAGTGGGGAGTCCTGGGAAGGGGACTGGGAGAGGGCTACGGGCCACTGGTGGGTCTGGGAATGATGAGTAATAAAGGGGTGCTCACCCTGATTTTTAGTCCCAGGGTCCCATTCCTTCATACCCCCACCCTCTCCTGGGTGGGGGAGGGGAGACCCAGCAAGATGGGGGAGGGCTAAACCGCAGAGATGAGTCACCAAGAAAGGAAAAGAGAAAGAGGGAAAGAGACAGAGATGAGGAGAGACACAGAGACAGCCACTGGAAAGACTGAGAAAGGAACACACACACACACACACACACACACACACACCCCATGAAGGTGGTATCCACAAGCTAACAGGAGAAAGGAAATTTTGTATTTCCATAATCCTGGACCAGCCTCCTCCAGCATCCACCTGTTACACAAACACACACACAACACTATCATTCAGAGTTATACTGATATCCTGAGACACATCCACTTACACAAACACAATGTCACACCTAGTCCAGCAGAGTCACCTGTCCAGGCACATGCTGAAGATGTGACAAGTGTAATGGAGGTTCAGGTTGAGAGCCCTCGATTCCTTTTACACAGGATGGTGAGAGGGCATAAAAGCGCTAAAGGAATGTAACTTCAAAAATCCAAGACTCACAGGCTATGCCTTGCACATGCGACGATACACAGAGTCCCCTGCTTCCCCGTCCACACGTACATAGTAACCTATCAAGCGCCTCCTCGTCAAGAAGCCACTTGGAGTACCTGATTCTGGGGTACTCCAGGCCCGTAGCCCCGAATATATCCCACCCAGACACCCCCTGATTCGTACACACATGTACAGAAACACAGACACACAAAGACGCCCATGGACACACTCACACGGACGGAAACCACCTTGCGCTGCCTTGCCCGCGTCCGCACACGTCCTGGCGCCCCCGCGTGGTACTTTTCGGGATCGCAGTCTCCGCCGCTTCGGAGCTCGGCTCCCGCGGGGCGGCGCCCAGGCTCCCTCCACCTCTTCCCCCTCCTTGCGGTGCCCACCCAGGAATGGGGAGAAAGCAAGGGCGCTGGCCGCGAGAGAGCCGAGAGCTGGGAGTTAGACGCCTGGATCGTGGGAATGAGGCAGGCTGGTTCTGGATGCCAAGGGGGAACTTGCGAGAGAGCAAGAATTTGGAGCAGCAGCAGACTCCCAGGTCCGGGGGAAAGCGAGGCCGGGGGCTAGTCCAAGCGCCGCGCCGCTGCCCGCCTCGGTTCTGAGCAATCAATTCTTTCTGCCGCTTGGCTGGTGTGGGGGGTAGGGGCGCGCAACGGCCAGCAGCCCTCCCCAGCTCCCCTCCAGGAAGTCATTAGCCCCAGTGCCACAGGGCTTAGAGATCCTCTCTGATACAGGCTGCTGGGGAAGGGGGAGAGGACAATGCAGCTCATCCCTCCCCACCGAGAAGAAGTGAAACAGACACAGAAGGTGGGCCAAAGGCCCGTTTATTGCAATACAGCCATGGTTGAAGTGACAGGGAGGAGGGCAGCTTGGTCAGGTGCAGGAGGCAGCCGAGCAAGGCACAGCAGCACAGCCGGAATGGGGGGAAAGAGGGGAGCAGCGGCTGTCTTCTTTGTCCACCTTCTCCCACCTCTTGGCGCCCTCCTCCGTCCATGTCTTTGATTCCATCCCCAGCGAAACCTGTGCTTGCTGTCCATTGTCCAACAAGAAGTTCCAGATACAGTGGGGTTTGAGGTATGCTCTGGGCTGGGGACACCTGGTTCCTAGTCTCTGCCAGGCTCCCAGCTATTGTGAGCCACTTGGAAGGCACTTGAGTCTTTCTGAGCCTCTCTGTCCTCCCTCTGCGGGAGATGTGAGGATCCCGTGTAGGAGACATCGCGGTGCAAATGCAGCTGTTACTACTTGCATTTAAATAGAAGACTGTCAAAGTCCACAAAAAGCATAAAGGAGCAAGAGGATGGGAGGGGTTCCAGAAATATCTGGAGGAGGGGGTTCCAGTCACGCTAGAAGGCAGCCCGGGTGGAAGCAGGAGACAGCCTCGCACCAGGCTGAGGGACCTGCCCTCCACTACACCAGGCTCTCCACCCAGAACACTCTGGTTCACGGGCCTGCTTCGGGCCCCTGGTTGGGGGCATAGGGAAGGGAGCCTGCAAAATAGCACCACTGTGCAAAGCTGGAGGAAAACCCAGTCAGAGGAGGCAGCCTCAGAAAAGTGTATCACCAGAGCGTAAGCAGGGGCCAAATGGGGGTGGGGCATTATAAATCTATTTCCTTTACAGGTCCTTCTCCATATTACACACAGGGCGGGTGATGAAGAGATCATGGGGAAGGGGAATGGAGGGGCAGACAAATGGACAACGGAAAACTAAGAGATGTCCAGGCACAGGAGACTGAGAGGACGGTGAGGAGAGGAGCAGAGGGCAAGCTCTGGGGGCCTGAGAAAGATCGGGAGGAAGAAAAGTAATACGTATTGGGCAACTGTGCTCCTGGCCGGGTATTGGGCGTTGCACACACTTCTGCCAGCTTCCATCCACGACAGGGCAGAAGGGAGAAGTCACAAAGCGCAGAGTACACTCCCAGGCTGGGGCACGGACAGGGAAAGGCTCTGAAGCTGTGACGGGACCCATTCTTTGGCAGGGAAAGGGAATGGGTGGACAACAGAAGCGCGAGTGGCTCCCCCAAACCCGGCGGTTCAGATCTGGGTGTGGACAACTGCGTTTGGGGGAGCTAGAGTCAAGATGGCAGACAGAGATGTAAGGGGAAAAGGGAAGGGAAGGATGGACAGCTGGTAAGTGTAGGCAGCAGAGCCGATGACCGAGGGCGGGGGGAGGGGGCGGAGCTTGAAAACAGCAGGGGCGGGGCTTTGGGGGGATCCGAGGAAGGAGGTGGGTCTAAAGAGCATCTTCTCTCCCCTCCGACTGGAGAGGCCTTAGATGTCGGCCTCCAGCAGGTATTGTTCGGTATAACCCTTGACCAGCTCGAGCCCCAAGCCAGCCTGGCAGAAATCAGCCAGCCTGGCAGAAATCAGCCAGCTGTAACCACAGCTGGGGCGCCAGGAAGAGCTGACACATGACGTTGAGGTCGACGAGACGCGGGGCCTGGCGCTGCAGATGCCACAGAAGCTGGCTCTGAACCTGCGCGCCGTCGCTGCCGAAGGTGTAGATGTTGAGGTAGCGCCACGTGCCGTTGCCGCCAGGTGGGATGGGGAAGGGGCGCGTGCACAGCGTGAGCACGCGCGGGCGCGCGCGGCTGTCCACGCGCCACTCCAGGCCCTTGGCCGCCAGCAGGCTCAAGTTACTCTCGCTCGGCCGGTAGGGCTGCCAGTCCTGGATGATGGTCCCGCCCGGAAGCACGTCGCGCTGCACAGAGGGCGACAGCAGGAGAGGCGTGCCACGTCGCCGCCAGCCTCCGACACGGCCTCCGTGGGCAGCGGCGAGAAGGTGCCGGAGGCCCGCAGAGCCGCCAGCCGCGCGCCCAGCCCCTCCAGCAGGGCCGACACGTTGAACTGGACCGAAAGGATGCCCTGCGGGGGGCACGAGTGAGCGCGGGGCGGGCGGCGGGAGGGCTGCGAGCCCGGCGCCTCTTGGCATCGTCACTCCCACATTCACACCCACGGGCTCCCACCTGGGCCCCTCGAGGGCCGACCGTGCGGGGCCGGGTGGAGTGGGGTATGTGAGAGCATGCAGGAACCAGGGGCAAGGCCTCCGAAAACCTGGGTCCCCAAGGAGAGTGGAGATCAATGTGGAGTAGTCAGGGTCGTGGGGATGTGGACCCCAAGAGTGAAAGCGAGGGAAGCTGATCAGTCAGTAGGATGGGGGAGACGGAGGGGAAGGACAAAGGCTCAGATTAGGATGTTTGGGGCCCTGAAGAGAGGCGGGATCGATGTAGGGGAGGCAGGGACACTAAGTCCGGACGCCTGGGCTCCAGCCTCGTGGAGTAAGGATGGAGGATTTAAAGACTGGAAGTTGGGAGCTGTTTGACTTTCCTTGGGCAAAAGGGCCTGGGTAAGGACTGGGAGTCCCAGGGCAGGGCTCATGGGCGCCCCCACTCGGCAGAGCCGGCAGCGAAGGAAAGCCGGTGACTGGCTGCATGTAGGGTGACAACGCCCGGAGGCCCCTCGGGGACAGGGCCGCCCATCCGAGCTCCCTTGTCCTTCTCACCTGCTTGGTGATTAGGTGGTATTTCTTCAGTTCCCGGGACCCCTGCTGGTCGTCCCGGGTGAGTCGTGCCACCTTGATCCCCGGGTGCCTTCGCTTGACCAGCTGCGAGCAGAAGCGCTGCAGCATCCCAGCCACGCCCTTGCCGCACGCCCAGGGCGCCGCGCGCAGCCCCTCCACCAGAGCCGTCTCCCCGGCGTCGATCACGTGCACCGACCCCAGGGCGATCTGCGGACCGAGGCCGTTAGGGGGCCCCCGCCCCGCCTTCGCCCCTGCCAGGGCTCTCCGTTCAAAGGGCTCGCCTCTTCCCACACGCTGAGCACTCCGTCGTCACCACCCCGGGCGCTGGGCCAGACCCAGGGCCTGCCCAGGGAGCTCTCCTCAGCACTTGGGTCTTGGATTCAAGAGCCTGCGGAAAGATCATTCGCGGGCGTCTCTTCCACCTCTTGAGATGCTCCAGACCCCTGAGCCTCAGGTCCTTGCCCATTCGCCACGTCCCCTTTCTTTGGCTCCACTCCCAGGAGCCTACTACTCCCAGCTTCCTCTTAGCTCCGTCCCGGAGCCCATCTCTTAGCTGCTCCTGCATTCAGGCCCTCTTGGTGCTAGAGTTCAGTCTACCCAGGGGTCCAGACCCCATTCTAGCTGCTCCCAACCCCAGACTACCCGCTCTTGTCTGCTCCCCTCTTTCTGTGCTCCTTCCCCCAGAAACTCGTCAAAGGAATCCTAAATTACAGAAGCTGTCAGGTTCCTCCGCTATTCCCGAGTTCTACACATCTGCCACGCACCCTTACTGGCTGGGCCCCTGGATCCACACGCCCTTCTCTCTCTCTTCTTTTCTTCTTTTTGGGAAATTTCTTCCTGTAATCCTTGCTTCGTCTCCCACTCAGGGTACCCCTGCTCTTCCCATTCCTCAGAGTTTCCTTTTTGGGTCAATGGCCTGTGGATCTGGTACCCCTTTGGCATCCAGCTCTTCTTTTTCCCCTGCCCAGAGACAGGATGAAAGAGACAGGCCCGTCCCCAAGTCCGGATGACTCCTCATTTCCAGATCTCTCTCCCCCAGACCAACCAAATCAACCAATCAAATCCCCTCTTCTCTCTTTCAGCCAATTAGAATTCTCCACTCACATAACCTACATAAGCCTCAGTAACCAACATCCCAGGGGACACACATACCAGCTACTTTGAGGAGGGTGATTTTGGGATGATTAGACTTTTTTTTTTTTTTTTTTTACAAGAACATGACCTAGGTTTAGGAGATGGGACCAGCAGGGGCACCAAGGGGTGGGTTAGGGATAATTTTAGCTTCCATATCACAAACATGGCTTATGTAAGCATAGAGTGGGTCCGATACAAACAAGCTTCAAAACAAGGGCTCCATCTCCCTCTTTCTTTTCAGTCTAATTCTTAAGGCTTAAGGCTCCCCAGGTAAGCTGGGGTGAGGTAAGACAGCTCAGGCCAGTATCATCAGAGGGCAGGGAGAAGCACAGGCTCAGAGGATCTTAGAGCCCCTGCTATGGCCACTAGGGACCATCAGGTTCAACCCATTCCTTTCACAGAAAGGAAATCAATCAAGGCCCTAGATGGTTAAGATCTTGCCTAAGGTGAGTCAGCTTGGACAAAGTCGGGCTAAAAGTTAAATTTTCCTGGATCTCAGGCCAGTGGGGAGATCTCCGACCCCAGCCTGAAGAGCAAGGATAGGAATGACTGGGTCCTTGGCAGGAGTCAAAGTTTCCAAGTGCTAAGGGTTAAGCTGACTCAGAAGCAGAGATGAGATTGCGGGAGGAACCCCCACTGCCCTCTCCCCACCGTCAATAATTTCTATGCCAAAAATGAGCTCAGTCAGATTACTTGAACCAGGTTCTGGGGATGATGAGTCCCAGAGAGGAGCAGGTTAGCTTGTGGCTCCCATCTGGATCTCCAGACAACCTCATCAGCTGTTCACGGGTCCCTGGAACATACAAGCTGGTACTTCAGGGATATTCCAGCAATTCCCCACTGCCCCCATAAGGGGGCAGAATGTGAGCAACTTGTAGACCGGAACACATCCTACTAGGTGCAAACATTAGGCTCCATTTTCCCTCTTACTTTCAAGATGGGGAGACTATTGCCAAAGAGTGTGTCTGCATTTCAGATAAAGATGTGTGTAAGGGGAGGGGATTCCCAGGGTCACAGGAAAGAACGGGGAACTTGCTAATTCACCCTGCATCTTTTCTTCCCCGGCATTCTACTCCTATTCGCTTTGGGGGAGATGTAAACGTTCTAAGGTCCTTCAACCCTGGAGGAGTTGGGAGCTGGGAACAAAGCAGGTCAGGGGTAACAGGCCAAGCGAAAGCAGCCAGCTGGCCCCACAGCCCTTGCTCCACACTCTGATCCCTTCCCACCCTCCAACGTGGCTCCTTGAGTTCTAACTCCCATTAGGTGTCTAGGCAGAGACAGAGGCAGCCCTGTGCCCCTGGGCACTATGGGAAATGTAGTCCAAGCACCCCCTGGACCAGGCTCCAGGAAAGGGGGCAGCATTTCCTTATCATCCTTGTATTTCTCTCAATCTCATAAATACGAATGATCCACTCTGGCGAGAGGATGATTCGAGTCATCGCTGGTAATGCCGGGAGCCCATCCCCTACCCCATCTCTCTCCCACCAAACACACCTGAAATATTGATGGCCCTGAGGTCGCAGCTTCTCTGAGCTGGAACACGGAGCAGAGGAAGCTGAGAGAGGAGAGGCGGAGTCAAAGAGACCGCAGCTACACAAAGCGCCCAAAGAAGAGAGCGAAAAGGACTGGAGCCGAGGCAGAAAGGAGACCAAGGCAACCTGGAGATGATGGGGGGTGGGGGAGAGGCACGGATACCAAGTCACAGACATGACACCTCGTGACACAGGGCACAGCAGATGCCATCAAGTCCTAGCACGCGCCCCCTCCCCAAGGAGACCAGAAATAGAAAGCAGCTTGACACACCCCCTTCTCCCCGCGGTGTGTGGTGGGGAAAGGGGTCACGGGGAGGAGAAAATCAGCAGAGGCTGGAAGAGAACAGAGACTTGAGAGCAGAGGCAGGGGAGACAAGATGAAGTGAGGCAGGGGCAGGGGATGAGGAAGATGGACCAACGAACTGGGGAGAGAGGGTGCCTCAGAGGGCCACGATCATGGAGAAGGGGCGGCTGTATTGGATGGTGGTCCCCGGTCTTTTGGGGAAGCAGGCGGGAGAGAGATCCGAAGAAAGCTGTCTACTAGGCAGGGGTCCCCCTGGGCACCAGTCCTGGGACAGGTGGGAGCCAAATGATGATGGGAGGCGGAGGGAAAGCGCCTCTGAACACCTGGGCGAAGTCGGGTCTCAAGTTATCTGGGACGCGGGGCTGGGATGGGTTGGGCGGTAGGGGGCGCAGAGACTCTCTTCCCCTGAGGGGCGTGGTTTCTGCTGCCCCCATTCCGCGGGGGAGGAGCATGCCAGCCCCCCGCCCCCAGGCCCGGCTGCCCCCTACCTCTCTCAAGCCAGGGCCAGGGACTGGCTGCTGAGAAGCCGATCGGGGCCGGTCGCGCAGACAGCGAACGGTACCTAGAGCGGGGTCACCTCGGAGCTCCGAGGGTCAAATTCCGATGACGCGCGGGGACCCGGCCACCGCCGTCCGGTCCCGACTCGGAGTTCCGATGCGAAGGTCGGGTCTGCTCAGTCCTGCACGCGGGCTCGGGCGCCCAGAGCTTCGGGATTCGGGCGGTACGCGCGGCCGCTGCTCTGCTCGGGCTCGGCCGAGGGGAGGAAACCCCAGTGATGCAGAGGAAACATGGCGCGGATCTGGAGCGGATTAGGTTGCGACCGGGGGCTGGCGGGCGCTGGGGGCAGGCGGTGGGGTGGCGGGGCGCCTGGGAAAGCGGAGTTGCCCCTGGGCGGTGAGGTGGGCACTGCTGGGTGGCCTCTAGCCTTGCAGACGAGAATCCGCCCCTTGTCCCGGTGTGGGGCGGGACTGAGGGTGGGGAGGCGTCTTGAGCGTCGGTGGAGGGGCCTGACTGCTGGCTTAGTTATGGCCCCATGCCCGCAGCATCTCTATGTTGGGTCCGGGAATACCCCCCACGCCCAGTCCCCCTTCTCCGGGGGCCACGCCCCTACCCCCCGCAACGTCAGCCCCATTCTCTGACCTCCGGCTGCTAGACAAGTAACAGCGGCTGGAAAGGGGACGCGGAGCCCAACACCCTGGGGACCTGGTCGGAGAAACTGGTAGAGGAAATTGGAAACCCATGAAGATCAGGAAGGGTAGAGACACCAAGTGGCAGAAGCCAAGAGCTGAAAGGAGCAGAGCAAGGCCAAGACGGGTCAGACGGGCCACCACTCCCCGGGGGTCGCCGAGCAGCCTCACGCCCCCCTCCCCGCCCTCCGCACTGGCAGGCTCAGCTCCACTCAGCCGTGGACATCTCAGCCGCGGGCATCTCACCCGCCGTCAGGCAGCAAGGCCCCCGCGGGGCAGCACGCAGAGAGAGACTTCAATGTACACCTGGGGACACCCGAGTACAAGAACACATACCTCTGTGCACACGGCTGGGCACCCGTGCTAACCCGGTGGGTGGACGAAGGGTGGGAGGGAGAGCGCAGTGCAGACCCAGAACCGGAGTGGCTGCAGCTCTGCTGTTGACTCTGAACAAGCTGGTGACCCAGGCTCTTAACTCCTGGGGGCTCCCCACCCCGTAAAGTGAGATAAAAACACCTGCAGTTCTACCTGCAAGGAACCAGGAAAGGGATGGATGTGAACGTCCTTTAAAACCTGTAAAGTGCTGCGGAGGATGGGACACCACCCCCTTGTCTCCACTCTCGTTCCTGCCCAGCTCCCATACCCCCCGCTTCCCACCGAAGTTGACCTCTCACCTACCTCACCCCAGTTTTATACTTTCCAAGGTAATCGCTCCATAACCTGGTAATCCCACTGGCTGTGCTAATGTGAAAAGATGGAGGATCGTGTTCCTGGACTTCCGCACACAAAGCCACCCCAAGAGTTAAAGGGATCAGAGTCATCTCTTGTTCAAGGCCAATAGGTCAATAAGTAAGTCACTCAACCTTTTTTTAAAAATAAGACTTCCCACCATTTCTGATTTTTTGAAACTGCTAACACACTGCGCATCTCACAAAGCTGCAGTCAAGGTGGAATACATTCCAGTGTGGGAAAGGACCTCCAAAAGTTAAAGGTGTTGGAGGAAAAAGTCACTAGTGGCCGAAAGGAGATGTGATCACACTCTAATTCCTTCTCTTTCAACAGAAGACTCCCCTCTGCCACCAGAAACGCTTGGATTGGTCCAACATTCACCCACCTCTAGTTTCCTCAACCAATCAGAATCGAAAGTTTCCCAAAGTTCCAGTTCTTTCATGTCCAAGCTATAGGCGGTGTTGCATTCTTCCCTCAAAGGCTCAAATACGGTTGTCTTACAGAAATTTTATCGAATATTGATGTTCGATCTAAATCTAATCATTTATTAGGGGTTACAAAACGGTGATATTCTTAATCCGTCATTCTGGGGTTTTTTCCCCCCTAGCTGGAATATGCCTATAAAAGGAAACTTGTTCTCTTCTACTATGATTACCCTTAGAGATAGTTTGTTGAAGGAAAGACCGGATAAATGCTTACATTTTCCCCTTTGTTTGTTAACTGTTCAAATAATGTGGTGGTTCCTCAGCATCCTTCAGTGGTGATCCATTATTACTTTCAGACCGTTATGAACTCATTGATTTTAAACAGGCTTAATATGGTGCAATCCAATGCTGTTATTGCCCTTATTAATGTTGAAGCTAGCCAACTTTTTTGATAAATTGATGTTTTAAAGCGACACAGAGGATCGTGCTAGATCTTCAGGAAGCACTACGTGGATGCAGCGGAGAGGATGCCCTGGACCAGCCTGGCACGTTGGCTGGTCAAGGGAAGTGAGACCCCAAGTGCGTCTTAGAAATTCCCCTCTGGGGACTTTCCTGGCGGTCCAGTGGTTAAAACTCCGCGTTTCCCATGCCGGGGCGGGGGAGCTGGTTCGATCCCTGGTCTGGGAATTAAGATCCCACATGCCACGGGGTGAGGCAAGAAAAAAAAATTCCCCTCCAGATGACAAAGAAGGGCAGGGTCCCTCCTGTGCAAGGGGAAGCCTGAGCAAAGCCCAGAGCTGAGAAGCAGCCTGCTTTGCAAGAACAAGCAATTCTGGATTGCACCCACCCTGCAGGCAGGGGCTGGCCAGCTAGGGGAGGGCTTTAAACAGGAGAGTGACAGATTGGCCTTGTGAGTAGAGGTTGCCCTCTGGTGGACACATGGACAATGGCAGGGAAGGAAGAAGGCCTGCCAGGAGGCAATGAGCTGTGCTCCTAAGGCATATATTCATATATTTGTAAGTTAGACTCTTCCAGATAGGAGGAGAAACCACACAGTGTTGGCGGTTATTATCCAGATACACGGCAGGAGAAATGGGACAGGGAACCTTGACGGCTCTGTACTGTGGAGTCCAGAGCTCTTGAAAATACAATAGATCCTTTAGGCAGTTTAGTGATCCATCTTCTCTCTGTGCACGTGGCACCGGCACTTCCCCAAAGAGAAGAACCCATAGCAAATGTTTGTCACCACCCAACCTGGAACATTCTTTGCCTAATTTGCACAAAGACCACGTCTCGGTGGATGCAGCCCCCAGGCAAAAGCAGACAGCACTTTTGTGTGTCTGGTAACCCTGTGTGTCTACAGGGTAGGGCTCTGTTTGTGAGGTGCCTCAAATGCTGTGCTGAGGAGTTCACACCTTCTGACAATGAGGACCCGGTCCCAGTGAACAGGAGGAATGACATGATGAAAACAGTGTTTTAGGGAGAGCATCTTGCCAGTGTGAGAAGGTGTTAGATGGGAGATGAGAGGCAAGACCCCTACTCTCTGAGGAGTGGTCCCAGAGGACGTCCACGGGAGGGATGGGGGCCTGGAGTAAGAGAAGAAGCTAAGAAGCACTTAGAAGACAGGAGGCCAGGAAGTGTGACTGGGGTTCTGGAAGGTGGGGAGAGAGGAAGGAGGTGAAGGTGATTCTGGCATCCCTAGCATGTTACCGGGGAATGATAATGTCTGGTGGCAGTGGGCAGTGCAGAATATTAAGCTCCTTGGATACACAGATGCTGTGTTTTGTCTACAGATGGGTCGCTTTTCAGGGCTGCAGGGACTAGCAGTAGGGAAGGACCCACTGGGGCTGGAGCTCTGAAGAATGACCAGAAATAGGTCTGTAGAAGAGCCCACATTAGGGTCTGCATGGGTGGCAGGTGAGTGGGGATAGCCCTGGGCGCAGGGCTGAAGTCTGACCCAGTGGGATTCTCACTGTCAGGGGCTGGAGCTTCCGAAACAGCTGTAAAGATTCTCTAACCGACCCTAACCTCCTCCAGCCTGCTGGGTGGACTCCTCTACCCATTCAAAAGGCTTGTCTCCAGCCCAGCCCATCTAAGTGCTGACCCCTCTCTTCTTTCTCTGAAAAGGCTTCCAGATGTTTCCTCCTGGCTCCATCCTGGGTGAGTGGGCACCCACCCAGCAGAGAAATCCAAGGGTAGAGATGGGTGGGAAGACGATGGCTGACAGTTCTCCTCAATCCACACACAAGGACGCCAGTGCAGCTGTCCCATGAGCCTGAGTACATCTCGTTCACTTCCCAGGACAACCCCATGTATGTTCAGTGGATGAAAAATCAAGCCGTGCCCTTGTGATCTTTGCACTTCTCTGTGTTGTATTTCAATAAAAATTAGAAACCCTGCAACTCTGAAGTAGGTAGCCCCATGTTATAAGGAGGAAACTGAGGTTTAAAAAGCTTAAGTGACTTGGATAAGGCTACAGTCAGTTGCTGGTGGAGCTGAGAATCCGATGGTGGGCATCCGATTCTACGAAGTAGTGGTGTGAGAGAACTACCTTTTATTGGCACAGTAGCATGGCAGTAGGTGGGGGTCTCAGGGCACTGGGATCAGAGGCTGGTGGGGCTGGTGAGTGTGGGGGGAGGGGTAAGGCCGGGGCTAGATGAAGGTGGGGTGAGTGGAAGCTGGGACACCACAGCTTTCCTTGTGCTCATCAAACAGTTGCTCCAGAGCCTTCATGTAGAGCATGTGAGAGTGGTCCACCTGTTCCTCGGTGGGCCGGAGACACTGGGGCACCGGGATGGGGCAGCCCACTGAGGGGAGAGGGGAGACACAGGTGAGGTGCTGCTCATGAAGCTGATGGCAGCCTTCTTCCCTGGAGACGGGCACTCACCCACAGTGGTCATGGGCCTGGAGAAGGGCCCCAGGCCCCAGGAGTTGGCTGAGAAGAGACCACAGCCCCAGAAGATGCAAGGAGAAAAGCCCAGGAGCTTCTTGAAGCCCAGCATCTTCTAGCACAGATACTGCCACGAGTCTGGGGCAAAAGCCTTAACTCTGAAGATATCATTCTCCCCAGAGGAGTACACGGGCACCAGAGAAGTGCTGGGAAGGGGCGGCAAGAGAGGAGATGGGTGGTCAGATCAGTGTCTCAAGGAGTGCCCCAAATTCCTCCCTCACATGATTCCACTTCCCAAGGCCATTTGAAGCAAATGACAGTGGCTACAAAAGAGATCTGAAAGAGGGATTTACATTTCTTGAGGAAAGACTATGTACTGGGCCTTCCTATATACATCTTCTCATACAGTCTACAACTGCAACATGGTGGCCAGGTAGGTATTAACCCTATTTCACAAGTAAGGAAGAGTGCAAGCATTTGCCTTTGAGAGAGTGTCATAAAAGAATGTGAACCAAGGGCGTCTGAGCCCCGGGGTCCTGTGACTTGCACTGTGATCCTGTCTCTCTCCACCTGGGAGGAAGCCTGAGAAACTGGCACCGGTGCTTGGCACAGAGGAAACACTCAAGGGGCAAGAGCGCCCTCTAGGTGTGGTCACAGTGTAAGCTCTGGGAACACACAGGCCCACCTACAGGTGTGCGGGTGTATAAGGACAGAGAGTGTAGACCCCCAGACGCACTGTGACTTCTGAGAATTCAAGGCAGCACCCCTGGGTACCCACTCACCCGTGCCTCCGTGCCAGGCGGACAAAGCCTTTCCGATTCTGGACAGTGAGGCAGTGCTCCCCTGGGATGGCATACAGGGACTCGTGGGCCCCCTAACCAGGACGACCACAGCCTGCCCGACCTGAGGCTGCGACAGAATAAAATCCAGGCTCTGGCCATTCCTTGAACATCCTCCTGCAGGCACGAGGAGGTGTGGGAACAGTCACTACCCCGTCCTTGACTCCCTAGTGCCTTACCCCACCCCTTAGCCTAGGAAGGGTGGGCCCCCCATCCCTTTCCTTCCAAGCTCCCCTACCCCTGTGCCCATGTCAGTGTGCCCTACAGCACCTCTCCCAGCAAGGATGCAGGACACTTGCTCCAAAGCCATTCACCGACGCCCACTGTGAGCCTGGCCAATGTTCAAGCCAGGTCCCTGGGCTGAATGGTGGATGGGGGCCACTGTGGGGGGGTGGGTGGGGGGTGGCTGCCTCCTCCCCTTAGCTCAAGACTCACCAAAGGATAGAAGGTAGTCTCGGTAGACTGGGAAATGGAAGAGGCCATTCAGCATGGCCGTCAAGGGCCAAAGCCTGGGGAACTGCTGGGAGAAGCTGGAGCTCTCAGTGGAGAAGTTACAGAGGATTCCCATGGCCATGATCCCATGTGGGTGAGCGACCAGCAGGTAGTTCCGGTCAGGGGGCAGCTCTACTGTTTTCACCAGTTTTGGGGGCAGTGGGCAGGATGAGGGGAAGAAAGCATAGACAGCAGGATACCAGCTGAACAGAATTCCCTCCACACCAACAGACTTAACTTAGGGTTAGAGTTCAAGGTCCTACGATGGGGTCAAGGGTACAAGGGGCCCCCTCTGGTACACCATCCCACCCCTCCCCCATTGCCTGAACTTAGGCAGCTGGGGGGCTCAGACTCCAGCATAGGGAGGGGTGAGTAGGTGGGGTACATAGGGGAAAGGGAGGAACCAGAGCATCTCCTTGGAGGGTGACCTGTTGCCTTAATGGGGAAATAATCCCTTAGGTGCTTCCAGTGGTCCAGTTCCTCATCCACTCAGAATGCCTTCCTCCTTGGGCAGACAGATAAGGGTGGGAGAATTCCTGGAGGCACCATTTATCACCTCTCACTACTTGGGTCCTTGTTTAGTGCTCACCTGGGGGGCGGGGTGTGTGTCCCGGTCCAGGAAGAACCATACCAAGTAGAGAACAGAGAAATACCAGAGCGACATGAAGAGGAGGAAGAGAAGAAGGGAACAGAAGGGGCCTGGGGGAAACATGAGAAAGAAAAATGAACTAGCTTTTGAAACTCGGGGGGCTCCTCCCCTACACCCTCACCAATGAGATCACTGGCCATCTCCCAGCTGGACCTCTGGCTCCTTCCCCCTCCCTTGGTCCTCGGACATCCTGGCAGGTGGGGCTCCAGCCTTTCTCCCCCCACCCTCCCCCTTGCCTCCTTCCCCAGTGGACCCCGGGCACCACTCACCCGTGAAGAGGAAAGTGAGCACGTAGCAGTAGGCGCTCAGTATAGTAGGCGCTCAGGACTTCTAGCCGCTGCTTCTTCAGGGTTTTCATACTGCGGGAGGGCGGCGGGGCTGTGGAGACTCCCATTCTCTCCCCTTCTGCCAGCAGGGCTCCAGGACCCGGAGGACAAACGATGAAGATTTCGGTACGAGCCGGGTAAGCCTTTCTCGTCCGAGTGCCCACGCCCCTGGGGCCTCCCAGGGTTGCTTGTAGAGGGCTGTGCGGATGGGGAGACCTTGGGATCCGGAGCGCCACAGGTCTTCACACACTGATCTTTGAACTCCAGACGGTAGGTCTGGGCTGGCCGCTGGGCGGGGCTGGGAGCCGGGGTAGGGGCCGTGCGATGGAGGTCCACCCCCGCGTGTATTAGGAATCGTTGTGGGGAGCGGTCGCAGAAGAAACCGGAGAGCCCACCGACTGGGTCCCAGCCGAGACTCTTTGATCTCGAGTGCGGCCAGCAGATCCTGGACGCGCGCCCCGGATGTGTTTGCGGGTCTCCGGGAGTGTCTGGTCCCCTCCGAGGCCCGGCCAGGCGCGCGGACTTGCCCCGCTAAGTACAAACACACACACACCGCAGGTCTGTACCCACCTTTAATTTCAGTCCCCACCCGCAGTCACCGAGGGCACCGGTGGGGGCCGGCGGCGCGTCTAGGTGGGGGGAGGTGCCTGTCGGCGGGGACGCCAGAGCGCGCCACGTGCTCTTTCAACAGCTGCTTGAGCCGCTCCAAGTAGACCTCGTGCTGCGCGTCCACCTGCGCCGGCCTGGGCCGCGGGGTTCGCTGCGCCGGGATCGGGGCCCCCACTGAGGGCGGAACAGGAGGCCAGAGGGGTGGTCGCTAGCAGCCGCCCGCAGGTCACCTTCGCGCTCGCCGCGATTAACTGGGACAGAGTTCAGGGCTGGCGCGGTTGCCAAAGGCAGCCTGGGGGCATGGCCGGAATCCAGGATTTCAGGCCCCAACCCGGGGGACCTTCACCTCCCGGCGCAGGGAGGGTGCAGGGGCCCTCAGCCCGGGAGGAGCAGGCGGGCGGGCCGGATAGCGGAGCGGTTAGAGGCCGGGGCTCGCCGACGGTGTGGATGGGCGTGCGGAAGGGCACGAGGAGGCCCCGGGGGCCGTGGAACAGCGGCAGGGCCACTCTCAGCAGTGGCTGCAGCGCTTCCTCTGTCCTTCGCACCCATGAGCCCGGCGGGTTCGGAAACTGCTGGATGAGCTAGTTCTCCCCGAAAGAGAAGACTGGCACCAGGGAGGCCCTGGGGTAGCAACTGACTCCGGACCCTGCCCGGCGCGCGCTGCGCTCCCTCCCGGGCAGCGCTGCCCTCTTCCAGCGCCAACATGACAAATCTCTTCTTTTTTTTTTTTTTTTTTTCGATACGCGGGCCTCTCACTGTTGTGGCCTCTCCAGTTGCGGAGCACAGGCTCCGGACGCGCAGGCCCAGCGGCCACGGCCCACGGGCCCAGCCGCGCCGCGGCATGCGGGATCCTCCCAGACCGGGGCACGAACCCGTGTCCCCTGCATCTGGCAGGCGGACTCTCAAGCACTGCGCCACCAGGGAAGCCCAACAAATCTCTTCTGATTCCGGATTCGCAAGCTCAGCGCTCCGGGCTTTGTCTCCCACGCCTCCAGGGGCCCTCCCACGGCCAGGAGGCCCCCGGGCAGGGACAAGAGATAGGAGGTGCTGTCCGAGGACACTGATCCTGCGAGAGAGGGCGGAGGCCGGGGGACCTGACGCCTGATTCTTCCAGAAAAGAGGGCGCAGGGCTCTGGGAAAGTAAGTTGAGGTGGGACCAAGTGCCGGCATGCGGGAGGAGGGCAGGTAGGAGGTGACAGCAGGGACTGGGGCTCCTGAGACCCAGCGCTCTCCTCACCAGCACACATGATGTAGTCCCGGAAGTCAGGGAGGTGGAACCAACAGGGGACTGTGAGCAGGTGGGGCTGGAGGTGAGGGAAGAGGTGAGAGAAGCCAGTGGTCTCTGTGCAGAAGTTGCTGCAGGCCCCGCTGACCAGGACCCCGTGAGGGTGGAAGCCAAAGAGGTAGTTCCAGGAGGGATCCGGATCTGCGGTTTTAACCAGCTGGGGGACAGAGGGTGCACACCCCACTGGGGAGCTGACATTGGACTTTGGGGGTGAAGGTTCCGAGAGTCCATTCTGAAGCCCTGCTCCCAGCCAGCGCACCGTTCCCGAGTGCCTTGCCGAGATGGGGAGGTGGTCACGGATATGTCTCCGGATGGCCCGGTTGCGGACCCAGGCAGAGCAGCGGCCCCCTGCCCCAGGTGTGTTTCTATCTCCATGGAGCCAGACCAGGTCGAGGACCGCTAGGATCCAGACCCGGCCCAGGAATACAAGGAGCAAGGCAGCCAGGCACACCTGGGCAGGAGGTGGTGGTGGTGCGTGGGGTGTTGTGGGGACTCAGGATCCAGAGGTTCGAGTCCCAGGTCCCCCGTTTGCCCCCTTCCCTGTTCCATGGTTTCAGGCCCATCTGACCAATCTACATCTTTCTCCCTCATTGAAGGACCCCACCCCACAGACCCCTGCCCTGCCTCCCTCCCTCCCGTACTAGAATGGGGAAGCAGAGTGCCAGGCGCAGAGTTCCTCAGGTCTTCAGGGACTCAGTGAGCCCCCAAAAGGGGAAGACCCATTGCAGGATGGCAAACACTTGGAGGCCCCGGAAGAGGTGGCTGGAGGAGGATGCAGAGGGGAGTCACCCAGGGGCCACCATGGCTGTGAAGTGTACCTTCTTTTTTTTTTTTGCGGTACGCGGGCCTCTCACTGTTGTGGCCTCTCCCGTTGCCGGACGCGCAGGCTCAGCGGCCATGGCTCATGGGCCCAGTCGCTCCGCGGCATGTGGGATCCTCCTGGACCGGGGCACGAACCCGTGTCCCCTGCATCGGCAGGCGGACTCTCAACCACTGCGCCACCAGGGAAGCCCGAAGTGTACCTTCTTTGACCCAACCCACTGGTCCTGACCCCTGGCCTGGATTCTGCCCTCGCTTCCGCCCCCGCTGCTGACCTGCACATTGGAGCATTGTGAACCCCGGCATGGAAGGGTTAACCACTATTTCGGCTCACAGGGCTGTGACCAGTAGGACCAAAAGGAAAGACCAGGGCTGTGGCTTGGAGCCTCGGGGTGAGGAAGGTGTCTGACTTTGTGGAGGTCAGGACTGGCTCCCTGTGAGGAGCAGGGCTGGGGGAGGTCTGGGCCGGCAGGGGTTGCCATGTGTGTGTACCCTGAAGAGCAGAGCTCACCATTTGTCACCCGGGCCTGGCCCCCGAACGGAAGGTGACCTGCAGGAGGATATATTCCCTAAGGAGTAGCTTAGGCCTCTGTGGGGAGACCTCCAGAGGGAAGGGCTTTATGGGAAAGGTGCCGGATTGGGGAACCCCTCCAAGAGAGAGCCCACTGATCTGTGGGCACACCCTCCAGTGGGCTGGGGCCAGTCCTCACTGTGACCGTGGCCCTGTTTAATATTGACCAGAGGCCTGCAGAGCCAGCACTTTTTCCAGGTCAGGGAACGTCACTTGTTTCTGGTTTTTTTTGGCTGCACCTTGCCTTGTGGGATCTTAGTTCCCTCACCAGGGGTGGAACCCATGGTCCCTGCAGTGCAAGCCAGGAGTCCTAACCACTGGACCACTAGAAGTCCCGGTTAAAAAAAAAAAGTCCCCGGTCTTGTCTTTTTCAAGGCTGCTTCCCATCGCCCCTCTTCCAGGAAGCTTTCCTGGGCTGACCCTCAGGATTCCCCTCTCCTGATTCCACCTAACAGCTTAGATGGAAGAAGCCACAGTAAGGTTCCAGCCTGTCTTCCCTCAAAGAACACACGCCCCCAGGGGGACTTACTTCCCCAGCAATGTCCCTGGAGCCCAGCTTAGGGCTGTGCCACCCCACACGTCATGCACTGGAGAAGATGCCATCAGGTGAGGAGAGAATCAGGGAGGAGAGCTTGGGGGCTTTGCGGGGGTGGGGATGGGTGGTTCTCACCTCAGCCCAAGAAGGGAAGTCCTTCTTTCGGTCTGGCCCTCCTCACGTCCTCCCCCAGCTCTGGCAATGACAGGGAGTTAGACATGGGAGGCAGGGAAGCTTCCAGGCTCCCACTCTGCTCTCAAATCATGTTTCCGCCTTTTCTTCTTCTCTGTTCTTTTCCTCTGGAAAACCCTGGGTCTCCCCTCTACACTGGGTGGCGGGAGGGATACAGGGTCCACAGGTGGATGAAAGAATAAATGGACTCAAGAATTACAAATCCTCTTTTATTGAGAGGGAGACTGAAAAACAATAATTTATCACGTGGTGAACACCCAGAAGCCCTCTCCCCGGGAACTCTTGGGGGCTGAGGGGTGGAGCAAGGGGGCTCCCTGAGCTTCCTGAGGGCCATGTGGTAGGGAACGAGGCGACACATTCAGTCCCAGGCACACGGAACATACACCCAGGAGGCGAGGAGCCGGACAGACCCCCTCCGAGGAGGGGGGCACAAGAAGGCACAATGGCAGGGAAGCTTGGGCAGAGTGGTGGAGTGTCAGGGGTCGACAAAGGACACCATGATGTAGCGAGTGCCCCGAGTGGTGGGCAGCCCCTCGTGGTAGTGGGTGAGGCGGCCAGGGTGCAGGAGCCCCCAGCCCTTCCTGGGGGACGACACCACGCAGTCGTAGCGCAGGAAGCGGCAGCCACCTCCCTGGAAAGACGAGAAGGGCCAGGAGTGCAGAGTGAGCGGAAGTGGGGACTGGGCGGCGGGCTGACAGAGCGGGGAGAGCCCGACCGGGGGAATCAGGGAGGGAGGACACAGGAGGTTTGGGCATCAGCAGATGGGAGACCCAGGAGAAAGGGTGAGGCTGCCAGCCCGGAAGGGGTCCAGAAGAGGATACCCACGAAGTCACTGAGAAATATAAAGAAGGCAGACAAGAGGGAGGGAGGTGACTGAGGGGTGTGTGTAGGGATTGTGAGGGGGCGGGACACAGGGTCCTGAGTGTGGGGAGGGGCCCTGGGGGCGCCCTGAAGTGGAGGGCAGTAGGGACTCACCTCATAATCCAGGCCCTTGTGGTTGAGGGCGACATTGAGGGTGAAGGTGGATGAGTCGTGATGTGGCCGCAGAGAGGGCTGCTCATCTGGCCGGTAGCGGACCACAAAGTTCATCACCGCCCGGGTCTGTGGGGCCACGGGAGGAGAGGCTGGAGGGGTGGCCACCAGGTCCGGGGAAGGGGAGGGGTTCTCACTGGTAACTGCGGGCTGCCTCCCCCAGGGCTGCCCTCCTGTAGGATCTCACTTTATGGGGCCCCAAACACCACGGGGGCCAAAAAGGCATCGTGTGGAGACGTCCAACCCGGACGGGGTGTGGGAAGGTGGAGGTGCAGGGGTGGCGAGTGCAGCGGCCCACCTTGGTGTGGTAGCCGGGGAACAGGCTCTCAGTCATGGGCCCCACGTACGTCCTCAGCAGCTGCAGCCACTGGTCCTCATAGCCCACCTGCTTCATGTGGATGTCCACGGTGGGCACGTTCTCGTAGCCTCCAGCCAGCCTTGAGTCCTGTGGGCAGTGGGCACTGAGCCGATAGGGCAGTGCCAGCCTCCCCCTCCTCTTGCTCCCAGGCCTTAAAGCCTATATTCCCTCTGTCTGGAAGTCTCGACCACTTCTTAGCTTGACTCACTCCTCCTGTCCTCTAAGTGTCAGCTAAGATGTCACCTCTTCTGTGAAGCCCCTCGGTCCCCCCACGTCTGGGTCAAGGGTCCCTCCTGAGGCTCCTGCAGCACCTGGGCTGCCCATCACAGCCTTTAGAAGCTGGGTTGCTGCTGCTGCTGACAGCAGGTGAGACCCAGGAGGGCAGAGCTCGACCTGCACCACCCAGGTCAGGGGCTGGCATCTAGGACCCACCCCGTAAGTATTTCTTGAACGAATGGATGAATGAATGAATACAGTTGTGCCTCCTGTGGGCCCCTCCCCCTTGGGGACCCCTCTTTGCTCCCACTCTTTGGATTCCATTTTCCCTCAATCAGGGAAGTTTCACCTCCCTCCTCCTGGGGTCCCCCCTCCCCCCTGCCCCAGCCCCTCACCTCATGCCGGCCTCCTGACCACTGGCCGTAGTGCTCCATTTCCTCCACCAGCTCATCACACATTTGCTCAGACAGCAGAGGGAACCAGTACACGTCGGGGCAGGGCTGAGGATGGGCGGGGCAGGGCAAGAACAGCAGGGCTGGGTCATGCTCGGGGAGCGGACAGGCAGCCAAAGGAAGGGAGAGAAAGCAGGGAGTGGAAAGGAAAGCCAGGAGATGAGAGAATCTGCAGGAATGGGGATCTGAGTGTGGCGATGGGTCAGGAGGCGCTGGGCCAGAGAAGCTGGGAGCAGTGCTGAAAACATGGCGCAAATGGCACTGGGGTCCTGGAGCCCCAGGTTCTGGGACAGTGGTTTTCAAACTCGTCTTAAAAAGTATCATTTCAGGGCTTCCCTGGTGGCGCAGTGGTTGAGAGTCCACCTGCCGAGGCAGGGGACATGGGTTCGTGCCCCTGTCCGGGAAGATCCCACATGCCGCGGAGTGGCTGGGCCCGTGAGCCATGGCCGCTGAGCCTGCGTGTCCAGAGCCTGTGCTCCACAACGGGAGAGGCCACAACAGCGAGAGGCCCGCGTACGGCAAAACAAGCAAAAAAAAAAAAAAAAAAAAAAAAAAAAGTATCATTTCAGGGCTTCCCTGGTGGCACAGTGGTTGAGAATCTGCCTGCTAATGCAGGGGACACGGTTCGAACCCTGGTCTGGGAGGATCCCACGTGCCGCGGAGCAGCTAGGCCCGTGAGCCACAACTACTGAGCCTGCGCGTGTCCGGAGCCTGTGCTCCGCAACAAGAGAGGCCGCGATAGTGAGAGGCCCGCGCACCGCGATGAAGAGTGGCCCCGCTTGCCACAACTAGAGAAAGCCCTCACACAGAAACAAAGACCCAACACAGCAAAACTTAATTAATTAATTAATAAACTCCTACCCTCAACATCTTCTTTAAAAAAAAAAAAAAAGTATCATTTCACCCATACACCAATATACCCAACAGACAAGAGAGGACCACCCTGATTAATGCCAGGATGGGGGCTGCAGGCCTATCTGCTCAGCCTTTGCCCTCATCTTGTCTGAGCAGAAAACCCTAGGGCACCACTAATCCAGGCAGTGGACCCAGGGGGTGATGGCCATGCGATGGGTCGGGGTCCTGAGTGGGGCTCACCTGTTCCACGAATCCCTCCCCTTCCAGGGCCCGGCTGTAGTTCTCGTGAATATACTGCTCCTTCCAGTCCTGGGGGATGGGGGGAGGTGCACCTTGACCCGGGCCCTCTTCATTTCATCTACTCCCACCCAGGAAGCCCCCTCCCCAGGCAATAGGAGGAGAGCCTGCACAGCGCACATGCACGTGCGGTGGGTCTGGGGCATCCTCCTTTAGTGAAGGAGGGGAAACTACCTTCTGAGCGAGGGGCCGCCTACTCACCAGGGGGTTGTCGAAGATCTGCCAGAGGTCAGGGTGCAGGTGGTCTGTGTCATACCGGGAAGTGGCCAGGAGGCGCCCAAATTCATGCTGATTGCTGAGGTGGAGAAAGATGCCCTGGCATGGGGGGAGGGTGTGAGAAGGGTGACAGGGAACAAGGGCCTTGCCCCGCCTCGAGCCTCAGGCCCACTCACCTTATCCCGCAGGCTCTTGCAGAAGGCCATGTCTGGGTCAGTGTCACTGCCCGAGAACACCTCCCTCTGGGGCAGCTCTGTCCTCAGGGTCTCCCCGCGGATCACATAGGCCTGGGATATGTAGGGCACATTCCACACGCCCCTGGAGGCACCCACACCGGGGTCAGCTAGGTGGGCGAGCCCCACAATCCTGCCCTGTTCCTCCCAGGGGCCCCTTCCCTCGAGGGCTGTGAGCTGCTAGGTCCCACTGGCTTCCCCCGTCAAGCCCTGTTGGTCGCAACCCTCTCATGCCCCGCTGCACGGTCAGTCCCTGCCCACAGCCCCCAGCGCGTCTTATGGGTGGCCACTGGACCCCCGAGACTGGGGCTCTGGGGCAGGAGGCAGGGCTCTCCGAGGGCCCAGGTAGGGGCAGGGGCGGGGCTTCAGGACTCACACTCGCTTCCGCTGCACCAGCTCCACGTAATCCTCGGAGCGTGCGTAGTACTCATCGGGGCTCAGGGCTCCCCAGAAATTGGACCACAGCTTCCCGTGGCGGGACAGCATGGGCGCTATCACCTTCCTGTGGACGAGCAGAGGTGAGGGCCGGGTGGAGCTGTGCCCCACGCCCAGGGGAGGAGGTGGGGGTTCCCTGGGGACTATTTGGGGGCCCTCTGGCCGAACCAGGTGAGTGACCTGTTCTCTTCGATGAGGATGCGCAGGGTCTGCGGGTTGCTGATGACCGCGTCTGCGTCCAGGCTGAAGTAGAATTCACACTTGGGGTCCTGCCGGCAAGTGTCCCTGGAGGTGACAGACCAACAGACAGGTGAGCTGAAACGGGAGCAGGTGGCGGGGAGAGGGGACTGTAGAGTGGGTGGAACTCCCCCTACGCGCTGAGGAGAAGAGGAGGAAAGTGGGTAGAAGCACCAGCAAGAGGACAGGAGGGAGAACAAGACTGGGGGGGAAGGGGAGGGCGGGAAAGGGGGAGGCCGAGGCCTCTGTGCCTCCTCCCCCAGGACCCCCAGATTCTTCCATCTGTGCGGGGCAAGGGAGGGACAGCACACGTAGTGGCTGGGATTGCGCCACTGTGGAGGCCGAGGAGAGGCTGGACGGGGAAGGAGAGGGAAAGGGGCGTGCAGTGGGTGGCAGCTCCTCCCCCACTGCTTTCACCCCTCCCCCGCAACACCCACCCAAGGCTCACTCACATGGCCATGTCCCTGGCCTCGCCTGGTGTCAGGCCCTCCTCGGGCCCCACCAGCTTCACAGCTGAGAAGTGGTCCTGCAGCTGGGGCCAGGAGTCAGCAATGTGGGGCTCGTGGTACACCTCCTGGAGATGGCGGGGGGAGAAGGGGGAGATGGGGAGACTGAGAGGGCAGAAAAGATGGTGCCTGAGGGACAGGAGCGGGGAAGGAGGTGAGCGGAAAGGGTGCAGGAAGGAGTCTGGGATAGGGAGTGGGAGTTCTGATGAGGGCAGGGGTGGGGTCCCTTGGGAGGGAGAGGCTGTCAGTCGGGGTGTCTCACGTTGTTGTGCAGGAAGAGGGTGACCCTGTCGGGCGGATAGTCCAGGAGCAGCAGCCGCTGGAGGAAGCGGGGCAGGAACGGGCTAGGTTGTTCCACAAACACTGCCAGGAGCACCCGGGGGGGAGTCTGGAAGATACAACGTGATGGGGCTCAGAGGAAAGCCCGCCAGTCTGTCCTCCACAACCCTGGCAGGTTTGCGGGTCTCCAGGGGCTTTGCCCTTGGAATGACCTCCCTGCACCCCCTGCTTCCAAGCGCTCTCCCACCCACGCTGGCACCCCCTCCTCACCTGCCCCCCCGGGAGTGGCCTCCGGTCCTGGTCGCAGAACCCACAGCCTCCCTCAGGAGTCCAGCCATTGGGGACGTAGTTTCCCAGGTAATTCAGCTGGAGCTGTTGGGAGAGACGGTGAGAAGCTGAGGCTGAGGAGTCCAGGGCCAGAGGTGAGGGAAGTGGGGCAGACAGGCAGGGGACAGGGCAGGATGGGGAGCGGTGGCCATCCCAGCACCTGTGCTTCTGGGGCTGGGGAGGACTCACTACTTGGAAGGGCTGGAGGAACCTGGGGGCTGGGATGAGGTCTGGGGCAGGGGCTGTGCGGCCAGGACTGACTGGGGCTGGGGCTGAGGGTATAAGCAACTGGGGCACCTTAGTGGGGCCATTCCCATGGACCACAACAGGAAGTGTGTCATAGGCCACATTCCGGATACGCACGCGATTCCGACCAAACTTTAAAACCACCTCATCTGGGGAAGAAAGGCCAGGCTTCAGACTCCCTTTCCCCCAAAGCTGCCAAACAGCACGTGCTTCTAAATATGGGGGGGGGGGCTGCCCAGCTTCTCTAGAGGATGAAGGACTGTGACCCATGGGGCAGGGATGGGACACCTTCTCTCTCCGAGGGCACTGACCAGGCTGCTGCCACCCTGGGGCACCCCACCACTTACTACCTGTGCGACCTGGGCAAGTCACTGGCCCCTCAAAGAGGCAGTTTCTGTAACAGGTGGATAACCACAGACCCGCCCTTTGTAGAATTGTTGTGTTAAATGAAATTACAGAAGTAAAGCCCTGGCCCAGAGCCTTGCCACACAGTATGTCAAACAGACATTAGGTACGACAACTGCTGCTTCTGTTACTATTTAGCACAGTGCAACTAACTCTATCAGCCATTCTGACGTTTGATGAAGTTAACAACGAGGTGAGTTGAAGATCACCCCAGTTCTCCAGGAGCCCCTCCCACATTCAGGGCCCCCAGCAGCCTCCCATCACCCCTTCTGATTGCCTTTTCCTCACCTAAAGCCCCGTTGAGGTTCTGAAAGATCTGCGATTTATGATCCAGATTAAGGCTGAGTTTCTCCTGGATGGGATGAGATGGGGCAGTTAATTAAAGAGGGGGTGGGATATCATTTCCCACTCTTTTCTCTTTATGTCTTTCAAGAAGCCTCTTTACCCCTTCCCTCCCATTCAGCCTGAGAGGCCCGCCACCTCCAGAGCTTCAAGTCGGGACCCCTCCTCTGCCCCTCCCTACCCTCAGTCCTGGGTCCAGGTAGAGCCGAGTGTAGAAGAGCTGATCGTCATCATCATCTTTGTACTTCCACTGGCGGACGATTTGGTGGATAGCGGGGGCGAAGCCAATGAATCCTGGGTGGGGGGAGGGGAGGTGCTGACTCCAAGATTCCCAGGGTCCCAGGACCTGTCCCCACTCCGTCTCCAGCCCTCAGGCACCTGGAACACTCCATGCCCCACCACTTTTGGACACTCTGCCACTCACCACCAGAGTTGAGGAAGCGCTTCCCCGTGCCCACCTCAGGGTACTGCTCCGCCAGCCCCCACTCGGGCCAGCAGAAGCCCTCTGCAGAGAAGAGCAGGCGGCTGCCACTCTGGACAAACTTCTTCAGCAGCTCCGAGGGGCTGCCAGCCAGAATCACATCGTAGCTGGGGGAGGAAGGGGAGGATGAGCAGGACAGCCACTAGGAACCTCAGTATCCTCACCCCCTCTTTCTGTCCACCCCTCTTCTTTCTCCCCAGCCCCAGCCCCTTTACCTGTCCACAAACATGATGACCATATCTTCCCTGTCTGCATATTTCTCCATTTCCTTCTTTAGCCACCTGACCTTCTGTCCTCCACCAACCGTTCGGGCTACATCGCCCCCTCGCCACTCCTGTCCCAGGCCCAGGGTCTGTGGAGGAGACCCAGAATGCCAGGGAGGGGCTCAGGCGGCCAGGTGGTCCCACCGCCCTGACCAGGCTCACCGTGGGGTCCCAGGCATCCAGCCCCCAGCCCACTCCTAGGCTAGACCCCACCCCCACCCCTTCTAGAGGCCACGAGGGTGTTCCTCTCCTCACCCGCACAGTGTAGTTGAAAAACTCCGCTGACCGCAGGAAACGCCGGTATCCTTCTGTCTCGCCTGTGGCCACGGTGATCACCAGCAGCTTCTCTGTCACCAGCCAGGAATTGGCACTCAGGACCCACTCGCCCAGCTCGCTGCCCCGCGCGCTCCACTCACCGCAGGCCCCCTTCCCCTCTCTCTGACTCTGCTCCTGTTCCTCACCTCTTTTCCGCATTCCCTCTTAAACTCTTCCAACCCAGGGAAACTTGACCCCAGTGAAAGCGGGATGGGAGTAACACCCAGAAATTCGGGGTCAGTTCCCATGGGGAGGGTGGAAACAGTTCAGAGCCAGGAGTGGGCGAGGGGCCGTGTGATTCGGCCCTAGGGAGCCCGCTGGGAGTGGAAGAGGCCGGCCTCGACCCTCTCCCCGGGGTCAGCCTGGCGCCACTCGCCCCTCCCGGGGTTCTCACCTGGGTTGACAGGGTCGCTGCCCCGGGGACGATTTGAAGCCGAGGCCTCAGGAGGCGGCGACAGCAGTAGCAGCAGTAGCAGCAGGAGCCGGAGTCCCGGGCCCGAGGCCATGACGGGGAGCTGGCCGAGCGGCACACAGGCCCGCACCGGGCTCTGGCTGTGCGCCTGGACCCCAACTCCGGAGAGGGGCTCTGGGAAAAAGGATGGGGGCTGCTGTGCGGCCCGCAGCTAGGAGGAGCCGGGTTGGGGCTCCGCCCTGGGGAAAAAAAATCGTACCCGGAGGTTACAGAAAACTCGAGATGCCGGGCCTTAGACAAGGCGAGGATTGTCCCGGGAGGTGAGCAGAACTGAACGAGCGGAGGGGGCGCCCAGCCCGGAGGCGGGGGAGGGGCGGGGACTAGGGCTGGCGATCCCGAGCAAAGGACTTTTAGAGCCAGCTCGGCCCACAGCCAGCCTAACACTTGAGGAAAGTGACCCCTTGCGGGTCCGGCGGGATGCGGAGGCGTGGCTTTGCCACAGCCCTGCCTCGAGCAGCCGGGCGGAAGACCCAGAAAGAGAGGCGGTGGGGACGCGCGGAGCGGGTTTGACGGCAGGGAGGGAGAAGGCCGAGGAGTCTGCGGCCCCAAGGGATCTGGGGGTTGAGGTTTTGGCAGAGGGTCACCGGAGACCTCTGGGATTGCCCACTCAAGCCAAGTTCTTTGGTACTCCGGCCCATCATCTTCACTGCCCAGGGGAGAAGCTCCAGGGGATGCCTTTGTGATGACTGTATCTTCAGACGGACCAAAGGAAAATGACGTTTCTTGAAAGATCACTGGCAACACCTCTTTAAAATGACCCATTTCGAGGGTCCCGCAAAATACACAACTACACCGAGGTCGGAAGTAGTTTTGCCCGTATAAAATATGGCGGAAAGCTTTCTGGTCTCTAAGGGAACATTACGTAGTCACGCGGCGTATTACACTGCGCACGCGTAGGGGCACGCGCCACAGGAAGTCGTGATGCCCCTACCACAGCGCGTGATTTAGAACGCGTGCGCAGTAGGCTCATCTGGCGGCTGTGTTGTGAAAATGGTGGAGAAGAAAACTTCGGGTATGTGAGCTCCTGGCTGTTGGCCCCCTATCCTCCTCTAAAATCGAACCTGGCCTAGGATTCCCTCAACCAGTTATTAGTCTTAAATCCCTACCCAGGACCTCGGGTCCTGACGTCGGGGTAGACCCCCAAACCATCCGTTCACGTTTTATTCATGCCTGCTGCAAGCCGGGCCCTGGGGATAGAGAAAGAAAAAAGGATCCTTAGCATCCAAGAACTGGCTTTCCGGGAGCTGGGCAGACGCGCAGACTTACCACTGCATTTCAGAGTGATATGTGCTATGGTAGAGGGATGCAGAGTGCCTGGGCTCGGAGAGGAGTGGCATCCAACCCAGCTTCTGGGAAGGAGGGGACTGGAGAGAAGGAAAACGCTTGGACTGAGTCCTGAAAGTCACAGTTTCGCTCAGTGCAGGTGCGTGGGGACTCCTTCCCTGCAGCGGGAACCGCACCTGCCAAGGTAGGAGAGCAAGAAAAAGCAAATCGCTTAGGAAGCCAAGTTCACAGTTCTGGGGCTTGCAGAGGAGAAAGGCTGGAGGGCTAGGAAAAGGTACCCTTGAAAGGCATTGTATAAACTGCCGAAGAGTTTGAACTCTGGAGAGGGCGGTGGAGAGCCATCAAGGTCTTTTTTTTAATTTTATTTATTTATTTATTTTTGGCTGTGTTGGGTGTTCGTTTCTGTGCGAGGGCTTTCTCTAGTTGCGGCAAGCGGGGGCCACTCTTCATCGCGGTGCGCGGGCCTCTCACTGTCGCGGCCTCTCTTGTTGTGGAGCACAAGCTCCAGACGCGCAGGCTCAGTAGTTGTGGCTCACGGGCCTAGTTGCTCCGCGGCATGTGGGATCTTCCCGGACCAGGGCTCGAACACGTGCCTCCTGCATTGGCAGGCGGATTCTCAACCACTGCGCCACCAGGGAAGCCCCCATCAAGGTCTTTTAAGGCAGGGAAGTGACCCAGACACATTTATCTCTTAGAAAGGGAGTTTAGCTTCAATGCGGAGGATGGATTGGAGCGACTAGAGCTGCCCCGTCCAGTAGAAATTTCTGGGATGATGGAAATGTTCTTAATCAGCACTATTCAGTATGGCAGCCGGTAGCCACATGTGGCTATTGAGCACTTGAAATGTGGCAAGATTGAGAAACTGAATTTAAAATTTTATGTATCTTAATTAATTACATCTTAATTAATCTACATCTAAATTTCAGTAGCCTCATGTGACTAGTGGCTGCTCTATTGTGTAGTGCAGGTTCAGAGATTGGAAGGCCAGTTAGGAAGCTGTTGAGGAATCCAGATAAAAAGAGATGAGGGTCAGAACACTCCGCCAGATTGACTTGTAATAAATCCAGTCATATCATCTTTAAACCCTCACTGGATCTCCATCACCCTCACCATAAAATCCCCAAATCCAAATTCCTTTATTTTATTATTTAAAAAAATTTTAAATTTATTTGGTTGCGCTGGGTCTTAGTTGCAGCAGGTGGGCCCCTTAGTTGTGGCATGTGAACTCTTAGTTGCAGCATGCGTGTGGGATCTAGTTCCCTGACCAGGGATCGAACCCGGGCTCCCTGCATTGGGAGCTCGGAGTCTTATCCAGTGGACCACCAGGGAAGTCCCAAAGCCAAATTCCTTTAGATACTTAAAGGTAAGATTCTTAATGATCTGCCTAACTTCATATCCCCATCCCCCACCCCACACACATACTTTATATACCAGCCATACAGAACTTTAAAAAATTTATTGAAGGCACTGCAGTCTTTCATCCAGGCCTTCTCTCATGCTGGTACCAAGGCCTAAGACACCCCACCCCCATCCCAATCAGGCTAACTTCTATTCATCAGTCAGGCCTCAACCTAGACTTACTTTCCTCTGGAAAATCTTCCTGACTACCCCAAACCCCGGTTATGTGTTTCTGTCATGTGCTTTGTAGTACTGTGTACTTCCCTGTCCTAGCATGTACTATCCTGTACTGTGCTTGTTTATTTGATCATTTATATTCCCCACCTGACTGTAAGCTCTGGTTGTATTCCCAGAACCGCCTGGTACTTGGAAGGGAGGCAGTATAGTACAGCGATCAAGAGGATCTTTTTTGATGCTGGGCAGTTCTGGGTTTGAATTCTGACCCAGGTGCTTATTAGCTGTGTAAACTTTGGACAGATTTCTTAACCTCTGAACTCCAGTAAACTGAGGATGATAATGATACCTGTCTCATAAGGTTGATGTAAAGATTAAAGGATTCCATTTATGCAAAGAGCTTAGTACAGGCAGATCTCAGAGATATGCAGGTTTGGTTCTAAACCACTGCAATAAAGCGAATATCGCAATAAAGTGAGTCACACAAATTTTTTTATTTTCCAGTGCATATAAAAATTATGTTTAGGGACTTCCCTGGCTATCTGGTGGTTAAGACTCCACGCTTCCACTGCAGGGGGCACGGGTTCAATCCCTGGTTGGGGACCTAAGATTCCACATGCTGCTCAGCGCGGCCAAAAAGAAATCTTTTTTATTTTTACGTTATAGTCAGTTAAGTGTGCAATAGCATTATGTCTTTTAAAAATGTACATGCCTTAATTTAAAAATACTTTATTGCTAAGAAATGCTAGCCATTGTGTGAGTCTTCAGCGCGTTGTAACCTTTTTTGCTAGTGGAGGGTTTTGCCTTGATATGGATGGCTGCTGACTGATCAGGGTGATGGTTACTGAAGGCTGGGGTGGCCGTGGCAGTTGCTTAAAGTAAGACAGCAGTGACGTTTGCCACATTGATTGACCCTTCCTTTCGTGAAGGATTTCTCTGTAGCCTGCAATGCTGTTTGATAGCGTTTTACCCAGAGTAGAACTTCTTTCAAAATTGGAGTCAATCCTCTCAAGCCTGTCACTGCTTTATCAACTAAGTTATATAATATTCTATTTTCTAAAAGTCTTTGTTTTTTCCTTTCCTTTCCTTTCCCTTTCTTTCTCCTCCCTCCCTCCCTTCCTCCCTTCCTTCCTTCTGTCCCCACACAGCTTGCAGAATCTTAGTTCCTCAACCAGGGATTGAACCCTGGCCCACTGCAGTGGGAGCTCATAGTCCTAACCACTGGACGGCCAGGGAGTTCCCTGTTATGTGATACTGTGAATCATTTGTTGTTGTTTCAACAATCTTCACACATCTTCACCACGAGTAGATTTTATCTCAAGAAACCACTTTCTTGGCTCATCCAGAAGAAGTAACTCCTCATCCATGAGTTTTATCATGAGATTTCAGCAATTCAGTCACATCTTCAGGCTCCCCTTCTAATTATAGTTCTCTTACTGTTTCCACCACATCTGCAGTTACTTCCTCCACTGAAGTCTTAAATCCCTCAAAGTCATCCATAAGGGTCGGAATCAACTTCTTCCAAACTCCTGTTAATGTTGACATTTTGATCTCTTCCCATGAATCACAAATGTTCTTCATGGCATCTAGAATGGTGAATCCTTTCCAGAAGGTTTTCAGTTGACTCTGCCCAGCTCCATCAGAGGAATCATTATCTATGGCAGCTATAGCCTTATGAAATATATTTCTTAGATAATAAGACTTGAAAGTCAAAATTACTCCTTAATCCATGGGCTGCAGAATGGATGTGTGTTAGCAGGTGTGAAAACAACATTGATCTTGTGGTCCATCTCCCTCAGAGCTCTTGGGTGAGCAGGTGCATTGTCAGTGAGCAGTAATGTTTTGAAAAGTGTCTTTTTTTTCTGAGAAGTAGGTATTAACAATGGGCTTCAAATATTCGGTAAACTATGTTGTAAACAAATGTGCTGTCATCCAGGCTTTGTTGTTCCATTTTTAGAGCACAGGCAGAATAGATCTAGCTTAATTCTTAAGGGCCCTAGGATGTTCAGAAGGGTAAATAAGCATTGGCTTCAACTTAAAGTTACTAGCTAGCTGCTTTAGCCCCTAACAAGAGAGTCGTCCTATCCTTTGAAGCTTTGAAGCCAGGCATTGACTTCTCCTCTCTAGCTATGGAAGTCCTGGATGGCTGCTTCTTCTAATAGAAGGCAGTTTTGTCTACATTGGAAGTCTGTTGTTTAGTGTTGCCACCTTCATTAATTATCTTAGCTATATCTTCTGATTTTTTTTTTTTTTTTTTTGGCCATGCTGCGCAGCTTGCGGGATCTTAGTTCCCCAATCAGGGATCGAACCCGGGCCCACAGCAGTGAAAGCGCACAGTCCTAACCACTGGACCACCAGGGAATTCCCTTAGAGCTTCTGAATAACTTACTGTAGCTTCTACAGCAGCACTTTTAAAAAATATATTTATTTATTTATTTGGCTGTGCCGGGTCTTTAGTTGCGGCATGCAAACTCTTAGTTGCAGCATGTGGGATCTAGTTCCCTGACCAGGGATCGAACCCAGGCTCCCTGCATTGGGAGTGTGGAGTCTTAGCCACAGGATGCCGGGGAAGTCCCTCTACCTCAGCACTTGCTGCTTCAACTTGCACTTTTATGTTATGGAGACGGCTTCTTTCCTTTTTTTAAAAAAGTTTTTTTTTTAATTTACTTATTTATTTACTTATTTTGGGCTGCGTTGGGTCTTTGTTGCTGCACACGGGCTTTCTCTGGTTGCAGCGAGCGGGGGCTACTCTTCATCGCGGTGTGCGGGCTTCTCATTGAGGTGGCTTCTCTTGTTGTGGAGCACGGGCTCTAGGCACACGGGCTTCAGTAGTTGTAGCGTGCAGGCTCAGTAGTTGTGGCTCGCGGGCTCTAGAGCACAAGCTCAGTAGTTGCGGCGCACGGGCTTAGTTGCTCCGTGGCATGTGGGATCTTCCCAGACCAGGGATTGAACCCATGTCCCCTGCATTGGCAGGTGGATTCTTAACCACTGCACCACCAGGGAAGTCCCTGGCTTCTTTGCTTAAACCTCATGAACCAACCTCTGCTCACTTCACACTTTGTTTCTGCTGCTTCCTCACCTCTCTCAACCTTTGTAGAATTGAAGAGAGTTAGGGCCTTGCTCTTTATTAGGCTTTGCATTAAGGGAATGTTGTGGCTGGTTTGATCTTCTATCCAGACCACTAAATCTTTCTCCATATGAGCAGTAAGTCTGTTTTGCTTTCTTGTCATTCAGGTGTTGACTGAACTAGCACTTTTAATTTTCTTCAAGAACTTTTCCTTTGCATTCACAACTTAGCTAACTGTTTGGTGCAAGAGGCTGAGCTTTTGGCCTGTCTCAGCTTCTGACATGCCTTCCTCACTAAGCATGATCATTTCTAGCTTTTGATTTGAAGTGAGAGACATGTAGCTCTTCCTTTCACTTGAACACTTAGAGGCCACTGTTAAGGTTATTAATTGGCCTAATTTCAATATTGTTGTGTCTCAGGGAATCGGGAAGCCCGAGGACAGGGAGAGAGACTTGGGACAGCTGACTGCTAGAGCAGTCAGAACACACACACATTTATCAATCACGTTTGCCGTCTTGTATGGGTGCAATTTGTGAGCCCGTAAAAATTACAATAGTAACATCAAAGATCAGTGGTCACAGATCACCATAACAAAGATGATAATAATGAAAACGTGTGAAATATTGCAAGAATTACTAAAATGTGACATATAGGCACAGTCTCAGGCTATGGAGAACTCAAGCAAACACACTGGATTTGGCCCTAGATGGTCACTGGTGTCCTGAGTGTGAGTGGTTCCCATTGAATGGAAGTTGGTTTGCCGGGGGTTGGTTAGGAGTGGATGGGAGGTAAGGAAATAAAACTTACCATGGACTGTGCTCTCAAAGCAGAGTAGGTATGAAGTTGGGTAGACACGTGAGAATTTAGCAGGTTTTTCTATGGAGGAGAAAGTACCAGTTGAGTGGGAGGGGTTGAAGATGCAAGAGGCGGGGAGGACTCGAGCTAGAGGTAAAGGGTTTGGGTTTAGCAGTGGGACTTGGCGATGCATCCACTTGATGGATGAGCATCTCTCCATGGTGGCTCATTTCCTTTTAGGTGGGAAATGAGATTGCTGAGTGTAAAGGCTGAGTGCATCAAGGTCCCAGTGGAGCCTGGAAGCCCCGAGTGTACCGTGGTCTCTGTCAGCATGGTTGTGTGATTTTGTCCAGCAGTGAGAGGTCTCCAGGAGGCATTTCATTGCCTGGGTCTGGGATTAGGAGGAAAGGCTGGGGCCAAAAGGATAGAAAACAGGCATGAATGGGGACTTACCTGGTGGTCCAGTGGCTAAGAGTCCACGCTCCCAGTTCAGGGGGCCCAGGTTCGTTCCCTGGTCAGGGAACTGGATCCTGCATGCCGCAACTAAGAGTTCACGTGCTGCAACTAAGAATCCCACATACCACAACTAAAGATCCCACGTGCAACAATGAAGATCCTGCGTGCCACAACTGAGACCCAGCGCAGCCGAATAAATAAATAAGTAAATAAATAAATATTTTAAAAAAAAGAAAAGAAAACAGGCATGAGTGACTGAAATGGCAGTCTTAGGTAGCTGGGGAGGAAGCAGCCAGAGTGGGTGATATATTGGGAGAAGATACAGGGGCCAAGGGCTTGGGGACTAGGATGAGATCAGAGAACTGTGCCTCCCCAATCCCTGGACGTCTTCCACACGCGGCCCAGAGCCAAGGCCGCCCCAGCTTCTCTCTTCTCTGACCCCATAACTCTTCTGGCCCCGTCCCATCTAGTTCGCTCCCAGGATCCTGGACAGCGGCGGGTGCTGGACCGGGCGGCCCGGCAACGCCGCATCAACAGGCAGCTCGAGGCCTTGGAGAATGACAACTTCCAGGACGACCCCCACGCAGGGCTCCCCCAGCTCGGCAAGCGGCTGCCTCAGTTTGATGATGATGCAGACACTGGTGAGTCGGGTGGAGGAGGAGGCGGGGGCCAGGTGCCAGGAGACAAGGCTGCAGGAGGAGGGAAGAGCCTGCCCCGGTCAGGGTGTGTAAGGACACCGGGCTGGGGGATGGGTGATCCAGGAGCTCCTCTGGCTCCTTTGAGCCAGCTGCTCTCCCTTTCTGTGCTTCAGTTTCCTTTCCTGTATGTATCAATAGAATGAAGAAGCTGGAGCCGATGAGCTCTGAGATCCCTTGAGCTCGGACACAAAGCTCTAGATATAGGGAGGGTGGAGATGGAGGAAGGCTTGGCTTGGAGAAGTGGGGGGTGGGGGAGGGTGGTAGAGAGAGGCCGGCTTAGAACCCAGGTGGGCACCTGGGCAATGGATGGACACGGGGGATCGGAACGGTGAAGCAAAGAACCAGTGTCTTCCTTGGCACGTGCCAAGTAACTCAATGCTCTTGACCTCTAGGAAAGAAAAAGAAGAAAACTCGAGGTGATCATTTTAAACTTCGCTTCCGAAAAAACTTTCAGGCCTTGCTGGAGGAGCAGGTGAGAGGAGCTGGCTGGGGAGGACCTCACAGGGCAGGGCTGCACCTGCAGAGATCCTTGGCCCCGGCGCGTGTTCCTGGGAGGGGACAGAGGGGTCATAGGACCAGCCCCCTTGTCTCTGCAGAACCTGAGTGTGGCTGAGGGCCCCAACTACCTGACGGCCTGTGCAGGACCCCCATCCCGGCCCCAGCGCCCCTTCTGTGCTGTCTGTGGCTTCCCCTCCCCCTACACCTGTGTCAGCTGCGGCGCCCGGTACTGTACTGTGCGCTGCCTGGGCACCCACCAGGAGACCAGGTGAGAGGGGCCTCCCCCGGGTCCACACCCTCCCCCTCCTCCCCCCACAGCCTCCTGGACCCTCTGCTCATCCTGGGCTTCCTCTGCCTTGCAGGTGCCTGAAGTGGACTGTATGACCCTAGGCGTCCCCAGAGAGGAAGGCCTTCCGTGCATCACCTGGCCTTGGAGAGGGCATCACCGAAAGGAAGGGCGCTCCCCCTGGGTCAGTAGAGGAGCCCAACAAAGCTCGTGTCCTGTCCTCCAGGGAAGACCAGTCTTACTCGCAGGGATTGTGGCAGGGCAGTGGGCTGAGCCCTCAGAGTGCTGTTGTAATAAAAGGTCTCATGTGAGGAGGAGCCTGCCTGTGTGGTTCTGTGGGGTTTTGGGGGTGACGCTGAGGGGTCTCCTGTCTCTCGAACTCACTGCTCTGTCTCTTTTCCTACTCCTGCTGTCTGCCCCTCATGGTCCCTGACTGTGAAAGGTTATGTCCCATTCTCCTGCCATCCCCAGGTCTTTGCATTTCTTGGCTGCTTCTTTTTTTTTTTTTAATACATTTATTTATGTATTTATTTATGGCCGTGTTGGGTCTTCATTGCTGTGCACAGGCTTTCTCTAGTTGCAGTGAGTAAGGGTTATTCTTCGTTGCGGTGGCTTCTCTTATTGCAGAGCATGGGCTCTAGGCACGCAGGCTCAGTAGTTGTGGCTCGAGGGCTCTAGAGCGCAGGCTCAGTAGTTGTGGCACACGGGCTTAGTCGCTCTGCAGCATGTGGGATCTTCCCAGACCAGGGACTGAACTTGTGTCCCCTGCATTGGCAAGCGGATTCTTAACCACTGCGCCACCAGGGAAGTCCCTTGGCTGCTTTATGTCGCTATTTGGGTTATTGATCTAGTTCTTTTTTTTTTTTTTAATTTTGTTTCTATAGTTACTCTGGGTATCTTTTGAGTACCGCTGGCTCCCAGGACTGGTGATGGGGAAGTGGAGTGAGGGGAGGGGTGGGGCTGGGGGTATAGAAGGGCACCACAGAAGGCACCAGCCCTGTCTTTGTCCTCTGGTTCTTAACCAAATGAGAGAGACTGGGACCACATTCTTGGTGCTGCCCGTCTGAGGGAGCACTTGTCCTTAGGAAGCCCCTCTTACCAGGGGCTGTGGTGTGTGAAATTATTAGCAGCAGAGAGAACCCAGAAATTTCTGGGAAGCATCAGGAAGTTCACGGTATAGAGGCTCCTGTTCTTGGTGGCCCTGGATGCTGTAACTTCTGTGGTACTAGAGCTTCTTACACCCACACCTTCTCTAAGTGGATTGCAAGCTGTGAGCTCTTAAGTGCCTTGGAGTTGCTGTCTTAAGACCCTGTACCCTGTTGCAACATAGCAGACCAGGTGCTTAGGAAATATTTGTTGCACAAATTACTTCAGTAAGATATTAATGAGATCCAGCCAAGTTGGTGTTAGGGAACTTCTTAGGCTCTTGGGGACTTTCCTGGGGTTGGCCCAAATATTCCCAGTGTCTTCCTGAGGAGCTTCCTGCTCTTTCTCTGGAGACTTGGTTGGGCAAGTGGTGTTGGTGACATCTTCGTGTTGAGGACAGCGTTTAGAGACAATCCTCAGTGTGGTGGTTTTGAAAAATGGCTGTAAAATTTTTTACTATCCTTTCATCAAAAGGTGGTGCTTGGTCCCCTTCCCCTGGGATCTGGGCAGGCTTATGACTACTTGGACCAGTAGAAAATGGTAGAAGAGCGATCACATGACACTCAAGGCGAGGTGGTAAAAGGCAGTGCAGCTTCTGCCTTGTCCCCAGGACACTTGCTTTTGGAGCCTTCAGCTATCATGTGAGAAATCCAACCATCCTGAAGCTGCCATGCTGTGAGGAAGCCCAGGCTACACCCAGAGGCCACGCGCAGGTCCTCCCATTGACAGGTCCGGCTGAGCCAAGCCTTCAAGCCATCCCAGCCCAGGCTTCCATCACAGGAGTGAAGATGCTTCCTGATGATTCCAACCCCCAGACATCAAGTTACCCTCAGCCATCTGAGTCTTCCTAGCCGTGTCCTCAACATCGTGGAGCAGACACTGGCCGTCTCTGCTGTGTCCTGTCTAAATTCCTGACCTTCAGAATCTCTGTGTATAATAAAATGGTTTATGCCTTTGAGTCTTGGGATGGTTGGTTATACAGCAATCAGGGGACATCAGGAATTCAGTCTGCTGGCTGCTAACTCTTGGCCTAGATTAATTACCTTGCTCTCAGGAACGGAAACTTTCCTAGATCCTAACCTTTCTATTTTTCTCTCCACCAAGAAGTATACTCAAGAAAGTAAATAGAATTCCCTGGTGGTGCCATGGTTAGGACTCGGTGCTTTTACTGCCGAGGCCCTGAGTTCCATCCCTAGTTGGGGAACTAAGATCCCACAAGCCACCGGCATGGCAAAAAAAAAAAACAAAAAAACAAAAAACATTTCTGGGCTGAGAAACACCTTCTGTGCTTCACTGTGATCACCTGTGTCGGAATTCCTGTCAGATTTCCACTGAGTCAGCACAATCTCTTTGGTTTTTTCCTAAATTTACTGACTTTGTTTCCTGTTTTGTTGCTATAAAAAGAATCACAGAGGTTCTGCTTGCTATAAGATTTGTCTACCCAGTGACACACTCAGTCTTCCCCAACTGACCTTGATAGGACATAGCCAGACCCCAGGGGCTCCTGATGCTCTGATGCTGATTGGGTCCCCAAGTCATTCATTGATGTTCTCTAGGAAAGATCTCCAGACCCCCATTTGAAACCTTAACTCCTCAAGGAAAACCTTGAGCAATTTTTGCCAACTTCCTGTGTACTAGTGGAGACTTGGTCCCCACCTTGGGAAACACCTTGGTCTTTGGGAAATCTACACTATGCCAAAGCTTCTAGAGGCCAGAAGCTTCTAGATCCAGTGTCATGTGATAGGGCAGCACAGACCCCTCCTGGGCCCACAGGGGCAGAAGAGGTTAACGCTAGGATCTGGAAGGCTGAAGACCGGGGCGCTCCCACCTAAAGACCTCAATGAGCTTTAAGTTTAATTGACATGGATTAGGGACTTCCCTGGTGGTGCGGTGGTTAAGACTTTGCACTCCCAAAGCAGGGGGCCTGGGTTCAGTCCCTGGTTAGGGAACTAGATCCCACACGCATGCCACAACTAAGAGTTTGCATGCCACAACTAAGGAGCCCATGTGCCGCAACTAAGGAGCCCATGTGCTGCAACTAAGGAGCCCACGAGCTGCAACTAAGGAGCCCACTTGCCGCAACTAAGACCTGGTACAACTAACTAACTAAATAAATAAATAAAATATTAATAATAATAATAATTGACATGGATTAGTTTGGAGAACCAGGGATTCTGGGAAACAGGCCATTTGGGTCTTCAGTCTCAAACCTTGGGCCTACTTACTAATTACTTTACTACCAATTATTACTAGCTTGGACAGGTCACTTTGCCTCTTTGACTCTGTTACAGCCACCTCCCAGAAATTGTGAGGATTAAATGAGACTGTACCAAGCCCAGTGCCTGGCATCTGGTAAGTACTCAGCTGTTGATATCATTGCCCAAGACCTAAAGCAGTTTGTTGCTGAGCTTTCTCATAGCTAGTTCCTCAAAAACTGGAAGATTCCTGGAGTAGCCTTAGCACCTTGCCTATTACATGGTAACTAGCTGTCTGCATTTCTGTCTGCTCCCAGCCTGTGAGTTCTCTGAGGGCAGGGGCCCGGTCTTGCTGCTGTAGCTTCTAGCAAAGAAGAAAATAGTGTTGAAAAGGGTACATGTGTCTATGAGTCTGTTTCTGTTTTGTAGATAGTTCATTTGTGCCTTATTTTAGATTCCTCATAGTTGGTAGATGCAAACTATTACATTTAGAAAGGGTAAACAACAAGGTCCTAATGTATAGCACAGGGAACTATATTCAATATCCTGTGATAAACCATAATGGAAAAGGATATAAAGAATGTATATATGTGTATAACTGAGTCACTTTGCTATACAGCAGAGATTGACACAACATTGTAAATCAACTATACTTCAATTTTTAAAAAACTACAAAAAAAAGGTACATGTGTCGATAGCTCTTTATAGCCATGTGACCCTGGTGCAATGGACAAAGGAATCAAAATTTAACCCCATGGTCATATTAAGGCACATAGTAAATGCTCGAATATGAAACTCGGCTCCGGTTCGTTTTCCTAAAAGGGGGGAAGGGATGAGAAGAGGCAGGTCAGCATCACGTGGCCCAGGGCTCCTGGTAGATTGTTACACTAAGGGCCTGCATGAAATACACTTGCCAGTGTCTACGCTCCTGGAGAGTCCCTTCCACGTGGACTTTGGACTTGGCCAGGGGACATCCACAAATGGTACGAAAGCAGAGCATTGGTGGTGGAGGGGCAGGGATAGGCCACGGAACCCTTTATGTAGGGAGCAGTGCAAAAAGCATAAGTGTTTCTGGGTGGAGCCCAGTAGGAAGCCCTGATTCAAATGTGTGTCCAAGTGAGCAGTCCAGCTTGCTGAGAGAGCACGGTTGTATGGAGGAATAGTAAGAAATGGGGACAGAAAGGCAGGCTAGGGCCAGGCAGTGTGTCAAGGTATAACTGTCTTTTTTGTTTTGTTTTTTCTGAGGCACCGGGGAGCTGCCAGGGCAGGGCAATGAACAGGGCTCCAGTAGAGGAATGGGGACTGAGTCACAAAGATGGGATGAGAAGCTTACTTAGGGGAATTCTGTAATGAGTCCAGGCAAGAGAGGATGAGGGCCGGACCCAACACCAGGCGGTCAAGGGGGAGAACTAGGTGGATGTGGAAGAACTCTGTGGAAGGAGAATTGATAGGATTTGGCAGCCCACTGAGGGGACGTGGCGAAGAGGAAGTGAAGGGAGAAGCCAGAGATGACTGAGGATGTCAGTGAGACTCAGAGCTTGGCATGACAGGAACTGTGGCTCTGGGGGAAAGTGATGCATTTACCTAGCCTGGTGAAAACACACAGGGGGTGCATGACTTCTGAAGCTCCGGAGAGAGGACCCAGTTAGAATGCAGATGTGGGAGGTCCCTGCAACCCAGGAGAAAGTGGGTGCAGGTGAGCAGATGGATGAAAGAGAAAGGGGAGGGGGCCAAGTTCAGAACCCAAGCCACCCCCAAGTGACTGGTCGCTGTATTCAGCACGGCAGGGGATAGGTGCCAGGACAGGGCCCTGGTCCCCCCTCCTTCCACTGGATGCCAGGCTTCTTTCTCACGGCCTCAGTCTCCTGTCTCAGGTGGGTACTGACTGCTCTGTTCAGTACTCACTGGGCCTGTGCCAGGCATGCCCATGACCCCGTGCCACACCCGAGCTGGATACTGAGTCACACACACACCATCAACACGCAAGCCTCTCTGAACAGAACTCCGGTGCCTTTTCTGGAAGTTATTATTTTTTAAAATAAATTTATTTATTTATTTATTTATTTATGGCTGTGTTGGGTCTTTGTTGCTGGGCACGGGCTTTCTCTAGTTGCGGCGAGTGGGGGCTACTCTTCATTGTGGTGTGTGGGCTTCTCATTGCGGTGGCTTCTCTTGTTGTGGAACACGGCTCTAGGCACGCGGGCTTCAGTAGTTGTGGCTCGTGGGCTGTAGAGCTCAGGCTTAGTAGTGGCGGCACACAGGCTTAGCTGCTCCGCGGCATGTGGGATCTTCCCGGACCGTGGCTTGAACCCATGTCCCCTGCATTGGCAGGTGGATTCTTAACTGCACCACCAGGGAAGTCCCTCTGGAAGTTATTGAACCATCCCCAGAAAACTGTACTTGCACCAGGTCTGGTTGATTTGACACAGTTTCAAAGGGCTTTTCAGTTTCTGATATCCACTCTCAGGCCCAGGTAAAGAAACTCTGCTCTAGACCAACTGTCTCCTTGTACAGCTGTGAGAAAGGTCCAGAGTAAAAGGAGTGATCTGTTGTCAGTCTGGCCAGAGGGTAGCTATTCCGGTTCCTAGAGCTGAATATTCCTTATCTGCTCTTTGATGGCCCTTATCGGTTAGTTGTAACAGTGCCACACTCTAGAAATCACCTGCCACTCCTCTCCTCCTCTGCTGGATGGGACAGCCCAAAGGCGATGGAGAGGAGAACAGGTGACAGCCTGGGGTCCAGGAACTGAGGCGGCACCCAGGGTCCCTTGCTGGGCCAACTGCCTCATGACCCCTTCAACCCCTGAACAGTTCGCAATACAAATTTATTTATGCAAGTATTTATACAGACCACAAACACTCGGGGATGCCTCCGCCCCCTTAACTGCCCAGAACCCAGACTCAGAAGGTTAAGAGGGTTCCAGCCTCAGGGGCCAGAGGTGAGTTCTCAGGAAGCAGTTTCTTGGCCTGAGAGGATCCAGGGGGCCAGACGAAAGAGGCGTGACCAGGGCGGAGCTCCGACGGGGAAGGCGGGGCCTGAGGTCAGAGCTGGGCGCGGCTTCCGGGCACGGGGCGGAGCCTGAAGCGTGGTTTGGCCCTGAGCTTGTTACCGCGAGTAGGGGGCTGCGCCTGCAGCCCCGGGTTTACGGGCACCCCTCTCCACTGGGGGCAGTGGGAAGGGAATGGGGTCCACAGGCCAGGCCACCTACACGTAAGCGTTTTTCCCGTACTTGCCAAAGCTGCTGTCGCCTTCTTCATCCGAGGCCGAGGTGGGCAGGCGGGCAGCGAGGCTTTTGGCGGGCATTGCCGGGGCCTTGTACGGAAGCCGGATGCTGGCAGGGGAGAGAACCTGGGTCAGAGGGAGATGCGGCCCTCGCCCCGCGCCCCGCCCCTCGCGGCACGCCCTCCCTTACCTGGCGCCGTGGTCCTCGTCCCGAGAGCCGCAGCAGTTGGAGAAGAGGCAGATGCCACCCAGGATGGCGAGCAGGGAGGCGCTCCAGCCCAGGTAGAGGGCGGGGCCCAGCTCGTACCTGGGGACAAGAACGATGAGCAGGTGGTGCTAGCTCAGGGTGGGGCAGAGGCCCACCCACTACCCCCGTGGGTGGGGCTCCCACACTCACTTGGTTCCGGGGTACAAGGGGTCGAAGAAGTCCCGGGTGACGTTGAAGGCGTACCAGGAGATAGCCACAATCCCACAGACACCTGGGGGAGGGAGAGGAGAACCGCACTAGGCCCTGCGGAGGAAGGGCGGCCCAGAGAGCAGGACGTGGGCATCAAGTCCAAGAGCAAGTTTCACTGGATCCCTTTCGCTTCCCCTCTCCAGCTCATGACTCTTCTGTTTCCTACGTCAACTGCAGGCTGCTCGATCCAGCCCCCAGGACCCTACCGCAGCCCACCTCTCCTGTCTGTCTCCACTCTGCTCCTCAGCCCCTCTTCCCCCTGTTTATCCCCGATCTGCCCTGGCATTCCTACCTCTAGCGCCTGGACCACAGTTTCCTCACTGGGAATCTGCTCATCCAAGTCCTACCCATCCTCAAAAGCCCAAGCAGTCTTCCCCATCATCCTTGCCTGCTCTGACTCCCCTTTCCTTGGCCTCCTAGAGCCCTCAGCGCTGTGCCAGGTCTTCACCACTCGCATGAAGGCCTGAAGCCAGCCGGGTCCCCGGACTACAGGTCCAGCCTGGCCGCCCCCTGGGGCTTGTCTTCCAGCAAGCCACCTGGCCTTTCTGAGCCTGTTTCCACATCTGGAGAACAGGACAAGACCTGCCCTGCCAACAGGCTTTTTGTGAGGTGATGCGTGCAGAAATGTTTTGCAAATTGAAAAGGGGTGGTGAGTCACATGGTACTGTTATTGTGTACAGTGTGTGTGTGTGTGTGTGTGTGTGTGTGTGCACATGTCCTAACTCTGGGCTTCCCATCCAGGCTGTAAGCTCTGGAAGGCAGAAACTCTCACCTTTGGAGTCCCTCCCACACCTCACTCCTGCCTGGCTCCTAGTGCGGGCTCAAGAAATATTGCTGATGGACTGATTTGTAACCAAGTGATCTGGTGAGTATGGGTGAGAGTGGGGTGAGCAGGGAGAGAGGGCAGGTGTCAATGCAAAGGGGAAGGTGAGGCAACCCTGCAGTCTGGGCCACGGGCCACCCCACCCCCACCACGGCACAGCGTCCCCCCATCACTTGCCCCAATTACCAGCCAGTATGTGTAGGGCCCCTGCGGTGGCCGCCAGCTTGGCTTTCCTGGAGGGCTCCAGACCTCCAATGTTCGTGCAGCGCAGCCCCACCATGCCTAGGGAGAGGCCCAGGAAGCCCAGGAGGATGGCGGTGATCATGAGCGCCCGGCAGGCCTGGATGTACCCTAGTGAGGTGGGAGGCAGCCATGGGTCCCGGAGCCGGCCCCTTCCCCTCCATCTGCTCTCCCGGCTACGACAGTCAGCCCCTTATACAACCTGCTCAGGTCTCAGTCCCTAAAAGCCCTCAAGTCCTCTCCCTGTCCTTCAGGCCCCATCCAGCCTAAGGGGTCAGGCTGAGGGGTCACACCCCCCTCCATCCCAGGAGCTCACCTCGGTGCCAACGAGGCTCAGCGCCGCCTGACCCTCCCGCCTGCGCAGGCGCACTTCGCCTCTACCTCCGTTACAGGGCTTCTCCTCGGAGCCACTGACACTTTGGCCGGATAATGCTTTGTTCTGGGGGGCATTCTCTGCATTGTAGGATGTTTAGCAGCATCCTTGGCCTCTGTCCACTAGACGTCAGTAGCAGTCCCCCCAAACAGGACAATCAAAACGTTTAGACATCGTCAAAAAATCACCCCTGGTTGAGAACCGCCGTGCTCTGCCGGGTATTACAGACACTGCACCCAAGCACCCCCTCCCTTTCCCCACATCTACTAGGTCCCATTTACTGCCCAGCGCAGTGCCTGACATCCTGAACTGAGCCTCTTCCTGGAGTGACCGATAGGGGGCAGCAGTGGCCTATGGGTCACTGGGTAAAGGGCAGCTTCTTATCTGGAACGTGGGATACCTGGGCCTAGGACCAATCCAGGTCAGTCTAGCTCATATGCTTTCGGTGCCTGTTTCCCCTTTCTCAAACTCCCTTTCTGGCCCCCCTTCCTCCTTCTCTGTCTTTGATAGTTGCCAAGCACTCCCAAGGACCTTGCACCCTTTTACCAGGTGGGGCAGTGCCACCTGTGTTGAAGGGGAGAGGCTGGGTCCCTGCCAGGAGGATGTGAAGCGGCCCAGAGTTGGTGGGCAGGGAAGACCGACCAAGTTCTCTGGGAGCATTCTCTTATTCCCAGCCACTCCTTCCGGAGTTCCCACCCTCTCCCCATCCAGCCATCCAGCCATCCCCACCTGGGGCAGACCAGCTCCGGATCCTCAGGTAGCTCTCGTAGACAAAGAGAGATTATTGAAGGGCCCATAAGAGCATGGGCTGGGTGGCTGCGAGGTGGATAATTGATAGGAACCTTCCCAGGACCAGAACCAGCCTGGGAAGGAAGTATCAGCTGGCTCGTGATACACACGAGTCTGGATTCCAGCCCCCCTACCACCCGTGTGGCTCTGGGCAGGCCACCTTGCAGTTTTCCAGCTTCTGGAAGATGAGGTTACTAACACCTCCAACAGCGGGCTGTTATCAGCACTGAAATGGTGCATGTGAAGCATGCAGCACAATGCCTGGAACCTCAACCTGGGCAGCTGCGCTCTCTGCTCTCCCCCTCAGCACGCCCTCGCATCCCCATCTTTCATTGTCTTTCGTGCACACTCACGAGAGGTTTCAAGCAGCAGTCCAAGTTGGGGCCCCTCCTTACACCATGGTGTGGTTGAGGGGTAAGTCAGAAGGGGGTGGCCAGGGCTGCTGAGTGGCTGCCACCAATGTCCGTTCTGGCCACCCAGCATTCTGGGTGTCTGGCCCAGACTGTACTCAACTTTTACAGAGGGCTTTTTTCGGGGGGGCAGCATCCTGGATGGGATGAGAGCATGAAGCCCCTGCAGCTGCCTCAGGAGATTCTGGGAATAGTGGGGGCACGAGAGACCCACCTGGACTCCCTAATGGCTCAGAGCATCTTTGACATACACGGGGGCGATTTCATGGCATGCTGACCTCGGCTCTTTCCCCTACCCACTGGCCCCTGCAGCAGGGGGCCTGGAAAAGCATGACGGCTCCGTGAGCACCCAGTGAGGGCATGGGAGCTGCACTACATAGGGTTTCTTGTCATCCCCTCTTGGCCTGGCGAGGGGCTGACTGAAGGACTCTCCTGGGGAATAATGGGGGTGCTACTCATAGGTGAGCAGGGAGCAGGATGATGCTTCAGCCACCAGGGAGAAACTTTCTGGGCCAAAAGAGCTGTAGGCTCCAGCCCGCCAAGAACCTCAAAAAAGTACGTTGACCCGAGAACCCCAAACACATACACAAACACACCCCTGCTTACAGTGGACACTGAGATGTGCAAGAGGACTCCCTTTAAAACAGTCCTTTAGGACTCACCATAGTGGTGAAACCAATGCCCCAGTGGAAGCCTGGCGAAGCTACTGAGACTTTTAAGTATCTCAACCCCCAAGAATCCAAGATGAGGTTTCCTCTTCATCCCACGAGCCCCAGCACTCCCACCCTGAAACTAAAATGCTGAATTTGATTGAGCGAATATAGATGCTCACATCACATTAACATTTTGCACATTTTATCTCATATAATCCTCACGACCACCTGGTGAACCAGTGCTATTATGACCGTAATCTTACAGATGGGTCAAATGCAGCTCATTTTGTCACCTGCCCGGGGCACAGAGCTAGCCAAAGGCAGGTGCTGAAGCCGGCACTCTGGCCCCAGTGCCTGCACTTGTAGCCACAAAGACAGAGGGTCAAGTCAGAGCAGGGTGCCACGTGTGGTGAGGCCTCCACCGCAGTTCCAGAGGGCTGCCCCCAGCACTCCCGGCTTCAGAAACCCAGGTCTCCCAGCTGGATTGGGCCTCCCATATCTGTATGGTGCCCAAGGTCAGACCACAGGCAGCACCCACCCTTGCCGGGGTCTCTCCAACCTCCCGCCTCCCTCTGCTCCCCTCAGCTCTCCCCACCCCGTACCAGAGAGGGCCAGCATGGACGGGAACTCCCAGCAGTTGTAGACTCCAAGGGAGTCGGTGGCACAGCTATACCAGAGGTTCTCGAAGACGGTGCTGGTGGTGATGACGTTCCCGTGCACAGTGGACACTCGCCAGCTGCTGTGTGTCAGGGTCACCCCTAGCATCAGCAGCCCCAGGGCTGCGATGAAGAAGCCGAAGATCTCCGCAGCCACCGACATGGTGGGACACAGGCCCCGAGGGGAGACTGAGGCCCCAGAGGAGGGGAGGGGCTGAGCCCCAGGGGAACTTGAAGGGGCTTTGGCTAAGGAGGGCGGTTAAGGCAGGCTGGGGAGAGAGAGGGAGGCAGGCTGCAGCCTCTGCCTCTTTCTTGGCCCAGGTCTGTCTCTGGTTGGTCTCTTCCCTCTCTCCGGGTCTCTCCGCTTCCCTGCAGGTCAGTCAGAGGAGTGAGACAAGCGTGCACGGCAGCTGTTGAAGAGGCGATGGACGGAATAAACGAAACGGGCCAAAAGTCCACCCCCTCCCCGCCAGTCTCTGGGCTGCCCTGGGCTCCCCGCCCCGAGAGGGTGTGGGGAGAGGACTTACCAGGGAGGGACTAACGGATGCCGCCAAGGAAGGGCTCCCACGGGAGGCACTGGGAACCGAGGGGAAGCATCCGCCTCTGACTCAGCTTTAATCGGGGGCCAGAGAATGGAGTAAGAGGGACAAGAGACAGAGATGGAGACTGACCCCAGACAGGTCCCCTGCACCTTTCAGTGGGGAAGGACCAAGGGAGCGGAGCCACCCTCTCTGAATGTTGGTGAGAACAATTCAAGAAACTCAAAGAGCTAGGGGTTGAGGCATTGAGTCTCCAAGGAAGATGAAGGTTGAAAAAGGGAATGGGGAATCTGGGAGAAACCCATGGCTCTGGAATCCAACCAACCTGGATTCAAACCAGGTCCCATCATTTACCAAAGGGATGTGGGCATGAAGTTTGAGCCCCTTGAGCTTGTTTCCGGTTCTGTGAACTAGAACTACCACTCCTCACTTCATGAGAATTGTGACTACAGATCAAAGCTCCCTGCAAGTATGAATTGCTCAATACTTGGTGAATGCCCTGGGTCTGGACGCCCAAGGGCCAGGGTGAGGCCAAAGGAGGTTGCTTTCCCCCAAACTTCAACTTCCTGAACTTGAATTTCCCCCCTTGTTGGGATGATCTTTGACTCTCGGCAAAAAGCTTGATCTTGCTGCTAAGGGGCCTCAAGGGGAATAAATCACAAGCCCAGGATATGATCCTCTGATAAACTAAGAAGCAAAGAGTTATCAGAACTGTCACCAGCTCTATTAATTATGAGAGATTAGAAACTTCTGGGTTTGCCCCACCCCAAACTGAAGCTGAGCACCTGTCCCGGCACAGATGGTCTCAGTTCCCGCCCCAAGGCCACGGCTGGGGCAGCTCTGGTTCTCTTCTGGCAGGTGAGGCTGGGGCTCAGTCCAAGGGGCCCGTCCTACACCCAGGCGGTCACATGGGCATCACTGCGCTGAGGTGGTCCCCCATCCCCTCCTCGCCGTGTCAGGCTCCTCTGTGCTCCCCCAGGCGCCTCTGCCCCAATCCCCCCCCCAAGCTGGGCTGAGGAACGAAAAGTATGCAGTGAAGTAAGGCAGGCCCACGCTGAGCCTGGCACGGGCTGGGTGTTGGGCAAAGCAGGCTGTGTGGGGACTGGGTCCCGACCTTTCTTCTGCAACTGGGATGTCCTGGGTTCCTGACCTCTCCCAAGACCTCTGCCGACTCCATGCCAAATGCCCATTTCCTTCCCCCCACTAGTGGCCCCCCTCCCCTAAGGAGTGGGATGGGGGGGAGGAAGGGGAGGGCGCAGGAAGACAAAGGGAGGGAAGGGTGGAGGTTTTGGAGGAAACTGAGTGGGGGCCCCCCTGGTGTGGAAAACTCCACACGCTGAGAGGCAGCTGAGTGGGTCAGAGGAGATGGGAGACGTCAATTCTTGCCTGTCCCTTCAGCTCTGCCCTTTCCGCCTCTGGTCACTGCTTTTTCTCAGGATTCTACGGCCGTGCAAAGGGCACGTCCCTATGCTGCCTGCCACTGCTCAAGGACGTGGCTGGGCTGGTGGGGGAGGAAGGAAGGGTGTAGGGTCTGAGCAGCTCAGCGGACAAAGGAGAACCCCACAGCCTGGGGGGCAGAAGTAGGAGGGCACAGAGCAGGGAAGGCCCATGCACGACCCCCACCCCTGGGCCCAACAGAACCTGCCCCTTCCTCAACATAGACACAGAGGTTCCCAAGCCAAAGCCCAATTTTATTTACACTCATCCCAAAACACATGATTTGGGGCTAGGGGACAGGTCTCAGGGGAGAGGAGGTTGAAGGTCACAGAGGACAGTGACAGGTGCAGAAGAAGAAAGGGACGGTGAGGACGGGTGGGCCTCTCTTCCAGTGTCCTCCATGGGCTCCACGTGTCTGTCCCCAGGCAGAGGCAGAGATGCCGTCTCGTTCAGGATTTGGACTTGGATACAGCAAGTCCGATGAGTCCAGCCAGTCCCGCCACGCCCAGGGCCATGCCTCCAACAATGGCCATGCCCACTAGACCATCTGGGGAGAGGAAAAGGGAGACCGTCATGAGTCCAAAACCCTAGTCCCTGCAGGGACCTCGGCCACCATCTTGCTGCCCGCTGCTCCTCAACAGAGGATGTGCCTCTTTATCTGGAGTCACGGGGTGAGGGACCCCTGAGGGATGGAGAAAGAAGGGGGTTTGGGGAGGAACTGCTTGGAGGGCACCATCTGAAGAGAGACCAGAGGGCCCAGGCACGAGGGAAGGAGGAGGACTTAACAGAGTTGAGAGGGACCTGGGGATGCTGGGGGCCAGGGAGACACGAGGGTGGGGAGTGGACGGAGACGGAGGGAGAAGGGCAGACAGGACGGCCTTCACCTTTCTTCATGGCCTTGTCAATGAGCTGTTCCAGTTCCTGGGCCTGGGTGTTCTGCGGCTCTGTCTGCAGCAGGCCTCGCACATACTTTAGGGCTTTTTCGTATTCCTACACTCAGGGAGAATGACACACCCCCTCAGAATTCTATCCCTCCTCCTACCCGTCAGAAGGGCCTTCCCTCCGCGGGCCCCAGGGCTCTTCCCTCCACCTCCACCCCCTCCCTCCCTCCAGCCCGACCCAGTGGAGCAGAGTCCACAAACCACCCCAACTGTGTGGGGCTGATAAGCCGAGGGAGATAACAGCCCAAGGCTCGGGGCTGCACCCCACTGCTGATGTCACACTGCTCCCCACACCCTCAGCACCCGGATCCTCTGTCTCTCACCTTCCCTCGGCGTCCTGCTATCACCCTGCACCTCGGTACCCAACACCACCCCCTGCCTACCGCCCTCTTCAGCCTTCCAGAGGGTCTGGGCTCTGTGATGGAGGAGAGAGACGCGAGGGAGCTTGGCCACCAGGCGGGGTGGAGGGGCTCCCCGCCTTACCTTGAGCCGGTAGTTCCCCACAGCCAGGTAGAAGACATAATCCCGCTGCTCCTCTTTGCTCCCTTTGGGCAGCAGCTCTAGGGAGCGGGGGAGGGAAGAGGGTAAAAACCCCTTCTCTCCCTTCCCAGTGCCTGTGTCCCAGAGACCCCCTCCACTCCCTGAATACCTATAAGATCCTGGGAGAAAGTCACTGTCCTGAGCCTCCATTTTGGCTCCGGTCACTCCGGGTTTCCCAGCCAGAGCTCTGGGGCAGCATGAACCCCAGCTGCCCCAATGCCCCAGTGATCCACACCCCGGTATCAACACTACAGTCAACTTTGGTTCATCCAAGTGAACTGAAAGGAAATCAAGGCACCGGAGAAGCCAAAAGGCATCTCTACTCAGCTGTGGCATCTGCTGTGTATTTTAACTACAGCAGCTTGCTGACCAGAACAGTGTTCAAAATCAGTTTGCACTCTTTTCCCCTTTAAAAAAACAGCTCCAAACTCACCTTCAGTTACCCCTCCCTGAAAGACCCCACCTGACTTTCTTAGTTCAGTGACTTCCCAGAGGCTCATGTGTTCAGTTGCACTCTGCATTAGAATTTGCTAAGTGGTTTTGCAGGTGTTTACACATCTTCCCAAGTGTCTGTACTGCCTCCTCAACTAGACTGGCCATGTTTAGAGACCAATTCTACAGCTGTGCCCTGCTGCAGAGGAAACCTGAGAAATAGACAAATGGAGGCAGAGATGATTTGCACTAAGGAAGAGTCTTACTTTTGTGGATTTACAACAGGCATCCTTGGCTAGTACAGTGATTGCTTATACACCATTACTTAACCAAGAGAAAGGGGGTACAGAGAAATTTAAAGGTCAAGTATTGTGGCCTCTGAAAAATGGTGACCCATCCAAAACCAGCAGGAAATAGGATTCTGATCAAAAAAGCACCATGTGCTCACAGATTTTGGGAACCATTTTCTGTACTTCTTCCACACCCACCCCCCCAAAAGGTTTTCAACAACAGTTGCTAAATAAGCAACACGGTGGGGGTGGGGGGCAAAGAGCATGGGACTGGGACACACAAGCAGGAGCTTCTAGTCCCAATTCAGCCAAAAATCAACCAGCTGTGTGACCTGAGACAAGTCACTTTCCTTATGTCTAGACTACCAGATCACCAAAGTTCTGTGGGGACTGACATGCTATGACTCTGTCTGGCAAAACAACCATCGATGAGGTGGCAAGTAGCCAAAAGCACAGTGGGAGAAGTCAGGCTAAGTATAGCCCTTATTTTGCAGTGTGTTTACTGGTAAATAACTGTGAGGTGACTGCACTATGAGGTCCCATGTTGAAAAAGGATCCGCGAACTTGAGATGGACGGAGTGAGCCAGGCCAACGGTGGTTGAGGACGATGGCAGTTGGGAAGGGGAGAGCTGGGGAGCCAGCCTAGCACCTCACCCTCCAGCAGAGCAAGGCCTTTACGGATGTCATCGTTGTATTTGCTTCGCACCAGGCACCAGGCATATTCAAACTGCGTGCTCTTGGACACTGAGCCTGCTGCCGTCTCAGACTGAAATTTCCTTTCAAACTTCTGCCATAGGAGAGGAGAGGAGTCATTTAGAGGTGAAGGGGGCAAGCCATACTGTAGCAGGACCTGGGTGTCCCTTTCCCCGTTACTCTGCATCTTCCCCTCTGCCACATTTCCCTTTTGGGTCTTGGGGTCTGGTACCCCAGGTTCTGCCACCTCCATCGCTGGGACCCAGGCTTTCTGCTTCTTAGTGGCGGGCTGTCTTGGCTGCCCCCCTCTGCTTCCCTCCCCCTAGTGGAACCGACTGGAGATGCCACCTGCTGGCGGCTCCAGGCACCGCGCCCGGAGCAGCTGACCCCGAGAGGCTGAACAGTAAACACGCTGTCAGAACTGCTCAACAACAGCCCACGCGGTCCCTCGTCGGAGACTGCTTCTCCCATCCCCACCCTGCCGGTCTGGACCCTTTCTTATCTGAAAAACGGGAATAAAAATAGTGCCTACCTCCTACTAGAGCTACAAAGATTGAGATCCCCCCTGAAAGGTACTTAGCACCGTGCCGGATTGTGACTAATATATGAAAGTTTAAGGTGGTCACTGTGTTCCCCCTGCCACTGAAGGAGCACTCAAAATCGGGTGCCCTCACCCTGACCTCCTAGCTCCTGCATGCACTCAGCACCCGTCAAACTCCAGGCCCCCAAGCTGAGGCGTGGTGGCGCAGGAAACTACATCTCCCATTAGCCTTTGGGGCAAAGTGGAACCTCTAGGCAGGAGCAGGGCGCTGCAGGGGCTGCCGGGAGCCGTAGTTCGACTTCCCTAGGTAAAGCTGATGCTGGGAAGAGGGTTTGGCCCCTACCCGGGCTCTCCTCAGGGCCCGCCCTTCCGAATCTTCCTTTTCCCTCCCTCAAGGCCGGGCCTCACCAGTAGGTCCTCCACAGACACCAACTCGTTCAGCACGGCCTCCATGGCCGCCGGCCCCGCAATGCTCACAACTCAGACGCTACTGTGCCACCTTCTCCATGGCCCACTGACCGGGGCGGAGAGTCACTTCCAGCGTCCGGCGGAAGCGGGATCGCCCTCCGCTGCGCAGAGCCAATCGCTTCACGTAGCCGCCGTGAGCCTGCCCCCACCCCGTCCCCCGCGCCGCCGCCGCGAAGCAGCGGGGATCACTGATGCGCATGCTCCAACAAGTCCTTCTCGTTTTCCCACGGCTCGCAGGCTGCACACGGTGACAGACCTGTCTTCAAGCCCGTCTTCATCTTCCTGGGTACCCTGCGTGTGCCTCCGTGTACGGAGGCTGCCTCACTAAACTCTGAGACTATGTCTTGGTGGTTAGCCCCCAGACTGAAAACAGCGGAAAGAGAAGGTGGGGAACTGGGCATGAATCACATAATTTTAGGGACCAGTGTAACCCTCCCTCGCTCCCCCCCCCCACCAGTTCTCCCCTCCCAGATAGCTAGGACCCTAGACGCTACGTGATTTTTCAGTGCCTGCAAGAAAATCATAACTGGTACCAGGGTTTCCAGGGCCCCGGCTGACTCTTATAATGCAAGAGGAAAGAAAACTGATCTGTTAACCATACACCCAGGACTGGAATACATAATAATGGGGGATGCTATCAATGGGAATTTAAAGAAAAGCAGTTGCCACTGCTTGCAGAGAGGGTCCAGTCTTCTAAATATTATTTAATAAAGCATTCTCTGGGTGTACCCAAGGGGGAAAGGCCTGCAATGTGGGGTCATGGCCAGTAAGGAGCTTGGCAGTGTGAAGCAACAAAGCATGGAAAGGGGAAATGCTGCATGCCACTCTGGCATCTGTGCTCTGTGCAGTGATGGGACTGGGTAGGTGGTGATTTTCAAATTTCTTTTTACCTTGACCCACAGTGCTCCAGTACACATGTGAATGTAAGTTCCATGAGAGCAGAGACTGTATCTTGTTTATCCGTGCATCTCCAGCTCCGAGCACAAGGTAAATGTTCGAGAAATATTCGTTGAATAAACAGGAAATAAAGCCGACAATAGTAATGACGGCAGTGCAAGTGCAGGGGATTATCATCCAAACACCTTTCACATTTGCAAGACCCCTTGATTTTTTTTTTCTTTCCTCATAATAGCCTTGTGAGTTAAGTTGGCAAGTTATTCTTCTCTATTTGGCTTGGACAGTTGAAATGATTGTGATATGAGCTCAGTAAACTTTGAGAGAAACCTCAGTTTAGGGAACTGGCTCAGTAAACTTTGAGAGAAACCTCAGTTTAGGGAACTGGCTCCATAATAGTCAAGGAGAAAAATTCACATTCATTCAAAGATGTATTGAGCTTCTAATTTTGGCTGGGCTTTGAGGTAAGCAGAGAGGGTAAAAAGATGTACAGAATACGAAGCAGATGGGTGAAAACAGGACCGAGCACAAAGGGCAACTACTAGCAAGGCAGGGAATATAAGAAAGCCAAAAGGGCATTATTTCTATCAGGATGTTACTTCCTTCGGGTGGCCTGTTGCCCCTTATCCGTGTTGTATCTGTTGCAGCTCTTGGCACAGGCCTGGCACGTGGCAAAAGCTCCATCAGGGTTTGTTAAATGTATATTTGTGGGGGGAAAAGGAATGCCTTACTCACATGGCTCAATTCTGTGCCAGTGAAGAGATCCTAAGTCTGAGTTTGTGTTTCTCTGGTCTAGTTAGCATAGCCATCCACCCTGGATCACAGGGATAAGAAGTAGTGCCTGTTAATTTTACATCCAAATGATGTTCCTCCATCTTCTTCAAGCAGCATCCAAATGCAAACCATTGTCATCTCTGCCTTGGGAGACACTGACAGCCAGCTCACTGGTTCCCTGCATCCATTCTTGCTCCGTTACTGTCAATTTACCACCCAGCAGTCAGAGGGACCTTATAAAAACACAATTCTCAATTTATCTGGAACCCTTTAATGCCTTCTCATTGTCCTTAGAACAAAGGCCAAAATCTTGTAGCAAAGCCTAGAACGTCTTCTCTAGTCTGGTCTGTGCTTACCTCTCTGCCTCATCTCTCCATCACTGCCTCTCCCTGTTAGGCCTTTTTTCAGTTCTGAAACCCCCAGTGGCCACAGGCCCTCTGCACATGCAGTCCCCTCTATCTGGAACATCTTTCCCCTCCCCCTTTGTTTATATGGCTGATTCATTCATCCATTCATTCATGATTTAATTCATTCAACAAATACTCGTTGAGCACCTGCTATGTGCCAGGCACTGTTTAAGTGCCAGGGATCAGTGCTGAATAAAGTTCTTGTTCTCATGGAACTTGCTTTTTAGTGGGGAAAACAGAAAAAATACTTGAACAAGTAAATAACTAAAAACACAATAATGGCAGGAGTTGAAAATGCTCTGAAAACAAATAAAGCAGGGGAAAGGGATTGTGAGAGAAGAGGATACTATTGGAGGAGAGCTCAAAGAAGCCCACCCTGCAGAGGTGACAGACACCTGGGCAGAGAACTGAAGGGCGTGAATGAGCCATGCAGGTAAATGGTGGAAGAACATTCCAAGCAGACAAATGGGCAAGTGCAAAAGCCTTAAGGAAGGAACGCACACGAGTTGTTTAGAAAATGAGGGCAGAGAGGTAGCCAGGGGCAGATCATGTAGGGCCTTGTAGACTCTGGGAAGGAATCTGGATTTAATTTGATGAGTGATGGGAAAGCAGTGGAGGGTTTTGGGCAACCCAGTGAAATGATCCATCATAAAGGAATCCCTCTGGTGGCTGCTGTGGTGGCCCAGGCAAGAGGCAGTGGTGACCTGGTCTACTGTGGCAGCAGTGGGGGTGAAGGGGTTCAGGGTATATGGTCAGAAGGGAGAGTCAGCAGGGTCTGCTGATGGATCAGATGTGTGAGAGGGAGGTAGGGTGACAGATAGGTTTGTGCCCCGAGTGACCTGGTGAGCTCCTACTGACCCTCAGTTCTAAGCTCTAAGGCTCTTCCTTAGGGAAGGCCTTCCCTGGCATCCAGACTAGGTGAGGTCTCCTGTAGAGAGGCAGAGCATTACCAGTCCTACATTTTCAGAATATAAAACTATAACCCGCTCATTCCTTTCTTAGTTTGCCCTGTGTTTTTGTGAGCCACACAAGTACTGGTTTGGGTATGGTAATAACATCTGCCAGGAGCCAGAGACTTTATCCTGCTCTCGTCTCTTCTTTTCCCCCATAAAGGAATGCTCACACATGACCTGTGGTCCAAAATCATACCAGGAAGGTATGAGCTCCATTTGATCCATAAGGAAACAGAGGCTCAAAAAGCTTAAGTCACCTGCCCAAGGTCACAGAGCTAGAAGTGGAGGAGCTGGGATTCAAACCCGAGTGCTGCTTCAGCTTCAGAGATGAAGAGTCCGTTAAAGAATAAATAGAAAGAAAGGATATGACAAGTTTGTAAGTACTCTCTAGTTTTTCATCTTTAAAAAATGTAGGTGTAAATTTGTAATTTTTTGGTTTTGCACGGTAGAGGACTTCCCTTAAGCAGTAGATGAATGAGGAAGGAAAACTTCAGATTAATTCAAAACAGGCAAAACAATCCTGACAAACCATTTTTTTTAGTAAAATAAGGTAGTAAAATCGAAAACAAAACCCCCCAAACCACCACCAGTGCTGCTGAGATTGTTGTAAAACTGGTTTCTGCCTCTTGGCAAGCAGCCTGTATTTTTAGTTCACACTATGTGTTAGTTTCTAATTATTGTGTGATGAGCCACCTTCCTGTACTAGACTGGAAGCGACAGGAGGGCAGGGTCTGTCTATCTTGCTCTTCTTATGCTCCTAGAGCTCAATGCCTAGCGCCAGTAGATACTCAATTTGTAACTGTTGTATAAATGGATATTGCTGTTGCCAGGACTAACTTTTTGGAAGAGAATCAGGCAATATATATAGTAAGAGCTATAAGATAAAATATTATTTAACTAGTAATCTACTCCTGTGAGGAAAAAACATTCAACAAAAGCCAAAAAAAAAAAAGAAAGAAAGAAAGAAAGAAAGAAAGAAAGAAAAGACATGAAGATATTTATTCCTTAAAGAAGATGTGGTACATGTATACAACGGAATATTACTCAGCCATAAAAAGGAACGAAATTGGGTCATTTGTAGTGACGTGGATGAACCTGGAGACTGTCATATAGAGTGAAGTAAGTCAGAAAGAGAAAAATATCGTATATTAACACATATATGTGGAATCTAGAATATGTGGAATCTAGAAAAATGGTACAGATGAACTTCTGCAAGGCAGAAATAGAGACACAGATGTAGAGAACAAATGTATGGACACCAAGGGGGGAAAGTGGCGGAGGGGTTGGGGTGGTGGTGTGATGAATTGGGAGATTGGGATTGATATGTATACACTAATATGTGTAAAATAGGTAACTAATAAGAACCTGCTGTATAAAAACATAAAATTCAAAAAAAGATATGAATACCTCTAATCTAGGAATTCCACTGCCAGCTATTCATTAGTGAGAAACTTGCACATGGGCAAAAAGCATGTCTAAGAATGTTTATAGGATCATTTTTAGTAACAGAAAAAAACCCCTCAAACTGGAAACAACCCAAATACCTTTTATATGAATTTAAGAATGAGTACTTTATGGTATATACACATAGAATTGAATATAGAACATTGAAAATGAAGTACAGACACATTTGTCAACATGGTAAATCTAAAAAAATGTAATGCTGAATAAAAAAAATGTATTGAAAAAAAAGATATTCATTCCTACATATCTGCGAAGGTAAACAAACAAAAAAAGCACCAGGGAATGGTTTTATTAAATGATGGCACATCAATATTACGTTACATCAATATAATAATAAACAGCCTTAAAGTCATAGTCATCTGGATTCTAGGCATGTGGCTGATAATACTCAAAACAAAACAAAGAAGTATGTACTTCTCAAATTCAGTCCTGTGAGTGGGCAGAAAAGAAATGGACATTTTTTGTTGGTGGAACTAAAACCTAGAAGTGGTACTTGGTGGCAGATTCCCTCCCTTGACTATACCAGAAATTGGAGCTTGTTCTGGACTTCTGCCTTACAGCATCTTGTCAGTGGTCAGCCCAGGAGAAGTTCTCAGCAAACACCCACTAAACAGGGTTCTACTACTTGTGTTCTTCCAATCTTCAGTGATCTGTCTCTTCTACTTCCCACTTTCATCTACTGTTTAATTAGTTAGGAAGTCCTATCAACCGCAAATTGATTTATTCATCCATCCAACCAACATTTGTTAAGGGTCTACTGTGTACCAGGCACCCTTCTAAGTGCCGGGTAAGAGAAATGAACTAAACAGACATAGTCTTTCCCCCATGTAAGTTACATCTTAGTGGAAGAGAAAAGACAGCTAACGAATAAATACATGACGTCAGATCACCTCTGCCTCCGTTCTGTCCTCATTCTCTAACAGCCTAAACGTGTTTTCCTCCTCCAACCCAGCCTGGCTGCCAGCTGCATTTTAAAGTTCAAATCAGACTTCACGCCTCCTGATTAAAATACCATCTAGACTACTCAGGACATTGTTTAAATTTCTTATGCATACGAAGCCCTTCAGGATCGCCTCTGCTTACCTCTCCAGCTTCATCTCCAGGCACCCACGCGCCCTGCACACGGAGAGTTTTTGTGAGACGGCCACCTTTCTTCCACCCGGAATGTTCTCCAACCGGAGATCTCCATCCACCAAACACCTGAGTCCCTACATGGCCCGTAACTAGCAGCCGGGCTCAGGGCCGTTACCCTCCGGGACATCTTTCTTCTATCCGGCCCCCGCGCCTCCAGCCCCTAGGAGGTACAGCATTTATCACCCAGTCCTACAATCCTTTATGTGGACAGGGGCCGTGTCTTGTTCACTTCTCTGCCAAAGGGCAGGCACCCAAGAATCGTTCGTGGGGTGAATGAAAGAGTAACGGCAGGCGTTCTAAAAAAGACGCTAAGAACCTCGGAGACGTTTGCACTTCCGGGTAGCGGTTTAGATGGGAGAAGTGGGTACAGGTACCTCCTCAGGGGCTGCTCTAGGAGAAGTGCTCGGTGATCCGGAGGACCCGGGGAGCCTCGAGGGGGAAGAGCGCGGCGTCTGCCTCTGCGCAGTAGTCGCCCTCCGCAGGGAGGCGGAGCCGAGAGAAGCCTGGGGCGGGGCGCGACTGAGAGGTGGAGGGGGCGGTGCCGAGGCCTGGGAGCCCCGAACGTCACAACTCGCCCTTGTGCCCCGGGCTGAATGAAGTCCTACTTGCTAACCCATGCCCCAGCGAGGCTCACTGTAAATTAAAATTTACCTGTTGCCTCCTTTAGAGTCTGCCTTGGCTCGAAAGTATGTGATGAGTGCACACAACGTGCCCATGAATCACCTGGGATCTTGTTAAAAGTGCAGAGTCTGATTCAGGAGGTCTAGGGTAAGGCCCAAGATGTTGGGTTTCTAATAAGCTCCCAGAGGACGTTGCTGTGGATTCTCCACCACACTTTGAGGAGCAAAGGTGTGAAACAGTGGGGTTTTTTTTGGCTGCATTGGGTCTTCGTTGCTGCGCGCGGGCTTTCTCTAGTTGCTGCGAGCGGGGGCTACTCTTCCTTGCGATGCGTGGCCTTCTCATTGCAGTGGCTTCTCGTTGTGGAGCACGGGTCTCTAGGTGCATGGGCTTCAGTAGTTGTGGCGCGGGAGCTCAGTAGTTGTGGCTCGCGGGCTTTAGAGCGCAGGCTCAGTAATTGTGGCTCACGGACTTAGTTGCTCCTTGGCACGTGGGATCCTCCCCGACCAGGGATCGAACCCATGTCCCCTGAATTGGCAGGCAGATTCTTAACCGCTGTGCCACCAGGGAAGGCCCGAAACAGTGGTTCTTTTTTTCTTTTTTTTTTTTTTTGAGGTACGCGGGCCTCTCACTGTTGTGGCCTCTCCCGTTGCGGAGCACAGGCTCTGGACGCGCAGGCTCAGCAGCCATGGCTCACGGGCCCAGCCGCTCCGCGGCATGTGGGATCTTCCCGGACCAGGGCATGAACCCGTGTCCCCTGCATCGGCAGGCGGACTCTCAACCACTGCGCCACCAGGGAAGCCCCCGAAACAGTGGTTCTTAAATGCGGTCCCCAGATTAGCAGCATGGGCATCACCTGAGAATTCTTTAGAAATGCGAATTATCGAGCCCGGCTCCATACCTGTGGAATTAGGATATCTAGGGATGGAGGCCAGCAGTCGGTATTTTTACAAATGCTGTAGGTGGTTCCGATGCACGCTGGAGTTTGAGAACCACTGGACAGCGGAAAAATCAAATTGAGCCTCATTTCTCTATAGACTTGTGACTGTGATCAATTTGCCTTATCTAGTTAAGCTTCAGTTTCATCAGCTGAAAAACCAGGATGAAAATACTAATGCCTTCCTAGTGAATCTGTTATGAGGAGGGAACATGAGATAATGATTGTAAAGCACTTGGCACACATAGTAAACATTTTATAGTAGTTATCAGAGCCTAGAGAGCTTAGAGTAATTTCACTAGTGTGACAGGGGCAGAAAAAGACTTTAAAAGGAATGAGGAATGGGGGGAGGTGTGGTAAGCATATGGAGAAATGACTTTACTCTTTCAGGCCACTAAAGCAGAAAAGACAGGGCTGCAGTGGTAGTTACCACAGCAATGTTACCTCTCAGCCACGGTGATTATCCATAAAGCCATTCATTTAGACAATGAATGATTTCATTTAATTTATTTGGAGTGCCTCTTCCAAATGAGTGAGTTTCAGAGGGCAATAACAGACAAAAGGTTCCCCCCCCACCAAACAACAGATGTACCTTAAACTATTTAGGTGTGATTTTCCTACTTGTCTGTTCTGGGAATAACATTGCCTTTGCTGTTTACCACTTTGGTCTTAGGATTTGGAAAAGGGAAGGAGGCAAAAATCAGAAAGAGGCAAGAGAAATTTCTGGATCAGTGAGTTTTTATTCAGCAATGAATTCCAGATGCCAGAAGAAGAACTGGAATATCTAGTTGGAGGGAAACCTTCCCAACACATTTTACACTTCATCAGCACATTTTATCAGCCTTACCCTGATACCAAAACCAGCCAAGGACACCACAAAAAAAGAAAACTACAGGCCAATATCCTTGATGAACATAGATTCTAAAATCCTCAACAAAATATTAGTAAACTGAAGCCAGCAATACATTAAAAGGATCATAGACCGTGATCAAGAGGGATTTATTCCAGGGATGCAAAGACGGTTCAACATCCAGAAATCAATCAACATGATACATCACATTAACAAAATGAAGGATAAAAATCATATCATCATCTCAATAGATGCAGAGAAAGCATTTGACAAAGTTCAACACCCATTTATGATAAAACTCTAACAGAGTGAGTATTGAGGGAACATACCTCAACATAAGAAAGCCTGTATATATGAAAAACCCACAGCTAAAATCAAACTCAATGGTGAAAAGCTGAAAGCTTGTTTTCTTTTTCTTTTTTTTAAAGTGAATGGTTTTTATTTTTTTAAATATATTTATTTAATTTATTTATTTGGTTGCGCCGGGTCTTAGTTGCAGCAGGCGGGCTCCTTAGTTGTGGCATGCAAACTCTTAATTGTGGCAGTGGGATCTAGTTCCCTGACCAGGGATCGAACTCGGGCCCCCTGCATTGGGAGCACGGAGTCTTAACCACTGTGCCACCAGGGAAGTCTCTGAAAACTTGTTTTCTAAGATCAGGAATAAGACAAGTCCACTTTGGCCACTTTTATTCAATGGTATGGAGATTCCTCAAAAAATTAGGAATAAAAGTACCATGTGACCCTTCTATCTCCACTTCTGGGTATTTATCTGAAGAATACAAAAACACTAATTCAAAATGCTATCTGCACCTCTGTGTTCATTGCAGCACTATTTACAATAGCCAAGATATGGGGGAATGGATAAAGAAGATGTGATAAATACACAATGGAATACTACCAGCTGTAAAAAAAAGAATGAAATCCTGCCATTTTCGACAACATAGATGGACATTGAAGGCATGCTAAGTGAAATAAGTCAGTCATATATAAAAAGAAAGATACACTGTCCACATATTCTCATCAGTAAGACCCTTTATGGTCATCTGAAGGCTTTACTTTGTCTATTTCCAGGCTCACAACTGCTGAACTGCCTTTTTCTGTATAGTTTGCCAGGATTATCTGAACAGCAGGGAGTGTAACAAATTGGCACATTATAGGAGTGAAGACGTTTTATACATTTAAATCATTAAACCCTTATCTCTATTCTCTTGATCTTGACCGACAACATGCCACCGAGCTTACACGGTTATAGGGAAAATAAAAGGGCTGCACCTCTCTAAAGATGGGAAGCCCCAGTCTGAACATAGGGCATTTGTTTTCAAAGAAATCAGGTCAATTATCAGAGGACCTATCTGGTTAGCATGGAATTTGTTTTAAAATTATAATGCTTTCATTAGGGTAGTTGAGAAATAATATTTTCACTAAACTTTTGAATCACTCTCTGCCTGCTGAAGACCTAGAGTATAACTTCCTCATATCTTATGTCATCTATTTCTTCTATAATCTCAGTCCCAGGCTCACCACCTGTGTAAAACTCACTCTTCCTGTTGGGTCTCTCCTTTACTCTCATGCTACAACCACAATTGCAGCACTTATGACACCAGATGTGTGGGGTTTTCCCACACTGAGCAATTCTCTGTGACACCAGCTGGGTGTCCTACCATTCAATTCAGTTCTGACGCTAGAGTTAGCACAGACCCCTCAGGTGACAGGCTCAGTCCCACAAGACTGGCCCCCCAAACTTTAGATGCCAGTCTCAAGTGATAGTTCCCCAGTTTACCTGTAACTCCTGTCTGACTTGGCTACAAATTGAAGGTTCCCATGAGCATCCCTCCTTGGATTCGACTCTGCTAGAACAGCTCACAGAACACAGGCAAACACGTTTACCGGTTTATTATATAATAAAGAATACAGCCAGATGAGAGGATACGTAAGTTGAGGTCTGGAAGGGTCCTGAGCTCAGGAGTTTCTGTTCCCTTTGAGTTGGGGGTGCACCACCCTCCTGGCACATGGACTTGTTCATTAACCCAGAAGCTCTCTGAACCCCAAACATTTGGGGTTTTTAGGGATGCTTCCTCATGTAGGCATGATGGATCATTAACTCCACTTCCAGCCCATCTCCCCTCTCTGGAGAATGAGGGTGGGCTGAAAATTCTAAGCTTCTCATCACGTCTTGGTCTTTCTGGTAACAAGCCTCTCCTTCAGGAACCCACCAAGAGTCATCCTATTAGAACAAAAGACGCTTCTATCACTCAGGAAATTCCAAGGGATTTAGGAACCCTGTGTCAGGAACCAGGGCCGAACACCAAACATCAGAACGAGCTCCTATGCTCCTAGTGCTTTTTTTTTTTTTGCGGTACGCGGGCCTCTCACTGCTGTGGTCTCTCCCGTTGCGGAGCACAGGCTCCGGACGCGCAAGCTCAGCGGCCATGGCTCACGGGCCTAGCCGCTCCGCGGCATGTGGGATCCTCCCAGACCGGGGCACGAACCCGTGTCCCCTGCATCGGCAGGCGGACTGTCAACCACTGCGCCACCAGGAAAGCCCGCTCCTAGTGCTTTTATTAAGAAATTACAAGGGTTTTAGGAGCTCTGTGCCAGGAATAGGGGGCAGAGACCGATATATTTATTTTCTATTATTTCACACTCCCCTAAACAATACTAGCATGATATTAAAAATAATCCAGTTTATTTAATATTCTAGATTATTATTCCAATTTCTCACTTACATTGCTTTATTTTCCTGGTTGCTACACTTTAATTTCACACATGAATTCAAACTAATTAGTGTATGAGGAGAGTATTATGGTAGGTCTTTCACTAAAAGTTGTGAGTTTTTTTCTTTTTTTTAAAAGTGTGTAGTTTTATCACTTTCAAATACTGTAAATTGACCTGGGTTAGTATTAATTAATAAAAACCCTTGAGGGTCATTTTGTAATAGGAATGTTCTTTACTAAAGTAGTGACTATTTGTAGATAAATCAGTATGAAAAAAGATGCTTGGAAGTTGTCAGCTCACTTAAATAATTTAATTATTCCCTTGAAACCTGTGTAGTATAGTGAGAAGGCACCATCAATTTCTGATTCCCTGGGGAAATAGGAGGAGGTGACATAGGTCACATTTACTTTAAGATAGTGATTAAACAAAACATGATGCAAAGTATATTTTTAAATGTAAATGTTTTTCATTAAAGCAGTCATTGTTTTTACACATGTATTCACACATTCATTGTTCCATAGACATTATTCAAAAGTATAAAACACCTTTTATTTTTTTTAGATTTTATTTATTCAATAAACTATGCATGATTCATGAAAATGATTGTTAGTTTCAAGTCTTTTTCAGTGATTTCCTCCTCATAAGTATGAACTTACACAATGATAGAGCAACAAAATTAGCTGCTTTGACACCTACTGTTGAAGAAAGCAAAAATATTTATTGCAGTGCAGGGGTAGGTAAAAGATTTCTAACCATAATCTGCCAAGAACTGCAGGAATTATTCATACCCTGAGCTAAATAGCCACAATCAGTATTCTTGTTAAGTGAAATTTCATTTGTAAAACACCTTTTAAAACACAAGTACAAGGAGTTCCTGGGCAGTCCAGTGGTTAGGATTCGGTGCTTTCACTGCCGAGGCCTGGGTTTGATCCCTGGTCGCGGAACTAAAATCCTACAGGCCACTTGGCCAAATAAATAAATAAATAAATAAATAAATAAATAAAAAACACAAGTACAATAGTTTGAAAACCAAAATATTTTTAAAAATTTCATAAATTGCTTGACAAAGAAATAGCCATGCTTCTAATAGTTAGAATAGTTTGTTATCTGTTTTGAACTGAGCTCTGTTTTTATAAGAGTAGAATGAAGTTGGTCACTGAACACACCATCCTCTTTGCTCCCTAACAGTCCAGTAGACATCCAGGGTCCTTGACCTGGGGGTAGGTTACAGTATCTACACTTGGGCTTTGAAAGAGTTCATGAACTCCACAAAATTGTATGTGGGAAAAAATGTATACACATATATGCAAATACATTTGGGGGAGAAGAATGCGTTCATAGTTTTCAAAAGATCCTAAAACTAATAAATATAGGAAAGCAAGGACCTTTGTAAGACATGGGGCAGGGCTCCATAAGACACTGAGAAAGCATGAGGGCCAAGTCAGAAGAATCTGTTTTGGTTAATTGGGGAGGCCTCATGACAGAATTGTGGCTGCTGACTCTAAATCACTGCAGCGTGGTCATGGTTGTGCCCTATAAACCTGGCCCCTCCCATGGGCTACATCTCTGCATTGCTAAGGAATACTTGAGATGAGTAGTAGCTGGGTAACTCTGCCGAAGGTCAGAATTTAATCTGTAGTTTTAGGGTGAATTGGGAGGATGCCGGTGTGATGAAAGCTGCATGTTTGTTTTATATCTAACGTTTAGAATTTTATAGCAGGAATAAGCTGAAGACCTTTAATCCAGCCACTCGTGTTTTAAGTGAAAAAACAAGATTGAAGAGGTGAAGTAACGTTCTCAGAGCTCCTAGGTCTCCTGGTTCTCGGTCCACAGCAGTTTTCCTATGCACTAATATTTCTTTTGATATGTGGTAGATCAGCTTTTTAAAAAAGTAATTCTGATGCACAATCATCTGTTTCTGGTAAAAAGTTAGGTAGCTCAGTCATTCTTGAAGAAGAATGTCTGCGTGAGCTAGATTACTCAAAATGTTCCAGTCTCAAAAACATCCCCTCCCACCACTTGGAAGTGTTTAGATGCTAGAAAGGATGTTCCAGAAGGCCAGCTGTGACTAAAAGCTGAACAGAGGCTGCTTCTTCTGAAAAAAAATGAGATCATATCAAGCTGGGCAAATCTGAGAGCCAGCTAAGGCATTGAACCTTCCTAAATGTCAAAATTGTGAAGGTATTTTTAAAACGTTGGGACTTTTACTGATTTAACAGCTGAGAGAAGATGAAAGCAGTGGAAAAGCCCAAAGAAATTTGAAGTTTAGATAAATCTGTATGTGCTTGGAAGCTTTTTGTTCAATGTGGAATTGCCTGAGCTTTATGGGCTGAATTGTGAGCCCCCAAATTCATGTGTTGAAATCCTAACCTCCAGTCTCCCAGGATGACTGTATTTGGAGATAGGATCTTTAAAGAAGTAATTAAGTTACGATGAGGCCATTAGCCAATATGACTGGTGTCCTCAGAAGATGAGGAAATTAGGACACGGACACACAGAGTGGAAGTGTGAGGACACAGCAAGAAGATGGCCATGTACAACTCAAGGAGAGGGGCCTCAGAGGGAACTAACCCTGCAGCACCTTGATCTTGGGCTTCTAGCCTCCAGAACTGGGAACACTTCCCAGTTCGTGGTACTTTGTTAGGGCAGCCCTGGCAAACTAATACAACATGCAAAAGTCATTTTGCATGAGAAAACTCGTTTCTTTTTCTAATTACACAAAAATATTCTTTACGAAGCCTTGGTAAGTGCACAATGCAATCCTCCCTTGGGTTCTGTTCCAGAGCTTTCTGGACCTGATTCCCAGGCAAGCCTTGTGCACTCCTGGCCTCTCTGATGGCTTCTGCCATTCACTCGGAGTGTGGAATGCAGAGAGAGTTTTTCAGATAATGGAGCTTAACTCCAAAAGGCACTAAAACAAAGGTCTTTGCACACCTCCTATGATCGCCAGGGGTCTGTGGCCCCTCACCATTCCAAAAACTCTACTTGGTGTTCCGCTGCAGGGATTTGCGGGGGACAGGGGGTGGGGAGCTCCCTCACTTGGTGAGTCTGGAGGGGCTGGAGGGAGGAGCACAGTGATGGGCTTCATTCCGTGCCCTTTCTGAAGCACGCGGGGTGGTAGTTCTTGTGCTCAGTGAGGGGCTAGACTTGGAGACCTGTGAGCCCCAGTGCACTTTCCTCCCCTGCTCTGGCCAGACCTGGGTCACCCCACTTCCCCTCAGCTCTCACCATCCAGAGCGGCCCCCTTAGCTGGCCCTGACAGCCCTGCAGGGAGCTCTGGGTGTGGGGAACGGTCTTTCCTCTGACCACACACCCTGCAGCCTCGCAGGGCTGGTGGGGCAGGAGCCCAGTCCCAGATGATTCGCATGAAGTGTTAATAAAGGTGTTTAGCCCTAAGGGTGGGGTAGAGAAGCCAACCTTCATGAAAGTGTATATTACCATCTAATAACAGACATCACTTTTTGAGCACTTACTGATACCGGCCTGCAGATAAATTCTCCCTTCATCCTTCCAGCAACTCTCCATGGTGGCTATTATTATACCCATTTTCCAGATAAAGACATAAGCTCAGGTGAGAACACTGAGGCACAAAGAGGTGAAATAACTTTGCTAGGTTTCCACAAGCTAGCAAGTAGCAGAGCCAGGAATTCCATACAGTAAAACTTTATTCAGGGGACTTCCCTGGTAGCGCAGTGGTTAAGAATCCGCCTGCCAATGTAGGGGACACAGGTTCGAGCCCTGGTCCGGGAAGATCCCACATGCTGCAGAGCAACTAAACCCATGCCACAACTCCTGAGCCCGTGTGCCACAACTACTGAAGCCCACGCACCTAGAACCTGTGCTCCACAACAAGAGAAGCTACTACAATGAGAAGCCCGCGCACTGCAACAAAGAGTAGCCCCCACTCACCGCAATTAGAGAAAGCCTTCACACAGCAACGAAGACCCAACGCAGGCAACCCCCCCCCCACAAAACTTTATTTAGGACCCACTACGTGCCTGGTATAATGTCAAGTGCGAGAACTACAAAGATAAGGAAAAACCCAGACCCTTCTCAACACAAAGTCATTGTTTAGTGAGGGAAAATGGTAAAGCAATTATTACAATATGATGGGCAGAGTGTTCTCATTCAGTTATGCTGATGATGAGAGCACAGAGGGGAGGGGTCTTGAATGCAAGAAAGTTAAAGCCAAGTTTTGAAGAGGTGATGGCAGAACTGAGTTTTGAAAGCTGAGGAGTAGCTGGCCAGGCATAGAAAGGGATCAAGCACAGTTTAGGGTGAAAGCTAAGAATATGACTTTGGAGTCCTGCTCCCAGTTGGATCCGGGTCCAGTACCTAATAGCTGAATGACCTCGAGTGAGTTTCTCAACATCTCTTAACCTCATTTTTATCATTTTTAAGATGGAAATAATAATAACCATTTCATACTGTTGTTTTGAGGATCAAATGAGATAATGCACACTACCTGAAAAAAAATAGGTGCTCAATAAATCATAAAGGGTTTCCATAAAGGACTGTTATCAGGGAATGGCAGGGGATGAGGGATGAGGCTAGAGAGGCAGCAGGGTCCAGATGATGCAGGGCCTGTGTGCTAAGTTAAAGGAGCTGGGCCTTCATCCTGTGGGCAATAAGGAGCTGTTGAAAGCTCTAAGCAGGAGACTAACATGATCAGACTTTTTTTTCTTTTTAACATCTTTATTGGAGTATAATTGCTTTACAATGGTGTCTTAGTTTTAGTTTCTGCTGTGTAACAAAGTGAATCGCTATACATATACAGTTATCCCCGTATCTCCTCCCTCTTGCGTCTCCCTCCCACCCTCCCTACTTGCTTGATTCTTTTTTTTTCCTTTTTTTTTTATTAGTTTCTGCTTTATAACAAAGTGAATCAGTCATACATATACATCTGTTCCCACATCCCTTCCCTCATGCATCTCCCTCCCTCCCACCCTCCCCATCCCACCCCTCCAGGCGTTCACAAAGCACCGAGCTGATCTCCCTGTGCTCTGCGGCTGCTTCCCACTATCTATCTACCTTACGTTTGGTAGTGTATATATGTCCATGCCTCTCTTTCGCTTTGTCACAGCTGACCCTTCCCCCGCCCCATATCCTCAAGTCCATTCTCAAGTAGGTCTGTGTCTTTATTCCCGTTTTACCCCTAGGTTCTTCATGACATTTTTTTTTAATTCCATATATATGTGTTAGCATACAGTATTTGTCTTACATGATCAGATTTATGTCTTAACAAAATCACTCTGGCAGCACAAGGGAGAATGATATTGAGGGAAAGATGGGGCGATGCATTGATGCTGTGAGGAGTGATTTAGGGAGGGTCTGGATTAAGCAGGGAGGGTGGAGAATGGATGCCAGAGATATTTGATGGTAAGATCGCCAGGTCTGCTAAGTAGAGCAGGTGCAGAGAGCGAGGGGGCAGGATGTGTGGCGGAGGAAGAGTAGACACCCACATGCTGGGGATGATGGGCTTAAAAATCAGGAGGATGTGCTGTGCAGGGTGTGGGGATCCAAGCGGCATCAGCATCAGGATGGGAAGAAAGCAGTTGCTCCCTTGGACTGGAGAGTGAGAAGGAGGTGAGCTTAGGGAAACAGTCGGAAACCCATTTAAGTGAAGGTTGAAGAGTAGCCCAAGAGATGGGAGGAGAACCAGGAATATGTATGCCTAAGCCAAGGAAAGAGAGTTTTAAGAAGGGAAGGGTTCCTATTATCACAGGCTGCTGAAAAGTCACGTAAGAAAAGGATGGCTTGGATTTAGCAAAAAGGGAAGTGCTGTGGCGGTTCAGTTAGACAGAACGGAGGAAGTCATTTGGAGAAACGAGATAGGTGACAGATAGAGGAGGACACATGGGTACAGATTTATATATGTATTTATTATAGTTAGTTGATTATTATCATTAATAATTAGTTGAAAGAGACGTGCACATGGTCAAGTACCAGTGGGGAAAGTGCCAGCAGAGGAGAGACTGACATACAGGACAGAGATGATTAATAACTTCAACAGCACTTCTGTTGTCGACTTGCTCTTTGTCTTGGGCCACTACCTTCCGCACCGCACGGGCTGTCTTCTCCCTGCTACCAGAAGAACCTTCTCAACAGCAGACCAGTTCCTGACACTCCTCAGTTTAAGGTTTTCTTGGTCCTGTCTCACCTCTTGTAACTGTTCTACTTACACCAGGATCTCTCATACTTCTGGACCTTTGCACAGATAGCTCCCTTTTCTGAGGGCTAATTCCCTCTTTAGCCCATTAACTCATAGACGTCTTTCAAGATTCAGCTCAAGCATCTTCTCTGAGACCCTCTTGGTCTCAGTGAGGCGTTTCTCCTGTGGATTTCTGCGGGCCTCTCACTGTTGTGGCTTCTCCCGTTGCGGAGCACAGGCTCCGGACGCGCAGGCTCAGCGGCCATGGCTCACGGGCCCAGCCGCTCCGTGGCATGTGGGATCTTCCTGGACCGGGGCACAAACCCGTGTCCCCTGCATCGGCAGGCGGACGCGCAACCACTGCGCCACCAGGGAAGCCCAAATCAATTTTTTATATTATCTGTTTCATATTGAGTGAGTTTAGGTAGTTTGTGGTTTTCAAGGTATTGGTTAATTTCATCCAAGTTGTTGAATTTATATGGGTAGGGTTGTTTATAGTATTCCCTTATTATCCTTTTATGTTCTACAGAGCCTGTAGTGATAGCCAATATTTTATTCTTTTTGTTTTCAAAGCACGTTTATGGAAAAATTACCTGACTGGAATTCTGACTATAACCCTATGTGGCAGGCAAGACAAGTGGTATTATTTACATTGAGTTGAGAAAGAAACATACTTTTTCAAAAAAACTGAAGCGTAGTTGACATAAAATATTATGTTAGTTTCAGGTGTAAAACATAATGATTCAACATTTAAATATATTAAATAAAAAATGATCACCATGATAAGTCTAGTAACCATCTGTCACCATACAGTTATTATAGTATTATTGATTATATTCCTTATGCTATACATTACTTCCCTGTGACTTATTTTAAAACTGGAAGTTGGTATCTCTTAATCCCTGTCACCTATTTTGCCCAACCCTCTAAACTCCTCTCCTGTGACAACCACCAGTTTGTTCCCTGTATCTATGAGTCTGTTTCTGTAGGAAGACTACATGTATAGGGAATTGCAGAGCTGATAGTAGAGCCCAGGGTTCCTGACTTCAAGCTTCTCTGTTGATAATAAGGTCCCAGATATCACTCCTAGGTAGTTCTGTTTCATTCTATACCTATCTCTCAGCTCTTTCTTAACTGGCTGTCTTATTCTCCACCTAACCTTCCATGTCATGCTTGTTTTTGTTTTTGTTTTGTTTTTTTAAAGCAAATCCTATCTTAGAGATCTTTTGCTTATTTTTCTCCAGACCTTCTTATTCCTGGCCTCTCTCCTTTCTCTAGGTCAAATCATACTTGCTCTTTTGGAGACTCCAGCATAATAAAGTCTAACCCAGTGGTTCTCAACAGGAGGAAATTTTGTCCCCCAAGAGACATTGGGCAATGTCTGGAGACATTATTTATTTTTTTAAATTATTTTTTATTTTATTTTATTTTGGCTATGTTGGGTCTTTGTTGCTGTGCATGGGCTTTCTCTAGTTGTGGGGAGCGGGGGCTACTCTTCATTGCGATGCGCAGGCTTCTCATTGTGGTGGCTTCTCTTGCGGAGCACAGACTCTAGGTGTGTGGGCTTCAGTAGTTGTGGCTCGTGGGCTCTAGAGCACAGGCTCAGTAGTTGTGGCTCACGGGCTTAGTTGCTCCACGGCATGTGGGATCTTCCCAGACCAGGGATCAAACCCATGTCCCATTGGCAGGAGGATTCTTAACAACTGCGCCACCAGGGAAGCCCCTGGAGACATTCTTGACTGTCACACTGGGGGTGGTTACTGGCATTTAGTGGGAAGAGGCCAGGGATGCTGCTAAATATCCTACCATGCACAAGACAGCCTTCCACAACAGGGAATTATCCAGCCCACAGTGTCAGCAGTGCCGAGGTTAAGCAACCCTACTTTAAGCCTATGCCTCAGGAGACCTTGTCTGACTCCTGACCGGCTCTTTGAGGTGGCACAGCTGTGCCAGGCCTTCAAGGCTGTATTGCTTTGAATTTGTGGTGAATGACTTGACAATCCATGGCTTTGTGGGCTACATGGAGGGGAGTGGCTTCCTGCCACACAACCACAAGATAGGCCTTTGGACCTCTTGGACTTCCACTTAGAATTCCACGGATACTAAATTACATTTGCCAGTATCTCGGTGTGGGACGTCAAACCCAACAGCCTGGGTGGGTCACTGCCTCACCCACACTTACAGCATGTGCTGGTCTGAGACTTCAGTGGAGTGTTGGAGTAACAGGTGTTGTGGTGATGCTGGTGGTGGTTTTTTTCCCCAAACATTGGAAATCTATTGGTTTTCCAGCATCAGCTCCATGGTGCTTATGTTTTTACTGGTGGGTTTGTGGCTGTGATTCTCATGTGTGTGCTTTGGAAATGACCCGGTTCAGTACAACTTGGATGAGATGATGATTGACCAGGGTGACAATGGCTGGAAAACTACCCATACAGATGTCTTCCACTTCCTCCATACTTTGGTCTGCTCTGTGCTGTGCTTGGCATGGGTGCCCAGAAATGTGGGACATTGAGTTCCTGGCCTTGGCACTGGTGAAGTGATGAGAATTATCAGGAATTTCTCTTCAGGGGTAGAACTAAGTAGGTAGTTTGTTCAGAAAAGTTTTGTGGATCTTCTCTTCTATCCAAGGTGAGGGGCAGACTTAAGGGGTAGACCTAAGACCTAAGGAGCTTTAGCGATGATGCGTATATTTTATTGTAGGTTTTCTGGACAGCAGATGGGGGAGAATGTTTTGCTGGAGGCCCTGGGTCTGGAAGAAGCGGCTAATTCCTCTGAAATTGCTAGAAGGGTGATAGGTGGGACCTAACACAGACTTTCAGCTACTACCCTGCAGGCATTATTACCATGGTGCTGCGTGGCGTGTTGTGTGCATCCTTGTGGGGCCATTAACTTGGCACTGTCTTGTATGCCCCAACCTGCTGCTTCTCTGGCTATGTGTTCAGCCACTTCTTTTGGCAGATCGGAGGTGAACATTGGGTGTGGGACATCATTCTCACCACCAGTCTCTTCTGATGAGGACTTCCATTTCCCTGGTAGGCAGGCCTGGGCTTAGGAACTTAGAAACGTCATGCAACCTGGAATAGAGTTGGTGTGAGGTTTCCTGCCTGGACCCTCACATGCCTGCTTGCTCGTCCTAGATTCACCAGTTCACAGCCATTCAGTGTTTTATTCTTGATATTGGCAATTTGTGTCTTCCTTTTCTTTTATCAGTCTTACTAGAGGTTTATTGGTCTTTGAAAGAGCCAGTTTTTTTGTTGTTTTTTTAAGAACCAGCTTTTTGTTTGTTTAAATGCCTTTCTGTTGTTTTTATCTTTTTCACTTCATTGATTTTGGCTCTTCATTATTTCCTTCCTTCTGTTTGTTTCAGGCTTATTTTTCTTTTCCCTTCCCTTCCCTCCCCTCCCCTCCCCTCCCCTCCCCTCCCTTTCCCCTCCCCTCCCCTCCCCTCCCTTTCCCCTCCCCTCCCCTCCCCTCCCCTCCCCTTCCCTTCTTTTCCTCCCTCCCTCCCTCCCTCCTTCTCTTCCTTCCTTCTTTCCTTCCTCCCTCCCTCCTTTCCTTTCTTTCTTTCCCCCATCCTGCAGCTTGCAGGATCTTAGTTCCCCGATCAGGGATCAAACCTGGGCCCCCGGGCAGTGGAAGTGTAGAGTCCTAACCACTGGACCGCCAGAGAAGTCCCCTTATTTTACTTTTCTTTTTCTCGTTTCTTGTGGTGGTCGCTTAAATTATTGATTTGAGATCTTTTTGTGAACATTTAGTGTTACCAATTTCCCTCTCAGACTGCTTTAGCTGTGTCCCACAAATTTTGATACCTACAGGTAATACACTGTTTCTTTTAAGAAATAATATAGCTATTTTGAAGACTTTTTTCTGCTTCTTGGTATTATGAGTGACTTTCTATTGTATCCTAGACAATTGGGGTATCACAAGACTCTGAATCTCATTTAAATCTTCTATCTTAGTGGGCTCTGCTGACACCATAGTGGTGAAGCAAAGTGGATGCTGCCTCATTATCACCAGGTAGAGATGAAAGCTTAGGCTCCCCACTGATGGCACGGTGGCGGGGGGAGGAGCACCCCATCAGTACCAAGTGAGGGGTGGTCTAGACGCACACTCCTTCTCTGTTTGTTCTGGGGTGGGTGGGGTGGGGTTTTTTCCCATGGCGGTGGTCTGGAGTAGGGTGGACGTTGTCAAAATAAGTTTGTCTTGATAGGCTGCTCCTTTCCTGGTCCTTTAGTTAGAGCAGGCTTTGATTGGGGCTTTTTTTCTTTCTTTCTTTTTCTGTACATATTGGCTTTTCTGGGTTGCAGGCTTCTTCTGTGCTAGTCCAGAAGGACTAGGGAGCAAAAAGAAAATCTGGTAACTCATTGCTGTGTCATCACTTGAGTTTCAAGTTTCCTAGATAGTCGCCTTCTTCCCTCTACCTTTCAGACTCTTCCTATAACGTTATGCATTATGTCCAGGGTTTTAGCTGTACTTGGTGGGAGGGATAGGGGAAACTGTGTCTATGTCATCTTGTCTGTAACCATCATTGACCTCTTTTAATACTTTTAGGTTATTTTTAAATAAACTTTTAATTCTAGAATAGTTTTAGGTTTACAGAAAAGTTGCAAAGATAGAGAATTCCCATATACCCCATACCTAATTTCTCCTATTACTAACATTTTATGGTACATTTGTCATATTCATGAACCAATACTAATATATTATTAAAGTTCATACTTTATCTAGATATCCTTAGTTTTTACCCAGTGTTCTAAGATGCCATCCAGAATACAACATTACATTTTGTCATGTTTCTCACACTCTTCTTGGATATGACAGTTTCTGACTTCCTTGTTTTTGATGACCTTGACAGTTTGAGGACTCAGGCATTTTGTAGAACGTCCCTCAACTGGGATCTGTCTGATGTTTTTCTCATGATGAGACTGGGGTTATGGGTTTGGGGGATAAAGACCGCAGACAGAGGCGAAGTGCTGCTGTCATCACATCATATCAAGGGTACCTACTATCAACATGTCTAATCACTGGTGATGTTGACCGTCACCTGGCAGAGGCAGTGTTTGTCAGTCTTCTCCACTGTGAAGTTCTCCCCTCCTCCTGTTTCCATATTGTGCTTTTTGGAAGGAAGTCACTATGTGCAGCCATTATAATATCATTTTTTAAACTTACATCAGATCTTGTTTTCCTCTTACAAATTCTGACTTATTAGAGGCATTAATTTTTACTGGGTCTGGACTTCGCTGGTGGTGCAGTGGTTAAGAATCCGCCTGCCAATGCAGGGGACATGTGTTCGATCCCTGGTTCGGGAAGATCCCACATGCCACGGAGCAACTAAGCCCGTGCGCCACAACTACTGAGCCGCGTGCTGCAACTACTGAAGCCTGCGTGCCTAGAGCCCATGCTCCACAACAAAAGAAGCCACCACAATGAGAAGCCCGCACACTGCAACGAAGAGTAGCCCCTGCTCGCCACAACTAGAGAAAGCCCATGCGCAGCAATGAAGACCCAATGCAGCCAAAAAAAAAAAATTTTTTTTTACTGGACCCATATTTTCCCAAACATTTCATTTTAACATTCATTACACCAATATCAAGCATTTACACAGAAAAGATGAAAAATAAAAGGCATGATTTGAGAGACTAGTTCTCTTAATACTTCTGGGCACTCAAAACTAATGTCCTAAGGAAGTCTTTAAATACTATAATAGCCATTTTTAGGAAAAACCTAAAACCATATGCAGCCATAAGACCAGTGGAATTATTCTGAATGCTTCTGTTTATCTCAAGGAAAGTTATCAGAAGAAATAGAGCCATTTCAGTTTTCTTTGGAAAGCTTATTTTAAGAAGAGTCTTGGATCTTACATATAATTTCCTCATGACTCTCCGAAATTCCAAAAAGGGAAGCACAATTGTTAATGTTATATTTGTCCTTTTGTCATAGATGGGGCTATTTTTAGACTAGATAGAATGGTCTGTGCTTTATGTAGACTTCACAGTACATTGAAGCCCGTAGAAGAATCATCTTGAGTACACACGTGGCCATATAATAGGACTTGAAACATAATGTTACCCTTTTATATTACTAAAGACCATCCGAAGTTTTCTGTTTTGGCTCTCATGACCTATTTATTAGAACCATAACCTGTTTGATGTTGAGTTTCTGGATATGAGGAGTTATTAAGAGAAAATATGACTTTTTTACAAAACAGTTCCAGGAATACATTGTAGAGGAAAAGGATAAGTGCTTAAAATAAGGATATTGTTAAAATGCTACCTGTGTTAAAGAACCTTTGTGCAATCCCTGATGTCATAATAAACAGAATATTTTGTGAGGATGTTACATTATTCTCCTTTCATCCTTTTCCGTTTGATTGAATGTCTTGGTCATACACACGACTGGCCACATTGAGTCTCTCGAGGACAGTGTTCCATCTCTGACACTCACCAGCTCCAACTGACCCACCTTATTTTCACCCATGAGCATTTTGAAAAAGAAGAGCAATGAGGGAAGTAACCTTATCAGATATTGAAACAACTTATAAAGTAAAATAATTAAGATAATGATGTATTGGTCGAGGTACAGACCGATAAACAGAGATTCAAGAAAAGACCCAAATTCAAATGGAATTTAACACATGATAAAGGTAGCATTTCAAAATAGTTGGGAAAAGATAGTTATTCCCTAGACAGTGTTGCAAGGTGATGAGAGTAGAAACCTGGATCTTGACCTAATTCTTTACATTGTATTGAATTCCACTTGGATCCAAGATTTAAACATAATAAAATGAAACCATAAAGGTACTATTAAAAAGAGTTGGCGGGCCTCCCTGGTGGCGCAGTGGTTGAGAGTCCGCCTGCCGATGCGGGGGATACGGGTTCGTGCCCCGGTCTGGGAGGATCCCATATGCCGCGGAGCGGCTGGGCCCGTGAGCCATGGCTGCTGGGCCTGCGCGTCCGGAGCCTGTGCTCCGCAACGGGAGAGGCCACAGCAGTGAGAGGCCCGCATACCACAAAAAAAAAAAAAAAAAAAAAAAGAGTTGGCATTTTAACAGTTCTGGAATGGGAAGAGTATAAAAATTATGCAAAATTCAGAAGCCATAAAATAAAAATGCAATAACCTCTGGTTTAAAGACACACACACACACACACACACACAAACTCAAAAAACAAATGCCACATTTGGAAGGCTATCCGTAACACATTTGACACACAAAGGGCTAACATTTTCAATAAGTACAGACGTTTTGCAAGGAAGAAAGGGAAAGACAAACAGAAAATAAAACAAGAGGCAGAAAACATAGGAAAAGATGCCTAACCTTACTCACAATCAAATGTAAATCATCTCTCTTCCACTAGAATACAAACAATGAAAAGTCCAGAGATGAGAAATTTAAGGCCACCAGGACTGGGTACCTTCCTTAGGCTCACTGCCTTCTTTTGCATGTGGCCCTCCTGCATGTGCTCACAAGATGGCTGCTGCACCTCCAGGCATCATGACCAGGATCCAGCAGAAAGAAGGGGGTAGGTAGGGGAAAGGCAAAAGGTTTCTGCTCCAGAGTTCACTCCCTGTCACAGTTTTCTTGGAAGCCCAATTCTGATCCCATCTCATCTGCTAGAACTGTCCTGGGGCTGCCTGGGAGGATGGGGAAGTGATTTTTAAAAAACTTTTCAAAGTAAAAAGTATACCACTTAGGGATTTTCACAAAGTGAACACACCCATCTGACCCGCACACAGATCAAGAAACAGTGGGAACCACCTCCTTGCAACTGCCCACGTGCTCCTTCCCAGTCACTGGAGAAGGTGAGCATTTTTAATGGGTGCCTTCTTACTGTGGCCAAAATCGGGTTAAGAAAGAAAAAGAGAATATCAGAAACCAGCAGTCTGTCACACCCATCGCTTTATATATTCGCCCAAAGGCACTCTTATCATCAGTTTCCCCAAATCTTTCATTCTCAGTCCAAGAAATTTTATCTTAAGAAACAACAGTTGAAATTTACATTTTCTGTAATTTCATATTGTGAGCCTGGGACCAAGAACAACAATCTGGCCTGAACAGGAACTTTCTGCAGCCGTAGATTCATAGGTGGATGCATTGAGAAAGTACCTGTGGGATACTGACCAGATCTGAGTTTCGAGAGGTCTGTAAATACAGAGACATCCTAGAGAACCATGAGGGACCCCGTCCCATGAATGGGATGAATATGGGAAAATCTGCAATTCTATACACGTTTTTTAGCAGTGAGAAAACCCACAAGTAAGATAGATGTGGCCAACTCTTAGAACAGAATTCAGAATTTATTCAATATTACAGTATGCATATTGGAGAGAACATCTTTGTTATGTACAGAGGCCACTTTTCTCAGGGCTCCCAGCCTACTGAACATTCTAATATTCATCTCGGAGAGAATCCCTGTTTGCAGGAGGCATCTGGCAGCATTCCGACACCACACGGCATCAGCTAATTCGCTTGCAGTAGAAACGCTACAAATGCGATAAATGTGAGGGCTTTCAGGAAAAGTAAAGCTCATTCAACGTCAGAGAATTCACACTGGAGAAAAACCACATTCACGTAATGGCTGTGAAAATGCTTTTAGACAGTGCTCAGAGCTAATTAGACATCTGGGATTTCAGAGCGGATAGGAGCCCTGGGAGCAGAATGGATGAGGAAGAACCTTCAATCGGAGTTCTAGCCTTAGACAATGTCAGCTAATTCATTCGGGATGTGAAGCGGGCGTGTGTGAATGTGGAAAGCTGTCTAGGGGAAGCGTGGAGTATGCTGAACGTGTCAGATCATTCATGCTGGAGAGAAGCCTGTGAGTACAACCAACGTGGAGCGTCATTTGGGGATAGCGCAGCCCTTTTACATCTTTGGAGAATTCACAGGAAACAAACACTCTCGTTGTAAAGATTGTGGGAGAGCTTTTAGTCAGTAATCAGGCTAATTCATTCTGGAGAAAAACCTTGATTGTGGAGACTGAGGAAAAGCCTTCAGTTCTTTTCCTTATTGGATTTCACAGAATCCTTAGTGATATATGGGGAAACTTTGCCGGGGTGGGGTGGCGGGGATTCAGGGTTTATTAAGTATCGCATTAAAGCATTAATTGCATTAAGAAGGGGTTTAAACTTTTTGCTTCTTCCACTGCAACCAAAGCTTTCATTTCTGTCCCTGATTATCTCACAGACGTTTTTTTGTCTCTAATGACTTATCTTCCTTAAGGAAGGTAAGGAAGATAAGCTTGCTTTTATAAGCTTAACTTCTAATTCTAGTAGGTATTCAGTACATTTCTGCTGAATGAATGAAGTAATGTAATAGGTAAACAGCAGAGTCGGCCTGGCTTGGGCCTTTGGGGTCAGGACTCCATAAATCATGTAGGGCGGGGCGTGTAAGGACTGCGTTGAGGGGGCGAGGCTTGCTGGCAGGATCTGGAGGTTACAAATTCTACTGTGACTGCAACATATCCGTGTTCAGGACCCATTAACTCGAGAAACTTCTACGGGCCACATCTCTTTACTGCTGAAGACTATTTTGTGATGGGAAAAGGGGGTGGTGATTTTTCTCAAGTTTTAAATGTAATGGAATCATTTGTATTTGAAGGCTACATTAGGAGGATGCCAGTTTCTCTTTGTTTTGTATCTAAAACTAGACATTTAAAGAGGAAGGGCTACAGTTCTTGAGTTCAACTTCTCATTTCATGAGGGAAGGGTCAGGCACATTTTCTTGTGTTGAAGCAACACGAAAACCACATTGCTTGATGGAAGCTGGATCAGAAGAAAGCTTCATCTAGTTCTTATCCACCGACTGTGTTCTTTCCTCCCAACCTAACTCCTTATCCCTAGCCTAGGATTCTGAATCTCCTAGAAGACATCCTTGCTCACCACTGTATCCATTCCCCAGTTGAGGGAGAAGAGATTCAGTTCGTGTGCATTTCTAGCTCCTGGCTTTGCATAGAGAAGACAGGAAGAAAAGGTTGAGAAAAAAGGGACAGGTGGAGAAGGGGCAAAGAATGGAGAAAGTGGGGAGTGGCCACAACTCATGGCACCTTATTCCTAAGAGGATATGCAATGTCACTAAGGCTGGCTGGAGAGTAACTAAAGGGCTTAGTTTTGCACCAGTTTAGTTCTAGCTGCCATACATTTCTTTCAGCTAGTACGTGGGGCTCTTAAAATCCTGCTACGTGAGACTGGCCTCCTTCTCTAGAATTCATCCAACCCAACCCACCACTTGCCCATTCCAACTTGCTGCTCCTTCCGTGTGCCTTCCATGGCCTTCTGGCCCTTGCTTAGGCTCTGCATCCCAGAGATTCATACCCCCCTACCACTATCCCACTGATTTGTTCTAAAATTCATCATTAAGCCCCATTTTAGAAGATGACCCCCATTTTAGAAGACATGCTCATATGCCTGAACTTTCCTGAATCTTTCCTTCCTTGTCGGTGCCCTGTAGGCCCTGGGAGTCGGAACTAAGTGCTAAAGTTGCTTGCCTATGTAGGCTGTGACCAATCTTGACTTGCATTTCCTACCATACAAGTAAGATTTCCAATGTCTAAACTTGGGCTGGTTTTCCATTTGGAGCTACACCAAGAGCCATGGGGCTCTAAGGAGTAGATGACAGAGAGGTTCAGAGGAGTGCTGTACTGGTTAAGAATGCCAAAAGCTGCAAATAGCAGAAATCTGCTTAGAAAATAAAGACATTCAATTTAGCAATCAATAAGACTGGAAGTAGGTGGTTCCAGGATAGGTATAGTGGCTTGACGGTATCATCAAGGACCCAGGCTTTTTTTGTCTGTCTACTTGGGCAACCTTGGTATATTGGCTTTTTCCCTTGGTTTTGTTGCCTCCTGGTCTCAAGATGGCTGCTACAGCTCCAAGTATCACGTCTCAAACATCCCTGTTCAAAGCAGGAAGACGGGACAGGCCTCTTCACTCTCTCTTCTTTAATCAGAAAGCAAAATCTTCCCAGAAGGTCCCCCAGCCATTTCCCTGTAAGTTTTGTTGGCAGAACTAAGTCATGTGCCCACTTCTAAGCCAACAGACAGCAAAGGGAAGAAGTTATGAGCTTGCTGCAGTGCAACACATGGGTGGGGGAGCGGGGCAAGGCAGGCCTGGTGAGCCCGGGCAGCAGGGCGGCTCCAGGGCTGGCTCCTCTCTCTGCCTTTTTCACGGAGTCCCAGCTCTGCTCAGGTTATTCCCTCCTTTATCTTCTTCCACAAGAGGCTCATTCTTCCCCCAATTCTAAATGCATTTTCTCCCTGTCACAGCTTGTTTTGCTTTTCTTCAGTCTCCAATTTTCCTCCTCAGTGTAATTCTGGCCAGCACATGGCCCTACTTGCCCTCACGACATCGTGTCACACACTGCTGCCTATACGGTCTGATTTGGGGGTTCAAATTTCCTGAAAGGGGAAACTGCCTGGCCTGACTGGCTTCCTTTACATTTTTGAGTCGGGTAACTTCAAAAGTTGTTGGCCAGCCTATAGAGATCCTGGTCCCCTGACCTGCCTGTGTGTGTGGTGTGGGGAGGGTGACAGAGAGGGGGTCATGTGATACAACACAGCCACCTGGCGGTGGCCGCTCCCCACAGGAGGGGCTGTGTGTGGGGGGGCAGGTGTAATGGAGTGGAGAAGAGCAGAGACAGTGGGTTCCTGGAGCCCAGGGAAACAAGATAAGATCAGGCCACTCTACACAGAGAGACGCCACAAGGCAGAACACGGAGGCACCAGGCACAGGAGGGAAAAAGCCATTTTTGGATATTTCAGCCCCATTTTAGTGGATGCCATGTGGAGAAGAGGAGAGAAACCTGGCTGGCAGACAGAACCAAGGCCCTTGACTTATGGCCGCAGTTGAACCTGCCCAGCCGAATCCAGATATTCGGGTCACCCTATTTAAGGTCCAGACATGGTGGAGCAGAAATAAGACGTTCCTGCTGCGCTCTGCCTGTTACCTGACTTACAGAATTGAGAGCATAAATCACAGATTCTCGAGTCTGCCACCACCTGGAATCTCCCCAAACTCCTACTGCAGAAATTCCAGTGACTGCTAGTAGGAAGCTGGGCATTCTCATGAACATGGCTTTAATAGGGCTTGGAAGCATTTGGTACTTTACTGGACTTGTATCTTAGAAACCCTTTTGTGGCTTTGACAGGCCACAGAAGAGACTGACTGGAGAAGCAGGACTAATTCAAGATGACCATGTAACAGGGACAGAAAATGGACCGGTGATTCCAGCAAAGGGAATTAAAAAGCCCGCAATGGGAAAAAGAGAACTTCCAAGAGCATGGATAATGGGCAGACCTGGATTTGAACCTTTTTTTTTTTCTCCTTTACTTCTTAGTTGCATGACCTTGGGCAAGTTACGTCACCTCTCCAGGAGATAGTTTCTTCATTTGCAATCTGAGGACAGAAACGTCCCATTTCAAGGGTTGTTGGGAGGATTAAATGAGATGCTGCACGTGAAGCACTAAATGCACGTGAGTTACTGCTACAGTCAGAGCCTCTCACCCACTCGGTGAGTGGGGCTGAGCCCCAGCAGGGAGAGGCCGCTTGCCAGTCCCCATCGAAAGAGCTGGCGTGGCGGTTCTGACGGGGAGCTCCGCTGGGGCCCCTCATGGTGGGGAGTGGGGAGCCATGACCATGGGTGCTCAGAACACGGTTCCCTCATCACCCCCTTGTGAAACAGAGGATTCAGCCAGTGGTTCCTCTTCTCGCTGCTGTAATCACAACAGCCAGAGGCTAGAGGGTTCGCGCAGGCACAGAGCTTTGTGTGGCCGAAGTGGGGGCCTGTGACACTCTCATTTCCTATGGTGTCATCACAACGTGAGGCCAGGGCCAAGGACATGCTGTCAGCACCTGTGCTCAGCCTTTCTGCCAAAGCAGCACGGTGGGGGCCATGTGGGGGACTGCTGCTCCTCAGGGGCCAGGATCTGGAGCCTTTATGCTGAAGGTATCATTTTGGGAAACCACAGACTCTAAGCCCAAACCTCGCTCCGCCGGCATGACACACGTGACCAAACACTTGGACCGGATTCTGGCAGAAGATCAAAGAATTCATTCGGCAGAGGAAATCTTTGGATATTCTGAATAAGGGGAAATTTCCATTCATCTCGTAATTCATACTAGAGAGATTCCCTATGAATGGCGCCAATGTAGGAAAATCCTCCGAGCGAGGCAGCCGCTATCACAGTTGAGAACTCACAGGGGGAGGGCTGGGGGCACGGGAAGCAAAGACAGCGCAAACAAAGAGCTCAGTCTGGAGCCCATCACACGGGAGAAAACCTACATCCTCATGAGCACAACGGCGCTCCGAGAAAACACAACCCTCACCCAACAATGGCTAAGCCCTTCTGCAGATTCGTTTGTGTAATGAATCAGGGGTGGTGATCATTTCAAGAGAAATCAGCCCTCATTCATCACCCGAAGGTTTCAACTGGAGAGAGGGCAGATGCTCGTCTTAAATGAGGGGGCTCTTGGGGGTTCTCTGGCCTCAGGAAACACGGAGACCATGCAGGGCCCCAGGAGGACTGTCAGAGGGGCCTCAGAGCACACGTCGTATCAAATGGTCATGGAAGAGGAAAACATGATGAAAGGGCAAATTTAGAAAACGGTTTTGTTGGAACTTGCACTTTTAGCACCTGTAATGGAACGACAGACTTGGGCTGGAAGGGACACAGACACCCCTTGGGAGAGAGTCTGCTCTGGGGACACGGTCATTTGCTTGCAGCCCGTGGGGTCCACTTGCCCAGGGACCTAGTGCTGTGCAGGGGAGAAGAAGCCAGGCTCCGGAGCTCTCAGCAATTTCCTTTTCCACAGGGCCTCGATGTCGATGTTTCTTCATGGTCCCTCCTCCTTCCTCTCCCCTCAGTAAAGTCCTAGCCTTGTGTCTGCCACGTGCCCACCTGTCACTGGTGCTGCCCAGGGGGCAGGAGGCCATCTGCCCACCAAGAGGGTGATGACCACCATTACATCTGACAACTTGCGAACACGCCGCAAGGGATGCTGCTGTGACCTGTCCCTTCATTCATTCATTCATTCATTCAACAAATATCTTTCAAGCATCTCCTCTACTCTGTAGCTGGCACATTGTTTGTGTTGGGATAAAGGACAGGGGAAAAGGAGGTGTCAGCCACAAGTGGCTCAGGCCACCCTGGGGAAGAGAGAGGGGAATCAGGAAACCAGGAGCACCTTCGAGACTGCAGGGGTGTCTGTGTCCCTGGTTTCAGAGGGGGGCTTTGGAGAGAGCGCTGGGGAGGGAGGGTGGAAGAACTCTGATCTAATGACTGCCTCCCAGGTGACAGGCTAGCATGTGCTGTCTCTGAGCCCCCTGCGTGCGTGGCATCCATGGTCTCCACTTTGTAAATAAAGAAAATTAGGTGCATGCATAGCTAGCAAGCGGCACAGCTGGTCTAGGTCTGTCTCACTCCTGATCCCAATGTCTTCCCATAACCACGGGGAGAGAATGGGTCCTCTAGTGCCACCGTTCCTTGGGCGATGTTGCCAGAGGTCTCGGGGACAGTGGGAGGCCTCTGGTGAAGCGGGAGGAAAGGGGATGGAAGGGGAGAAGGGGACTGGCTTTGGTAGACTCTACTTTAGGGAGCAGAGAAAGGCACACTCATTCATTCACTCCTCCCTTTATCCACTAGGCAAATCTCTACAGAGCCCTACGGAGGGCCAGGCGCTGTGCTTCAGTGCTGGGGATGTGAGTGAGGAAGACGGACACGGGACTTCTATTCTAGAAGGAGGCGGGCGATCCAGGAAGCTATGCGTTTTGAAGGGGAAGCCAGAGGAGAACCCTAACCTCAACCTGCACCGCTAAGGCTGACTTCTGGGAAGGGCTGACACGTCAGGTAAGAGCTGAAAGAATAAGCATCAGCCTGGTGTGTGCTGGGAAGCGCCTTCCAGAGAGAACCGCGCCGGCAGGGCTGTGGGTGACGAGCAGGGCGGGAGGAGCCGGAGCCGAAAGAGGGCCAGTGTCATGTACGTGAGGAAACTAGCGCGAGACACAGAGGGGCGCAAGGAGGGACCAGGTCACCCAGGGCCCTTAGAAGGAGCCCAGACTGGACCCTGAGAAAAACGGGAAGCCCTGAAGAATGTTAATCGCGGGGAGGCCCCAAGCGGTCTGCAGTTTATCCTTTCCCTCGGAAGCCCAGGGCTGCAACTGCCAGGAGAGAGTTGTCCGAGGATTCGTCTAACTAGGGCAGATGTGGTCAGAGAGAGCCTGTGAGCTCTGTCGTTTTTCCTCGTGAACCAAGGAGGTTTCCAACAGGTGCAGTGAGCTGAGTGAGCAATAAAGCTAGGGCCGAGTGCGGGTGCCTTGATCCCAAGGAAGAAACCTCTGGTGCGTGAAGGGCAGACCTGAAGGGCCCCACGTGAGCTTTGGGATGGACGTGCGTGGGCAGGCACCCCCCTCTTGTGGCCGAAAGAGGTACTGCACCCGTGTTCCCAAACAGGCCGGACTCTAGGTTCTCGCTGGGCTGGGGAAGCCCAGTGAAATGAAGCTGGGGCTGCAAGGAGCTGTGGATCCCAGGAGGTTCCCACCTGTTTTTTTGTTTGTTTTTTTAGAAACGTGAACAGTGGAGAAAATGTATATATATGCTTAGAAAGAAAATGCTAGAAAGACACTCAGTGTTACCAGTGATTCTGGTATAGGCTCTGGAATAGGTGACTAAATTTCTCATCGCGTTTATACGTATTTTAAAACTTGGTCATGTATTACTTTTGTTGATAAGAGAAAAAAATGTATTTTATTTTATTTTTTAAAAGAGAAGAAGTGACAGAAAAGTGCCCCAAGGGGGTACTGAAGTGGAGGCCAGGTGGCTAGTGTGAGAGCTGAGTGGCTTGGTGAGGAGCTGCTGCCCAGGCAGCCCTGGGCATTTCACACCTGCGGAGCATGAGCCACGCTGAGAAGGTCCGTGCTGGGGACCAGGCTTCCTGGAGGCTGCCCTCCTGGCCATTTCTCTCTAGCTGCGTCCTTCAGCTCACACACACCCAGCCTCAGGGTCCCTGCCCCTCTGCCTTTCTCTCATGTGCTCATCCTTCTCCCATCAGAGTAGCACACTCCTGACCTGGTCTCGCAGTGGCCCCAGCCGCCAGGTTCTGGGTGACCTGGAAGTGTATTCCACACGCTCACACTGGAGGGTTCTCTTCTGCGTGGTCTCTGATTTGTAATGAGGGCTGGGTCTGCTCAGAAACTACAGCCACGCGTGTTCCATCCATGGGGTCTCTGCCTGGACAACTTTTCTGGCTGGGGACAAGTAGCTCACCTGGCCGGCAGTTCTGGTCACTCTGGTCACCTTCCCAGCTTCTCTCTTCCCTCTCTTGCTTGAAACTCTTCTCTGGGGCAGGGCAGCTCCTCGGCCTCCCCTCTGGGAAGTTCCCTGATGCTGGTCTAAGGGACTGGATCTGGAGGGCCAAGGACACAGCCCCCATCATTGCTAGGGTCATTCTTGACTGGAGAAGTTTCCAAGGAGGCTCACTTGTGCCGTGGGAGGGTTACATTTCAAAGAAACTCCTCATGAGCTTAATTTCAGAAACGTTCTGAAATATATAAAATATGTTTTTTAAAAAATCAAATAAAACCCCTTCATTATAGAAATTTTCAATCCCACTAAAGAGAATATAATAATACAACGAACTCTCATGTTCCCATCACCTAACCTCCATAGCTATTCATTTACTGCCATTCCTGTTTCCAACACACCTCACCGCATTTTGTGTGTGTATGTGTCTGTCGAGTATTTTAAAGTAAATCTCAGACAGTGTATCTTTTTTCTGATAGGTAACTCAGTATGTATCTCTAGCAGATAATTAAATTACACTTGACGTTTTGGGGGAATATGTATGATAACAGAAGAGTTTAGTGATCTCCTGTACCCATCTCCACCTCCAGTAGACACCCAGCCAATCTCCTTTCATCTGCTCTCCCCTCTCCCACCACAATGGATATTTTTCAAGCGAATCTCAGACATCATTTCACCAATAAAATCGGCAATATGTGTCTCTAAAACGCTTTTCCTTTTTAAAGCATAACCCCAATATCATTATCACAACTAAAAATTTTAAACAGTAATTCCTTAATATCGTCCATGTTCACATTTTCCTGATTTTAAAAAATTTCACAATTGGTTGCTAGAATCATAATCCAAATAAGGTCTACAGGTTGCATTTGGTTTAGTCTCTTCAGGTCCACTTCCCTCTTAAAAAAATTTTTTTTTTAATATAGTAATTTGTTGAAGTATTTCAACAGTTTGTCCTTAGAACGGAATGACACAATGCTCGAGCGCCAGTTCTGTGCCAGGCACTGTGTTTTGTGCTGGAAATAAAGGCGTGAGCAGATCTGGGGCAAATCACTGACTCTCTCTGGGCTTCAGTACCCGCTTCTCTAACAGAAGAGGATTGGACTAGATGCTCTCTAAAGGCTCCACTCTGATTCACTCGGATCCCCATCTCATCACTAGAATCCACTGTGTGAGTCTACGCGAACCGCAGTCAAACTTACTCCCAGGGAACCCTCGCCTTGACCCTACCGAGCGGGGCCGGTGGGGGCAGGCCAGGCCGACACCCTACCTCTCTGGGTGGCCGCCCACCTGTCGGGGTGTTCGGAGGTCGAGATAAAGCGGGAGGAGCTCGCCCGGACGCCGGAAAATCGCTCTGACCGCGGCAGCGAGCTGTAAATGAAGAGACCTTGCGCACGGGCCGGCCCCGCCCAACTACACTTCCCACAGCCCTCTGCAGCCAGCCGGTTACCACGGAGACGGGCCGGGATAGTCGGCTCTGAGACTGTCCGTGGCCTGGGCCTCCGGGTGGCCGTATGCAGAACAGCCTCTACGCCCACGGCTTCCAAACGGGCCGGCCACGCGCGCCCGCCACCCAGCCCTTGATTCTGGAGCCCGAGGAGGCACAGCCATTTGGCTGGGTCTGGGCCGCCGGGAGGCTGAACTACATTTTCCAGGAGCCTCCGGGCACGCTCGCGCGGGGCACAGAAAAGGTAACATCGAGTTGTTGCCAAGGAGACCAGTCCCGGGGTATTTGGGCCCCTGAAGCCCGTGGACAGAGGAGTTGGAGACAGAGAAGAGGGATAGAAGAGAGAATGACGATGGGAAATTTGTTTTAAAGCAACATAAAGAGTACACTCCCTCCTGTTTAACTTTGTTTCCACCAACGCTCAGGGCCATCGTGAGCATCGCACAGCCCTCTGGGAAATGCAGATGGCGCTGCCCTAAGGACTATGGGAAATGTAGTCATTGATTAATAGCAACTACCTCGAGCACCTACAGTAAGGAAACGGGATTGAATCCTCCCTGCTTCTCCCTTCTTTTCCACTCAAACACAATGTTTACCTCCCCAATACTTACAGAATCTCTCCCTTTCTCTTCGTGCCAACCCTCAGTGCTGTATTTCAGACACTCCCTTAAATCTATTCTCCGCATAGCCACCAAAGTAATTGTCCCTGCTCTCTTAGGGCTCTTACACAGCTAATAGAACCAAGTACACATTAACCGGCTGGCATATATATTTGACCTCTCACCTACTGTCTCCCACTAGTCTCTTCATATGTAAGAACCATTCTCTTTAGATTGTTCATCTCATTTGTGATTGATATCTTAAAGCCATTGCCACCATTTTTTTTTTTTTTTTTTTTTTTTTTTTGCGGTACGCGGGCCTCTCACTGTTGTGGCTTCTCCCGTTGCGGAGCACAGGCTCTGGACGCGCAGGCTCAGCGGCCATGGCTCACGGGCCCAGCCGCTTCGCGGCATGTGGGATCTTCCCGGACCGGGGCACGAACCCGTGTCCCCTGCATCGGCAGGCGGACTCTCAACCACTGCGCCACCAGGGAAGCCCATTGCCACCATTTTTAAAAAATGCAGAGCACAACTTCTTGCTTTTAACAGTTGCCCCCCCCCCAAATGGTGATACATTCCAAGTGTAGCTGGATTTGCAAAATATTCTTGAAAAGTACTTGAAATAGGTTTCTATCAGTAGAAACCAAGTTCCTCATACTTTGATAAAATTAGGATTTTATTTCTCTGAACAAAATATTTCATTACATGATCTGGTTAATTCACACCTAGGTGTTTTCCAGGCCTTGTAAAGTCACACAAAAGATTAAAACAAAAAACAAAAACATGATGGTTCTTGTATGAATTACTTATCACAAAATTCCGGTAGGATTATAAACAGTCTTAATAGATTTTTTTTTTTACACAACACTTTGAAAGTCTAAGATCTATAATTACACTTGATCCAAAGAGCTGTAAGTGTGGAGTGAATCTGCCTCAGGCTTTCGAGAAAGGAGGCATACTTTTAAAGGCTATCAGAAAGCCTAGATAGGAGTGAACTGTACCATGTAAGAAGACAGATGAGGTGTTGCTCACATCAAAGCACCAAGAAACTTTCCTTTTGAAGTGGGAATACTTGGCAGACACAACATTTCCATTAGCTTTTAAATTCGGTAGGAAGAATGGCCCAGATCATAAACATAGAGAATTATTTAACTGATAAAGCAGTTTAGAAGTCACAGTCAAAAATACGTAATCTCTTCTTAACATTCAAAAGCAGAGTTTCCATCTTCCTCATTTATTTCTTTGGTTTTGGTTTTTAAAATGTAGAATCCTTCATGTCTTGCCTGAGGAAAGAGTACGTTTGTTGAAAAAGCATCAGCCAAAGCCAGGATATTCATGTAGTTCTCAGCAATCAGGTGGGGAAAGCTGAAGTCAAGATCTAGAAGGGCCACAGTTCAGAATGATTTTCTTAAGTGGTACCAATGCAGTTACCTTTTCAATGGGTATCAGGAGCACTGCTCTTTTATCAACTCATATGTTCTCAGTTACCAGCAAAGCTCCATCTGTGTTATAGCAACTTAGCCTACACTTTGGACATAAGGGTCTTCTGGTGTTCCAGCAAATGTATAATGATCTCCAGGAGCTTTCCTGAACAATTTTGAGATATGGACATTCAGGTTACAATATAAGTTGTAATTTTCTTTACAACAGAGCTTCAGAATACTACTTGGTCATTTGATTGGTTTCAAGAAATATGATGGGGCTTCCCTGGTGGCGCAGTGGTTGAGAGTCCGCCTGCTGATGCAGGGGACATGGGTTCGTGCCCCGGTCTGGGAAGATCCCACATGCTGCAGAGAGGCTGGGCCCGTGAGCCATGGCCGCTGAGCCTGCGCGTCCGGAGCCTGTGCTCCGCAACAGGAGAGTCCGCAGCGGTGAGAGGCCCGCGTACTGCAAAAAAAAAAAAAAAAAAAAGAAATATGATGCTAGATACATACTTGCAAACCATTTTGTGGGTGGTTTAGCTCCAAAAATGGTTATCTGCCCTGCTGTTGTTGCTGTGGTTGTTATTGCTTTACTAGGTTCAGTCTCAAAGGGTGAGACTCTTAGCCAGGTCCACTTGTAAACTCATCTGCCCAGTTACACAAGACAGTGGGAAGAGTGGGGGCGTGGGATTCAGTTCTGTCCCTGTCCCTAACTTGCTGAGTCACCTTGAACTAGTCATTTGTCATCCCCCAAAACCTGCTCCTCCTCTTCCATTAATGCCTCAGTGAACGGCATCTGTGGTCGGCTGAATAATGGCCCACAAAGACATCAGACCCCACTCCCTGTAACGTGCACATCCTGTAAATGATACTTCGCTTGGAAAAAGTGTCTTTGCAGATGTGACTAAATTAAGGATCTTTAGATGGGGAGATTATCCTGGGCCCTAAATGCAATTATAAGTATCCTTACAAGAATGAGGTAGAGGGAGATTTGAGTCAGATACACAGAGGCGAAGGTAATGTGAAAATGGAGCAGAAAGAGATTTGAAGATGCTGGCCTTGAAGACTGGAGTGATGGAGCCACAAACCAAGGAATGACAGCAGCTACCTCTACATTCGTCCTCCTTCCGATCCAGCCCTCACGCTGCGGTCAGAGGGGCTTTTCTACCATGGAGATCCGACCACATCAACCTGCAGTGAACGTCCTTCAGTGGCAGCTCAAACCCTGACACCTTGGCCGGGTGTAAGAAGCCCTTCACCATCTGACCCCTGGTCTTCTCACCCACACGTACACCCACCCACCTCCACTCCCCTCCTCCACACACTCCGCCTCACTCACTCAGACACTCCCTCCTCCACACATCCTTGAGTGACGATCCACTACCGAGTTTCCCACACGTCTGGGCTGTTTCATGCTTCTGTGGCTTTCATGTGCCTTGTCACATCTGTGATACAGAGAAAGGAATTTTAACCATATGCCAGCACACACAGCAAAAATCACTGTGCACTTAGAAAATGGTTCTGTGACACTGTAAATCAGAACTAGGATTCTAAGACCAGCCATCTTATCCTTCCCTCAAAAGCGCTGACGGTTGAAACCACTTCCCTAAAATTCCACATTCAACATACTTATGTCCCAAATCATGTTTTTCAATGCCATTAAAACGTCCATCAATAAAAATATAATATTTCAACATAAATTGTTAGTAAATGTAATATAAAATTCCCAAGTAAATGATTAAGTGGAATATTATGCAGCTGTAAAAAAGAAAAAGGCAGCTCTGTATATAGTTACACAAATCCTCCAAATAAAAAAAGTGAAAAAAGTAAGTTGTAAAAAAGTGTGAATAGTTTGCTACTGTTTCCATTAATAAAGCACTATCGTATGTGCACAGACTTCTCCTGACAGAATACGGAAGGTAAGGGGGCTTCTGGAGAGGGGAACGGGGTTTGGGGACAGGGAAGACAGGGAGACTTCTTCACTAAATGGTCTCTTGTAACCTGTGCACATGTGGCCTCTTAAATTTTAAAACATTTTTCTCGATTCAAGGGCTCACAAGGGTTGTACTCTGGCTATGAACATAAATGAAAGCTGCTGGGTTAATTTTTCTATTGAGCTCTTGGATAATCACTAAAAATCAGATAAAAATAATCTCTGTTTTGGAGCTGTAGTCTCAAGATCAATTATTATTATTGCAGCTATTACGTTAAGAAGATTTACTACAGTTTGCATTAATGTAATCTTGTGTTCCTTGCAAAAGTTCCAACTGAGAGCAGGTCAGGCAGAAGGAAATTAACCTGGGCCTAAAATGTGCTCACGGATAATCCAGGCAGTTTACTAAGAGTTGACTGTAGTTCAATCGAAATTTACCAGGGGGGCTTCCCTGGTAGCACAGTGGTTAAGAGTCCGCCTGCCAATGCAGGGGACATGGGTTCGATCCCTGGTCCGGGAATATTCCACATGCTGCAGAGCAACTAAGCCTGTGTGCCACAACTACTGAGCCTGCACTCTAGAGCCCGTCAGCCACAACTACTGAGCCTGTGTGCCTCAACTACTGAGCCTGTGTGCCTCAACTACTGAAGCCAGTGCACGTAGAACCCATGCTCCACAACAAGAGAAGCCACCACAGTGAGAAGCCCGTGCACCACAATGAAGAGTAGCCCCTGCTTGCCACAACTAGAGAAAGCCCGCGCACAGCAACAAAGGCCCAACGCAGCCAAAAATAAATAAATAAAAATAAAACTTAAAAATAAATAAATAAATAAATTTACCAGGGAACTGTCATTATCTGCCAACACCACTCTCTCAAGTAGACTGCCCACACAGCTGCATTTCAGCCCTCTTCATTGTAAGAGTGAAACGCAGCCAAGCATATTTTTCATCTCGTGTCTCTACTTTTCTTCCACTCTCAGTTGAAAAGACCTACATCTAACTTTCTTTTTATTTTTTGGCTGCGTTGGGACTTCTTTGCTGCATGCGGGCTTTCTCTAGTTGCAGCGAGCAGGGGCTACTTACTCTTCGTTGTGGTACGCAGGCATCTCATTGCGGTGGCTTCTCTTGTTGCGGAGCACGGGCTCTAGGCGCACTGGCTTCAGTAGTTGGGGCACGCAGGCTCAGTAGTTGTGGCTCACGGGCTCTAGAGCACAGGCTCAGTAGTTGTGGTTTATGGGCTTAGCTGCTCTGTAGCATGTGGGATCTTCCAGGACCAGGGCTTGAACCCATGTCCCCTGAGTTGGCAGGTGGATTCTTAATCACTGCAGCACCAGGGAAGTCCCTACAGCTAACTTTTGATCTACTTAATATATTTTCAGGTTGGCTGTTATAAAAAATTCAAAAAGTACAAATTATGAAAGAACAATGATTCGTAAGATCACTAAAACAAACTCACTTGTACAATAAGCTATAAACTCACCATATTTGCTTATCCTGAGCATTAAATCTTTTGACTATTTTTACAAATGGTTGTTATGACAACATAACATTGTTTTTCTCTGTATTACATGAAATAATATTTAAGAATTAAATTAAAAAAAAAAGAATTCCCAAGATAATAAAAACGTTTTTAGAAGATGTATATGTATTCAACCTTCCAGTGTGATATGGTGTCCAGATATCAAGGACATCTAAATAAAAATAAAATCTTGGAGAGGCTAAATGCTAATATTTTTCAAAAATATCCTAGGCAAATTGTACAGATTAAGGAATGAAAATCACATTTAAACCAATGTACGTGGATTAAACTACTGTTGGTATCACTGGGCTATGACAGTTACTATTCCACAACTTTTATAGTATGACATAATGTGAAGGGGAAAAAAAACCACCTCAGTTTTCCAGCTCTCTGGAGAGATGTGGGGCAAAGGAATCAGGATTCAATAACAGGAGTTTCTCAGCTGAACTAAGGACAGAGAATAGATGGTATGAATCAACTCCCTGGCTGACTGTTACCTTTGGCCAAATAAGGAAAATGTCTTCTACAGCCAAAGGGAGATGAGAACCTTAGTAGGTGGATGGATTTCAGATCTGCACTGAAATTGACTTCATTTGGGATGCGGAAGCATCTAGGTGAAGGCCGGTTAGGTGATAATTGACATCTCCTCCCGGTCTCTGCTCTCAGACACTGAGTTGATTATACTTCTTAAATACTTTATGAACTCCATTCTGATATCTTCTGGGTCATCCTCAAGATTTGAGTGCACCAGCTTCAGCTTGTTCAAGGGTGGCGCTTAAAAAAGAAAATAATGTAATTAGGCATGAACTTTTAGTGAGGGGCTATTTCTAGCTCCAAAGGACCTGAGTCTTTTATTTTTTATTTTTAGAAAATATTTATTTATTTATTTGGCTGAGCTGGGTCTTAGTTGTGGCATGCAGGATCTAGTTCCCTGACCAGGGATCAAATGTGGGCCCCCTGCATTGGGAGCGAGGAGTCTTAACCACTGGACCATCAGGGAAGTCCCAGGACCTGAGTCATATAGGAGCCAATTTGTTTAACTTTCCCAAGTCCAAAAATAAAGTTGTGCCTTGCTTGACACAATTTAACAGAGAAAGGTTTCATCACACTGCCACCTGGCAACAGGATCACAGCTCTCCAAGCCACTTCCAGGCCCTCTTTGTTCTTACACCAGAGGAAGGCATTTCTGAGTTTTGAGTTGTTTTTTATGGTCACTTTGACACCTCTGTAATGGTGTGTGTCACATGCAAATTGGAGCTTAAAGGCAAGTCAGGAAAGAGTGTCCCTAATAGTACCGATGAGTGGCTAAAACCAGGTTTTTTTCCCCTCTTAGTGTCTGCCTACTTTTAAAGTGTCTGCATCCTGGCCTGGATAGTACAGCAATCTTCCAACCCAGCAGTTCTTATTTACGTGGTAAGAAAAACAAATGTCTAGGACACAGCAGATGCTCTTTAACTGCACAGGGCTGCTGGTTTCCAAGACACAGGGCAATATACAAATGCCCAGAGCATTTCAGACTACAGCAGAAAGGAGAAGTCCAGGCTTCCTACCCAAAGCCAGATTTCCTTTGTCACTTCCAGAGCCTGGTTTGTGGTGTGCAATTAACAGACATTGAGTATCCTGTAAAAACTGCTGCTGGACAAAGCAGGAATACCACATCTCAATTTCCTTCAGGTGGCTTGGGATGTCAGCATTGAAGATGATCACCACCCCGTGAGAGTCCTTCATCAGGGCTGGCCAGCAAGACTCGAACCTGCATGGCAGAAAAGGACGCAGCGTGAAGGGTAGGTGGCTCTGGTTTCTGCATTTGTTTTGTTTTTAATTTTTATTGGAGTATAGTTGATTTACACTGTTGTGTTAGTTTCCGCTATACAGCAAAGTGATTCAGTTATACATATACACATATCCACTCTTTTTTAGATTCTTTTCCCATATAGGTCATTATAGACTATTGAGTCCCCTGTGCTAATATAGTAGGTCCTTATTAGTTATCTATTTTATACACAGTAGTGTGTGTATGTCAATCCCACTCTCCCAATTTATCAGCCCTCCGCTACTTTCCCCCCTGGTAACCATAAGTTTGTTTTTTACATCTGTGACTCTATTTCTGTTTTGGTTTTTTTTTTTTTTGCGGTACGGGGGCCTCTCACTGTTGTGGCCTCTCCCGTTGCGGAGCACAGGCTCCAGACGCGCAGGCTCAGTGGCCATGGCTCACGGGCCTAGCCGCTCCGCAGCATGTGGGATCTTCCCAGACCGGGGCACGACCCCGTGTCCCCTGTATTGGCAGGCGGACTCTCAACCACTGCGCCACCAGGGAAGCCCTCTATTTCTGTTTTATAAATAAGTTCACTCGTACCATTTTTTTTAGATTCCACGTATAAGCAATGGTTCTGGTTTCTAACTGTGGACTTTGAAAATAATGTCTAAGTATTAATCATGGATGGATGACTTCTCACTATATCATAACCCAGTCACTAAAGTTTCAAGAGCATGTCACCAGTAATTGATGGAGCCCCTAACACATGCTAGGAAGGGCGCTCGCTAGGCCCAAGTCCAAGGTGCCTGGCAGGCAGCTGAGTTTTGAGTCATTTGATGGAGCAAATGCTCTAAAGGAAACGTACTTTGGATTGCCACCACAGTCCCAGAGCTCAAATTCATGCCCCGTGCTTTTGTCATTGCTGGTAACGTGTGGGTTCTCAAATTCCAGGATCCTAAACATAAAAACAAGAGCAGCACCTCTCCTTAGGAAACATTATACTTTGGGAATGCCACCAGCACCAAAGTCAGGGGCAGGTGATGGTCAGGGACTCCGTGGGACATGGACTGGTCAGGGCTCACCTCACTCCTTGGGTTGGGTTGTATTCGGTGATGTCAGAAGATTCTGTCAGGAAGTTGGCCAAAACAGTTTTTCCACTCTGTGAAAATGAAGACAGTGAAAGATCGTTGCTGAAGAGCAGAAAAGTAAACCATAAGCAGGCCCTCCAATAGCCAGCTTGGACCCAGGTGGGATGCAGTAGAGGCCACGGCCACCCTGAGATCACCAAGGCAGAGGGCTCTCTCTGGTTGGGTGGGCACAGCCTGCTCTGGGTTGCAGGGAGCGCAGATTTCAGTGCTGGCTCTGCTGCTGAGTGACTTTACCTGCTTCCAAGCAGAGGGAGTAGCTAGTCCAAAGGCACCAGGCAGGAATGGACGTGGCACATTTAAGGACTAGAAAGGCTGGTAAATTAGAAGAGTAGTAAGGGAGAGGGAGATGTGTATGTGCAGAAATAATTTTGTTGTTGAAGCTAGGTAGTGGATACTAGGGTTCATTGTTCTCTCTCCCCTTGTATATGTTTGACAATTTCCATTTAAAAAAGATATCTATGTTTGTTTTGCTTTTCATAATTCCGAGCATATTGTTGTTACTTGCCTATTTAACAGTTTAAGTCTTGGAGAGTTCTGTGTGTCAGTTTACATGGATTTGCCTTATTTTGTTTCACTGCTGCACAAAGTAAGAATGTACCTTAGTTTATTCAGACATTTGCTCATTGATGGGCACCGAGGGTGTTTCCATCTGTTCAATATTGTATAGGACTCATGGGGAACGTGGAGGAGTCTTTAGCTACAGTAGCTTTTGAGAAATGTAATTGCCATGCTAAAAGCTGTGCACATTTAAAACTGCAATCCCAGAATACTCCTTTCCCTGAAAGCATTCTAACACTGCATGTTACCAATATTCTGAACTTTTCTCATCCAAACTGATGAGCAAATAAGTGCCATCTGTTTGTTCTATGTTCTGAGACTGTGCGACTGAGCATCTTTTCATACTTATTGGTCAGTTGTATTTCTTGTGCACAGACTCTGCTACATTATCTTGAGTTGCTTCTCTTTTCTTTATTGATTCTTAAACTTTCCTGTATGTTCTACCTATGAATCCTTTCTTTGTCATGCATTTTGCTAATACTTTCCCCTGGCTTTAACTTTGCTGTCATTTCTTTTAAGGCTTCTTCATTTTTGTGCTGTGTTTAAGACCTTCCCTGTCACAAGATTAAAAACATAGCTTTCCATATATTCATCTACTACAGTGGTTCCCAGCAAGTGGTCCCTGGACGGCCAGCATCAGCAAAATGCAAATTCTCAGGTCCCTCCCAGACCTACTGAATCAAAACTCTGGGATAGGACCAGCGAGTTGTGCAACTGACCACCAGGCAATTCTGATGGGTGTTTAAGTTGGAGAGTTATTCATTTACTACGTCCACAGTTGTTCTTTTACACATTTAGCTTTTTAGTCGATCTGAATTTTATTCTTGTGTACAGTGTGAAGTACACAGGTAGATTTAATCCCTGGCCATCACCACCCACATGGAAAAGCTAAATGTTCCAAGACCAGGTAATGGTTCAGTCTTTCCTCCTGGTTTTCTTGTTCCACAGACATATCTCATTAGGGAGAGCCACAGGCGCAAAGGAAAGTCGTGAGATCTAGGCTCTGATTCCATAACGCCACTCACTACCTTGGGCCTTCGGGCCTTAGTACAACCGGGTCGAGGTCTGGGAACATCGAGTTCACGGTGAAGCCAGCGGCGCACACCAGGATGGGCGCGGTGGTACTGGGCTCCCGGCTCCTGGGCCCCACGCCCGCCCGGGTCCCGCTTGCCGCCCCGCCGGCCCAGGCCTCACCTCGCAGGGCCCCACGAAGAGGATCTTGGCCTTCATCATCGCGGCCCGCAGCCCGCAGACCCGCCGGAACCCCAGGCGCTGCCAAAGTCCTCGCCGCCGTCAGGGAGGAGCGGAAGCCGCCGCGCCGGTTGGCTGCCTTCGTTCCCATGGAGACGGGGGCGGCCGCGGGGGCCGACGGGAGTGGGCGGGTTTCTGCCGGGGCGGGGGGGCCGGGCGCCCGAGGGGCTCTGGGTTGGTCTGCCGGCCGTCTGGGGGGCGGCGTGGGTTTCGGGTTGGGGGTGGGCGGCAAGGCAAAGCAGGAGGGTAAGAGGGAAGTAAAAACCCGGATCCAGATTCGCTTGTGTGCGGGGAAGCCCGCAGAGCTCGCGGGGTCCCAAATCTCCTTTTTTCCTCCCCGTAACCCCGAGAGCTCAAACGGGCCAAGTAGCTGGTGAGGTGGGGTGGGAACCAGGCATCTGAAGCCTATGTCACTCTGGCATGATACTGCCCACATTGAGAACGGATTTATCATATCCCTGGCCCAGTCTAGAAAAGGTCAGGGAGAAAATGAGTCTCTATGGTTCACCGCTCACCGTCATTTGGATAATCTGGGAGAAACCAAAAGGATGATAACGCCCCAGCCTTGTTCACGGGCAGTGCAGGTGTCTGAACGCATTGCTGCTAAATTCAGTCACTAGGTCAGTTTTAAATTACGGAGGCGGAGCCGGTCCAGAAATTTGGGTGAGGCCATGAAATTGTATGCTAAGGGTGCCAATACAAAATACGCTAGTCCCCCAAAAGTGCTAGTATAACAACTACAACAAGAACAACAACAAAACCAAAATAAATCCAATACCAAACTGCTTTTTTTGCAATACAAGGTGAACTGGGACTTCCCTGGTGGCTCAGTGGTTAAAAATCGGCCTGCCAGTGCAGGGGACACAGGTTCGTTCCCTGGTCCGGGAAGATCCCACATGTCGTGGAGCAACTAAGCCCGTGCGCCACAACTACTGAGCCTGCGCTCTAGAGCCCACGAGCCACAACTACTGAAGCCGTCTCGCCTAGAGCCCGTGCTCCGCAACGAGAGAAGCCACTGCAATGAGAAGCCCGTGCAGCGCAACGAAGAGTAGCCCCCGCTCGCCGCAACTAGAGAAAACCCGCGCATAGCAACGAAGACCCAACACAGCCAAAAAAAACAAAAAACAAAAAACAAGGTGAACTGTAAGGAAGAGACTGCCTTAAGTTCAAGATGTCCTTAACTGATTGATTGAATAAATATCTTTTGAATGCCTGCTGTGTGTTCTTCTAGGTACTGGGGATGTGCCTGTACCTCTTGAAGCTTTCATTCCAGTGGAGTAGATGGATATTAAGTAAACAAGTTAATTTTAAAAAGTACTCTCAGGTAGAGACAATTTTAGATATTGGTAAACACTATGAATAAAAATAAATCACTAAAGAGTTAAAGAGTGTGAAGGAGCCAATTTTGGTTGGAGTAGTCAAGGCAACACCTTGGTGCAGAGGTGACATTAAAGCAGAAAACTGAGTAAAGAGAGGGCGCAAATAAAGCATGTGAAAGATCTAGGGTATGAGCAATGCAGCAGAACAGCAAGGGCAAAGACACTGAGGTGGAAATAAATGTGGTATGTTCCAAAAATAGCCCAGAGGGCCTGTGACACCGGTGCAGGAAGAGTAAGGGGGAGAGTGGTAGGAGATGCTTTTGGAGAGGTTGTATAAGACTTTGGGGATTCATTCTAAGGGTGATTGGAAGCCTGTGCCAGGACTGTATTTGGCTATGTGTCATAGAAACTCCACCACAGCAACTTAACCAAATAAGGGATTTATTATTTTCTCACCTAACAAGGAATCCAAGGATGGGCATAGAAGGGCTGATGCAGCTGCCTTCTCCTTACTTTCCTGGCGTCTTTTGGCTGCTCCACCTTTTTGTATTTGCTTTCTAGGCAGGAACAAAGGAGAAGAGCAAATGTCAAAAGATATAGAGTACTACAGACTCCCTTTTCTCAGGATAACAATGGCTTCCTTAGAATCCCTATCCAGTGATTTCTCCTTCTGTCTCATTGGTTGGAACTGTGTCACGTAGCCTCCATAACTGCAAAGGAATCTGGGAAATATAGATTGTAGCTTTGCACATTTCTTTTCTCAAGAAGTGGGGCCCAGAGTGGGAGTGGGGGTGGGGATGGGGAGTTGATATTGGCTAGGAAACTGGCCAGCCAAAAAAGTCATGATGGAAGATTCTGAGCAGTGGATTGACATGATCTGATTTATGTTTAAAAGTGATCACTGGCTGCTTGTGGAACAAAGGGGATAAGCGTGGATGCATACATAGCAATTAGGTGGGTATTCAGGTAGCTTAAGAGAGGGATGATGGTGCTTTGGCTAGGGCAGCAGTGGAGGTTGGGTCTGGGACACATTTTGAAGGTAGAGGTAGCAGGAGTTGCTGATGGATTAGATGTCAGGGAAAGAGGAGTTAAGGATGAGTCCCAGGACATTGACTTATGAATGTCCTTATTCATTGACATGAATAATGTTTGCCATTTCCAGACTTGGGAAGACTGGGGCAGGGTTTGTGGTGGGAGATTAAGAGTTCTATTTTGGTTATGTTAGTTTTGAGATGCCTGCTAGTTGTTGAGGGAGAAATGGGATATAAGATTCTGTACCTGATAGGTGAGGTAAGGACTAGAGCTATAAATCTGGACAAGATATCAGTCAGCATGTGGAATGCCATGAAAGCCATGGACTAGATGAGAACACGTGGGGGGTAAGTGTTGGCAGAGAAGATAAGTGTAGACAGTTAGTGCCCTGGGACACTCTGCTATTTAGAGGAGAATCTAGCAAAGAAAGCTGAAAAGGAACGTCCAGAGAGGCAGGAAGGAAACTAGGAGAGTATGGCATCATGCAAGCCAAGTCAGGATGGTGTTGCAAGATAGGGAGTGATCCATTTTGTCAGATGCTTCCAAGAGATCCAGAGAAGTCAAGGAAGGTGAAGAATCAACCATCAGATGTGGTGGAGGTCACTGACCATTTTTTAAAAATACTTTTCACTTACTATCTTTAAACACGTGACCACACATACATATAGCTTTGTAAAAATGGCTAAATATGATCATGCGTTTGCTTTCTTTTGGTGCAGTCTCCTTTTTCTTTTTTTGTTTGGCTCCCTTACCTCACCCTTGACCTCTCCCTTTCCCTCTTTACTGCTTGAAGTTTTCATTCTAGTGAAGATACAGACAGTGAGTAAACTCCCAATGGAGAGGCTATGATTACAACCTGGGGTGCATCGTTCAATATTTTTCTCCATACATCTTATAAATCCCCATTCTACAAGGCTCTAAATACATAGAGATCTGTAACAGGTTGCTAAAAGGGTGACTGTATCCAATTTTGGCTGAAGCTTTAAAGGCTGACAATAGGTGTTGAGTGTCTCCCAGAGTCTAGTCCCTTTCTGTAGAACTTAAGCACATCACCTGAGAGTTATCAAAGAGTCATGAAGTTGAAGAGGGAGAAAGGGAGAATTTCTTTGAAGAGCATGCTGTTTGCTCATCTTGGGTCAAGTGAGACATGAGTCTTCAGAGAACTTGTATCCCCTGGCATTTGGGCAGCCCCCTGTTTTCACAATGCACCTTTGAAGATTATGTGCTTGAATCCTTAGATTGGGGTTCTGGAAGAAGAGGAGGGATGCATTCTCAGTTGATGAAAAATGAAGATAGAGTGGAAATAATTTGGATGGAGGGGCTTTGTATTTTGGGTGTGAATTAATTTGACTGAAATAACAAAACTGTATTCTAGTGTGAAGGTTAACAGTCTAGAGATGGTACAGCAGCACAAAAATGGCCTCATGCACCAGGTTCTTTACACCTTTTTTCTCTGCTGTCCTAAGGTTTAGTCTTTGTCCTCATGCTTGTTACCTCATAGTCACAGGATGGCTGCTGTGCCTCTAGGCATCATGCCTGCAATTAAGGAGAGAAGAAGCGGGAAGAGCATATGCTTTTCTGGTTGAGTCTGTCCTTTTTTAAAAAAATTAACATTATTTAGTCATAATTTACATATAATAGAGTATACCTATTTTAAGTCTTCTTTGAGTTTTGAAAAATGCATAGACTCCTATACATTTACTATCTTACCATCTTGCTCAAGATATGGAGCTCGAGTCTAGATGGGGAGACCAACCTGTATTGTGCTTTTCACCTTGTGCTTTTCCAAATATAATCTCATTTTAATTCACAACTGGAGCTATTACTAAAAGGCACGTGATGAGTCCATACCCTAAATTGATGTCAGGGAGGAGACAGGAACCATGAGGCTTTGCAGTGGTTCTCCTTTCTGTGTGAAAAGACGCTGTCTCCTCTGTGCACAGTAATGGCTTTTCCTCTCAGTCTGCACCAGCTGTGTCGGGTCCAGAGTCAGGGCTTCCTCAGCCCCTGTGTTTCCTGAGCCTCACTGGGAGATGCTACATCCTTTAACAACCCGTGACTTCTTTGAAGAGTCTTATTCATGTTTGGGTCCACTGGACCCAGTTCAAAGCCTGGTGCACAGTAGGTGCTCAATAAATTTCAGTTCCGTCTCCCTCTCTCCCCACACATACGTGCAGACACACATACACGTGCACATTCATTTATTCTATAAATATGTAAGTTAAGGAAAGTTCCCTTATACTTGCCTTGGGGACTTTAGTTTTTGTTTCCAGGTGAGAGAAATAAAAATTGTGAATTGCTTTACATTTCTTGGATATAATTACTATATAAATTTGGGATTATTATTATAGTAGATTACTGAAATATTTTGCTTTATGACTTTCATTTTAATTAGAAGAGGTTGACTTCAGATGGCTTAATACCCAGCCTTTGGTCCTGAAGGGAGCAAAATGACATTGGCAGGGACCAGACCTGGATGACCTAAGAGTAATTTTTCTCCTGATTCTGTGACTTGATGCAATAAAACCTCTCACTTGAAAAAACTTAAAGAAATACATTTGACATATTTCAAATCCTTTCTATAAATTGTTGAAAAGATTTAATATAACTGCCCTGTCATAAAATCTTTAATTTGAGTTGACCTTCCATGGTCCCAATTCTTACACATGCAGTTTTTATAACTAAAGAGTAAATGATGGATTTCCTGTTATTCAAGGGAATAAAAATGCCCTTCAATCACCTCCTCCTACAACATAGAGATTTGAACATATTCAGATGAGCTCTCAAAGATAGGAATGATCACAAAATGGATTGTAACCTGGAAGTATTTTGTCTTCTATTAATGCAGGCATCCTTTTTTTTTTTTTTTGCGGTACGTGGGCCTCTCACTGTTGTGGCTTCTCCCGTTGCAGAGCACAGGCTCCGGACGCGCAGGCTCAGCGGCCATGGCTCACGGGCCCAGCCGCTCCGCGACATGTGGGATCCTCCTAGACCGGGGCACTAACCCGTGTCCCCTGCATCGGCAGGCGGACTCTCAACCACTGCGCCACCAGGGAAGCCCCCTTATTTTTATTATTGTCTTTTAAAAAGCTGTAACCAAGGATAAGGCTCAGCAAGTTTGGTTTAGGGAAAGGTCAATAAGATAAAATTATTTTTCATCAATTCCCATTAGAAAGCCTGAGCTATGCTTTCAATATATATATATATATATATATATATATATATATATATATATATATATATATATATATATATATATATATATATATATATATATATATATAAATTCCCAGGGGGTTGAAAATAAAACTTTTGGCAAAAACAATGAAACAGGGATGTGGCATAACTAGGACCTTTTGTCTTCACTTGGCAGCATCCTGCATGCAGGCTTTGGGGAGGCAGTTGTGTGGTGGAAAGAGCGCTGATTTCGGAGTGAGCCGGGATTTGAAAGTAGCTGAGTGATCCATAGAAGATTAGTTATACTCTTGGGCTCAGTGGGAGCCAGCATTCAAGATGGCCCCATGACTCTCTCTCCTTGGTTTTCATGCTCTTGTGTAGTCCCTCTTGCACTGAATAGGGCTGACCTGTGTAACCAACAGGGTAGTGAGGGATATGTGACTTCTGAGGCTGGGTCATAAAAAGACAGTGTAACTTCTGTCTTCCACTCTCTTTGATCAATCGTTCTGGGGCAGACCAGCTGCTATGTCTTAAGGACACAAGCTACACTGTGGAGAGCTCCATGGGGTGAGAAACTGAAGCCTCCTGCCTACCAACTGGCAGCAACCTGCTGGCCATGTGAGTGAGCCATCCTGGATGGATCCTCCTGGTCCAATCAAGCCTTCAGATGACTTGCAACTCTGCCGACATCTTACCTACAACCTTGTGAGAGATTCTGAGCCCGAACCACCCAGCTAAGCTACTCCCAAACTCTTGACCCACAGAAACTGAGATAATAAATGTTTATTGTTGCTTTAAGGTGCTAAGTTTTGGGGTAATTTGTCATGTAGCAATAGATAACGCCGAACCTTAGTGTCTCACCCAGTGAAATGGCATTCCTAGACCAATCCTATAGGGTTTTTAGGAGGATTGAATGAGATAAGACGTACAAGCAATGTAGCCCAGTTCCTGGTACATTAGGTGGTTGATATCTGGCAATTACCATCACTTGTAACACTCTCAGATCTTTATAACACTTGTGATGTTTTTGATGCACTCTTTCCATGCCCTTGATCACAAGAGTTTTTCCACTATACTGATTGTACCTTTTGAGTACTAATCTACCTTTGCTGTACCCCTCCCCCCTCCTTTTGGAGGAGGGAGCATTTATATGTTTAACTTATTGCAAATAAGTTAATGCCTTGACTAACACATGATATATTCCTGTTGAAATTTCTTCATAGAGAGTTTTTTCACTCTTGCTGAACTTAGCTAATTTCCTGCTTTCTCGACTTAGTTTGCTCCAGATTCTGTTTGCTTGAAATGAAGGCTATTGTCCAGTCAATGGGTAGCTGCAAATTCCAGCCACATTCATTACCTAAAGAAGTCTTCATTAACTCACCTCCCACACTGAGATTTTGTTTAGGAGCAAATTAGATCATGTAGGCATGTGAAACTGTAGCTGACGATGCCTGGGAAACACTGTGGATTGCTTAGAAGGTTTGTGTTACGGAGTGTGCAACATTTATGTATTCACGGAAAGATTTACTTTCCTAATGCAGTTTCAGATTTGATGCATTGTCTCTTCTGGGGCCAGACTTTAATCTGAAATTTAACCAAGATGATTCTAGAGCCTTCTTTTCTGAAAGAATGCCACCCTCATATAAAGCTGTTTTGAAATGTCGTCTTTATTATTCAGGTCTGGTGAGGCCAACAGATCAGGAGATGGTTGCAATTGGGAAGAGAGTTTGTTCTCACAATTCCTAAGAGGAGGGTGCACATCACCCCATGGGGGACCACATGGGGAAGCACCAGGGTCAGTGGAAAGACAGAGGGAGCAAGAGAAAACTGTGGGCAGGAGCCTTTACTGTGGTTTCTGTAGGAAGGAGAGGCTAAGGCAGGGTCAGCAGGATTAGAATTGGCTGGTTGGAATCATTTCAGGGGGCTCTGGGATGTAGGGGCTGTCCCTAGTTGCCTGGCACCTGGCCCTCAGGTGATTAGGGCAGGGGGATAGTGGTCCAGAGTTTGAGAGAAAGGAGGTGGTTGGGATGTGGGCTCCGGATTGGTTGCTTTGCATATGAAAAGCATGCTCAGAGGCAGGCCTGTGGTTTACAGTCTCTAGGAATTAGCTAGTCCAGGGAGGGGTGGTCTCTCCAGAGTCAACGATGCCCTGGATGTTGAAGCATCAGAAGCACATGGTTCATTCAAAAGCCCATCACTTAATAGTAGTTAACATATTATAAAATGTACTTTTTGACTTTCAGTAAAGGTCATTATTTTTATAGACTGTTTTTGCCACTTGGTATGGATGGGTTGAAGGATTTACTCGTTGCTTTAATACTGTATATTTAAACCTTTTTTTCTCTTTTACTTACATTTAATTTTTAAGCTAAAACAACGTATGAAAGGAATATCCGTATGTGTTTTTTAAAGTCTGTAATGAAAAATAGTGAGAATTCACCTCTCACCTCATTCCCCACACTGTCCCCCTACCAGTCACCCAGACAACCACTTTCACCCACTTCTTTTGGTAGTTATCTCTATAATACAAAATTTTTATGCTTACACTGCTTTTTTTCTCAATATATCAGTTTTAGACATAGTGTATTGATTGACTTTTCTGTTATGATAATATGTGAAGTATTAGCTTTCTTTTTTTTGTGCGTGTGTGGTACGCGGACCTCTCACTGTTGTGGCCTCTCCCATTGCGGAGCACAGGCTCCAGACACGCAGGCTCAGTGGCCATGGCTCATGGGCCCAGCCGCTCCGCAGCATGTGGGATCTTCCCGGACCGGGGCACGAACCCATGTCCCCTGCATCGGCAGGTGGACTCTCAACCACTGCGCCACCAGGGAAGCCCCACTTTTTTTTTAATATATATATTTTTATTTGGCCACACCATGTGGCACACAGGATCTTAGTTGCCTGACCGAGGATTGAACGCGTGCCCCCTGCAGTGGGAGCGCGGAGTCTTAACCACTGGACCGCCTGGGAAGTCCCAGTATTAGCTTTCTTGTTACCACCTCCACCTGTTGTCTCCCCATCCTCTCAATACAGTTGAATCACTATTTTTTATTTTATATCAGTAATCAGGTAAACCTTTTGTTAATAGGTTGTATTTGGAGATGTAATTATTGTGTGATGGAGTGCAGAAAAACTCTTTCAGTCCCTCTTTTAGAGGTGGGAGAGCTGGGGTCAGGAAGACCCTCGTTGGGGGGGTGCTGCGTGGTACCCTACACAGGGAAGAGGAGCCGGGAACAGCTGTTTCCTCGTGACAGCACCTGCCCTCCAGGCCAGGCTGGAGAAGCATCCAAGGTGCCCTAGCAGAATAATGCCAGGTCATCATTTCCCAAGAGACAGGAGGAACATTTTTTCCTCCTATGAGACTAGATCACGTTGTCTCCTGAAACAATTGCTATTTGACTTGGAGAGACGTGCTTGCTTCTTAAATAATTAGGAAGGAAGTTAGCTGCAACGCTGGTTGTTAGAGAAACCGAAGTAGGAAACCCCCTGCCCACAATAGCCTTCCTCAGCCTGGGAACCAGGGCGCAGTCCTCCCCTTGGCCTTGGCAGTGCTTCAGTAGCCTGTAGACAAACTCTGAGGCCCTGGAGATGCAAGACCCAGGAAGGGAGAGAAAAGCAAGGTCTCCTCTCCCTGTGGGGAGGGAAAGGAGCATTCCATAGCAGGGGTGGATCCCTGAGCTGGAAGGCTGGATTACGGAGGGGGGATGGAGAAGAGAAAGCTCAGGAGACCTTGGCTTAAATGGGACTCTCTACCATCTGCTCACCAACTTTCTTCCAAAAACTTAAGGCTAAATTTTGTTTTATTTATGTTTATTTGTGTGTTTAAATAGGTAACAAATTCACATGGTTAAAAATAAAAATTAGAAAAAGAAAAATCCGGAGGAAGTCTCTGTCCCACCTGTTCCCATCCCCCCCAATTCTGCAACCCCTTTCCCAAATATAGAACCACTTTTCTTGATTTCTCATGCACCTTGCATTGTTTCCCCATATAAGCAAGTATTAGTATGTGGCCTTATTTCTCCCTTTATTGCGCAAAAGGCATCATGCTCTATATATCCTCCTCCACGCTTTTCTATTCTTCACTTAGCAGTATAGCCTGGAGATCTTTCCATATCAGTGTAGTGAGAGCTTTTGTCTTCTTTTCTACGGCTGCACAGTATTCTGCCATGTAGATGTACCATACTTTAACCAGATCTGTTTTGATGTACACTTGGTGGTTTCCAGCATGATACCATTGCAAACTGTGCTGCAATGAATAACAAACACTATGTGTATCTCATTTCTGACATACGCTGGTATATATGTAGGATAAATTCCCAGAAGTGGGTCAAAGGGTATATGCACTTTTTTTTTTTTTTGCCATACTCCATGGCATGTGTGATCTTACTTCCCCGACCGGGATTGAACCTGTGACCCCTGCAGTGGAAGCATGGAGTCTTAACCACTGGATTACCAGGGATACGTGCACTTTTTGATTTGAATAAATAGAGCTAATTTGACCTCTACCTAGATTGTGCCATTTCCACCAGCAATGTATAACAGCCCCTGTTTTCCTTCAGTGTCACCCACAGAGTATATTATAAAATCAGCTTTCAAAGTTCCCGAACTAACGATGCCTATGGCTTGGGATAGGAATATTTATATTGAAAACATCGGCTAACCTCTATGATGTGTTTCTTCTCTTACTTATCATCAGCTAGTAATTCATATACCACCTGCCCAGTGGGTAAGGTGTTCAGATACAAGCTGTTGACTCCTTGGCTGGGAGAGGAGGAATAGACCATGGATGTGGTTGGACTAAGTGTCCTGAGATACTCCTTCCATCCTGATTCTGTGGTTTGATACTGCGTCTCATCCACTGATCTCATCTTCTTCTTTCCTCCCAATAAAATTTACATATTGGAGTCATGTTCTAAAACATTTGGTAATTGTTTTCTCCAAAGGCACACTTTGATGTCTAAGTACATGTGAACATTTCATGGACCAGCCCGTGGTGGAACTGACTGTGTGAGTTTCCTTTTCCTCGCGTGATGGCCAGGCTGAAGGAAGACTTGCCTGGGTGTGGAGCAGAGCCTGGTGATTTTGGCAGCCCTTCCAGGAGACGTGTTTTGGGAAACAATTCCTTTGTCACACAAAGCAGCCCAGCCACCAGAGCAGATCCATTCAATGGCCTTAAGCGCTGTCTGAAGTCCCTTGGGAATCAAGTCAAACACAAACACAGGGTGTTTCCTCCATCACTGCCCTTCAAAGCACTTTGCCTCTGGTATCTAATCAATCTTCATAGCAAGTTTTGGAAGGGAAGATTGTTTTCCTCATGTCATGGTGACTGCAAGTCAGGAAACATGAGGAGAAGAAGGCAGGTTTCCTGTAGCTGTCCTCCCATTGGTGCCTTGGGAGAGTCCTGCTCTGTTTCACCTCCAGCTTTTCTCTTTGAATCTCTTCGTGGAAGTTTGGAGGTCAGGATCATGTCCTCTAGTCTATGAGCCGAAGGCCCTCTCCCATAGCCACTGGCAACTCAGCTTTGTGCACTCTGTCTAAACACTAGTAATATGACTTTGGGTAAGCATAAGTCTTTGTTTGAGCCTCTGTAAGATAGGAATAGTAATCAGCATGTCATGGGATAATTGGGAAGATAAAATGAGATAATGTACATGAAGATGCTTGACACATCAGAGCCAGAATTAATTCAGGCAGGGAAAACAACCAACCAAACAAACCAACAAACCAACCAAGCAGTATCATTACCATCATCAACAACAAAATGGTTTGATCCAATCAGTTCAGTAGCCATCAGAATAACATCCCAACATATCAGACAGGAACTTTATAGTCCCTGGCTGTCCCTGTTGGGTGAGTTGCTGTGCAAAGCAGTGCTACAAGGAGTTTGGGCTCTGCAGCTGGACGGTCTGAGTTCAAAGCTTGGCTCCATAACTTCCCAGATGGGTGACCTTAGATCAGTTACTTAACTGCTTTGTGCCTCGGTATCCTTGCCTGTAAAATGGCCGTAATAATAGCACCTGCTTTGTAGGACTGTTTTGAGGACAAATGTGCTAACCCACCCCAGGCACTCAGCTCAGTTCCTGGTACCTGGGAAGGGCTCCATCACCATCAGATTTTTAGAACTGTGCAAACCTGGCCCAACTCCAGGGTAACGCTGTTTCGTGGAATGGTCTTTCTCCATAGGCATGAAAAATTGCTAAGAAAGGCACTTAAGATTTCTACAAATTAGAACCACAAGAGGAGCCAGAAAGAGGCTTGATTGTGTTGTGTAATGCTGTCACATGTAAACTGACTAGTTACATACCTGCCCTGCAAAGAGCAAGTGTGCTCAGATGAGGATGGGTCAGCAAAGGATTCCTTTCAATGTCTTTCAGCTCATGGCACAGCTGTCTTGCAAAGGCTGGACAGGATGCTGGGCTGCAGGACAGCAGGGCAGATCATAAATCAAATGCGTGCTCACTCCTACACAGACTATGGGAGAGCCTGGTGCCACAGGACATGAGGTCCCCTCTCCCCCAGGCAAATGAATCATCAAGGATCACCATCACATCGCTTCTGTCATCAGCTAGTTATGAGGCAAGGCCAGAGAGTTTGGCAAATTCTTACTTGAAAAGAGATCTCTTTGACCCATCTGAAGACTCTCAAAATGGTGAAGGGCATTAATCAAATTGTTTCTGATTAGGAGCATGTGAAAACTAAAAGGCACAGTTGTAGCCAAACAACTTGAAGCAATTCTTAGCATTCATATGGGATACGTTACAAAGTCCAGGAGAGGCTGGGGAGCAGGGGACAGGAACACGATGGTCACCGGGTTACAGTGGCTAGGGAACGTGTATTAATGGTAATGAAATCAGCTAACATGTGCTGAGTCCTTACTGGGTGCCACACCCAACTTGAAGCACTTTGCACCTATCCACTCCTTTAAAATTCTCAACAACCCCTCATGGTAGGTACTATTATTACCTTCATTTCTATTTTATAGAAGGTAGAACCAAGGTACAGGGACTGTTTGAGGCCATCCAGGATTTGAATGAAGGCTGTGGGAAGCCAGGACCCAACTCCCTGCTGCTACCCTGTCCTGCTACCTTGCTGGTGCCACCATTAGGGTGGGATGTGGGTCACTTGGTGGCTTGGCAATGAGTCCTTTTTTTTTTTTTTTAAGAGCAGACTTAAAAATATATATATTTATTTGTTTATTTGGTTGCATCGGGTCTTAGTTGCGGCAGGCAGGCTCCTTAGTTGCAGCTCACCTGCTCCTTGGTTGTGGCATGCGAACTCTTAGTTGCGGCATGCATGTGGGATCTAATTCCCTGACCAGGGATCAACCCCGGGCCCCCTGCATTGGGAGTGGCAGTGAGTCTTGATCAGGGAAACAGAGCAAGCTGATGACCAGACTGTTCCATCTCAGAGGGACGCCTCTAAACCCATTAACAGACCTCCTCCTCCTCCTCTTCCTTCCCCTCCCCCTCCCCCTCCACCCCCCTCCTCCCCGCTTCCTTCCTCTTCTTCACTTGTCAATATGGACAACTTAAATATATACGCATCATTTGCTTTAACAATTATCAACCATTTTCAACCCCATTTTAACTACCATCACCACTTTTCTTTTTCCAGAGTATTTTAGAGTAAATCCCAGACATCATGTCATTTCACCGGTACATACATGTGTTTCACAGATAGGGGCTTTTTAAAAAACATAACCACCATGTCATTATCACACCTAATAAAATGAACAACGATTCCTGAGAAATATCATCTAATATCCAGTCCATATTCAAATTTCCCCTATTGTCGTAAAGACATTTTTACAATGGATTTGTTCAAACCAGGATCCAAACAAGGGCCATCCATTGTATTTGGCTCTTATACTTTTAAAGCCCCTCTCTCTTTAAAAAAAAAAAAAACCTTTTTATTTTGGAATAATTTTAGATTTATAAAGAAGTTACAAAGCTGGTACAAGAGTTCCTGTATACCTTTCACACAGTTTTCCTTAATGTTACTATCTTGGGCAATCATGGTGCATTTGTCAAAAGTAAGAAATTAACATGAATACATTGCTATTAACTAAATTTCAGAGTTAATTCAGATTTCATCAGTTTTTTTTCCCACTAATATCTTTTTTTCTGTCCCAGGATCCAATCCAGGATACCATAGCATTTGGTTAAGTCTCTTTAATCTAAATTTTGATCTAATTTAATCACATTTTTTTTTCCTTCATGCCCTTTGTGTTTGGGAGAAACCAGGTCAACTGGCCTGGTGGACGTCCTGCATTTGGACTTGGCTGATTGCTTCCCTCTGGTATTGTCTAACATGTTCCTCTGTCTCCCGTATTTCCAATAAATTCATGGTTAAACGTAGAGGCTTCATGAGATTGAGGTTCCATGTCTTTTTGTGACAGGGATTCTTCGTGGATGATGCTGTGTTATTGCATCATCTTATGAAGCACTAATGACTGGAGGTCCCACTTAAGGGCCTGGCATGTCATAGGCACTCAATAAATATTTGTCAAATGAATCAGCAAATCGATGATCCTGTATATGTCAGAGGTGGGCCATTAGGGGGTGAGGGAGGAAGGAAGGGGCTCAGGACAGGCTGTGTGGAGAGTTATCCTGGCTGTTTCTCTCGTCATGACCTGCGCAGTGATTTGTAGTTTCCGTCCCCAGCATGGATTTACCCCCTGAGTTCCAGGCCTGTCCTTCCAGTGAAATATCCTTCTTGGATATCCTAGAGGCATATCCACATTCAACGCATCCTCAAACGAATTCCTTTTTTCTCTCACCCTGCCAGCCTGCTCCCCCGTTCCCAACCTCAGTTCATGGGACTTCTAGAAGTGCAGTATCGGCTGTGACTAAGAGCCTGGACCCTGGAGTCAGACTGCCTGGGTCCACATCCCTGCTCTGCCTGTGACCTCTCTGTGTCTTAGTTTTCCCATCTGCAAAATGGAGATAACATTGGCATCCGCCTCATTAGATTGTTGGGAGGAATGAGAAGAGCATGTGGATTAAGGCGCTTAGGACCATACCTGCATCCAGGAAGCCGGGGCTGCGTGTGGTACCCGCTATCACCCTAATCATCACTCAGTCTCCTGAGCAGATACCCAGGGTCATTGTAGGCACCCCCTCCCCCTCCATGGTCCCGCTAATCCAGCACCACCCAATAGAAATAGAATGTAAGATTTAGACGTGATTTTGAGTTTTTAATAGCCACATTAAAAACATTTAAGAGAGAGAAAAGAGAAAAAAGAAAAAAAAACATTTGAGAGAAATACGAAGAGTTAATTTTAACACTTTTATTTAGCCCAGTATCTCAAAAATATAATCTCAACATAGAATCAATATAGAAGTTATTAGTGAGATATTTTACATTCTTTTTTTAAATTAATTTATTTTTGGCTGCATTGGGTCTTCGTTGCTGCACATGGTTTTTCTCTAGTTGTGGCGAGCGGGGGCTACTCTTCGTTGCGGTGTGTGGGCTTCTCATTGCGGTGGCTTCTCTTGTTGCAGAGCATGGGCTCTAGGTGTGCGGGCTTCAGTAATTGTAGCACGTGGGCTCAGTAGTTGTAGCACGTGGGCTCAGTAGTTGTGGCGCACAGGCTTACTTGCTCCGCGGCATGTGGGATCTTCCCGAACCCGTGTCCCCTGCATTGGCAGGAGGATTCTTAACCACTGTGCCACCAGGGAAGCCCCTATTTTACATTCTTTTTAAAATTTTGAACTAGGGACTTCCCTGGTGGTCCAGTGGTAAAGAATCCGCCTTCCAGTGCAGCGGAGGTGGGTTCGATCCCTGGTCGGGGAACTAAGATCCCACAGGCTGCGGAACAACTAAGCCCGTGCGCCACAACTACTGAGACCGTGTGCCTCAACTAGAGAGCCCGCGTGCTGCAAACTACAGAGCCTATGCGCTCTGGAGCCCAAGCGCTCTGGAGCCCATGCGCCACAACTAGAGAGAGAAAACCCGCACGCCACAACTAGAGAGAAGCCCACGCACCACAACAAAAAGGTCCCGCATGCCGCAACGAAGATCCCGCGTGCCACAACGAAGACCTGACGCAGCAAAATAAATAAATAAATAGAAAATTTTTTGAACTAACTCTTCAAAATCTGTTGTGTATGCCAGATGTGTAGGCCATCTCACTTTGGACCAGATGTATCTCCAGAGCTCAACAGCCACAAGCGGCTGGTGGCTACTGTGTTGGGCAATGCAGCTCTAACTGGGCAGAAAGTTTGGGGGATTCTCCCTAATCTGCTCCCTTGTCACCATCTCCACTTCTAGTCAGGTTTCTGCAAGAGCCTCTGAACTGGTTTCCCAGCCTCTCACCTTCCCTGCGCCTGTTTGCTCTACATCCTGCAGCCAGAGAAATGTTCCTAAAATGCAAACCTGATTATTTCTTGTCCCTTGTTTCTTGAAACTCCTCCGGGGGCTCCATCCTCTGCAATGGGACAGCTTTGGCCCACTAAAGCCCCTAATGATGTGTCTGTGCCGGTCCAGCTGTACTGGCCTCATCTCTTGCCCTCGCCCACATCTTCTCTGCCCCTGCTCCTCCTTTCCCCTTCTGTACACTGTCCCCATTTTCTCTCGGGCAAACTCCTACGCATCCCTAGGTCTTCACTCACATAGGGCTCTTCTGAGACACCTTTAACTGCCACAGGCTGGTCTAGCAGCCAGTCCCTCTCCTGGGACTCCCTACACACTCCATGCAGGTGTCACACTGCTTGTATCTGTGGGTTCACTTATCTGTCTCCCCAAGTCCTCTGGGTCCTGGGCACTGAGCCAGGTACTGTTGCATCTTAGCCCATGCAATTTCCCAACCCTGTGTATATGGCTTGCTCTGGGATATGTGCTGGTAAGGAAGGAAGCAGTGAGAGGTGATTCCAGAAGGGTAGTTTGAAGCCAGTTCATGAAGGGCTTCGAAAAATGCCAGTTCAACGAGAGTTCAGACTTTATTCTGTAGGCAATCGGGAGCCATGGCAGGTGTTTGAGGGAGAGCAGGCAGGGCCAGGGGTGAGGCCAAGAGGGCCTTTTGGTCAGAGCATCAGGCTCAAAGTGCGGTCAAATCTAAATCCTTGGCACCCTCTGCAAAGTCCTGGAGGGCAATGATATGATCTGCATTCTAGAACCATCTTTTCTGAAGGTCACTTAGGGAAGGGTTGGAGAGAGGAAGTGAGGAAGAGAATCAATACACATGGAGCTTCCATAGGCCCAGTTCTTTTCAAATATTGTCAGTATAAATGTATATAGGTATGGATTTTCCTAGTGACCCTGGGTGAGAATATTCTTTCCACCTCACAGAGAGAGAAGGAAACTGAAGTTCAGGGAGGTTAAAAAAGTTGCCCAAAGCACCCTGTAGGAAGTGTCTGAGCTGGGGTTCTGTTGGGCCTGGATGCTTGCTGGAGGGCCAGGAGATGCCAGTGGGGACACCAGGGAGAGATTTGGGCGGGACCAGGCTGGTGCTGCACCCTGAGCCCCACCCTCACACCAGGTGGGTAGCAGCCTCTGGATAGCACTGAGAGGCGCACGCTGGACTTGGGGGCTGCTTCCCCCCCAAGACCCCATGGCGGGGTCCCTCTGGGTGGCTCTGTGAGGGTGTCCAGGCCAGCCTAAAAAAAGCCTGTGTGTGAAATCAGACAGTTGTACAGGGCTTTGAAACAAAACGGGTCACTTACTTTGTCCCCCTCCTCCCCATAAGATTTTGATTAAATTGACAGGGTCTTCTGGTCACAACCAACGCCTTAGCTTTAATAGTGCTTTAATTTTAAAATCTTTGAAATAAGTTTTGGCTCTCCTTAAGCATGAAAAGATTTTCCCCCAAAGCCTTTAATTCTGCAGTCATCTATTTTTCCAATCAAAGGCAATTCCATGGACTGTCATGGTCTTAATTAATGACTCTATAATCTGAGTTCCACTCTGGCTGTTTTCTCACCCCCCTCCCCTTTTTTCCTGGTTTCTCAATGAAGGGCTTATCTAGAACTTGTCTCGACTTCAAACAGATACTTCATGATAGTAAATTGAAGGGAGTTTTAAAAAAAATAAATTTATTTATTTATTTGTTTAGTTGTTTTTGGCTGTGTTGGGGCTTTGTTGCTGTGTGCAGGCTTTCTCTAGTTGCGGTGAGCGTGGGCTACTCTTGGTTGTGGTGCACGGGCTTCTCATTGCGGTGTCTTCTCTTGTTGTGAAGCACGGGCTCTAGGTGCGCGGGCTTCAGTAGCTGTGGCATGCGGGCTCAGTAGATGTAGTGCAGGAGCTTAGTTGCTCTGTGGCATGTGGGATCTTCCTGGACCAGGGATCGAACCTGTGTCCCCTGCATTGGCAGGCGGATTCTTTTTTTTTTTTAATTAATTAATTTATTTTTTGCTGCGTTGGGTCTTGGCTGCTGCACTCAGGCTTTCTCTAGTTGTGGCGAGTGGGGGCCACTCCTTGTTTCGGTGCGCGGGCTTCGCATTACAGTGGTCTCTCCTGTTGTGGAGCACCGGCTCTAGGCACATGGGCTTCAGCAGTGGTGGCACGTGGGCTTCAATAGTTGTGGCTCGCAGGCTCCAGAGCGCAGGCCCAGTAGCTGTGGTGCACAGGCCCAGCTGCTCTGCGGCATCTGGGATCCTCCCAGAGCAGGGCTCGAACCCATGTTCCCTGCATTGACAGGCGGATTCCCAACCACTGCGCCACCAGGGAAGTCCCTGCAGTGAGGTTTTATCAAGTGGAACAACATTTTCATTCTCTTTGTTTTGGGTCTTGGTATCAGTGCAAAACCACCCTTAGGGAACATGGTCTGCCTTCCTCTCTGCTTTTCAGCAAAAGATGCCTTCCGAGAAGCACTGGGAAGGTGTTTTCGATTATGTGCAACAAAGACCAACATGGTAAATCCTTGTAAGATGTTGGTGGGCTGGTATTTACGGGGCTATCTGGAGACTTCTGGTTTGAAGATTGCACCTGACAATCCTTTCTTAAGTTAGGATAAACTCAATTTTGGATAGAGATGTGAGTGGGCTAGATACCAGTCTCTCTTGAAATGAATGGCAAGTTCCTCCTTTGGTCTGGTCATCTGTAGGACCCACCTGACATTTTCATTTGTGCTTCTCTCTTTTTCTTTGTCACATGCAAAGAAGGAAGAATACAGAGTAAACAATTGTGTGCTCAGGTTCCCAACACCGGCCCTCCTCTTCCTGGGGGCTTGGGAAAACGAACCAAATGGTTCATTGATTTACTCAGATATCCAGCTAATATTTATTTAGCTTGGACTGAGTGTGATGCTGTTAGGCCCAGGGAGACAGAGATGGGCGGAAAACTACCCTTGTTCTTAGAGTGTGTGATGTGTGGTAGGGGAGACAGCAAACATGTTAAGAAGTAACCATGGCAAGTGGAAGTGGATGTGGACTAAGAAGGTTGTGGAAAGACCTCTGGGAGCACAGGATGGGTATCAATCCTAGTTGGGGGGATTTGGTGAAGAGCTGCATTCTGAAGAAGGCTCACCAGGAGGAGACTGAGTGAGGATGGAAGTGTCTTAGTTCATTCAGGCTGCTATAATACCATGAACTGGGGGGATGATAATTCTCATGGTTCTGGAGGTTGGGAAGTCCAAGATCAAGGTGCCAGCAGATGTGGTGTCTGGTGAGGGCCTGATTCCTGGTTTATAGAGGGTCATCACCTTGCTGTGTCCTCACATGGCCAAAGAGGGGAGGGAGCTCTGTTGGGTCTTTTATAAGGGCACTAATCCTATTCATTAGGGCTCCACCCTCATGACCTAATCACTTCCCAAAGGCCCCATCACATTAAGGGTTGGGATTTCAACATATGAATTTGGAGGGGACACAAACATTCAGTCTATGCCAAAAACATGCCAGATAGAAAGAACAATCTGTGCAAAGCCATGGCAGTGGGAAAGATCTCGGCCTGTTGAGGGAATGCAGGTGTTGTTCTGTGGCTGGAGCATGGGGTGCGTGGGGGTTAGGCGGAAGTGGGGGTGGTGTGGCAGCAGGACAGACAAGGAAGGCAGGACGGGAACAGGTGGCAGAGGATGTGAGTGCCCAGTCAAGGAAGTGAGGATTTTCCCTGTGATGATGGGGTAGCAGCAGATGTCTCTTTCAGCAAGAGCGAGGGGATCACAGAGTGTTTTGGAAGGAGCTTTCTGGCAGCCAGGCAGAAGAAAGGGCAGAGGGAGGGGAGACAGGAGGCCAGGGCACTTCTTAGGAAGTTATTCTAAAAGCTCATAGAGGACCTGACAAAGGCCAGACAGAACAAGGGCAATGGTGGTGGCCGTGAGAGTTGGCAGGGGTGGGAGTGTGCAGGGAATGAATTGAAGAGTTATCTAGAATAGATGGGGCTTGGAGACTCCATCAGCTATTGGGGCAGGGGGACTGGATTTCAGTTTGGGTAGTGGGGGACGCAGTAACACTGTGATACGGATTCCAGGTGGAAGAGACACAGGGTGGGGGGCTGGCCCACAGGGCTGGTGAGTAGGTGTCCTGCTGCTTCTCCAAATGGACAAGTGGGAGCTGACATCCAGCCTGGGCTCTGAGGGCTGAGCCTGACAGGGGCTATGTCCACCCAGAAAACAGGGGACACCTTTCCCTAATTCACACGAGCATGGGCTGGCAGTGGCCCTAGCGAGGCGAGTTCAGTTTTAACGTGCTGAGTTTGGGGGCCTCCAGGAGATGAGGATGCAGTGGTCCGAGGGGCAGTAGGTGGCAGCAGCCTGTGGTGCTTAGAGGATTCGGGCATTCAGAGCAATAGGACTGAGCACCACCCTGTCGGCGATTTCCAGGGTCCAGCTTTCGCACGCACCTTTGATTTTTGCTCTCGGATCTGCAATCCTCACCACATTCAGCCCTCTGACTTTAGACCTGCTTATAAGAAGACCTTGGTCCCCTATTGCCACCCTTAGCCTGGGGGCTCCCCAAAGTCCCACAAACGACTCCTCCTCATGGGTTTTCTCATGAACCCTGGGCTTCCAGCGGGGAGCTGAGTTGAAGATGATTCCTAGAATCAGGGGTGGGGAGAGAAATGTGTAGGGGGCCAGAGCCCTCGCTCACCTGGACAGCTGCCTTTGGGCAATGGCCTCTCTCCAGCTCTAGAAGGGGTTTGTGCCTGCACACACATGCGTGTACCTGGTGTGTGCACAGGTGTGTTGAGCTGAGCATGCCCCTTCCCCTCCATCCCAGCTCCTCCACCCCTCAGCCCTTCCACCACAGCACACGATCCACCTTCACTCCTTTGCCAGGCTACCACTCACAGCGCCCTCCCTGCCTCTCAGCTTGGTTTAAATCCTTCCTCTTGTTTCAAGGCCTCTCTCAACTCTGCATGGATGTCCCTGAACCAGACCTTCAGCCCCCACTCGTTCCTCGGAGCTGCTGACTTTGGATCATACGGCATCAGGGGCAATGCCTCTTTATTTACATCCTTCTTAAGGATCCTGTAAGTCCAACTAAGGGTGAAAGTGATGCCTAACTTGGCTGGCCACCACCAGGACCAGCATCTACCCTCACCTATGAAGTTTGGTTGTCATGGATTAGGACTTAGTGAGAATAAAGGACACAGCTGGGAAAGTGCGACCTAGGTCCTGCAAAAATGCAGTGAGAATAAGGGACACAGCTGGGAAAGTGCGACCTAGGTCCTGCAAAAAATGCAGATGGACAGGCATCAGAAGGTCCAACCTAGCCCTCATGCGGTCATTTTGTAACAGCTCCTGCAGGGCAAAAGACCCCTTTGCACCAAGGCACCAAACCACACATACGTCCTCAGTGTATTAGTCAGGAAAGCCTGGGTGATGCTGTAACAACTTGACCCTAACATCCCAATGGCTGAACAAAACAAAAGATGTTCAGTGCTCGTTAGAGGGTTGGTGGTGGGGAGTGTCTTCTGCACTCAGGGATCCAGGCTGACAAAGGCCCAGCCTTGGAGAACATCTGCTGTGGCAGGGACAGAGAGGGCTTGGAGAGAACTCATACTCTTTCTTTCCTCTTTGTCCTGGACGTGGCACAGCTCCCTTCTGCTCAGAGCTCACTGGCCAGAGCTAGTCACATGACCTTGCCTAACTGCAAGAGAGGCTGGTAAGGGAGGTCTTCTTTGTGCCCAGAGATGACAGGAGATCCAGATGTTGGTGAGCACTGGTAAAGTCTACCATACTTATTCATGCCTGTTCAGGGAAAATTCTAGTTAATTAAATCCCTTTCTTGCCTCTGAGGTTCAAGAATCATGGTCTCAGGGCCATAGGTAGTGCTTTCTGCTTAATTATAATGTTTCTACTAGGTGCTACCCCACTCTCTGGTTGGATCCCGCTAGTGATGGGGAACTCACCCCTCGACCCACCATGCATCTAAATCCAGCTGTGGACAACCTATTTCAAAGTTCTTCCTTATATTCAGCTGACATCTTCCATCCATTGGCCCCCAATTCATCCCTGTGGCTCAGAGAACAAGTTTAATTCTTTTTTCCTGCATGTTTTTTTTTCCCTTTTCCTTTTCTAAGCCCAACGTCTCTCTTGTTACCTACCTGCCCTGATGGCTCTCCTTTTCACTCACAGTTGGTTTGTTTTACCAGCAAGCTCTCATGTAGGAGCCCTAAGTGCTGAACTGCAGAACTGGGCAGTGGAGGGGGTATGGAGAACCAGGGTGGGGAGCCCTGAGCAGAGCCCCCACCACAGACCCCCAGCTAGGGGCAGCTAGAGAGGGATATCATTGACATGGGTTCAATGTGTCTAAACCCCCTACATCTACATGCCTGTGCGAGGATAAAGCTTGTTAAGCCAACACTCCCCAAGTGTTGTCTCTTCTTTATTTTATAGCTGTAATGGACTGAATGTTTGTGCTCCCCCCAGACGCATGTGTTGAGATACTAACCTCCAAGGTTTTGGTATTAGGAGGTGGGGTTATTGGGAGGTGATTAGGTCATGAGGGTGGAGTCCTCCTGAGTGAGATTAGTGCCCTTATAAAAGAGACCACAGAGAGCTCCCTTGTGCCTTCCACCATGTGAGAACACAGTGAGAAAACAGCTCTCTGTGAACGAGGAAGCAAGTCCTCACCTGGCTACGAATCTGCTGGTGCCTTGATCTTGGACTTCCAGTCTCCTGAAGTGTGAGAAATAAATTTCTGTTGTTTTTAAGCCCCCTCGTCTATGGGATTCTGTTATAGCAGCCAGCCAGAAAAAGACATCCCCTTTCTTCATTTTTTCCCAGTAATCTCATTAAGTTCTTACGGAAGCATTTGTTTAGCTGTGACTGCATTAGTCAGCAGTCAAACTTCTTATCACCATGTTTGAGTTGGGCTTTTGGCATTGGCAGTTGGGCAGACTCCATGTTTTTAGCGTTTTTTAGGTTTTGCTTTTAATACTTCATTTTCCCTTCCAAATTTGTGTTTAAGATCATGGGCTATGGTGGTAGCCATCTAATTTGCTGTCTACTTTTTGTGTGTGTGTCTGTGTCATCATTTATTTCTTACAAGAGAAGACAGAGACAATCGACTTGCTAAAGCCATACATGAATGTTAATGCAAAAAAGACCTAGATGCATGAAGTATTTGTCTTAATTTGCTGTCTTCTGAACGTCTATTTCACTGCCAAAGTTTAGGGAAACAGGTATGCTGAGCAAGGAAGTGTTCCCTTTTATAGGGTTGGGTGGAATTTTGCGGGTGTCCAGGTAAAGAAGAAAATTCAGAGTCGGCATCTTCCATTATATCCACATTCTGCTCATATTTTGCCCCTGGCCAAGTACAGAAAGCTTGGAGCAAAACAAAGAAGGCCCTTTGTTGCAACTGTCCCGCTATGTTGAGTCAATCCAGCCCATTCCTGTGCTGGCCTGGGATCTGGAACAGCTGGGAGGATGGGCTGCTAGAGAGATCAGTATGAAAACCAGGCTGTCCCTACTATTGCTTCCCTGAACTTCTGGGAGAATTGCAGGATCCATGTCCTATAAGGGTACTCATGGGGGAGGGGGAGATTTCTGTTTTAGATTAACAGGAGGGTTTATCATGCCAGAAGGTCAATATTTACCTTGGCTTCAGCTTGATGAGTATTTACTTCTCCGTTCAGTTGGTCTCTCTGCTGACTTCAGCAGAAGTGAAGATCTGCTTTTTGTCTGCCTCAGAGGATGCTGACTGATATTTTCTTATCAGAAGGGCCTGGAAACATAGTTGCAGAGGAGCCCACTTCTCTAGTGTGTGTTTGTTGGGGGGTTTGTCTACCTCCACCAAGAAATCTGATCCCTCTTTGTACAAACAACCCCGTTTCTAAGGCGCTTTTGAACTTACAGACGGGGGAGAGAGCACAAGATCGCAGACAGATCACTTCTCTCATCTCCTTGTATGATGAAAAATGGGGAGATTCTGAGAACCCTGATTGTCTGTGTCAGAGTTGTGGTGAGAGGTCGAGGAGTTAAGGGCTCAGTGGCGCCCTGCTGACCCTCATTGGTCCAGTTTCCATTTTATCGAAGTTTGGGGGTGGGGGCACGCTGTATGATGCCTGAAGATCACTAAGGAACAGAGGAGGAGGGAGCCAGAACTACGACCCCGGTCCCAACTCCAAGGCTTCAATGCTTGATTTCTTGGGCTCTTGGGAACAGTGGCTTCTGTCTCTCCTGGGGCTTTAGCATGTATTTGGTGAGTGCCGCGGGCACAGTATAGAAATACAGAGACCAGTACTCGTGTGGAGTTTGGATCAGGGGCCAGCCGGGGTGGCTGACGTTTGAGGAGGCACTGGACCTTCTGAGGGCACCAGTATGCCCTTCAGTTAGGGGCTGCTCAAACTTTCCCGCTTTTGCCACCACTCACAAGTATGTTTTATCTTGAAAAATAATGCAAATGGCGCATTCTATTCAATACTATTCCTGTATTTGTTTTAAAATAAAGTTTCATTTTAAATTGTCTACCACAGAGAAAGATGTACCAGGTTTATCCCGGGGCTCCAGAGTCTCCTGAGAAAGCTCCAAGCACTCCTGGGTATAAGCCCACTTGGGGCTTTGAAAAGGGGGCCATTCTTCAGTTTTATCCTTCACCAAAGCTCTGCAAATAATAATCATTAACATTTATTGAGCATTACAATGTGTCAGGCACATGATTCCAAGCACTTTATGTGAATAATTCATTGAATTCTTTTAGCAAACCCATACATTAGGTACAGTTATTATTCTGATTTTACGGATGAAGAAGCTCAGAGAGGTTAGGTAACTTGTCCAAGGTCACACAGCTGGTACCGGTTGGAGTTGGACTCTACTACCTGATGTCCTCTGGGGGCGAGGGAGGGGTTAGAATGTGATACCACAGAATCCTTCTCCATTCTTCTCGGCTCCCATGGCCCCCCCTTACGGGACTGCTGCCGCTGGAAATCTTGCCTACAAGAGTGATGGCTTGCTAGGGTTGGGTTTATCCACAGCTGCCTTGGTGATAGGAGTGGAGGATGAAGGCAAAGTGAATTATAGAAGGCCACAACTGGAAAGGTCTTCAGAGACAAGCCAGTCCATTCTTCATTTTACAAATGAAGATGCTGGGGAGGACCGGAGAGGGAAGGGGTTTACTCCAGGTCACCCAGCAAGTCAGCAGGGGCACCAGGAGCAGACCTGGGGCTTCTGCATCTGAGTGGTGTGTGTGATATCACATTTCTTGATTTTCTGCATCTTTGTCTTTTTAATCCCTTGCCCTCTAAATGGAACCTCCTCTTGTTTGCAGAGTATTTCTCCAGACTGCCTGCTGGCTTTTTAAATTTTTTATTTATTTTTGGCTGCATCGGGTCTTTGTTGTGGCACGCAGGATCTTTCCTTGCGGCCTGCAGGCTTCTCTCTAGTTGTGGCAGGGGCTCCAGAGCACAAGGGCTCAGTAGTTGGGGCGCGTGGGCTCTCTAGTTGTGGCGTGCAGGCTTAGTTGCCCCGCAGCATGTGGGATCTTAGTTCCCCGGCCAGGGATTGAACCCGCGTCCCCTGCACTGGAAGACGGATTCTTAACTGCTGGATCACCAGGGAAGTCCCCCTGCTGGCTTTTGAAGGAAAAAAAAAAAAAAAGCCCATTTTAACGCTTCCTAAAGAATAGTGTAAGCATCCTGAGGGTGAGAACTATGTTATTTGCTTCTCTAAGAGTGTTCACTGCACCAGGACAGTGCTGGACACGCAGAAGTTTCTCAATACATGTTCACAGGGCCAGAATGAACTTTTTGTCCTAGAAGTGAAACAGAGGACCAAACTAGACCCGCCTTAGTCCTGAAGTTTCTGGGATGTATTAATTCTTTTCCTAAAGCTTTTCATCCTAAAAGAATCCTGCAGTTACGGAATAGTGGTATCCTTTCCTGTCCTTGGTCCCTCTAGCTTGGGTGCAGCCCATGGCACCGGAAAAATGAATTTAAGATAAAAACTAAATTCTTGTTCCCTTACTGCAATGTCTACAGCATAAAGCCAATTTACAGCAACATGGAATTCCTCTGGTCTTTAAGATCTCACTATGCGGGCTTCCCTGGTGGCGCAGTGGTTGAGTCCGCCTGCCGATGCAGGGGACACGGGTTTGTACCCCGGTCCGGGCGGATCCCACATGCTGCGGAGCGGCTGGGCCCGTGAGCCATGGCCACTGAGTCTGCGCGTCCGGAGCCTGTGCTCCACAATGGGAGAGGCCACAAAGGTGAGAGGCCCGCGTACAGAAAAAAAAAAAAAAAAAAAAATCTCACTATGCAAGTAAAGGAGGGAAAGGAGGAAGACAGATGCTTACAAAATCCTGGCAGGGTAGGGGGGGAGGATGACCTCATCATTTATTGGGTGTTGGAAAACAGCCCAAGGAACACAGTTCAGATTCCTTTTGGGGGAGGCACTGAAAATCCCCTGATAATCCAAATTCTCCAAATCTTTTAGGCCTTGAGAAAAGGATGGAGGGCGAGATGAAGGAAGTGGTCCTAGGTGCAAGTGACGTTTCCCATTAGGGGGCTGTCCACTCAGAGATGGACTGTTCATGCCGATTCCTAGATAGAAACTCTGGACTTGGGAAGTGTGGAAGTTCCATTTAAAAGGCCCAGGCAGGGGACTGCAGTCCAGTGGTTAAGACTCCACCCTTCCACTGCAGGGGGCAAGGTTTCAATCCCTGGTGGGGGAACTAAGATCCCACTAAGATTCTGCATGCCTAGTGGCCAAAAAAAAAAAAGAAAGAAAGAAAAGGCCCAGGTAGGATTTGAGGGAATTGAATGGGTGGTTTGGGGAGAGGATAAAGGGGGTTGGAGATGATATCTTGGTATTTGTACTCAAGAGGGTACATAGGGGAAATGTACATATGGATACATACTGGGATATGTAAACAAGAGGACAAAAGCCCTGGGAGTGGCCCTTTCCCTCCACATTTTCAACAGCATCTTCCGGTTCTTCCTTTAACAACAATCCCACAGTTCTTTTACAAAATGGGTTGCAGTCCACGGAGCACTTCCATACTTGATGGCTTCTCTCCAGTCCTACTGGCATTATACGGGCTAGGAGTTCCCCACTGTTAGCAGGGACAGAGCTGGCCTCAGGACCTCTGCCAACCCTTGGTTGCTCTGGGGAGAATTAGAAAAAGACTTTCTCCCTGGGGGAGTGGGGCACAGGGTGGATTTCAGGTCCCCCCTGCTTTGTGCTGGGTACAAGCCCTATGGGGATCCTGCAGTCCAGAAAAGACCAACTTGGGGCCAGGCTGGCCTTGGGCTCAGGGTGCGATCTGAGACCCAGCCTTCCCATCTGTAAAAGGTGGGATTGTATTACATCTTCCCCCAGCTCCTTCCCAGATACGATGCCTCATGAATCTGTGAGTCTAGGGACAACTTCTCACCCCACATCAAATGCTTCCTTCCTTCCCAGCTGCTTCTCAGCTTAGAGAGACAGCTGGCAAGGTAGAGGCTGGAGGTGAAAGGGGGATAGAATTCTGGGGAAGTCTGGGTGTGCAATGGTTTGGTCAAAAGAGCCTTGGACAAGGAGTGTGTATTTTTTCTGCTTAACTTTTTTGAGCCTCAGTTTGTACCTCTGAAAAATGGGAACGGCACCACCTTATATAGAGAGCAGTGCTGTAGGGATTAAACAACATTGCCCAGGTGAACTTGCCAGGCACAGAGTGGGTACTCCGTAAGCGCTTGCGACCCGAAGAGGGTTTGGTTGGGAAGGTTCTAAAGAGCATGTGTTTGGGGACCCAGGCACAAGATTTGGCTTTCGGGGCGCGCGGCTCCCCGGACCCCCAGCGGAGGAGGAACCCCAGCTCTGCCGCCACTGCCGCCTCCTCGGCCCCGGACCGCCGAGGGTTAATGAGAAAGCCCCACGCCCCCTTTGACGGCGCAGAGCCCACCTCGCCGAATTTGAAAAGGCGGCCCTGAGAGGCGTGGGCGCCCCCCAGACATTTCCAGCTCGGACCTGGGCTCCGCTCGCTCACCGGCGCGCTCGCTCGGCTCCCGGCGGGGGCCGCGGGTTCGGTCCGGCCGTCGGTGCGCTCCCGACTGTCCTCCCGCCCGGGACTCCGGGTCCCCGCGGGCGGCCGCGCAAGATGAAGCTGGCTCTGCTTCTGCCCTGGGCGTGCTGCTGCCTCTGCGGGTCGGCGCTGGCCACCGGCTTCCTCTACCCCTTCCCGGCCGCAGCCCTGCAGCAGCACGGCTATCCTGAGCAGGGCTCCGGCTCTCCCGGCAGCGGCTACGGGAGCCGCCGGTGAGTAGTTGGGGGCGGCGGGACCTGGGGGCGCGCGGCAGCCCGGGGCTGGGGGCGCGGGGAGGTGGGGTTTGGGGCTTGGGATCTTGGGATTGGGGGTTGGGGGCGTGGGGCGGTCGAGGACTGGGGGGGCTGGGGACGCGGAGTGATCGGGGCACAGACAGTGGGGGCTGGGGGCTCGGGACGGAAAGACTGAAGGTGCGGGGCTGGGACTGCGGTGGTCTCTGGCCGCGCCCACCCCCCTTCCTTTCCTTGCTCTCCCAACCTTCGCCCCTTCGGCTCCCGAATCCGGGTGGAGGTGGCTCAGACCTGCGGCGGGGGCGCGCGAAGGGGTGACCGTGGCTGGCTGGGGCTCGGTGGCTCAGTTCCTGGACGTTTACCGGCTCACGTGGCTCCGCCGAGCTCACCTGCGCAGCCGGGGCTTTGTGTTGGGGAGCAGGTTCCCGCGATGCCAAGGCCTTGCATCCGGGCCCCCTACTCTCACGCCGGCCGCCAGGGACACCGGAGGGGCGATTCCGTCCGGTCTTTGGGACTGGGCCCGCGGAGGAGCCTCGGCTGCGGCTCCCCAGCCACCTGGGAACGTGGTGCCGGCTCCGATCGCATGAGTCCGTGGTGGGGTCGGAGAGGGAGCAGGGTCACGGAGCCCGCGGTGCCCGGATCCACCCGCGTCCTCCTCCTCCGCCGGCAGGTGGCGCCCTGGCCACCCCAGGACGGTTAGGGCAGCAACTTCTCAATCCGTGGTTGAATTCCCCCAGAAAACGCGTTAAGTACTCAAGTAAAAGTTGTCAAATCTCTCATCTGCGTAACTCATTCGAATTTAGCTTTTCCCATTTAATAGTAATTACGACTCACACGGCTGTAATAGCCTTCTAGAACACACAACATGCATTGGTAGCATCCATCTCTTTTGATCCTAAAACCACCCCAGGGTTAGCTATTAGAGTATTATCTTTCCTTTAACGGAGGAAACTGAGGCTCAGAGAGAGGTCCCCAAATTCGGTGGCAACTCAGGGCTCACCTCTTGTCTTCTTTCTCCAAATCCTGTGCTTTCTATGGCACCACTCTGCTTATCGTTTATGGAGCAGGGCAAGAGACAGGTCCCAGTTCTTCTGTCCTCCATGGTGTTTACCAAGCCAGGGAGGGCTACCAAGGTGAATTCTGGCAACGTCTTGTATCAAGGAGACAGGAATATTTTGTGTTGAGAAGCGGTACGCTTAATGGCTGGATAAGGCGGTTCTCAGAAGAGCATTTAAAGTGCTTCAGGAAAATTTTGCGTGCAATTTTATTTCCTTCATTTTGTTTGGAAGTACTTCTCCAAGGCTCCTATTAGTATTACTCTCCAAACACCCACAGTCGTGTGGACTCTGCACACTTCTATAGGAGCATATTTTAAAAACTAAGCTTCTCAAATAGCAGAATGATACGTATAGCATGATCTCACTTATGAAAAAAAATTCGATCTATATCTAGATACCTATCTATCTGTCTATCCAGAAAAAAAGTTGGTAGGAAACCATTTTTGGCAGTTACCTATAGGGAGAGACCTGGGGCTGGACTAGGGGAGAGAGTGAAAAAGGACTCCCATTTTTCCCCTCTGTCTGCTTGTGTCTTGTTTGCATGTTTTACAAGGAGGGTACATTCATGTATTACTTTTGTAATTCAAAAGTGTGTGTGTGTGGGGCTTCCCTGGTGGCGCACTGGTTGAGAGTCCGCCTGCCGAGGCAGGGGACACGGGTTCGTGCCCCGGTCCGGGAAGATCCCACATGCCGCGGAGCGGCTGGGCCCGTGAGCCATGGCCGCTGAGCCTGCGCGTCCGGAGCCTGTGCTCCGCAACGGGAGAGGCCACAACAGTGAGAGGCCCGCGTATCGCAAAAAAAAAAAAAAAAAAAAAAAAAAAGTGTGTGTGTGTTGGGGGCTGGGAGTGGGGGGGGGTGGGGTGGGGTGGGGTGGGGTGGGGTGGGGTGGGGTGGCGTGGGGGAAGGCTCCTGCAGCCTGGACTCTGCATGCAGAGAGGGGCCAGAGGGGAAGTCCATGAAGGGAACGGGGGTTCTAGCGTTTGGTGGGCTGGAACTTGGGGACCTCCAGAGACACTTGGAAAGGATAGTTTTAGCACAAGTAAAAAGAGGCCCAAACAAATGTAATCTTCCAGAACTCTTTCTACCAGGCTGGGAGCAGGGAGAAGGTACAATTAGGTTCAGGGAGGATCTGGATGAATTCGTGGAAAATGGATTTCTGAATAGGATATTGGGGGGTGTTAAGGACTTGGGGCAGGTTCCAGATGCTTGAGATGGGTGTTCCGGACCGTAACTGAGCCCTTCCGTGCAAAGCCCTGCGTGGGCACTGCAGGCACCTGATTCGGGTCTGGGCGAGTTATGGGCTGGAGTTGGCCTGGTGTCACATGTTCCTGTGTGTTATTCGCTCCAGAAGCAGAAGCCTTGGGGACAGCGTTTGGCACAGGGCTCTTCACAGCTTTGGCCTCTGCTTGGCTCCATACATCTGTTTACAGTGGCTTGGTTTCAGCTGATGGGCAGGGCTATAGGGCTGTTTCTTGACAAATAGTCTTATTTCATGGTTATTGCTCCTGTTGGCAGTTTGTGTTCTCCTTTCTGTGTGTGTGTGTGTGTGTGTGTGTACCTGTACCTACCTTCCTGGGCTGGGTGTCTGTGTCTAACACGTGCTGGGGGCATCTTGCTTTGCCCAGGGATGCTCTGCTCTGGTCACCTCCATCACAAGCCCAGGGTGGGCCCCTCTGATGAAGCTATTTTGGCAAAAAGAAGAGGACCCCAATTCCTTAGAGGCCTGTTTCCAGTAGAATCTTGCAGCCCTGTGCTTGGGCCACTCATGACTTTTGTCATCCACAGTGTTGTTCGGATGCCAAATAAAAGCTAAAGGGAAATGTAACAGTAATTGACCGGCAGGGTTGCACAAGGATGGAGCCTCTCAGCTGCCCAGCCCTGTTCTTCCCAGAAGAACTTCCCAGTATAAGGATAACACATTGGTGAAACTCTTTAATGGATGTATATCTCACTCTTCTCCCCGCCTCCCTCCCCTGATCATTCCCTCCCTCCCTTTCACAGATGGTGATTAGAAGTCTTGTCTGTTGTATCCAACCTTAAAGGGTCCAACATAGCAGCGAGTCATCCGGGCACGAGGAGTGAGAACCAGAAAGGGGGCCCCGCACCCCATCTGGGGTGCACATCTCCCAGCTGTTGATGGAGAGGTTTTAATTTGGATAAAAGTTAATATTCTTGGAGTGGGAATGTTCTTCTAAGAGAAACCAGAAGAGTGGTGGGACCTGCCTGGATTTTAAGCAGAGGAAGGAATGAATACACCCAGAGGGCGGGTTCGTGGCACAGGGGATGAGGGACAGAGTTGCTTTATGCTTCTGCCCTGAAGAGCGGCACGCATTCCATAAACCTATTCCTTCTGTACAGGACCCGAGGCATGAAAACAAAGAGAGACCACATACTACAGGGCTGAATATCTACAGGTTATGAATCAAGCTAACGGATGGTTAAATAAGTAGGTCCTATCCTCTAACCTTGATGAGTAATACCTTCACAGTGACCTGGAAAGCCAAGTTCAAATGAGGAATTCTTAGATGCTTTAGAATTCTCTGCTCTGGCAAGTGGTGGCAGGGGGAAGCCTCCCCACGGCCCAGCCATCTTCACTGCTTTTTGACCTTCAACTTCCTGTCCACTTATTGGTTGTTATGTCTCTTTAGTCTTTTTCATTGTGGGAGAATCCTCTCCTTTAAAAGAAAGCATTTCCAGGGACCTCCCTGGTGGTCCAGTGGTTAAGACTCTGCACTCCCAACGCAGGGGGCCTGGGTTCGATCCCTGGTCAGGGAACCAGATACCACATGCTGCAACTAAAGATCCTGTGTGCTGCAACTAAGACCCGGCACAGCCAAACAAATAAATACTTTAAAAAAACTAATAAAAGAAGGCTTTTCCCCCTGCCATTGACTTGGTGAAGAAGGCCAGTTGTCCTGTAGAATCCCAGGTTCTAGATTTGGCTGACTGCTTCCCAGTGGTGTAAATAATTGGATCCTCTATGCCCTGTATCTCTTCTATGTTAGAGATTAGGTGTAAATGTTTGATTAGATTGAGGACCTTTTTTTTTTGATGGTGGTGGGGGAGGACAAGAACGCTTTATAGTTGGCCCAGTGGGTCGTGTTATATCATATCAGGAGGTGTTATGGATTGAATGCTTATGTTCCCGCCATCCCACAATTCATATGTTGAAACCCTGACTCTCAATGTGATGGTATTTAGAGGTGGGGCCTTTGGGAGGTAATTATGAAGATGAAGGTTTAGATGAAATCATGAAGGTGGGGTCCCCACGATGGGATTTGTGTCCTTATAAGAAGAGGAAGAGAGACCAGGTTGCCTTTTCTCTCTTTCTCTCTCTCTCCTTCCCATGTGAAGACACAGAGAGAACTCTGCTGTGTGCAAGCCAGAAAGATGGTCCTCACCAGGAACTAAATCAGCCTTGATCTTGGACTTCCCAGCCTCCAGATCTGAGAAATAAATGTCTGGTGCCTAAGTCACCCAGTCTCTGACGTTTTGTTATGAAAGCCTGAGCTGACTAATATGGGAGAGCATGGCAATTTTTTCCTGGAGAGCTGGGTGTCAAACCTTCACCGGAATACCACTGCCTATAGGTTCCCTCCTTCTTTGCTCTCTTTACTTTGCAATTTCTTTGGAAGCAACTAGGCTTTGATAGCATTTTCCTTGTTCAGGATTTGTTTGATTATATCCTGATGGTGCCTGTGAATGTGTTCCCCTGTCCTCAGTGTGTCCAGATAATTGGAAATTGGATAGGGAGACTCGATTGGATTTTGGTTCCTTCTCCTCCTCCTTATTATTATTATTTGTTTGGGCAAAATTACCTCTATGGTTGTGTAGCCTTCTTCCATTAAGAATCATATCAGGGGGCTTCCCTGGTGACGCAGTGGTTGAGAGTCCACCTGCCGATGCAGGGGACACAGGTTCGTGCCCCAGTCCGGGAGGATCCCACATGCTGCGGAGTGGCTGGGCCTGTGAGCCATGGCCGCTGAGCCTGTGCGTCCAGAGCCTGTGCTCCGCAACGGGAGAGGCCACAACCGTGAGAGACCTGCGTACCGCAAAAAAACACACAAAAAAACAAAAACAGAATCATATCAGGAATCACGCAACATCTTGTCATCTCTCCTCTTGTGATGTTAACAGGTGTTGATGATCACTGCCTAGGCCATTATTTCATTAAGGGTTACAAAACGGTCCTCTTCTAATTCTGACATTTCTTTTTCATTTAATTACTGGAATACTTGCATAAATAATTTCCCGCTTATCTACTATTTGTAGGGAATCATGTTTTTTTTTTTTTTTTTTTTTTTAGAAAATATTGGGGATAGGAGTTTATTAATTAATTAATTTATTTTTGCTGTTGGGTCTTTGTTTCTGTGCGAGGGCTTTCTCTAGTTGAGGCAAGTGCGGGCTACTCTTTATCGCCGTGCGCGGGCCTCTCACTATCGCGGCCTCTCTTGTTGCAGAGCACAGGCTCCAGACGCACAGGCTCAGTAGTTGTGGCTCACGGGCCTAGTCGCTCCGCGGCATGTGGGATCTTCCCGGACCAGGGCTCGAACCCGTGTCCCCTGCATTAGCAGGCAGATTCTCAACCACTGCACCACCAGAGAAGCCCCGGGAATCATGTTTTGAATTCATTTTTGATTTATCTTTCCATTGTTTCATTTTGCAAATGTAAGTGTGTGAGTGTGTCTTCCTTCTTTTATAAAAAAAATTTTAATGAAGTTTAGTTGATTTACAATGTGTTAATTTCTGCTGTACAGCAAAGTGATTCATATATATGTATACATATACATAATTCTTTTTAATATTCTTTTCCATGGTGGTTTATCACAGGATATTGAATATAGTTCCCTGTGCTATACAGTAGAACCTTGTTGTTTAGCCCTTCCTTTTTTTCTCATGCAGAGGTGGTGCTCTAGTAACACTGTTCTGCACTTGGCTTTTTTTGTTTCACATTGTACTGTGGAGATTGCTCTAGATCAGGGCATAGATAGCTTCTGCATTCATTTTGTTTTTCACGATTTAAAAATTTGTGGTTGGGCTTCCCTGGTGGCACAATGGTTGAGAGTCCGCCTGCCGATGCAGGGGACACGGGTTCGTGCCCCGGTCCAGGAAGATCCCACATGCTGCGGAGCGGCTGGGCCCGTGAGCCATGGCCGCTGAGCCTGCGCGTCCAGAGCCTGTGCTCCGCAACGGGAGAAGCCACAACAGTGAGAGGCCCGCGTACCGCAAAAAAAAAAAAAAATTCGTGGTTAAAATACACATAAAGCTTACCATCTTAACCATCTTTAAGTGTACAGTTTGGTGGTACTAAATACATTCAGAGGGTTGTCCAGCCATCACCAGAATGTTCATCTCCTGCATTCTTTTTTTTTTTTTTTTTTGGCCACGCCCTGCGGTTTGCGAGATCTTAGTTCCCCGACCAGGGATCTAACCCAGGCCCCTGAAGGAAAGCGCTGAGTCCTAACAACTGGACCTCCAGAGAATTCCCTCCTGTATTCATTTTTGTAGCTCTGTAGTTCTCGGTGGTGCCAATGACTGTAGTTTTTTCAGCAAGTCCCCTACTGAGAGACATTGTGTTGTTCTAACCTTTTGTGTCACGTGTAATGCCATAATAAATAGCCTTGTGAGTTATTCATTTCATATTTTTGCAAATGAATCTTTAGGATGCATTTTTTTAAAGCGGATTTTCTGAGTGAAAAGATAAATGCACGCGTAATTCTGCCAGATAGTGTCAAATTTCCCGCCATAGAAGTTACACCATTTTGTGTTCCCATAAGCAGGTTTTTCTTGGGATACATTTGAAGATGACGCTTCAATGATGCTGGGTCAAAATAGCCTTGTGGGGATGAGAGCGGCCTTCCCTGGCCTATACCACCTGCCAGCCCGACCCACTCCTCACATTTGAGGGGTCTGGGGCAAGTGTACAGAGGGAAGCCCACACATTGTATGTCTAAATATTTAAAAGGTATAATTCAAGCTTACGGACTGTTAAATAAAATAAATTCTGTCATTGACCTTGACAAACACACCCTCCTCGTGACCTGGGGGTGGGGGTTGAGGCTCAGGTTTAGAAGTCTTGCCTCCATGAATTTTGTGTGGGAACTTGGCAGTGCAGGAAGAGCCACCTTCCCCTTCCCTCCGTGTCCCACCAGATACCTCGCCCTGGTCAGGCCTCACCCACACCCTGTGGACACTCTAGTCCAGCCCAGAATCCCCTTTCCTTACCCTGACAACTGCCACTTGGCCATACCTCTCCTGCTTGAGTGTGCCCAGCTGTTTGGGGAGGGAGTTCCAGGCCCCTGGGTACCCACCTTTGCTCCATAAGGGGGGCTGTGGTCTCTGGAGGGTCACGTCCCCTAGGCCCCATAGTCTCCTCGCCCTGTGGGGTGTGGTGTGGCTGGAGAGGGGCCAGATTGGGGTCCTTGAAACCTCAGTGCCCAGGATGGGGCTCCTCTCGCCCAGGTTTAAGGCAGTTCTGGGGGGACGTGGAGTGAGTCTTGGGGATGGAGCAAGGACACGTGTACCCTGAATCCTCAAAAGTTGGACAGCCTTTCCCCAGATGTCCATGGTCAAAAAAGGCTGCGTCGTGGTGACAGAGCTAAGCTGTGTCCAGATGTTCCCTTCCTGTGTCCTCCCTGCCATGTCCCCCGTTAGACTGTGAGCGCCAGGTGGGACATCACCCACCTGTTTGCGACCCAGCCCAGGGCCCAAAAGAGAGTCGGGCTCTGTCGGTTGTGTGGAGTGAACCAGATCGCATCCACCAAGGACCCACCAAGGCCCTGAATCCAGAGCGGATGTGGGTCCCACGGGGGGTCACTTTGCAGTCCCAGTGGCACAGGTCACATACTCTCTGTGGATGTAAAGACCCCTTTCAGAGATGACGGGGAGCTTTGGGGAAGGAGGCTTCAGGGTGGCTCACAGGGACTTGCTCCTGCTCTTTTAGAAGCACAGCTATATTCTGGCCTGACGTTAGGGTATTTACCCATTTTCAGACTATTCTAAGAAATGACGGGATGGATTTCAGAACTTGCTACTGCTATGGTTTTCCGTTGAGAAATTCTCTGGGAGTCAGTTTCAGAAAGGGTCTAATCCCTGCTATGATGACAGTGCTAGACCGCGCTATTTCCTCCCCGTTCTTCCTGGTCCAGCCTCCCCATCCCCACCCCCGGCTTCCCAGGCAGGACCATTTGACCAGTGCAAAGGCCAGGGCGCAATGCTCAGCAGGGTCCCTGCTTGGAGTTTAATGCTTTGCGCTCACCATCTCCAAATTCTCGATACTCTTATTCTTAAATGAGTGCTTTGTAAGTGAAGTCCGATGGGACCATGGGGCACCAGGAAATTGACCCTCAGCTTTGACCATGACCCACCTCTCACCACCTCCTACTGCCTCCCTGGGGTGGGTTCTCCGCTACTCACTCCCCACCCCTCTGGCACCCCACGTCCACCTGGCCTCCCCCTCTCCACCCCTGCCCAGTACCCACTGCCACCCTCTGCCTCTGGCTGGAGCCTGGGTGTGGGCTCAGAGAGGGTTGGGATTGGGTACCTGCACCCCGTGCCACCCTGGAGTGGGACATGGCGGCTGCAGTCCCGGCCCTGGGCTGGCAGTGCTACCGTGTGCTTAAAGGGTGACTCAGCAGGGGAGAGCCTCTGGCCACACCGATCCTAGTGTGTCCTGGGGAGAGATTGCAATACCCTGAAGCGTTGCCCATCCGACGTATGATGGTGGGCCCCGGGGAAGGGGATATGCCTGGCTTGACTTCCCTGCTCCAGACCGGGGCGCTGTACTTCAGCCCGCTGGCTGGTGGGAAGGGTGGCAAGCGCACTTACACAGCGTGGAGTTGCAGGGAGTGGTCTTCACTTGACCCCCAAGGATCCCTGTGCACGAGGGAGCACACAGGAAACACTAAACAAATGACAGGTTGAGAGAGACAGAGAGACAGAGACCCCAGAAGAGAGGAAAACACTTTGTATTTTACTATCTTTAATGACCCAGCTTTTTGAATGAGGGGTCCCTTAACTTCAGTTTGCCATGAGTCCCACAGATTATTTAGCTGGTCTTAGATACAGCAGGTCGCTGATTGGCTCATCACGGTGAACTGGGTGATTAAAGAATTGGGTATCCAGACCCACACTTGACTCAGGAAGTCTAGGTCCTGGAGAGCTGTATTTAATGGCCTCCCCAAGCAGGTTTTTTTTTTTTGAGATTCTTTCATCATGACCCGTAGTAGGAAATACCTTTTATATGGTGCCTGAGTCCATGCACGCGCACTTACACACACACACACACACACACACACACACACATACCCCTGAAATAAGTTTCACAAAATCATGCTTACTATTACCATATGTGATACTTTCTTTTTTATGGTACTCTATCTAGTTCATAAAAAAGTGCTTGCCAAGACTCAGAAAATTGATTCCACAGCCCCTCTGGCTTAAGACCTGCAGTGGGAGACCCCGTGCCCTGGGGGAATTCAGGGGTCTTCTGGCCCCATCACCCCAGTTCCCCTGCCTGGTTCTCTAGACTCTGACTCCGAAACCTCTTTCTTGTTCTTTCTGCTGAGCTGAGGTGCTTGGCCTGTCCCCTCCCCACCCCATACCTCGGCTCCACCCTCTTCTGGGGGCAGTCACACACCCCCTCCTTCAGGAAGTCTTCCTGGACTGCTCTGCTCCCGTCTCTGTGGGCAGCTCCCTGTGCCTCCTGTATCCGTGATTGCTTGTGGTTTTTGTACCGAGAACTCACTTCCTGCTCTCCTTCCCCACAGATGGAATCATTTCTCCTACCTGTTTCGCCCCTAGCATGGCCCTGATGGGCCCACCTGGGACATGAGTGCATGAGCCGGGCCTGTGCCCTGAGCCTGGGCTGCCCACCATCCACCCCTGCCTCTTGGACATGTGAGCTTATCCAGGCTGGGCATTTAACCACCCAACCTTTTCCGATCCCACAGTCGGTCGGTTGTAGGCTGAAGCTGGGGGCTGAACCATGGGGGAAGGGGTGTTCTGCCCTGAGCCCTGAATGGGAGGGGTTCTCTGTAAACTCCAGGGGGGTGAATGATCCCCTTTCCACCCCACCCCACCCCGACCTGTGGGCCTTTTCCCTGCCACTGGATCCAGGTTCCCTGGAGCCTTACATTCAGGAAGTTACTACAAGCACCTACTGCATGCTTGGTGCTGGGGGTAGTGAGATGATTGCTGATTCAGACTCAGCCTCTGCCCTTGATGAGCTCAGAGACCGGTTGGGGAAGACCCAGGAGCAAGTGTGGAATTTGCTGTGACACAAATGTGTGCAAAGTGGGCCAGGTAGGCAAGGGACGTATGAACAAGTACCTGTTTAGGGGAGTTAGGTGTGTGGGAGTTTGGAGTGTCTTTGTGCCTCGGTTTTCTCCTCTGTAAAATGGGGATGATCTACTTCATAAGGTTATTCTAGGCTTAGATGAGTTAAAATTAATAAGTTGCTTAGAGAAATATGTACTAAACATTCTGTTCGTGCTTGTGGTGTATAGTGTGCTAACCTTGCAAAGATTGCCAAGAAGGGGGGGTTTTGCAAACATATGAGGCTGTGGAATCCTTTTGTTGGGATGATGTTCCAGACTCCAAACCTTGGGAAACGCTGGCCTGGTGGACCAAGGCTACATGCCAAGGCCTTTCTAGAGGAATCACGTTTGAAGTGGGTCTTGTAGGGTGAGGGGGGGTGTTCTCTGCAGTGACTGGGGGGGACATTTCAGGCGGCAGGACAGCTGTGTAAGGGCTGGGAGGTGTGACGGTGCCTGACATGTATGGTTTGTGCAGTTGGGTTCAGAGTGGCTGGACCAAGGGCTGGGAGTGTGGGGCAGGTGGGGCCTTTGGAGCCTGAGGGTGAAGCCCCTTTTCTGCCAGCCCTAAGGAGCTTGGGCTTTGGGTCGAGGCTTGGTCACAGTGGGTCCTGTGTCAGCGTTACTGGTGTGGAGGAGATGGGGCCGGAGGAGGGAGGCAGCTAACAGGCAGTGTCAGGAACCATGAAACAGGGCTGGGGCAGTGGGGATGGAGCCGCCGAGTGACGAGCGCTCAGAGTCTGTGCATTTGGCAGCATCCGGCCACTTGCTGGACCACGGACAGGCCGGAACAGGTTGCAGCCTGGGGCTCCTGGACTTTCCCGGTGCCTGTGGGATGCCAGAAGCTGGCTGTTTTGCTTCCTGGAACCTTGCAAAGACTCCCCAGTGTTTTCTCAGCTTTGAAAAGGCAACAAAGCGTGGTGTTCACGCACCTTGTGTTTTTGTAAAATACTTGTATTTTTAACATCTAGCGCAGGCTTGCGCGTATCAGGTGTTCCGTGGTTGCTTTTTGAGCAAGTGAGTGAACAAGTGCCTTGACCTCTGTCCTCTGGGAAGCCGAGGGGGTGGCCTCTGCCCCCGTGCAGTTCTGTCCTTCTAAGAGGTCCTGGAGTGAGGTCCTTCTCTGTGCTCCACCCCCCACCAGGCCAGCTCTGGAAGCCACATTTAGGGGAGCCACAGAGGCCACCCGCTTTAGGGGGTCCTGCTTCTTCCTTTGAAGTAGGATTGGGTGGAAAATCCCATGGAATGGACTCGATGTAAATATCTGGCGAGGCCTTTTCTTAAGGCCCCAGGGTTTTCTGAATCTCCTCGCCCTTCCTCTGGCTGTCCTCTCCCCCCTCAGCTTCTCTGTTATTTTAAAATCCATTCCCAGAGAAACAATTCCTATGGCAATAAGAACACGGCTGCAGGCTTCTCTTGGCTTGAGCTGGTCCGACACTTCACTGCCGCTTCGAGAGTGTGCAAGCTGGACCCAGACCAGCTCTGCCTGGAGCAGGGGAATAGAGTAACAATAACTAACTGTTAGAGGATTTTCAGGAATCCTGAAGCAGATCCTATGGAAGGAGACACACGGCACGCTGTTCTCCTCTCTGAAGAGTCAGGGGTCCCCAGCTTCCTTGCCTGGGCTTCCTTTCCCTGCCTCCCTGAAACCAGGGTCTAGATGTTTCTTTGGCGGCCTGGACAAGACCACCTTGAAAGAAGCTGGACCCAGTCCAGGTTAATTCTGTAACACTTGGGCAAGAGGCGGGGGCTCCCACCTTCTGGGCCTCTGTCTGCCCTACCCCCAGCCGCGTCCGGAGTGATGGGCGGGAAGGTCAGAGCTGGCCAGCTGACTGCTGACCTTTGCCAGCTCCCCTGCTGCCTGTAACGATGTTGCCAAGCTTGTTCCGTCAGGTGTTAATGGAAGTTATGAGAAGCAGCCTGGGAAATGCTCGTGAACCAAGCTCAAGAGTTTCCTTAAGAAAGAGGGAGGGTGTGAAGAGCAGGCTCTGGAGCCAGGCGGTCTGGGTCTGAATCCCCGCTCTGGGTGGCCCTGACCGAATCATCTGACCTCTCTGTGCCTCAGTCTCATATGTAAAATGGGCATGGGTTTACTTCCTCAGGTCATTCTGGGGCTTCAATGAGTTAATTTTCATAAAGGGCTTAGAACAGTATCTAGTAGACACTCTATGCAGCTCCATGAAATGATAAAGGCTTTCCCAGAGTGGGCAGTGTGATGATGGACCTTGCAAAGCTTGGGGAAAAGAGGAGTTGGTGTTCCAGACGCCGTGCTCTGGGGAACGCTGGCCTAGTGGGTCAAGGTTAAATGCCTCAGCAGTTATGGTGCCCTCTGCCTTTTGCAAAGGACCTCTGGCTGGGGTCATTTGCAACCTTGCCCTGCAGTTGCCCACCCGGGTGCAGTGGAGGAGCCAGAGAAATACAGAAGGGAGGGTCCTGTCGGGGTTTCGGAACCCCTGAGAGCCTGCTCAGGTTTTCAAGGCCAAGAGTGAGGGATGGGGGCTGGTCCTCTCTCCCAGCAGAGTTTCCACCGCTGGGTGGGGTGGGGCGGTGGATGAGCACAGAGGGTCGCCCTCAAAATATGACTGGCGAGCAGGTTGGAGGGTCTGGGGTCCTGATATGCCCGTGGCGAGTCAGAGGCTGAGGAGTTCTGAGGAACTTTGTGTCCCGGGAGTGTGACAGCTGAGGGGACCCTGTGTGGCCCCAGGATGGGGGAGAAGGGACTGGGGGACCCACAGTCAGGCCAGTGCTTCCCTTCATTGACTCAGCGCCTCACAAGTAACCTGAAACTAATAGGATTGGGCTGAGATCAAATGAGGAAATGTGTTTATTAAATATGCAGGCTCATTATTACTCAGTGCAACCTGCTCACTGGCCAAGGGCCCCACCTTTGCAGCTCCCTCCAGCCCAGTCCGCCCTCTGAACAAGCCTGGGGGCAAACATTTTATGTCTTTGAAAGGGTCTGGTCCCCTCCCCCTTCCACATTCTGGAAGGTCAGGGACTGTGTGACATTTGCTGAGAAGTCCCCCAGTTCCTAGCACGCAGGAGGCCCGGCAGAGGGGCTTCTCTGCTTGGAGCCATTGTGAAAGGCTCAGGCTTCCCTCTTCCCCAGAGAGTACCTTCTGGAATCTGGCCCTGCTGCAGGTTGCCCGCTGACCCTGCCGGCCCTGCTGGCCCCCAGAGGCGCCAGGGCCTTTGGGGAGAAGGTGGCAGTTTCCTTCTGATTTGGCTCCAGCTGTCTGCACCCCCGCCAGTTGCCTCTGGCATCTGACATATTTGTCATTACTGCAAGGGCTTATCTGGGGAATCAGCACTTACCTCTTCCTGCCCCTCCCTGATTGACTTGGCCAGACGGCTGATTCTCCCTTCTGAGAGGTCTCAACCTGCCCGGACACCCTCTATTTCTGGGGTCATGGGATCCTGGGCCTCGACAGGGTTTGCCAGGCTCTCTCTCTCTTTTGTCCCCTAGCTGACGATGACAATTAACTCAGATCCTGAAAGTCTTCATGCAAGAGCTCTGAATAAGTACCTTCCTGGAGAGGCAGCTGAACTGATGGGAGACACCCCTATATCAGGGGCTTGGAGGGAGCCCAGTCGAACCCCGTCTAGCCTGCTTCTTGTCTCTCTGGGTGCTCTGCTCATCACTGGCTACCTTTTAATCTCAAGCTGCTTCCTGCCTCAGGGCCTTTGCACTGCCTTGATCAGTTTTTGCTTTTTCTTGGCCTAGCTAGTTCCTGCTCAAAGCTTAGAGATCCGCTTAAACATCACATCTTCAGGGAACCTTTTGCTGGCCCCCCCTCCACAAGGTAAGGTAAGGCCCTTTTGTTAAATGCCCTCAGAGCTTACTCTCATACTTAGAAGTTCATGATAACTGTAAGTCAATCCTATAATTAATTGATTGATAATTAGTTAATAGTTGTCTATGCTAAGACTGTCAATTCTCTGAGGGCAGGGATCTTGTTTGGTGCTGTATCTCTTGGTTCTTGCAGAGTGCCCGAATCACAGAGAGTATCCAGGAAAGGACTAACCACTTTGCAAGCTGTGTTAGTTTCCTACTGCTGCTGTAACAAATGGCCATAAACTTTGTGGCTTAAAACTACACAGATTTATTATCTTACAGTTCTCAAGGTTAGAAGTCTGAAGTGGGTCTCACTGGGATAAAAGGTATTTGCAGGATTGGTCCTTCTGGAGGGTCCAGGGAAGAATCCATTTCCTTGCTTTTTCCAGCTTCTAGAGGCTGATGGCACTCCTTGACTTATAGCTCCTTCCTCCATCTTCAAAGGGCCTCCTCCAACCTCTCTCTCTGACTCTGATCCTCCTGCCTCCATTTTATAAGACCCTTGTGATTAGATTGGGCCCACCTGGATAATAATCCAGGATCAGCTCCCCACCTCAAGATCCTTAGTTTAATCACACCTGCAAAGTCCTTTTTACCATGTGAGATAAATATTCACAGGTTCCTGGGATTAGGATGGGGCATTATTTAGCCTACAGCACAAATGGAAATGAAAAGGGAAAGAGTTGGGGCCTTGAAGAGTTGGATTGAGGTTAGATTTCAAACAGTATTAAGACTGAAAGTGGCTTTGAGCCTCAGAAACCTGTTAAGACTCAGCCTTGTGTAAAGAGTCATGATAGGGGCATGGCCTTCCCACTGACGTTTTTACAGAGGCTGTGAGGTAGGGATTTAACTTTTGTTTTTTTCCCCCCTGCAAACCTCCCCTCACACTTCTACTGAAAAATCCATCTATTCCCAATAATTTGAAATGCCACTTTTATCACATACTAAACTTCCCTATGTACACAGCCCTTTTTCTGAACTCTTAATCTGATCTGGTGCCAAAACTACACTATTTTAATTACTATATCCTTATTCTATGTTTTGTTAGTTGATAGAGCAATTCCTCTTTGCTGTTCATCTTTATCAAAATATTCTTAGCATTTGTACACTTTTTCTTTTGGGTGAATTTTATTTTATTTAAAAAATTTTTTTAATTTATTTATTTTAATAGTTTGATGTATTTTAATAGCAAACTTACAGGAAGAGCACAGAAGACAGACAACATTAAAAACATGTACTTGCATATAGGACAACTCAGTTAGAAAAGTATAGTGAATGGATGGAATCTATTGTATGATAAAAATGCTACAAACACCATTTAGTTGCAGTCAATAAGAAATTTACTTGTTTTAAAAAAATCCCCAAAAAATCCAAACGCTGGCGTTGTCCAGAAAAATTTGACAGGTTTATTTATAATTGTTATAAAGTTGAACTGCTGAAACTTGTTCACTGAAACATTTTGACCTACATTGATGCTTTATGTCCCCACATTTATATTAAAAATTCACACACAAATGAAAATGGAAAAACTGCCAATACCTGATTTCTGTCCCCTATTTTTCCACCTGCAATCATATACTTAGGTACCTTTTGACTCCGTGTGGGGGAAAAAATCTAACGTTCAGAACTACCAATAACAGGAAGAGAAATGTTTTTCTTTTTTTTTTTTTAAAGAATGAAATGTTTCCCATCATAGTTGATTCTTAAGCACCTTCTCCACGTACGCGGCGCGCTATAGCTGGATGTCTTTTGGCATAATTGTTACACATTTGGCATGGATAGCACACAGCTTGGGGTCTTCAAAAATGCCAACTAGCTAGGCCTCACTTGCCTCCTGCAAAGCACCAATAGCTGCACTCTGGAAGCGCAGATCTGTTTTGAAGTCCTGAGCAATTTCCCGCACCAGGCGCTGAAAGGGAAGTTTGCGAATCAGAAGTTCAGTGGACTTCTGATAACGTCTAGTTTCACGGAGCGCCACGGTACCAGGCCTGTAACGATGAGGTTTCTTCACCCCTCCAGTAGAGGGCGCACTCTTGCGAGCGGCTTTTGTAGCCAGTTGCTTCCTCGGTGCTTTACCACCGCTCGCTTTGCGGGCAGTCTGCTTTGTACGAGCCATGGTAAAGAGACCTCCTGACTTACCCCACTTCTCCTTCCGCTGGAGCTCCGCGAGCTAGAGGCAGCGCTGGCGTTGGAGAGCGACAGCGGCGCGGCGGCAGCAGCGAACACAATTGAAAGATCTTGGGTGAATTTTAGAATCATCTTTTCTTGTTCTATAAAACATGCTGTTGGGATTTTGATCTAGGCTGTGTTGACTTAATGGATTAATAGAATTCAATGTTTATAATACTGTGTGTTTTTCAGTCTTTCTGCTCCATTTATCCAGAGCTTGTTAGATTTATTCTTAGGCATTTTGTAGTTTTTATTGCTATCGTGAATGAGTTCTTTTTGTTCCCTGACACTTTTAAATGTTGATGTCTGGCAAATAGGAAAGCTGTTGATATGGGGTACGTTGATTTTATGTCCTGCTACCATAAGGCATTAAAAAAAATATTTTGATGGTTTTTCAGGTGGTTCTCTAGGGTTTTTGAGGTAGAGAATCCTATAGTCTAACAATGTGTGTGTGTGTGTACGTTTGTGTGTATGTGTGTGTGTGTTGGTCACTGTGTAAGTCAACATCTTGGTTGAGTTGGAAGAATGAGGCTTCATTTTTCTTTCTTTTTTTTTTTTTTTTTTTTTTTTGCGGTACGCGGGCCTCTCACTGTTGTGGCTTCTCCCGTTGCGGAGCACAGGCTCCGGACGCGCAGGCTCAGCGGCCATGGCTCACGGGCCCAGCCGCTCTGCAGCATGTGGGATCTTCCCGGACCGGGGCACGAACCCGTGTGCCCTGCATTGGCAGGCGGACTCTCAACCACTGCGCCACCAGGGAAGCCCGAGGCTTTATCTTTCTTACAAAGGATGGTGAGGTAGAGGGCTCTGAGGAGAGAGAAAGGAAAGTGGGTTGTGCTTTGATCTCCCCCAGAGTCATCTTCTCTGCTGCCTCTTCTCCTCCTTGTTTACTCTGAAGAGAGGCAGACAATGTGTGGGTCCTGGACGTGGTTAGAAGATGATGGTATATTTGCCTCACTTCTTGGTTTATAGATAGGATATTTTTGGAGTCCGAGGACCCAGGATTCACCCACCTTTCCCTCCCTTTCATCCCCCCTATATTAAACAAATAGCCTAATAATAGACTGCGGTTTCTAGACTCCTTGTAGGGCCGATCGTTCTGATGAGGCTAAGTTATTTCTGCCATTATCACGCATCTGCCCTCTCCTTCCCCATCAGTGACAACTTATTCTTCCTGAAAACAGCCCTGGTCCTAGACCATGAGCTATCAGCTTCTGTTTGGTCTATCTCTTTTTCTCTAACAAAGCCAGCATCTGTTTGAAGCGGGTGGGGAGGCAGATGCTGCGCTGGGAGTGGGGAGCATGTGAATTCCTCCCTCCCCCCACCCAGCTTGTCCTATGCCGGGAAATGCAGTTAAAATGAAAACCAAGGGCCATCTTGTTTAGCAGAGCCAAGAACATGAACCTATGTCCTTCCACACTGGTGCTCAGGTAGATGGTGTTCCCTGAAAACCACAGGTGGCCCAAAGAATTCCTAAGGCGAGAGAGCAGTGTTTCAGACTGGCATGACACTCTTTTATAGACTGATGCCAGCTGTATTTTAGTCCATGCGTTAGCTGTCCAGTTGCTTCGTATGGACTGGGGCTGACCGTGTGGGCCAACTCTGGTCCTCTGCCCCCGTTGGTGGGGGAATCACAGGGACAGCTAAGACTGAGTCACAGCTGTGTCCCAGAGAATATAGAGGGCCAAAGTCATCAGTGCCTGGGATCTTGGCACATCCTAGCAGGGAAGCTTCGGGGGCCTGGGGTTGTCTGCCTTGGTTATTGCCATATCCCTGGAATCTGCCCATATGGAGCCAGAAATCGGTGATAAAGCCAAGTAGGTTCATGCTGGGTGGGCATCTGCCATCTGTGAGTAGGTAGGCAGGTCAGTTTATAAAGGTTCAGCCAAGTTGGGCTGCAGTGGGTGGTCCCAAAAGCACAGACCTAATACTCAGAACTTTAGAGTCAGGCAAATTGACATCAGAACCTTGGCCCCTCGTCTAGCTGTGGGCAAGTTCCTATTACCTTGCATCAGTTTACACATCTGTGAAATGGGACTAATCCTAGCCAGTTCCTGTGGGAGCATTCAGTGAGCTGTTTGAATCAGGGCTGTGTGTTCTACTTGGAATCTAGAGTGAACAGTGGCCCCTGGGGTGGGTTGTTCTGCCTTCTGGATGGCGGAGCACCTGGCCATGTGGCCGCCACGAGCAGCTTTCCCCAGGTCCTGTCCTGGCTTGCTTTATTCTTGTTTCATGTGCTTGTTCTGCAGCTGGGCTTCGAGCCCCTTGGGGTCAGGAGCCCCATCCTAGATGGCTTTGTCTGCCCCAGCAGGTAACCCGGGGCTGAGCATGGAGCGTGGGCTCAAACAATCCCTTATTGATTCAACCGCAGCCCAATTGGGACACCACAGTTGCTTTCTAGGCCAAGAAGTCCAAGTCACTTAGGATCCTGGAGTTGCATTCTAACCTGGAATGAACCAGGGAGTGAACAGGGGCCCACTGGGCCATGACGCAGTGTGAGGGTCCAGGCATTGCACGAGCAAGGGGTTTGGAAGGAAAGTTCAATTCCCTGGCTGGCCGTTGGCAGGGAGGCGGGAGGGCTGGAAGTTGTCTGCCTGCTGGCCCGGGGCAGCTGCATGTGGGGACAGCTGTCTCAGCTTCGGACATAGGATCTGCCCCAAGATTAATAACAGAGCCTGGCCATGCCCTTGGGGAGCAGAGAAGGGCTTGGGTTACCGCGCACCAGGAAATTTGCCTGCCCCACTGACAGTGGGTGGTTAGCCGGCAGGATGGATGGGCTCTGGGGGCTGGGGGGTGTCTGGGCAAGACAGCTCAGTGCGGGCCCAGCCAAATGCACCCCGACGGGATGCAAGCTGACCCTCCCAAGGGTCGCTTTCTTTCCGCTGGGCCCGAAACCGGCAGGAGCTGATCTCCAAGAATTATGTGAAGCGTTGGGAATGGAAACCAAATGTTGGTGTCAGGTAGAGAAAGCTGATGGAAGCTCTCGGCCCAGCAGGCCTGGGAGCAGCAGGGGTTGGGGCTCCGGTGGCCAGCACAGATGTTTAGGTGAAAGGGGCCTGACATCTTCTTTCAAAAAAGGTTTATTTTCCCCCTGATTATATTTATCATAGATCATTCGGAAAATATGGAAAAGTGGAAAGAAAGAAATCATTTATAATTCCATTTTTGTAGGTTTAAAATTTTTAATTCTTATTGTGATAGAATACACACAACTTAAAATTTACCACCTTAGTCACTTTTACATGAAGAGTTCACTAGCATTAAGTATATTCACATTGCTGTGCAACCATCACCACTATCATCTCCAGACCCTTTTGATCTTGCAAAACAGAAACTGTGCAACCATTAGACACTAACCCTCCATTTCCTCCTCCCTGCCAGCCCCTGGCAACTGCCATTCTACTTTCTCTCGCTATGGTTTTGACTACTCTAGGTACCTTGTATAAGTAGAATCATACAGTATTGGTCCTTTTGTAACTAGCATATTTCATTTAGCATAATGTCCTCAAGGCTCATCCATGCTCTAGCATGTGTCAAAATTTCCTCCATTTTTAAGGCCGAATAATATTCCATCGTATGGGTGGACCACATTTTGCTTATCCATTCATCTGTTGATGGACACTTGGGTTTCTTCCACCTTCTGGCTATTGTAAATAATGCTGATAAGGACATGGGTGTACACATTTCTCTGAGTCTCTGCTTTCAATTCTTTTGGCTAGATACCTAGAAGTGGAATTGCTGGGCCATATGGTAGTTCTATTTTTAACTTTTTTGAGGAACCATCGTACTGTTTCCCATGGTGGCTGCACAATTTTATGTTCCCACTAACAGTGCAAATGGGTTCCGATTTCTCCACATCCTTACCAACACTTGTTATTTTGTAAATTTTTTTGGATAGTAGTCATCCTAATGGGTGTGAAGCGGTGGTTTTGATTTGTATTTCTCCAGTGATTAGTGATGTTTAGCATCTTTTCACGTGCTTATTGGCCATTTGTTTATCATCTGTAGAGAAATGGCTATTTAAGTCCTTTGCCCAATTTTGAATCAGGTTTTTTGTTGTTGTTGTTGAATTGTCAGTGTTCTGGATATTAACCCCTCATCAGATATGTGATTTGTAAATATTTTCTCCCATTGTGTGGGTTGCCTTTTCACTCTGTTGACTGTTCTCTGATGCATAAAAGTTTTAAATGTTGATGTTGTCCAATTTATCTATATTTTCTTTTGTTGCCTGTGCTTTTCATGTCATATCCAAGAAATCATTGCCAAATCCAGTGTCAAGAATCTTTGGCCCTATGTTTTCTTTTCTTTTCTGCCCTAGGAGTTTTATTCTTTTAGGACTTACATTTAAGTCTTTGATCCATTTTGAGTAAATTTTTGTAAGTGATGTAAGATAAGGGTTCAACATCATTCTATTACAACGTCATTCTATTACAACGTCATTCTATTACGTGTGTACAATTTTCCCAACACATTTTGTTGAAAAGGCTGTCGTTTCCCAATAATTCCATTTTTGAGAGGCATATTTCCTTTGGTCTTTGCTGAGTGCTTGCATATATATATATGTATAATTTTGCACAGTTGAGATCACACAGGATTTGTTAAGGAGGAAAGTCAGTATATTTAGTCTTGGGTCCTGCCTTTTTTGTTTTGTTTTGTTTTTGCAGTACGCGGGCCTCTCACTGTTGTGGCCTCTCCCATTGCGGAGCACAGGCTCCAGACGTGCAGGCTCAGCGGCCATGGCTCACGGGCCCAGCCGCTCCGCGGCATGTGGGATCCTCCTGGACCGGGGCACGAACCCGTGTCCCCTGCCTTGGCAGGCGGACTCTCAACCACTGCGCCACCAGGGAAGCCCGGGTCCTGCCTTTTAATACATTCGCCTGGAAGCCTCAATGAAGCGGTCTTCAGTCATTATGTAGATATTCCAGATGCCCAGGGTTTAGCAGGGACTGTTAAACGGTTGCTGAGTGTGCAGATATGGTTCAGAGACGGTCACTGTCTTCAAAGTCCAATAGAGGAGACTAAATGAACAATTAGCACGGTCCAATAGAGGAGACTAAATGAACAATTATCACAGGAGGTCTGGAGTCACAAAAGTCTGGACAAAGGGATACAAGGAAACAGAGGCAGGAGCAATGTGGTACCCAGGACAGCTGGGGAGGCTTCCCAAAAGGGGTGACATTTGAGGTGCCTCTGGAGGAAGAGGCAGAGATGGGGAAGATTGAGGACAAGGAGTGAGCAAAGGCCCAGCAAGAGGGTGGGAGGGGGCCTGGCATGGTGTGGCCCTGGGTTCTGAGAACGAGAGACAGAAGCAAGGATGGAGGTGAGAATGGTTCATCCTGGGGGCCATGAGGAGCCTCTGGAGGTCTGGAAGGATTGGAGTGGAGTGATGTGGGCCACCAGATATGACGCCCATCAGAGCCTTGCAGCCATATAAAGTCAGGGGCTCATGCTATGTCACCAGTCTGCAGAGAGATGAGTACAGCTTGGCAAACAGTAAAATGGTAAAATGGCAAATGGTAAAACCTTCTGGAGAATATCTCACCATTCACAATTCACCACCACCCTCTTTCAAGGCCTGTGGAGGCTGAGGAGTAATGTAGCACAGGGGAGGTGATCTTGCCTGGGGGTTTGTTTCTGACGGTAGTATAATTTGGTGGCCAAGGGTCTGACTTGTAGTTTGAGTCCTGCCTCTACCACCTGCTAGCTGTGTGACCTAGGAGAAACCATTTCTTCTCCACAAGCCTCCATTTCCTCATCTGTAAAGTGGGGACCACCATCATATCTACCCCAAAAGTGGAGGAGAAGATTTATAATAGACTTTATCACATTAGGAATTATTATTATTTTTTAAATTAATTAATTAATTTTATTTTTGGCTGCGCTGGGTCTTTGTTGCTGCGCACGGGCTTTCTCTAGTTGCGGCGAGTGAGGGCTACTCTTCATTGCAGTGCGTTGGCTTCTCATTGCGGTGGCTTCTCTTGTTGCAGAGCAAGGGCTCTAGGCAAGTAGGCTCAGTAGTTGTGGCACATGGGCTCAGTAGTTGTGGCACATGGGCTTAGTTGTTCTGTGGCATGTGGGATCTTCCCGAACCAGGGCTCGAACCCGTGACCCCTGCATTGGCAGGTGGATTCTTAACCACTGTGCCACCAGGGAAGTCCTGGAGGAGAAGATTAAACAAGAAAAGTCTTTAGGGCTTCCCTGGTGGCGCAGTGGTTGAGAGTCCGCCTGCCGATGCAGGGGAAATGGGTTCGTGCCCCGGTCTGGGAAGATCCCACATGCCGCGGAGCGGCTGGGCCCGTGAGCCATGGCCGCTGGGCCTGTGCGTCCGGAGCCTGTGCTCCGCAACGGGAGAGGCCACAACAGTGAGAGGCCCACATACCACAAAAAAAAAAAAAAAAAAAAAAAAAAGAAAAGTCTTTAAAGCACTTGGTATTATCCATCTTGGATCATGTGTTTTAACTTTTAATTTCATTTGTAAACTTTTATGCAAGTTGCATATGTACATAGTTTCAAGAACCAAATAGTTCTACAAGGCTTAAAATGAAAAACAACAGCCCTCCATCATCCACTTTCTTTCTCATGTTCTCCGGAGACAACCACTCCAACTCTTTTAACTTTTCATATTTTTAGTATTTGCACCCACATCTCTTAGATACGTAGTTACATTGCTACAGCTTGATTTTTCTGTTTCGGGCATTAGGTATCAGTTTTCCACTATGAAAGAAGAGAGTGGAGCATCTTCCACACGCTGCCCTCCCCTTCACACACATTTCCTGTGCCCCCATTTTCCCAAGACACTTTATGTCACAATCTAGTTAGCACAATACTCAGGTCTTACATTCTATGCCAAGTGATAGCTGAGCCATGCAGTGTACCATGAGGGCTTTTCCTGAACACATTTTTGACCCTTCTTGTTTTTGTTCACTTAGCTTTTCTGTGTTTTTATTAATTCATCTCCAAACTCTCCCAGTTGTGCAGATTTCCTCCTGACACTTCATGAGATATTCCATTACTTTCATCTTCTTCCAGCAATTCCTCCTTGAACCTCTGATCTGCTGTGATCTGGGCAGGTAGAAACCTACAATTTTGGGATTGCTCTTCACCAACAACCTGGGGATTTCCTTTGCCCCAGGCTTCCTCCCTGTATTGGGCACCCTCTTTCCTACGGTTCATATCCACTCTTTTTGGTTTGCTCCCTCATTGTGATGGAACACATCCTCCAGTAGCTTTCTGAGAAAAGGTAGCATGTTTACGAGGCTTAAGGTTAGGTGTTCTACCCAAGAGCCAAGGCTGAGACATTTATATATTTCTCCTGCCTGCCTTGTCCACGGGGCTTTACACCAGTGTCTCTCACTGACTTCCCATCATCCTCAGGCTAGACTGCCAGGGATCCATAAACCCAGCAATGCAAGCTTATCCCTCTGAATTCATACTTTTTATTAGTTTCTGGCCTCTTACAAATTCCTTTCCTTTCTCTCCAACTTAGCCATGCATTCAGTAATATGTATTTTTGATATTTTAACCAGCATCATTAGTTGTGCTGAACCAGGAAGGATTTTGTGCACAAGATAAGGGCCTTGGGTGGGGGAGGGGAAGAGAGACCATCTGGGGAAGATAAGAACCAGAGCCTTTCTCCAAAGGCCACAGAGAAAATTGCCTGTAGGGAATTCACACTCAAACACTCCAGGTGGGCCTATGAGTGCCAGGAACTATGGAGTTGACTGAGGCAAAGTCAGCTTTGCATGGTCCAGGGGCTCATATGGGTCAGACACCCCCTGGGAGCAAAGACCCAAACTTCAGCCCAGTCACAGGTGCAAACAACCGGGGACAAAACCAAGGGACAAATAAGTGAACACACAAGTGAACGCCTGACCCACCATCTTCCGGGAAACTGAGGCACTGGCCTCACCTCTCCTCAGGGGCAGGTCTATAATTCCGAGGGGTCCTGGAGCAAAGTCCTCTTCTGTGCTTTGTTCCCACCAGACCAGCTTTCCAGAAGCCACTTTAAAGAAGCCACAGATGCCACCAGCTTTAGGGGTCTTGCTTTCTCCTTTGAAGTGGGAGTGGGTGGAGAAGGAGTTTTCCAGAAAATTCCTTGAGGCAGCCTCAATGTAAATATCTGGTGAGGTCTTAGGAATTGGGAACTGCTTCTCTGGGGCTGGGAAGCTGAGGGCCCGCTGCAGAGGGCTTGGGTGGAGGGGTGGGAAAGGGCCTGGCCAGCTGGGGCCTCCCACACACCCCCAGAGCTCCGCTCCCCTCTCTCCTCCCCTGTGGCTCCAGGTTTCCCTCCGTAGAGCATCCCCCCTCTGTAGGTCTCCTCTTTGGCCTGTGCCCTTTGCCCCCACCCTGCCTCTCCAGCCTGACCTGCTAACCAAAGCCTTCTGTGCGAGGTCAGCGCTGCCTGGCGGATGCCTGGGGGATGGGGAAGCGGAAGGAAAGGGGGATGGGGAGGGCCCCAACCTTCAGAGCCGGAGCAGATGGCGAAGAAAAGAGGCTTGTTTTCCTCGCCGGGGGTCCGGTTCCAGTACAAGAGGGGAGTTTCTCCAGTCTCGGGAGTTTGCTTGCACACAAGCACACGTGGGAATGTGTGTGTGTGGGGGGTGGGTCACCCCCTTTTTGCTGGAAGTGCTGGGCCCTGCTGGCGATTCTGGTTGTTGTTTACCTTCCTGAAGGCCTGACTTTGTCTGGGCTGTGAATTCATCCCGGGCAGGGGCCGTGACCCACCCCCCAGTTCCTGTGTACCCTGGGTGTGTGTCGGCACAGATCTGGTTGAGTGACAGCTGGTCCCAGGAGACTTCAGACAGAAAAGAGAGTCTTCGTCTTCTCCAAGGCTCTCTGGGGGAGGGAGCGATCTCTGCATTTGGACCCAGTTCTAGAGGCCTTAGAGCTTAGAGACAGCATCTGTCCTGCTCACTGAAGTCCCTGGAACATCCTCGATGCCTAATTACAATGGCAAACACTTCATTCGTGCTTATTCTGTGCCAGGCGGTCTTCTTCCTGTGTTACGTATATTGACTCATTCTGCACAATGACCCCACAGGTTAGGTGCTGGTATTATCCCCATTTTCTAGGTAGGGAAACTGCCCAGGGAGGGAGAAGTCACTCTGGGCTTCACAGCAGAGCTGGGATGTGGGAGGTGGGTGCCGAGGCGGGAGGGTTCTCCAGATTGGTGGAAACAGCTGGAGCAGAGGCGCCCCGAGGGCAGCGGGTCTGGCCCTTTGGAGCCATCCGCACCCACCCCTGCGTCCTGCCTGTAGGCACCTTCCAACAGTTCCTTTCTTTTCGTATCAGTTGTTTTGTACTGCACGCCTTCTGTATTAACTAGGGACCAAGTTTCCCCAAACCAGGCTTATGGTCACATCTGGGAACCCCGGAAAGGTGGCAAAGGTCTGTGACCCAGTTCTCACTTGTCTGAACTGCACCTCCCTCCACAGGCCTGGTGTGGCCACCACTCGGCTGTGTGGCCTGGGGCCAACCCTGTGTAGGAGGTGGAATAAAAAGCCCCTACAGATGTCCACATTCTACTCCCCAGAGCCTGTGAATATGTTACCTTACGTGATAAAAGCGACTCTGCAGATGTGACTAAATGAAAGCTGTTGAGGTGGAAGATGTCCCTAGATTCCAGGTGAGCACAAGCTAATCACAGAGCCCTTCTAAGAGGGAGGCAGGAGGGCAGATGTGACGACGGAATTAAGAGGTCAGAGTGATGTGAGGAAGGGGCCTTGAGCCAAGAACTGCAGGCAGCCTCCAGAAGGCGGAAAAGACTCGGGACAGATTCTCCCCTAGAGCCTCCAGAGGGAGCCAGCCCCACGGATGTCAGCCCCGCCGACACCTTGACTCCAGCTCAGTGAGACTGATTTTGGACTTCTGGCCTCCAGAGCTGTGAGATAATAAATATATATCATTTTACATTGCTAAGTTGATGGTACTTTGTTACAGCAGCCCTAGCACACCAACACACCATGTCCCCACTCTGAACCACAGTATTTTCATCTGGAGAATGGTCACAGCACCCACGTCCTGACTCCAAGGCTCTGGGGATCAGAAAGCAGGAGACCTTCTGCTCTTCTGGGCTGTTGCTGGAACTTTCTGTCACCTAAAGCAGGTTTCTGCCCATCAACGGATGAATGGATAAAGAACATGTGGTATTGGTGTGCAGTGGAATATTATTCAGCCTTTAAAAAGAAGAAAATCTTGCCATTTGTGACAACATGGATGGAACCGGAAGACAGAATACTAAATGAAATAGGCTACATGCAGACGGACAAATACTGCCTGGGACCACTTACAGGAAGGACCTAAAATAGTCAAATTTATAGAAGCAGAGGGTGGGATGGTGGGAGGAGGGACAATGGGGAGGTACTAGTCAAAGGCTACAAAGATGAGTAAGTTCTAGATATGCTGTGTAGTTAACAATGCTGTAGTGTGTGTTTAAAAATTTGCCAAGAGGGTCGATCTTGTGTTAAGTGTTCTTACCACAAAGTAATAGTAATAATAATAATGATAATAAACAGGGCAGGAGGAAACTTTTGGAGGTAATGGATATGTTTGTGGCATAGATTGTAGTGATCGTTTCCCTAGCATATACTTACCTCTGAATTCATCACGTTGTATCCATTAAATATGTACAGCTTTTTGTATGTCAATCATACTTCAATAAAATGGTTTAGAAAAAAAAAAAAAAAGCTGGTTTCCAGGCCTCACTGTTGTGAGGTCTCTTCTGGAGGGGAGAAACCCTTATCCAGAGGAATTCTAACCAAAAGCTTGGCAACCCCACCATAGGCCTGATGAAGAGAAGCCTTTCTAGCAGGAAAACTGCAAGTCATTAGTTTTCAGCTTTTTCTTGTGTGAATGACCGTTGGGAGGCCTGGTTCACAGCATCCTGCAGCTTGTGATGCATTTAATTTTCTTTCTTGATCCCATGGCAAAACCCACAAATAGGAGTGCATTAGCCGGCCTGGTCCTGGCGGCCGCGCTCCTGAGATGGATGAGGTGCAGATGGAAGGGCCCTCCTGAGTTGCTCTGTGGGAATCACCTGTCTGCGGGCATTCCTGGGAGGAAAGCCCTTTCATCAGCGGGAATGGAGGGACAACGGCACTGCAGAAACAAACCAAGAACTTGATAGTGCGTCTCTCTGCTGGATGCCAGGGGAGAGGGGCACTTCTTCTCCGGTGATTTTGTGTCTTTCTTGTGGCCGGCCCTGTGGTGCCTGGAGGACTTGGGCAAAGCCACCAGATGAAAGGGGAGAGGTGAGGGGAAGGTGGGCTGCCCGACCAGGGGGACATCTGCCTTCAATCACAGCGGAGAAAAAAGTGGGGCTGAGGAATTACATTGGACCAGGCTTCTCTGGAGGCTGCAGCCTTCGGGTGGTGTCTCAGCCCTGGAGTCGTGCACACAGGGGCTCTGGAGAAAACCTTCTGGAACTTAGCTGTGTTCACGTCCTGCCCTTGCTTACAAACTGTTCTGAAGGCTCCCCCGGCCTCAGGCCAAGGCTGGAACCCCGAGGCCACTCCAGCCACATACCGCTTCTCTGGCAATTCTAGCGCTTTCAAGCTTTTGCAAATGACCATCCTCCTCATGAAAGTTCCTCAGCCCCGGCTCGGAGTCAGGCTGATGCTGGATGCTGGGGGTCCTTCCCCTCCGCCCAGGATTGTGTGCATCCTGGGAGGGACCTGGGAGGCCTGGACCAGTGGCAGCAGGAGTGAGAGGGTGATGTAGCAGCCCAGTGGGTGCTGAGGAGACAGCATAAAGCCCTGGTGCAGGCGAGGGGGCTGAGATGCTGGGGAATGGTGCTGTTTGCTGAACGAAGGGCCGAGGTGTGGCGAAGGGAAGTCAGTTTGGTGTGATGCTGGGTTTGCATCTGAGCCTGGGGAGAGTGCAGTGCCCGGACGTCCTGGAGAAGATGACCGGGGGCCTTCCCCGTAGAGGTCTGGAGTGGACGAGCTCCCTCCAGGTGGGCATAGAGGGAGACGGGGGAGGGTTCATGGGATCTGCGGGACCCCGACATCTAGATGAGGCTCAGAGAGGGCGGAGGAAAGGAGGAGTTGACAGGGTTCAGAGAGTCAGGAGGGGAGATTTGGGAGACAGGGACTGAGACGCGGGCGTGTGGACTCCTCTTTTGAGAACTGCGACCCTGAAGAAGAGCAGGAGAGAGAAGGACGAACCCCGGGCATGGGGACCCAGATCTGGTGCGAGAGCCTGGAACATGCAGGTCACTGGAGTAAGATCCAGTGGAGAATGGACATGAAAACATGGAATATATAGGGGTTGGGAGGTGGGGGGACACCTGGCATGGCCTCCTGATCCCAGGTGAGCTGAGAGGCAGAGAGGCCACCTGCTTCCAGGTGAGTGGGAGGGGGAGCACTCAGCCCTGCTAAGCCTGGAGGAGGCTGGGGAAGAAGCCAAGGGAGTGTGCGCCTGTGGGCTCAGCGTTCTCAGTGGATTGGGAGGTGGGCGGCCTGCAGGTGGGGGGAATGGAGAGGAGGGGAGGGGAGGACAGCAGAGCATCTTGGTGGGGAACCAGGGAAGACTGAGCTGCTACCGGCATGGAGGGCCCTGGGGGGGCCAGGCAGGACGTGGCTCTGGGGGATCAGAGTCCCTGGGCAGCGGGGCAGGGTCGGGGCGGTTTGACCTTACCATCCCTCCCCGGCAGAACCAGGCATCTCCTCCTCAGGGCTCCCCCAGCAACCCAGGTCCTGGCCTGTTCTCATCACCTGCCTCCTATTTCTGTGGTCCTTCGCATCGTCTGTGTCCTTCCCCCAGATCGCAGATCTCCTTCCTGCTCTGTCAGCCAGTGACCACGTCAGGGGCTGGTGCCTAGAGAGGGCTTAATAAAAGTTAATGGACTGGGACTTCCCTGGTGGCGCAGTGGTTACGAATCTGCCTGCCAATGCAGGGGACACTGGCCGGGAAGATCCCACAGGCCGCAGAGCAACTAAACCCCTGTGCCACGATTACTGAGGCTGTGCTCTAGAGCCCGCGAGCCACAACTACTGAGCCTGAGTGCCACAGCTACTGAAGCCTGCACGCCTAGAGCCCGTGCTCCACAACAAGAGAAGCCACCGCAATGAGAAGCCCATGCACCGCAACAAAGAGTAGCCCCCACTCGCCGCAACCAGAGAAAACCCGCGCGTAGCAATGAAGACCCAGTGCAGCCAAAAATAAATAAATAAATTTATATTTAAAAAAAAAGTTAATGGACCAAATGGCTTAGAACCACCATCGGGAGCTCAGAGTGTCTTTGCTCTGGAAGCCACAGTTAGACGGGGTAGGTGGACAGTGGCTCACTTCTGTGCCTGACGTGACCCACACGGGTGGCTCTGCTTTGCTGGAAATTCTCTCCGAGCCCCTGGCTGGGGGATGATTTTGGAGACCCAGGTGTTTGCAGAACTACCTGCCTGGAAAGGATGTAGGGCTAAGGCTTTCCCTGACACCACCAGTTCTGTAGGTGGTAGAAGCCTGGCCCTGGCCGGCTGGAGGACGTGGTACCTTGCTCGGCCAGTCCAGTTTCCCAACTGTTCTGGCTTCTGGCGAGAGGCAGTGTTGCTCGGGCCCTTCTGCCGAGGTGGGGGTGATGGCCTCTGTAATAGTCCCCTAGCTCTGATGCTGCCTTGTGAGTTTCATCCGCTGCTGAGGAGGAGGCAGAGGCCCAGAAAGGGATGTACAGAGTCACACAGCAATTCCTGCAGCCGGACCCCCCAGTCCAGAGCTCTGGAAGCTCTTGTGAGGAAGACCCCTGGAACCCACTGGCTGATCTCAGATGGAAAGGGCAGGATCTACTGGTGTCTACCCATGTTTCCCGGCTACCTGCTGGAGGGGTGAATGGGCCATCAATGAGTAGTGCTGATAGCAAGATACCTCTAAGAGGTAGGAAGCAAAGGCAGATTTGAGAAGTGGTGATCCCAAAGAAAAGGCAAACTTCACAAACAGCAGGATGTAATTTGGAACACTTCATTCATTCTCCTGGATTTTGCCCTTTGCAGGGGAATTGACGCATTCCTTAGAGACTCCGACAGCTGTGGGTTTCTGGGGTGTCATGGGCCACCCAGCTGGGCCTGGTGTTTAGAGCCGGAACCCCTTTCCTCTGGAAAGGGATGCAGGTCCAGAAGGTGTTCTGCTCACAGGAGACTCGCTTGGTCGTAATTGTGTGTGATCCTCCGCGGGTATCAAATGCCAAATTCCACAGTCAGTCCCTTTCAGCCGTCACATTCCTCAGATTCTTATCAGTTTTTTTTTTCCTCAAGTGAACACTGGGAACCACTCTCCCCGCTGATTGCAGAAGGAGGGGAGAAAATTAAAAACAGGAGTCCTGGCTTTCGTCCCCGACTCTGCCACCAGCTTGCCATCCACCTTGGGTCCTTCCCTTCTTTTCTCACCTGTAAAGAGAAGGGGTTGGGACAAGATGATCTTTGCAAAACCTCTTGTGGTACAAAGCTTTCGTCATCCTCCATCCAAGTCCATAGCAAGATGGTGTCTGGAAAATATACCTAAACAACATTCCGACTGCTTCACCAAGCAGGAGAATTTTCCAGCACATCAGCAGTGGTGGGAGCTTAGGAGTGGTGGCCTTTCCATGTGTCCCCTCCCTCACGGGGCACCATTCCTTCCCCTGGATGTTGCAGCAGAGATTCTCAGAGATGGGCATTCTGAGTTCCAAGGGGCTGGGCCCTCAGGGGAATGTTCCAGTAATTTGCCCAGCAGTCTGCTGTATGGCCTTTGCCCGTACCTGTTGGCAGCAGTAACCATGGTGGTCACTACCACTGATTTTCCTTTACAAGTGACAAACTGCTTACACATTCATTTATTTTTGTGGATCCCAGGCTGCATGTTATTATTCCCATTTTAGAGAGGAGGCCACAGAGGCTCAGGTGCCATGAAGCCCGTTCAGCTAGGCAGAGCAGAACCAGGACTGGAGCCCAGCTCTCCTGACCCACCCACATCCTGGGCACTTTCCACATCCCATAGTGTGTGGGATCACGCAGCTAGTCAGGGGCCTTGCATGAGGCGGGGGCTCCGTGGACATTTGTGCAAATCAGCGAGTGATGCCCCCTCGGCCCCGCAGAGCCAGCGCCTTGGTTGGCAGTCAACAGTAGGAGTCTTGGGGCACATGCTATGCTGATGTTTATGGAAGTGAAACATTTATATCCCAAGGATCCTAAAACCCCAAACCAAGGAGCTGGTCAAGCCAGAGCAGTCTGACCCTCACAGACCCAGATATAGTCTCTGAAACTGTCCATCATCTAGTGGAGAAAAAAAATGCAGACACCATTGGGTAAAGAGCAAAGTCTTCCTTTGTCCTGGAAAAGATAGAGCTAGTTCAGGATCATGATTATATTTCCATTATGAAGTACAATCAACGTAAGTGCTCAGTAAGCATTACTCATCCCCGCAATGAGTCAGCAAGGTGCTGTGCATTTGTTCTGGACCTGCCGATGGTCCTCGGTGTCCACTGGGGCACCAGGATGCATTTGGTCAGTGAGTGACCTCTGCGGAAAGCAGAGCTTTCTTGTGTCCAAGATCAGGACAGGATCTAGCAGTGTCTTTCTCAAAGACACAGTCCTTCATGGTCTTTCTCAAGTGCACCATCTCTCAAAACCACCTACTGCCTCAGATTCTGTGAGGACGGGCCCCAGGAATACGCATGTGTAACAAGTTTCCGGGTGATGCTGAGTAAGGAAGGTGACCCTATCCACTTGAAGGAAGTTGGAAGCTAAAGCAGGAGTAAGAGTAACGTTTACTGAGCACTTACGATGTGCCAGGTTCAGGGGTTCTCATGAAAAGTGCTGGTCACGGGACCACTAAAGTGCTTAGCCAGAGAGCATCTCAGCACGTGGTCCCCCCAAATGTGGGCTGGAACGCTGACCCCATGCAACGCCTTTGGCCCCATCTTCTCACAACTTGTGGCAAAATGCTCAAAACCACATGGTCTGTTCGGCCAAATCATATACTCCCTTAGCTGCCCTCCTCTGAATGGGAAATTCAACCCCTAAGTAGCTGATGTTCTGTGCAAGGCTCTTTCCAGCCTCCTCTCAGTGGGGGGAGGCCTCAGGAATTCTCAGCTGTGGAAGGTGCTAGAGGATGAATGCAGACAATAATTAAGTGGGAGGAAGCCCAGAGGCTGCCTGTGGCACAGCCGTGCTCCCTGGGGCCTGCCGGCTCTCCAGCCCCCCACACATGCAAATCTGCATTTGCCCTCCAAGCCTCCGTGTGTGCGTGCAGGACCCTGGAGTCTGTGCCATCACCCTCCTTTTTTACAGAAGCGTTTGGTCAGTTGCCACGGGGCTTTCGGATCAACATCCTTTACCTCTAAAAGTCAGTGACCTTAAATGTACTTAAATTCCTCCCCAGTGTTGCCTTGAAACGGACCGTTCCAGTAAAAACGCCTGTGAGGAGATGCAGGCAAATTGATCTGCTTATCCAAACACTCCTACTGGTTTTTGTGCCCTGAAAACCCATCAGGCCTTAGTGTAACATACACTCAGTTATCCTTACATAAACAAAACCCTAACTCCGGACAGTGGTTTAGGTGGATGAGAGATGAGAGATGGAGAGCAACGTCAGCCGTAGAGACACTTACTTTGTTGGGAGACAGTGCGTAGTGGTCCATGGGTTGGCCCCGTTTGGATCCAGGTGGTAAAGACCATTTCAGGGGGCTTCCGCAGGGCCTCGGCTGGTCCCTTCATGGTCTGTGCCCGTTTATCCCAAATGGGCTCAGCCTCTGCCCTCCCCCCTGCCAACAGAGGGTCCTTCTGGAACCCCACTGACCAGGTTCCCCTCTCATTTAAAAATCTTCCAAGTCTTGGGAATTCCCTAGCAGTCCAGTGGTTAGGACTCGGTGCTTTCACTCTGGTGGCCTGGGTTCGATCCCTAGTCGGGGAACTAAGAGCCCGCAAGCCACACAGCACAGCCAAAAAACCCCCCAAATCTTCCATGTCTTACCTCCTCTTTTCCAATAGGGTGAGTCTCCATGCTCTTTGAGGGTCAATTGTGTATCTTCACCCTCCATCCACCGAGTGGGTGTCCTGCCTCTGCTCACCGTTCCCCTCCCAGGACAGGGCGCCCACTACAAACGTGCGGGCAGCTCATTGCACCCATGGCCCACCCTCTGGAAACAGGTACCTCCCCAGCCTGAGTGGAATTCTGCCTTCTGGTGGATGTCGTGTTCTGACCCGACTCCGGGCCCTCTGCGGCCCCACGAGCAAGTGTTGTCTAGCTCCCCTGCACTTATCTTGGCGGGGGGGAGAGCTGGCCTCCCAGAGCTGCTTCCCGCCACCACGGCCCTCAGCTTATTTCTGCTCAGTATATCCGAACGCTCCATTGTCAACAGGCCTCTGCTGCTGGAGAGGGCAGATGTGGACCCAAGGGGCATGGGGCCTTCCCCTCCACGTCACCAAATCTTGGGCTTCTGACCTGTCCTCTTCCCATGGACACTCACTGCTCTGCAGGCCAACCTTCCCCTCCTCCCAGCCCTGGTGTCTCCTGCTCAGAGGACAGCGGTCGCAGCCCTCTCCTCCCAGCTCACTGGGTCTCAGTTGGTTCCTTTTCCTGTTGGGGCTCACGGCAGACACCAGGTGGAGTCTCCAGGAAGCAGATTCTGAGATGCGGTCCAAGAGGGAGGACGTGTATTGGGGGCGCCTCTTAAGATTGATGCCCTTGGAAGGGAGGGGCAGAAGCAGGAGTTAGAAGGAGAAGTTGAGCTTTGATGTGGACCCAGTGACAACTACCATTGACCTCCTGGGGGCCCTGCACCTACAATGGCCCTTCAAGTCATCCTGAGGTCCATATGACTGAGCCTTTCATCTTATGCAGGGACCAGACACTGGACGGGGCCCCAGGAAGAGCCGGCCCTTGGGCAAGGTGGTCCTGGGCAGCTGAGGTCTAAAGACCCTTCACTGAGGAGGATCTGGGTGGCATGGCCCAGGGTCCACCATATGTGGGCCAATGCAGGGGGGAGCAGGGATGTTCTCGACATTATTCTGCTCTTAAGATGGCCTGAGATTGCCTTCGCTTTCTGGAGGCTGCACACACCTCTGACTCACGGCGAACTTATTGTTGGCGAGAACCACTGCGCCCATCTGGGGCCTGTCCGCTGGGTTGGGGGCTGCAGTGCAGGACTCCACACTTGCCTGGTCATGTTTCATCTTGTTAGATTTGGCTCCTTGCTCTGGGCTGGGGAGCTCTAGCTTGGATCCTGACCCCCTCCCAAGACCCAGGCCCTGCATCTGCCAGCTCCTGGTCTTCCGCGGTTTCTCTCAGCAGCCCCGCTGCCTTCATCATGGTCTGTGGCACGGCCCTATCCTGGCAGCACGGCCCCAGGTGGACAGACCACCATATGCCGAGACCCACACACTCAGGGTGACCTCTAAGTCAATTCGGCAGGGTAGTCAGGGGGCTAGGGGCTGGGCTCGAATCTGGGTTGTCTGTTGACTTGTTGGGTGGCCTTGGATGTGCCTCGGTTTCCTTACCTGGAAAACTGGCATAACAGCAGTTCTGACCACCCAGGATTGTGTGAGGCTGAATGGAGGTCTGATTTAGGTAACCGCAGGGAAGAGGGGGCAGGGGACAGGGCAGGGGCCTTGGAGCCCACCCTGTGAGCCCTGCTGTGGCCTGAACTGCCCTCAACAGTTCTCCCAATGGTTTCACGCATGAGGTGGGGGCCGTCCCCTCTGCTTGCTGTTTTGCATGTGAGGTGGTCCCCTGAGGGACACGGCTCGTAAGGGCCTGCCAGGGGATGCTGTATTTGCTGTCTAACTCTGCTGTTCTCACTGGCAAGGTGGATACAGCCTGGGGTTTGGAATCAGAAGGCTGATCTTCAAGACCTAAGATAAAAGGTATAAACTTCCAGCTACAAGATAAACGAATCTCAGGGATAAAATGTACAGTATGGGGAATATAGTCAATGATATTGTAAAAACTTTGTATGGTGACGGACGGTAACTAGACTTATCGTGGTGATCATTTTGTGATGTATAGAAATATTGAACCGCTATGTTGTACACCTGGAACTAACATAGCGTTGTAGGTCAGTTATACTTCAGTTCAAAAAAAAAAAGAAAAGAACCTAAACTGATCAGTTATCACTGTGTGACCTCGAGTCTCCCCTGCAGTCTGGGGTTCCTTCTTTGTAGAATTCCTACCTGAGACTTGTTGAGAAGATAAACAAGGTCACGTATGTGTGTGAGTTGACTAGGGCAGCCATAACAAAGTACCACACAGGGGACAGCTGAAACAACAGAAGTTAATTTCCTTAAAGTTCTGGAGGCTGGAAGTCCAAGATCAAGGTGCTGACAAGGGTGCTTTCTCTTGAGGCCTCTCAGATGGCCACCTTCTCCCTGTGTTCACATTCGAATCCAAACTTCCTCTTCTTTTTTTTTTTTTTTTTTTTGCGGTACGCGGGCCTCTCACTGTTGTGGCCTCTCCTGTTGCGGAGCACAGGCTCCAGACGCGCAGGCTCAGCGGCCATGGCTCATGGGCCCAGCTGCTCTGTGGCATGTGGGATCTTCCCGGACCGGGGCACAAACCCATGTCCCCTGCATCGGCAGGTGGACTCTCAACCACTGCGCCACCAGAGAAGCCCCCAAACTTCCTCTTCTTATGACACCAGTCCTATTGGATTAGAACCCACCCTAAGGCCCTCACTTTAATGTAATTACCTCTTTAAAGACCCTATCTCCAAATACAGTCAGATTTTGAGGTAATTGGGGTTAGGGCTTCAGTGTATGAATTTGTGTGTGAGGGGGACACAATTCAGCCTATAACAGTATGTGAAACTGCTTTGCCAACCATAAAACAGGTCTTGGGGTACTGGGCCTGACTCTGCCCACAGAAGAGGGTCTCTGTATGGTAAGGATCCTGGCAGGCTGATTCTGTCTGCGCCAGAGTTGTTCTTCCTGTCCCTGGAAGGGGCTGGGAGCTGGCTCCTCTGCCTGCATCTCTCAGGGAGCCAGTCCAGGCCCTGTGGGCTCTTTGTCATGGGTGTGGCCTCAGCATCATCTGAATTGCCTATCCACTTGGCCATGGCCTTTAGGTTGCAAACCTCATTTCTCACAGAGTTTCTTGAGCCAAGCTGGCAGGCAACCCCACTGGAATTGGCCTCTGTAGGGGTCAGGCAGGTGTGGTCAGGTAATAGAACAGTGAGGGCCAGGTGGAGAGGGGCCTGACACAGGACACCCCCAACCTTGAGGTGGGTGGCTGCAGCCACGTGAGCAAACCCCATGGTGCTAAGCCCAAGAAGCAGTTTTTGGTAAGAGAGTGAGTGAATGTGGATGGGAAAAGGTTCCTCTGGGATGCGGGGCTTGGGGTCAGATGAGCACACCTTTATGGGGCCTGCCCTGAGCCTGCTGTCCTCCGGAGCTTGTGGTCTTCAGGTGTGATGAGGGTTAAGATAGAGGCATGCAGGGGGCCCTGTGGAGCAGGGGGTCAGGGAGGGCTTCTAGGAGGGGACAGAGCCTGAATGGAGACGGGTAGGGTAAGAGTTGGCTGAGTGAAAGAAGGTGGGATGGCATGCCAGAGAGGACAAAGTAACAGCGTAAATGGCAAGATGGAGCGTGGTGGGAGGTGACAACAAGGAGGTGGGTGGGAACCGTGGAGGATGGGGAGCTAGGAAAGGGTTTCCAGAGGCCGGGTGACAGGGCCAGATTTGTGGTTTAGGGAGCGCCCTCTGGTGGCACCTCGAGGAGACTGCAGGGAAACAGGACGGATGCTGGCCGACCAGCAGGGGCCTGGCTGTGGGAATCAGGACTAAGGGACCAGGGCTGGGATGCAGGCAGGACTTGCCTGACGTGGGGGCTGATCAGCTGTGGAGAGTAAGGGAGGGAAAATGTGGGTTCTGTGGCGACTTGCCCCGGGAGGTTCTGGGTCAGGGGACCGAGAACTTACGGGTGCTGGTCACCAAGATGGAGCGAGAAGGGGTTGGATAGCGATGGTCTCCGTAGTGGATGGATTGAAATAGTGTGTCCTGAGGTGTTCCATGGGCTATGAGGATGTGTGTCCAGGCAAGTGGAGCACATATGTTGGGGTTCAAGAGGAAGCATTGAGGTGATGCCACACTGGGGTGGAGCAGAGCATGGGACAGTGACATGGGGGCAGACTGGGTGGTCCTCGTGGGGAGGGAGATCACTGTCAAAGCCCTCGGGCTTGGTTCAGGCTCAGGGTCCTGGGGGTGGAGGGGAAGGTGAGATCAGGTCCCAAAGCAAAGCTCAGATAGAATTGGGGCTCATGGGCCGGTGCAGGAGGGGGCCTCAGGGTTAAGGGGAGAAGGGCTGATGTGGTTGCATCCCCCGGGCGAAATAGATGGGTTGGTTAGTTATGTTCCGAGGAGGGCATGGGCTGGCGGTGTCCTGAAGACCCCTCCATTCCATCATGACATGATTTCCTGAAAGCACTTAGCACTTGTTTTCCCAAAGGACTCTAAATTAAGGATTTCACGGCTTGGCCAAGCCACAGAGCCAGACACGTAGCGTGGCAAAAGCTGCTGTAGGAGCAGCCCCCAGGCCTGGTGGAGCGGGGCCAAGTCAGCTTCTCGTCCCCATCAGGGAGCGGGCCTCTCCCCATAAGACGGGCCTGGAGGGGAGCAGATCCGTCCCCAAGGCTGGGAGTGAGTTTCCCATCCTGGACCCTCCACGAGAGCTCAGCTGAGGAGGGTGGGGGGGAGATGATGAAGGGAGGTCACTGAGATGATGCCCCCAAATAAAGCCAGTCCTGCCCCATCCTGATGAAGGCTGCTGAGGCCACCCTTACTTCTTAGGCAGTTTGAAGACCAGCCCTGCCACTCCCAAAATCTCTGCCCCTGGGCCAGTCCTTCCAGTAGGGTCACAGAAGGGATGTACTTCTCCTGCCAAGCCTGTCTCTGGGTGGAGTCATCCTGTAGCCCTTACAGCCTTGTTGACCCATCACTGTGCACCCACCATGGTCAGGGGTGGCGGTGGTGGTGTGATGCCACCCACAAAACAGGAGGCATAGATATGATACTCAGGAGATGGGGATCCTAAGGGGGACCCCATATGGGAGCAGAGTGCCTGACACCAAGATTCCCTGGAACTGCGGATGCCTGGAGATGAATGGGGTTTAGAATTCCATCTGAAAAGGCCCGGAGCCCTCTTTCCTTGTCTCTTGCCTGCCTTCTTCATTGTTTTTGGCCAGGTTTTAATTTTGGGAAACCATTTACAGCCCGTTAAAAGATCAAATGTCTGGAGATGATGAATCAAGGCATTTGAAAATGTTTTCCAGTTCATAGCTCATTTCCCTATAGAAAGCTCTGACCCAGAGGTGGCTGGACTCTGTCTGTTCCAGATCGCCAGGGCCAGATCTCAGGGTGGAGCATTGTCCTTGGATTGGACAGCAGTTCATCCCGAAGAGACTCATGCTGAATGCCCAAGGTGGTACTGATACTCCCTGGTAGAGATGGAGGAGGGGTCCAGGCCCAGTTTCCCTGAGTAACTAGCAGAGGCAGTGGTTTTAATTGTACAGTTGGGACCCTACTGGCCGCCTGGGCAGGAAGGCTGGATTCCCTTCCCAGCTCTGCCTCTGATTTGAGCCATGGGCAGTGAGGTTTCATCTCTCAGTACTTCTTTTCCCATCTGCAAAATAGGAAGGACAGTCCTTACACTTGTATGAACGTTGTGGGGTTTCAGTAGCCAGCTAATCAATCATGACACCTTGGGGTAGGTAGTGCCACATGGATCTGCTCATTTAGTCCTCACAATAATCTTGAGAGGTAGAATTTTTTTATTTAACTGAGGCTCAGAGAGGGAACATCACTTTGCTCAAGTCACACAGCAGTCTGGTGGCAGAACCAGGTCTCCTGATGCCTTTGGGGAGAGGGATCAAGTTTTGATTACTTTTTCATGTTCTTTCATGGTATTTTTGACTGTGCCAATATATTCTCCTAGAAAATTGTCCAGTTGTCAAGATTTTGAAAAATGTTGATGTAAGATCAGACATAATATTTATTTACAATTTCTAATCTCTATGGGGATTTTTTTCTTGTTCTTAATGTCTTCTTATGTCTTTTGTTTGTTACTCATTAAAAATTGTCTAGGTTTTGTCTATTTGATTTTTTTTAGACCTGTGTTTGATTTTGTTGATTCACTTTTGGAAGTAATCTATTTCATTAATTTCTTTTTAAAAAATTTTTATTTATTTTTGGCTGCATTGGGTCTTCGTTGCTGCACGCGGGCTTTCTCTAGTTGTGGCGGGGGCGGGGCTACTCTTGGTTGCGGTGCGTGGACTTCTCATTGTGGTGTCTTCTCTTGTTGCGGAGCATGGGCTCTAGGTGCGTGGGCTTCAGTAGTTGCAGCACGTGGGCTCAGTAGTTGTGGCTTGAGGGCTCTAGAGCACAGGCTCAGTAGTTGTGGTGCACGGGCTTAGTTGCTCCACAGCATGTGGGATCTTCCCCGACCAGGGAGCGAACCCATGTCCCCTGCTTTGGGGGTGGATTCTTAACCACTGCACCACCAGGGAAGCCCTATTTCATTAATTTCTGCTTCCATCTTTGTTAAATCCTTTCTTCTCCTTTCTAATTTCATTGTCTTCTAATTATTGTGTTTTCTGTTGCTACTTTCTTGCTTTTCTAGCATTCTGTTGGGTTAATCAAATCTTTGTTTTACTTCTTTCTTTCATGGTTTGTCAGTTTTATGTCCTCTTCCTACACTCTCTAGTATTTATCTTAAAATTAAAAAATTTTTTTAAATTAAAAAATTTAATTGTATATTTATCTACTGCACCTAAAGTTGCACAGTTTCTATATCCTTTCCTTAAACAAGACAAAAGTCTCAGCAAATATTAGTTCCTTCTGTCCCCTCTTTGCCATTGTCCATATTTAGATCACCTTGGATTTTAGATCTAGGCTGTTTTTTTTTTTTTTTTTTTTTTTTGCGGTACGCGGGCCTCTCACTGCTGTGGCCTCTCCCGTTGCAGAGCACAGCCTCCAGATGCGCAGGCTCAGTGGCCATGGCACACAGGCTTAGTCGCTCAGTGGCATGTGGGATCTTCCCAGACCGGGGCACGAACCCGTGTCCCCTGCATCGGCAGGCGGACTCTCAACCACTGCGCCACCAGGGAAGCCCTAGGCTGTTTTTAAATCTTATTATTGTTTCTTTGTTTGTAACTGCTCCTCATATTTAATATATTCCTCCTATGCTCTCCTATGTCCATTAGTTTGTTGGAATACATCCTCTAGTAATTCTTTCAGAAAAGGTGACTGGTAAACTTTCTGAGTTCTTGTGCATCTGAAAATGTCTTTATTTTGCCTTCACCTTTGAAGAAGAGTTTGTTCAGGTATAGAATTCTGGGTTCTAAATATTTCCCCTCAAAACTTTGAAGCAGTTGTGTCACTATATTCTTGATTCTGATATTGCTCATAAGAAATCTAATTTCAGTTTATTGTAGGTGATTTGTTTTTTCTTTTCTTTCTTCAGTGTTTAGTATTTTCTCTTCATTCTGAGTGTTCTGAAATTTCACCGCAATATGTTTGTCTTTGTTCATCTTGCTTAGCACTCAGTGGGCCCTTTTGAATTAAGAATTCATGTCTTTTACAAATATCATAGGTTATCACTTATGTGTGGAATCTAAAAACATAATACAAATGAACTTATTTACAAAACAGAAATAGACTGACAGACATAGAAAACAAACATACGGTTGCCAAAGGGGAAAGGTCGGGGGAGGGATAAATTAGGAATCTGGGATTAATAGATACACATTACAATATATAAAATAGATAAACAACAAGAACCTACTGTATAGCACAGGGAACTATACTCAGTATCTTGTAATAACCTATAATGGAAAAGAATCTGAAAAAGAATATGTATATATAACTGAATCACTTTGCTATATACCTGAAACATTGTAAATCAACTATATCTCAATTAAAAAATAAACATTATTCACACACACACAAAAGAATTCGTGTCTTTCTTCAGCTCTGGGAAATATTCTTTATTATCGCTTTAAGTCTATACTTCCCTGTGCTCTCTCTGATCTCCCCTTCCAGGGCTACTAATAGATGTATCCTGGAATTTGGTCTGTCCTCCAGGTACCTCACCTTTTCTCACACATTTTCCATCTCTATGTCCCTTTGCAGTATATCCTTGGAAAGTTCATGGCTCAGATTTCCAGCTCATCAGCTGATTCCTTAGCTTTGTCTGTTCTGTGTTTTCAGCCCACCTGTCGAGCCTTTTTATTTTCACAGTCATACATTTCATTTCTAACATATCTAATTTTTTGATTTCATAATATTTCTTATGAGTGAAAAATTCTCTCTCTTTAAGGACTTTAACTGTGCTTGAAAAAACTGTCTCCATTATTTGCTTCATTAATTGTTTTTTCTTGAAGTGTGATTTATTATCTGTTGAGTCAGTGCCTTTCCTTCAGGGTATTGGCCTTTTTTCTTAAATAATTTGAAATTCTTGGCATTTGGGTTTTTCCATCAGCTTGTCTCTTTCTGTGTTCACTGCTGCTTGCCTCTTGGAGGGTTGGTGGTATAGGATAAAGAATGTGCAAGAATTCAGTTGTCTGACCTTGAGAGGGTCCCTGTTTCTTCTGAGGGTCATCAACCTTTGAGGCACCCATTCTGACCACACCTGCCACAAAACAAGTGAGTTCAATGCCTGATTCTTGACACCAGCAGGGATAGGGATCCTGGTCCTACCTGTCTGGCTCCTTCTACCATGGTCCTTTGACAGTCACCTCTGCTGCTCCTATGTTGCACCCACCTTGAGCCCCAATCTTCCCTGTGTGTTTTGGACTGTGCTTCCTCCTTCAGTTTATTCCCATGTGCTTTTCAGTCTCTCAAGGATTCCTCAAAATATCTGGCCCACTGCTTTTTGTTTTCCAGTGCTGTTAGGGACTTATTTTTACTTTATTTGTATTTTCTGCTTTATTGAGCTCCGACTGACAAATTTAAAAAGTGTTTATTCAAGTTGTACAACTTGAGTTTTTTGGTTTAAAACATGATGATTTAATTGCATATACATCGTGAAATGATTACCATGGATTATTAACACATCTGTCATCTCACATAAGCTACCTTTTTTATGTGTGTGGTAGGAACACTTAAGATCTATTCTCTTAGCAAATTTCAAGTATACAATATGGTATTATGAACTATAATCACTACGTACAGATCTAATCTGTACATTAGATCCCCAGAACTTATTCATCTTATAACTGGAAGTTTGTATCCTTTGACCAACATCTCCCCATCTCTCCCATTCCTCCTCCCCTGGCAACCACTATTCTACTCTCTGGTTCTGTGAGTTTGACATTTTCAGACTCCACTTATAAGTGAGACCATACAGATTTGTCTTTCTTTGTCTGACTCACTCACTGAGCACAATGTCCTCTAGGTTCACCCATGTTGTCACAAATGGTAGGATTACCTTCTTTTTTATGGTTGAATAATTGTATTCCATTGTACATATACATTACATTTTCTTTATCCATTTATCTGTAGATGGACACTTAGGTTGTTTCCATCTTGGCTGTTGTGAATAGTGCTGCAATGAACGTGGAGGTGCAGATATCTCTTTGGGATAGTGATTTTGTTTCCTTTGGATAGATACCCAGAATTGAGATTCCTGGATCATATGGTAGTTCTATTTTTAATTTTTTGAGGAACCTACCATAATGACTGCACCAATTTACATTCCTACCAATACTGTACCAGGGTCCCCTTTTCTCCACACCTTCAACAACTCTTGTTGTCTCATGTCTTTTTGATAATAACCATCCTGACAAGTGTGAGGTGATATCTTATTTTGATTTGCACTTCCCTGATGATTAGTGATGTTGAGCACCTTTTCATATACCTGTCAGCCATCTATATGTATTCTTTGGAAAAATGTCTATTCAGATTTTTTGGCCATTTTTATTGGATTATTATTACTATTTTTTTTGCTATTGAGTTTTATGAGTTCCTTATATATTTTGGATATCAATCCTTATCAGATAAATAGTTTGCAAAAATCCCAAAGCTCCCACAAAGGCATTTTTGTTCGAGAATGGCTGCCAAATTATTGTTACTGAAGGGTATTGAGTAAGGGACCTCCTCTCCCACCATCTTGCTGATGTCACAGTGGGGACTTATTTTTAGATTTTCAATATCTAGGATCTGGAGATGGGAGGGGGAGGTGTCTGCCATCTTGATCCAATCACCATATTGTTTGCACATGTCCCCTCTTCCCTGCTGCAGGCCCCAGCTCAGGCCTCCTCAGCTCTTACACACTGCACCAGAGGGGCTTTTCTAAAATCAGACCCATCTGAGTCATTCCCCACCGCGCCCACCCCCCAGTCCTTCAGTGGCTCCCCACCAGTTCATAAGACCCACCTCTGCCAGGTTCCCCGCCTCTTCCTTTCTCCTGGCTACTCCCCTTCCTCCAGCCTTCAGGCCACGCCTAGTTGCACCCTGGTCCCTGGGCAGCTGCAGTCCGTCTCGCCAACGTGCTCTTGCTCACCCTGCTCTCTCCTCTGTGAACTGTCCCCCCTCATTGCCCCCACACTTTGGGTCTGCTGACTCTGACCTTTCAGTTCTCAGCTGATTGGCCTTTCTTAGGACCTGGGTTGGGGGCCCTGCTGGGTTCCCATAGTTGCCTGTGCTCATCCTGTGGCTGTTCCTATGACCCAGCGTTCCCGTGTGTTCTCTTCATCTCGCCGACCGTCTTCCCCTCCAGGGTGGGATTTCCTGGCAGGGGGACAGCCTTTATCACTGATTTCGCACGGAGTGTTTGAAGACTGAAATGATGCTGGGGCTTGATGGCTAGGGGGTGTGGGTACTCTCCCTTCCCCTTAGACCGGTACGCAGGGTCTCAGTGGGCCCCTTACCCAGGAGCACTGTCCCTCAGGCTTGTGGAGGGGCCCCTCCTCGGCCCACACGGCCTTCTGATCCACAGTCGGCACCTCAGGAACAGGCAGGACTGACCTGACTGTTGCTCTCCCCACAGGCACTGGTGCCATCACACGGTGACACGGACGGTGTCCTGCCAGGTGCAGAACGGCTCAGAGACAGTGGTCCAGCGCGTGTACCAGAGCTGCCGGTGGCCCGGGCCCTGCGCCAACCTCATGAGGTAAAGGCCGCGGGGCTGACCAGCTCTGCCTTGCCTTTCTGTTCCCTTGGATGAATCCAACCCTCGCACAGCTGCTGGGATAGGGGGGTTGACTCTCGGAAACAGAGTCGGACACGCATTTATGGAGCACCTTCTGTGTACGGGTCATGGGGGGTGTGCGTGCGCAAAGATGAAAGGGACATGCTTCCCACACAGAAGAGTCCTCACAATCCAGTGGGTATTTGATGAGCAGAAGGGCCAGGTGAGGCCCCCTCACACACGACCCCACAAGCCCCGCCTCTCGAGACCCGCCCCCTCATAGGCCCGCCCCCTCAAGCCCTGCCCCTCATAGCCCCGCCCACCTCACGCCCCACCCCGTTCACAGTCTTGCTCCTCTCGCCAGTGCCTTCCTCTCCCAGCCCTCAGCAGCTCCTCGGCGTTCACAGGGAGAGCTCTGAATGAATGACCAGACTTTCTGGGTCTCTGAGACCCCACCTTGCAGTGCCTCATTGTCCTCTCCCCTTCCAGGCCCTGCTCCAGCTCCAGGGACTGGCTTCCCTTACGCCCTCACCCCCACACCTCTCCAGCCCCGCGTTTCTGCCTCAAAGACCCTTCCTCATCTCTGCCTGGGACCACCCTCCTCAATCTCCAAATCCCTTTCCCTTCTGTGTTAAGAGAGCACTTTGTGCCCTCCACTGAAAGGACTTACTGCATGAGGTCTGTTATTAGGCAAGGTTCTCCAGAGAAACAGAACCAATAGAATAAGTGTGTGTGTGTGTGTGTGTGTGTGTGTGTGTGTGTGTGTGTGTTGGATAGATATATAGGAGATGGAGAGATTTTTAAGGAATTGGCTCATGTGGTGGTAGAGGTTGGCGCATCCAAAAGCTGCAGGATAGGCTAATGGGCCGGAGACCCAGAGAAGAACTGATGTTTCAGAAGGAATCAGAAGGCAATCAGATGACAGAATATACTCTTCCTCAGGGGAAGTCAGTTTTTTTCTGAAAGCCTTCACCTGATTGGATGAGGCCCACCACATTATGGAGGGTCATCTCTTTACTCAAAGTTTACCGCCTTGATGTTAATCTCATCTAAAGAAATACTTTCAGGGCTTCCCTGGTGGTGCAGTGGTTGGGAGTCCGCCTGCCGATGCAGGGGACATGGGTTCGTGCCCCGGTCTGGGAGGATCCCACGTGCCGTGGAGCGGCTGGGCCCGTGAGCCATGGCCGCTGGGCCTGCGCGTCCGGAGCCTGTGCTCCGCGGCGGGAGAGGCCACAACAGTGAGAGGCCCGCGTACCGCAAAAAAAAAAAAAAAAGAAAAGAAATACTTTCATGGCAACATCCATCTGCATTTGACCAAATATCTGGGTACTGTCGTTCAACCAAGTTGACACATAAAATTAACCATCAGAGGGTCATCATGAGTTGGATATGTTTTCATCACCAGAGATGGAGAATGAGCCCATGAGTCAGGGCCTGTGCCCACACAGTGCTGTCCCCTATAGGGCTCACCATGGAGCTGACACCAGAATCAGCCTGCAGCATGAATTAGTGGGACCCACAAATGTGGCAGAGAGTCTGGTCCTGGGCCAGAATTATTATTGTTTGTTTTTATTATGAAGATAGTGATACATACTCACTGCAGAAAAAGTTCAAACATTTGGTAATAACTGAATAGGTAAAAAATGAGCATTCTTTCCTCTCCCAATGCCACCTCCATAATCCTATTATTAATATGTCATTCCAGACTTTTTTCTCCACTTATATGTATATATGTAAATATATTTTCTTTTTTTAATTTATGTTTTATTGAAGTATAGTTGAATTACAATGTTGTGTTAATTACTACTGTACAGCAAAGTGACTCAGTTATACATATATATACATTCTTTTCATATTCTTTTCCATTATGGTTTATCACAGGATATTGAATATAGTTTCCTGTGCTATACAGTAGGACCTTGTTGTTTATCCATTCTATATATACCAGTTTGTATCTGCTAATCCCAAGCTCCCAATCCCCCCCCCACCACCCTTGGCAACCACCAGTCTCTTCTCTATGTCCCTGATTATAAATGTATTTTCTTAAACAAATACTAAATGATGTTATTTTGTTCTACAACTTGCTTTTCCCCCAGAAAAATATTTTGAAATATATTCCCATAGAGCCACCTCATTTTTTTTTTTTTTTTTTTTTTTTTTTTTTTTTTTTGTGGTACGCGGGCCTCTCACTGTTGTGGCCTCTCCCGTTGCGGAGCACAGGCTCCGGATGCACAGGCTCAGCAGCCATGGCTCACGGGCCCAGCCGCTCCGCGGTATATGGGATCCTCCCAGACCGGGGCACGAACCCGTATCCCCTGCATCGGCAGGTGGACTCTCAACCACTGCGCCACCAGGGAGGCCCGAGCCACCTCATTTTTAACAGCTGTGTAGTATTCCACTGTAGAAAAGCATCATCATTTAATTCCCATGTCCTCAATTGATGGATATTTAAGTGGTTTCCTAGTTTAGCCATTCCAGACCATGCTTCAATTGCATCATTATATATATTTTAATACTTTTACAAGTGTTTTTTAAAAAATATTTATTTATTTATTTGGTTGCACTGGTTCTTAGTTGCGGCAGACAGGCTCCTTAGTTGCAGCTTGTGGGCTCCTCAGTTGCAGCATGCATTTGGGATCTAGTCCCCTGACCAGGGATTGAACCTGGACCCCCTGCATTGGGAGTGCGGAGTCTTAACCACTGGACCACCAAGGAAGTCCCTACAAGTGTTTTTTTGTTTTTGTTTTTTCAAACTTTTTTGGGGGGAACAATTTTAGATTTACATAAGTGTTGCAAAAAATAGTAAACAGAGTTTCTGCATAACTTTTCCTTTCACCCGGCTTCCCTGTCTTAGTCCGTTTGGGCTGCTATATCAAACCACCGTAGACTGGGTGGCTTAAACAACAGACATTTATTTCTCACAGTTCTGGAGGCTGAGAAGTCCAAGATCAAGGTGCTGGCAGATTCATTGTCTGGAGAGAGCTCTTTTCTTGGTTCGCAGACAGCCCTCTTCTCAATGTATCTTCACATGGCAGAGGAGATGAGGGAGTTCCCTGGGGTCTCTTTTATAAGGGCACTCATCCCATTCATGAGGGCTCCACCCTCATGACCTAATCACCTCCCAAAGTCCCCACCTCCAAATATCATTACACTGGGGATTAGGTTTTAACATATGAATTTCGTGGGGTGACACAAATATTGAGTCTATAGCATACCCCTAAGATTAATATCTTCTGGGACTTCCCTGGCAGTCCAGTGGTTAGGACTTCGCCTTCCAATGCAGGGGGTGCGGGTTCGATCCTCGATTGGGGAGCTAAGATCCCACATGCCTTGTGGCCAAAACACCAGGACATAAAACAGTAGCAATATTGTAACAAATTCAATAAAGACTTTAAAAATGGTCCACGTCAAAAAAAAATCTTAAAAAAAAGATTAATATCTTCTATAACCATAGTACAATTATCCAAGCCAAGAAATTAACAACAATGCAGTACTATAAACTAAGACCTTATTCAGATTTTACCAACTGTCCCACTAATATCCTTTTTCTGGGTTTTTTTTTTCCCATTTTTCATTTAAGTTGTCATATCTCCTTAGTCTCCTCTAATCTGGGGCCATTTCTTAGTCTTACTTTGTCTTTCACGGCCTTAACACTTGTGAATGTACTGGCCAGTTATTTGATGGAGGTTATGCATTTTTGGCAAGGAGACTGTAAAAGGCATGTTGTACCTTTCTCAGGGCATCATATTAAGAGGTACATCAATCAATACTGGTGATGTTAACTTTGATCACTTGATTAAGGTGGTGTCTGCCAGGTTTCTCCACTGTTGTGTAATTATTTCTCCCTTTTTCATTTATAAGTATCTTGTGGGGAGATATCTGAGTCTAGACAAACGTCCTGTTCCTCATCCTACTTTCACCCAGTAATTTTAGCATCCATTGGTGATTCTTGCTTGCCATAATTATTATTATGGTGTTGGCCAAATAGTGATTTTCTATTTTCATCATTTTTTAGTAGTAGAGGTTCTTAACTTGGGGTCCGCATGGTACACAAGTGTTTTTATATACTCATCCTGCAGGAGGAATGGCTAAGTAAATGGATACGTCCATTAAAAAATTGAAGGCAAAGGACTGCTTTTATTTTATTTTATTTTAAAATTATTTATTTATTTATATTTTATTTTTGGCAGCGTTGGGTCTTTGTTCCTACGTGCGGGCTCTCTCTAGTTGTGGCAAGTGGGGGCTACTTTTCCTTGCAGTGTGCAGGCCTCTCATTGCAATGACTTCTCCTGTTGCGGAGCACGGGCTCTAGGCACGCAGGCTCAGTAGTTGTGGCGCACAGAGTTAGTTGCTCCACGGCATGTGGGATCGTTCCTAGACCAGGGATCGAACCCGTGTCCCCTGCATTGGCAGGCGGATTGTTAATCACTGTGCCATCAGGGAAGTCCCTAAAGGACTGCTTTTAAGTGCTGTGCTAGAGGGATGGCCAGTGGATCCATAATGAAGAAAAGATGCTGACCCCCTTTCCTTTTCAGCAGAGGGCTCAGAGGCACTGCCCCTTTCCCTCCCTCCCTCATTTCCCAGGAGCCAAATTCCAAGAACCTCCTGCCTTTCTCATCATCAGGGAGCGTCAGATGACCAGGTCACCACCTCCTGATCCTGGGAGCATCTTCTGAGAAGGGTCTTTGGAGTCTGGTCTCTAAGTGGACCTGACAGTGTGGATCCTGCTCAGTGTTGGAGTGGCTGCCCTGCCCTTCAAACAGCGAAGCTGCTGGTTGGTCCCAGAATTCAGGCCACTGAGAAGCAAGGCTATGCCTGTCTCACAGTTCCGACCCCACCAGTCTCGCTTTTTGCAAGTGGGGAGCCAAGCTTGGAAGTGGCTCTTTACAAGACATGGGATTTGACTTCAGCAAACTCATATTGTCTTTGGAGTTGAGGCACACAGAGAGTTTATGCCTCGACTTTAGCCACAGTCCCATGTGTTGGGTGCACCCCACGGTCAGCTCCCAAGATGGCAGCAAAAAAGAGCACGTAAGCATGTGCGCACACACACACGTGCCATTGTATTGTATTTGGGTTTAGAGAATGAACTGTCGGGATTCCCTTTACTGAAAAACCTTGGAAGGAAGGGAACAGTGGGCTGGCTTTCTTAATGTCAAAATTACAGCTTGAGGTTTTTATATTTTCTAAATACAATAAGGCACCTTTAAGAAAAGCCAAACAAGCTGAGTACTGAATTACTGACCTCAACTAAAAAATGTTAAATGATCATTAATTTTCACAACTTCCCTTTGCTTTATGACTAAGAAATTACAGGAATAATGTTTCAGAAGCATCAGGGTCTTGTCTTTGGGGTGGGTGTTTACAGGCCTTTCAGGGAGGCCTCTCCCTCTCCTTGGCATCAGGAGCTGAGAACAGAATGTTCAATCAGGGCAGACGTGCATTTGTCACGAGCCTTCCCTCTGCCTTCAAAACTTAGCCAGCAGGAACTTTGTTAAGGAAAACTTAATTCCCATTCTTTCAAGGAATTCTGTATTTCTGATGTAATTGTCATTTCTACTTCTGTTATTGTCATTTGTTAAGGAAGGAGGGGTTACCCCACTTTTCTTCCTCACCAGTAACACATATCTGAGTTAGAACTGCGGTGTACCCCCTTTGTGGTCTCCGGCTGCTGGCTGGGCAGGAGGGTGGTGGGTGGTGCACCCTGGTGACCTGGGGTATCGCGTGAATCCTGCTTTCAGGTCCCAGTTCTGCTGGTTTCACATACGATGCATTGTTTTTGTAGCAGCCACCTCACTTGTGTCCCCACGTCCCTCCTATCCCCCTCCAGTTCCTTCTGGTAGATCATGGCACGACCCTACTCCAAATCTTCCAGAAGCTTCCATCTCACCTAAAAGTCCACACCTCTCTCTGCGGCCAACCAAGGTCTCATGTGACATGGACCCTGTTCTCTTCCTGACCCCATGGTCTTTCATGGGCTGCCTCGCTTCTTGGGCTCCGGTCACACAGACCTTGCTGGCCTGGAGGCTGCATCCCTTCTCGGAGCTTCACATTTGCTTGTCCTTTTTTTTTTTTTTTTTTTTTTATAAATTTTATTCTGTTTATTTATTTATTCTTGGCGCCTGGACAGGGACTTGAACCCTGGGCCCTCAGATTAAAAGTCTGATGCTCTCCCAGCTGAGCTACCCAGGCACTCTCTTGCTTGTCCTTTTGCCTTGACTGCTTTCACCCCGAGAAACTGGAAAAGCTAGATCTCCTTATGTGATTCAGTTCTCTGCTCCAGCGTCTGTCTTACCTCAGCCCCCATAATTCTCCAGCCTTTATCCCACTTAATCTTTTTTTAAAATTTATTTATTTTATTTAGTTTTAGCTGCGTTGACTCTTTGTTGCTGCACATGGGCTTCCCCTAGTTGCGGCAAGTGGGGGCCACTCCTTGTTGCGGTGCACGGGCCTCTCATTGCGGGAGCTTCTCCCGTGGCAGAGCCCGGGCTCCAGGCGCACGGGCCTAGTAGTCGTGGCATGTGGGCTCAGCAGTTGTGGCACACGGGCTCAGTAGTTGTGGCATGCGGGCTCTAGAGCACAGGCTCCACGGCATGGGGGATCTTCCCGGACCAGGGCTCGAACCCGTGTCCCCTGCATTGGCAGGCGGATTCTCAACCACCGCACCACCAGGGAAGGCCTATCCTGCTTAATCTTATTCTTAGTATTTGTCACTCTCTGACCCACAGTGTTCATCCTGTGGTCAGCCTGGTCATCGTCTGCCTGGCCCTCTAGCCTGGGGGCTGGGGGAGGGTGGGGCCTGTCTTACTCCCTTCTGTACCCCCAGTGCCTAGCGTTCAGGGGCTCAAGAAGCCTTGAAAAAGCCTTACCGAATTGATGGTTCTATGTCGGGAGGGTGAAATGAGATAAAGTTGTCAGAACACTTTGAAATCGTGCACAGCCAGTGCGTGATGGTGAGCTGTGACTACAGATCTTTATGGAGCAAAGTTCTTGTCTTCTAAACTGGTCTGCAAACTTGCGATGAGGACATGGAGGCTCAGAGAGGCAAAATGACTTGCTCAAGGTCACGAGGAGAGTCACAGGGACTGGGTTGGGTTTGATGCTGGCCCATCAAGCAGGCCCCATTGGGATGCTCCTGAGGTTTCAAGGCCCAGCTCCCTTTAACCCCAAATGAACATTTGTAGACCTCCTCCTGTATACAGGCCCCGAGGCTCCCAGAAGAGTGTGGGTGAGAACACAGACCAGTTCCTGACTTGGAGAGATGACTGTGGGCCTGGGGAGGGGAACACTAGTCAGAGCACCACAGTAACAAGTGCACAGTTATGTCTGTCCCTGGTGCTGTGTGGAGACTGAGTGGGGCCCAGACCCCCGGGGAGAGCTTTCCTGAGCTGGGGCATCCTGTGAGGGGAGTTTTCCGAGGTAAGAAAGAGCTCCAGGGACTGCCCTGGTGGTCCAGGGGTTAAGACTCCGCATTTCCAATGCAGGGGCAGGGAGCATGGGTTCGATCCCTGGTCTGGGAACTAAGATCCCACATGCCACGTGGTGTGGCCAAAAAATAAAGACAAAGCTCCAGACTGTATAGCCCTGTCTCAGTGAGATTATTGTTTCTTAGCCTCATTTTTTAAAGTGTATTTTTACAGTTTTCTTAAGAGTCTGCATGCTGCAAAAGTCTGTGTGCTGGGCTGATTACCCAGAGCAGAGCCTCAGGGTGGGAGGAGCTTGGGAGGTCCCTGGGAGCCCTTTGAGGCAGAGACTGTGTCTTATGCGTGTTCTCCCGTGTCTCACAATACCTTGGGCTGAAAACAATAGATGACATTGCTGAAAGAGGCTTCGATAACAGGAGCCTATTAATCTCACAACGATCTGGAAGAGCTGCTTCCGTTTGGGCCGATGATACGCTCAAGATCTCGGCCTCCTTTATCTTCCTCTCTGCCAGCCCCTGTGTGTCTGCCACATGGTTCCCCAAGATTATAGAAGGGCAGCAGCAGCTCCAGGCATCACGTCTCATATAACAGTGTCCCAAAAAAGGAGGAAAGGGGATTTGGCATCGTTTTTTCCTATCAGAGAGGATTGTCTTTTCCAGAACCTTCAGCTGATTCCCCTGATGTTTCATTGGCCCGGATTTGTCCTCTCAGCCTGGGTTTCCCTGCCTCTAAAATGGGAGTGATAGAGTGCTCCTTAAGAGGTTGTTGGAGGATGGTTTGAAGTTCAGTGGGGAAAGTCCTGCACAGACCCTGGCTTGTAAGGAGTGCTCTGGGAATGCAACCTGAGGCCAGGCCATGGCTCAGCTAAGAACAAAAACAGACTCACAGATAGAGAGAACAGACTCGTGGTTGCCAACGGGGAAGGGGAGTAGGGGAGGGCAGGAATGGGAGTTTGGGATTAGCAGAGGCAAACTATTATGTATAGGATGGATAAACAACAAGGTCCTACTGTAGAGCACAGGGAACTATATTCAATATCCTGTGACAAACCATAATGGAGAAGAATATGAAAAAGAGTACATATATATATGTATAACTGATTCATTTTGCTATACAGCAGAAATTAACACAACATTGTAAATCAACTATACTTCAATAAAATTTTAAAAAATAAATAAAGAAGCAGATCCCAGGAAAACCACCCCAAGGCAGCTCCCAGCAGGTAGTTTGGGCCTGGGTGTGCTCTGAGCTTGCATGTCTCATTCTGAGGTTAGGGTGGCAAACCCCAGCTGAACCCCCATAGCCACCTTGTGCTGTATTCTCTTGTTTATAATCCTGGCTACTCAGCTGTGTCTTGCCATATTTCAATCCGTTGTTCCCTTCATTTCTGGAAACATTTTGGATGCTTTTATTTGAGTTCACACAGAATTTTGCACAGAAAACAAGATGGCGCATGACTGTGGCATGATCAGTGGCAGACTGCCTCTCCCAATTCTCCATTTCATCCTCCATCTTACCATCCCTTTGATCTCTAGGACATGAACAGATCCTAGATTTCTTACCTTTTTTCTTTTTTTAAAAAATTGAGACATAATTGACACACAACATTGTGTAAATTTGAGTTGTACAAGTTGATACATTTATATATTACAATCCAATTGCTGCAGTAGCCTTTGCTAACACCTTATCACGTCACATCAGTATCTAGATTTCTGGTCATGACGACACAAGAAAGAGAAAGAGGGAGGATGACTCATTCTCACGAGAGCTGGTGCAAATTTGTCAAGATCCCCGTGAATGTTTTGATTGGGGCTGATATAGTTTAGCTTGTGCACAATGTCCCCCAAATGTGTCATCTAAGATGATGTGATAGTGTTTGAACAGATATTTGTCCACATTTCACTGGAAGAGGAAGAGGCTGTTCTCACCATCGCATACTAAAGACACCCAGGCTCCCCCCGCTGCTTTTCTCCTCCCTTATTTCCTTCTTCATTTCTGACTCTTGGAGGAGTTTTCCTTTTGGTCCTGGGAATAATTCACCTGCACTCTCTTTCTATCTGTGGCATTTTGTTTACTTTGTTCTATGCATCTCACGCCTCCTTGCCATCCTTATAGCCTGTTATGGGGGTTGGGGGTATACAGTAAGGTGGGCTTCAGAATCAAAAAGACCAGCTGTGTGACTTTGAGCAAGTTACTTGCCCTCTCTGAGCCTTATTTCTAAAACGGAGACAATGCCTGTCTTGTAGGGCGGTTGTTAGGATTCCAGGAGAGAAAGTGCTAGTTCGTGCTGTGTGGTGATGTGTTTTGGGACGTGCTAATGACAGTTGTTTGTTAACTGTTATTTTCCGTTGGCCAGTGAATTCCTTCTTTGCCTTGGAGGTCCAGCTGCACCCTCCCAGGCAGAAGTGATAAGTCCTTCAGTTATATTCCCCCAGAATCTTATTTGGCCTCTCCTAGAGCACAGCTGGACTTGTTTTAGTTAATTGCCTGCCTGGCCAGCTCTCCTCTTGCTGGAGTCTGTCCCTCGGGGGTGTCTGCCGTTCACCTTGAGATCCTCTGGGTGTTTTGTGTCTGCCTGGAGAAGGTTATCACGAACTTGGTAAAGTTTTGCCCACATCCCCCTCCTTTCTGCTTCCTGTCCCCCACTCCCCCACTGGCTGGGTTTCCCTCAGCTGGATCCCTTCACCAGAGGTGTGACACACCTCAGGGGAATTCTTCTTTAACCGAAGACTCCTGGACCAGGCTTCACCAGGTCCTGTGTAGAATTGTGGGCAGTCCGACCAGAAAAGAATAAACATGAAAAGGAAGCTTGTAGAACCCTAAACGTCCTGTCTTCTTCTGGCCGTGTTTGGAAACGGGGCTCCATCCCAATTCCCTCGTGTGGCTGTGACGGTGTGACCAAAAGGGAGGACATGGGGCCCCAGCCTAGTTGTCAGGAGAGCGGTCTGAGCCCCGGTAGAGAAGGGCTGGAATGTCGGGTTTAACCTGGCTGTTGTCTCGGGCAGTGAGCCTGCTGGTGGGAAGGGCTGGTCGGTGGGTGGGGCCAGGAAGTGAGAGCCGAGGGGCTCTGGGTGGCATGTGATTGGGCACCGCCTGGGGAGGGGAGGGGATGCTCTCTGACCTGTGTGTCTGGAGCCTGTGGTCCAGTCAGGAGCCCTGTCTTCATCCCTGGCTGTTTGCTGGCCTCCTCCTCCCTTCTCCCCAATTTGGGTGCTGAGTCTGGGCCCGGATCCTAGTCCATCCCTCTCCCCCGACTCCATTCACTCACCGTGAGCTCAATCTGGAGTCGAACTTAATAACTGGATGCTGGTGGGCCTGCCCAGTCACCTGGACACGGCTGTCCACGGGCGTCCCCTCCTTGGAGTCCAGGCAATGGCCTCCTCCCTTTCCTAGAGGTGCGCTTAGCTTTGCCTAGAAATAGGTAACATGATTTGGGGTGCTCGGAAAACCCCTGTCCCCGTATATCCCTTCCCAGGAGGCCTGGAATGTCTTGTTTGTTCACTCATTCATTCATTCATTCATGTTTGCCTGGAGGCCGGCTGCATGCCAGGCCCTGGCCGAAAGAGAGCCCATGACTATCTGTCTCTCTTCAAAGACATGACTCTCCAAGAGCGAGGAAGGATGGTTTGAATGGTGGCTGGGGTCCAAGGTAAGCCAGGCACTTCATCCTGACAGGGGGCTTGGGAAGGCTCCTGGGACGAGGTGACATCTGAGCTGAGGCAGGGCCTCGCAGCAAAGAAACAGAACAGCTGGTGGCCACGATGGAAGGGGCTCAGGGGCTCCAGACCCCTGCATGGGGCTGGGTGATGACAGATGGGGGGGCACATGAAGCAGGGGTGGGGGGACCACAGGCCCAATGCACTCAGCTGAGGAGTTGGGGCTTAGCTGGTCCTTCCCTTCAATTCTGCAGCATCTAGTCCAGGAGCCTTCAGTTAAATAGAATTATCTCCTCACCCCTCCTGCCAAGACAACTGGCTGAGGGACTGCTTTCTCCTCTGATGGGAGCACCTTGGGCAGCGAGAGCCCAAAGCAGGAGGGAGGAGGCAGAAAGGAGCAGGAGCTGCGTGAGAAGCCCTCTACCCATCACATGTGTGCCTGGGGAGTGTCCTGCTGGCTCAGAGCTCCGGGTTTTCTCGGAGGAGCAGGCTGGCCACGCTCTACCATCTGCGGAGCCGTAGGAGATGGAGCCGGACTCAGGCATGATGGGGGCCTACCTGCACCCCCTCCCCTACCCCGCAGAACAGAGTGCCTGGGTCCTAGGGCCCTTCTACCCAGGCAGAGGGGACCCTTTAAGGAGGCCACTCTGGCCCTCCTTCAGCCGTGCCCATCCTCATGGGGCAAAGAGTCCATGAGGCCAGGGGGATGTGTCCATCTGGATCCTATGCCCCGCTTCTAGACCATTCTCTGGATACCTGGCTAAACAGCCCTGAGTGGCTTCCAGGCCTGCCCTGGCCTCTTCCTTGAATCTGGGGGACGGTGCCTGTGGTGGGTGCACCCCAAGCCTTAAGAGGAGGGTGAGGGGTGGCTATTTGTGGGATTGAGGCGCATGGATGGAGCTGGGACGTGCAGGCTGGGTCCACACACCAAGTGTGGGATGGAGCTGAGGGTAGGAAGAGAAGGGGTGGGGATCAAGGTCTCACTTGTTTCATTTGTAAAAATGATGCGTTGTATGAAGTTATTGGGGAAATTCAGTGCTGGGGCGACGGCGTGTGTCGGCCAGTGTCTTGCTGGTGATATGCTCTTGATACGCTGGCTACGACTCCCAGAGAAGAGGTATAAATACCAAGTGACTCATGAGGGGACACAGAGCTGGTTTGCTGCCGAGTGGTTGGGACACCTGCACCAGCACCCTCCTGCTGCCCGTCCTGCTCAGTGTGAAGGCTGGGCTGGGGCCACCACAGGGAGAAGGCGTTTCTGCAATTCTGCAGAATTAGATTTGGGGATCAGTGGGACCATAATCCTTGGTGGCGCCTCTCTTTGCTGAGCGCTATGAAGTCAGCACATTATCTCATTACACCCCGATGACATTTTTATGACAAAATTGTGCAGGTGGGGGAAGGGAGGGTGTGGTTATGAAAACATGAGTGTAACAGAATCTGGGCACACTGAAGCCGATTTGGAATGCACTAGAGGACTGGCATGTGTCCCCAATCCCTCCCTGTGCCCCCACCCACTCCCCCAGGGGCTCCACGTAGGCCTCTTTGTGTTTGTTCATCCACTCAAGCGTCTCAACAAATATTTATTAAGGGCCTACTTTGTGCCCGGGGGGGAATATGATGGTGAATAAGACCAAATCCTCTCTCTGATGGAGTTTCTATTCACGTAAATATAAAAACAAGAAAAAAATATTCCCTCCTAATGAGTTCAGGAAATTAAAATAGGGTAATGACTGAGTATAAATCCGGGCTACTTCAGAGGACATGGGAGAGAGATTCTTTGAAGAGATGACGTTGATGCTGAGTCATGAATGGTGAGAAAGAGCCTCCGTGTGAAGATGGGGTGGAGATAGTTGGTGCAAAGGCCCTGAGGCCGTGAGGTCCCGAAGGAACAGAGAAAGGTCCGTGTCCAGAGCAGGTTAGGAGGATACAGAGGCAGAGACTGATCTCAACAAGCTTCAGTTTGGAATTTATTGTAAGAGTACTGGGACGTCATTGAAGGTTTTAAGTACTGATGATAAATGTCTTGATTTAGGTTTTTAAAATAATTAAACTTTTTATTTCAAGGTCACTGTAAATTCATAAGCAGTTGTAAGACATAATTTAATTGTGTTAAAATACACATAAATCAAAATTTGCCATCTTAACCATTTTTTTTTCTTTTGGCCACACCACATGGCATGCGGGATCTTAGTTCCCCAATCAGGGATCGAACCCGTGCCCCCTGTAGTGGAAGCGTGGAGTCTTAACCACTGGACTGCCAGGGAAGTCCCACCATCTTAACTATTTTTAAGTGTACAGTTCAGCAGTATTAAGTACGTCTATACTGTTGTGCAGCCGTCACCACCATCTATCTCCATAATTCTTTGCATCTTGTAAAACTGAAACTCCATGCGCATTAAACAATAACTCCCCATTCTCCCTTCCCTCCAGCCCCTGGAAACCACCATTACCACTAATCTGTTCTCCATTTCTATAATTTTGTCATTTCAAGAATGGAATCATACAGTATATAGCTTTTCAGGAATGGGTCTTTTTATTCATAATTCTCTGGAGATTCATCCAGGCTGTTGGGTGTGTCAAGAATTCCTTCCTTTTTATAGCTAAGTAGTATTCTGTAGTATGGATGTGCCACAGTTAGTTTAACCACGTGTCTGTTAAAAGACATTTAAAAACAACTGGGTCGTTTCCAGTTTGGGGCTATATTGAATAAAGCTGCTATAAACATTCAAGTACATTCAAGTTTTTGTGTGAACATCAGTTTTTATTTCTTTGGGTAAATGCCCAGTAGTGTAATTGTTGGGTCATATGGTACTTGCATGTTTAGTTTTTAAAGAAACTGCCAAACTGTTTCCAGAGTGGCTGTACCATTTTACATTCCCACCAGCAAAGTCTGAGTGATCCAGTTTCATGCATCCCTGCCAGCATTTGGTGTTGTCACAATATTTTATTTTAGCCATTCTGTGTAGTCTGTTTAATTGTGGTTTTAATTTGCATTTCCCTAGGGGCTAATAATGTTGAACATCTTTTCATGTGCTTATTTGTCATCCAGATATCTTCTTTTGTGAAATGTCTCTTCGTGTCTCTTGCCCATTTTCTAATTGGATTTTTTCTTTTTTACTGTGGAGGTTTGAGATGTCTTTATATATTCTAGATACTAGCCCATTGTCAGATACGTGGTTTGCAAATATTTTCTCCCACTCTGTGGCTTGCCTTTTCATCTTCTAACACTCTTTTGCAGAGTAAAGGTTTTTAATTTCAACGAAGTCCAATGGATCAGTTTTTCATTTTATGAATCATGCTTTTGGTGTCAAGTCTAAGACCATTTTCTCCTATTTTTTTTTCTAAAAATTTTAAGTTTTATATTTGACACATAAGTCCGTGATCCATGTTGGGTTGGTTTTTGCATGAGGTGTGTGATTTAGGGAGAGGTTCATTTTATTGGTCTATGGATATCCCAGCTACACCAGTACCATTTGTTGAAAACATCCTTCCTTCACTGAATTGCTTTTGCATGTTTGTCAAAAATCATTTGGGCACAATTGTGTTGGTCTCTCTCTAAGTTATCTTTTCTGTTCCATTGACATGTGTGTCTGTAGTTCTGCCAGTATCACACAGTCTCGATTGCTGTAGCTATGCAAGTCTTGGAATCGGGTAGACTGATTTTTCCCAGTTTATTCATCTCTTTTGAAATTGTTTTAGCTACTATAGTTCCTATGTCTTTTCATATAAACTTTAGACTAATTTTGTCTATATTTACCAAAAATCTTCATGAGATTTTAACAGGAATTGCATTAAACCTGTATATCCACTTGGGGAAAATTGGTATCTTTATTACATTGACTCTTCCAATCCAGAACTATGGATTTCATATATTTAGATATTTTTTTCATTTATTTAGATATTTTTTAATTTCTTTCATCTTTCTTCATTGATTTCTTATAGTTTTTGGCATACAAGTTCTATTCTTTTTTTTTTTGGAGTGATTGTAAATAGGTTTTTTGATACAGTTGGTAAAATTGTATTTTTGATTTTGATGTCCATGAGTTCATTGCTAGTATATAGAAACACAGTTGATTTTTGTATGTTTATCTTGGATCCTATGACCTTGCTGAATCCATGTATTAGTTCTGGGAGTTTTGGGGTATATTCCTTGAGATTTTCTCCAAAGACAATCAAGTCATCTGTAAATAGAGACAGTCTTGATTCCTCCTTTCCAAGCTGTATGTCTGTTATTTCCTTTTCTCAACCTTTCACTGATTAGAACTTCCAGAACTTATAAATGAGTGGAGAGAATGCTTTGTTCCCAGTTATAGGGGGAAAGCATTTCACCATCAACTATAATGTTAACTGTAAAGTTTTTGTACATGTTCTTTATCAAGTTGAGTAAATTCTATCATTATTTTTCTCGGAGTTTTTATCATGGGCACTGAACTTGGTCCAAAAATTTTTTTTGCATTGATTAACATGGTCATGTGATTTCTTTAGCTTGTGAATATGGTGATTACATTGACTAACTTTGCAATATTGAACCAACATTGCATTCCTGGAATAAACTCCACTTGGCCATGGTATATAATTTTTTTAATGTAATACTGAATTCTGTTTGCTAATATTTTGTTAAGGATTTTTGTGTCTATATTCATGATGGATATTGGTCTGTAGTTTTCTGGTTTTGTACTGTCTTTGTCTGACGTTGGTATCAAGGTCTCATAAAATAAGTTAGGAAGTGCTCCCTCCTCTTTTATATTCTGGAAGAGATTATATAGAATTGGTATTAATTCTTCTTAAACATTTGGTAGAATTCTCCAGTGAACATCTGGGTCTGGAGATTCCTTTAGGGAGAGTTTTTCAGCTACAAATTCAATTTCCTTAATAGTTATAGGGCTATTCAAATGATCTATTTCATATTGAGTGAGCTGGAGTAATTTGTGTTTTTTGATGAATTGGTCCCTTTCCTCTAAGTTGTTAAATTTATGTGTATCATGATCTTCCCAATGTCATTCCTGATATTGATCATTTGTGTCTTCTCTCCTTTTTTCTTCGTCAGTCTTGCTAGAGGTTTATCATTTTTAAAAAAATCTTTTCGGAGAACCAGCTTTTGGTTTCATTGATTTTTCTCTATTGTTTTTCTCTTTTCAATTTCATTGATTCCTGCTCTTATGTATACTATGTCTTTCCTTGTGCTTGCTTTGTGTTTATTTTTTCTCTACTTTTTGGAGGTTCCTGAGATCGGCTGATTTAGCTTTCAAAAAGATCGCTGGCTGCCGAGGGAAAAATGGACACAGGCTCAAGATGATGGCGGGTGATAGCTGGGGAAGTGGAGAGAAGTGAGTGGATTCAGGAGGTGTTCTGGAAACTGAGATGACAGAAATGTCTGATTACTTATGGGCGGGAGCACCTAAATTTTTGGTGTGAGTGGCTGGTTGGCTGGGCATGCCATTCATTGAGTTGGGGACACTGACAGGAGGTCACCCCTAGGAAGTGGAAAACAACAGCTCTGCTTTGGCCAAGTGAAGTGTGAGGTGCCTATGGGGCATCCATGGGGAGAGGGGTATCAAGCAAGAGGTCGACCTGAAAAGTTTGGAGTTCCAGGAGACCCTGGGGCCATATTGAATTTCATGGATTCTCAGATGCCATTAGTTTGGAAGAAGTGCATTATCTTATGATCATTAAGAATGTTGCTAATTAAGCTATAGTGCACCATCAACTGTTACATGAATCCCAATGTCAGAGATGTTAAAGTGTAACAGTATGTGCATGTTAGAATTGGGGAAACTTGATGGTTGAGAATCATAAGCATTTTGATGGTATTTAAAGCTATGGGACTGGATGTGAACTTGGGGATGAATAGATGGAGAAGAGGTGCTGATCCCAGAACAGTCTGGGTACCCCAGCCTCTGAGATAGGGCTAAGGAGATGAGAAGAAGCAGCCAGGTCAGAAGGAGCATCGAGAAAACCCAGTGTTCTGGGATGAGACTTTTGGGAGGGAGAGTGTGAGTCTTTCAATGCTTCTGGGTGGCCGACGGGATGAGGGCTGAGGAGTGACCATTGGATTTGGCAATGTGGAGTCACTGGGGACCTGGCAACTGCAGTTTTGGGGAGTGGTGAGGATGGAGGCTGAGATGACGTGGGTGGAGGAGAAAAATGAGAGGTGAGGAAATGAAGATCCAAAGGATAGAAAACTCTTTCAAGAAGTTTTGCTGTGAAGGAAGCAAGAAATGGGGCTTGGGGGACTGCCCTCGTGGTCCAGTGGCTAGGACTCCGCACTCCCAGTGCAGGGGCCCTGGGTTCGATCCCTGGTCAGGGAACTGGAACCCATATGCTGCAACTGAAGACTCCACATGCCACAACTAAAAGATTCCTCATGCTGCAACTAAAAAAAAAAAAAAGATCCTGCATGCCTCAAGGAAGAACCCACACGTGGCAACGAAGATCTTGCGTGCCACAACTAAGATGCAACGCAGCCAAATAAATAAATATTAAAAAAAGAAGAAATGGGAAAGAGGGGATATATGTATACGTATTGCTGATTCACTTTGCTATAGAGTAGAAACTAACACGATATAGTAAAGCAACTATACTCCAATAAAAGTTTTTTTTTTAATGGGGCTTGGTAGCTGGAGGGGAGTAAGAGATCCAGGGAGGTGTTTTTTTTGTTTGTTTTTAAGATAGGAGATACAGGAGCATGTTTGTAAACTGCCAGCAATGACCTGGGAGAGAGGGGAGGCGGCTGGTGAAGGCAGGCAGAGGATGGCTGTAGGAGCAAAGCTGCCCGGGGGTGGGGGTGGGTGGCGGTGGGGAGAGGTGGGGGGTGAGGGGTTGGGGGGAGTTAGGGGGTGTGAGAGGAGTGGGGGGTGGACCCGGAAGGGAGGGGGAGGGCCTTGTCAGGGCAGCACTAGGAGAGAACGCTGGGGTGGGGGGCATCCATCACCCATGCGGGTCCAACCATGTGACACCAAGACGGTCTGATTTCGGGGCTGACTCTTTCCACACACTCATGAACACCTCAAAGGCAGGACCACAGTGTCCTCATCCCAGAGCCTGGGCACATTAAGCTGCTTAACAAATGTTCATTAAGGAAACGTATCCATCCTCTTGTTAAATGAAAAAAAAATTGTAATACAACTGTGTCCCGTTTGGATTTTCCCATTCCATGATTTTTTTATATTGGGATTTTGTAGTGTGTGTGTGTGTGTCTGTGTGTGTGTGTCTGTGTGTGTGTGTATGTAGGTGAGGATGACACCCAAAACTAATGGTCACATACAAACATGAGCCCCAGAGGATGGTGCCCGGTGCCCAGTCAGTCCAAGCTGGTACGGAGCGGGGTCCTGCCGGGCTGGGTCTGGTCTCAGGACCTGCGTCCCTGACTCGGATTTCTCAGATCATGCGTTTGGTCTGTTTAGCTGTTTGTTTGGTACTGAATGAGCACTTAAGCGCCAGGCACTAGTGTGCAAAAAGATCATGGCCCCTCCCTCTCAGAGTCGGGGGGGGGGGTCGAGTGGAGGGAGGGACATGTCAATCAAAGACTCACAGCTATGCGGGGGAGGAGGGTGTCCCTGCTATAAGACCTGGTTCTGGGGTCTCCCTGGGGGGCATTTGAGCTGAGATCTGGGGGATGAGGGGATTTCGCTAGGGGAAGGGGTGCAGGTTGGGGAGAGGGAACAGCCAGGCAGGGGGCCCTGGCCGGGGCGGGGGAGGGCGGTGGGAGTCTCTTCCCTGCTGGCTTCTCCTGGCTTGTAGTGAGGGGCTGGACCAGGACACTTCCCTGTGAGGGGCCTTCAGAACCAGTGGAGAGGACTAGGGGTGCTGCCCCCCACCGTGCCTCAGTTTTCCTTTCTGGGAAATGGGGATAAACGCCCCCGTCTTGCTCTGGGGTGGAAATCATAGCCCTGGCTGTGCCTGGTTCACTGCAGCCGGATGTCTCACGTTTTCATCGCTGCCCTCCTGCCCTCCCGAGCCCCCGGTCAGCTGCTGGAGGGGGTGGGCCCCAGGGCCAGACAGATTTGGAAGGAGGAGCCCCAGGGCCTCGGGGGTTAAGTTTTCCTCGGCCTGGCTCTCCTGCCCTCAGCTCTCTCCCTGGCCCCTCCGAGCTCTTTGATGGCATTAGAGCCAACCTTTTCCAGATGTGCTGAGCCGAGGGGTTTGCCGGAACTTCATCTGCCTCCGCCAGACGGCCCCCTGCCAGGCCACCTCCCCCCTCTGGTGGGGTTGCCTGCGGCCCTCAAGGCCACATGAAGTCCTGGACTTGGTGCTTTTCTTAAAACGTGGCCTGCTTTCCTGCCCCTCCTCGGCCAGCCTGTGTGGTTCGAGAAGCCCACGATGTGTCCACCTTCCCCCCGACTGGACCGTGGTTTTGGGCTTGAGTGGGAGCGGCGGCCTGGGCGGGGGGACACTGCCCTCTGGGCCTTCTGTCCCTTCCGTCCGCACTTGGGAACGACTAGCTTGGACTGTGGGGAGACCAGAGCCTGGAGGACCCTGCCGGCTGCCGCAGAACTGCGGTGGGACTGCCCATCCCCCTCCCCGCCGGCCCGCTGCTATTAATCAAGAGATTAATAATCTCCTGCCTCCCTTTCTGAAACCCCCACTCCCGTTTCCTGTTGAGTCTCCAGTCTGTCTCGGTACCTCCCAGTCTGGTCCTCCTCGTGGTGGTCCCTGCTGAGGAAGTGGGGCTGGGGCAGGAGCCGGGGCCTGCAAGCTGCGGTGCCCAGTGAGGGAGGGGGGGGCCCCCGCCTCCACCCGATGAGGTCTCTGCCCTGGCAGAGTCGTTCCCAGCAGGCAATGCCCGGACGATGGCCCTGTCCTGGCACCCACTGAAGGACCTCATGATGCTGTGGGGACATGGCCTTTGGAGGCCAGAGAGCCATGGCCTGGGCTTACACACCTCCAGTGACGGGCACCTCACCCCTCCTGGAGCTCTTTCTTCATATTCCCTCTCACATGACCTTGTGCACCCAGGGCCACCTTTGGAGACACACAGGACTCATCTGCACCCTATCTAGGACAGTCACTGAGTGGCTGGAGGACTGCAGCCAGGACTCTCAGAGCACCTCATGACCGCTGTGCTCACTGGGAGGGTCCCGGGGGCGCTGCAGAGGGCAAGGACCTCCTCAGACTCCTGGGAGGGGTCGGGGGGCAGCTTCGATGTGTTGTTGAGCAGGAGAGAACATGGGGCTCCCATCAGGAGGTCTGGTTCAGTCAAACCTCTGCTGCTTTATCACCTGGAATCTGACCCCCTCTTTGGCCTCAGTTTCCCCTCCATCACGTGTGGCCATTCATCCCTGCTGGCCCCTCTTTCTCGGCCAGCAGCCTCCTGACTCACTTCCTCACCTCCCATCTCTCCTGTCCAATCCGGCTGCCATGCCAACACAGGTGGGGTCTTTCTTGAAAGCAGATCTGATCATGATGTTCCTCTGAGCCACAGTGCCTGGGTGGCTTCCCCATGGCCAGGAAAAGGGTGGTCTCCCCGTGGGTACACAAGGCTGTCTGTAGAGGGGTGGAAAAACTATATCAAGTCTTGTGTTTATTTTTTAATCTACAAAATAAGAGAGAAATTAAGCTCTACTGATTTTTTATACATGCAAAGATGGTAAATAATACACGTATATATACATGTATAAATTAATAGAATCTCCTGCAGGCTCAGAAATATGTTACTGATCAGGAGCATCCCTGGATGCCTGGAGAGCATAGCCAGTCTCCACGGACGCAGTCCAGACTCCTTGCCTGCACTACAGGCTTTCACAGCTGCCCCGAATGCCCTGTCTGCCTGTCCAAGCACTCTGCCCCCCAAATGCACTAAACTTCACCCACATTTCCTGGCTCTCCTGGTGCTGGTTGCCTCCTCACCTTTTTAGCTCAGCAGAGCTCCCTCAAGTGTCACTTCATGTGGGAAGTCTTTGCTGGCCACTCCTGGTGGATGGAAGTGGCCATGTCCTGCTCCCTCTCCCTGCATCCATCAGTTTCCATGGATGCCATCCTGAGCTCCTCCAGGGAGCCACCCCATCTTGGTTAGCATTACAGTTCCTGGCCTGGGACTCCATCTGGTACAAATGATTCAGCGATTGTTTTATTCATTCCACCAGTCTTTATTGAGCATGTATGATGTGCCAAACCCTGAACTAGGCCTGGGGTTCGTGGAGGAGACAGACATCAGACAAATGATCGCACAGGTGCGATCACCCTTATATACGTGTAAGGCTGATAAGTGTTTAGAAGTCAGGGTTCTATGACAGTGTAAATCGAAGGGACTCAGCCTGCAGTGGGGTGGGTGGAACTGATGGGTGGGCTGATCAAAGAGGGCTTCTCAGAGGAGGCGACACTAGAGGCTGCATTGGAGTTAGTGGACATCTTGGGCAGAGGGAACAGTGGATGACAAGCCCTGATATAGGAAGGAGCTCTGGGGGTTCAGAAACTCAAAAGCCGATTGCTTCTGGAGTTCTGAGTAGCCTGGAGGCGGGGCGGCAAGCAGCGGGGCAGCCAAGGTAGACAGTGGTTAGAAGTCTACGTGGTCATACTAAGGATTTGGTTTTTGTCCTAAGATTGAAGAGAAGCCAGGAAGGGTGCATGGAGGAGATTTGTGCTTTGAAAACATCACTGGAGCCAGCTTCTGTGTATAGGCTGGAAGCCTGGGCACCAGTCAGGGGCCATTGCTGCTGTCTGGGAGGGTGATGAGGGAGGCTGGACTAGGGCAGGGTGGGGGAGAGCAGTGGGCAGGTAGGATCTACTTGGTGAGCGATCTCCATGGACTCGTCGATGTGAGGCGCCAGAGAGGGGTAAGGTCAAGGTTTCCATGGATATTTGTTGAGTGAATACAACCCCCTGGAGAATATATGTCCCTGAATTTGCCGAGTGACAGCGAGGGAAGTCCCAGGATCTGCCCTACAGAGGGAACAAATACACAGAGATCAGAAGTCCCTAGAATTGGTCTGTCTTGGAAAAAAAAACCAACAACCAGGGCTAGTGAGACACCAGATGGGAGACTCCACATTGTATCTGGAGAATTTCAGGGTAGCAAGGGATCTGTATGTTTTTGCATCTCAGCCCAGACTTCACAGGGGGTTCAGAGAGGCAGGACTTGTTCAACGGCTCACAGATGGGCAGAGTTGTATTGGGATCAAGTGTTGGTGAGGATGTTTTAAACCACCCAGACTACGATATTTTGATATGGCAGCCTGAGCAAACTAATACAAATACCTAGGGGTAAATTTAACAAAAGATGGCACACTGCTGAGAAAAATTAAAGAAGACTTAAATAAATGGAAAGTTATACCATATGTATGGATAAGAAGACTCAGATTATTAAGATGTCAATTCTCTACAAATTGATCTATAGATTCCATATAACCTTATCAAAATTATAGTGGGGTTTTTTTTTGCAGAAATTGATAAACCAATTTAAAAAGTCAATGAGAATGCAAAGGACCTAGGTGTCCAAGACAACCTTAAAGGAGAACAAGATTGGAGGACTTACATTGCTGTATTTCAAGACTTACTATTAAGCTATATTAAATAAGACAGTGTGGTTTTGGTGCTAGGATGGACAAACAGATCAATGGAACAGAACAGAGAGTCAAGAAATACTCATATTTAAACAATCATTTGATTTTCAACAAGGCACTAAATAATTTAATTTTAGTGGGAAAATTTAGGCCAAAAGAAGGTCTTTTCAATAAATTGTGCTGTAGCAAGTGGATATCCAAATGGAAAACAATGAACCTTGACTCCTACCCAGCAGATAGTAAAATTTTAAAAATGATAAATTGAACTTGATCAAAATTTACAACCTGATCATTAAAAATACACCTTTAAGGGACTTCCCTGGTGGCGCAGTGGATAAGACTCCACACTCCCAATGCAGGGGGCCCGGGTTCAATCTCTGGTCAGGGAACTAGATCCCACATGCATGCTGCAACTAAGAGTTTGCATGCCACAACTAAGAAACCCACCTGCCGCAACTAAGACCTGGTGAAAATAAATAAATATATACATACATACATAAATAAATATTTTTTTTAAAAAAACTGGTATCAAAAATACTTCCAAGTTAATAAAAAAATACACCTTTAAGAAAATGAAAAGGCAAGCCACATATTGGGAGAAAACATTCACAATACATATATCTGACAAAGGTCTCTCATATATCTTACAAATCAACAAGAAAGACCCAAAACCCAATTTAAAAGTGGGCAAAAGACTTGAACAGGCACTTCACAAGAGGAGATATCTAATTGGCAAGCATGAAAAGGGGTTCAACTTTAGTCAGTAGGAATTGCAAGTTAAAACCATAATAAAAGAGTACTGCATACACCCTAGAATGACTAAAATGAAAATGATTGACAATATCAAATGTTGGCGAGGTTATAGAGCAACTGGAACTCATACACTGCTGCTGGGCATGTGAACTTGGTTCATCCAGATAGGTTTGGGACAAGTGTTTGTAGCATCTACTAAAGTTAAACATATAATCATCCTATGGCCCATCAATTTTATTTCTAGGTATATACCCTAGAGAAGTGAAAAAGTGTCCATGAAGATTTGTACGAAAACACTCATAGCGTCTTTATTCATCAAAGCTCAAAACTGGTAATAATCCAAATGTCCATGAACAGGAGAATAGACACATTGTGGTATATTTGCATAATGGAATATTATTTAGCAATAAAAAGAAACAAAGGAGTGCTACACTTAACAGCATAGATGAACCTCACAGACAGGATGGGTGAGTGAAAGAAGGCAGACACAAATGAGTGCATGCTGTAAGATTCCATTTATATAAAATTCTAGAACAGGCAAAACTGGTATCTGGCGAGAGAAGTCAGAAGAATGGTTATGTCTGGGGGCTGGGTAATCAATTTGGAAGGGGCACAAAAGGACTTTGGAGCAATGGGAATGTTGGTGTAAACATATTGAATAGGTAAGAGTTCATTGAGCTAAACACTAGATTTATCTACAGATCTTCCTCGACTTAACAATGGGGTTACATTTGCAATAAACCCATTGCAAGTCGAAAATGCATTAAATACACCTACTGAACATTGTAGCTTAGCCTAGCCTGCCTTAAACATGCTGAGAACACTTCCATTAGCCTACAGTTGGGCAAACTCATCTAATACAAACCCTGTTTAATAGTAAAGTGTTGGCCATCTCATGTAATTTATTGAATACTGTACTAAAAGTGAATAACAGAATGGAAGGGTACCCACCGTTATCATAAACAGCTGAAGGCACGTTGGGCCTGAAGAATGTTTGAAGCATTGAACTAAGATTAATTGCTGGATGATGGGGATGCTACAGCAACAAGGTCATCAATTTCTCTCTCTTCTGATAAGTCTGGAGAATAGCTGGGAGAAGGCACTGGGGCATCGGCACTTGTTGATGGTTTAGCAGGCATAGTGTTCTTTGGGGAGATATCAAGTTTGGACTGTCCGGTTTGTTTCTTCTTTCCATTTTATATTTCTCTAGAGCAAGCAAGAACATCCTGTATCTGCCTGTCAGCTCTTGCTAATGTCTCATAATTGACGTCCATTTCTTCAAACATCCTTACACCACTGCTGATAGCAGCAAACGTCTCTGCCAGTTTCTTTACTGTGAACTTTCCTGGTGCCTCAGGCATAACTTCTTCCTCTTTCCTTCCTTCTTTCTTCCTCCAGTTCGATCAGCTCCTCAGTGGAAAGTTCTTCAGCTTCAATACCAACAATCTCATGAACATCCTCTTCGTCAATGTCCAATTCTAGCTGTTTCCCAAGCACTAATGTCTTGGGACTATTTCATCCACAGCAGAATCTTAGTTAAAGCCTTTGAACGTGTTCACGCATGTCTTTAAAACTTTCTTCTAAATGCTGTTCATGCATTGCCATGTGACTCCTTCCCATGAGGCAGCGATGGTCTGGGTAGCATTTCGAATGCTAAAAGCTTTCCAAAACTCTCAGAGTGTTCAGCCAGATCCCATCTCTTCAACAGCCTGCACAGACAGTTGGTGTAAAGAGTGTGCTTTGAATGTAGCTGTGGTGCTTTGGTCCATGGGTTGAATGAGTGCAGTTGTGTCCGGTGGCAACTACACAACCTTGACATCAGGATGCATGTCGCTGGTATGCTGTGGATGCCCTGGAGTGTTGTCTAAGATCAGCAGACTCTTGAATGGGATGTTGTTTTGTCTTCAATATTCTCTTGTCTGAGGCATAAAACACTTCAAAAGCCAGGCTTCAAACAATGCTTATGTCATCCAGGCTTTCTTGTGATGGTGATAACAAACGGGAAATGAATGCTCACTCACATATTTGAATGCTCTAGGGATCTCCGAGTGGTAGGTTAGGAAAAACTTTAATTCGAACCCTGCAACATTTCTACCCCAAAGCAGCCTTACACAGTGTTCGAATGCCTTGAATCCTGGCATTGTCTTGGACTCTTGATGAATGTATGTATGCTCTGGCATACACTTCCAGAACAAGCTCATTTCATTGACATTCAATATTTGTTCTGGCAAATATGTCTCATCCACAATTATCCTCTGCAGCTCTTCCTTAAAAACTTTGGCACCTTCAATATTGGCACTTGCTGCCTCACCACTGACTTTCACATTATGAAAACTATGCTGCCTTTTGAAGCATTGGAACCGGCCATAACTTGGTATAAACATTTGTGTTATTTGTAGAATCATCGACACATTTTTTTAGTGTATGGAAAGACTTCTTGCCTTAGCCTGGCTGGTCAGTAGGCTATGAACTTCTGTACCTGGTCTTCCATCCACGTGACAAGTGTTTTTTTTCTTTTTTTCTTATTTATTTATTTATTTGGCTGCACGTTGCAGCTTGCGGGATCTTAGTCCCCCCACAAGGGACTGAACCCGCGCCCTCAGCAGTGAAAGCACGGAGTCCTAATCACTGGACCACCAGGAAATTCCCAGACAATTTTTTTTTTCCATGTCATCCGTCAGCCCAGCCCTTTTCTTCATGATGACAGTGAATTTAACCAATGCTGATGATTTCACTGCATCACTCATTTGCTTCTTATCCTTTAAGATGGCCAAGATCATCGATTGCCAAAGTCCTAACTCACCTGTGACGGCTGTTACTGGCTTACCGCCTTCATGCTGGGTAGTTATCTTGAGTTTCATCTCAAGAGTAATTGCCCTCCTCTTCTTCTTCTCACCAGAAGCAGGAGACACAGATGGGCATTTTGTAGATACGATGGGACGGGAAAACGTGAAACACAGTATCGAAAAAAATGCTGGCAACACAGTACCCTGTTGAGTATTGGTTGTTTACGCTTGTGATCGCAGGGCTGACTGGGAGCTTCCCATCATCACCAGAGAGTACCATACCCCATATGGCTAGCCTGGGGAAAAGATCAAAATTCAAAATTCCAAGTATGGTCTCTACTGAATGCGTATCACTTTCGCACCATCGTGAAATCCAAAAAATTGTAAGTCAAACCATCATAAGTTGGGGACCATCTGTGTTTTACTGCATGTAAATTATATTTTAATTTAAAAAGAGAAAACAAATCCATTACAATGTGAGGCGTGAACTCAGCGCTTTCCTCCCTGGCACTGACCACCACGCATGGCCACATATTCATGTGTGTGATACAGGATTAGTGCCACCAGCTCTGGCAGAGTGGAGCTTGTACTGCCTCCTTCATTCTTGTATTCCCAGTGCCCGGCACATGGCAGGCACCCCACACGGAAAACCAAGCTGTGTACAGGGTGTTGGGGGTACTGAGGAGGGAGCCTGTCAGCTCTGGCTGGGGCTGGGGGTGCTTCACAGAGAAGGGGATGTGGAGTCACAACCTGAAGGCTCTTGGGGATTTTTCTCAGCAGAGTAAAGAAGGAGGGTGAGTGGGCAGAGGAGCCTGCATGTATGTGCAAAGGCCCAGAGGCAGGAAGAGCTGCTTGTTTGTGCTGTGGTGGGAGGAGTGGAGGGGAGAAAGGTAGGCAGGGCCTTATTTGCTGACCTAAAGAGTGTGGGCAGTCACAAAAGCGGATCTTCATTTTAGAAAGATCAGTGAGTTTGCAGACTGGAGCCCAGGGGAAGGGCTGGGAGTTCTTCATGGAGGGTGAAACGATGGGGACAGCCCATGAACACTTGCACCTGCCCTGGGCATTCAGGGGAGATCTGAGGGTCTGAGCCCTGGCCTGCTGGGCTGGGGAAGCAGCGCCACCTACTGGCTCGCCCTGCTCCTGGACTTCGCAGGCCACCAGGATGCTTCTGGTCCCGCAGTGGGACAGGCCAGCCCGTGGCCCTCAGAAGGAGGGGGCAGAAAGAGACCTTCTCTGGGGTATGAGCTCTCCCTCTGGTTCAGGGGCCTGAGATCAGTCCCTTGTGCAGATGCAGGGAGGAACAATGTTCCCCTGTACTGAACGAACACAAATTAGTATTGCTAGGTTCTGCTAATTCTGCCTGGGTTTGGAACCAAGTTCCACCATCTTCTAGCAGTGTGACCTTGATAAAGTTACTGAAGCTCTCGGTGCCTCGGTTTCCTCATCTGTAAATTAGGAATAGTAATAGCATCCACCTGTCAGAGTTGTTATGAGTCAGCAAATGTAAAGCACTCAGAACTGTGCCTGATACGTGGTAAGTACGCAAAGCTCTTACTATAGCTATTATTATTTTATCACCATCATCACTCAGGGCACGAAGTGAGGAGTGCCTGGCGCCTTTGGAGGGCTCATGGGCTGCAGGCCGAGGGGCAGCCTATGGCACAGGGGGCCTGAGGGCAGCTGTGGCAGCTGGAGAAGGGCTGGGCCCCGTGGCTAAACAGCTCAGACTCTCTCCTGACCACCGTGGGGACAGGTGAAAGGTGCTGGCCAGGAAGAAAGGGGTCAGATCTGTGTTTCGCAAGCCCAGCAGCTACACATCCCTTTCCGCTCTCACACGTGCTCTCCCAGGGAGCCTCATAGCCAGCATCCCAGTCCTCAGCGTGCAGACCCGGAAACGGGCTCAGGGAGGTTAAGGAACGTGTGCAGTTCACATGGTGAATCAGGGGCAGGGCCCTAAACTCTCAGCTTATGACCCCACAGCCCGGGGCTCCATGTCCTCCATGGTGCAGTGGTTATGGGAGGGATTCCATAGCTTTTCTGGTCCCTCTCAGCCAGAGCAACAATCTTCTTTCAAGAATTAGTTTTAAAACTGACTTTTTAAATTGAAATTAAAGCGTCTTCCCTTTCCCAGCTGGGCCAGTTCCTGGCTGGGAAATTCGCAGCAGGAAGAGGGTGTGAGCGTGTGTGTGTGTGTGTGTGTGTGTGTGTGAGAGAGCATGTGAGTGTACATGTGAGTGAGAAATCGTGTGTGTGTTTGTCATACAGACAGTCTATTTGGACTCCTTGGACCCAGTCTCGCCTACCCACTTATGTCCCACCAGGCTCCTTCTATAACTAGTGGTGACAATGACTGGTCCTCTGCCACCCTCCCACTCCCTCCACAGTGGCCTATGCCAGCTGCTTCCTGCCGTGGATCTGAGAGTCCAAAGGCCTGCATTTGCTCTTGGGCACTTCTCCATGCAGACTTCTGGCTCCTCACTTGAAAGTTCCAGCCCCTGGCTGTGCACTGCCAGCCCCTGCCCCGCCCCCCGCCTTCCCACTTAGAGCTCCAGAGGGGAAGCTGGTTTGCCGGAATGTTGACGAAACATGAGTGAGAGGATTTTGTTTTTTTGAAAGAAAAATTAGTGTAGCAGGATTCTTCAGATTTAGTGCAGTATTTCTGAAATTCAAAACCTGACTTATGTATTTTCCTGTCAACAGTGCATCTCAAAACGTCACGCCTGCTGCCACCAATTAATTCATAATTTTCCCATTCACGATTAAGTTGCTTGGTGTCAGCAGATGCAAATTCTGTGAAGTCATGCAGTTTTGCTTTCAAGAGGAAGTTGTGCAGACTTTATCAAGCAGCCAAGTTATAATGATGCGTGTAAATCGAATAATAAAGCCGAATTTTTGACCCTCGTGAAAATCAGTCATATGTTTTTGTGTTTGTGTGTGTGTGTTCACTGAGGTGTAAGTGATAGATAACATTGAATTAGTTTCATGTGTGCAACATAGTGATTCGATATTTGTGTATGTTGTGAAATGATCACCACAAATAAGTCTAGTTAACATCTGTCACCACAAGTAGTTATAAAAATATTTTTTCTTGTAATGAGAGCTTTTAAGATCTACTCTCAGCGATTTTCAAATATGCAATACAGTATTATTAACTATGGTTGTCATGCTGTACATTACATCCCATAACTTATTATAACTGGAAGTTTGTGCCTTTTGACCAGCTTCACCCATTTTGCACTGCTCCCTATCCACCTTCCCCCAGCTTCTGGCAACCACCAGTCTGTTCTCTGTATCTATGAGCTTGGTTTGTTTTCATTTTTTTGTTTTTAGAGTCCACCTATAAGGGAGATCATACAGTATTTGTCCAAGGTCTTTCCATGTTGTCAAAAATGGCAAGATTTCATTCTTTTTTATGCTGAATAATATTCTAGTGTGTGTGTGTGTGTGTGTGTGTGTGCGTGTGCCACATTTTCTTTATCCACTCACCCATTGATGGATACTTTGGTTGCTTCCATATCTTGGCTATTGCAAATAATGCTGCAGTGCACTTGGGGGTTCAGATATCTTTTTGAGTTAGTGTTTTCATTTCCTTTGGATAAACACCCAGAAGTGGATGTTATGGTAGTTCTATTTCTAACTTTTTTAGCAACTACCGTACTGTTTTCCGTGGTTTCCAATTTACATTCCCATCAACAGTGCATGAAGCTTCCCTTTTCTCCATATCCTCGCCAACACTTATTTCTTGTCTTTTTGATAATAGCCATTCTAACAGGCGTTAGGTGATATCTCAGTGTGGTTTGGTCATATATTTTATATTCACTATTCTTGGAGTTTTACAAAATAGTATCAAACTTATTTTCAAGAAAAATTTCAAAATTGGGTGAAAATTTACCATGGAATCCCACAGCAGTTTGCAGGAGCATTTCGTTGCTGCAAGGGCCCCACTACTGAATTGCAAGTATTCACTGGAGTGTCTCTCTCTCATCTATCAGGCTGGGATTTTCTCAAGGATGGGACTCCATTTTATTAATCTGTGACCACAGTATTGCCTGTAGTTGATGCTCAATAAATATTCATTGGGGACTTCCCTGGCAGTCCAGTGGTTAAGACTCCATGCTTCTACCACAGGGGGCAGGGGTTCAGTCCCTGGTTGGGGAACTAAAATCCCACATGCCACGGGGTGCGGCCAAAAAAAAATACATATATATATTCATTGGATGAATCAACCAAAAGAAATAATGATTGGGAAAAAGGTTGGAGTTAAGTGACTTGTGGGTGGTTGGAAGTTGTACAGGTTCTAATGATATTTTTCTTTTCCTTATTCATTATCTTGGGCTGCCTTAACAAAATATCATGGACCAGATGGCTGCAACACAGAAATTTATTTTCTCAGCCAGCCACCTCTCTGTGTCCTCACATGGCCTTTGTTCAGTGTGTACATGTACACAGAGAGAGATCTCTGTCTGTCCTCCTCTTCTTAAAAGGCCACCAATCTTACTGGATTATGGGCCCACCCCTCTGACCTCATTTAACCTAATTACCTCTTCAGAGCCTATGCTTAAGTACAGTCACATTGTGGGGTTAGGGCTTCAACATATGATTTCTGGGAGACACAATTCAGTCCGTAGCAGTCATTTCCCCACCCTAGGGGGCCACCCTTGGAGATTTGTGGGAAGGCAGAGCTGGAAGGGACTTTACAATGCACCCGACACAGAGAGGGGTGGTCACTCACCCAGGGCCGCATAGCCTGTGAGCACAGAGCTAGGATGATGGGCTCTACTGCCTGGGGGGCTCCCAGAGCCCTAGGCTGGGTGGTTTCAGCAGGAGTGGGATCTGGGGTGGGCGGGTAGGTGCTCACACTGTCCTGACTCTGCCCTTGTGTTAGTTACAGGACTCTGATCAGACCCACGTACAGAGTGTCCTACCGCACAGTGACGGCGCTGGAGTGGAGGTGCTGCCCTGGCTTTACCGGGAGCAACTGTGACGAGGGTGAGTCTGCCGGGGGCAGGGGGCAAGAGGAGGGGTGCTGGCCGGGCCGAGCTTCAGAGTTCTATGGATGCTCCTCCCTCCCCTGCCCTCCTTCTGTGAGCAGCTCTCCTTTCTTCCACATTCCTTCCTTCTTTTTCCTAAGCATCTCTGAACCAAATGCTCGGGACTGGCCAAACTGGGGAGAGCCCGGCATCCTGCGTGTGGGCACAGAGGTGGGGTCCTGTGTGCACTGCTTGGGCCAGGCATGAAGGAGAATCGTAAGCCCTGGCCTGAGGAGGAGAGTCAGTGTACAGCCTATTTCTTCTGCTCTGGCTCTGACTTACCCCAGAGCCGGGGCAGGCAGAGCTGGATATCTGGGCTCTGAGCAAATGCAGATGAGGAGCCAGGAGCCTTGAAGCCATGCCGGTTGTAGAATAAGGCAGATGGACCTGGTGGGCGGCAGCAGCAGGAAGGCCTCACCCTGCTGCCCTGACCCTGTTGCTGGGCAGGTGCCCAGAGGGAGGAGGGGAGGTCGGGACCCAGAGCCGGAGCCTTCCTTCTGAGCCCCGGAGCCAGGCTCATTCTGGCTCTGGAGCTTGATGGGCCCAGAGAGCAGCGCTCAGGTGGGATTCAGAGACAGCGACAGAGCCCATCCCTGCCGCACTCACATCCAGGGACAGTGGGTCCTGCCTGACAAACAGGTTTGCAGCCCACCTGGTTTTCCAGAAGAGCTGGGCAGTCCCAAGGCTCAAGGGTCAGTTTTGAATTTGCAAACAGTAGTTCTCCTCAACCTCTACTTTCTGACAAAATGATCCTCTCTCATCTTTTTTTATTACATAACTTACTGATTTTAGTTATATGTATATTTAAAATATAAGTACTCTATATGTGTATACTTTTATTGTAAACTGCCTAAAAGTCTTTGGATTACAAATAATAGCCTAAGAACAGGAAGAGCAGTAATAACAATGATGATGATGCTTCAGTGAGCCTGTGGCCCAAAGCTGAGCCGAAGGAAGGGGTTGGGACGTGGAAGCATCCAGTGGTAACTCCTTTACTCGTTTGTGAGCCTGATTCTGGGAAGGGAGGTGGACAGCCTCAGGGGCTGGCCCATACTTGGGGGGCACAGGACTGCCTTTCTTTGGGGAGAAACAGAAGGGACCCCAGGTGTGAGGGGCTGAGGGGAGGCCTGGCTCCCCCAGGTGAAGGCGTGGGTGGCAGGACTTTGTGCTTTTTGTGTTGAGTGACCACAGCTCACACTGGGTCCCTTGTTGAGGTCGGAGGCCCTCAGAACCAGGATTTGGACCATGGTTGTGGGAGAGAACTCCGGCCCCTCCAACAGAGTAGAGCAGACCTGTCCTCTGGATTCTGCGAGGGGCTGGGGAGACAGGGCTTTCAAGGGCAGCGACTGATTTACCCTTAAGTAACTGACTCAGCGCTTTTCAGTGACCAATAAAATAAATACCGTTGGCTCCACCCGATGAAGTACTGGCTTGCCATCAAGACCTCAACTTTAGAAGCCCTCCCTAATCCTTACGAAGGCTCCTGGGTCCTTCTTTCAGCTCCGGAGCCTCCGAGGGCCCCCCCACCACCACCGCCACCTCGTCATGGCCTCAGCCAACTATAATCATATGTCTTCACATCGGCCTCCCCCCGCCCCTCACCATCCTGCAGGGCTGTCCAGTTCCTCCAGGGGTAACTAAGCCCCACCCGAATGGGGCCCCTTCCTTCCTCTCTTGGAAACACTGCAGTCGGTGCTGGAGCATATATGTTTTTCATCTCTCTTCATATTCTCTTCATTAGAGGAATGAATGAACCACGAGATGAAGTGTAGTAAGTCTCAAAATGTGTAAGTCATAATTCTCACACAAGTGGCTTGTGAGCGTGCGTTGTGTTGAACTCATGGATTGTGGAACCAGCAACATGGCAAAGCTGATTCAAAAGAGATTAGAGAAACTGATAAATATGCAGATTGGGGTCCCCAAGACCATGCTTAGGTTGCTTCCCTGAACCAGAGCTCTTAGTGGGACTCAGTCGTGTATACATGGTGGCTTCCTGCATGGCTGAGCTGTTTCTAGCCCCTCTGGTGGTTGAGCTGGCACAAGGGATGCCCCCAGAAATCACAATGTTGGCATAGACTATCTGGCCCAAGGCTCCCAGACCCTCTTATCAGATAGGACATTTCAAGAGCTTAGAGATACCTCCCAGGTGTCAAGTGCAAAGACCAGACCTCTCTTTGGGTTAGGTTTACTGCTGTGTGTGTGTGTGTGTGTGTGTGTGTGTGTGTGTGTATACACATATATATGAATATACACATATATAATGCATATATTTCACACATATGAAAATATAGGAACTATGATATATTTTAAATATATATGAAATAACCTGAAATAAAATCACTACGTTAGATCCTACAGGACAATAAAAACAAAACCTTTGGGGTTATCCTTTCTACTGAGCAGAAATCATTTACATATCCCCAGTTTTGTACAAGTTAGCATCCAGCTTTGCAGAACCTGGGCTGTAATACACAGTGAATGGCAAGTAAACGAGGTGAACTTCCCCCAGAATGTCCCATGGCCCTTGGGTGGGCTCCTTAGAGAATGCTGTAGCGTGACACTGAAAGGTTAGGCCATCACCTTTTTGCCCACGTCCATGTTTTGGGTAATTCTTGCAGACCGAATGGATGAAGCACAGCATTTGGCGAGCAGCAGACCTGGCATATGTGGGGGGCAATCCTCGTCCTCAGGGAGGTTCTGCCCATCTGGACAGAAGCAGGTTCAAGCAGGGCTGGGGGCCCATCCTTCCTGGGAGAGGAGATGTAACTGTGAGCTGGTCAAATGCCCCCAAAGGTGCCCGCCCTTGAGAGCTTGGCACCTCACTTCCAGAAGAAAGCTCTGACCTGGTAGACCACAGGGATATGGATTATCAATGCACTCACCAGAAACGTCTGGGCGTCCTGAGCTAATTATTAAGAGGTGTCGGTACCACTCCAGACACTGTCAGCCTCAGAGTCTCTGCCAGACCCTCCCTGGTGGAGGAACCTTCCAGATTCGCCCACTTCGATGAGGGATGCATGTCCATCTTAGGGCATGGGATGAGGCTTGCCTCTTTCAGGGAGTATCAGGGTTGAGCAGCCCCTTCCCAGCTCTGAGCACGAGGGTCCTGGGAACCCTGCGGGGCTGAGGAATTCCTGGGAGCGTGAGGCCCTGGGCTGAGGTCGGGACTGGCTCCTGTAAGCCCTGGTAAAGACTCTGCATTCCCAAACATGAAACAGTAATGACAGAAGACAAAATCAAGGCGCTGTCCGTGACTTCAGACACATTCCTGAGATGGTTGTGGAGGGGTCTGGACCATGAACTCCCACTCGGTTCCCAGTCCAGCCTCTCTGGAAATCCAACAGGTCAGAGGTGCCCTCCTCTGTGGTTTTGCTTTGGTTCAGATGAGATTCCCCAGGAGATGCATCTTTCTCTGCTGTGTCTGGCTTTCCTTCCAAGTTGTCAGGTCTCTGGTCTTATGACTTGGGGCTGGGACTGCCTTGGGGTAGGTGGCTCTTGCCTCCCAGGTGGCCTGTCTCTGGGCCTGCTTCCCCCCTGATGGGTCTCCCCCTCCCTTTCCTCCCTGGACACCCCAGGAGTGCTGGCCTGAGGCTTGGGGATACTTTCCTCCATAGATAAGTCTATATACAGTTGATCCTAACTATTTGAGGATTCCATATTTGTGAATTTGGCCTACTTGCTGAAATTTATTTGTTACCCCCCCCCCAATCAATGACCACTTTTGTGGTCATTCACAGCTATGTGCAGAGTGACAGGAAATTTGAGTCGCCTAACACGTGTGTTACCAGCTGAGGTTGAACAAGGTGACCGTCTGCTTCCTCGTTCCAGTTTTCACGCAAACAAGTGTCCTTTTCATGGTCTGTTTAGTGCCATGTTTTTCGCATTTTTGTGCCCCCCCGCTTTTTTTGTGACAATTCCCTTGTCCAAAATGTCCCCAAGCATAGTGCTGTCCAGTGTTCTTAAGTGCAAAAAGACTATGATGCGCCTTCCTGAGAAAATACATGCGTTAAGTAAGCTTTGTTTGGCATGAGTTATAGTGCTGTTGGCTGTGAGTTCAACGTTAGTGAATCTACAATATATGTTCAATAAGATGTCTTTAGATAAAAGCCCACATAAAACAAGGTTATGTATTGATTAGCTGATGAAAATGTTGTGACCAGACACTCACAGGAACCAAATCCTGTATTTCCCCCATGAGTGATGGTTCAGTATTCACTAATTCAGAGTTCTGGGGACTTTATGAAATGTTAACTACCATGAATAAGGAGAATCAACTGTATCTATGGATCTATAACATCTATCTAAAAATATTTTTTTCTTATTACAAAAACAAGTACGTGTTCCGTGTAGAAAAAGTGAAAACATCCAGAATTATACCTCTTAAGGTAACCTCCAGTCTCACTTTGGTGAAAAGCCTCCAGACCTTTTTCTGTGCTTACATGTCTGTTGTACTCTACATGCTGTTTGATAACTTTCTTTTACACATAAATTATCATGAACATCTCTCCTTGTCAGTAGGTTGCTTTCTCTTGTATCATTTTCAGTGGTGTGGAGTTTGGGTATACACTTTATTAACTATCCCCCACTAGAAGATATTTAAGTCGTTTGCATTTTAAAAATTGCTGTAAACATCTTTTTTTTTTAACTGAGGTAAAATTTACATATACAGAGTACACCAGTTCTAAGTGTACAATTTGATGAGTTTTGATAAATGCATACATGTTTCCATCACCTCCCAGAAAGTTCCCCCACTTAGCAACCTCTGTTCTAATTTCTATCATCATAGATCAGTTTTACCTATTCTTGAACTTCATGTAACTGGAACCATACAGTATATACTCTTTTGTGTATAGTTTCTTTCACTTAGCATAATGTTTTTGAGATTTATTCATGTTGTTACATGTGTATCAGTAGTTCATTTTTGTTACTAAGTGTTGTTCCATTGTATAAATAACCACAATTTTATTCACCCATTCTCCTGTGGATAGATGTTTGAGATATTTCTAGTTTTAGCCTTTAAGAATAAAGCTTCTGTGAACATTCTTGTATATGTCTTTCTATCAATATGTATGTTTTTACTTCCTTTGGGTAAATCCCTAGGAGTGGAATTGCTCGGTTGTGGTGTATGGTTAACTTTATAAGAAAGAGCCAAACTGTTTTCTAACGTGGTTTTACCATGTTACACTCCTGTTAGCAAAGTATGTTCTAATTCCTCCATATCCTTGTCAACATTTGGTGTTGTCAGCCTTTAATTTTAGCCATTCTAGTGGGTATGAAATGCTTTCTCATTGCTCCTCCCTGTTGACTTACGATGTTGAGCATCTTTTTGTATGCCTAACTGATGTGCTTACTAGCCATTTGTATATATTCTTTTGTGAAGTGTCTTTTCAAGACTTTTGCCTGTTTTTAACTGAGTTGTTTAATTTTAATAAGAAACAGCCAAGTTGTTTTCCAAAGAGATGTTAACGTTCTATACTCTCACAAGCAAAGTGTTCCCATTGTTCCACATTCTTGCTAAGATTTGATGTTATTAGTCTTTTTAAATTTAGCTGTTCCAGTAAGAATGGAATGGTATGTAATTGTAATTTCTTCTTTTTTAAGACTGTTTTGACCACTCTAGTTCTTTTGCATTTCCATAAAAATTTTACAATCCTTTTATCAATGTCTACAGAAAAAAAAGTCTATTGGAATTGGGATTAGGATTGTGATGAATTTGCAGACCAATTTGGGGAGAATGGAGGTCTTAATAGTGAATCTTCTGATTCATGATCATGGTATAGCTCTCCATTCATATAAGCCTTTAATTTTTCTCAGCAATTTTTGTAGTTTTCACAGTGGAGGGCTTGCTTGTCTTTTATTACATGTATTTCTAAGTATTTCATATTTTTAGTGCTTCTAAAAAATGGGATTGCTTTAAAATTTTTCATATTATAATCATTTTGCTGTTACTATATAAAAATATATTTGATTTTTGAATATTGATCTTGTGTCTGAAAACCATGCTAAATCCATTTATTAGTTCTAGCAGCTTATTTATTGATTTGTTTGGATTTTCTAAATAAACTATCATGTCTTCTGTGAACAAAAACATTTTTGCTTTTTCCTTTCAAATATTTTGCCTTTTATTTCTTTTTCTTGCCTTATTGGACTGGCTAGAACTTCTAGTAAAATGTTTAATAGAAGTGGTGAGAATAGATATACTTGCTTTGTTCCTTATCATAGGGGAGAAGTTCTCAATATTTCACAATTAATTATTAAGTATGTGATTAGCAGCAGATTTTTTTTTTTTTTTTTTTTGCGGTACACGGGCCTCTCACTGTTGTGGCGTCTCCCGTTGCGGAGCACAGGCTCCAGACGTGCAGGCTCAGCGGCCATGGCTCACAGGCCCAGCCGCTCCACGGCACGTGGGATCCTCCCAGACCGGGGCCCGAATCCGTGTCCCCTGCATCGGCAGGCGGACTCTCAACCACTGCGCCACCAGGGAAGCCCAGCAGCAGATTTTTTATATATGCCATTTATTAGATGAGGACAGTCACTTCTAAGTTTGTTGAGAGTATTTGTCAGGAATAGGTGCTGAATCTTATCAAATGCTTTTTCTGCATCTATATTGAGATGATTATATTTTTATCCTTCATTATGCCAATGTGGCACATTGCATTGATTTGGAATACTAAACTAACTTTTTGTTCCTGGGAATAACCTTATTATTACTGGGATAAACTTCTTTTAGATACATTATTCTTTTTTATATTTCCATATTTGTTATTTATCTGTAATTTTCCTTCCTTCTAATGTCTCTCAGTTTTTAATTATGAGGACTTAGCTGTTCTCATAAAAAGACTTGGGCATTTTTCCTCCTCTATTTTCTGAAAACTTTTTTTTTTTTTAAAGATCATATTGCTTTTTCCTTAAGAGTTTAATTGAACTTTGAGTTCACAGTGAAACCATCTGGACCTGTAGTTTTCTTTGTGGGGAAGTTTTTGTTTTTTTTTTTTTTTGCGGTACGCGGGCCTCTCACCGTTGTGGCCTCTCCTGCCGTGGAGCACAGGCTCCGGATGCACAGGCTCAGCGGCCATGGCTTACGGGCCCAGCCACTCCACGGCATGTGGGATCCTCCCAGACCGGGGCATGAACCCGTGTCCCCTGCATCGGCAGGCGGACTCTCAACCACTGCGCCGCCAGGGAAGCCCCTGTGGGGAAGTTTTTGATAACAAATTCATTCTCTTTCATCTATATAGGGCCACACATGTTTTCTATTTCTTATTTTAATAATTATTTACACATTTTAAATTAACTTTATTGAAGTGTAATTTGCATACAACTCATTACATTATTTAATTTACACACACCAGGAGTATACAGTTCAATAAGTTATGACCCCATGAATGAATAATTTTCTACATAATTCTCTTTTCTCTGGTATTCCTCTCACCAAATTTGCCTCAGCCTCCCTGTACTCTGATTTCTCACTCTTCAATTCAGAGAGATTGCCATGTTCTACATAGTGTCACCCTCATGTGCTCCAGTGCAGAAAGTGCTTCCAGGAATGACCTTGTCTGTTTTCCTTCTCTCAGGAATCAGTGCTCATATTGTTCAATGTCTGTGAACATTTGTTTCATAAATTTCATCCCATTTTCTAGTTGTTCATGGTGGGAGGGCAAATTCAGTATGACTTAATCTATCATGACCGGAAGCAGAAGTTACATATTTTCCTTTATTGGGTTTCTAGTTATACTTCTCTGTATCATGTATTAGTACTCTTTCTAAGGATTAAAATCTGTATCCTTAATTTATCATAGTAAACTTAGAGTAAATATGGGATTATTCCATGTAAAATGAAAGAAAATTTTAACAGTACAGTTTTAACAGTTCATTTATCTACCCCACCATCCTTTGTGCTATTGTTGTCATATGCTTTATTATTTATTTATTTGTTTGTTTTAAAGATTTATTTATTTATTTATTTATTTATTTATTTAGGGGGACATTGGGTCTTTGTTGCTGTGCATGGGCTTTCTCAGTTGCAGTGATCAGGGGCTACTCTTCGTTGCAGTCCCCAGGCTTCTTATTGGGTGGTTTCCCTTGTTGCAGAGCATGGGCTCTAAGCACACGGGCTTCAGTAGTTGCAGCATGTGGGCTCAGTAGTTGCGGCATGCAGGCTCTAGGGCACATGGGCTTCAGTAGTTTAGCTGCTCCACAGCATGTGCGATCTTCCCAGACCAGGGCTTGAACCCATGTCCCCTTCATTGGCAGGCAGATTCTTAACCACTGTGCCACCAGGGAAGTCCTTCATATGCTTTAAATATGAATATGTTATAAACTTTACAATTCAATATTATACTTTTTTGCATTAAACAGTCAGATTACTATTTAAGAAGTAAAGAGAAGGAAAAGTAGTCTTCTCTGTACTCCATAGTTATCATTTTCAGTGATCTTTATTTCTTCCTGGAACTCTGAGCCTTCATCCAGAATCCTTTTTCTTCAACCCCAAGAAGTTCTTTCAGCATTGCTTGTAGTACAGATCTGCTTGTAGTGAATTCTCTCAACTTAAAAAAAATTTTTAGTAACTATTTTGCCTTAATATTTATCTATCTATCCATCTATCATCTATCTATATTATATATATATCATAAAATACACATAACAAAATTTACCATTTCAGCCATTTTAAAGTGTATAATTCAGTGTCATTAAATACATTCACAATGTTTTGCAACCATCACGCTATCTAGTTCCAGAATTTTTTATCACCCCAAAGGGAAACCCTACACCCATTAAACAGTTATTTCTCATTCTCTCCTTCCCTTAGCCCTTGGCAACCACAAATCTGATTTCTGTCTCTCTTGATTTGCCTATTCTGGATATTTCACGTAAATGGAATCATATAATATGTGGCCTTTGTGTCTGGCTTCTTTTACTTAACATAATGTGGGGGTTTTTTGTTTTTACTTTTGGCTGCGTTGGGTCTTTGTTGTGGTGCACAGGCTTCTCATAGTCATGGTTTCTCTTGTTGCGGAGCATGGGCTCTAGGCGCGTGGGTTTCCATAGTTGTGGCACGCAGGGTCAGTAGTTGTGGCACGTGGGCTCAGTAGTTGTGGCTCGCGGGCTCTAGAGTGCAGGCTCAGTAGTTGTGGTGCATGGGCTTAGTTGCTCTGTGGCATGTGGGATCTTCCTGGGCTAGGGATCGAACCCATGTCCCCTGCATTGGCAGGCAGATCCTTAACCACTGTGCCACCAGGGAAGCCCTTGACATAATGTTTGAAGCTTCATCCAAGTTGTGGCATATATCTGAATAATGAATAGTATTCCATTATATGGATGCACTACTTTTGTTTATTCATTCATCAGTTGGTGGACATTTAGGTTGTTTCCACCTTTTGGCTATTGTGATTAGTGCTGCTATGCACATTCATGTACAGTTTTTTGTTTGAACACCTGTTTTTGATTCTTTTTGGTATATACTTAGGATTGGGATTTCTGAGTCATTTTGTAATTTTCTGTTTAACTTGCTGAGAGACTGCAAAACTGTTTTCATAGTGGCTGCACCATTTCACATTTCCGCCAGCAATGTACAAGGGCTCCAGTTTCTACACATTATCTACAGTACTTCATTTTCCATTAATTTTAAAATATTTTTATTGAGTTTATAATTGTGGATTGATTTTTTTTTTTCTTTCAGTTATTTTAAAGTTTGGTCATTCTATTGTCTTTTTGCATCCATTATTTCAGATGAGAATCTGCTGTCATCATATTGTTTCCACACTAAGATTGTTTCCTTTTCTCCTCTGGTTGTTTTAAGATTTTTTTTTTATCCTTGCCTTTCAGCAGTTTGACTATGATGTTACCAAGTGGGATTTTAGAAATCCTGCTTGGGGTTGTTTGAGCATCTTGGATCTATAAGTCAATGTTTTTGACCAAATTTGGAAAATTTTGTCCATTATTTCTTCAAATATATTTTTCTGCCCTATTCTCTCCACTCCTCTTGAGATTCCATTTGCATACATGTTAGATTGCTTGATACTGTCATTGAGGATCTTTTTTCCCCTCTGTTCTTCAGATTGGATAATTTCTGTTGATCTGTCTTCAAGTTCATTGACTATTTCTTCTGACTTTTACAATCTTCTTTTAAGCCATCCAGTGAAATTTTCATTTCAGATATTATTCTTTTCAGTTCTAGAATTTCTGTGTGTGTGTGTATGTGTGGTTTTTTGTTTTGTTTATATTTCCCTGATAAGATTTCTGCGTATAATTTATTTTTTATCCAAGAATGTATATGTAATAGCTGCTTTTAGGTCCTTGTCTTCTATTTCTAACATCTGGGCCATCTTATGGTTCGTTTGTACTGATACTTTTCTCTCGACTTGGGTTACATTTCCCCCTTTCTTCCTCCCTCCCTCCCTTCCTTCCTCTTTCTCTCTTTCCCTCTTTCTTCCTTCCCACCTACCTTCCATGTTAACAACTTTTGCTTGTATACTGGACCCTTTGAATGATATTTTGTAGAGATTCTAGTTTCTTGGGAGAGTGTTGATTTTTGTTGTAGCAAGCAGTTAAATCACTATACATTTGTGGAGGCTTGGTTTTTATACTTTATTGGGGTGGATATGTAAATCTCTTAGACCTGGGATATAGCTTTTTCACCTAAGGCATAGCCTTTCTCTAGTTTCAAAGGCAAGCTTAGTTAGGTGTTAACTAAACCCCTTAACTTGGAGAGACTCAAGCTCTAAATCACCTTCCTTTTATTGGGTAGCAGCTGATACATCAGCTCAGCTTTTGTAGCCTTCCCACTGTTGTTTTCTGCTGAGCTCATTGGAATCTCCGCTACACATGCACAGTTCAGGGATCAGCCAAGGATTTCTGAGTAGTTTGTACACAGAGTTTGAGGCTCTCTGCTCTATGTTGTTCCTCCCTAATTAGATTTCTTCCCCCAGTTTCCAGGTCCTCTGGCAGCCTTAAGACTAAACAACTGCAGTTTTTGATTTGAGTTTTGGCCACCCTGCACTGCTTGAATTGGGGTGTGCCCTTGGGGGAAAAGCCATGTAATGTAGAATTCACTCAGTGCTATTCCCTTTTTGCAAGGGTTGAATTCCCACCAGTTTCTGCTGGCTTTTTGTTGCTCTCTAGTGCCTTCAAATAGTTGTTTAAAATTTTTTATCTAGAGTTTGTTATTTTTATCTAAAGTGGAATTAGTCTGACACAAGCTACTCTATCCTTACTGGCACTGGAACTTTGCGACCATCTTTTTAGTTAAATTTTTGTCCATACCTTTAATGATTTCCTTAGGATAAATTCCTAAGCAGAATTATTGGGTCAAGGGGCATACACACCACATCAAGGTTTTTGAATCATACCGCCAAATTAGCCCCTAGAAAGGTTGCTGATTACACTGCTGTGGACAGATTGAGAAATTCTAGAGGATAATTTCCATTGTGGTACCTGACACAGTGCCTGGCACTTAGGGTCCGTAAAGGCTGTTGACTGACTCTGAATCTGGAACATGATTTTTGCCAGTGCTGATCAAAGGAGTCAGCATTAAGCATGGGATACAGTACTGTTACTTCCTCACTAGAACTAATTTTAAAAGTGTTCCTTAAGTCACATTCCACCAGTAGATGTCCCTCCAGTGAGTTCAACTGGCTGGCAGCAGAAGTGACACCAACACCTTTACCAACATCATATAATCACGTCAGTATTCCTCACCTCTGAAATGGTATTTTATACTTTCAAAAGGGCTTTCAGTCACGTTATTCTGTATTTCCACAGTATAGATGCTGCTATATACTGTCTGTGTCCTCCCTCCCAAGATTCATATGTTGAAACCTGTTCCTCAAAATATAGGTATATTAGGGGCCTTTGGGAGGTAATTAGGTCATGAGGGTGGAGCCCTTATGAATGGGATTAGTGACCTTGTAAAAGAGACCCAAGAGGGCTCCCTCACCCCTTCTGCCATGTGAAGACACATGAAGAAGACAGACACCTGTGAACCAGGAACTTGGCCAAATTCATCCAGCTGAGAAGTGGCTGATACAGAATTGGAACCTGGGTCTCTTGCTCCTGATTAAATGATCCTTACTCTTAGTTACCTGTGACCTTTAAGGTCTTGGGAAATCCCACTCAAATTTGCCCCAGCACAAAGGACAGATCAGCTGGACTCTCAGCTGGCTCCTTCATGCAGTACCTGATGTGGCCTGGTCCCTGGTGTTTTAAAGGCCAGATCTCATGTTGCTTTGGTGTCGTGGAGGAGCTTTGCCTCAAATTCATCAGGAGATGATAAGTTTCATTCAACTAGGGGATGTTTCCTGTGTGTGTGTGTGTGTGTGTCTGTGTGTGTGTGTGTTTGTGTGTGTGTGTGTGAGCTGGAGTCCTGGCCAGGACAGGAAATGAATCCTCTGGGCCGCCATATGGACAAGGGCAGGCCTGGGGCGAGGTGGCTCAGCCAGTGCATCCAAGCACTGAACTGATTGATTTGAGTCCAAGATGATGCTGACATTTCACCCCTGGCTCGAGCTCTGTATATGAGTGTGTTTGTGTTTTGAATGGCTGAGGGTTCAAAGCCAGAAGGAGTCCTCTTGGGAGGAGGCTGTAGCCTCCTGGCCAATCTGCAGAGCTCAGCATTTTAGGGAAATGATGTTCAGTGAATCTGATGTTGTTTCCGAGACTTGCTACCATGGCTGCCATTAAAGGGTGGGACAAGCCAGTAGAACCATATATTCAAATTAGCCTGGAGGTTCCAGGCACTGTGCAAGATGCTTGGGTCACATTGATGAAAAGGAGACCTCAGGAGCTCCCAGATGGGGGTTGTGTATGTGTTGCTGGGTGCCGGGGATAGAGGGTGAGCAGATAATCTGGTCCAAAAAAGCCTTTGATAAAGACTTGTTAGAGGTGTTGTGGGACCCACCTGAGGTCGGGATTGGGGAAGGGGCTATCTTCCTCCAGCTCAAGACCTTACCCTCTGGGTCCAACTCAGCTCACTTTCTCAGGTCTGCACTCCTCTGGGTATCCCTTAGCTCCTGTAGGTTCCGTCTTTCTCACTCACTGGTTTCTTCCCGTCAGCACATAAAGCATCTCCCATCTTTACGAAAACAATCTTATTGAATCTGCATCACCCTTTACCCACCACCCCATCTCGGGCTTCCTTTCTTGGCCAAGCTTCTTGGAAGAATTGCCTTCCCTGCCTTCCCCGACTTGGCTTCCTTGCTTCCAGGGTCTTCTGCAACCTGCAAGGTAAAACCTCTGCTCCACTTACCACTCAGAGGTCTTTTCACTGAGTGACCAGTCACTGGCCAGGAGCTGGAATGCAATACATTTCTTGAATGAATCAATGATTACAAAGGCCGTTTTCATGGGTGTGAGATATGAGGTTCAGATGGTAGATGGATGATTCTCCCCATTGTAGAGACGAGTAACTGAGGCTTAGAGAAATGTTGATATTATTTGTGTGAGGCCTGCTGGAGCCCATGGGGGAGCTGGAGACTGAGTGATGGGAAGAAGAAAGTACCATCACCACTGCCCGCTCTCTGGCTGGCTGAGCTGGGAGGACCACTAGGGCGCTGACCATTCAACCGCTTATAACACCTGCCTCCTTCTGGCATCTTTGGTAGACTTCCGGCCCTGGCCTGATGTGGAGAATGAGCTGAGGGTCTGCTCCATTCAGCATCTGCTCTTGCTCTCCGCTTCAACAGACAGTGTGGCCTCACTGATGAGATTCCGGGCCCTTTGATACTCCATCCCAGCCTGAAGTGGTTCCAGCCATCGAGATGGGTTTTGTTGTCAGGCAAGCATCTTTCAGCACCTCCCGTTATGCTGTGTGGGGCTGTAAATATCCACAGATGTCACCTGCCTTTTCTTTTTCTGGAAAGCACTTGCACAGGGGCTAGCCCAGGTTGCTGGCGCATTGCTCAACTGCTGGGCTGTCTGCACATCCAGAGGGCTCTCAGCCCTCCCCGAGGCTGCTGCTTCTGCATCCATGGGCATTTCACAGGGCATGGCAGGGGCCACAGTGATACCAAGGGAGATGATTGCTAAGCTCGTGAATTTTCTGAGACTCTCCTGTCCAGGGTTACACGACCTTCAGGGGAACCTAGACATTTCCCGTTGGCCACAGGGATCCAGTGTCTCTCCGGGGCAGAGGCTCCAGGTGTAAGACAAGGCTCTCCTGTCACTCCCTCTGATGTGCTGAACACAGGGAGGGAGATGGGGGCCTCTGCTGAGGTGGGCAGAGCCTGGGACAGTCAGGCTCTCTTGCTCTAATCAACCACCTCTTTGAGAGGTGAGTATCGGCCAGTCCAGAGACTGGGGGCTGGACCACATAGACCTGGTATGGGGTGAGATGCCGGGGAGCTGTGCATGAGTGAGAAGGAGGGGCCAGGCAAAGGGCGGCAGATGTGTGTTCTGCCCGCTGAGTGGCTGGGGCAAGGCAGACTTTGTGGGGGAAACTGGGTCCCTCAATTACCATCTGAGGCTCCAGGGAGAACATGTTCGTCCCCTAAGTGACCTGCTAGATGCCAGCGGGCTTCTTTCCAGAACGCTCAGGAAGGGAGTGGAGGACTCTCTAGAACACAGCCTGCATGTTGGCAGGGAGAAGTTGGGCTGGGGTGGCGTGGTATTAGGAAAGTAGGGGAAAACATAAAGAGAGGAGTAGTTACACTAACTCAGCAGTTCAAGGAGTTGGTTTTCTTCCTCCGCCTCCTGCTTCTCGTTAGGATCCTCTTTGGGGCCAAGTCCACATGCTGGGGCTCAAGGTCACACACTTTGGCTTTGGGTGGCTGCAGTAGTTGCCAGGGCCAATGCATTGGAGAGGACTGGGTTGGCCAGCTGCAGGGAAGCATTTCCAGAACCTTCCAAATGGGGCTGGGGTCCCAGGCAGTGAGCACATCACACCCACGCTGTGGCCAGGAGAGGGGAAGGGCCTTGGCCAATGGTCATTAGCCATAAGCTTATATGTGCGATGCTGTCCAGGCTGGGCAGAGCCAGTGGCTGGAAGAGGCTGTTGGTCCACCCCAGCCCCACCCTCAGGGTCTAGGGGTGACTGTTTGGGGCCTGCCTGTGCTTTGGCAGAAGCCTTGGCCTGTTATGGTGGATGGCGCTGTCTGGGCCCCACCCAGGGAGCACCTTCGACCCGATAACTCCATCTTCTAAGTATTTCTGCTTCTCCTCCTGGGACCTCCAGGACTGCAGTGTCATCAACAGCTCCCCATACTCTTACTGGGGACCTCCATATCTCGACCCCAGGTGACACATGGGAGGGTGAGGGGAGGTCTGGACCCATCACGACAGTCCTAGAACTGGGGGATACTGAAGATTGGAGAACAGCGGTGTCCACAGGATGAGACTGAGCAAAGCAGACCATGAGCCCCATGGCTGAGCTGAGGAGGGGCTTACAGGGAGGGTGTCCCACCATGACCCATGATCTTAAAGAGTGACACAGCTGTGAACCACTCTCTCCTTCCCCAGAAGAGTGGTCCAAACCTCTTAGATGGCAAGGACAGGCCATGATTGACAAGCAGATGTGGGCTCATTGGACTAGGCTTCCTCTGCTATAGCCTGCTGCTATCCTGACCCTCAGCTCAGTCTTTTCTAGAAAGAGGATGGAGGTGGGTGGCAGTCCAGCCCTTCTGAAGGCTGGACAGGACATTTTTTTACAGTTGATCCTAGTGTTGGGCAGAGAGGGCCCAGCTCTCAGGATGGGAAGTTGAGAGCATGGCAGGGCCTTCCTGGTGAGGAGGGGCTGGTGGGAGCTGAGTCTCCTGGAACCACAGAATCAGCTGTGTGTGCAAAGCACGTGCTGGAGCTGCGCAAGCCTGCTCTCTTGGTGCCTGACCATAATCCTCACCAGCCATGTCGGAGTCATGGCAGTAGGTGGTGGGGATGCTGGAGTCCTGCCTGATGTCGCCAAGCTCACTCTTCCAACCTCCGCAGGCTGCGTCCAGGGTCCCCGGAGGGAACACAATGCAGCCCCATCAGGCACTGTTCCGTGAGGGTGGCTGGGCTGTCCTCCCCCAAGGAAGGATAGAGAGCCACCCTCTGGGCTTCCCGAGTGCCCCTTGGGGAAGCTTGACCCACTTTACCTGTATGAGGTGACAGCACAGTTTGTATTCTCATGAACTCAATGACAGGCTCTTTGGATCTGCTTGTCTTAGCTCGGGCTGTTGTAACAGAATACCATAGACTGGGGTGCTTAAACCACAGACATTTGTTTTGCATAGTTCTGGAAGCTATGCAGTCCAAGATCAAGATACTGGCAGATTCGGTTCTCAGTGAAAGCTCTCTTCCTGGCCACCTTCTCGCTGTGTCCCCACATGGTGCGGACGCAGGGAGAGGGAGAGAGCTCTCTGGCTTCTCTCCTTGTAAAGTCACTAATCCCATCATGGGGGCCCACCCCCAATATTTGCTTGGTGACATATCTATCCATCCCTCTATCCCTCTCTCCATATTACTTTTTGGTACCTGGGTCCTCACGTCCTAGGTGGATGGGCTCAGAGAGGCAGCTTCTTTAACATCTCATCTGAATCCCACCCCGAGTCTGTGTCTATGTGTAAGCCCTGCTTCATATTTACAGTTTCCCATCATACAGTATCTCTCCCTCTCTCTTGCTGAGCAGACTCAGTTTCCCCAATCCTTTTCCAGATCACACAGGCCACTGTGGGCTCCATCCTTGCTGCCCTGTCTGGTTCTCCTGCCCCTGGGGACCATGGTGGATGAACTTACCAGGACCAGTGGGTGGAGCTTCAGTCTGATTTGCTTTATGGGCTCCATTTAAATGTTTTTCTTCCAATGCCACGTGACCGACCAAGGCCTGCTTGGGGTCCACTGGGAGCCCAGGAAGGTTCTTTCTGCACCATTTTAACAGAATTGCAGCCCCTGGGCCCTGGGCTGGGGGAGGGGAGGGGAGAACTCCAGCCCGCGCAGACATCAGGAAGCGCCTTGCGGTGATGTAAGGCATCAGGCCCCTTCCCATGTAACCAGAAACCCATGGGCAGAGTGTGGTCATTTTACAAACAGGACAAGCAGGGTGGAGAACAAAGTCTCACCTCCCTGAGGACCCATACGTGATCCCCTAGAGTGTGGAGTGAGCCAGGCCAGCTGGCCCAGAGTGAGGGCACCCTGGGCACCACGGGGCAATGGCTTTCCACCCATCTGGGAGGAAAGGAAGGGTTGGTCACCCTCCCCCTTCCTATGGTCCTGCTTTGCCCATGGTGGCTGTTTCCCAGTTAGAGCTCCCAGACAAGGGATCTAGGCTTGGTTCCCAGCACAATTCACATGCCCAGCACCATGGAGCAATCAGTCTATCCCTGCAGAAAGATTCTGTATCCCTCATTCGCTTGGACAGTGGAAAGGCCACAGGCTTCAACCCAGACCAAGGGCTGAAATCCTGGCTCCACACAATTGCTCTGTAGTCAAGTCACTTCCTCTCTCTGAACCTCAGTTTCCTCATCTGTAAAGTGGGCACAATGATACTTGTCTTGCAGAATTATTAATTCTATTGCACATCAAATGAGATGAATAAAAAGTACCTGATGGGCATAGGAGGCCCTTAATAAGTGATTCTTGTTACTATTATTGTTCTCTCAACTTGTCCAGTGCTAGACACGATGCCCAGTGCTAGGTACCAGAAATATACATTGACTGATTATGGTGTCTTTCCCTTCCAAATACAGGTGCTTAGGGCTGAAATGGACCTTAACATCTCTGTTCTTGTACGCGCACATGCGCGCGCGCTTGTGTGTGCGTGAGAGAGAGAGAGAGAGAAAGATTGATTCAGTCTCTGCTGTTTTTGAACAGGACTGGGATCTGAGTGCAGCATGAGAATTAGGCCCACAGTTTCCCAGGCACTAGGGGCCACAGAAGTGGGGTTCATTCAGCTGCCAGTGACTCTGAGAAGCCCCAGCAGGGAGAGGGCATCAGTGGTCCCTGGTCCTGCTGGAGGTGCTGGGTGTCCTAGGCTGAAGGCCAGGTGAGTGATGTCACCTGCTGAGGTGCTGTTCTCCTTTGGGGAGTGGAAATTTACAGCCAGGGGCTGGGGTCCAACCAAATTCCCCTTCAAGGCAGCTGATCAACACCAAGGATGCTGGGAATGGAACCTGGGAGGTGGCAGGTGGTGTGGACAGAGCTTGGGGTGCGAGGCCAGAAGTTGTGACTATTCCTGGCCAGGCGACCTTTGTAAGTCACCTGCGCATCCGTTTCTCCCCTGGAAGCGGTGGTTTTGCTGGGGAGGAGTGTAGCTTTGAGGTCTGCAAGCCTGCAGTTCTGGGCTCCCCTCAGCAGGAGCAAGGCTGTTGTAACAATGATGCTGAGCTCTGGTTATTGTAAACTTCCCACAGAACGAGGCATACCTTACCATGATGTCATGTCTAGACACCCAGGTCAGGTATAAATTATGGAGACAAAGTAGCATGTTCAGTGGTTAGACTGTAAAACTTTAACGAGAGATTTCTGTGACTCCAACATATGCTGGGCAAGACTGTTCTTGGAGGAGGAGGAGGAGGAAAGGCGCTTTCTTCCTTTTTCACTTCCTCTCTGGCGTCTGTGGGTGGCAGGCACCGCCTTTGGGACAAGGCCCTTTGGACTCATGGAGACTCTGGTCCCAGGTGGCGGCTTCCTCCAGAGCAGGAAGTGACCGGCACTGGTTTCCGGAGACCTGGTAGCTGGAGCTCTGCCCTGCTGAGCTGAGTGGACCTTGGGCAAGTCCCAACCTCTCAGGGCCTCAGTTTCCTTATCTGTAAAATGGGGGCGGAAGAGAGAAGCTTCCTGCACGAACGTTTCCCCCTACCAGTCCACTAGGGCCTGGCAGAGCAAAGCAGTAGACATGCGTGTGGAGCAGAAGGAATGCCTTTTTGCATTTAAGACTTACCTCCTGTGGCTTTGGTGATGAGAAATGTAGCAAGACAGAGGAACAGCTTGGGAGGCTGTAAAGTGCTGACATGAGGGGGCCTGGCCCGGAAATCCTGGGGTCTCCTTCTGTGAAAAAGGCTGAAAGTTATGCTGGTAGCAATTTAGGGGATATCTTTGTGGAATAGATGGACGCTGTTGTGTTTTTGTTTTTCTTTCTGACAACCAAATACATTGTTCCAACACCAATTCTCCAACTCCCTGACCACGACTGGGGGTTCAACACTCCAATTCAGTTCTGATACCAGCTACCTGGAGTTAGTGGGTACCCCACAAGTTAAGGGCTCAGTCTCACAAGACTGGCCCCCACTTCAGACGCCAGCTGCAGATGAGGTCCCCGGACTATCTGCACTTCTGCCAGCCTGCTGACTACAAATCTGTGGGTTCCCACGACACCCGCTCAAGTGTGATAATTCACTAGAATGACTCAGAGAACTCAGGAAAGCACTAGACTTACCATTACAGTTTTATCATAAAGGATACAACTCTGGAACAACCAAATGGAACAGATGCACAGGACGAGGGGTGGAGGGAAGGGTGCTGAGCTTCCACGCCCTCTCTGGGTCTACCACCCTCCCAGCGCCTCTGTGTGTTCATCCAGCCAGCTCTCCAAACCCCACCATCTAGGATCTTTATGGAAGTTCCATTACATAGGCACGATTGATTTAATCATTGGCAATTGGTGATTGAATTCAGTCTCCAGCCCCTCTCCCCTCCCCAGAGGTCAGGGCTGGGGCCGAAATTTCCAACCTCCTAATCACATGGTTGGTTCCCTTGGCTACCAGCCCCCAGCCTAAAGTTATTTAGGGACCCAACAGGAGTCACCTCATTAGTATGAACTCAGGTGTGACTGAAAGGGGCTCCTTATGGGTATCAAAAGATGCTCCCTTCACTCTGGAAATTCCAAGGATTTTAGGAGCTTGGTGCCAGGAACTGGGGACAGAGATCGAATATATACATTTTATAATACCGCAGACACGAAGGCCTTTGTAGCTGGGATTGACAATACTGAGGATGCTGAGGACGCCCACCTTGGGCCCTAGGTTTGAGACAGGGGAGGCCCTGGTGTCTGGCAATGACATTCCATGGTGCCAGAAGCCGTGGGGCACAATACAGGGGTCTGTTCCCAGACGTTGTATACCTGACAGCATGAGGGCTCTGCTGCAGTCATGCACGTGGCAGAGGGATGGCCAAGCTTTTGAACAGGGTGGCTAGCTTTGCGGGGCACTTGTGCCTTTTCTGTGTAGGTGGACCCATTCAATCATGGAAGGCATCGATGCCAGACAGTGGTACACTGCATGCGCTAAGGATACGGACTCTGTGATCCCTGTACATGTGGACCAGGGTCATGTTCATCACATGAAAATGTGATTGAACATGGAAAATGACCCCCAGGGGACCACAGAGCAGCTGGGATGAGGACAGCCTGTCCCTCAGCCAACTGTTTCACTGTCAAATCACATTTATGAAGTGCCCACATATCTGAGGAGCCCATAAACACTGGAATCTATGGCGCAAACCCTCACTCATTCCAGCTGAAGTGTTGCAGGGGGCGGAGGGGCCTCCCTGGGACCCTCAGGCTCTGCGGAGGGGGTGCATTTGGCCCTGGGTCCCCTGTTCCCATAAGAACCTCCTAAATGTTTTTGTGGCCAAGCATTGCCTGGACTTCCCCTCAGGAGAGGCTGCATTTCCTGACTTGGGGTTGGAACGTTCCAGAATCTCTGTGCCTCACTCTGCTTTGAACAGTTATTTATTGCCTGGGCCTCTTATTCAGCGCTTCTCTCCCAGTCTTGGGGTTTTCTCCTCCTGCCCCTCCCCCTCGCCTTCTTCCCCTCCTCCTCCTCCTGTTTCTCTCAGTTGCCTGCATGTCCATCTTCCCAACTACTCTATGAGCTGCCTGGGGGTTGGGTCTTTCTCTGCTGCCTTTTGTTCTGCAAGGACACCACCCAAAGGAGGAAAAATGGGGTTTGGAGCCTCTCGGTCTACAGTCAAATCTGGCCCCAGTATTTCTTAGGTATGAAATTTTGGACAAGCAAATGATTGCCTAGAGCCTCACTTTCCCCAGCAATGAAATGGGAAAGTTAAGGCTTACCCTGCAGGGGTCTTAGGAGGTTCTAGAGGCTTCTGGAAGTGCCCAGCTCACTGCCCAGCTCCTGGGAGCACTCAACTGGTCCAGTGCCTGGCCCGAAAGAAGCAGGTGCTGCCTTACACCTGGCCCTAGGGCACGATTTCCTTTTACCTTCCCGGTAACCCCATGGAACAGGCAGGCGTTGCCATGTTCCCATTTTACAGATGAGAAAGATGAGGCTAAGTGGTTAAGTGGGTAGATGAAGGCCACATGGTTAGTAAGTGATTGATCCTGGACCAGAAACCTGGTCTTGCCTTTGAACTGCTCCACACTCACTAAGGAGGAAATGAATGGATGAATGAATGATTACATACAGGGTCACGCTGTGGCTGCAGCTGGCTCTGCTTCCCCGGGCTCGGGGAGAAGGCCTGGGAAAGATGAAGAGAAGCAGGTGGCTGGCTGGTTGTTCTGGCATCAGGATAGGTCTCCAGAGGCCTCATTCAGAGACCGAGGGCCAGGTTGGATGTCCAGGCCACTGGATCACAAGGTGGACTCATGGACCAGGGCTGTTTGCATATATCATGTGCATCTGTGTCCTGTTTATAATGTATGTGCGCGCCTAGTGTGTATGGGATGTGTGTGGTGACTATGCATATTGTCCGTGTATGCATAACACTGGTGCAAGTGCATGCGTGTGTGAGGGGTGGGCGTGCTATGTATGCATGGTGGGTGCTTGTGATACGTGTGAGCATGTGAGGGGTGTGTATTTTGGCGAGTGGATTGTAAGGTATTTGTGTCTATGTGGTATATGTGTGTAGTGAATTATGATGTGTGTAATGTCTGTGCACATGTGTGCATTAGTGTGTGAGGTTTATATGTGTGTGGTGTGTGCAGATATGTGGTGAGTGTGTAGTAAACCCTCCGTGATGTTCTCATGGACTGGTTAGATTCCCCTGAGATAATACGTCTAATCTTGAACTTGGAGGGTGTCCGTCTGGCCACTTGTATACTGGGAGCTGAGATGGGGAGGAGGGCTGGGGGGGAGGTTCTGACCCTCAGCCTGTAAACTTGCACTTAACCCTCAGGCTTTCTGTATGGCTCCCTCACCCTCCATCACACCTGGTATTCTTCCATCACGAGATTCTGGTTTTTTCTCTCCAGAGAATAAGTCTCCAGTTTTATGCCTGAGTGGGTGTGAGGACCTAGAAACTTCTTCCTCCTTGAGACTTTGCATCTGTCCTATTTTTAGCACCTCCATATAGCTTCACTTTTCTGAGTACCTGATCCGCTGCCCTCTGGGCGAGGGAAACGAGCTTTTCTCAGCCTGTCCAACTGCTGACTCAGGACTCAACACCCTTGAGTCAGCAAGGGCAGCTCCCATTTGTCCATTTGTTTTGCACTTTTCACATTTGCTGCGGTTGACTCCTCTCCTCTATTTCTTTTTTTTTTTAAATAAATTTTATTTATTTATTTTTATTTTGGGCTGTGTTGGGTCTTCATTGTTGTGCGCAGGCTTTCTCTAGTTGCGGTGAGTGGGGGCTACTCTTCACCGTGGTACGCGGGCCTCCCATTGCTGTGGCCTCTCTTGTTGTGGAGCATGGGCTCTAGGCACACGGGCTTTAGTAGTTGCAGCACATGGGCTCAGTAGTTGTGACTCGCAGGCTCCAGAGCACAGGCTGAGTAGTTGTGGCGCACGGGCTTAGTTGCTCCGCGGCATGTGGAATCTTCCCGGACCAGGGCTTGAACCCGTTTCCCCTGCATTGGCAGGCGGACTCTTTTAACTACTGTGCCACCAGGGAAGCCCCTCCTATTTTCTTTATCCTTGTCAATTTATATCTTTAAAAAACCCAAACCCCAAAAACTCTTCCTGTCACTTTAGTGGGGTTTCAGGAGAGTGTGGATAAATGTGTATCTGACATCTCTGCTGAAAACAGGTGAGCCAAGGAAAATGGCACGTCCCTTTGTGGAGGCATATGTCACGACACAGGGTGACTTAGCTCAGTAACCCTTAGTACCTCTTACCATACGAATGGTCAAGTTAAACTCTCAATTTAAAAAATGTACATAAGAACTATTTCAAACTAATTAAAAAGTACATAAAACACCCCATAAGATACTTAGGTACCCACCCCTGAGACTAAACAGCGTTCGTCAGCATCATCTCTTATTTGCTTCAGAACAGTTTTTTCTTTTTCTTTTTAAACTTTGAAATAATTCAGAACAGTGTCTTAAAGACCTAAAATGTTAACAGGTATGGCTAAAGCCAGGTACAGCTGAAGCCCCACTCTCCATGCCTTTTCTATTTTTCCTTCCCAGACAAAACACTAACCTCAAGTTGGTGTGTGCCCTTCTCAGGCAAATTTCTACACTATTATTATATATATTTATATCTATAAAAATATATATGAGTATGTGTTTTAAAATTTGCATACGTGATGTTCTGCTGAATGCATCCTTTTGCAGTTTGCTTTTTCACTTAAGATATTTGTGAGCTCTATTCATAATGACTTTGTTACCCCTAGCTCATCAATTTTGATTTCTAGTATTCCACTGCATGAATATGCTATACTACTCCACAGCACGAATTTATTTATCATTCTCCCACTAAAAGACGTATTGCTTCCATTTTTTCACAAATGCAAGCAAGACTACAGAGAATGCCCTCAGGTCCTTCTGTACATGAGCAAAGGCTTGCCCAGACTGAGAATGCTGATCTTTAACTCTTTTAGATAGTGTCAAATTGCTCTCCAATCTCGTTGTTCCAATTTCCACTCCACCAGCAGTGTACAAAAGTTCCCCATTGCTCTATATCCTTGCCAATATTTGGTGTTGCCAGATGTGATTTTTTTGTACTCTGTTAGATGAAAAAAATGTATATCAATTTAAAGATCTGCAGTCCCCTAGTACCTCTGAGTTTCAGCTTCTTTCTGTTTTTGTTTGTTCAAAAATGTTTGTATGTAGCCCTGACTCTTGAATGATAGTTTAGTTGGGTATAAAATTCTATGTTGACAGTTACTTCCCCCCCTGCACTTTGGAGATACTGTACCATTATCTTCTGGCCTCTGTTGTTGCTGTTAAGTGGTCTACTGAAGAGATCTTTGGAGATAGTTCATCGTGGTTTTTTTTTTTTTTTTTTTTTTTGGTTGATTGTAAGTTTTTGTCTGCCTTTGGTGTTCTGCAGGTTTACTGTGACTTGTCTAGGTCTGGATCAGTTTACTTACCTATTTGGGACTCATTGCAGTCTTTGAATCCTTGATATATGAGGATCCATATATTTTAAAATCAATTCCAGAAAAGTCCAAGCCATTATCTCTCCAGATTTTTGCCTCTTTACCATTTTCTCTATTCGGTGCTTCTGAAATTCCTTTTAGGCAGATAGGATACCCATTTCGTCTTCCATGTCTCTTAACCACTCATTCTTTCTGTTTCTTTATGTTTCACTTTTGCACTTTGGGCAAAATTTCCTCAGATATAACTCTTATTTTATCAGTCTTCTCCTCAGCAGTGTCCAACGTGCCTTTTAACCTGTCCATTTCATTTTTAATTATTATATTTTTAATTTTTATAGATTATATTTAGTTCTTTTTTATTTCTATCCAATTTCCAACTTCTTTCTTTTAGCACTCTACATCCTTACTTTATATGTTTCATATTTTCTTTCTTATTGGAATCTTATTTTCTCCTGTTGTTGGGGTTTACTCTTCCTGGTTGTCTTCTTTGCTCTCTCACTTATGGTAGCTGTTTTCCTTGTTTCATCTTTAATTTTATTTTATGGTGAACTCTTCTTTGTCACTGCTTGTTTTTTTTGTAAGGATCCCTTGTAGCCTGGATTGTGGATCCATTCTCCCACAAAGTTTTATAAGGTACTTCAGAGTATCACTGACTAGGAATAGATTTTTATGTTAATTTCTTAGTTTGTGGGTTTCTGGGTAAATACTTCCGGGTTTATAACATTAATTCAAACCCGAGATCCACACAAGGCACAGGCCTGAGGTTGGCTGCATCAGGGGAGATTTTCTGTTTAAATCTAAGCAAAAGAGAGGAGCTTCATTATTCCCTCCCTGTGCTGACTGGAGATAGTCTTCTAGAAAATCTTCTATGGGGGAGTGTTCCCCTTCCCCCCTTCATGGACACTCAAAGCACATGGGTGTGGAAACCCCACACTGAAGCAGCCAGGTTACCCTGGTGATAACCTTCTCACTCCTTCCCCAAGGTCAGTTGGACAATCTGCTCATATAGTAGCTACTCTGTTTTCAGTTTCCTCTTTATCCTTGTAAATACCTCCTTTCTTTCTTGGGAAGTCAGCTATGCATTTAAAATAATCTTTATTGTATTTTGTCCAGCATTTCTTTTTATTTTAATCCAACATTTCTAAGTGTTTGTAGAAAGGCGTTTTTCTGATTTTCCCATACACCATCTTGTTAGAACCCGAGGTCTCTAATCTCCTTCCATCTCAATTTCTCCACTTAGAAGGGAGGAATAATGTTACCTCCTACAAAGAGTTATCAGGATCAAGTAAGGGTTTACATAATCGATCTAGCCACAGGGTAAGTACTCAATAAATGCTAGCAATAATGATTACTGTTACATTGATATCATATGTGCTTTTTCTTTTTATTGATATTTGTGGGTAGACTAGCTGGAGACCTTTGAAAATAAAATAGCTAATTTTCTCCCCATGCAGGTTGTGATCTTTAATTGTACCATATTTATTCTCAGAGGGAGGTGGGGGGAAAGCAATAAAATTAAAAGTTAGGGTTCACATGGTATGCTAATTACAATAATATGTATTATTTCATATCATCCATATAATAACCCCATGACATAGGATGTTGTAACAGTCAGGATAGTAACAAACAGCCCCATGATTTTAGGGGTAGTTGATCCAACAAAAGTTACTTTCTTGCTCAAGCTGCATGTCATCCAAGCTTAGGCAAGGACTCCCACCCCAGCCCCTCCCCTGTTTGCCCAGCAGGCTGCAGGGCAGCAGAGGACCCAGCATGTCAGAGCTCCTTAGGGCTCTAGGTTGACAGAAGTTCCACCATCTTGCACCTGCACACTGTACAACAGGTGGGGAACTGGAAAGCTGTGCATGGACTTTTCACTGTCTCAGTCTCTCATAACTTACTATCCTAAACTAATCATGTGGCCCTGGTCAACTCTAAGGAGTTGAGGAAATATAATGAAGATAATGGGGTTTGGGGTGATTACATCTGTCTCTGCCACAGGCAGGATGGAAAGATAGGAACTTTTCTCAGACGCCCTCTAAGTATCCAGCACTGTGCTAGGCATGTGTCCTACTTTCTCAACTCTCAACAGTGCTTCAAGGTAACTTTGCATATGAAGAAACAGGAGCTGGAGAGGTTAAGGAACTCATGTGAGATGCCACTTCTAATAAATGGTAGAGCCAAAATTTGGATTCTACCTTCTGACTCCATGTTATCTACTTCTGCCAGGGGACAAAAAGGGCCAGAGACATGCAGGGAGGTGAGAGGAGCCCAGAGGTCAGCACTGGACATGTTGGCATTGAGAGGTGATGCTGCCTCTCCCTGAAGCCCCAGCAGCAGGGGAGCCTGATCAGCCTTCCAATTCACCTGTGTGAGGGGTTCACCCCTTGGCTTCAGGGGCTAGTCATGCCGTGCCAGACATATGCGTAGTTATGGACACATTCCAAAGTCAGGCATGAATGCTGTGTGATAAGTGTGAGTTTGGATCCTTTGTGCCATAGGCTGCTGTGCTTGCAGGGGCCACCCAGGCTCCCCTGGGACATACACTTGGGAGCTCATGGACCAGAAAGGTCCTCATGCTCTCAGCCTCTGTCCCCTGACCTGTGGCTGCCTTTGTTTGCATGTCTGCTTTGGTCAGGAAGCTGGGGTCTTCATCTAATTTATCTCAGTGTCCAGGACAGGGCCTGACCCTGAAGAGGCCTCAGGAAAGGCTCTTTGGTGGGACAGAACTGACTGTTCTGACATCCTTGAGAGCAGGTTGTTACAAACCTGTGTTGCCTGGGCTGCTGGGGAGTGGACAGGGGAGGCTTGGGGTGGGTCCAGGCCTGGCCGCTGCATTCTTGTGACTCTGGGATGGCTACTTCTCTCTCTCAGCCTCCGACTCCCATCCTAGATGGTGGTGTTGGGGGGCAAAGTGATCCCAGCGGGTCTGAGATTCTCTGGGATTCTGGGATCTGTCTTCACCTTCCCGCATGCCTGAACCTTGGGAAAGGCTTGGGCAGGGATCAAACCCCACAGAGGACCCAAATGAATTCTTTTTTTTTTTTTTTTTTTTTGAGGTATGCGGGCCTCTCACTGTTGTGGCCTCTCCCGTTGCGGAGCACAGGCTCCGGATGCGTAGGCTCAGCAGCCATGGCTCATGGGCCCAGCCGCTCTGCGGCATGTGGGATCTTCCCAGACCGGGGCACGAACCCATGTCCCCTGCATCGGCAGGCGGACTCCCAACCACTGCGCCACCAGGGAAGCCCCCAGCTGAATTCTTGATTCCGAGGCTCCTCCAGAGCCCAAGTCTGCCTGTGTCTACCTTACAGCAGTCTTGGGGTTCACCCTGGGTCTTGGGGTTCACAGACCAGGCTCAGCAGAGACCTTGAGAAGAGAGCGGGCTGGGACTCTGAGCCTGAGATGGGGGTCCCCAGGATGGCTCTGTGGGGAAGGGCTGGAGCCAGACCCGCGCTCCTCAGCTAGCCGCAGCCTCTGTCCTTAGCAGCTTCGGGGAAGAGGACCCTGTCTGCAAAGGCCACGCAGTTGTTTTAGATTAGCATACAAATCGACATTAGTGTAGTACATCTGTTGTTAATCCACATCCCGGGGAAGGGGGATGCCAACACGTCGTTTATTAGGCACCTCGATCCCATAATGTCCTTTTTTTTTGCTGCCTTTGTCTTCTCTCGGCCTCCATAATGGGTTCCAGGATGTCTTTTATTTTGCTACAGACCACGTTTCCTCCTGCCTAACAGATCAGAACGTAATGGATTCCAGGATGTAATTTATGCTATTTTGGAATCAGACTCTGTACTATTAATTCTAAAGCCTTTGGGCAATCTCCAGGGAGGCTGGAGTTCTCTGTTTGCCCCCCTGGTCATCAGACAGGCACCAGGAACCCAAGCACAGTCCAGGGGCTGGAGAGGGAGGGAGCCCAGGCCGACAGCTCCCAATTAAGGGAATTCCAGGCAGGCGTGGGAGAGGAGGCCAGAGGGTGCTGGTAGAGACAAAGGAAGCTGAGAGGATGCAGAGCCAGGAGGGGGAGGCACAAGATGTTCAAAAAACTCAGACATGAGCAGAACCCCTGGGGAGCTGGTCACAGACACTGGACCACGTTTTTTGAGCCCTTGGGGAAGAGAACTTGGACCCTGGGCATCCAGGAGGGACGAAGCCCCAGGGAGGTGTCTCCCGGAGGAGGGCAAGGCCATGTGAGCAAGAACACTGCCCTGGGAGCCACCAGACCTGGACCCGAGGCTGAGCTTGGTGACCTGAGTCCTCTAGCTCACGGTTGACCCTAGCATGGTCACTGCCCCTCGCTGAGGCTGGCATTCTTTGCCCAGAGCCATCACTGAGCCCGAGAGACACATCACAAGTGTCGTGGACACGTGCAAGTTCTGGAGAAGCCTGCGGATTTTGGTCCTGAGTGCAGAGTGTGTCCAGTGCACTGCCCAGCCTGCCCCCAGCTCTGCCAGGTCCCTTCCCCGCGCAGGGTACCTTCGTTTGAATTAGAGAAAGAGCCTCTAGGAGCATGAGTTCCGGGGAACTCTCTCCTTCAGGCCCCGAGGGTGGGGGAGACACAGGGGTCTCTTCTGTGCCCTGTGCCTCGGGACCACACACACTCCAGGGGTGCACAGCCCAGGCAGATCTCTGGGGCCTTCCTGCCCCCAGGTGCTCTCTCCACTCTGGTGGGCAGCTCCTTCCTCACCAGACAGCCTGGGCTGTAGTCTGAGTCCTGCCACCCCGTATAGGGCTCCCCAGTCATACCTGCCCCCTCTGCCTGCTGCCAGGCCCTGGGGGCTAGGGGCTGACATGGCCCCAGGGGGTGGGGTGGGAGGGTCTCCTCCATGTGACCTCAACCTCTCCCCTTACGACCAGATGTTCAGTGTTCTCTCCTGCCGTCCTGGACATCTTCTCGAGAAGGGGAGGGGCTCAGGACCAGCCGCCCTGCCTGGGGGTGTGTTGTGGGGGCTTCGAGGTGGATGGAGTCCAAGGCTCCCCTCCCTCTTCTGGAACGTTCATGTTCACGTGCAGCCCTGAGGCCTCCCGCCCCCACGCTAGCCCTTTAGTTTTCCACCCCCTGTGAGGGACGCCTCCCCCCTGAAGCTGGGTATGGAGAGGTTCTGAGCAGAAAAGAGCCCCTGGGGCAGATCAAAGCCCTTCGCAATACTGGTCTCTGAGGCCACGAAGCAAACCCTCCGTGTCACTGGTGGGGCTACTGCCGTATCTTTCACGTGGAAGCCTTTTTTAAAAAATTGTGGTAAAGTATACATAAGATCAAATTGACCATTTTAACTAGTGTTAAGCGCACAGTGCAGTGGTATTAAGTACATTCACATTGTTGTACAGTCATCACCCGGCATCCATCTCCAGAACTTTTTCATCATCCCAATTAAATTGCAGACTTTTAAAGGGGAAAAAAAGTTGACTGTGTCTCCTGACCAATGTATTCTTCTGGGTTATCTCCACCTCTCGTTGTCTTTGAGGTATTTACAGCTCTGTAAAGCTGTACCAAACTGGGAATAATGCGAACGATGCTTGTCCATATTAAAATAAATTAATTGAGTCCAGTGAAATGCAGTTGGTTATTGCCCTAGGGATGAGTCGGTTTGCATTTATTTGTAAATTCATCCCAGCATTCCTTATTTGCCTACATGGTCTTGTGGTTCTCAGAGTTTTCCTTTGAACTGCTTGTAGCATCTTACTGGTTTGTTCCCTCTTTAATTAATGCGTTAAATAAAATCTTTGACATATGTTCATTTTATGTTTGTTAGAGAACTATGGCTTTTTTTCCCTTTTGTTAGAATTGGTCCTTTTTAAAAATTTATTTATTTATTTATTTATTTATTTATTTATGGCTGTGTTGGGTCTTTGTTGCTGCACGCGGGTTTTCTCTAGTTGTGGCGGGGGGGGGTGCTACTCTTAGTTGCGTTGCGCGGGCTTCTCATTGCGGTGTCTCCTCTTGTTGTGGAGCACAGGCTCTAGGCGCGTGGGCTTCAGTAGTTGTGGTGTGCGGGCTCAGTAGTTGTGGCACGTGGGCTTAGTTGCTCTGCAGCATGGGGGATCTTCCTGGACCAGGGCTCAAACCCGTGTCCCCTGCGTTGGCAGGCGGATTCTTAACCAGTGCGCCACCAGGGAAGCCCTAGAATTGGTCCTTTAACAAGATTATAGTCTGCGGAGCTGGGGGCGAAGTGGTTGACCCCTGAAATTCCACAGCCAAAGTCACATTCCCACATGGGGCTGGAATATGTGGATACTCAGCAGGGCTGGGGATTCCTTGTACCTTAGCCTCACTGGGAACCTGTGAGGAGCTCAGATCTGACAGGTGAGAAAGTCACAAGGGAGAGGAGGGGGGTGGGGAGAAGGGCTGGGGGTGGGCCTTTACCCAGCTGTAGAAAGGGCAAGGCCTGGGGTCTTCTCAGCTGTCAGAGCTGGAGAAAGAGATGCCAGATATATTCCATCCTGTCACCCTGGGAGAAAATGACAGCAATGACACAGTCAGCCAGCCAGAGCTGGACGGGTTCCTGCGACCATGTCACCCGCCAACTTGCTTGTGTTACTGCCAAGGCCACGGGGCCAGTTTGGATCCGGCCAGGTTCTGAGTGCTGTGTGCCAGCGCCTACTCTGGGCCCATCACATCTGCCCTTGTTGACCCTTGGGACATCCCTGTGAGGTGTGGAGATGAACTTCCCGAGCCTCAGGAGGATCAGGTGACCAGCCCAGCTCCCACTGTGGCCAGATGGACAGCAGCTAAGGGTCCCAGGCCTCCAGCCCTGTCCACCCACTGACATTGGAGGGTCAAGAGGCAGAGGGACCCAAGTGGTCCCCAGGGGAGCAAACCACATTCCAGGGTGCCTGGAACTGCTCAAACAATGGGCTTTTGTTTGGTTCAGAAGAAAGGGAGTTGTTAAAGAAAAAAACAAAACAATAAAAAGCGTTTGCGGGGGAAATGTAAATACGGCCCGCTGGGTGGCTGTTCATTTGGTTAAAAAAATGCATCTGTCACTGGGGGAAATTGCAGGCTTGGTCCCTTCCGCAGCTGTCTGAGCCGGCAGGTCACCTTGAGTCCAGGGCTGCACCGGCGGGTGGTGTAGGGTGGGTGCAGTGTGGGTGCGAGGCTGGGCCCCTCCCAGGGGTCTGTGGATAGTGGAGCTCCCTTGCAGCTGGCTCCCGGCAATCATAGCATCCCCCACAGCCTCTCTTTGTCCACCTGTCCTTCTGCCAGCTCTCCAGGGTTGTTCTAAAAATAATGCACTTTTATGGGAGGCCTCATGGTAAAGCAGAGAGACATAAATTCAGAGTCTCCAAGGAAGCTCTTTGAGCCTCAGTTTCCTCATCTGTAAAATGGGGACGATCGTGCTTTTCCTTGCAAGGTCTGGTCAGCTGTGCACTGGAGCTGCCTCCTACTTGCTCACAAGAGCCGATGTTGCATATCACCATCCACCTTTGTGTTCAGTGATGTCATTTTGGTAGCTTGAAATCGGCCACGGGGGTTGGGGGGGAGTATTTCCACCATGGAAACCAGCAAACACTACAAATAAAGGATCGCCCCTGCGGAGAACCGGTTGTTAGCCACTTGCCAGCACGCCACTGGAGGTTGTGTGAATGCATGGCAGGTGTTTGGTGCCCTGTACTTGGGACACTTGTCCCCTCTGGGGTGAGAGCACTTTGGTGTAAAAGGATGCAAGATCACTGGGTTTGGATGGGCTGACAAGGGGGCGGTCCTGGCCTGGAGGCTGAGACTCTGGATGCCTGAGGGAGAGTCCAGTGGCTCAGAATTCAGGTCAGCACAGGTGCTGAACTGAAGAGAAGAGGGTAAGAATTGAACTTTGCTGGAAGTGACATTTCCTACTCTCTCTTCTCGCCCAGACAGTGGGACCTTCTGGGAAAAGCCTTCTTTGCTTTTTCTTAAGAACAAAAACAGTAGATCGAAGTAGTGGTTCAAATAATATGGATAATGATGACAACGATTTGTCACCATTTCTTGGGCCGCTGCCAGGTGCCAAGTGTGGTCGGCAAACTATGGCCCCTTGTTGCATTTAACGCCCAAACAAGCCAGGCGTTGTCATACCCCTCCCACGGGGGAGCAAAATCAAATTCAGAGAGGCACAGTCACTTTGAGGGGCATCCAGTGGGTAAATGGCCAGAGCTGGGGTCCTACCCAGAGCTGTCTGAGCCCCACTCACTGCACTAGGGAGAGAGAAGCTGGGACAGACCAGCCTGGCCCTCACCGCACCCTGGTTGCCCCCGCAGCACCTGCGCCCCCTCCCCACCCTTCCCCACCCCTCCTCACCCCTCCCCTCCAAACTGGCCACGCTTCCTCCTTCCTCCATCCAAGCTTAGGCAAGGACTCCCACCCCAGCCCCTCCCTGTTTTCCCAGCAGTCTCTGCTCTTCTGCAAAGACCCAGCTCAGAAATCACCTCCTCCGTGAAGCGCCCCAGATTCCCCGGGGTTCCTGCCATGGCAGCTCTGCTCCATCATCAGAGTCCTGGCCACACTATGTGAACACTACTGGGCATCTCGGCCAGCCCCTTTTCACTTTTGGTGCCACAAACCCCTTTGGCTGTCTTCAGAAGCCTGCAGGTCTTTTCTCAGAATAATGTTTTTAAATGCATAAAAGAAACGATGAGGATTACAAATTACTGCAAGCTACAGTTATCAAAAAATCTTTTTAGGGGGGCTTTCCTGGTGGCGCAGTGGTTGAGAGTCCGCCTGCCAATGTGGGGGACACGGGTTTGTGCCCCGGTCTGGGAGGATCCCACATGCTGCGAAGCGGCTGAGCCCGTGAGCCATGGCCGCTGAGCCTGCGCGTCCGGAGCCTGTGCTCCACAACGGGAGAGGCCACAACAGTGAGAGGCCCGCGTACTGCAAAAAAAAAAAAAAAAAAAAATCTTTTTAGGGAATTCCCTGGAGGACCAGTGGTTAGGACCCTGCACTTGCACTGCCGAGGGCCCAGGTTCGATCCCTAGTCGGAGAACTAAGATCCCACAAGCCGCCTGGCAAAAAAACAAAACAAAAAAAAACCCTGAAAAAAACCCCAACTTTTAAAAAATACAAATTATAGGTAGAATAACCCATGTGTTTCTATACTAACACACAAATAGGAAGATCTAATAGCGAGTCTAATGGCTCCCAGAACGTCAAAGTAGCGCTGAACGTAAATAATATTTCTAGATAGCTGTAACAACTGTAACGTGAACTCTGTGAGTTCTGGAGAGAACAAAGATACAGGTACTTCTACTTCTGCATCGTTCACGTTGTTGTTAGTACGGTCACCATGGAAAGAAATGCCAAATTTCAGTTAGAAGTTGGTGAAAATAAAGATGTAATTCTAGGGAACTTCCCTGGTGGTGCAGGGGTTAAGAATCCACCTGCCAATGCAGGGGACATGGGTTCGAGCCCTGGTCCAGGAAGATCCCACATGCCACGGAGCAACTAAGCCCATGTGCCACAACTACTGAGCCTGTGCTCTAGAGCCTGCGAGCCACAGCTACTGAGCCCACGCGCCGCAACTACTGAAGCCCACCTGCCTAGAGCCCGTGCTGCACAACAAGGGAAGCCACTGCAATGAGAAGCCTGCGCACCGCAACAAAGGGTAACCCCCACTCGTTGCAACTAGAGAAAGCCCGCACGTAGCAACGAAGACCCAACGCAGCCAAAAATAAATAAATAAATTTTATTAAAAAAAAAAATATATATATATATAATTCTATTTCCCATCAGAGTTCATACACTCCTGATTTCTATCCTTGGACCCTGGCTAAGAACCTGTGCTCCAGAGTCAGGGTTCCTTGAGGGCCGGGATTGTCTGCATTTCCAGGACATTGAGTCGTGCCTGGTTTGGACCATGCACACAAGCTGAATCTAGCAAACAGCACGTTTGTTGAATGAGTGAGTGAGTGAGTGAGTGAATTAAGTGAAGGAAGGCATGGCAGGGGGCCAGGCCTCACTCTTCCCCAGGCTCTGGTCCTCCACCTGTACTGGTTTAATGGTGTGAACGTGACTTGGCTTAGCCCGGCTCTGTGGTGGGGAGCATACGCTGGCTGTCCGGACCACCACAGGTTACAAGTGAGACACCCCCTCTCTGAATCAGTGCTTGTCACTTGCTGCCCCAAACTGGCTGTGAGTCATCTTATCTCTGGGGGAGGGGAGCTGTAATCATCCCCAGCTTCCCCCCTGCTTCTAAACCTTCCTCCTGGCAAGTGCAGCCTGAAGGAGCTGCCACAGTTGGAGAAATTAATTGACCTGATACTATTCTGGCCCATAGAAAAAAGACTTCGAGGGTTATCTTAAAGAGGCATTACACTATCCGCTGAGAATGTCAGGCTATCATGGAGCTGCCTGGGAAGAGGAGCCATCACCCCCAGCTGTCACTGGCACGCAGTGCAGGGTTGTAACGTTATCCAAGCTCTGGCAGTTCGGGGCTTTGCAAAGCACGTGGCCTCAATTTCCCTTTCTTCCCAAGAGAAGCTGTCCAGCTCTCCAAGTTTCCAGGGGACTTCCGGCGATGGGATTTGGGGCAAGGGCACAGCCAGGCACTGTGGACAGCCCGGGGTGCTGTGCACCCCATCCAGACGCTCTGGGCCCGGAGCCTTCAAAGACCCCCTGCAGAAACCAGAAAGTGGCTCAGCGTTCCTCCATGTGACCTGGCCTGTAGCAGCCCCATGTCTGTGGGCAAAATTGACATTACACTTGCCAAGATCATTTGCTACCGTCTGGAGTGGAGCAGGGTCTCAATGCAGCTGACTCCTGGACCAGGGGGCTGTGGCCAGGGCCATGGGGCTGATGGCAGGCCACGTCCAGCAGGAGCCATCCGGTCTTAGGAGCAAATAGTGGCTTCAGCCATTGGCCTCCATCGGGGGGAGGAACGTGCACCTGCCAGGTGCCAAAGGTAGCATGGCCTCATCAGAGCAAGATGTCCCCAAGGGGTGGATGCTTGTGGCTCACAGCATGCTCTGTCTGGCAGGCTGGAAAACTTGCATCATCCTTAACCTTTTTTTTTTTTTTTTTTTTTTTACTTCCTCTGGATCTAGTTTGTTACCAAAATGGGTCTGCAGCATTTAGGAAGCAAAGTAGGACCTTGCCTGTATGGCTGCTGGCGGGCAAGGTGGGCGATCGCTCTGCACTCCCAGTGTTTGGAGCTGAGACCTGTGGCTAGGGCGGCAGGAAGTTCATCCTATTTTGTGTTCAACTCATTTTGTCTGTCCTGTGCTGAGCGCCTTGCGTGCCGGGAACTGGGCTCAGCCCTTTAAAGACATTTAATCTTCACTGAATCCCTGCAACTACCATGAGAGGCTGGCATCATTTTGTAGCCAAGGAAACTCACCTCTCAAGGCTGAGAGAAGTTGAATAGTTTGCCTGAACTCACCCAGCACATAAGTGCCAGGGTCAGGACTTGAACTTATAACCTGTAATGATCTATGGCCCCAAGAAGTAAGGCAATAAGTGGAAAATTAGGGAAATAAGACCCAGTCTTTGTCCCAGAGGAGCTCATGCCAGTCAGCAAGGGGACAGACGTAGAGACAGATAAACTGGACACAACCTCATATGTACCATAACAGAGGAGGACACAGGCTGTGGGTACTCAGGGGCGGGGCGGCCATTTCCCCCAGGGGCAGGGCTTCCTCGAGGAGGCGGACCTGGAAAGATGAGGAGGAATTGGCCAGGTGAGATGTGTTGGGAAAGCCCTCTTGGTGGGGGGACAGCAGATGCACGAGGCAGATTCAGCAAGAAATGAGTGGTTCTTTGTAAGCTCTGGAGCACGGGTGCGTGGGGTGCATGGCTGCACATGGTGATGCCGCCTGGCCAAGCGGACTTGAACTTGGTCCTGTCGACAATGGGGAGCCATTCAAGGCTGGTGAGCGGGGAAGCAAGGAGAGCTCATACCCACGTTTCAGAAAGAAGTCTGTGGAGTTCCAGGAGGAGGATTCCAGATCGGGGAGGGAATTCAGGGACAGTGGTGGTCACTGCTCTGCTGTTTCCCTCACTCACCACGTCCATTTGAGAAGAGCTACGTGGACTGGTGGAAGGAGGCTTCTGGTCCAGGAATTTCCCCAAACTAAAGCCCTTAGTTCACCTTATAGGAAAACTAAGCCCAAGGCTGCCTCCTGTGCTAGGTTGCTTGGTGCTTCCCTGGGCATCCTCCCCCGGGGGCCATCAAAGTCACATCAGAGTGATTGAGAGAGGAAATCCAGGTGTGAGAACCGGGCATGGGGTTGGGAGCTCCGGGTTCTCATGTTGGCTCTGAGCACCCTGGTGGACCTTGGGCAGCATCCCACGCCGCTAAGCCTCGTTTCTGTATCTGCAACGTGCATGGTGTCCTCAAGATGCTACCCACCCATGAGTTACTTCATGACACCAGTTTGAGGTCAGGAAGGGCTCTTGGAGACTAGAGAACAGTAGTGTGTTTTCCTTGACATGTTTGTCACCAGCTTTCGTGAAATCCCAGTGGATGTGTTCCCAAGGCGAAGGCTGCTGTCTTTTGGAGACACAGACTGGAGACGGATTCTTTGGGATTTGCGTACTCGAGGGAGACAGAGAGGCCGTGCAGTGGCTCCCCGCACGCGGCACCCCCGAGAATCTGGTCTCCATTGAACGCTCGCAGGCATGGGTGTAAGCTGATCCGCGCACAGCAACAGCGCATTAATGAAAGTTTTGACAGAGAGATTTCATTTTGGAACGCACATTCCCTGAAGGGTTTGTAATAATTGCGCTTGAAATGGAGCCATGGGTCTCAATGCTTTCCAGATTGGGGGAGCAGAGGTATGCTTCTTTCTGGGAAGGTCGGTCTGGGGAGGGGGAGGCCCTCAGCCCCTCTCTCCGCATGGGTGCAGGGCCACTGGCTGACCCCAAGACCTTGCATCTCCAGCTGTGGTCTCCATGTCCTCCCATCCTGCAAGGTGGGTGTTAGGACTCAGTTTACAGCTGAGCAATGGTGGTGATGGAGCTTGCTGGGGTCTGAGTCATAGACTGGGTGGGGACACACTGGGGTCTCCTGCCTCCCCCCGGCCCCTTGCTTCTTGCCCCAGAAATGCTTCAGGAAACGTCCGCCTCCCAGAGTCCCACCCTTGTGTGATCTGTTCTCAGGTGTTTGGGACCCTTCTCCAACTTGGCTTCTGCCCACCCTGGGGGGCAGCCACGGAACAGGGCAACTTCTGGCATCTGCCTCCCCCACCCCACCTCTCAGCCCCCCCTGCCCCCTCCATCTCAGCCACACTGACCCCCTGGTTGTACCTCAACACCAGAAGCCCACGTCCACCCCAGGGCCTTTGCACTTACAGTTTCTTCCAGCTGGGACACTCTCCTATCAAGCTATCTAAGCAGAGTGGCCCCTGCCCCACTTTACCTATTCCTTTACTCTGCTTTATTTCTCCCCATGACATGTATCACCCACAACCTATGAGTGCCACATAATTGACTATTATTAATTAATTAATTAATTATCATGCTAACTATCTTTCTCCACTGGAATGTTGGTCATCCCTCTAAGCATGCTGGAAAACAAGCAAAGGACATGCCCTTCCATGGGGCAGATGCCTTTATCCCAGAAGGTGTGTGAGAAGCAGGACTTGTGGATGTGGTCAGGAAGCACTTTTATGATTGTTTCCCACACTCCCTTTAAAATGTATTCAAGGTGGGAGTTCTGCCCTGGCTCTTGAGCTACTCAGAGTGGAGTGGGCATTCTCACCTTCTCTGCCTCATTGCTATGCCCCCATCTCTCTCAGCACTGTTTCTGGCCTCTCCAGGGTTGAAGCAGGGGTGTGGGGTGGAGGTGAGGCCAGAAGGGCAGGAGAGTGGCTACTTGTGTAATGATCATAAATGGCTTCTCTGTGTGGGGCTTCCATGCTTAGAGCTGCCTTCTTTTTGGAGGGGCACCCCTCACTTCCCCATCCCAATCACCTGGGCAAATGCACTCTCTTCTGGCAGTTGCTTCTGCCCTTTTCAACGGCCGGGAATCCAGAGGCCATCTCTGACTTCTGTTGAGGTCTGTTCATCCATGATGGACAGGAGTTAAGATGATGCCCAGGCAGGCTGACTCTACAATTCTTGTTGGTACTGCCAAAGCAGCCAGCCTGCCAGCCTCTCACCCTCTAGATTTCCAGGGCCAGGGCCACCTGACAGCCTCAGTATCCTGTAATTACAAGGAACTCCCCTTAAGCTCTCCAAGTGGCCGGACCAGCTGTCCCATTGAAGCCCGCTCACCAGACTTGAGGTAAGAGGCCAGCACTTTGGGGTTCCTCAGCACGCCCCATCCTGTCCGAATAAAACTTCAAAAATCCTCTCAACTCTTGGATAGCTCTGATGGGAGCGAGCTAAGAGGTTCTCCGTCACCTGTTTTGAACTTCCTACATGATGGTTTGTTTCTAAATTCACTTTGGTCTTTGACAGCTTAGTGCTTTAGTGGAAACTTCCAGTGGGAACGTCCTGATTCATGGTGGAAACAATACCACAGTTAGTGAACGCTTTCTTGCTGCCAGTGTTCTCTCACTGAATCCTCCCAACAACACCATGAAGCAGGCTATATTATATTATATTATTTTATTTTATTTCATATCATCACATTAATATATGTGTAATTATATAACATCATAATATATATTATCATATATTATTACGATTGTTATCCCCATTTACAGATGACAAAACTGAGGCTCAGAGAGATCGGGTAACCTGTCAAAGGCTACACAGCCAGCAAGTGGCTAGTCACTGCCAGGCCTTTGTTTACCCACTGGGCTTTTCTGCCTTGATCCAGGCATAAGGGCCAGAACGAGATCTGTCTTTTTCCAAAGTTCACGTGCAGGAAATGTCCCTGCCCATGGGGGCAGAGGCAGCCTCGAGGCGCTAACACAGGCTGAACTGCTGATCTGCACCGTGCTGGGAGGAGCAGGGTTGTTCTTGCAAACCACTCCCTTTCCTCCTGAATCTCCGAGGATCTCAGGCCTCTGCTGGGAGTTGGTGTGTTTAGGAGGGTGTGTAAAAATGCCCAGCTGGGGGCTCTCTTTCCACTGGCTGACATGCCCAGGGCTTGGGTACTGGAGGCCCCAGGAATCACATAGAAAGTTAGCCCAGTGGGCATGGAACCGGGCCTGGTGGGCTGGTGGCATCTCTTCCAGATCATGGTGAGGCCCAAGGAGCATGCTGCACCTGGCCTTATGCAGAGACCCCTGATCTGGGGAGGAAGGGGGTCTTTTGACAGCAAATCCTATATCACAGACTTCCAGGGTGATCCTCTGTAAGTCACACTCATCTTTAATGTCCTTTGTGTAAGCCAACCATCTCCTCACATTGGTCCAGCAGCATCGGCTCCAGGATGAAGCCAGGCCTCTGGGGTGGGGCTGTCTGCTTCATTAGAACCAGATTCTCACTGCAGGGCTGAGGAGTTGGGCCTCATATCCGGAGGTGTTTTATTTTTATTCTTATTAAAAAGAAAATTGCCCTGATCATTTAAACAAGGCCGTTAAATATGTAGGGACCTGCCAACTGAAATAAGCCTGCAGGATTAGGGAGGAAACGGGATGGTGGCCGTGAGAGCTGCTGGCCGGCAGACCTGCACACACCCTCACTGCTGGCCCTGCTGCAGCTCCCACTACCACCCCGTTGGGTCTGGAGGTGGTGGCGGTGGTGGGGTGAGGCCAGAAGGGGCTGTGAGCTCAGAGGTGATACCCCTTGGAGACAGCCTATCTCTTCACACCCCAAAACCTTCTACTCTTTCTTCCAGATTCACTGGGCACCTCCTCCAGGATGCCTACCTGGGTCTCTCCAGGTGGAAGCCAGGCTCTCTCTAGGAGTTGCCCTCTTTTCAGCTCTTGTCACTCTCTGCCTGTTGTTTCTGCCCCAGGTCTCGATCCCCTGCTCAGCCACACTCTCCATTTTGGCAAGATAGTAGTGGGGTTTGTCCCCACAGTGCCCAGCACACACCCTGGTCTATACTGGTGCTCGGATTCTAGGTGTGTGTGCCTAAGCCCGGTGTGTACGTGCACCTCGTGTGCAAGCCTGGGCTGTGTGCATAGTATGTGTGTGCTTGGGATGTGTGTGAACCTAGGATGTGTGTGTATAGGACTCTGTGTGTGCATAAATGCTTGTGTGTGAGCTGTGTGTACATGGCTCTGCAATCTTAGTTCAAACAGCTCTCCAGAAAAATACACGTGAGATGCATTATCCCTGAAAAGCCTTAGAAGTCATTTGGTCCAACCCTCTTTTTGTTCAAATGGAGAAACCGAGGTTCAGAAGAGGTATTGGGCATTCCATACCTACTGGCCCTGACTCCGAAACTCCTTCAAAGCTAGAGGTGGAGACTTCTAAAGGACTGGTAGCTGCCAGGAAGGAGACGGGGCTTGGGTGGGATTTGGGCTGGAGCCCCACCGTCCTCAGGGACCCGTGAACAGGGCCTGGCAGCTGCAACCTGGAAGGGTGGCTTGGCCGGGAACCCCCTTCCCTGGCCCCATGTGAGTGGGTGGCTCAGCCCATGGGCGCCTCAGCCCATGCGTTCTTGGGGGATCAATCCTCCCCTCGGCATGCCCACCAAGTGGCTGTCCACCCTCTTCCTGGCTACCTCTAGGGATGGGCACTCCCTCCCTCTCTCCCTCCCTCCCTCCTGGGGAAGCCCCTGCTCTCTCCAGGGAGCATGTCCTCTGAGGGGACTGCGACCCTGCGTGGTGTCTGCACACTCACTCTGGTTGTCCCCAGCGCTCATCTGCTGGCCCAGGCCACCTCCTCCTCCCCACAGTGAACTGGCCCAGTACCTCCTGTGGCTCCCCAGGACCCCGCCTGCCTGCTCCCCCAGAACCACCCCAGTTTTCCCATAACTCCCAAAGAATCAAGCCTGGGCTACATGTACTGGGTCCCTCCTGTCACACACCTTTTTCATTATTTCTTCTCTCATCAGCGATGGGGCTTCATGGCAGGACCCAGGTCTAGGGTCCTAGGTGCAGAGACTCTGCAGGGCTCCCCTTCTCCTTTGTTCCTGCAACACTTTCCTTCCTGTGGCCCTGAGGATGCAGGGCACTGGTGGTGGCACAGCTGTCACTGCCCTGTCTCCCTGTTCCTGGTTCTTTGTGTCTCAGAAACCGTGGCCGGAAAATAAGGCATGAGCCAGCGCTTCTCAAACTATCTCATTGCTTATGAATCACCTGGGGTCTCGGTAAGATGCAGATTTGGGCTGGGCAGGTCTGGGGCCTCACCTGAGAGCCTGCATTTCTAACAAGCTCCCGGGAGAGGCGATGCTGCTGGTCTGTGGCGATGCTGCTGGTCTGTGGACCCCACTTGGAGTAGCAAAGGTGCTGATGAAACACAGAGCCCAGAGAAGGAGCCTCAAGGCCAGACGCGGGGACTCTTCATCTTTCAGCCTGAAATCGTGGGCACTGGGCAGGTTGGAGAGCAAAGGGGTGTGCGTGGCAGGTGTCGCTCTTGTCCATAGAGAGTCCTTTGCTTCAGCCTTCTTTTGGGTTATTGAATCCAGCTCCGGAACTGTCGTAGAAACATGTTTGGGCTACTATGGGTCTGCCCCTGCCTGTTTTACAGCTGTTCAGCCTTTACAGTGACTTCTGGGAAGAGGGTGTGTGTAAGGCACCAGCTGACCCTTTCTCTCAGCAGCAGGCTCAGGAGGTGGCCTTGACCTGAACCCTCATGTCCATCTGGCTCCTATGGACCCCAACTTCTCTGCCCCCCTGGGTTTACTGCCCCACGTGAGCCAGTGCCCCCTCTTTGCCTCAAGGTGACCCCTCCTCACGCTTCGGGATTTAGGGATCCAGGCTGTGTCCCCCCATATGCAAGTCCCAATGCAGGGGGTTTCCACCAAGCTCCCCTTCATGCCCAAGGCTCCAGCATTTCTGTCTGCCCGGGCGACACCAAAGCTGAGCATTGATATGTGCGCCGGAGCCTGTGATTCATAAAACATCTCCCTCTGCTGCCCCGGGAGGCCATCGGGGTGGAGAGGGTTTTTATGATGTTTTTTTATTACACACACGAGGCTCCCGAGCTCAGAGGAACTCAGTGACTTGCCCAGAATCCCTGGCCACCAAGTGTCACAGCCTAGCCTCTTGATTATTGTTCAGATTCTCTGACTCCAGCGAGGACTCGGGCCACTGTCAGCCCCGCCCACAGTGTGTGTGTGCGCACGTGCGCGTGTGTGCTTGTGTATCTAGTCACGTGTGTGGATGGGCCTGAGTGGGCCTGGATGTGGCCATGCGTGTGAGTCCCATGTGTGTGCCTGAGTGCATGTGTGTGTGCATGCATGTGCATGTTTGTACACAGCACATGTGTGGCACTGTCCCTCCCCTGCCGTGCAGAAATGGCCTGGGGACTGGGATGACCATGGGAAACCACAAACTGTAATATTTGCTTTTCATTTTGACATCCATGGCAAGTGCAACTCCCTTGGAACCAGGCCCCCGGAGGTTCTGGTAAGTTGGGATAGGGCATCCGTAGAACAAAAGGAAGATGCACAGAGAGGAAGGGCAGGATCTGTGACTGGGGCTCACACTCACGGTCTGAGCCTCCCAGGTGGTGTGTGACAGCCCAGGGAGCAAGGGCTCTGTGCCTCCGATCCTTGGAAGTGTTCTAGAATCCGTAGAGATTTGTCATTTCATAGAGAAGCAAATGCAACCTTCGTGCCCCCCCGCCCCACCCCTGGAAGGAGTCTTTTGTGAGGTGGCTGCTGGTCCCCCACTGTTCTGTAGAGTCCAGTGGATCCGGGATCACCACATGGTGCCTCAGCACTGCACTGTGACACTCCCTGTGTGACACTGTACCAGGTGCTTTACGTAAACTAGATCCCACTACAGCCCAAGGAAGTGGGTCCTATTATTATCTCTATTTTGCTCATGAGGAAACTGAGGCTCAGAGAAGTTAAGCAACCTGCCGGGAGTCACACAGGTAAATAGAGGTGAGACCAATCTTTAGACTCAGGTCCTGACCACTGGGATGCACTGCCTCCTGATACTTCTGAGTGCTACACACGAATCAGGCGACTTTGTGCAAATAACAAGACTGTAAAACAGGGGTCCCCACGAGGAGTGAATGACAGAACGCGAGGGAAGCATGCCTGGCACATCATAGGTGCTCAAGAGATGCCCTGCCCTCCTCTGCCTGTTCCCTCTGGACGCACCCATGGAGGGGGTGGTGGAGTGAGCTGTTAGCAGAATGGGCTCTTGTCCACCTGAGCCTGCCCCAGATGGACACCAGACCTGCAGGTGGAGGCTGCAGAGTGGGATGTTGGGCCAAGGGTTCAGAGGAGACTTGTCCCTGCTCCCCAGACATCTAAAGTGCTGTCGTGGGTGGGGAAGGAGGACCAGCAAGCACACCTGGGACCAAGGGACAGAGAGGGAGAGATGACCCCCTGGCAGGTTCCCAGAGAGGCAGTGGACTTCTTATTGGTGGGGGGACATTGAGGCGAAGAGTCACATGGCACACTGGGGTGGGCTTGATCGCGTTTAAGTGACCTTCTGACTCTACTTAATTGCAAGGACCCCACAAGATCCAGTTGTTACTGGGGCCACTCCACCAGCCCTGCTCCACTGTCCCACCTCCCCGCCTCCCCCCTCCCCCAGCCGAGAGAAACCAGAGAATGTCAGAGATGGAAGTCACCTTTTGACATCTAGGTCAAGCACCTTCTCTTATAGATGGGGAAACTGAGGCCTAGCAGCCCAGAGCCGAACAGACATTTGCCCCGGATAACACAGCGTTGTTACAGGCTAGACCTTCGGTCTTCTGATCGCCCGCTGGAGCGCTCTGCCCTCCCCGACCTTGTTCCACTTCTGAGGACCCTAAGACAGGAGAAGCCAGGCCCGGGACTGTCCTCCCACCCCCCAAGCCACAACCCTTGATTTCTTCCACTCTGTCTTCCCCCCTCCCCTCCACCAGGCTTGAGAAAGCCTTGGTTTTATAAAGGGAAAGGACACAGTAAAAGCCAACCCATTCAGAGCCTTGAGGACAAATATTTGAGAGTCACCAATTACCTGATCCTCAAAGACATGCCTTTGACTTGCTTCCTGCTCGTCTTGATTATGCAGCCCGGCGGCCTCCCGGGATCCCGGCTGTGACAGCCATATTGCACACACATGTTCTCTAATAAGCTGATGCCGAAAACCACATTAAAATGAGCCGAGGAGAGGGAGTCACTTTGTAACATGCTTTTATTTTATTTTATTTTTGACTTGGAAAGAAGCATGTCTTGGCTGCTAATCAAAGAGCTGGTGGGGGCCTCTTAGCAGAAACCAAACCCATCCCAGGCCAGACCTGCCCACCCAGCCCCCATGGACAGCGACAGCGGCTCCGGCTCAAGGGAGCTGGGAAGGGGACCCGAGACCTTGGGTGGGCCATGCGGCTGGTCCAGACGTTGGAGGTGGGTCCTCGGTGCCAGCCTGTGTCTGCTGCATCCAGGCTGGGGGACGCTGGATCTCTTTGTTCTTTTTGGTTCAGCTGCAGTGTTCTGGGGTGTCAGGGCTCCATCTGTTCCCAGCAACACGGACTCCTTCTTATTAGTAAGGGGGCTCTGCAGCCCCCATGGAGAGAGAATGTTTAAGGATCTTCTTGGCACGGGAGGGGGACAGTGACTCAGGGTCCCACTCAGGTGGGATAGAAGTATATCCTGGCTTCACCTTGACTTGCTCTGAGACCACAGAAAGATCCCACTCCCTCCCAGGTTTCCCATGATAGCTCTGCAGGATGGTTTGGGTCAGAGGGGATTCCCAGCCAGAGTGCTAGCATCTCGAATTGATGGGTCTCGTGCACTGAGATTCATTCCTTTACCTTCAACCACCCTTTGGTTGTCCTTCTTAGATTCCAAAGGTCCCCTCACCCCCTACACGTCCAAAAGCCAGCTCATCATCACTCCCTAGAACCACTTCGGGTTCTCCTTGCTTAGGGATGAGTGTTACTCTAGCGGCTGTTGAGTCCAGAAACCTCAAAGCCCCAACGCTTTCCTTTCCTTTGCAACCCCAGTTCCAAGGATCCCTAAGTCCTGTGGATTCACAGCCTTTGAACCCATCCTCTCTTCTCTGGCCCCTGGTTAGACCCCGCCCACCTATCACCTGGACCGCCCCAGCAGTCTCCAGTCCAAGATGCAAATTAAACATTCCCTTTCCCTCTTTGAGACCCTTCTGGGTATAAGCCAAACAGCATCACCACTAGTGCATACAGTGTCTTTGTGCAGATTAGGAAAAGGTGCTTCTTCCTCAAGGCACTTGACTGCCATCTGCTGGAAAAAGGTTGTAATAAATATACGGATCTCTGATGGCCGGGCAGTGATGGCGCCCCCTAGGGTTGTGCATGCGCAGTGGCCCGAATCCAGACATCTCCTGAGGGCCCTCGTATCTCCAGCCCCTTTTACGTGCTCACATCTTACCCTCCAAGGATACTGAGCTGTCTATGCTCCAAACGCATGATGGTTAAGGATGATTTGGGAGACAGAATCCCAGCTCTACCACATGCCGGCTGTCAAGTTCCTTACCTTCTGGGTCCAATAAGTTTCCTCATCTGTAGAATAGGGATGAGAATAAGACCCTCCTCACTGGGTTTTTGTGAGGATTAAATGAGTTTAATATTTGTAAAATGTTTAAAATAGGGTTTAGTGGGGAATTCCCTGGTGGTCCAGTGGTTAGGGCTCTGTGCTTCCACTGCAGGCGGGATCCCGCATGCTGTGTGGTGTAGCCCCCCAAAATAATAAATAAAGTAGAATAAAATAAAATAGGGCTTGGTGCATTGAAATGCTATATTGTATATTATATTATTATTATCATCATCATCATCTCACATCTCGGTCCTTTGCATATATTCCTTCTGCTGAGAACGGCCTCTCTCCCACCCCACTCTGCCCTTCTTTGTTTGGTCAGGTACTCATACTTCAGGACTTAGAAAGCCTTTCCTGACCAAGGCCAGGCAGGTCCCCTCCCTTCCTCCTCCAGGCTTCCCCAGCCCCTGGGTGACCCTCGGGCATAGCCCTTGTCCCTTAGATGTCCCTGGGCTGTGAGCTCCTTGCCAGCAGGAAAGAGGTTTTATTAGGGTGTGAATGTTCAGGCCCCAGCCCAATGCTGGCCTCAGAATAGGAACTTCCCAAAGCTTGTCCTGAAAATCACCTCAACTCATTTCGAGCATTTTGCTGTTTCGTACTGGTTTTAAGTGAAGTAGCCACCATGTAGGATTTCAGTTCAAAATGGTAAAATAAATATTCCTTCGTCGATATTGTTTATGGAGTAACTAAGCCCTTTTACAAAAGGAAGCTGAAGGGGAAAATGAATAATAACAATGCACATTAATTGCCCACTAAGGTGAGCACCTCCTGTGTCCTTCCTCATGAATTTTTACAAGAACAAAAACAGCCCTACCCATAGTCCTGTTGCAGGAAAGAAAAGCCGGGCCAGAGAAGACGGTCATGTCCCAGGTCTCAGGCAAGTCCCTGGGACGGCCGCCGAGTGTGGGTTCTTGGCTTTGCACAGGAAAGAATTCAGGAGCGAGCCATAATAAAGAGAAAGGAGGTTTACTCTGGGAGATACACACCCCATAGACAGAGTGTGGGCCATCTCAGAAGGCAAAAGAGGCACCAAGGAATGGGGTTGTCAGTTTTTATAGGGGTGGGTAATTTCATAGGCTAATGAGTGGGAGGAGTATTCCAGCTATTTTGGGGAAGGGGTGGGGATTTCCAGGAATTGGGCCACTTCCCACTTTTTCACCTTTGTGGTCAGCCTGTCATGGCACCTGCAGGTGTGTCATTTAGCATATGCTGATGTGTTACAACAAGCGTATAATGAGGCTCAAGTTCTAGTGGAAGTCAACTTGTCCGCCATCTTGGACCCTGTAGGTTTTAATCCGTTTATGCTGTGTCCTTGGGCTATGTCATTCTTTTAAAGGTTGTGCCCTGCCCCCTTCCCATCTCAGTCCCATTTTACAGAAGAGAACATTGAGGCCCTGGAGGTTAAGTAACTTGCTCAAGACCTGTCGACTAGTAAGGGGTGGATCCAGGATTGGAGCCTAGGTCTGACTGATTGCAGCAGTGGAGGGAGAGGTGGAGAAGCCTGATGGTCTGCAGGCTGCTGACTTCTGCCCTGAGGTGGGATGGGGGGGCAGGGCCTGGAGCTCCAGGGACTGAGAAAGGGACATGCTAAGGAGGTGCAGAGGGAAAGGCGGTACCCAGGGCTTTGCCCTCTGAGTCTGTCTTGGCATCATGACCATTTTGTGGGAGCCATGGGATTGTATGCTGGGAGACAGGAAGTGAAATGGACATTGGGCATCACAGCAGCCTGGGGATCAGAAGCCTGGGCTCACATTCCCAGCTCTGTCACCCGCTGTGGCCCTGGAGAGTCACTCACCTGACTGAGCCACAGCTTCATCTTGCAAATATCGCATCTGCCTGCGGCTTGCGTGCAGGCAACTGATAAGAAAGGCTGTGTAAATTGGTCCCAAAGAGAAGCAGTGCCTGGGGGCCAGGAATTCTCTAGTGAGGTTGGCAATTATCTGAAAGGAGATGGGAGTATGGGACTGAGCCAACATCCTTTCCTGCTGGGGCGTGACTTTGCCCGTCATTCTTGGGGTGGGGCCCGTACACCAGAGCAAAGCCTAAGAGGTCAGGCTGGGTGTGTCCTTTAGTGGCTTAGCTCAGGGGACTCGGCTCAACCACCGTGGGGCGGTTGGAGACAACTTACTGGATCAGGCTCCTGAGATGGGATGGGGGTCTTGTCCAGCCTAGGGAAGTATATCCTATAGTTTCTACTAGATTTTCAGGTTTATTTATTTTAAAAATAATTTATTGAGGTAAATTTCACATAACATAAAACTGACCATTTTAAAGTGAACAGTTCAGTGGCATTTAGCACATTCACAATACTGTGTAACTACCATCTCTCTCTGGTTCCAAAATGTTTCCATAACTCCAAAGTAAAACCCTTTAACCAGTTATTTCCCACCTCACACTGCCCCCACCCCCGCCACCTGCCTCTGTCAACCACCAATCTACCTTCTGTCTCTGTGGATTTATCTATTCTGACATTTCATATAAATAGAATCACACAATATGTGACCTTTTGTATCTGGCTTCTTTCGCTTAGCATAATGTTTTGGAGGTTCATCTACATTGTAAGCATGTATCAGTACTTCATTCCTTTTCATGGCTGAATATTATTCCATAATTTGTTTATCCATTCATCTATTGATGGGCATTTGGGCTATTTCCACCTTTTGGAAATAGTGCTGTTATGAACAGTTAGCCTCTATGTACGCCTGGTTGTTTGAGGACCTGTTTTCAGTTCTTGGCATGTACCTAAGGTCTAAGGGTAGAATTGCTAATGTTACCGAGTCCAAGCTCGCTCTGCTCACTGGACGACAGGCCAGTGAGTCGGAAACAAGGTGCTGAGGCAAAGAATACGACTTTAGGTAGACTGAGAAGATGGCAGACTAGTGCCTCTGAAAAACCATCTTATCTGGGTCTGGATACCAGTTTCCTTTATGGAGTCAGAGAGGGAGAGGCGGTGAGGAAGTAATAAGTAAAAGGGCCATCAGTCTTGCAAAACATCTCCTGGAATGACCAGCCTCAGTGAGGGGATGTGTTAGTTTCTTTTTTCTTGCAGCCATTCACAGGTGGACAGGGTTCCTTGAGACAGGCCATTATGTATGATTATAATAACAAAAGCAACGAAAAGCAAAGGTTAAAGTCAAAGAAACAGATCCAAAGTGGAGTCCGATTTAGCTCTTGCCTGTGACAATTCCCCACTGTCAATGTCCATTCCACAGTCTTGTGGAAAAAAGGGGTGACAGCGTTCTAACAGCTCCGTCAGACGGATCTTTCTGGGAGTGTCCGCCATCGGTGTCAGTGTTCCAAATGTTGAGATTTGTCTTTCGTTCCGCTTTTCAAGTGTCTACTTTATACCTGTAGACTTAAAAATATTCACAACCTAAAAGTTGAGAGTTATCAGGAATTTTGAGGACTTCAAGCAGCCCAGGAGGCCGCATCTCAAGTTAAGGAATTTAGTGTTTTCCTATGTATGGGAAGATGTAAGAGTCTGGGCTTACTGAAATAATGTCTTTGATATGCACCTCAGCTATCTGGGGTCTGTATCCTGTATTTTCATATCCTGAGTTTCCTCAGGGCTCGCCATAGGGAGTGGCTGCAGTCTGATGGCTGCTAGGTGGCAGGTATTCTTCTCCTTCCTGAGTTTCCTTAGGGTTCACCGGCTCACATTGGAGGGCTGCAATCGCCAATGACTGATCCTCTCCTCTTAGTCAGGAATTTGACCAATATTTGGGAGACATTTCACGATCAAATTTTGTCCACGGCGCTGGGAGGCTCATCCCAGGTCAGGCAAAAATTCTTGATATGCCACTCCAGGTGCTAATTTTCGGATTAGGTCCTATTGATAATTAAGGATTCTCTGGATCCTCTGTCTAATTAGGATCCAGGAGACATTTTCCCTCGTTGCTTCTTCCCATACCTAGAATCACATTATTACAATTATTTTATGTTATAAAAGTGATATATTTCCTTAAGATGTTTAGCCATAGAAGTTTTGTTGGAGGCCTGGTTACACACTGGGTACTGCAAGAGACAACAATCTTGGGCTTCCCTGGTGGTGCAGTGGTTGAGAGTCCGCCTGCCGAAGCAGGGGACACGGGTTCATGCCCTGGTCCGGGAAGATCCCACATGCCGCGGAGCGGCTAGGCCCGTGAGCCATGGCCGCTGAGCCTGCGCGTCCGGAGCCTGTGTTCCGCAATGGGAGAGGCCACAACAATGAGAGGCCCGCGTACCACACACACACACACAAAAAACAACAATCTTATAAAATAGACAGGATATAAGTAATGCAGCTAGTAACATTGACAAAGACATAGTGCAGCAGGGAGACAAAGCACAAACAATTTGGAAAGAAAGAACAAATTAAAACAATGGTTAGCCTAATATCAAGTCCACAGGAGAGCCAGCTGGAGACAACAAATTCTGGCAGGACCAGATAGAGAGAAAAAGATAAACGTTTTGTCTTTGTTTACATACTTTACAAACTTGTGTAGGTCATAGCATAAGAGAAAAGGTTTTTCCAAAAAACAAAGATTAAAGCCAGTATATTTCCCAAAGTCATAAAGTTATAAATCATATTTACCAATTCATTCAGTCCCATGTAATTAATTCCCATTGATTGGAATAAAATAATCAGGTTTCCCATTAGTTCTGTCAGTTGTTACCCAGCCCAGTGATATTATCTAAAGGCTATCAGAAACTTATGTTTGTTAAAAAGTTCCTTTTTAATCGGTCTTTCTTGAAAATCTTCATTTTGTAAAAGCATCAGGACAAAACTTAAAATAGCATGGTTAAAGATTTGAGTACAATGCAATTAGCGGGAAACTTGGATATAACATTTTAGAATAACTAGTATTATGATTGATAACATATCAGGACATATCAGATGTTAAGGATTCCATATGAATTTTGGAATATCTATATAAATGACATTTATCCATACACTATAACCTAAGGTTCATCTCCAATAACTTGACAATGTTTTTGAAGTAATTTAACATACCAAATAAACTTAGTTTGACATTTTTCTCTGAGATGTCTCAGAGATGTTCTTTTGAAGTATCCCAGAGTCAGCTGGAGGCTAAAAAGCTTTAGTCAGATTTTGATATTTGGGAAGTTTGTTAAAAATATCAAAAAGGTTTTAAAACACAACAGGATCGTAGGTCACTGTGAAACAGTACTTATTCATTTAACCAAAGTCACAAAACGATTAAAAGAATACAAATACGGATCATCTGTTATCAAAAGGAGCACAGTCTAACAGAGAGAGATCAAATTCCAGCCTTGTATTAGCTTACTTAAAAAAATCCATTTACTTAGTTAACTTCAACATAAATTTAGTTAATCCTGACCATGTATAAAACTTTCTCAGTAAAATGTAATTCCATTACTACCTTCTTAACTGAAAACACACATTCTACCGTACTGAAATGTCTTATTATTTTCAGTAGCTTTAATTATATATTTAAATTAGAATCCCCGATTCTTAAAAACCTTAATTTCCAGTGACAACCAAGAGGCAAGTAATAGTTACCAAAATCTGGAGAAACTATTTTTGATGATTTTTAGAACATAATTATTCTTTTTTTAAATTATTTTATTTATTCAGTTTTTGTCTGTGTTGGGTCTTTGTTGCTGCGCACGGGCTTTCCCTAATTGCAGCGAGCGGGGACTACTCTTCGTTGTGGTGCGCGGGCTTCTCATTGTGGTGGCTTCTCTTGTTGCAGAGCAGGGGCTCTAGGCACATGGGCTTCAGTAGTTGTGGCTCGCGGGCTCTAGGTGCATGGGCTCAGTAGTTGTGGCGCACGGGTTTTGTTGCTCCTTGGCATGTGGGATCTTCCCGGACCAGGGCTCGAACCTGTGTCCCCTGCATTGGCAGGTAGATTCTTAACCACTGCACCACCAGGAAAGCCCCATAGTTATTCTTATAGTTTACCTAAAAACTCTTATCTCATTTATATTTAAAGTTTCATCATATCAAGTTATTTTTCTTGCTGACAAATTTGCAACAGATATAACAAGATTTATTTAACTTTTATTAAACCTAGGTGCAGTGAAAGTACTGTACTTAATGTTGATGGCTCTAAAGACATGTCTATATTAATTAGATCAAAACTTAAACATTAATACCAGGTATTAATTTAATACTATATATTTCCCAGTTTACGTGAACCTGAAACTCATTTAGCTTAATTTCTCTCTTTTTTTAAAATTTATTATTTATTTATTTTTGGCTGCATTGGGTCTTCTTTGCTGCGAGCGGGGGCTACTTTTCCTTGCGGTGCGCGAGCTTCTCATTGCAGTGGCTTCTCTTGTTGCAGAGCATGGGCTCTAGGCACACGGGCTTCAGTAGTTGTAGCATGCAAGCTCAGTAGTTGTGGCTCGCAGGCTCTAGAGCGCAGGCTAAGTAGTTGTGGCGCATGGGCTTAGTTGCTCTGCGGCATGTGGGATCTTCCCGGACCAGGGCTTGAACCCGTGTCCCCTGTATTGGCAGGCGGATTCTTAACCACTGAGCCACCAGGGAAGCCCTAATCTCTCTTGTATGTAGAATTGTTTGGTTTGTAAGCGCTTACTTTTCTTTAAGCCAATTAAATAGAGCTCATTTACAGATTAACCTCAGCAATGTTATCCAAAGACACAAACACATACAAATACACAAACAGAGAAACATCATAGTTCTCATTTCAAAATTTCAGCCCTGAGTCAGGTACAGCAATGTAAAACCCATCAGTTTACAAAAGAGGTTGGATTAAAGTTGGTTTTCTGGCAGATGGAGCAAATCAAGCTCACTTGTCTAGATGGCTAAACTCTTTCTACTAATATTTATGGAAAGGAAAACAAGTCAAGTTCTAAATTACTGTACCCGCTTTTTCAAAATTTGCATTTTAAAAAGATGGCAGAGATAAGGGTTTTTGAGACGATCAGATAGGACATTTGTATCTCAAAGATACAGTCAAGTTTCTCCTAGGATGACTTTGTTTCCCCTTTGTTTAGTATTTACAAGCCTCTTAAGATCACCCGTATTTATTAGAAAATCAATCAACCTGTTCCCCACTGTCAATGTTACCCAGGCCCCTGTGGGGAAATCGGAATCAGACGCCTCAAGTACAAGGGAGTCCCCTGGCCTCTTACAAGATATTGGGGCAAGGGAAATTGCCCTGCTGCAGAAGTGGCTCCCGGTCCAAATTGGGTGCCCTGTCGGGTCTTAGATGGTGGTACTAAACCAGGTCCCTGGGCCCTGGGGGTTATCATAGAAACTTCTATTTGATCCCCTTGGGTAGGGGAAATAGGAGGCAGTGAATATGTTGACGGCACGGGAGAGGGGCAGTTGGAACAACTGCTGGTGCAGCCTGCTCAGCCACTGGGGGAGCTGGATAGGCTGGAAGGGGGGTTAAGTTTTGAAACAACATGTCCCCACTCTTCATTTTTTTCTATTCCCTTATAGAACAGGTTTCCCCTTGGGTTTCCTTTCAGACCGCTGCGCCATAAAGGGGGAGCCCTCTGACTCCTTTTCCTCCTGATGCAATAGCATAAATGCTCCTACATATGAAATCTCATCTCTTTTCCCTGCTCTTTTTTTTTAAGTAAATTTATTTATTTACTTATTTATTTATTTTTGGCTGCGTTGGGTCTTTGTTGCGGTGTGCAGGCTTCTCATTGTGGTGGCTTCTCTTGTCTCAGAGCACCAGCTCTAGGCGCACGGGCTTCATTAGTTGTGGCTCATGGGCTCTAGAGCTCAGGCTCAGTAGTTGTGGCGCACGGGCCTAGTTTCTCTGCTGCATGTGGGATCTTCCCGGACCATGGCTTGAACTCATGTCCCCTGCATTGGCAGGTGGATTCTTAACCACTGCACCACCGGGGAAGTCCTTCCCTGCTCTTTTGCAGAAGATTTCCAACTGTGAGATTGTGTAATAATTGAGTGAGCCATTCAGGGGCCATCGTTCTTCTGATCCTAACATATATTGGGTCCACACCCTATTACAATAGTACATCATGTCTTTCTTAGTCATAGCCTCACGGCTATGTTTTGCCCATTTATCTAATATATTCCCCAAAGGGCTCTCCCTCAGGATAGATATTTTCCACTTTTAAAACTTTGATAGGGGCTTCCCTGGTGGCACAGTGGTTGAGAGTCCGCCTGCCGATGCAGGGGACACAGGTTCGTGCCCCGGTCTGGGAAGATTCCACATGCCACGGAGCGGCTGGGCCCGTAGGCCATGGCTGCTGAGCCTGCGCGTCCGGAGCCTGTGCTCAGCAACGGGAGAGGCCACGGCAGTGAGAGGCCTGTGTACCGCAAAAAAAAAAAAAAAAAAAAAATCAGTTGGCCAAGACTTATGGCTCTGGCTGTTTTAAAGGCCTGGGTTCTTTCCCTGGCTCTGCCACTTCCCAGTGTGTGCTGTGGGGAAGGCCTTAGGCTCTCTGAGCCTCCATTTCCTTGTTTATGAAATGAATCCTTGGGCTTGCTCAACACTGAGGCTGTGTGGCTCCCTCAAGGGCTCCATGTTCTGAGTTGTAGTTGCCGTGGGCAGGCCAGTTCTGAGTTGGCTCTGCCAGTGTGGAGGAGTAGCGCCCTTTCCTGGCTCCCATTTACGGCTGATCCCTCTCTGGCTTCTTCAGAGAGCACATTTCTCTTTCCTGTTGGTGGAGCTACTGAAAATCTTCCGGGTCTGCAGTCTTCCATAGCCCTTGTGTTGGAGTCAGACTTTCAATCTGCTGTTTGGGGGTGTGGGTGGAGGATGTTAGTTTTCCCATCCGCCTCCCTGTTTATTTATTCTGCAACTCTGAAAGCATTTGCCCAGTAAGTCGGAAATGAAATCCCCAGACCAGACCCAAGTCTCTGCTGTGCTGCCAGGATTACAGTTCTGTTGGGGGATGCTCTCGGAATACTGCAGTCCTGAAGATGCCAGAAAATTCCTAACAGTTGCCCACCTGGCTTCTCCCTACCTTTCGATGGTGACTTGTCCTGTTCTTTTCATTTAAAAAAAATTATTTATTTATTTATTTATTTATTTATTTTTATTTTTGGCTGCATTGGGTCTTCGTTGCTGCATGCAGCCTTTCTCCAGTTGCGGCGAGCGGGGGCTACTCTTCATGGTGCTGCACAGGCTTCTCATTGCGGTGGCTTCTCTTGTTGCGGAGCACGGGCTGTAGGCGCAGGCTTCAGTAGTTGTGGCAGTCAGACTCAGTAGTTGTGGCTCGCGGGCTCTAGAGTGCAGGCTCAGTAGTTGTGGCACATGGGCTTAGTGGCTCCGCAGCATGTGGGGTCCTCCCGGACCAGGGCTCGAACCCATGTCCCCTGCATTGGCAGGTGGATTCCTAACCGCTGCGCCACCAGGGAAGTCCCTGTTCTTTTCATTTTGAGGAAGAAAACTCACATCTGTATACAGCTCCTGCCTACTCTGGGCCTGGCTCGGTGTGGGGTGGGGATTCATGCCAGTTGGCGCCTATAATTCTCACCATAGCCATGTGAGGGCAGTAGAATGGCCCACAGGACAGGTAAGGGGGCTGCCTTGCCCAGGTTTGCTTTTAGAGGCCTTGGGAGGTCCTGGGAGAGGCTCCTTATGTGCCGATATGGCTTTCTGCTGCGGAGGCATTGGGGACGTCACCTTTCCACTTACCCTCCTTTTTGGGAGGCCCCTGAAGGAGCTCCTCAGACCTTTGCCAGAAGTGCAAGTTCCGTTTTCTCCAGCAGCTGGTGGTTTCTGTTCTAGGGATGTGATTCTCTGTGTTACCTTTTAGAAAGCCTAGAGCCCCATACTATTGAACGGTTGACAATTGTGGTGGTTTTCCCAGTTCCATTTTTCATCCCCTCACTTACCCCTGGCTCCATTTTCTGCCCTGATATTTCCTCCACTCCATCTTTCTACCTGTTTTTGACCTGCATGTGTGTGTTTCAGCATCTCCAACCAATCTTCCCTCCTTCCTCATCTGTTAGAGGAGGGATTGAACTGGACAATCAAGACAGTGGTCTTAACATTTAGGGGGGTCATGGATCCCCAACTCTGAGAATTGGACAAAACTTCAGACAGTTTCTTCTAAAACATGCCCAGGACAGATCATCTTGCTTACAGTTTCCAAGGGTTCAGAGACTGAAAACCTTCGAGGGTTCCCTGATGTCTCATTAAGAAGCCTGAATCCAAGGTCCTTCGGCCTCAGTGGGAAAACAAGGAGAGACCCCCCCTAATCCTTGCTGGGTCCCATTTCACATGGGATAAGGGTCACTTTTCAAATTCTCAGGCACTTGGGACTTCCCTGGTGGCTCAGTGGTTAAGATTCTGCCTGCTAAGGCAGAGGACACGGGTTTGAGCCCTGGTCCAGGAAGATCCCACATTCCGCGGAGCAACTAAACCCGTGTGCCACAACTACTGAAACCCGTGCACCTAGAGCCTGTGCTCTGCAACGAAGAGTGCCCCCACTCGCCACAACTACGGGAAGCCCGCACGCAGCAACAAAGACTCAAAGCAGCCAAAGATAAATAAATAAAATAAATAGATTTATAGAAAAACAAACAAAAAAAGCCACAAAACCCCCACAAATTCTCAGGCACTTGCCCACCCACTAGAGTGGCCCAGACCTTTCTCAGCTGATCCTTGGGGGTAAACACACTAAGTACTGATAGAGCAGCAGGACTTTTGGGACCGCCCTCCATCCCTCATAACTGGGGAAGAAACCCAAAGGAAACTCTGTCCTTGGGGGGCAGAGCAGTGTATGGAGGAGTTGGGCTCAAGATGGAGCCCAGCCAGCTTCCAGCTGACCCTGGACAGGGCCTGGCATCTCTCGGGTCCACTGGTGAAATGGGGCTAAACCAGGAAACCCCTAGTGGGAGTGTCTGTCTCAGGGAGCTCGGGTCTCCCTTTACAGTGAATAGATAAAAGATTCCTCTACCTCCTCCCGTAAGTGGAGCTCATGTCTGTTTTCCCTAGCTGGGACTGAGTCACAAAAACTCTTTTATGATCCATTTTCTGGCCCCCACCCCTGTTTTTTTTGGAAATCTGAAGCAGCATCCTAAATTTCCTCGGCCTAATTTTAGTCTCTGGGAACTGCAGCCAGATGATGTCAGGCTGAATATTAGATGCCCTTGGTCTTCCCAGGCCAGGCTCTGTCACCAGCTCCCTGCAGCTGCCCCATCCCATGGGGTCAGGTGTGGGCCTGGGAGGCGTCACGGTCACCGGCCACAGGGGGGTTGAGCAAGTGATGGGAATCTTGCTTGTCTATAGGAAATGCCTTCAACATTTGGAACCCACCTAAGTGCAGGGCTGGGAAAAGTTTTCCCAGAGGGAAGGGGGCAGGTCTCACTCCATCAGCAAGCGTTCCCAGAATACCCTACTGTGTGTCCAGAAAAAGTGGGCAAGACCCTCTTCTAAGAAAGTGGACCCCGTCCACCTCCCACACTCAGCCGGGCAGCACCTTCCAACGGCAACTTTTTAAATTTTATTTATTTATTTATTTTTGGCCACGTTGCATGGCTTGCTGGATCTTAATTCCCCGACCAGGGATGGAACCCATGCCCCCCGCAGTGGAAGCGTCCTACCCACTGGACCGCCAGGGAATTCCCCAGCAATTGTTTTTTTTAAAGACTTAATTTTTTTCAGAGCAGCTTTAGGGTCACAGCAAAATTGGGCTGAAGCACAGAGTTCCCTTGTACCCACTGCCACCACCCATTCACAGCCTCTCCCATCATTGACATCCCCCACTAGACAGGTGGATTTGTCACAATGGATGAACCTACACGGACACACCCTAATCACCCAAGGTCCATCGCTCACGCTCGGGCTCACCCCTGGTGTCGTACATCTTACGCTGGGAGCACCTTCTAAGAACCAGATCTGATCTCATCATCCAGGGGCAGATCCAGGTTCACGGGCCCTGAAGCTTATCCAATCTGAGGGGCTTTTAAATAAAAAGAATACATAGAAAACTCTTACTTTGGTGAATTTTACAAAAACCTGTGAGCGTGTGAACACATTGCCTAGAGTTTCTCTCTTGAAGGACCCCTTGCAAGTGAAGGTTCCAGAAGCCTAAGCTTCATGGTGAAGCCTCTGCTGCTGCAGAGGCTTTTAAATTGTTCATCTGCTTCTGCCACTCTGAGGATAAATCCCAGGCACCTTAGCAGGCGTGCAGGGCCCGGCATGATGAGACCGGGGCCCATGTTCTAGCTACCCTGACCCAGGACGTGCTGGGCTCTCTGTGCTCTGGGGCCCCTGCCCGGGCTGGCCTTTCCCCTAAACAGCGTCCCTGCCATCTTCACTTGCTTGCTCCCACTCTGGGGGCCTCTACTGACAAATCATGTCTCCGTGTTCTCAAATGGCCCATCACTACTACTATGACAGCACATGGGACATCACAGGAGCTGTCTGGTGACCCCATGTCTCCTCCATCAGACTCAAGGTCACGGAGCATGTTGGACCCACTGGCTACTATGTGCCGTAGCCCCTGACCCGTGGCAGGACACAGTAGAGCATCTGTTGCATAAACGGACGATGGAAGGTTGAACGTGTGAACGGTGGAGGGAGAAGCATCCTGGGTTCCCATCCTGCCTGGAGCCCTCTACTGGCCTTAACACAGCTGCTGAGCCCTGCTGAGTTGAGCATCCTGCACTCTGCTGAGTGTGGCTGGGTGATACATTTAGGGGAATAACCCCCTGCCTTTCCAATAGACGTATTCTCCTGAGGGCTTCTCTGTTCCTGGCCTCAGTGTGCGGTCCTTTTCCTCTCCCTAAGCCCCAATAGCTTTAGTGACTCAGAGCCCTCGGCTGCCTGCTGGAGGATGGGGCGTGGGATGTGGACTCCCCTGACCAGCCATTCCCTCCTCCCCACCAGCCCCAGACCCTCCAGGTTCACGGCCTTGGTGATGTGATGCCAGCCTCCTGCCCGGTCTCCTGCACTTCCCAGAATGGAGCAGACTGATGCTCCCTCACTGCGCGGACCCAGAAGGGCTCCAGCTGCTGAGCTTCTGCATCACTTGCAGCTGCCCAGAGCCCCAGCTGTGCTCTGCTGCTGGGCCTCCAAGAACTCACAGAGCTGGAGGCAGCCCTTCCTGGCCAGATGTGGAAACGGAAGCCTCTCCCATGGAGATGCTTCTCGAGACATCTTCTTATTATCAGGTCATGAAGCTTGGAGGTGCTGTCCCCTTGCAGGCTTGCAGGGGTTCTGCGGCCTGCAGATGGCTGGTCCAGAGATGCTGACTGTCCATCTGAGGATCCCAGCTCCAGCCCCCCTGGTCTGGGGTGGGGTGGGCAGTGTGGACGGGGGAAGAAGCATTGTCCTGGGAAGTAGGCGGTTGGGGTTCAAGCCCTGGCTTCTTTTGGGTGATCTTGTCTAATTCCCATTTCTTCTTTGAGTCTCTGAGTCTATTTCATTTTTAAAAATTTATTTTATTGAAATATAGTTGATTTATAATGTGTTAATTTCTGCTGTACAGCAAAGTGATTCAGTCATATATATATATATATATATTCACACACACACACACTTTCTTTTTCATATTCTTTTCCGTTATGGTTTATCACAGGACATTATAGTTCCCTGTGCTATACAGTAGGACCTTGTTGTTTATCCATCCTATATATATAATAGCTTGCATCTGTTGAGTCTATTTCTTTATCTTTATTCAAGGTAAAATTCTTCCTCCTCCTTTTTCAAAAAGTGAAGGATGCTTTGGTGCCTCCTTGTATTTGCACTTGATCTGGGTTCTGTAGCCTTTGATCAAAACCGTAGTCTCCATGTCTTGTCCTAGGGTGGGGCTACAGTCGGCTCATAAACAGTGGTGCTAAATATGGGCACAGCCCAACCCTGCCCAAAGCATCAAGGAGCAATGGTTTCCTCAAAGTCCCCCGAGACCACCAACCTCCCAACATGGGACCCCAGTCCTTCCAGGTCCATTGCTCGGCCATGATTGAGGCGTCTGTCAGTGGGGTCAAGGAGGGCCCCGTCACAGAGATGCTGTGCAAAGTTCAGGAGCCAGAGAAGGGCAAGATCTGTTCTGGGAACTGCAGGCCATGCGATGAGATGCACAGGGAGGGTGTGGGGAAGGTGACAGGTGGGGGATCCGGGCTGGGGGTGTCCAGAGCCACTCTGTGAGTGTCTTGAAGGGCAAGCTGAGGGGTTTGCACTTGACACCACAGGTGATGGGGAGCCCGTTGTCCAGAGGATTTGAGACTTTGCTTAAGGGAGCTGGTAACAGCCTGGGGAACCCTGACGGGGCTGAGGACAACTGCAGAATGGAGAACTTGCAGAGGCCTGAGCCCTTCTGGAGCTGGCGTGTGGGCCCCGGGCTCTGGTCCAGCTATGCTCTTGACTGGCTGGGCTTTCTTGGGTAGATTCCTACCCCCTCTGGGCCATTGTCCCTATCCAGATAAGATGGAGTTTAGCCTCAATGTTCCTTGAGGGACCAACTATGGTTACAGCCATCATGGACTCCTGGGAATGCAGACCAGCCTCACTTGTTGAGAAAGAGGTTCTACAGTCGGTGAGAGATCCTGCTGCTTTGGACCAACAGGCACCTGGTGAAGCCCTGGGCACGCCTGGGCTGGAGTCTTGGATTCCCGGCATCAGTCTGGGGAATTATGAACCAAGTTAGATTTGGAAACGACCTAAGTACCACTTTCCCTCCCAGTAATTCCAACTTACTCTTTATATTCTGGCCACCACCCTCAGGAAGCCCTCCTTGACTACCCTGCCCCATCCCCTTGGCTTCCTTGGCTCGCTGTTATAATGGTCCCATAGGTTGCCTCTGGGGCCATGGAACTTTCAAGGGCTGGGTCTGTGTTCTCACTCCCTGAATCTTGAATGCCAGGGCCAGTGCCAGGGTCCTGGGCAGTGTTTGCCAAATGAATATCTGTGAGGTCATTTACTATCTATTTCCCCCAATGTTGGGCAGTTGTGAGTGCCCAGTTCTGTGTTCCAGAATTTTCCAGGGTCATTGCCATCTGGGGAATGCTCTGGGAGCTGATCGGTGCTGAAACCTGGCCTCCCCCTTCACATACAGCCTCAGGCCTGCCTCCCAGAGCTGGCTGCTGCTTCTGCCTGGCTCCCCCAGACCCTCACATGCCACAGGCCTCAGGGCTGGATGGAGGGGTGTCCCAACTCTTGGCTTTTGAGTCAAGTCTCAACCTGGAATGTCCTATATGGAAGGCTTCAGGGACTTCCCTGGCGGTCCAGTGGTTAGGACTCAGTGCTTTCACTGCCGGGGACCTGGGTTCAATCCCTGGTCTGGGAACTAAGATTCCACGAGCCACAAGTCTCAGCCAAAAAAAAAGAAAAAGGAAGACTTCAGAGAGTGTCATGATGTATGGTGTATGTGTGTAGGCATCTGCACATGTGTTGTGAGTATATGTGCATGTGTGTGCCTGTGTGTGTATGTGCGTGCATGTTTGTGTGTGTGTGTGATCCCAGCATCAGACTCCTCATGCTCATTCAGAGCTTGGACATCAGTCCTTGGGGATATATATATATGTGTGTATATATGTGTGTGAATATATGCACATATATATATATATGTAAATATTATATATGTGTATGCTACATAAGGGACTTTGGGCCCAAGGGAATTGGCTCTGGCCAGTAGCAGGAGCCCTTGTTCATAAAGGTGTGAACCCAGGGCAGAGCTCATACACTGAGAATCTCTCCATAATCCAGGCCCAGGTGACCTCTTAACAGTAGACTACTGTGAATTCTACCAGCACTTAAGTACTATGTATTATTACCCTGTGCTTGGATCGGCTGGTTGACTAGGAGGAAGATTGTATCCTTTTGCCTCATTCATCAGCATTTTCAGGAACCATTTCTTTTACATTTTACATAGAACTTCAGCTTGAAAAAAAGCAGGGAAGAGGTTGCAGGTGCTTCTGTGCCTCCCCTCCAGGGCAGAGACCAAGCAGGGGCCCGCAGGATCCATCCAGGCTCTGTGGCCCCCTCAAGCTCCGGTGCCCAGTAAGCTAAGGAAGCAGAGGGTCTGACGCTGTTGCTGTGATTTCCCGTGGTAGGCGGGGAAGTGGGTCCTGGGAACCTGGGACCAAGTTTTATACCTGAGCCAAAACAGGGGGAAAGGGTGGGCTCCTGTGTTAAGGGGTGCAATAGCTGAGACGTAGTGAAAGAAGAGACAGGAAAAGTCCACCCCTGGCTCACGGTAGCGAGGAAGCTTGTCTGTCTGGACTTTGGAAGGGGAAAAATAAGGCTGAGAAACCAAAGCCTTGGGCTTCAACCTCCCACAGGTTCAGGACTGAAAGTTACCCTAGTTCTGGGACCACCAAGTTGTTTCTGGGTTGGAGCTATAGATGAGTCAAGTGAAAAATCCGAAATAAAATATTAGCTATTTAAATCTGGCCATGCACAAAAAGTAATAGATTCTGACCAAGGAGAATTTAGAAAATCTATTCATGTGATTCAGCTCACAAACAGTTTAAGAGATACAATTAAACACCTATTCATGATGGAAACTCCTGGCAAACAAGGTAGAAGAAGGAACTTCTGGCCATGTAGAACTCAGCTACCGAGTCAGTCAATATCACGCTAGTATGAGTAAGTCATTAGAATTGCCTCTTTAAAGTTGTGAACGGGATAGGGAGGTAACTATCACGACTCTACCTGATACCTTTAAAGGAATTAAAAGCAAATAGTTTGGGGGACTTCCCTGGTGGTCCAGTGGTTAAGGCTCTGAGCTCCCAATGCAGGGGGCACGGGTTCAATCCCTGGTCAGGGGAACTATCATCCCGCATGCCTCATGGCGTGGCAAAAAAAAAAAAAAGTAGTTTGGGAAACTTCTCTCTGACAAAAGGCAGCCTTACCAAAGGCAAAAACACAAGCCACAGACTGGGAGGAGATACTCGCAATGCGTAAAATTGACAACGGGCTGGTATCAGAAATACAGAAAGAACTCACGTGAATCAATATGGAAAAGACAGAAAAATCCAATAGATAAATGGGTCAAGAACACGGACAGTCCTTTCACGGCTGGAGGGGAGGCGCTGGGGAGAAATGGCCCCAAAACCTATGAAAAGATGTTCAGCCTTATTAGTGGTGTGGAAAATGCAAATTCAGACCACAATGAGATAGCATTTCACACCCACCAGATGGGCAGACTTTTGTAGTCTTGGACGGCTGCCTCTTGGGGCTCCTGGATACAGGGCTGAGGGGGCGGTGTTGGAGGAAGAGGAGATCCGGTGCCCCACACTCCCAATAAGGAGGCTCATTCCAGACTCCTTTTGTCCTTGGACTTGGCTCTGGCTGGGACGGTGAGTGGTCCCAAAGCGGTGCTGTTTGGGTCCTACCCCAGCCCCTCCCCGCTCCACTCTTTGCCCCTCCACCCCAGGCCCTTGGGTTCTGCGAAACCGCTTCCTTGGAATCTGTCGGAATCCCTGGCCCGCCTGCCCCCCCACCCCCCATATCCCTAAAGCTCAGAGAGGCTGAAGGGAGGAGGGTGGGGCTCTCCCTCCCCGCATACTGCAGCCCAGCTGTGAGCAGGGAGCAGGCATCAGACACCGAGGCCAGCCTCTGGCGGTCCCCTCAGCTCCCCTGCAACGGCTCTGCTTCTGGCCCGAGCCTTCTCCCATCTGCCACTTGGTGAGTCCAGTGGGGCTCCCAGGAGCCTGGGGTAGGACCAGTGTGGACATGAGCCCTGTTCATGGAAAAGAAACTTCTCCCGCTGCTCCAGACCAGGATCTGGATGCGGGAAAATGTGGCCAATAAGAACCCCGACCCAGTAACCGCACTCCGTGCCTGAGCAGAAGGTTTCTCATCCCCCTCCTCTAATCTGCACGCAGATGGAGCCGCTGAGCAAGGAGGATTGGCATTTCCGGACCCTGGGCCACATTTTACCTTTCTGGGCTGGACCATCTTGCTCCTCCTTAATTATGGGGATTATATTATCTCCCTCTTAGGCTCTTCTGGCAGGTGAGAGGGATGGCAGAGTGCTTTGTAAGGTGTTATGCTCCCAGTGGTACTGTATGGACTCATTCTTACTATGGTGTAAATGACTAAGGGGGAGTAATGAGGTGCCTGCCCTGGGAAGGTGAAAAGGTGCATACCCAGAACTGGGTTTTAGCCCTGGGTGGGCCACCACCTCAAATGTGTGACTGTGGCCATGAACCACTTACCACCCCAGATCTGTTTTCTCATCTGTTAAAAGAAAGGGCCCGGTGAGATAGCCCTAAGACCCTTCTGTTCTTTACAGTTGTATGGGAGATTTGCTTTCTAATATGAGTACAGATAATAGCTGCCTTTTCTGTGCATGTACTCTGTGCTGATCCTGCATTCTCTCTAACCGGTTCAGGGCCCTAGGAGGTGGTCTTGATTATCCTCATCTCTTGTCGAGGGACAGGGCCCAGAGAGATGACTAAGCCTTGAGCTATTAGGCAAACACTGTAAATCCTGCACAAATGCCTTTCTGTTGTTCGAATGTGTTTTAAACTATTGGGACAGTCGGCGGAGGGGAAGTGTCTCTAAGAAACAGTCAGATTGTGTCTGACTTGTGATCTAGAAAGTCAGATCAGGGGCTGGAAACTACAGGCAATTAGCAGAAAAATCCATCCTCAGTGAAGGTCTGTGCCTGATGAGGGGACTGGCCCCATCTCAAGTGGTCTTTTAGTTGCCATGACAACCTCCTCCTGTTGGGAAGGATGCAGTCCAGGTTTGACCCTGGGAGTCAGGAGTCTTGTCACCTGCCCGCTCCTCCTCCCCCCGTGTCTCAACAGGAGGCCATGTGGGCCTGGGCTCCAGCCAGAGCCACTCCTGGCTAGGAGGGTGGAGGGGCAGCTGACCAGTGCATGGTGGCCCCTGAGGGAGGGGGCAGGCCAGGCCGGGAAGAATGTAAGCCCCAGACATTGCCTGGGGGAGATGAGTCCAGACGGCACCCTGTCACAAAGCAGGAAGCTTCTGTGTGGGCACTACGTCCCCCACTGGACGTGGGATGGGCCTCATCACATGCTGTTCCCTTGGGTGTCTGAGAACCGGGGATGGGGACACCGAGACCCATCCACCTCTTGCCCAGCTTGAACCCAGGGGGCAGATGGTGGCTGATTTGGGGGCTCTGGGCTCCCACCCCCTGCAGTCGGAGCAGCCTCTCTTTGATTTGTTACCTGTTGGGGTCCCAGAAGCCACTGTGTGTAGGAAAAAGACTTCTTCCTTTTAAAAAGGCATTTGATGGGACTTCCCTGGCAGTCCAGTGGTTAAGACTCTGTGCTTCCATTGCAGGGGGCACGGGTTTGATCCCTGGTCAGGAAACTGAGATCCTGCATGCCGTGGGGCACAGCCAAAAAAAAAAAAAGTAGGGGGGGGCATTTGATAACTGCTGCCCTGGGCCCTCTCCAACATGAGGTCAGGCCCATGGTCTTCCAGACTGAGGTTCGACCTCTTATAGAGAACTCAGGAGACCTGGTGTCAGAGGAAGCATCCCACACTCATGTCCCAGCTCCCCTAAACAACCATCAAGAGGCAGATGGCTCCATGAAGAGACCAAGGCCTTTCCTGGAGCCCAGATGACCCCTGAATAAAAGCTGAAGCTACCTTGGGCCTTCCCCTTGCCTTTGGAGGGATAGAGACTCCAAGAGGAGAAGGGGCCTGCCCAGGTGCATGCAGGGAGAGGTCAGAGCTGATTCCCAGGCCTCTTTGCCTGGGCTTCTTCTGATGCACTGCCCTGTCCAGACCTCCCACCTGGGGACTTTGAATTCTGCCACCATTTTCCTCTGAAAGCCCCAAGACCAAAGTGACTATGTCCCCTTCTTGCTGTCTTTGGGGCACCTCATCTGTTTCCCCAAGAGAGCTCATCACCTCTCCTGAGCCTGGACCAGCGCTGCAGGAGGGGGAGGCCCCAGCCCGGGGCCAAGGCTGTGGGCGCTCTACCCAGCAGAGTCAGGCAGCCCCTCCCATATTCTGGAGGCTCTCGGTCAGCCAGCTTTGCTTTATGGCCCCTGAACCTTGACCTTGGGCTTGGAGCCTTGTTAAAAGGGATTCTTTCCCACTGACACAGAGTGATGGTGGCAGTACTGACGCCACATGTCCGAGAGGATCGGGAATCAGAGCTCGTCTCCCTGGGCTGTGCCTGGTGTCAGCTTTCAGATCCAGGCAAGGCCGCCTGCCAGCTTTGTGGGACCCTGGAGATATTTATGATTTCTTTCTGGATGAGGAAAAAAGAGGAAGAGCACTTCAAACAATAATTTCAGTTTAAGAACACAAACCTCAGAAATCCAACCAAAAGAGGCAGCTTGATCAGTGAACCCTGAAAGATAAAACATATGCAGGGATGACCCTCCCCCCAGTTTCTTGATCCCCCAAATGGCTGCAGAGACTGTATCTCTTATTTCTGTTGTGATAAACCCCCCTTTAAGTCCTGAGGGATGTTCCTGGAAGGCTGGAAATCGCTCTGCTGAGCAAATGGTCCCACAGCCACCTTCATCCAAGCACCCCCCAGCTGTGGGGACCCTATTCCAGCCCCAACCAAGGACCAAGAAGTCCTTTATCCTGCGGGATTCTGGCTGTTCCATTCTCATGCCATGGATTTCTGGAGATGGACTTCTCCCAGCCATGCCGGTCTGAAGGAAAGCAACTCCACAGCCCATTGGGAGCAGTGCTGATGAGAAAGTCATTCATTGTGTCAAACAAAGCTGCCATCACCTGCTATAACTCACCTGTCCAGAGACAGCCATGACAGGGATAGATCAGCCTCAGGGGGCCCCAGGGTCCAGGCACTAAAGCACACACACTTTTCTTGGGTGCACTCACCAACGTTACAGTTCTAACTCCCTTGCTTAGGAGGTTTCCAACATGGCCAGAACAATCAGAAGCCAGGAATTGTTAAGGAAAGAGCACTGGCTTTGGAGCATCTCTGATCTGGTTCCTGCCCCTGCCTGTGGGGCCTGGGGCAACTTCATAACCTCTCAGAGTCTCCGTTTTCATCATCTGTAACAGAGGAACCAAAACACCTATGGGGAGGATGCGTCATGCACGTGGTGATGCCAGAAGAGCGTTAGAGATACCCAGGAAGTACGGCTTTCGTTACTACGTCATCATCAACACAGAAAGGACTCAGGGAGAGCATGAATCCAGACCCAGAATCCAGGGTTCAGGAATCCCGGTGGTTAGTGAGGGCGGAAGGAGGGGTGCAGTGGAGACATTCATTTCAGGGGTGAGCGCCCTCCACACTTGGGTGCCCTGTGAGTGGTCAGCACAGGTGTGCTGTATACCTCCACTCTGGGGGCTGGGCAGTCAGGTACTTCTTAGATGAGTTTCTCTCCAAAATGGTCCAAATACCAAAGGCTTTGCTGGCCAGAAGGCTGGATCTTTGCTGCCTGGAGAGTCCCGAGGACACTGTGCTCTCTCCAGCTGTGCTGTCCTCCTGACGGCTTCTGGATGTCCAAGCAACTGCCCCGCCGAGCATGGACCCAGGAGAGTTTGTCCCTTCCTGCATATCCTTCCTGCGCAAGCGCGAGTACCAAAGCCCATGGCAAAGGTCTGGATTGGGCCTCATGAATACACAGGGCAGGGACTATTGTCCCACTTTATTGTGGAGGAAAGCTGAGGGCCCAGTGATGGGGAGGAGGTGAGCTAAGATGCTCCTCACCTGGGCTGTGGACTGCCTGGACCCACCAAGTGGCCTCTCCAGCCCAACAGGATGCTTCCCAGGGGATCACATTTCACCACAGAAGCCAGGGAATGGGCCACCGTGATATGATCCATTTGCTTGCAGGAAGCAAAGCCTGGCTCCTTTTCCCACAGGAGACAGAAGGGGAAAGGTGGATGCCCAGCTGATATGCCTTCTGGCTCCAGTTACGGTTACTGACTCAGAGAACAAAAGGCTGAAAGGGAGCATCCAGTCCATCCCTGCATCTGACCGATGGGAAGCTGAGGCCCAGAGAGGGCTGCACTCTGCCTGAGGACACACAGCACAGTTCCTAATGCTGACCCCATTCCTGGTCCATCAGAAGGCCTATGCTCCCAGAGCAGGGGACCAGCCCCCTGGATTTAACAGCTCCTCCTCCTGCAGCCTCTTCTGGCTCATTTGGGTCCCCATGGGGGCTGTAGGTGGGGTGGGAGGGTTCCTGGCCTTCCCCAGAACACATTGGGGTTTTTGCTGCAGTTCTGTGTGACCTGGGGAGGTCCTCTCCCACTCTGAGCTGCCCTTAACACAGCTATAAATTGGGACCATGGATTGTGGGGCCTCACTGGCCACAAAGGTACCAAGAGATGTCAAAGATGCGAAAGGGCTTTGTAAACCCCGGGGCCCGTGGAAATGGAGAATGTTTCTGAGCTTCCACCCACGTGTCAGAAATAGGACCAGACACGGACTTGCCTGGCGGTCCAGTGGTTAAGACTCTGCACTTCCATGGCAGGGGGCACAGGTTCGATCCCTGGTCTGGGAACTAAGATCCCGCATACTGTGTGGTGTGGCCAAAAAGAAGAAAGAAAGAAATAGTACCAGACAGAGACACAAACACAACGTGCACACGAATGTCCACGCGCAGAGACACTCCCATGTAGACCCCCTGCCTTAGACCTGAGTGTATCCACACTCATGCTCACTCCCATGCGCACCCTTGAATGTCTGCATTCTGGTACAGGGACGTGGCCTGTGGGTTGGTCTCTCTCTATGTCCCCTCCCACACCCCCTCCCCAGCAGCAGGGCCCTGACCCTCTTGGAGCCACTGATGCTGCTCTGATGCCCCTCCCTGCGTGCCAGCCCCTCTGGCCCCGCAGTCCCCACCCCATGCCACTGCCAGATTGGGTTTCTTCTCAATAGGGCCCAGCTGCCTTCTGGGGAAGGGGGACAAAGGGACCATGTCATCCCTACATAGCAACGGGACTCTACTCACTTTTGGGAAGGGTCTCATTTCTTAAAGAATTACATTTATTTAATTCCTGTCTTTTCCCTGCAGAAGTCGAGGGCTCTAATGTTTTAGAAAGGAAATGCCATGGTACCCTCAGCTGGGGTGAGGGGCCAGGATGGCATCTGGGGAAAGGCTGTGGAGCCCCACCCCACAACCCTGGGGGTAGGACTTCCAGAGGACAGCAGGGTGGGGGCCACCGAGGGCAGGGCTCCAAGGAGCCCCCTGGGACTTCAGGCGTTTTCAGCAGGCCAGTTCCTGAGGCTGCCAGGATGATGGCTAAGAGCCAAAGGCAGCCCCTGACTCCCTGGGTTTGAATCCAGCCTCTGGCACCTACTAGCTGTGTGACTTTGAGCAAGTTACCTAACCTCTCTGTGCCTCGGTTGCCTCATCTGTAAAACAGAGATAATAATGGTTCTTCCCTCATTGGGTTGTTGCGGGAATTAGACAGATTTACATGAAAAGCGGTGCATCAAGGTCTCGCCCTTCTATTAGCGTCTGGCAGATTGAGTGCTCCGTGAACTCCAGTTGCTTTTTCTTCTTTTGATCATTATTATGACCTGCATGGCTCCACATGGGCCAGACCCTCTGCTCTTGTGAAATCGGAAGAGAACGTTTCCTCCCTTCCTCCCCTCCCACCATGACACAAGCCAGAATATAATGAACTTCAGCATCAAAACATCTTCCTTATCTCTACTTTAAACCTCTTCCGTTTTCCCTGACTTTGGTGGAAATGGAAAACAGCTGCTCAGGGGCTGCAGTGCTTGCCGTGTACAGTGAGGAAGCTCCCAGCGCAGAGCTGCCAGGGTGCACCTGGGACAGACGGCCCCCTTAGGGAGGAGAGCAGTCCCTTCCCTCCCCCGGGGCCCCCTGAGGTCCTCCAAGGCAGGCTACCTGGACAATGAGCTGCGGGTCCCCTTCCATATCTGCTCACCCCACTCCCCAAGGGTGGCACTGCTGCTTCCCAAGAGGACACATGAGCATCTTTGCAGCCCCATATGATGGAGGAATATTCTGCCCCCATTTTTCAGAATATGAGAATGGGTGAGACATGGCCCCATAGGGAAGAGGGGTACACAAGAGGTTCCCCGTCCACGCCGCCGAGTGCTGTCAGCAAGGTGTACACAGGATGCATGGCAATTGGTGGGAAGGTGGGTGCCTGAATCTGCCTAGAGTGGTCAAGGAAGGCTTCCTGGAAGAGGTGGTGCTTCACTAGGAATTCGCTAATCAGTGGAGTGGTTGCAAGACATTTCTAGATGCGATGACAAGATAGACAAATGCTAAAGGCCTAGAAGAGTTAGAGTTGCTCAGAGCATGGCAAGTAGCCCATCCCAGGGTTGGGGGTTGTCCTCAGGGCATCGGGGAGCATTGGAGGCTGACGTGTCAGATTGCTGGTTTAGGATGAGCAGGACAGCAGCTTGACATGTTTTACATACACTGACCACACCTGTGTACTAGCGTCCAGCTCAAGAAAGAGAATATTTTCATCATCTTAGAAGCCCTTCTCCTGCCTCTTCTGGTAACTGCCCTCCCCAAGATAACTGCTAACCCGCAGGCCACTGCCTTTGACCTGTCCTGCCTGTGCTGGAACTTTTGATAAATGGACTCACACAGTGTGTGCTCTTTGTGGGGGGGTCTGTCATCTTTGTGAAGTTCATCCACGCGGCTGCACGTGGTTTGCGTGCGCTTCTTACTGTGTCAATAGTCCATTTTGTGAATATTCAATTTACCCAGTTGGCCACCGATGGGAATTTGGATTATTTATAATTTTTGTTTACTATGAGCAACGCTGCTCATTCTTGCACGTGTCTTTTGGTGAAAGGATTTATTCATTTTTGTATCTAGAGATGGAATTGCTCCTACTCAGCCCTATTAGAAACTGCCACATTTTAAAAATGTGGTTATTCCATGGACGTTCCATTGATGCTCTCTTAGAGTTCCAGTGGCTCATACTCTCTCTGATACTTGCATTGTTAGTCTTTAATTTTAGCCATTCTTGTGGGTATGGTTTAATTTGCATTTCCTGATACGGCTAATGAGTTGACCCCTCCGCCTATGGCTGTGGGCCATTTGGCATCTTTTTTTTTTAAATTAATTTATTATATTTTTATTTATTTTTGGCTGCATTGGGTCTGTTGCTGCGTGTGGGCTTTCTCTAGTTGTGGTGAGCGGGGGCTACTCTTCTTTGCGGTGCGCGGGCTTCTCATCGTGGCGGCTTCTCTTGTTGCGGAGCACAACTCTAGGCATGCGGGCTTCAGTAGTTGTGGCTCGCAGGCTCTAGGACACAGGCTCAGTAGTTGTGGCGCATGGGCTTAGTTGCTCCGTGGCATGTGGGATCTTCCCGGACCAGGGCTCGAACCCGTGTCCCCTGCGTTGGCAGGCGGGCTCTTAACCACTGTGCCACAGGGAAGCCCTTTTTTTTTTTTTTAAATTTCTTCACCATCACTAAGATTTTTTTTAAATTTATTTTTAAAATAAATTTATTTATTTGTTTGTTTATTTTTGGCTGCATTGGGTCTTCGTTGCTGCGCGCGGGCTTTCTCTAGTCGCGGTGAGTGGGTGCTACTCTTCATTGTGACATGCGGGCTTCTCATTGCGGTGGCTTCTCTTGCTGTGGAGAGCATGGGCTCTAGGCGCACGGGCTTCAGTAGTTGTGGCACGCAGGCTCAGTAGTTGTGGCTCGCGGGCTCTAGAGCACAGGCTCAGTAGTTGTAGCGAGCAGGCTTAGTTGCTCCACAGCATGTGGGATCTTCCCGGACCAGGGCTCGAACCCATGTCCCCTGCATTGGCAGGTGGATCATTTGGCATCTTATTTTGTGGTTTTATGTATTCCAAGGACCTCTTCTACTCAGTGATAGGCCTCTTCATTCTCTTAATGATGTATTCTGATGAAAAGAAATTCTTAAATTTAATGTGATCCATCTTATCAAAGTTTTCTTTAATGTTAGTGCTTTTTGTGTCCAAAGAAACCTTTGTCTATTCTGAGGTCATGAAGGTAAGTTACCTATTTTTTCTAAAACTGGTATTGTTGGAAATTCCCTGGCGATCCAGTGGTTAGGACTTGGAGCTTTCACGGCTGGGGCATGGGTTTGATCCCTGGTCTGGGGAACTAAGGTCCTGAAAGCCATGCTGCGCTGCAAAAAAAAAGCTGTATTGTTTTTCTTTTAACATTTAGATCTACAATCCATCTGGAATCGACTTTCCTGTGTGGTGTGGGTTAGGAGTCAGATTCTTTTATTTTACTTTATTTTACTTTTCAATTTGGATGTCCAATTGACCCAGCACCATTTATTGAAAAGTCCATCCTTTCTCTCCTGTACTCATATGTGCCTTTTTTTTTTTTTTTTTTTTTTGCGGTACGCGGGCCTCTCACTGCTGTGGCCTCTCCCGTTGCGGAGCACAGGCTCCGGACACACAGGCCCAGCGGCCATGGCTCACGGGCCCAGCCGCTCCGCGGCATGTGGGATCTTCCCAGACCGGGGCACGAACCCGTTTCCCCTGCATCGGCAGGTGGACTCTCAACCACTGCGCCACCAGGGAAGCCCTCATATGTGCCTTTTAAATAAACCAGGTGAATGTGTAAGTGTGGGTCTGTGCACCAATAATACAGTGTCTTAATTACTGTAATTTTATAATAGATCTCATTTCTGGTCCTAAAAGTCTTCAACTTTTGTTCTATTTGTTCTAGATCGCCTTGGCTATGCTTGGACCTTTGCATTTTCATATATATTTTAGAATCAACTTGCAAATTTACACGCACACACACACAACATACACAAAGCCTTCTGAGATTGAAATGAGACTGCATTGAATTTATAGATCAAGTGGGAGAGAGTTAACATCTATAATATAAGGCCTTCCAATCCATGAACATATCTTTCCATTTATTTAGATCTTCTTTAATTTCTCTCAATGATGTATTATAGTTTTCAGTAGATTTATTCCTAGATAATTTGATGCTTTTGTGAATGATGTTATTGTCAATATATAGAAATGCGGTTGATTTTCTTTTTAATTGAGGGCAAGCTTTTTATTTTATTTATTTATTTATTTGGCTGTGCTGGGTCTTAGTTGCTGTAGGCAGGATCTTTTTAGTTGTGGCATGGGGGATCTTTAGTTGTGGCGTGCAGCATGTGGGATCTTTAGCTGCATTGTGCACCACCTAGTTCCCTGACCAGGAATCAGAACCAGACCCCCTGCACTGAGAGCGCAGAGTCTTAACTGCTGGACCACCAGGGGAGTCCTGGAATATGGTTGATTTTTATAAACTGTCTTTGTATTCCATCAACCTTGCTAAAATAACTTAATAATTCCAATAATTCCTCTTTAGATTTCATTGGGGCAAAGATGCTTTGGGGTGTGATCCAACCATGGTACAAGACCCAACAATCTTGAACTCTGGGCTGGATGTGGAGGTAGAGAGGGAGGAAGACAGACTTGGCCAATTAGGTCAGCAGAGTCTTTAGGGCCATGGTGGGGTGAAGAAATCACAAACTTCACCCATGTCCAGCCATGGTCCAGGCACTGTTTTCACATCACGTTGAGAGTTGCTGCCCCAGCCAGGGCACCTAGCCCAGCCCACCATGGCCTTATGGGAATGGAAGGCCTGGGTTCTGATTCTGGCCTTTAATCGACAAGCTCTGTGACCTTGAGTGCATTGCTGAACCTCTCTGAATCTCATCATCCTCACTCATAAAGGGAGGGACACATGCCAGGGTATTTCTGCCTCTCACCCTGTAGGTGACTGATTAACATTAGTGAATTGGTTTCACTCACCAGTGTTGTCCCTTTTCCCCACGGGGGGTTTCTGAACATCACTGGAAAGCTCTGCAGTCCAGGGGCTGCTGGTGTCGGGGGTGGAGGTGGCCAGCTACCACTGTGCTCTGAGCAGCTTCAGCACAGCTGGTCCTTTGGGGATTTGTGTTTCTAAAGCGATGACACCCATGCAAGGCTGCCCCTCTCCAAGAAGAAACTCAAATTACTTTTCAATAAAAACTCTTGGCAGAAGTTCTTGAAAAAATATCTGGCTTTCTCTGTGATCCGTGATATAGAAAAAGATGGAATTTAATTACTCTGTCCTGTCCATTAGCCCCACGGCTGGGCCTGGCAAGCAGCCACAGCTCCATCCAACCAGCAGGCTCCCGGCCCCTGATGGGCTTCGTTGCTCTGGCATGTGTGGAGGAGCACAGCGGGGCCCAGAGTAGGGCCCCCATCTTTGGCCTGGCCTTGTCCTTTCCACACTTCTTTCTGGGAAGTATGTATCTAGGTATGTGTCTTAGAAAAATCCGATCTGTCTGCAAGTACCTGGACAAGCGGCTCTCTACAAGTTAGCTGGAAAGGTGGCTTCCCAGGCCCAGGGAAGGTTTTTTTTTTTCTAATTAATTAATTATTTTTGGCTGCGTTGGGTCTTTGTTGCTGTGCACGGGCTTTCTCTAGTTGCGGCGAGCGGGGGCTACTCTTCGTTGTGGTGCGCGGGCTTCTCATTGCGGTGGCTTCTCTTGTTGCAGAGCACGGGCTCTAGGCATGCAGCCTTCAGTAGTTGTGGCTCACGGGCTCTAGAGTGCAGGCTCAGTAGTTGTGGCGCATGGGCTTAGTTGCTCCACGGCATGTGGGATTTTCCCAGACCAGGGCTGGAACCCGTGTCCCCTGCATTGGCAGGCAGATTCTTAGCCACTGCGCCACCAGGGAAGCCCCCCAGGGAAGGTATTTACAAAATTCCTACCAGGTCCTCACTGCTACCCACGGAGCTAGGCTCAGAGCACCAGAGGGCACTTAAGAGCTGCAGGCAGAATTGGAAACACCAGGACTGGAAAAATCTGGAATGATCATGTCTTGGTGGCACCATCTCTGGAACTCCAGCCTGCAGCTGGCTTGTTTCCTGCCGGCTCATGAATAGATACAATTTTGTATATTTTCCACATAGCATCATAAGCACGTTTCATGTTTTCACTCAGTTAAAAATTTAAATTATATAATGTATATTAAATATATACATTGTTTTAAAAAGGCCAATAGCTCTTCAAGGCTTACCATGAGAAAGGAGAGTCCCCTGTACCCCTCTTTACCCCCAGTTTTCATTCCCTAGAGTCAGGCTTTTGGCAGGGGGGAGCTTACCTCCACAGCTCTTGTCACATTAGGGAAACAGACCACTCAAGGCTCCCTTGTTCCTGTGGTGCCCTGTGTGCGCCCATGGCCAGTCTAGCTGGCCTGCCCTACCCCTGTCCCTGCAGTATCTTACCCTATTGACCTCCTTAGAAGTTTCTTCCCCTAGGAGTCTTGACTAGGGTCAAAGTTCTCCCAGGGGATTTTAGGGGTCTCTTCCAGCTGGGTCCCGTTGGGTTGGCTGCAGGTGACATCCACCCTGCGTATGCCCCGTACCTGCAGACCATTTCAGAGACCTCTCAGAGGGAGCTGGGCCTCTGGGGACAGGACCATCCAAGTGCCCTGGCTGCGCCTGTCAGGGTCTCGTGGCCCAAGCAGGAAAGGGATGGATGAGGTAAGCAGAAGCTGGAGGCACCAGGGTGGGGTGCCCTGGGAGGAGGAACAGAAAGAGAGAGGCAGAGAGGGCAGCCGGCCGGCGAGGGCAGGAGCAAAGAGACCAGGAGCCCGAGGCCCCTGGAGCTGAGCAATGTAAACCCCTTTTACAGATGGGGAAACTGAGGTGCAGAGAGAAAGAGGGCCTTGCAAGCCACACAGTGAGTTAGTGGCCTCTATAGTGCTCTCTCTACTGACCACGCCAAGCAGTCAGTTTCTCTCTCTCTTACACACACACATACACACACACACACACACACACCAGTTTGCCTGGCACATCCACCCTTCTGATATATTGGCAGAGATTTCCCAACACAGGTTCTGCTGCTGTGTCCTCAAAACTAGGAAACACTCGCGGGCCTGTGTGTGCTGGGAACGTGGGAATCCTCAGAATCCCAGAGAGTTAAAGTCTGCGTCTCAGGGAGGGGGAACCGGCCCAGAGCCAGGCGGCAGGGCCTCGGCCAGTCACACAGCCAGGATTGTCCCCACCAGGCCCATCTCCGTATTTCCACCGCTCCGAGGAATAGTTAGAGAAAGTCAAATGCATAATTTAATTGCTGTCGATGACAGAATGCCCGGGGAACCATAAAACCCGCCCAGTCTCAGAGCGCCTGCCCGGGCAGGTGGCACAGGGAGGCTGAGCTGGCAGCCTCGCCCCTGCCCGCTGGCTGGACCTCTCCGCGGCTGGGGAGCTGGACCCCTCTGTGCCTGCTGGCAGCCAAGCCGCTCCCCACAGGCCAAGCAGGGTGCCCGGTGCCAGAGCAAACTAGGTCCGGGCCCAGCACACTTTCCAGAAATAGGTTTCTGGGAGAGCTCAAGGCTCACCCCTTCTTCTGCTGGCCTTCCCCCCTGCAGCGAGTCCTATTTGTTGCCTCACACCCTGGAAACGTGTTCACAGCCCCTAAATGCCTCAGGAATGTTCACTGGGTGGGGCTGGGGCTCTGATTGACACCTCACCCATGACCATCCTGCCCTCCCCGCTTCCTGCTGGGCCCCGGGGTGGGGTGGTGCCCTCCTGTGTGTGGCGGGGACAACTGAGGTTCAAACAGGAAAGTTCTCCAGGCCAGCCCTCCTCCAGAGTCAGCACCTGTTCCCCCATGAGATGCTCTTGGGCCTTTGCTGCGAGGGCAGGCACCCCATTCATGCTGCCCTGCCACCCGCCCATCAGGATCAGCACGGGGTCACCAAGGGGCTCAGGGGCAGCCACGGTGCCTCCAGGTGGATGAAGTGATGGTTGGGGATGGGTGGCCTCAGGGGGTGAAGGGAGGGGTGGGGGATGGATGAATGGGAAGGTGGGTGGGTGGAAAGTAAGGTGGAGGGTGGAGGGTAGCGTGGGTGGAATGACAAATGGGACCCTGTTTGTTTTGATGTCTGTCTTTCCCATGAAGGGCCTCTTTCAGAGGCACTGGAATCCTGGACCATCTGTATTTAGGAGGGAGGCACTAAAAGCCCCCTGGGGCTCTTTCCATGTGTTTTGGCCTTGTTGACTGGAGGCCATTGTACAGGGGGTGCAGGGGGAAGGGGGCCTCCCCAGGTATCAGCGCCTGTGGGCCTTTCCCCTTGGGTGGGTCGCTGAGCCCAGAGAGGACCCTCACCTTTCCCTGATCTCCAAGCCCTCCTGTGTCTTCGAGCCTGGGACTCAGCCCCTGGCTGCTTTTCACTGCAAAGTCTCCTCTGCCCATCTCTCTGCTTTGTGGTTTGTACCTTTTTCTTCTTTACCATCCCTTTCCTGGGAGGAACTAGAGGGAAACATGTGTGTTCAATTCCCCATGTTTAACCAGAAAACCGCCTCCTTTCTCGCTGATCCTTTGTGAAGTCCTGCCCCGTCCCCGAGTCAGACAACTGTATACATTCTTCTGGTTGTTTTAAAGTTTCAGTGTTTACGCCTCAGCCTTTAATCTCTTTTATGTATCGGGGTTACTGACATGGTTTTATTGGGGGAGAAAGAGTTGTGTTCCTAAAAAAGGCTTATAAACCACTGACTGGGCCCAGCCCAGGCTAGGTGGGGAGGGAGATGAGGATGAGGGGACCCCTGCCAGCCCACATAAACCCAGGTAGGGCTGGTGCCTTGTAAAGCCAGGTAGGGCTGGTGAGCAGAAAGTGGGGACTGTCAGCACCCCTGGCCTCAAGGCTGGGCGCCCCTGGGGAGGACACAGCCTGAATCACCTATTCCCATGGTCCTAAGACCCTGGTGGTCTCCTCACATCTCTCACAGAGCACTCGTTATTTAAAAATAGGGACATTTATAAGGTGGTTTGCATTCAGCGACAAAGATGGGGGACAGACAAGGCTGATGATGGGGTCCGGGGGCCTCGCTGTGGCCAAGGGGCCTCTGAACACCAAGTGGGACCTGCCGAGTTACCCTAATACCTCTCGTGTGTCTGTTTAACCAGAATGGGGTTCCTGTAGGGTCAGGCTTTGAACTGAGGGAGGAATCTAAGCATCTCTTGACTTCTAGAGCAATAAAAGCTCTTTAGAACAGCTTTGAACCATCTATTTCCTCATTAAAGAGCTCTGGGTCTCTGGGGGAGACAGACATAAATAGATGATTACAGCCCAGGGAGATGTATGCCTGGGAGGTTAACAGTTACTGGTCTCCTAATTGGCCTTCCGGCTTCCAGGCCCTCCCACTCCCACCCATGGGACACTTCCGCTGCCAGAATGAGCTTTTAAAAATGCAAATCTGACCTTGGCTTTCACCCCCTCCAACAGCAGCCCATTGGCCTCAGGATACTGCCAAGCTCTTCCCCCCAGGCCTCCTGTGTCAGGGCCCAGCCCACTGCTCCAGCCTTGGTGGCCCGCAGGTGTGCTTGGATAGGCCAGGCTGCTGGCAGATGCTCCCCTGTTCTGTTCTCCTTGGGGCCTCAGCCCTTATTCTTCCTTCTGCTGAACCTGACCAGTCATTGTGCATCCCTCAGGCCTCACCTTAGGTGCCACTGCCTCCAAGAAGCCCTCCTGGACCACTGCCCACCCCAGATGGGCTTTGACATCCCCCATGATGCTCTTTTGCATGTTCTGTTCTTACAGCCCTTACCAGCCTGTTTCTATTTGCCTGTATCCTTCCCCAGACTGTAGTTCTCAAAGTCAGGGAGCGTGTCTCATTTACTATCCATTCATCAATTATCAGGTATTTTTTGAGCCTCTGTTTTGTGCCAGGCACTGAAATTCATGAACAAACAAAATAGACAAAGCCCCCCCCCCCCCGATACGGCACCCACAGACTGACAAGGCATCCCAGGTGCTGGCTCAGACAATTCACTGAGTAAACAGACAGTACTCTGTGCTGTGGATGCCCAGAAAGGAGGGTCAGAGGTCAGGCAGACTGCATGGAGGAGGGGGTGCTAAGGATAAGGCTCTGAAGGATGGGTAGGAGTTTTGCTGGCAACAGCTCAGAGATTTCCCTGCCTGCCTGACCAGAGGCTATCCTTGTGGCTGGGCTGCTCTGTCCCCAGGATCTACTCCACTCTCACCTCTTCTCTTTCAGAATGCATGAACTGTACCCGGCTCAGTGACATGAGTGACCGGCTGACCACGCTGGAGGCCAAGGTCAGATGGGCCTAGGGAGCTGGTTGGGGAGGGGCTTGCATCAGCCCCAGGGAGCCCAGCAGGACTGAGCAGCCTGGTCCTGGGGGATGGGTGCTGTTTGGGGCTTCAGTGGCCCAGGATAACTTACCTTCTCTGGGCCGGGCCAGTCTCCTGGGGTTGGGGAAGGGAGTGGGGTGAGCAAGAAACCTGAGGGTCCCAGGTGTGAGGGATGCTGGGGAGGATGCTGGGATGAACTTCTGGTACCCGAGACTTTAGAAAAGGTCGGGTCCCCAGGCTGGCTGGCCTGATGGACATTTTCCAGGCACCTGAAACCTCCGCATGGTTTGGCAGAGCATTGGCTGACAGCCTGCCCTGGCCCAGGCCCAGTACACTGGGGTGTTAAAAGTCACAGCTCTGGGGGAGGACTGGTACCGTGCCAGCTGTCCCCCGCCCGCTTAGCCCTCGCCCATGCCCTCCCGCCATGAGCAATTCCTCCCCTGGTCCTCCCACCCTGACACCTCCCTCTGCCTAGAGAGGCTGCACCACGACCATGGCCAAGGCCACAGCAGCGGGCTGGGGGTGGGGCTTACTCTCTGGCCCTGAGGGTGAGGGTCATGACCCTTCTGTAGACCTCGGGGGACTACAGAGGTGGGGGGTCGGGCTGTCCCAGTAATTGCTCTGCCTTGGCAGGTCCCTTCCTAGCTCTGTGCCTCAGTCTGCTGCCCTGTAAAATGGAAATTGAAGGAGACATTTCCCAGCCCCTCACTGGGTCATTCTGAGGCTGGTGGACGGGGTGAGCTCAGGTGGCTCCTGGGTGGGGAGCAGGAGAGGTAGCTCGAGACGGGTGTGCAGAGAGGTGGCTGCCACTGCATTTCTTCTGGATCCCCAGGTAGGCGGTGGGAGACTCCTGTCTCAACTCCTGTCTTATCTGGATCATCTTCCAGCTGCCCACCTTCCTGCTTTATGCCCAAGTGTCCCCTGGAGAAACTGGGCCCCTGGGAGCTTCGTCAGCCCGGTCAGAGGGCCCTGAGAGGCGGCAGCCTGCAGAGGGAGGGGGACACAAGCCAGGCTAGCAGCCAGGACAGCCCCGCAGCCTCAGGGGCTGTGCTGAGGTCAGGTGAGCCCGCAGGGGTCAGAGAGAACATGGAGCTGGGGTCAGGGGCTGGGGTCAGGTGGGTGAAGGCAGAACCAGGCAGGCAGACCCCAGATGGGGAGTCAGAACCCAGGCAGCTGGCATAAGAGAGCAGTAACTCTGAGGCCTGGAAACTGCAACTTCTGCTTCTTCAGATAAGAAACCTGTTTTGGCATATCAGAAGGGATGTGTTCAGTGGCAAGTAACAGAAACCCAGCCACTGGCAGCTTATTCCTTACCATTTATTGTTAGTTCAATAGGAAATCCAGAAGTTAGTGGTCTCAGGATTGGTTTGGTGGCTCAAGAACCCAGACTCTTCACAGCCTTCCTCTCCACCTACTTAGTGAATTGGCTTTTGGTGTCATGGTCAGTGCCTCATGGTTACAAAGTGGCTGCTGCAGCTCAAGGCCTCACATCCTTATACCTTGTTCAAAGGCAGGAATTAGGGGGGAAGTAAAGCACCTCAACAGATTCATTATGTGTCGTTGGCCAGCACTGGGCTATATGCCCACCTCCTAGTTGCAAGGGAGCTGGGAAAATGAGTAATTGGCCAGTCATGATTCCTCCTCTGGGGCACACCTGCAGGCACACAGTAGGGGGTTCTGGAGCCAGGGAAGAGGAGGAGGCTGGAGGCCAGGCGACCACAAGGGACTGTTCCATTTACACTCCGCACGGTGCCCGAGTTGCCAAAGGACCCAGACCTAGGAGCTCATCTAGATTCCTGCCACCCTCTTTTCCTGGGACAGGCTGGAATGGTTGTCGGGCGATGGTGGGGTGGAAGGCCAGCAGAAAAAGTTTCCTGCCTTCCTTCCTCTCCTGCCCCTCAGTTTACACTCTGACTCCAAGGACCAGACTGAGTGGGAGGCAGCCCGAGGGCATTTCCCTGAGTGAGGGTCACAGGAGCCTCGGAACTCGACTGCTTTCTAGTGCAGGAGGGCAGCGTCCTGGCCAATCAGCCAGGCCGCCATGACGTCATCAAAGCCACTGCCCTCCGAGGCTGGCCGAGGTCTGGTTTTCTTGGGCTAAGTCCCCACGCCCACTGCTGCCCGCCCTGGTGTGCTCATGCCTGGCAGGAATGGGGTCAGTTTCTCTGGGAGGTTGGCCATGGCCAGGCCAGGAGGACTTGGATTCTGGTGGGGGCTGATTCTAACTTGACCGTGGCCAGGGCTGCTCTGCCCGGGTCCGTGGGCTCTGTGGGCCTTGGTGTCTGTGTGGGAAGTGCCCCAGGAGGAAGTGAGCCGGGTGTCTGGTGCAGGGGCAAGGCTGCAGGTGGCAGGTCCCCTTGGGAGTCCTGGGAGCTCTGCCACAAAAGGAGAGCTGGGCCTGACCCCAGGAGCCCAGGCTGGGTGCCCCCTCCTTGATCTTTCCAAGCTGCTCCAAACCCCCTTCTGCTCCTGGCTACTACCTGTTAAATATTTCCATCTGGAGGTTCCCCCGAGACACTGCATCTCAACTCACCCCCCGGACTGATCACCTTCACCCCCAAACCAGCCCTCTCCTGCGCCCCTGTTTGACTGGTGGCAATCCCACCATCCCCGGAGCCAGGCCAGAAACAAGGGAGCTACTCCTGCCTTCCCCCACCCTCCTGCCCCCAAGCCCTGGGGCACCAGGTACTGACAGTTCTCCTCACCTCCATCCTCACGCCCACGGCTCTGGGTCCCACATCACGGGCACCAACAGACAAGTCTCCTTTCCCTGCTGCCCAGCTCCTCCACTTGGCCGTGGCCGGTCAGCTTCCCAGTGGACAGTCAGTAGCTGGGACAGGAATTGTAACCCTCCCTTCCTAGAGGGGGTTCCAGGGCTCAGGAGATGGGGTTCCACCCCCGAGCTGCTGTGTGATCTGAGCCAGCTGCTCCCCTTCTCTGTGCCTCCGTGAAGCTCCACTGAGGCCAAGGTTGTGGCCCGGCTGTGGGGAGGTGGGTGAGGCACCACATGGGGCCCTGGCCCCACCACCTACTTGCTGGGTGACCTTGGGCAAGTCACTTGCAGTCTCTGAGCCTCTATTTCCACCTCACCTGTGATGGGGCTGCAGTGGCCCTTCCTGCCTCATGAGCCCTTGTGAGGACCAGAAAGGAGAGGGGCTGAGAGACAGGGGCCCTGGGGGTCACCAGAGCCTCAAGGGTCAGGAACCCACCCACCCAACACAGATGGGGACCTGAGATCTGATGCAGGGGTGCCACTTTGTTCCCAAGAGTCCTCAGAGACTCTGTCACCCAGGCCCCGGAACACTGCAGAACTGGTGGGAGGGGGCGCTCAGAGGGACCCTTTCTGCACAGCCACAAAACCTCAGCCCAGCCAGGCCTGGGCGCTGGGAGGGCAGCCGTTTGTTCCCGTGACCCCCCCACCGTCCCAGCATCAACAGGACTAACCAGGTTGCCCATGTATTGAGCGCTCCCGATCTCCCGTGGCCCTGCAGGGTCAGTGTTATCACCCCCATTTTGCTGATGGGAAAACTGAGGCCCACAGAGGTCACAATGCTTGCACAAGGTCACACAGTGGTCACCTAGTAGGAGAGCAGGGATTCAAACCAGACTGGCTGGTAGTAGGGTCTCAGCCTCCCCCATCACAGTGCACTTAACTTGTGCTGGGCTCTGGAGACCCAGAGCAAGGAGGGAGCCCCCTCCCCAGGTGGTCCCTACTCCTGAGGGCAGGGCTGGTGGCATTGCTCCCACCGCCGCCCTGGCTGTGGGCACAAAGTGATTGTACAGGAGCTGAGGGGACACACAGGAGGGGAGGCCCCCCTTCTGCCCAGAGGGTCAGACAGACACAGGGAGGAGGGGACAGCTCACTGGATCTCAGAATCTTCCAGGGGTCGGGGTTGTGGGCAGGGCTGGTGGAGGGCCCTGCAGGAGCTCGGGCTTGGAAGTGGGGAGGTCTTGGGCTTGAGGGGCACTGGGAGAGTTCAGGGCAGCTGGAGCAGAGCGGGGTGGAAGAGACGCAGGTGAGGCCAAGGCGGGAGCCTGTGTACGAAGTGCGTGGAGATACTGGCGGTTTTTAGGGGGGTTGTTTTGCAGGAGGTCCTCACGCACTGCTGTTGATTGTGGGGACGGGGGGCTGCAGGAGAGGGAGGGGGCAGGCGGAGGTGGGGGAGGCAGAGGGCTGTCGCAGAGCCTGAGGCCACAGGCAGGCGGAGGGGCACTGGAAGAGGCCTGGGGGCCCATTAGGCCCTCCGGGAAGTATGGACTCCCGTGTTGGGGTAGGCGTAGGGTGGGGTATAGGCCAGGGGGCTGGAGTTTGGATGCCTTCAGGCAGCAGCACCCGCGGAATTAGACACCAGTGACTCTGATGGGGTTGCCTGGGGGAGCCTGGGGGCGGCGGGGGTGTGCCCAGCCAGGCCCACCCTCAGCCCCATCCTCAGAACGCTTTCACCTCACACACTGAGTCGGAGACTCTAGCAGGACACGGGATTTGGGTTTCTAAGAGCTGGAGGGGACGTGAGACACTGGACTTCTTCCTTCCTGTCTGGCAGATCAGGACAGGGAGCCGGGATCCGTCTGATATGGCCTGGGAACCCCAGGGACCCCTCTGCTGGGGTGGGTGGGACTACTGTGTGCTAGCATCTGCCTACCTGCCCTGCGCAGATCCCGGGCACGCAGCGCCCCCTGCCTGCCTCTTTGGGGACAGCAGGGCCTCTCTGAGGCCTCCTGGCTCCCAGTTCACGTGAGTTAGGGAGAGTGTCCCACTGAGGCCCTGGGTCCTTTCGGTTTTTGACCCCTGCTTTCCTCCAGGGGAGAGGACAGGCTGCTTTCCAGGCTGGCCCTGAGTGACCATGGCCACTTTTGTTTCTCTGGAGCTCCTGCTAAATATCATGCATCAAGCTGGGCCCATTTATTTATTCTTTCTCCTTTTCTTTCTTCTTTTTTTCTTTCCTTTCCTTTCCCCTTCCCTTTCTTTCCCTCTTCCCCTCCCTCCCTCCCTCCCTCCCTTCCTTCCTCCCTCCCTCCTTCCATCCATCCGTTCATCCACAAACATTCCCTGACTGCGTTGTTTGTGCCCTGAGCCAGGCAGTGTGGGAGACAGGCGGGCCCAGTCCCTCCCTTGAGAGGAGCCGGTGAAGTGAAGGTGACCGTGGTCATTATTCCAACAGCCACTGTCTAATCCCAGTGACAGCCGCTCTACGAGAAAAGTACGGTGACTCTGAACGTGTCCAAAGGGGACCTGCCTGAGCCCAAGGGTCAGGAGGGCTTCCTGAGATGGGAAGGGGAGGTGGGCAGGGGTGGGAGAACATTCCAGCGAGGGGACTGGTGGTCCCAAGAGCAGCGGGCAGCTGCTGGTCTCCTGGGGCACACGTTCCCATTCACATGTGTCCCTGACCTGGCCTGGGCCTGACCCTCTGCCCTTTTCCGGCCCAGGTTCTCCTTCTGGAAGCAGCAGAGCGGCCCTCGGGCCCGGACAATGACCTGCCGACCCCCCAGAGCACCCCACCACCCTGGAACGAGGATTTCCTCCCTGACGCCCTCCCTCTCGCCCACCCCGGGCCCCAAAGGAGAAGGCCCACGGGCCCAGCCGGTGAGTGAGGCCTACAGGGGAGGCATGGCCTCCCAGGGCCTGCACAAGGAGGTCATACATGCCCACGTGACATTTTGAAAAACTGAGCTAATGTTTAAAACCTGGGGGGATTTCACATAAAAACCAGGATTTCTCGCTTCTCTTAGAAAAGTGGAAGATCTGGCCATTGGGGTTGGCTGTCTCTTAATAGAAACAATTGGCTGGGACTTCCCTGGTGGTCCAGTGGTTAAGACTCCGCACTTCCAATGAAAGGGGCACGGGTTTGATCCCTGGTCAGGGAACCAAGATCCCACATGCCGTGTGGCGTGTCCAAAAACATATATATAAAAAAAAATTTTTTTAAGAGAAACAATTGGCTGCAGCTAAGTCACAGCTGCCCCTGCAGATCCCGTTCAAGCTCTGCAGTTTGCCACAGTCCTCACCATTCCTTATTGCCTCACAGTCCAGCTATTGTCCTTACTGGCTGCCCTGCTGCCCCTTAGCATCTGCACTTAGGTCCCCAGCCCAGCTCCATCCTTGATTGGCTCAATTTTTTTTTTTTTTTTTTTTTGCGGTACGCAGGCCTCTCACTGTTGTGGCCTCTCCCGTTGAGGAGCACAGGCTCCAGACGCGCAGGCTCAGCGGCCACGGCTCACGGGCCCAGCCGCTCCACAGCATGTGGGATCTTCCCGGACTGGGGCACAAACCCGTGTCCCCTGCATCGGCAGGCGGACTCTCAACCACTGCGCCACCAGGGAAGCCCTGATTGGTTCAATTTTACAGCAGCCCCTGCCTGCATACCACCAGGGACGGGCAGCTTACTGACTGCCCCCCTTCTGGGGGATCCTCTCTGAACTGCCCCCCTTCTGAGGGATCTTCTCTGAGTTGGAAGACATCCACTCACCTGTTGTTTTCACCCTTCCCACCACATTTTGAAGTCAGAGGTAAATGTTTTCTCACTTCAGTTTCTATCCATTGGTTTGGGCTCTGCTCCCTGGGACTGCAGAAAGTAATAATAACTGTAATGCTGGTAGTCAGCATTGTTGAATGCCTGCCACATGCCAGGAGAAGCGCCCAGAACCTGGGCGGTGAGCTGGCACTGTCTGTGTGGCTGAACTCAAGGGTTTAAGGCTGAGATCTCGTCTGACTGGTCAGTATCCGTGCTGTGCCAGTTATTAAATATTTTTATATCACCCTAGTCTGTACAGATATCATTGCTAATCATTCCAGTAAGTTCGTAAAGCTCAGGTTACAGAGGAGAGAACTGAGGCTCAGAAAAGTGACCCCTGGGGTCACCCAGCGATCCAGGGCCATTTTGACTCAGTGATTCTCGGACCCACTGGAGCCCTTTGCAGGTGACGCCTTCCCTCCTCCTGTCCCCAGGATGAGCCCCCATCTTCTTAGCACTTCTGCCCAGACTCAACTCTGAGCACACGCTCCATCCCCTTCCCTGCCTGTAGACCCCCAGCAGTGGGAGAGTTGCCTCCAGTGGCCAGTCCCAGGGCCAGGGAAGCATCAGATTTTCTGCAGTCTCTGGAGGCTGGGAGGGTGTAGGGGTGAGCTTAGGTCTGCTATGAGAGGAGGGGGCATCTCACTTTGGGCCCCCTCCTGCCCCCCATACCTCTCTAGCCACTCTCCCCAAAGTCTCATTTCCAGAGGGCTGCCCCATGCTCATCTTCAGATACTTCTTCTGGGACTGAGGAGGGAGCGGGGGCTGGGGGGAAGGGGGGCTTCTCATCCCCTGGAGGACCCAGGCCCCAACACCCCCTGGAGGGGAGGGAGGAAGCTGGGATGGGCTCCAGGTCTCCTGCGGCACCTTTCTTCTTACCGGGACGTGCAGTTCCCAAGAATGGCCACCAGGTGGAGCACAACCCCTACAAATGCTGACACCTGGGTGAGCCCTGGAATCCTCGCGAGCCGGTGGGAATCTCTCTGGAAACCGGCAGCTCCAGGGCCTCCATCAGTTCAGCAGGCATTTTTGAGCATCCTCCCCAGGCCCAGGGCTTCCAGAGGGAGAGAAGGGGCTGTCCCCAGGCCACACAGGGGGACTCTGGCCTCTCCATCTACTTTTGCCCACCCTTGGGGCCTGGAGACCCTGAAGCTGGGCAGGCATGTCCTTCAGGGCTTCCCGGGGTCTCTAAGGAGGCCTCATTGGGAAGCTCTTTGCCAGAAGCCCAGTTCCTGAGCCTGAGCAAGGAGACAGCAGGACGCGGAGAGAGTATTCTGACTCATTTACAGCCTGGCTCTGCTACCTTGAGCAAAGGGCCACACCTTTCTGAGCCTCAGTTTCCCCAGCTGTCAAGTGGGGACACAAGTAGCTCTTGAGATCATAGAAGTTAATAGGAACAAAAATAGTTTGCAAGTTGTAATGACTGATGTGAGCTAATGATGGTCCCTTTGCCCATTGTGGGGGGCCCCAGGTGGGCCGGATTCCTATAGGCAGGTCTGACCGCAGCCCAGGTGGTCAAGCCTGGAGCCACGGGGGGCAGGTCAGACCACAGTGCTCTCAGGCCTCATTTCATTCTATCCCCAGGGCCCCCGGGACAAACGGGACCACCAGGGCCTGCAGGTCCCCCAGGCTCCAAAGGTGACCGGGGCCAGGCAGGAGAGAAGGGCCCAGCGGGTCCTCCTGGTAAGGACACCCCCCCACACGCCCCAACCCGACTCTGTCCACTGGGGGAAGGGGGTTGGGGTTTTTCCCCTGTCTGAGCAGGCGAGGCATCCCAGACACCCCCTTTCTTGCTGGGGCTAATGACTGCCATCTTGGGGGGCTCCAGGCTCACTTCTTCCCACTGCCACCCTTACGGCAGCCTCACCCCAAGCACCTTAGGGCTCCATCTTGCCCCGGGGCTGTGGGAAGAGAGGGCTTCTGGAGTTGTGGGTGCAGGTGTCCGGGGGGGGGGCTCCTGGGGGCTGGGGATCGTGCTCAGCCATGTAAACAACACCTCCAGAGACCACCCAGCTCCTCCTGGGCTCTGTCGGGGCAGGTACAGGGCTGGCCCAGGCTGGCTGCCACTCTCGGCACCCCTTCCCCAGAGCTGAGGTCCCTGGAGCGGGCAGAGGGCATCTGGCTGGAGCCCCCACTGGTTCTGTGGTCCCTGCCTCCCTCACCTCCCATCCAGCTGCCCCGGGTCCCCTGTGCACTGGGCTGGGAAGGGGAAGTCATGTTATTAGCTCCTGGAAGAGCCCTCCAGGGTGTCCCTGGGCCTGGAGGCCATCACCGGCCCTTGCCAGCCCCGTCCCCTTCAGGGTCCGCTTCTCGTCCCTGTTACATCAGCCACGAGGCCCGGCCCTCCTGTGACTCCTCTCCTCCCCACTGCAGGCCTCTTGGGGCCACCAGGGCCCCGTGGGCTTCCTGGAGAGATGGGGCGCCCCGGCCCCCCCGGCCCCCCCGGCCCAGCAGGCAGCCCAGGCCTCCCTCCAAACGGCCCCCAAGGCGTCCTCTACTCCCTGCAGCCGCGGACAGACAAGGACAGTGAGTGTCATGCCTGCGGGGTGGGGCGGGAGGGCGGGCCTGAGCCTGTCTTCAGGGGGACCAGCCCTCCCCAGAGGACCCCATGAAGCAAGCGGACTGTCAGTGAGGGGAGCCTTGGCTCTGCCAAGTGGGAGGCGGGGTCGCCTGCGGGGTACTGACGCGGGGTGGGGCGGCAACCCGTGCTCAGCTCCTGCCCCGGGGTCTGACCCCCACGGGTCACTCCGCTCTCTGGCCTGGCCTCGGGTCATCCGTTACCCCATGTCCTCTCCCACAAATCCCCTCACTGTAGGCCACTGGACATGTGTTGATGGATCACCTACGACGTGTGGGACTCTGTTTTTACCCGCCCGCCTCCTACAGCCGTGAGCAAAACAGCCTCCTGACTGCAGAGGCTACAGTCTAGCGCGAGAGGGCGCCTCTGAGCACACACAGGACGCCCCAGCACGCGGGGAGGGCGGTTCCAGGGAGGCCCCGAGGACGGGGCTGGGGGTAGGGTCGGCGGCCCACGGCGGGCATCGTTTTGGTTAAGGGCCCTGGGGAGTGGGAAGGGTTTTAAGATGCAGGATTGACTTGAAATTCTGAATGGGTGACATCCCAGGGACCGCTTTGTCAGCTGTCGGAGAAACCCAAGCCCCCTACTGCTGGTGCTTCTGCGCCCTCCGCCCCGCGGCAGCATAGCCCTCCCTTGAGCGTTAAGACCTGTGCCTATTCAGTGTCCCGCTCTGAGCCTCAGTTTCCCCATCCGTAGAGGAGGGGTGGTAATACATCCTGATGGAGTTGCTCTGGGGGTGAAAAAACACAGCCCCCAGCCATGAGTGAGGGGCTCATTCCCAAGGGGACTGAGGGGCCTGGGCTGCCCTTAGTGGGTACAGAGGCAGGAGAAAGTGTTAACTCCCTGACGACCCAACCGCCTCACCCTCACGGTGGGCTCAGTGGTGCCCCCTAGTGGGGAGAATGGATGATGCGTGTAAAGTGCCTTGGGAGTCTAAGGGCTCAGCAGCCTGCATCCCTGGGCCAGGAGGGCTGCAGCCTGCCCTGGCCTGGGCGCGATGCCCTGCATCTGGCACTGCCCGCTTGCCACGTCTAGTGCTGGGAGCCCTTCTCAGACAGGACCCTCCTTCCCCAGCCCTGGGGCCCCCGAGGGAGTGCAGCTTTCCTGGAAGACCCAGGTGTGAATGTTTGGGGACAGTGGGGGGTGCCCCAGTGGGGGCACCTGGCTGGCCAGGACTGAGCACCCGTAGGAGGCCACCAGCCGTGAGGCCTATGGAAGGGCTCTCCAGGCTTCCATGAGTGGAGGGAGAGGCAGAGGCAGCCACCGCCATCCAGACGTTTCCAAGCCTGGCTGTCTGGTCCTGGCTCTGAGAATAGGGCAGGGTGAAGTCACACGGGGCTCACCCTGGAGAGACCCAGGCCATTAGACAGACTCCACCAGGCTCTGGGGCCCTGATGGAGGCAGCCCAGGGCCCTGCAGCTCAGAGGGGTGGGCAGGGAGGGCTTCCTGGAGGAGACCCCACAGGAGTGAGCTAGTCAGGTATGTCAGGATGGGTATGTGGGGTGGACCCTGGAAGAGCGTCCAGCCTGGGTTGTAAGCAAGGTGGGGCCAGAGTCAAGGGCCTGGAGTGTTCAGGAAGGAGTTTGTGCTTTAAATGGAGCCCACGGGGCTTCCCCTGCCCTCTGGTTTGGCCTCTGTGTGCTCCTCTTGAGTCGTGGGAGCAATGGCACCTGCTCACCAGGGCTGCAGTGAGGCCCAGCGGGGCTGGGCATGCCCATCCTGGCTCCGGGGGATCTCAGCTCTAGCCCCCCAGCCCCGCCGGCCCTGCCCCCCAGGTCACAGGCTGCTCTGCCCTTCCCGCAGATGCAGACGCGCAGCTGGCCTCTGCCGCCGTGGACACGGTGCTGGCGGGCGTCCCAGGGCCCCGGGGCCCCCCCGGCCCTCCAGGTGAGCACAGAGGGCAACAGCACAGGCTGGTCTCCACTGGTAACCCCTCCTGGGCTTGGCCTGGACCAAGGGGCCTTGAGGGGGGCAGTTGGGGGTCATGGCCTTGGCAGGGCACTGGGTCTGCCCCAGCCAGCAGTGGCTTGAGGTGGGGCCTCTTGCTCCCGGGCGGCAGCTCCCCTGGGACTGGACACAGTGTTTCTGCCAGAACAAGCCCTGACACCCACATGATGCAGCCCCGGGCTGCCCTCATGTGAGCCAGAGCAGGGATGCTCTGGGTATGGGGAGGCATGCATCTGCACGGGCAGTGTGGGGGCCATGCGGGAGACCCAGGGAGCTGGTGGGGCAGGTGCCCATAAGAGACAGGAAGCCCTGGGCCTGCAGGCAGAGAGCAGGGCCCTGGGGGAGGGCATGGGATGGGACCCTCACTGGGGGAGGAGGGGAGTGTGGGGAGGGACGGGATGGGACCCTCACTGGGGGAGGAGGGGAGTGTGGGGAGGGGATGGGATGGGGCCCTCGCTGGGGGAGGAGGGGAGTGTGGGGAGGGGATGGGATGGGGCCCTCGCTGGGGGAGGAGGGGAGTGTGGGGAGGGGACGGGATGGGGCCCTCGCTGGGGGAGGAGGGGAGTGTGGGGAGGGGACGGGATGGGGCCCTCGTTGGGGGAGGAGGGGAGTGGGGGGCGGGGCTGGCACCCAGGTGTATGGGCGTCTCCTCTGACAGGTTCTACCTGTGAATGAAGGAGCAACAGAGGCCCTGGGGGCCGGCGGGTGGGGCGCCTCTTGATTAGGGCTCCAGACCCGGGCACTCATTCTCTGTCATTCATTTACTCTCTCATAATTCAGGAAATATTCACCGAGCACTGTTCAGGGGGGCAGTGTTCTAAGTTCCTGGGATACTTAAATAAACAAAACAAAGATTCCCGTCCTCGTGGTACTGGTACTTACGTTCTAGTGGAGACGGCGAGCAGTACCCACACACTATCAGTGAATCCCAGAGGGTCTGAGAAAGCAGGGCTGGGCGAGCAGCTGGGCCAGGGTGGCCCCATTTAAAAGGTCGTATTTGGAAAAAAAAAAAAAAGGTCGTATTTGGGAGTGAGCTAGGAGGGTGTTTGTCTTTTAGCTAGACTGAGTCCAGATCGTCACCCCACCAGGGGTACACTTTCCTGCGGGTCCTCCCTAAGCATGCTGGGGGCACATTGGTACAGCCTAGCAGCCCAAGAGGCACAGACCTGTGCTGGCCGCTGGGGACGGAGGCTTCACTCTTCCAAGCATTCGGGAAGTTCAGTCAGGAACACCACTCCCTGAGCTGCACCCGTCAGGCCTGGCCTGACCCTCTGGGCACTCCCTGGCCTGTGGTGGGGGGCAGGCATGCGAACCGACAGTGGCCAGAGGTGGCGGCTCATCTGTGTCAGGGCTTTGCCTAGAGAAGAGGTGGGGTAGGTTCCTGGAAGACTTCCTGGAGGAGGTGATGCTTAGCCTGAGACTAGTAGCAAAGAGTTTGCTGGGGTGTGGAGGGGTTGGAGGAGCTCCAGGAGGAAGCAACAGCATCGGCAAGGGCACGGATGCAGAGAAACTTTCCAGAAGGGGGTATCTGACTGATGAAGGTGGAGGAGGCTGGGCTGACGGGGACCTATTTGAAAGGTCACTCTGGGGGGCTGCGTGGAGGGCAGATGGTCAGGCAGCAGTTGTAGTAACCCAGGCAAGAAGGATGGCCTCAGAGGAGTCAGGTCTGAGGTCCCGAGGAGGGAGAGACTCGAGATTTGCCGGGGGACTAGCCGGCTGGGGAGGGGCTGCGGGGTGGCCCCGTGGATGAGGCTCTGGTTGTGGTGTCAGGGCTGCAGGGAGAGAGGGTGGAGGTGGGCTCTCCGCTCTGGCGGTGGACAGGGGAGGCCAAGGGAATGGGTGCTCCCTCCCCCACCATTCGTTCACCGCACCTTCCTTTGCTGCCCATGGAGACAGACCCAGGGCAGGGGCTGGGGTGGGAGGGTGGGAAGGTCCTCTCTGGAGCTGATGGGGGCAGCGGGCTTCTCTGGCCCCAGGTGACCATCTGTGACTCTGCCGGCAGGGCCCCCTGGACCACACGGTCCCCCTGGACCCCCAGGTGCACCAGGATCCCAGGTAAGGTCTTTTCCATTTCTGGCAAAGGAGGGGGCATTGTCTCGCCAGGAAAGGAGGAGCCAGGCTTCTTACCAGCACAGTTGCTCAGGAAGGAGCCAGCCCACCTGGCCGGTCCCCACCTGGGTCCAGGGGAAGGCAGGCGTGGGGTCCTGCTTTTGTTAGCAGCAGCGACCCTCTGCTGCCCACTCTGCCTACGCCAGGGAGGTGCTAACATGGCTCCTGGTTCATAAATGAGCTGAGACCCAGGTGCCACCCTAGGTCGTCCAAAGTGTGTGATGGAGCTGCGCCAGGATCACAGAACGTCCACCCCAGCCCGTGGCCCCTCCTCAAGGAGAACTGCTTGTGCGGGGGGCACTCTGACGCCTGACTGTGCGGCCCGGAACCCAGCTTGCTCTGCCTCCCAGCTGTGTGGCCTTGGGCAGAGCCAGGGCTCCGGCTTCCTCAGGTGCTAAGACGGGGTGTACAGGGCCTCCCTGGTGGATTGTCACAGGGAGTGAAAGAGAAATAAATTGCCAGGGGGATGTGCCTTGTGCTGCAGGGGCCCAGGGGCCTGGGGGGGAGGTCACATGGAGGAGGGAGGGGTCCTGGACGTGGAGGCAGCAAGGGTGGCAGCTGGGGATGTCTGCATGGAGCTTCCTGCAGCCCCTCCCCTGGGTCTCATCCAGACCGAGGGCTCCGAGGTCCCTGGAACTCAGGCCCGGGTGGGGTGGAGTGGCTGAGAGGTGCCCCCCTTCCCACTGCAAGGGAGGTGGATCCGGGCCTTGGCCCTGTGGGTGCTGGGACCTCAGGAGTCCCACACATTCATTCATCCCTTTAGTCATTTGACAAATATTCCCCAGACACAGGGAGGGCACCAGCCACGCCAGCCGAGGACACAGCCGGAGCCCGGGGCCACAGGCCAGCCCTCTAGAGCACATGTTCTAGACGTCAAAGAACCAGTGCCCCACGGCTCCTGATCTCTCTCTGTTGTCCCCCACGTGTTTTCACACCAGGAGGATGCGGCGTGGAGGAGAAGGGCCAGTGGGGTGCACGGCGTAGGGCAGAGCCAGGGTGGATGTGGTACAGACCAGGCCGGCAGGCGGGGCCTGGGGGTGGGGGTGGCTGCAGGGGGGACAGGAGGCCCTCAGACCTGATCTGCCCCTGAGTCAGGTGGGGTGGCCAGGTTAGCCAGGGGTCTGGGCCACCCAGAGCGCCCTCCTGGCCCCTCAGGCTCCCAGCCACAGGCCCAGGCCCCAGAGAGAAGGGGTGGGGGCGGGCGAGAGAGAATGACAGTGACAGTGACAGGACTGCGGTGAGGGTCGGAGAGGCCCCGGGAACTGTAGGAGGTTGGCAGGGGTCGTCTGGCCGAGCTCCACACGCCAGGAGCTCTGTGCCAGCAACGCGGTCTCTCCTGGTTCTCCGGTGCTGGGGCTCCCTCCTCCCTTCAGGCTGGGCCTGCTCAGCCCTGACAAAAGGGCAGGAAGAGGGGGAGGGGGGCACGTGAAAGGCCAACAGTTACTCTCACGGAAAGGGCTGGGGGCAGTGGGGCTCCTCCAGAGGCCCAAGCGCACAGTGACAGGGCAGGTCAGCGATGTGAAGGGATCCCATCATTCTATCCCAGCAGCTATGGGGCAGTGGAGGCTCAGAGAGACTCTGTCACCTGCCAGAGTCACACAGCAGGGCAGCAGAGTGCCAAGAATGCAGTGGGTGCTTTGGGGTGGTTGATCCTGCCGGCCGGTTGATTTTTAGAGTCTCCCAGGCCCTTGCGGGCAGGGCTGCCTTGGGTGGCTGTGCAGACCGTGCCCACAGCAGCCTTGTGGGGACCCAGGGTCTGCAAGATTCCAACAGGTTCAAGGGGACCAAGTCAGAGCTGCTCGTCCAGCCCCGCTCGAGATGGTGTGACCGGGCATCGGCACGGGGAGTCTTCAGGCTGGTGGCATCTTGGCCCCTTTCCTCCTTGCGGTGGTCCTTCCTTAAACCTGAGGGTCTGTAGCCAGGGCTGGGATGCCAGGGGCACCAGACAGTGTCCGGCCTGCCCCTGGCTCCCCAGGGCCCCACTGAACAGGTGTTGAAGAGCACCCTTCCAGGACCCACTGCCAGGACCCACCACCAGGACCCACCGAGGCCCCTACACTGCAGGGATGGAGCTGGGTTCCAAGGCTCCATTGTCCCAGTATTGACAATGTCAGAATGGCCACCAAATGGGCTGGACTGTGGCTTCACTGTGGATGGTGGGGCCAGTCTGATGACCCAGTCTCCATCTCCATCCTTGCCAAGGAGTCGAGGCCTCTGAGAATTGGCGGTCTGTGGGGAGGGATGTCTCCTAGGCAGGGGTCAAAGAAGAGCGAGAAGGGACAATAACAGGGGACCATGTGGTCCCGACTTTCTCAAGTGGGATGGACAGCCCTGGGTTTGAAGCCTGGTTCTGCCAATTTCCAGCTGGGTGACCCTGAACAAGTCCTTGAGCCCCTGGGCCTCAGTTTCCCCATCTTTGAAATGAGGATAAAAGTCCCTTCTGGGTAGGTTCGTTGTGAGAAATAATGGGGAAAACAGGTGGAGAATGCCAGGCTCTTCGGAGACCCTTAATGAATGTTATTCATTAACTATGTATGTCCTGGGGCCTCACTTGCTTCAGACACTGTACTGGGCACAAGAACAAGGACGTGGCGGGCTTCCCTGGTGGCGCAGTGGTTGAGAGTCTGCCTGCCGAGGCAGGGGACACGGGTTCGTGCCCCGGTCCGGGAAGATCCCACATGCCACGGAGCGGCTGGGCCCGTGAGCCATGGCCGCTGAGCCTGCGCGTCCGGAGCCTGTGCTCTGCAACGGGAGAGGCCACAACAGTGAGAGGTCCGCGTACCACACACACAAAAAAAAATGAACAAGGACGTGGGGATCGCTGTCCTCCGGTAGCTGATAGTCTAGTGTAGGAGGCAGACGTGATAGAGAATAACTGGGAAAGGACCTATGGTGACAGGAGCGGGTGACAGATAGGAGGAGGTGACATTCTGACTGAGACCCAAGGAACCGGAAGTCCTACAGAGATGCCAAGAGCGTTCCAGGTCGAGGGAAGGGCAGGTACGGAGGTCTTGAAGCAGGGAAACGCCTGGTGCATACTGAGCGGAGGAGAGTGTGGGGTGAGATGAGGTGGGGAAGTGGGCAGGGCCTTACCTGCAGGGCTGATGTGTGGATTTGGGTCACAGTGGAAAGGGGACTCATCGAGGTTCAGGGAGGGAGAGTCCGTGACCTGATTTACAGCTTTCCAAGGCCCCTCTGGCTATCGCGGGAGGGATGGAAGGCGGGGGAGGCGGCAGTGGAGCAGGGAGACCAGGGAGGAGGCCACAGCAGCACAGAGGAAATGGCAAAGTGAACAGACATACTTAGAAAGTGAACCTGACAGGTCTGGCTGATGGAATAAATTTGGCGAGGGAGGGAAAGGGGAGGTTAACTCCAAGGTGTGTGTGGGAGCAGCCGCGGGACCGTGGAGCCGTTTCCGTTCGAGAGGAGAGACTGCAGGGTGGGGGCGGGTCGGGGGGGGAACCGGGAGTTCCACTTTGGAGAAGTCGACGGGGGGGCACCTCCTGGCTGGCCGGGGGAGGGTGCTGGAGGATGGCTGGATGCACAGGTGTGGGGCCCTGGGGAGCCTTCCGGCTGGGCATCAGTGCTGATGGGGAGTCCACGCAGGCACCCTCACAATCACCGTTGCTGTTACTCGTTCTCTGAGGGCCCCTCTCTCGCGTGCTGGGGGGATGTGTGCTTTGCCATCCGGTCCCCTTCTAGTGATAACCACACTTGGCATTGCCCCATTTCACAGCTGAGGAGATGGAGGGCTCAGCTGAGGCCCAGGGTCATACACAGGCCAGGAGCGGGGGCGCCAGGACCGGGGAGGCCCCCAGCTGTGGCCTTCGTGTTTCCTCTACGCCATCCTCCTCCCCGCATCCATTTTTCAGATTTCCAGAGCCCAGTGCAGGGGGAGGGCGAGCGGAGGACTGAGAGGTTGTCAAGGGCAGGCAAAGCCTAATCCTGCTTTGTTTGGTTTTCTGCAGGGCCTGGCTGGAGAGCGGGGCGTGACAGGGCCGCCTGTAAGTGCGTGACCGTGTGGATGGGCCACCCCCAGGACGATGGGCTCTGGTGCAGGCCCAGGGTACCAGGTGGACGGGCGTCTGCCCCAGGCGGCCTGGCTGAGTTCAGCCCCCCAGCCTCCCCAGGCATGGCCGGATCCAGCCCAGCCAGGATGGGGCGGGGGGAGAGAAACAGGCAACCTGGGTGCAGTGCCAGCTGCCCAAGTTGAGAAGGGGTGACTTTGGGAGGTGGGAGCCCCCTCACTGAGCGTATGAAGTAAGGACTGAGATAGCCTCCTGTTGCGAGGCTTGGATGAGAGTCCTGAGGTCCCTTCCAGGGAGCCCAGGCCCCTGGGTTAATGTGCTATGTGACCTGCAGAGTCCCTTGCCTTCTCTGAACCTTCTAGGAATAGAGACATAGATAGCTGACCTCTAATTCCCCTCTTGGAAATAAGAATTCATGAGTCTCAGCCCCTATCTCCAGGGCCAAGAATGTGGGTACCTCCTTCGTGCCCAAGTCTTATGTCAGGGGCATGGGGCTGGGGGGAAAGGGGTGGATCTTTGGTGAGCACCTTCTATGTGGAAACTCTCTTCATCCCTAGCGTGTTTAAGCTTCACAGTGACCCAATGAGACAGTGTTTTATTTTCCCTATTTGCCAGAACTGGCAGCTACGGCTCAGAGAGGTTAAGCAACTTGCCCAAGGTCACACAGCTAGGCAACGGTAGAGCCAAGATTTAAACGCAGGAGTGTTAGCCTCCAAAGCCATGCCTTCTCCAAGCTTATTATTGAGATTGATTTATTTAACCCTCCTAATAGCTCTATGAGGCTATTATTACCTCCATTCTGGAGATGGGAAAATCGAGGCACAGAGAGGTAAAGTAACTTGTTCAAGGTCACACAGGAGTAAGTGGCCACCTAGGTGTTATTGTGAGGCTGATGCTACTGGCCCCATTTTAGAGTCAGGGAAGCAGAGACCTGAGATGCAGGGGACTTGATCCCTGGAAGGGCCAACACCTGAGCTCTTGGGGTTCCAAACCTGACTCTTCCCTCCCTAGAAACAGAATTAAGCCCCTAAAATCAACCCTGTGCCAGGCTGTGCAGGGGTGCCCAGGGAGAGAAGCTGGAGAGGGTGGAGAAGCGCCCCACCCCGCACCCATCATTGATTGCATGACTTTCTTCCCAGGGCGAGCCTGGTGGGAAGGGGGAAGAGGAGGAGAAAGCTACTGCCGAGGTAACTGTGCCCCTGGGCCCGTGCTTCCCTCCTGCCCCTTGGCTGTGTCTCAGCAGGACAGCGGGTACCCAACAGAGCTGGACTGACACCATCAGCCCTGAGCCGAGCATCAGTCATGGGGTGAATGGGGTCCCAGCCCAGCGGGGGAGACAGCTGAGTGAATAGCAACTGCAGCACAGGGTGAAGTTGGCTGCAATGGGGTAGCACAGATGGGGTAACCGGCCTGGGGCCTGAGTCGGGGGGAGACCCTGCCGGAGAGGGCCGGAGGAACCACGGACCTGCAGAAAAGACCTTTCTTTTAAGGAGGCTTCAAGCCGTGGGGTCCCTCTCCAGGGACTGGACCCTCCCATGAGAGCACCTGGCACACGGGTGTGCCCAAGGTCGCTGTGGTGGACTGAAGGATACATGGGCACGTGGATGTGGGAGAGGACGATGAAAGAGTGAGGTTGGGAGCACAGGGGCCAGGGCACGATGGGACGGGGAGGGGGCACAGATGGAGTGCAAGCATGGCTGTGGGGAGCCATGCCTTCTGGGACCAGGAGAGGAGGCTGGGGACCAGGGTGATGGATAAAGGGGGCAGAGGCAGTAGGGCCAGCAGGAGAGGTCTTGCAAGCTGAGAATGAGTCCCGTGGGAGTGTCAGGGCTCAGCGGGCTGGCCAGCTCAGTGGGTACACAGTGCCCCTTAACTGAGTGAGCTGAGAGAGGTTCTAAGCCGGGGGTTGGGGTATCTGCAGAGGTTGGAGGCGGACAGCTGCGGGAGGCGGGCTGGGCTGGAGGGGTGAAGCTGGGGCCAGGGGACATTCCAGAGGTCCTTGCGGGACTGGAGAAGGGGGAAGAGGCTGGAATCAGGGCAGCTGTGGTGGGCACAGGAGGCAGTGGGAGGAAGATGTGGATGTGGGGGTCACTTGGGATGGGAGACAGAGAGGATACCCACGACTTCCCCCGCCCCATCTCATCGGCATGCATCCTGTGGCCCAGGGACTGAGGCTTAGCCGGGTCCTGACAGAGGGGGCCTGGACCGCCTGCTCCTCGCTGGGACATCCCCATCCCAGACGCCACCCACAGCCCGGCTTCTCACGGCCTATGGTGGGAAGACCTCTCTCTTGTAACTCAGTAGCATGCTTTTGGTTTTCTTTTGTTTTAAGCTAAATTAATCTGAATGTCATGACAGAGCTGTCATGTTCTACCAGCCAAAGATGCCTGTTTGCTGCTGACTCCAGGGCGGGGCCTTGTCTCTCCGCCATCACTTTTTATTTCAAAGTGGCCTTGTCACCTGTCTTCTCAATTAATCAGCTCATTCACGTGTCTCGACACACGAGGTCCTTCGCCCGTGTGTAGGCTGTGGGTCCCAGAAATGCAGACGTGCCCTCATCGCGTCCTCCTGCCGGCATTCCAGAAGCCGTGGCTCTGCCCGCTCTTTTTCTCGCCCGGGTGACCACCCTGGAAATCTCTCGGGTGGGCAGTGCCAGGAAGGAGACAGGCAAAGCACCCCCGACCCGTGGGCCCGTACTAGGTGCTCTGCCCACAGCTGAGTATTTTCTGGAAAGAAGGGCACACAGAGGAAGCGGCAGGCAGCCACGGGAGCAGGATGAGCCCAGGCTGGAGGCAGACAGGTCTGGGTGTGAAGCCCCGGTCGGCCATTGCCAGGCTGTGTGGCCACAGGGCTCTGGTTACCCTCTCTGTGCGTCAAGTTCCGCGTCTGTGATTAGTAATTGGAACCCCAGCCCTGGCGCCAGGATGTCCACCCTATGATGGCTGCTGTACTGGTGTTGGTGACGGGGGGGAAGTGGCGGGCGTGGGGAGGACTGGGACAGTACACTGAAGCAGGACGGCCCTGACCTTGGCTGCTTCCTCCGCCCCCACCCCCAGGGCGAGGGGGTACAGCAGCTGCGGGAGGCGCTGAAGATCCTGGCTGAGAGAGTCCTCATCCTGGAGCACATGATTGGGATCCACGGTGCGTGGTGACCAGGACCTGCGGACAGGAGACCCACAGGCGGCCGCCGAGTCCGCATCTCCCTCTGTTCCACCTCCCTGCTGCCCTCGTGGTGCTGCCTCTGGTGCCTGCTCTCCCTGCCCCAGTGGCCCCTCACTTGGCTGCCAGTCTGGCCCTGTCCCACCCCTGCTCAAGGACCCTCCGTGGCTCCCTGCTGCCCGTGACCGACATCTAGGTCCCAAGTCCCTCTCCAGCATAGCCTGGTGTCCGGTGACACACAGCCGTCACCTGGTTACCCCAGGCCCTTTCCCACCTCCGCACCTTTGCTCAGGCTGCTCCCTCGGCCTCCTGGGCACCAGCTCCCGCTTCAGGACCCGCTCCAGGATCTCTTCCTCCCTGAAGCCGCCTTCCTATCTCCCCACCATATGCTCTGCTGGGCCTTCTGTTCCCTGATGGGGTGGGGTTTCCATGTCTCTCCCTAGCACTTCTGCAGGGCCTGGAGCCTGGCCCTGGTTAGCATTTATTGGAGAATGGATGAATGAGTGGATGAATGAGTGAATTGGTGAATGAATAGATGAGCAAATGGGAGAATGAATGAAATGAGCACATGGATGAGTGGATGAATGAATGAATGAATGAGTGTATGAATGAATGGATGAATGAGTGAGTGAATGGATGCGTGAGGAGTAGAAGCCAGCTGCTGCTTTGTCGTGTCCTTGCTGGGCACAGAGCTTCTGTTGCTGGCGGGGCTGGAAGTGAAGGTGCTTTGCTTGCTCCCAAGGCCCTGCGCAAGCCCACCCTCCTGCTCTCCTTCCAGATCCCCTAGCCTCCCCTGATGGGGGCTCCGGCCAGGATGCCGCTCTGAGAGCCAACCTCAAGATGAAGCGTGGTGGCCCCCCACCCGATGGCTCCCTGGCTGCCCTGCTTGGCCCCGACCCTGGGCAGAGGAGCGCTGGCCGGGCCAGCGGCGGGAAGTAAGAGGCCAGCGCTCCAGGACAAGCCCCGACTCCGCCAGAGACCCAGCCCCGGGGCCTGTGCTGGCACCTGAGGACACCCCGAGTGGGACCGGGCTGCAGGCCTGGATGATCATCAGGGACACTGGCTCCTGGGGGCTGGGGGCCTTGGGGACAGATGGCAGCTCCAGGGGCAGGGGCCAGAGGCCAGAACCCTGCCCTGGTCCCTTCCCTCCTCACCCGCACTCCCTGCTGGAGACGGGGTCTGGTGGGCCGGGTGGGCTGTGAGAATAGTCATAATACTCATCATTTACTGGGTCCCTGCATCATTTGGGCCTGTCCGAGGAGCTTCCCTGCATTGTCTCATTTAACCCTTAGGAGGTAGGCTTGTTACCCCGACTTTACACGGGGGACAGAGGCTTGGAGAGGATAACTCACCTGCCCAAGGCCCCCGGACTATGATGGCTGGGGCAGGGTTTGAACCCATGTTCTCTCTACCCTGCCTGCTTCCCCTCTTCACAGGGAAACTCAGGACGGGTGTCGGGCCAGGTAGCTCCTGAGGCTCCAGCTGGGAAGGAGGGCAGGGCCCTGCCCAGCATGAGACAGCGGGGGCCCTGGGCTTCCTTCCTCGACTACCCTCCCTGGGCTCGGGGTCTGCTCCACGGGTTAGGGAGCAGCTTGGCCTGTAGCTGCTCTCGGAGGCCAGGGAGACCTTGAATAAACCCAAAACAGTCACGTGGACTTGGAGACCGTGAGAGAGGAGCGTTGGGGTGCAAGGACCCTCAAACTGAATTGGCATTGCCCACCGCTGCATCCCAATCTCTCTGACCCCACCCACCCTGCCAGGGCCTCCCACTGTTGAGCTGGGAGGAGGGAGGACTTAATGCAAATGTGCACCCTCCAGGGGCCGTCCCTGCAGCCCTGCCCTCTCCCAGGCTCTCTGGGAAGCTGCAGGGTTGGCCACTTCTGCGTTACACGGCAAGTCCTATGTCCCAAGGAGGAGGAGGGATTGCTGCCTGATTCCCAGGCCCTGCTGGAGAGAGATGCTCCTGCCCTCGGCGCTGCGGTTCCAGCCAGGCTCCTCAGCAGACACCCAGGTCCCCGGTGCCCCAGAGCAGCTCTCAAGGCCACAGTGCTCGAGGCCTCTCCGGTGTCGGGTGCCCTGTGCCCTGGACTGGCCCTGGTGCTCCTCTCTCGCTGTCTCAGCGAGGGCCGCAGACTCAGACATTCACAGGTGCTGGCACCGCCCCAGGTGCGTCTCCCCTTGTGGCAGGAGCGACTCGTCCCCACCGCCCTTGGTGCACCTGGGAGGCTGTGGCCTGGTCCCTCTGGGCCCTGGTAACCTCTCCCTGCCCTTGAGGCCTCGACTGCCCCCCTTGAGGCAGGGCTGGCCGTGTGGGAGCCAAGACGTGGCTTCCTGCAGGTCTGTCTTCACGGAGGGGCGGTCAGAGGCAGCGGGAAGCCTGTAACCCTCTGACAATAAAGGTGCTCTCCCCACTGTGCTCTGGTGTCCTGTGGCGGCGGCTGCTGGGGAGGCTGGCTGTGCCAGGTCAGCTTCGGCCAGGCCCAGCCCCAGGAGTGTCCGACGGGAGCCCCCGGGAGCCAAGGTGACCACAAGGCCCTGAGGCAGGGAGGCCTGGCTCTGCCCCCCCCACCGGAGCCCCATGGGGGGCTGGGAGAGCGAGGGGAGCCCCTCAGAGGCTCCCCACCCTCTACCCAGCAGCACTGCATCTGGGCTGGGCCTGGGCCCAGCTTTGCTAGATGGAAAGTGAAGTGGGGAGGGCTCGGGGCTCTGGGCAGAGGGACCCCTACCCACCATGCTCCTGCCCCGGGCCTGGGGTCCTGGACATTTTCGTCCACTTGGGGGCCCAGCATCTCGGACCTTCCCCTGAGCCCTCAGCCGAGGTGGGGGACTGGCTGAATGCCACCCAGGGCTTCCTGCAGGCCGTGTCCAGCCAGAGCTCACCCTTGCTGGGGCCACTCCACCGCACATGAGGGGACCCAGGGGAGCTCTACTCTGATGGCAGCCCCCTTCCCGTTGCAAGACCCTGTGTTCCCAGCTGGAAGCTTCGGGCTTGGTGCCCCCTGCCCCCGGCCCCACATTGTCTCCCTAGAATATCCTCGTCCCGAGCTGGCACTCCACAAACTCCCTCACAGCAGGGCTAGGTCTGGCTGACTTCCATCTTCCCAGCCCACCTCCCTCCCCCACGCCCCCGCCGAGGGCCTGGCCCAGATGAGACATCAGTTTGTTAATAAAGGAATGCCTCCCCCCCAGATGGGGACACCCACCCCGTTACCCAACAAGAACACCTAGTGACGGCTGCTGAGAGCTGCTGCCGAGCCCGGCTGCGGTGACCCACCGGTGCTGCAGGAGGCCGTCCCCAGAAGGTCCACATCTAGTGACAGTGGTGAATCCTGGCCAATATGACATGCCATGTGGCCACATTGAAACAGTGGAGGGGGCAGCTGATCTGCTGGGGTCTGAGGAGGAGCCTCGGAGGAGAAAGGGGTCTTCAGGCATCAGCGGGAATATGCTAAGCTAGAAAGGGCAGGGGGAACAGCATCGGCAAAGGCTTGGAGGGAAGGGGGCAGCTCATTGGTTAACCCCTTGGGCAAGGATGCAGGAGGGAGAGGGTGGGATGGGCAGAGGTGTGAGTGCTCTCCCCGAGGGTTGAGCCCCCTTTTCTTTCTCCAGCTCACTGGAGCCCTCCCTGCCCAGAGCATCCCCTCTTTGTGGGGTGCAGCCTCATTCATGGAGCAGTGCACCTCCTGGGGCTATGCGAGGACTGATGCCATCTGACAAGCTAAGCCCCCCACCGCTTAGTGAAGCAGGACACGAGGCATCTCGTTCTCACTGAGCCAGCAGCAGATGGGGGGCCCTAAGAGAGATTGTCCTGCCTTACCCAGGACCCCAAATCTGCTGCCCCAGTGGCCCCCAGCCCATGGTCTGCATGGGCCTCTTTCCCTGAATGTCTGAAGGACAGACCCCACAAACATCAGCATCCTTAGATCCAGGGCTGCTGTTTGGAGGTGGGGAGGTGTAGACTGAGCACAGGCGGGCAGGGTGCATGTCCACATGCACACAGAAAGACCCTCAGTGCAAACAGGCCCTGGGCCCTGCACTTTCCGGGGCAGGCCTGGGTTGGGGGCTGGCAGAGTCTGGAGTGACCCTCCCCCTAGGACTGGATGTCCAGGTGCTCCCAGGCCCATCTCAGAGCCACTGGGAGCAGAAGGGGTTCAGGAGGGAACCAACGTCCAACGGGGGCTCGTGCTGGATGCAGCTCCTGAACTCATAGCCAGGGACCCCCCAGTCTGGCCTCTCCCCTCCGTCTGGATGGTAGATCGATCTTTCCGAAATGCAAGCCTGGCAGCATTCCCCCTTAATCATGAATCTGCAGTGGCTCCCTTGTTTCTGGCCCCCAGCCTGGGCTCTGCAACCTGGTGCCATCATCCGGGCCTCCATCTTCCTGGCTGCCGGCTACACAAGAGAGGCACCACCTGGTCTCGTCTCTGTGCAGCCTGTGGGTGCTGGTGCCCCGCAAGGCCAGCGCTTGGTGCTTGCAGGACATGGGAGAGAGCAGGGGGTGCCTGGGGCGTCCGGCACTTACAGCCCCATCGGGAGCACAACTCTTGGCTTTGGGCAAAGACCTCAGACGCATCACCTCCTCTGACCCCTGCAGCCTGACAGCTGGACTGTGTCCCTCTGGTCCTTGGTTCTGTCATGACCATGAGCATCTTTGTGTTGATGTGTGGAAACCCTAACCTGCTCAGCCTGCAGGTCTCAAGATGGATTCAGACGGTGGGGAGCATTGCTCAGAGCGCCCCTAGAATCCATGACTGGGCTTCCAGGGCCAGGCACCCTCCTCTGCCTGAAACTGCCCCTCTCCCTGCAGCTCCTGGGGACGGGGTTCATGAGGGTCAGCCCAGTGCAGGGGATGGGCATCTCTGAGCTCCTAACCCCAGCCCCGCCTGCAGGGTCCGCCCAGGGGCTTAAGGAGGGAGAATTGGCTCAGGCCGACCCCCTGGCCTCCCCTCCCCTCACTTCACCCCGCACCCCCTTCCCTGTCTCCTCCCCCGAGTCTGCTCTGTTCTACATCCTCCAGCCACCCTCAGGGCACACCAAGCCTCCCTCCAGGCAATGCCTCCTGCACACACTTCTCTCCTGTGCCGCAGTGTCCAGATCAAACCAGGACAGGGGCCGACAGCTCTTTACTAATACCTTCCCTTCCAGACCCCCCTCCCCCAGAATGCTGAGCAGCCCTAGTCTGCAGGACCCTCTTCTCCTCACCCTCCTGCCTAGCTGAGCCCAGGGAAGGCACATGCTCAGGCAGGGCCCCGGCTCGGGCCCCCCTTTCCTTGGTCTGGTCCCCAGGGTCTCCTGGGCAGGGCAGGTGTGGGACCTGGATGCAGCTCCTGAACTCATAGCCAGGGACCCCCGCCAGCCCCCCTTAGTCAGCCACCAGCCAAAGCAGAAATTCAGGATCCCCTTAGTCAGATAGTGACTTCTGGCAAGTGCCCGGATGTGGTGGCCACAGTGAGCGTGGAGGGGACTCAGGCTGGGCTGACCTTCAGTAGCTCCCACTGGGGCAGCGAAACCTGTAGTTAAAATATCGAAACACCCCTGTGCTGACGGACCCCAGCTCCTCACATGCCCCCCACCATCCCGACCCCTCCCGTAGCCTCCCCAGAATCTAGGACCCCGCTCCAGTGCTAGGAAGAGGACCTGTTCTGATGGGTGAGATCCTGTGCCATACGGATAATAAAATATTTTTAACATCTCTCCCGACATGGGCAATGAGAAGCTGATGGCAGGAGCCGGGGCTGAGGGGGTACGCTTTGCCGCTGCTCGGGGCACATCCTGACCTCAGGCAGAAATTCACAGCTGATGCGCTGCCTTGGGATGGGGAGCCGGATGGAGGAGCTGGATGGTCATGGTCAAAAACTGAGAAGTGGGCCAGAAGCCCTGGTGAGCCCAGGCTGGGGTTCCTCTTGGGAATTCCAATAGGACCCCACGTTTCCTGCTGCACCACCTTGGGATTGGAACTCAAGAACATGGTGACCTGTTCCCTGGGACCAGGAGGGAATCAGGGTGAGGCTGGAAATTAATCAGACACTCGCCTGACCCCCAGGGGTTCAGAGGTCACCTGTGAGTATCTCTTTTCCCAGAATGCACTGGGTGAGGTTGGCCCCCTCCAGGCTGGGGGGAAGGGCACTTGGGGGCACATTCTTCTCGTCCTGCACTTGGCATGTCCCAAAGAGACACAGGGGGCTATTCTCCTGCTGGATGGGCAGGAACTGCCGAACTCTGGCCCTGGGCCCCAGCCAGACGTGGTCCAGGTGCTACTGGGGTCCCCCAGCCCTCACCTCCCTGGATCAACAAGGCACCCTCACAGCTCCACCCCCCACCCCACGTCACCCACTCGGCTGTGATCTTCTTGTGGGCAGGGTCACACGTGTGCCCAGCTCTGATCACTGCAGTGAGTCACAGGACGTTCACAAAGGAGAGGGATTCCTTCCCAGACCCCAGAGGCAGTGACTGAGGTGGTGGGTAGGGGGCCAGGTGGGCATCCAAGACGGTTCTGGTCAGAACAGAAGCCCCTCCCCACTGGCAATCCCACACCTGCAATCCCAACTACCTCGAGGTTTCTGGAACACCTCTCTGCCAGACCTGTTTTATGGATTATAAAAAAAAGAGAATTTCATGAGATTTGCAATTACTTGAATTCCAGGGAGATTTATCTCCAATGTTATTAATAAATTCTAATGCCACCTATAACTTTCAATTTCCAGTTAATTAACATGCAGTTGGTGCATTGTAAAAGGCAAATTAAATATTTTCTCAGGCGGGGGCTGGTAAATCTAATGAGCCAGTGTGTCCCAAAGGAGACAGCTGGGCTCACACATCCCAGTCTCCCACTCCCCCATATTGATGGGTGTGTGACATGTTGATGGGCAAGTGATAACCGGGCTCAGTGTCCCCATCTTAAAAGGGGATCACAGAACCCGCCTCCGGAACTCTAACAGTATCTGGGGTTGAAGCTGGTTTTTATTCACATAAATACAACTTGAAGGGGATTCAGGTGATAATTAGAATCCAGAGTCTGGCTCTTTGCTCCCATGGGCTGAGTGACCGGACCAGTTTCCCGAGGCTGCGTTAACAAATTGCCAGAAACTTATCCTCCACGGTTCTGGAGGCTGGAATCTGAAATCAACGTGTCTGCAGGGTCGTGCGCCCTCTGACGACTCCAGGGGAGAATCCATTTTTGCCTTTACCAGCTTCTAGTGGCCCCAGGCATCCCTCTGGCTCCTGACTCCATCAATCCAACCTCTGTCCCTGTCTTCACGGCCTTCTCTCCTATGTCTGTCTTGTCCTCTACGTGTCTCTCATACGGACACTGGTCACTGGGTAATCCAGGATGGTCTCTTCATCTCAAGATCCTTGACTTAATCCCATCCACAGAGACTCTCTTTCCAAATAGTGTCATGCTCAGAGGTTCCGCGATTGGGACTTGGACATATATTTGGGGGCCGTTCTTCAGTCTATGACAGTGACCTTGGGCAAGTCACTTAACCTCTTGGGGCTTCCGTTTTCCTTGTCCAACAAAGGGCTGCTTCACTGAACTAGTAAGAGCAGCTGCTGCCGTGGGTCAGGCGCCATGGCGAGCCCGTCATGTGCATTGACTCATTCGGTCCCCACGCCAGCCCCAGGATTTGTCATCTTCATTTGTTGCAGGTGATCAAATCCAGGCACCAGGGGGTTAAGTGACTTGCCCCAGGTACCAAGTCGTGGGGCGAGGATTTGAACCAGGCCACCTCACCCTGCAGCCTACACCCCCCTTTTTGTAACTGAGCTTTTTTAAATCAAGCAATAATTCACATGCCATTCAACTCCCCCATTTCAAGCGTACAATTCAGGGGTTTTTAGTATATTCAGAGTTGTGCAACCATCACCACAGTTGATTTTAGAACATTTGCGTCCGCCTAAAGAAATCCCATATCATTTAGTAGTACCCCCCAATCCTCCTGTCCCCCCCACCCCTAGGCAGCCACTGATCTGCTTTCTGTCTCTATGGATTTACCTATTCTGGACATTTCATAGAAATGGAATCAGACACTTTTGTGTCTGGCTTCTTTCACTTTGTATGATGATTTCAAGGCTCATCCATGTTGTGGCTGTATCAGGGCTTCATTTCTCTTTGTGGCAAAACAAGAACCTATATGCTTAACCACTACAATGACCTGTAAGGTCCCTGGCCGCTCTGAAAGCCCCTCTGTAGGACTGACACATTCCAGAAATCTCAGTCAAACCCTGAGGTTTGATCTGTGAAGATTCTGTAGGACTTGGGGAACAGAATCTCTCACCCTCTCTGCCCGCAGCACTGTCCTCTCTCTTTACAAGATTGCTGGCGTGGCAAGAACACTGGCGAGGCCGGGCACCAGTGGGTGAGCTAGAAGACCAGCCGTCAGGCCCGGTCACTCCTGAAGTGCAGCTTCTCGGCCCTCACCTGGGGCAGAGCTTCCTGATCTTTCTCACAACACGGCTCACAGAGAATAGGATATTATTTGCACAGCACTCAGCCAGAAGTGCACCCAGCAATGTGCCCAGCCCGGGGTCTCTGGCTGTCCCAGCACCACCCTGGTAGCCTCCAAGGGCCGCCACCTGAGACTGCCTGGAGCCCACCTGCAGCACAGGCCCGGGAAGCTCTGATCTCGGGCGTCAGGGCTCTCACCCAAAGGATGCTCCTGCTGGGTGTGAGGCGGGAGGAGATGCTGGCTCTTCAGGGGCCAGGCCTTCAGACCATCCCCTGTCACTGGTTAAGGAGGGGAAGGGAGGTCACGAGATGAAGGATGCCTGGACCCGGGCTCTACAGGCCTCGGTACCCGGGTCCTCACGGAGAAGAGGAAGGGGGTGGGTGGTTAATTAAGCCTGGAGACCCAGGGCCACCAGCACTGCCTACAGCTGTGCCAAGTGGAAGGCCAAGGGCACCAGGCTGGGGCCCCTCACACTGACTGCGATAGGGGCTGCTTTGGTTATAAGCGAGATGAACCCATTCCAAGGGCCTCCGAGAGTAACAGGGCTTATTGCAAGGCTCCAGGGACCGCAGGGGACCCAAAGGATAAGGGCGGGAGCAGGGGCAGGCCCCAAGGGAATAGCACCAGATCTGAGTCAGCCCTGGGGACCTCTGCAGCTGGAGGAGGTTGCTGATTCTCATGGCTCTGCTGCGTGTCCATCCCTCCTCTCACCACGATTTGTTGTCTGTCTCCTGCCTTAAGGCTTCTGCCTGCTCGTGGCTTCTGTGTGTTCCCACCATGGTTTCTGCATCTTGCCACCACGGCTTCTGCATCTTCCCACCATAGCTTGCCATGGCCTCTTGCTCACTCTTTTCTCACAGTAGGTGGCTTTGCGGTCACCCAACATTCAGGGTGGTTATCAAGCATCTTCACGGTCTCCACTCCAGGGCTCAGGCTCCCTGGCACCACCCCAGAGGAGGACTCCTCCTCCTGCTCTTGGCAAATGAACTCAGGTCCAGGTCTCATCCCCTCCAGCCTGGACACAGATACCTGATAGGGAAGGAGAACTCTGGGAACCTAAGGCCAGAACCCCAGAGAACGGGCAGTGTGGGCTTTGCTGCCTGTTGGTGGCAGAAGCTGCCTTCCCAGGAGGGGAAGGAATGCTTAGGGCCCCAAGCTGGGGTCCTCTGAGCCAACAGCGGAAGTCTCTGCTTTGTTTTACATCATAGCTGTATTCTCAAACATAACCGCTCCACCCCCGCCCTCCAGCTATTCAAGGACCTTGATGACATCCATCCAGGTCCTCAGGATGTATCAGGAGTACATCACTCTCCACTTTCTCACCCCACCGTCCACGCCCCCCCGCCATGCTCCAACCACTCTGGCAGGCCCAGCTCATAACAGATCAGACGTGAAAGGACCTTGGCCTTAATTTTCCTTTGGCATCATGGCTATAAAAGGAGAATTTTGTTTTTAAAAAAAGACAAAACCAAAAAGTGCATCTTAATTAGGGAGGATGTGCAGTGAGGCCAGACTGAGCCCTGCTGGGCACCAGCCCTCCACTTGGTGAGAACAAATGCTTTTAACACAGCCCCGTTGCCAAGGTGATCACCGCATCTCAACTTACTGAGGTGGCATTGCAAATCTGTGGGGAAAGAACAGATTATTCAATAAATTATGCCAGGACATTTGCTTAGCTATTTGGAAAGAAATAAAATTAGCTCTTTCCTTCACACCATACTTCAATATAAATTCCAGAGGATTTAAAGAATTAGATGTAGAAAGGGAAATTATAAAAAAAACTAGAAGAAATTATAGACAAATATTTGATCTTGGGGTGACTAAAGACTTCTAAACATAAAAGCAGTGGAAAAAATAAAAAGAATAAGATAGGTAGAATTTAATACTTAAAATTTAAATCTCTTTGTGTGTGTGTGTTTTTATTGTTGTTTTTTTTTTTTTTTTTTGCAGTACGTGGACCTCTCACTGTTGTGGCCTCTCCCATTGCGGAGCACAGGCTCCGGACGCGCAGGCTCAGCGGCCATGGTTCACAGGCTTAGCCGCTCCGCGGCATGTGGGATCTTCCCGGACCGGGGCACGAACCCGTGTCCCCTGCATCGGCAGGCAGACTCTCAACCACTGAGCCACCAGGGAAGCCCCTCTGTGTTTTAAAGAACATTTTAATTAAATTTATTGGGGAACTACAAATAAGGCTAAGACAGTTGCAACAAATATGACAAAGGGTCATATATAAAAAGCAATTACAGGACTTGCCTGGTGGCACAGCGATTAAGAATCTGCCTGCCAATGCAGGAGACACGGGTTTGAGCCCTGGTCTGGGAATATCCCACATGCTGCGGAGCAACTAAGCCCGTGCGCCACAACTACTGAGTCCGCATGCCACAAATACTGAAGCCTGCACACCACAACTACTGAAGCCTGCACACCTAGAGCCTGTGTTCCGCAACAAGAGAAGCCACCACAATGAGAAGCCCGCGCACCGCATCGAAGAGTAGCCCCCACTCGCCGCAACTAGAAAAAGTCCACGCACAGCAACAAAGACCCAACACAGACAAAAATAAATAATAAATAAATAAATAAACTTTTAAAAAAGCAATTACAAATAAATAAAAATGAATGTTCCAATAGAAAAATGGCTGAAAAGAAATGCACAAAAGAAGAAATAAAAGAAGTCAAGAAACAGATTTTAAAATATTCACCTTTGTTGGTAATCAAAGAAATGCCCAGTAAAACACCAATGAGATTTTCCTCTCTCACCACTTATATTAAACATGGTACTGGAGATTCTACCCAGAGTAATTAGACTAGAAAAATACAGTCACCCAGATTGGTGATTGCTGGAAATTTGTTCATTTCATCTAGGTTATATAATTTCTGGCATACACTTATTCCTGGTATTCTCTTATAATCCTTTTTATTTCTGTAAAGTCAGTAATAATGTCCCCACTTTCATTTCTGATTTTAGTAATTTGAGTCTTCTCTCTTTTTTTCTTGGTCAGTCTACCGAAAGGTTTGTCAAATTTTCTGATCTTTTCAAAGAACCAAACTTTGTGTTTTGTTTTTTCTCTATTGTATTCCTATAAGGTAAAAATTTAGGTTATTTGTTTGAAATCTTTATTCTGTTTAAATATAGGCAATTAGAACTATAACACTCCCTCTCAGCACTGCTTTAGCTGCATCTCACAAGTTTGGGTATATTGTGTTTTCATTTTTATTCATCTCAAAGTATTTTCTAATTTCCTTGTGATTTCTTCCTTGACCCATTAGTTATTTAAGAGTGTGTTAGTTAATTTCCATATATTTGCAAGTATACTTCTGCTGTGGATTTCTAATTTCATTCTGTTGAGACAGGAGAACACATGTTGTATGATTTCATTCCTTTTAAATTTATTTAGTCTTGTTTTATGGCCTAACATATGATTCCAACTGTAGATTCCAACATATGATTCCATGTGCACTTGAGAAGAATATGCGTTCTAATGTTGGTTGGAGTGCCCTGTAGATGTCTGTTTAGGTTCAGTTGGTTACTAGTGTTGTTCCCTTAATTCTTTAGACCTGGTTTCCTTTAGTTCTCTGCACATATTTATAAGTGTATTTAAAGACTTTGTCTAGGGCTTCCTTGGTGGCACAGTGGTTAAGAATCCACCTGCCAATTCAGGGGACAGGGGTTTGAGCCCTGGTTCAGGAAGATCCCACATGCCATGGAACAACTAAGCCAATGTGCCACAACAACTGAGCCTGTGCTCTAGAGCCTGCGAGCCACAACTACTGAAGCCTGCACGCCTAGAGCCCGTGCTCCACAAGAGAAGCCGCTGCACTGAGAAGTCTGCATACCGGAACAAAGAGTAGCCCCCACTCATCGCAACTAGAGAAAGCCGCACACAAGAATGAAGAACTAAAGCAGCCAAAAATAAATAAAAATAAGTAAATAAATAAATAAAAGAAATGCAACAAAAATATTTTTAAAAATTTTTAATAAAAAATAAATAAAGTCTTTGTCTAGTAAGTCCAGTGTTTAGGCTCCTCAGGAACAGTTTCCTGTGAATGGGCCATACTTTCCTGTGTCTTTGCATGTCTCATAAATTTTTGTTGAAAACTGGACATTTAAAATAATATAATGAGGCAAATCTGGAAATCAGATCTCCCCCCTCTCATGCAACACCATTTGCCGAGGGTTTGTTGTTACTGCTATTTGTTGTTATTGTTGCTGCTACTGCTTATTTCTTTAGTGACTTTCCTGAACTAATTCTGCAAAATCTGTGTTCTTTGTTGTGTTTGGCCACTGAAGTTTCTGCTCAGTTAGCTTAGTGGTCAGCTAATGATTAGATAGAGATTTCCTTAAACCCTTTAAACCATTAAGTCTTCCAGCCTTTGTTGAGGGGCTTTGTATATGTGATGGGGCATAGCTTCAATGCTCTAGCCTTAGTTTTCACTTCCTGGTTGTGCAGAGCCTCAAGGTCAGCCAGAGGTGAGAAATTAGGTCCATCACAGGTCTTTTCTGGGCGTGTACAGAGCTATGCACATGCATATGGCCTTCAAGCAACCCAAGAATATGTTGGAGCTTTTCAAAGCCCCCTGTGGACATCTCATTTGCCAGCTTTTCCTTTTAATATTTTCTTTAGCCCCAACTGGTATCACCACTTCAGGCAGCTATGAAATTAAACAATTGCAGCTGATTGTTTTTGACAAATGTCCTGGAGCTAGGGCACACAGAGCAAAGACGAGGTTAAATAAAGACAATCCCTGAGAATGCAGCTTTTCAGGGAGCTGCCAGACAGGTCAAACAGTGACAATTCTCTGGCCATGGGGTTTTAGGGGAAGCTCCAAACCTTTTCTTTCCCTTCTAGTAGCTGCTGGGCTACTGGTTTTCACAACCACCATAGTTGTGAGGCTATTGCTTTTCAAAACCTACAGTGGATCTGTGAAAAGGGAAATGGGAATAAGGCAAGTTAAAACTTCACAAAGCTTGCTGTTCTGACTGTGATTTGGCCATATAATTTAAAAAACAAAGCAAAACAAAACACTCCTCAAGTGTTTAAAGCCTTTGGTTAATTTCTAGAGCCATGAAAAAGTTGATTTTGACAATTTTTGCCAGCATTTTCATTGCTTTTATGAAGTAGCATATTTTTGGAAGTCCTTACTCTGTCGTTCCGGAAGTGCTTCCCTCCCACCTGTTTGTGTACAGAAAATATTATAGGAACACAGCCATGCCCATTCATTTATATATTATCTATAGCTGCTTTCACACTACAATGAAGATCTGAGTAGTTGCAACAGAAACCATATGGCCAGCAAAGCCTAAAATATGTACTATCTGGCCCTTACAGAAAAAGTTTGCCAACCCCTTTGGTAAGGCAAGAAAATGATATAAAGATTGGAGGAAGCAAATTGCTGCTATTCACAGATGAAGAGATTTTTGCATTAAAAATTGTTTTTTAAACTTGTGAACAACTTGTTAGCATTAGTAAGTGAGTTTAACAAGGTCACTGAACGTGTTATACCTAACCCAATTATAGGACTTCTTGGATCCAGCTAAGAGAGTGTAAGCACACTCCACCTTACCTCTCCCACTGATGAGAATTAAAAAGATTGGACAGAGTACATAAAGCAGCTATCTGAGGACTCTGGAAAGTCAATCTTAAGAAGTGGACTGGGAGGGGAAATCCAAATGCAAAGAATGACTGAAATAGCTGTGAGTTTTCTGGTTTGTTTGTTTGTTTTTCTCCACATCTCCTGGGTTAAACTTTAGCATAACCTAAATCCTGGAAGTGAAGTGAAGTGAAAGAAAACAGAATAAGCTCTAAGAAAAACTGTGTCTTCTGGCAGGAGAACCAGGAATGGGGCATCTTGCAAGACTGAGAGCCTGGTGGGTGGGGGTGTGGTGATCCCAGTTTTTTTCTTTCACTTTTAACTGTCTCTGTCCTGAGACAAGCCCCTGTTAGGAATCTGCATTCCTGGGGTTCCAGTAGACCCACATGCACCTAAAACTCTGAGAGAAAAAAATTCCCTCTGATCAGAGAACCTAGGCACTTTGCAGGCAGTATCTTGTATGCCTCCTAATTTACTGTCTGGGTTAGCCATCATTGTTACTCCCATTTTCTTGGTGAAGAAACTGAGGCTCAGAGAGGTTAAGTAGCTTGCCCAGGGTCACCCAGCAGTGAAGTGGCAGAGTTAGTATTCTCACCCTCCCTGCCTCCTTAGTGTAACTGTGAGCTCTAGCACCTGGCTCAGTGCCTGACACAGTGCCGGGCAGACAGTGAGCGCCCTGTGAGATGGGTCCATCTCCGCTCGCTGGCTCCAATGCAAGGCCTGGCTCAGAGCATCCATTGACCCATGTCCGCTTCTCGAACCTGTGCACACACAAAGGAGACCAGCCCCCAGCCTCCCTGGCCGACGAGGAGAGGCCTTGAACTCCACTCTGGATCAGCCTTTCTCAATGCAGATGAACTGCTGTTGATGTTCTTTGCACATAATTTTCAGCGAGACAGAATCATTTGGAAAGCCATAAATACACATTCAGATGCACATGATGGATAATAAACTCGGCTCCAACGAGTCACTTGAGCCCCCATAAATCTTGGCTGCATTTTCTTCCCTGGTGCCCGTAAATCAGTCCCTATCTCTGCCTTGTCTCTGTCATCCTGCCGGCCCCTACCTGCCATGCATCATGCTGCAGGTGGAGCGTCTGGCAGCTGGCTCACACACTGCCCTCGTGCCCCGCGCGCATCCTGCTGCTCCCCTGAGGGACCCAGGCGTCTGGCCCATTTCAGGCGTCCTTTGTGCTTTTCTGAACAGCAGTCACCCTGCACATCATGGCTTACACAAGCCTCATGGGGTTTTCACAACATGCAATTTTTTAAAAGCAGGCGGTAGCTGTTCTCTGCCTCTCCCTCTCCTGGGCTTGTGCCTCTGTGGGCTATTGTTAATAAGCTGACAATGCAAGGGGCGGGGAACACCTCACAGGGTCTGGAGTTGGGCACAGTGGGCTGACAGTGGTTCTAGAGATTTCAGCCAAGTCCATTTTCTGGGCCTCAGTATGCTCATTTGCAAGATGGAAACAATAATCCCTATTTCCCAGGATTGTGTTATTCAGGGTAATAATGCACAGGTAACCAGCATTAGAGAAAGCCTCAAGCCTCAGTTTGTGCATAGCCCAACACAAAGTTTAATTTTTGATGCGAAGTCTGATGTGGAGGCCTTCTTCCATCTCATAGCTTCATTATCTGGAACGTGAGGCCCTCCAAGATTGCCACAGTGGGAGAAGAGAGACATGGAGACACATTGGCTCATAACAGCTTCAGCCCAGAAGGGATGTGGGTCACCTCCACTCACATCCTATTGGCCAGAACCAGTCACATGGCCCCAGGCTAATCACAAAGGATGCTGGGAAATAGAGAAGCACATGGCTGATTGGTGAGCATTTACATTCCTCCCAGAGTGGTTGAAAATGCTTAATTAAATGCAATTCACAAGAGACAGCAAGGAAGGGCTCTAGTAGAAGCTCAAGATGTCAGAGGTGAATCTAGATCAGTATTGGCTGATGGAGGAGTTACACCCAGCCCTCTTCCAAAGTGGTGTATGTTGGTCCATGCTCATGGATAAAGCATTTGCCATCATGCCTTCCTTGGGGCCTGGTTGTGAGGGACCCAGAGCCAGGTTCCTAATAGGTGCTCAGGAAGTGGGACTCACCCAAGGTCATGCAGTTTTCTGTGATACACTGCATGCTCCCTTTCGAGCCAAGCTCTCTCCCCTCATGTTCCCACCACCCGCTCCTCCTAGCAGCACTTAGCAGCTCCGATTCTTTCCCAACCCCTGATTCCTCCCAGCCTCCATTGTGGCTTCAGGCTCCCATTACTCAAGAGGATGGCTCCCACCCACAGCTGGGCCCCACCTACAGAAAGCCCTCTGTGATTTCCCTGGCTCTTGTGTTTGGGGAGAGGGTAGGTGGTTCTCTGAACTGTGGCTGGATAGGGAGGAAGTGATCTGGCATATGAGGGTCTTCCATGTCTCAGAGCCCGCCCGCCCACTAACAGCCTCCCACAGCTGGGCCACGTGATTTCACAGCTGGAACTCCTCATGCCTTCTGCCCCCCTTCCTCATGCATAGAAGCAGCAGGTCATGGTAAGGCTTGGAAGCAGGAAGTCCAGGAGGCCAGGGCCTGGTGCAGCTGGAGGAAACAGACTGATCTGGTGCCCTCTGCTATCAGGGTGGGAGGTTGGAGACCCCGAGGGCCGCTCTCCCATGGCTGGAGACAGCTGCACTAGAAAGAATCAGCCTAAGCTGTAGGGGCAGATGCCCCTTGTTCCAATCCTTGCCCGGCTACTAACTGAGCATGTGACCTAAGCTGATGCTTTCATTCCTGGGCCTCAGCTTGCTCATCTGTAAAATGGGGATCTGTATTCATTCTATCCAGCTTACAAGATCAACTACAAAACACTTGAGAACAGGGTTCAGGGTGGGGGTGGAAGGTGGGGAGCCAGGGGACCTCTGCTGGGGTCTAAAATCCTGCCTGGGACCAGCTCTGGGCCAGGGCAGCAACTCAGTTCCTCTGGACCCAGGTGGAGCCCAATGGTGAGCACTGGACCAGAGGGACTGTTTCTCCTCTTTCCTTCCTCCCAGCCCAAAGATGAAATCTGCTGCTTATTCCTAGTGGAATTCTCTTTTTCCATCTTCCATCCTCAAAATCACCCCATAAAACACCAAAAATAAACACTGTGCCTGGCTTTCATTTGGGGAGGGTTTGCCTGTCCCCTTTAATTACTTCTTACCATGACATACCAGCCTTTCATCTTTGCGTGCCTGGGTTGGTGACCCTAAGAGGCAGGCCAAAGGCGGTGCGACTGGACCTCTTTGGTCAAATGAGGACTCAATGCTTAGAATGCTGTGGTAAGCATGGGGGACTGCCTGGGCTAGGCAGCCAACGCTGAACAGATGAGGAGACATTGAACCTGGGTTTAGAAGGATCAGTAGAAATTTGTCAGGTGGAAAAAGTTGAGGGAGAGCATTCCCAGCAGAGGGAACCGTATGTGCAAAAGGATAGAGAGAGGAACTGAATGGAATGTTTTAGGAAGAAGTAGAAGTTCAGTGAGGCTTCATATTAGGGTGCCCGAGGGAGGAGAGGGAGACCCAGAGTTGCCGGGAGAGCTGGGTTGCATAGCCCTTGAATGCCAGGCTAAGGAGCCTGGACTTTATCCTAAGGGCCACGAGGAGCCGAGGAGGACTGTAAGTGAGGTGGGGACACCCCCAGGCTCCTGGCCACCAGGGTCAGCCTTTGTGACACAGCTGCTTCGTGTGTCGATGGAAGCTTGGGGGGTGGCAGGGTGAGCCGTCTCCTCCCCAAACTCAACTTCCCTGGAGGAGGAAGTCTTGAAAGAATCTAAGAGGAGCCTCCACATAAAATGACTCTCTTAAAAAGTCAACATTTCTGTGATTTTGTAGAAATTAATCAGGAACACATGTGTTCTATTTTTCATAAATCACGAGGGATCAAAAGGGAAGGAAAAATCTCTTAGGGTAAAAGATGACATGAGATCCACCACCCGCTGAAAGACTCCACACCACTGCCTTGCAGCCTGGGGCTTTCCTTCCACCTGGCATCCCCCGTGCACCCTGGTGGACGTGGGCCCCAGGCTGGTTTGGGACACAGAGGGAGCTCAGACGCAGCCCAGACGCTTAGGTGCTCCCAGAAGGGAGGGAGCACCAGCCAGTGAGGGGCCAAGGCAGTCGCTGTGTGTGACGGGTGCTGGGAGAGGAAGCCTGGTGCTGGGGGAACCCAGAGGAAGCCTCCAGCCCAGCTGATGGAGGGACCAGAAGAAGGGACACTTAGAGAACAGATGAGAGAGGTGGGAACAGATGAGGACTGCCTTGAATGCACTGCTAAAGAATCTGGATTGTCCCCTGCATTTTTCCCCACTGCTGTCTGAGGACCGGGGTGTGATGGGAAGGGCCCTGGGCTTGGGGACAGAAGTGCCATTCAGCCTCCCTCTTACAGTGAGACCTATCCCAGACCTGGAACCTCAATGTCCTCCCCTGTCAAATGGGTGGAATAATGAGGCTCCCCCAGGGGAGCCTTGTGGAGCCGTGGACAGGCGGGCTCTCACTCGGGCCTCTGTCACCCTGGTCTCACCCTTGCTGGCCTCATCTGTCCTCTGTGGGGGCCATGGTCAAGGGCAGAAGAGGTGAAGAAGCAGTTTCGCAGGCCTCCACCCCGCCGATGCCCTGTGTCCAAAGCCCAGTGGTTCCACAGCAAAGAAGAGGGGCCCAGGCCTCCCGGGGTCCCAGGCCTCCCGGGGTCCCAACATCCCTGCGTCCATCCCGGGTGGACCCAGACCAGGGGGCCTGCCCGAGACACAGAGCCCCATAGGCCCCTCGTTCTTCAGCCCCCAGATCAGGGGCTTCCTCTCTCTCCATCTCCGTCTCCACTCCGGGCCCCCCCAACCCTGGGCTGAGCAGCACCCAGCCCACCCCCACTGTGGGCACCGTGCCAGCCCTGTGGACAGGTGCTGAGATAATCCGGCTAGACAGGCTGCCACCTTGGCACGTCTTGGGGCGCCTGGGGCCGGGGGGGCCTCAAAAGGAAAATTAATGTCTCTTACCAGCAATTAGAGGAAATTATTTCAATAGAAATCTTGTTTCATATCTCCCCATCCTTGTTTTTCAATCCCCAGCCTTTGATTTCTTTCTTCTTCGGGGATTCTCAGAAAGGCACTTGAGAGCCTGGGCCGCGCACCCGGGCCTAGGGAGCACCGGGGTCTCCCAGTGCGGCTGGCGGCCCGTCGGCAGCAGGGGCCATACTCCCAGGTGGGCAGTCGTGGGTGGGCCTCTGGCTGGCTGGCTTTTCTGCTGTCCGACGCGGGTGACTCTGGGACCCAGGCCTGGCCAAGGTCATGGCGTCAGGGGGTGGCATGGTGCTGAAGGGGAGCCCAGGATGGAGGGGCCCAGAGGCCTTTTGGGTGAAGGCCAGCACCCTTCCTCTCTCCTTGGGGAGACCCCCCTCACATCTGCACCCTTCATGTCTCCCCAGTGCCTCAGACAAGGTCTCAACTCTGCAGCCTGGAGCTCAAAGCCCTGCAGATTCATGCCTGCCAGCTCCCCTGGCCTGGTCCACCCCTCGACCCCCCATCCCCCTCTGCAGCTGCCCAGCATGCCTGGCTTGACCCAGAGGGGGCCAAGCAGCCGTGGCCCGGGGTCCCTTGCACAGCCCGGGCCTGGAATCAACAGCCTTTTCTTTCTCTACCTGGCCAGCTCCGGCACCTTCTTCGAGGTTCAGCCCTGCCTCACCTCCTCCGAAATCCTGACTTGGAGTCCACCTCCCAGAATGTTTGGTGCCCCCAGCCCTTAGCACAGGCCTCTGCCCTGATCCTGTCAAACTATTCATGGGCCGGCTGCCCTAGGAGCTCCTTGAATCCAGGGAGCAGGTTTGCTTTAGCCCTAAGTCCCTAAATGGGTTTCAGCCAGCTTCCACTTGAGTGGATGGGTTATGCTTAACCCATAGAATGCCCTGGAAGGGACACTGTGCTAGTTCCAGTCCCGGCCTTTAAGGAGACTGGCCGCTTCTGCTTCTTCCCTCTTAGAAAACCCCCTCTTGGAATCTAGCCATCATGGTCAAGCATGTGGAGAAGCCACATTCAGGCATTCTGCTTAACAGTACCAGCTAAAGTCCCAGCCACCTTCCAGCATCAGCTGCCTGTGACATGAATGAGCCACTGGGATATTCCAGCCCAGTCAAGCCCCCGGGTGGCTGCAGCCCAAACGAACATCACTTGCAGAAGAACCTCCTAGCTGAGCACAGTCAACTCACAGGATCACGAGATTTAGCAAGATTGTTTCTGTTTTAAACGACCAAATTTTGGGGCACTCTGTTGCAGCAACAAGTAACTGAAACATATAGTATACGCATTTACCAGATGTGTATGCATTTCCAAGTATTTAACTACTATTTTTCAAAAGATTAACCATTCTACACTATAGAACAGGTGTCCAAAAACTACAGAAAACAGCCAGCTGCCTGTTTTTGTGCAACCCGCAAGGAAAGAATGGTTTTTACTTTTTTAAGGAAATGTTATTTATTTATTTTTGGCTGTGTTGGGTCTTCGTTGCTGTGCATGGGCTTTCTCTAGTCAAGGTGAGCGAGGGCTACTCTTCAATGCGGTGCATGGGCTTCTCATTGCGGTGGCTTCTCTTTGTTGAGCTCTAGGTGCGCGGGCTCAGTAGTTGCGGCTTGTGGGCTCAGTAGTTGTGGCTCGTGGGCTCTAGAGCGCAGGCTCAGCAGTTGTGGCACACAGGCTTAGTTGCTCCACGGCACGTGGGATCTTCCCAGACCGGGGCTCGAACCCGTGTCCCCTGCATTGGCAGGCAGATTCTTAACCACTGCCCTACCAGGGAAGTCCTGGTTTTCACATTTTTAAGTGGCTGGAAAATCAAAAGAAGGATATGGTTCGGTGACTGGTGCATGAAGATTATATGAAATTGAAATTTCAGTACGTAAAGTGTGATTGGAGCACAGGTATGCGTCATTTGTGTACGTATGATCCTTGGCTGTTTTTGCACAATGGCCAACTTCTGTGGTTGTGGCAGAGACCAAACGGCTGCAGAGCCTAAAAGATCTACTGTCTGGTCCTTTACAGGAAGTTTACCAACCCCTGCTGGAGGACATTAAATGTGCATCATCATTTTGTACTTCAAACACGGCATCAAAAGATTTGTATGTGTTTCTAAGCATTTATTTCCTTGGTCCACTAAGTATTAAAAAAAAAATTTGTGAAATTTTTGGCTTATTTATTTGTTTATTTGAAAGTTGAAAGTTCGAAGAAGTATAAAAATGGTCAAAGAGTGTACAAAAATTTAACAATTATGGGAGGAATGCTGAGAAAGCATTCGAGGAGAGGTCAAAATGAAACTTTCTGATGATGGGGAGGAATGGAGGATTTTGAAGAAAGGGATTAAAAATTGAAAAGAGGACAGGGTCACCCGCTAAGGCTTTGGAAGCATCCAGGCAGACTGCCTCCTCCTTCCCCTCCCCCCACCTCTCCCCCCACCATCCTGCCCTGGCCAGTGCTCCAGGCCTCATGCCTCTCTCTGGGAGGGGTCACAACATCTGTCCCCCTCCTCGTCCCCTGCCTACCTTCCTGCCCTCCACCAGTGCCCCTGCAGGCCTTTGAGTCAGCCATCCCGCCCCTACCATAGCTCCCCCTACACAAAGCCTTCCCCCATCCGCAGGCCATCATTCACCCGCTTCTCTGTGTTCATCCTTCTAAGATCCCACCTGCCGTATCATACCATTGAGACCCACTTATTGTCCTTCTGCTTCTTGGGCTGGAAGCACCTCCAGGGCAAATGGCTGGATCCCAGGGGAGGTATCAGAGCCCAGTTGCTGAATGAAGGAGCTCCACAGCCCTTACTGAGCGGTGAGGATCAGAAGCCCCAAGGATGCTGAGTGGGCCAAACAGTGTAGGTTTCCGTGATGCGGCACCTCCTCCCCACGCCCAGCCTGTTGGGACCAGGGATGCGGAGAGATCAGGGTCATGCCTGAGCTGCCCCACCCTTGCCTGGCCTCTGGCAGGGCCTCGGGCCGGGCAGGAGCGGCTGACAGAGCCACCTCCCTTTCACAAGCCAGAAGCTGACAGCCGGGTTCTGGAGAACAAGAAGCCCATTCAGGGCGCAGGGCCAGGCGGGCCTGCTTTCAGGTGCGTGATCTCACCTTTTGGAAACGCAGAGGGCCTGCCAGGGGGCCTCGTAAAGCCTTTGATGACCCATGTGCAGGACACAAATTACAGGCTCCTGGGCCTCCGGGGCCTGGCCGACACTTCGACACTTCGCTCCACGGACTCACATTCCAGTCCAGAAAGGGGCACGGATGGGTGGGGCCGCGGGCTGCACAGGCAGGCAAAAGGGTGTCCACCCTGACGGCAAGCCCAGGCCTGACTGGGGCCCAGGACCCACCGAGCCCCCAAAGCAGAGGTGGCCCAGGCCCCTAGGCCCTACTCCCTGGGACCCGGCAGCATGTTCACTCTGGTTGGTCGACTTTGACCAAGCTGACTGGTGACACCAGGCAGACACACACCACCCTAAACCGGTGGCCATAACACACCGGGCCCAGCTGGGGGCTGGAGCTAGAGGGACTTTGGGTCCGGGCTTTGTCCCCTGTTGGCCACCAGCTCTCTGCAGGGGAGGGACCAGCCACAGGAAGCAGCTGGCTCCCTCTTGAATGGAGAATTCCCTGGTCGGCAGCTCATGGGAGGCCCGACTTTTCTGTGAGCTCACAGGGCATGGCCCTGGAGCCAAAAGTGACCTAGAAGCAATGGAACTCAGATGGCCAAAGAAGCCACTGCCCTCTGTCTCCCTGGCACAATTACTTGGCTCCACCTGCAAAGATGGGACAGTGGCCTCCGGCTTCTCTGAGTGCCCGCAGGACAGGAGACCAGGACAGGGCATGCACACCTCTCCCTGTGCCAGCCTCGTGTCCAGCAGTGGCTTCTGTCACGACTTCTGTGGATGGCAGCATTGGCCTGCCATCCACTCCCTGGAGGGAAGCCCAGGCCACATTGCCCATGTGGGCCCCCAGGCCCTGGAGGGCAGCTCCCAGTGCCCTCGGGATAAACCTCCAGCTCTGGCTAGAGGCCCAAGGCCCTGCCATCTGACCCTGAGGGCTTCTCTCAGTCTCAGGGACTGCCTCCTGATCACCTGTGAACTTGGCCATCTGCTGGTCCCACTGAAGCTCCTCCTGTTCTGGCAGTTCAGGCTCATTGGTGCCCAGGCTTCTCCCTCTGGCCCTGGCAGCAAGGGGTCCCTCCTCCAGGCCCCCCAGGACTCTGTGCAGCCCATACGTGGGCGGTTTATGGGTGCACCCACTGCTCTCTGGACACAGCTGCTCTGGAACAGAGACCAGGGGTGAGCTGGCCCTGACTCCCAGCCCCCAGCATGGACCTGGCCAAAGGAGGTGCCCACTGGTGGTTTGCAAAGTGACTGATGCATTCAGGAAGTCTCTGGTCAGCAAAAGGCAGCCTGGCCACACCCTTAAGAGTAGAAAGATGGCGGGCTTGGAGGGCAGGAGGCCCTGGGCATCCTTGGCCATTGGATGGGGGTCTTAGCTTCTCTGAGCCTCAGCTTCCTCATCGGCAGGAAGGGAATACTATATGCACCATCTTTTTCATTTTAGCCATTCTGGGGCGTGTGCACCTTATTGACGTTTTAACTTGCGTTTTCCTTAAGAGGAATGACATTGAACACGTTGTCTTTCTTTGCCATCTGGATTTTTTTTTTTGTCACCTACCTTTTTGTAGATTTGGGGTTGTTGTTTTTCCATGATTGATCTGTAGGATTTTTAAAAAGTGTATTTAGGAGATGAGGTCTTTGTCAAGATCTATTTTCAGTTATCACAGGGCTAAAGAGAGGTTTCAGAGAGATCAACCACATGAAGCCCCAGGCACAGGGCCTGGCACCCAGGTGTTCAACAATTGTCAGTTTCTCTCCAGCCTCAGGCACTGCCCATCACCTGTCTCTCAGAGTCCACCTCTTTGCTTCATCCCCGGGCCGTCTACAACGCCCCCTCGTCCTAGACCTTCACCATTACCCTGGTGTCTGCCTCGGGGTCCATAACCTGCCCCATCCCTGAGCGCTCTTTGGGCACCCATGTCCTCTGCGCCCACCCCCAGGAAACAGCCCAGAGCCAGGGACTAGACGCCTAGGGCAGGCAATGGGAAGAGCACTAGGCCCAGAGTCCTCAGCCTCAGCCTCTGGGGTTTATTCTGCCACTTCCTGCCTGCATGTCCAAAGGCAAGTCGCTTTTCCTCTCTGGGCCTCAGTCTTCTCATCTGTAAAATGGGCTCTCCTGCGTGTCTGGCCCACCTCCCAGATGGTGGCAGGCCTTAACCTCAGAGTGCGGGTCCAAGTGTTGTGGAGACTGTCAAGGGCTAAGTACCAGGTGGCTCAGGCCGACCCCCCCACCCAGCACTCGGTGACAGGGAGCTCACCCCCTCACTGGCAGGTTGCATCGAGACCGGCTCCATCCAGGAGAGCCTCTCTGGATGGTGGCCCAGGGAGTGTCCACAGCCCCTGGTCATGTCTCCTCTGTGCCAGCTTGATCTATGGTCCCGTCTCCAAGTCTCCCAAACTGGACAGCAGGTTTCTGGGGCCCCCACTTCCCTTTCCATTTTATTTGGAGATGCTCAAGCTGGCCCAGGCCTCCTGCTTCTACAGCAGACTTCTATCTCTTGCAAACACTTTAAGCTTGGAGGTGGGACAGGAAGGAGAAAAAACAGTAATTACAGAGCTGATGGGGGCACTTCCAGGAAGGGGCATTCCACTCAGCGGAGGCCCATGTGGAAAGAGGGAGGCTGGACCGGGACGGCCATCCCAGCAGCCTGAGCCTTGTGGCCCCATCCTTGGCCCTTCCATCCCCCACCGTGGTGGCCAGGAAGCTTGCTCCCCAGAGGAGGTGTTTGGAGGCCTAGGACCATGTCCTTGGCTCATCCAACACCTTGATGGGCTCACTGTGGGAGGAAGGGAAAGGTGGGAGCTTTCGAGCTGGAAGTGGCTAGAGCTATAATGTAACCCACTTTGCGGACCGGAAAACAAGGGGTCTCAGAGCAGATCACAAACAGATGGTGGCAGGCATTTCCTCCCACCCCCATCGTTGTCCTGGGAGACCCCGGATTCCCAAGTGGGTGGTAGGGTTAGGCTATGCAGGGGACCCCTGGAGGCCTACAAGAAGAGGAAAACTTCTCCCACCAAACTTGGAGGAAGGTGTGAGGCGGGCTCAACAGATGACGTCCCTCCACGGCTGCTTCTCCCTCCACTCAAGGCTGCAGGGCTCAGGTGGCCTCAGCCCTCTCTCCCGGATGCGGGAACCAGGATGAAGTTCCCTTCTCTCTGAACATCCAGTTCCTCCCCAGTTGCCAGCCTTCTGGTGCCCCAGGGATGCAGGACTGTGGCGGTATGAGGATGGCTTTGTGGACCAACCATCTCCGGGCACACGTGGACCAGCAGGGGCCCACCTGCTCAGAGCAAGGACGTCCCCGGTGCCTGAGAACAATGAGGAGCTCACGGTTGCCAGGGGCTGAGTGTCCCTTCCATGCCTCATCTCTGACCCTTGCGCTGAGCCATCGATGAAGACACTGAGGCACCCAGAGCTAGGTGGCTCACCCAGGCCCCACAGCTAGCGAGTGAATAGTGGAGCCAGGGCAAGAACCCAGGGCAATCGCAACTCCCTGTCACTGTGACACACCACTTGAGCCAAGGGTCTTAGCCCAACTACCAAGAGTAACTCTTACCCGCAACCTTGCAAGGCAGCTATGCTATGTGTCTTAGCCTGTGGTGACAAGTAGGGGATGAGGACTTAGACTGCCTGGGTTCAAATCCCAGCTCTGCCACTTACTGTGCAGCCTAGGGCCAGTGTCTTCCCTTTTCTGGTCTCAGTTTCCCCATCTGTAAAAGGGGATGGTAGTAGGCTCTACTCCCCGTGGTTGTTGAGGAGTTCTACGTGTGAATGCAAGTGAAGCACAGCGCCTGGTACACAGAGGGTTCTCTTAAGTGCTGCTGCTGTCTTTTACAGGAATCTGGAGGTAAACGAGCTTGCCTTGTCTTTCAGCCAGAAATTGAACTGAGGCAGCGGGGACTCACATGCCAACTTGTCTGCCCTCAAATTGCACTTTTAACCTTGACCCATGGCTGCTTCGAAGATGCAGGCCCGGAAAGGCCTTGGGGAAGCCGGAGCCGGGCGAGGCTCCTCATCCGTCAATAGATGGCGCTGTGCGGCCATAAGGGCCACCCTCGCAGCCAGAGTGAGAGCTCACACACCAGGCCTTGTAGACTGAGGCCACCACCCAGGGCCAGGCTCTACACTGGGTGCTGCCCTCAGAGGGATGTACCACTCGCCCTGTTTCTCTGATGAGAAATACGAGGGCCCAGAGTGGTTAAGCCATTGGCCTGAGGTCACACAGCCATAAGGCACTGAGGCTCTCCAACCCCAGATGCTCCAATTGAGATCTTCAGCCCTGTCCTCCTGCCACCCACTCCACCCTCCAAGGGGCCTCTGGAGCTTGATGGGAACCAGGCACCCCCTCTCCACACCCACCATGGCTGGACAATTCCAATGAAGCTGAAGCCACCAGCTTTGAAGTCGGAGCTAAGCCCTCGATTAGGGCGGCTCCAGGCCAGCCTGTCCCTCCCGGCCCCATCTCCAGGCCCATGCCATGGGCTTCCCCAGCGCAGTCCAGCATTCTCGTGGCACCGAGAAGTCTGGGGCCCAGAGACGGAGGGACCTGCTCAGCAAGACACAGCCCATCTCCTGGATGCCCTCTTCCTGGTCACTAAGGAGCCCCAGGTCCCCCACGATCCGCTACAGGCCCCAAATCACATCTCACAGTCCCCCATCATCACCCAAGAGGCTGCATGCTAACATGCCCCCAGCTCTGTCCCACTGACACACACGCATTAGAACCCATCACCCCAATAACAGGTCTTGGACAGTAATGTGATCCTGACCATGTTTTCAGGGGTGTGAACGGAAAGAGGGAAGGAATGTGGTAGGTCTGGAGCTGGGAAGGGGGAGCTCCCTCTGGGCCTTGGCTTCCTCATCTGTTTACCGAGGGTTCTTCTGGCTCAGCCTGCCCTGGGCTCTGTGATTCTGATTGGACCACAGTGAAGCCACGTGGGTATGGGGGGAGGGATACCCCACTGTGCACCAGGCAACGAGCTAGGTGCTTTATGCACCCCTATCTTTCTGCTCTGAGGAGCAACTAAGGTTCTAAAAGCCAGCCAGCCCCATCCCTGCCACGTGTTCACCATGTCCGGCTTGCATACCTCCAGTCACGAGTAGTTCACTCCCTACTGAGGAGCCTGTCCCCAGGATGGCTCAGAAAGCCAGAGAGGTCCAAAGGCTGGGTGCCTGTACTCCAGACACCTGCCCGGCTCTGCCTTATGGGACACCTGAGCCAGCTCCACGCTCTGCCCCAGGACAGGGATTTGAAAATAGGTTTTCCCAGACTTACCTGGTGGTGCAGTGGTTAAGATCCGCCTGCCAATGCAGGGGACATGGGTTTGAGCCCTGGTCCGGGAAGATCCCACATGCTGCAGAGCAACTAAGCCCTTGCACCACAACGACTAAGCCTGCGCTCTAGAGCCCGCGAGCCACAACTACTGAGCCCGCATTCCACAACTACTGAGCCCGCGTTCCACAACTACTGAAGCCCTCGCACCTAGAGCCCGTGCTCGGCAACAAGAGAAGCCGCTGCAATGAGAAGCTCACACACTGCAACGAAGAGTAGCCCCCGCTCACCACATCTAGAGAAAGCCCGTGCACAGCAATGAAGACCAAACACAGCCCAAAGTAAATAAATACATAAATTTAAAAGAAAATAGGTTTTCCCCACCCTGCGTGCACAGACTCACAGGACACTCCCCAACCTCCCTCATCCCTTATCCTGGCCTCCCCGCCTTCAGCTTCCCTTCACCTTTGTCAAGAGAGACTTGAGGGCTGGATGTGTGAGACAGACAGGAAGAGACGAATAGACACAGATACTTGGGGGTCCCGGGAGGCCCAGATGAACCCTCAGCCAGACTGGAATCTTGGCCCAGCCCAGGGCTCAGCTCACAGAGGGAATGGAGTAGTTTCCCCACCAAACAGACTCTATGGCTACTGGGGCGTCCCCTCGGAACCTCACTGCTTGCCTTCCCCACCCCCAGGTCTGAAATTCCACCGGGATGTTTCATTACTACTCTGAGATCTAGCGTCCCCGTTCCTGGCTGAGGACACCATTGGCTCCCCCCAGCCCCCCACCCCTGCCACTTCCTGGCTGTGAAGAGGTGCAGAGTCACCCCCAGGGTTGCCACGGAGACAGAGTGATGGTGGAGCCACATCAGGCAGGGTCTCTCCAGCAGCCACGAGGTCCTGGAGGGGCCCCACCCGCCCGCGGTTAGCAGAGCCTCCCGGGGAGATTCCCCGCCCAGCCGGCTCTAAGCCCCGGGGTCCACCCTGGAAAGACCTTCAAAGGACTTGGCCATTCTTGAGTGAGCGCCAGGAGGGAATCTGCTCTCAGAATCAATTTAGCCAGCCACACGGGTGGAAGGAATTTGCCATTTCTCTTAACAGTGACCCCCTCGTGATTTATACGGGGGCCACTGTCCGAAGGCCCCAGTTAACGGATCACAGTGGAAAATGAAAGGCCCAGACACAGGCGTCTCACTGGGCTAATTACCCTCAATAAGACCCAGCTGGCTGGGGGAGCTGGCGGGACCAGGGCAGGGCAGGATCCCTGCACGCAGCTCCCTGGGGACACGGAGACCTGCCACGGCCACGCCTGGGCTTGCTGCCCATAACCCTCCAGGGCACGCTGGAGCCACCAAGCATTCCGGGAGAGCCAACCCGGCCAGCTTACGAGACAGGTCACCTCTGGGGATAGCCACGGCCTCAGGGTTTGCTGCTGCCGAGGAGCTGGAAATCCCTGGGACCCAGAGAACCACAGGCTCCCATTCTGCCTATGCGGAGACTGAGGCCCAGACAGATAGGCAGGTCCCATGGAGCCTTGGGCGTGGCTTTGGCCTGGGCGCAGGCCCTGACCTCAGCCTCTGGACCGTGGTGTCTTCCTGGAGGCCCAGACCTCAGTGCTGGCCATGGAAGCCGCCTCCAGAGGCCTCATGCACCTCAAGATCAGCTTTCTGGGCTTCCTGGAGTTGGTTAAATGTTCCCCAAGAGTCTGTTTTGTGCCAGGTCCAGTGAGGGTTGCTAGGGGTAGAGCGATGGGCAAAATCCAACCTGATCCCAGGCTTACAGCTCTTTGGAGAAGGCCAACATCATGTACATCTCCCCAGCAAAAGTACCTGGTGCCATGAAAGTACACAGAAGGGGATTTGACCTATTCCAGGCATCAGGGACAGGGCATGTGACATGGAGCTGAGAGCAGAAAGCTGAGTAGGGGTAATTGGGTACTTATCCAATGAGAGAGTGGGAGAGTGGGTGGGAGAGTGTCCTAGGCAGCAGAAGCAGCATATGCAAAGGCCCTGTGGCAGGAGGGAATGTAGGGCACTCAAGGAAATGAATGAGGCTGTGCAGGGAAGCACAGAGCCATAAAGATGGTGGTAAAGGGGCAGGTGGGCAGGTGGGGGAGGCCACAAGTAGTTCTTGTACCTTTAAAAAGGTGATTCCAGATATGATGACTCAGGAGGGAGGAGTCAATTTCTCTCTGGCTTTCAGGAGCCTCAGCCCCCACCCCTGGAAGAGGCAGCTCTGTGGACCACCCCAGCTGCCTGGACCAGAGGAGGACCCAGAGGAACCCATCTAGGGGTCGTGGAGTGCCAACCCAGGTGTCCCTCGGGAACTAGACAGAGAGTCATGGAGACTGAAGGCAGCTGGTGGTAGGCCCAGGTCAGGGGCAGCCAAGACCACCAATGAGCCCCAGCTGGAGGGGGAGGGGCCCCGAGCAAGCAATGCTGTGAAAAACGCCAAGAGAAGCAGAGGCCAGGGCCTTGGAGCCACCAATAGCCTCACGACTTGTCCCCCACTCCCCTCCCGCCTTCTTTGCCCTAGGCCACTGGAGCCTCCTGTCCCTGTGGGTCCCCCACCCAGAACCCAGGTGGGTGTTATAGGCGCTACTAATTGCGTCTGGGCCCTGGAACAGAGTGGGTGTAAGTGGACCGCTGTCTGAAGGGTGGAGGAATGAATGAGCAAAGGAAGGGCCCCCAGTCTCCCCTCCTGAGCTGCATGGAGCCCCTCCGGCCTTCCCCACTGGCCACCGCGTGTCCTCGTGGAGCCAGGCCGATGCAGGGCCAGCAGGCCTGGTGTCACGGAGTAGGGCAGCCCGGAGCTGCAGGATGGGAGAGCAGGTAGCCACGGCTCCCACTCCCTCCAAAAGTTTGGCTCTGGCCTGGTTCCTGGGGACACAAGCAGGTCTGACGAGTTCCTCGGCAGCTGAGTCCTTGATTTCCAGGAAAGCTAAACTCTTCGAGAGCAGAGAGAGCAAGGCCTGGGAGGGGGGAGGGATCTTTTGGAATATTCCTCTGCCTTCCCCAGCCCTGCTCTGCAGATCTTGCCCCTTGTGTCCTGAGCCTGGGAGCCCCAGGCTGATGGGAACGCCTCTCTCCCCACCTCCCCCAGAGGGAACATGGAGTGCAGGAGGGCAAGGGACAAGGAAAGGGACCTCCTCACTGTGACCCCAAATTCAGTCCCCGCCCCCATGTCCCAGTGCAGGGTGTAGCAGTGTGGGGTAGAGTTTATGGGCACAGGCTCAGAACCATGCTGCCTGGGTTCCACTCCCAGCTCTGCCATTGACCTCGTCACCTACCTGGTTTCTGTTTTCTGTTTTGGTTATCTTTCCCTTATTGATGTATAGGATGTTCTTTTTAAACCCTTGCTTCCATGGACCTTACATCCTTTTTTTTTTTTTTTTTTTGCTTCGTTGCTGCACGCAGGCTTTCTCTAGTCGTGGCGAGCCTGGGCTACTCTTCGTTGTGGTGCACAGGCTTCTCATTGTCGTGGCTTCTCTTGTTGCAGAGCACAGGCTCTAGGCGCACGGGCTTCAGTAGTTGTGGCACACGGGCTCAGTAGTTGTGGCTTGCGGGCTCTAGAGCGCAGGCTTAGTAGTTGAGGTGGATGGGCTTAGTTGCTCCGCGGCATGTGGGATCTTCCCGGACCAGGGCTCGAACCCCTGTCCCCTGCACTGGCAGGCAGATTCTTAACCACTGCACCACCAGGGAAGTCCCGATGTGTAGGATTTTTTTTTTTTAAGTATATTCGGGATTGAAGATGTTTGTCAATATCTATTGTTGCCACTATCTTCTCCAGCCTGGGCTTGCCTTTTCACACCCTTCATGGTATCTTTTGCTGAGTGGAAGTTTTTAATTTGAAGTCCAGTTTCTGCCCTTTTATTATATGGTTGATGCTATGCGTGCCCTGTTCAAGAAATCTTTGCCTCTTCCTTAAACATCCCTTGAATCCACCACCCCCGCCCCCTCCGTCCCCTCCCCCCACCACCATCTTTGCCTCTGTCTGGCTTCTAGCTGCCAGGTCTCTCCAGGCCTTCTCCCACCTCCTCCCCACTGTGTCCCCACCCCAATTCTTGTCTCCCTCACTGCATGATCTTTCCGCCCGGGGACAGGGCTGGCTCATCTCCATGTCCCTGGGACTGGCACCAGGGCTGGCACGCACTAGGTGCTCAATAAAAGCTTCATAAATGAAGGCAGTGTCCCGTGCCCCAGCTGGGGATCTTTAAAACTGTCAATTAGTTCTAAACACCAGCTCATCAGGAACATTTGAGCAAAGCCAGGAAGTAAAAACTTTGGAAAAACCAACAACATAGGAATGTTTAGCTTTCTCCCCAACCGGAGCATTAATCACAAAACCTCAGACCTTGTTACATTATTTATTCTTACTTTGCCTCTGACCCACAGGCCAGAGAGCCTTTTCCTTACACACACACACACACGTTGGCTGCAGGGGCTCCTCAACGGCCGCCCCTCTCCCCCACCCCCAGCCCCATGTTTGCTGCCTCTGAATGTGTGTATGGGGTGGGGGTGGGCGTCGGTGGTCCCCTTTTTAGTCCTTCTCTTCGCCATGAGTGATGACGTAACACAGGTTCCTATAGTCCAGATTGCCACACACATCTGGCGGGAAAGCAGCAAACATCTGCTTGATCTGGGGAAAGAGCCGGGAGTCAGCCTCAACCAGGGCCGAGGTGGGGGCCAGAGCTGGGGGTCACCCAAGGGCATTAGGTAGAATGTCGCTCCCCTCTTTGGAGAGGGAGGCATCAGGGTGGAGGCCACAGAGGCCAGGCCAGCAGGCCAGGATCCCACCATCCTTGTTCTCATCCTAGGAGTCAAGGGGGACATCATCTCGGCAGGTCACTAAAGAAAGAGCACTTCCCAGGAAGATGCTCATCAGCGCTGGGCAAGGCCCTGAAAAGCCGGCACTCACCTCCTCCTCACTGAAGCGGTCGGCCTGCGTCATGAGCTTCTCTTTGATGCTGTTCAAGGGAGAGAAAGGGTCACATTCAGGGTAAGGGCCACTCTGGATGTGGACACGCAGATCCTGGGGCTGATGACCAACCAGGGCTGGCCCTACAGCCCCCAGATGGCTGTGTGGTCTCGGGCGGCCACTTCAGCTCTCAGCCTCCGTTGTAACGTGGACTCCCCTCTTCACATCAGATGGGGACCCGATGAAATGACCTCGGGACCCCAACATGACTGTGGGGGCCACTCTGATGTCCCATCACTAATAATCAACCTCTAGGTCACTGAGGGGAGCCTCTTTGCCCTGGTTCTAGACGCACTGCCTCTTCAGCTTATGATTTTTGCTGACATCTGTAAGGTGCTTCGCAGCGTGCGAGGTGCTTGCACTCAGCCAAGGGGCAGGAAGGCTACCCAGGTCCGTGTCCTCCTGCGCCTGCCCAGGTCTCCTTTGCTCCTCGCAGCCCTGGGAAGGGAGTACTATTATCCCCCTTTTACAGAGAGGGAAACTGAGGCTCGGGAGGGGTACTGATGTGCAGCGGCAGGGTGGGGCCTGTCCCCCTGCGTGGTCCAGAAGAGCAGCTGCCCACAGGGGCCAGAGCTGCCCGGGGCCTGGAGGAATGGCCAGAGGTGGGGCATTTGAGGCTGTGGGGGAGGGGTTGGTGCCCCCAGGAACTCAGAGGGCCCCATAGAGCTCTCTGGGGGTGCAGAGGGCAGGGGTGGGACCAGAGGGCTGAGCAGGGCCCTGAGCACCCTTGTGCCCTGTGACGCCGGCAGCCGCCGCCCTGCTCCAGACCGACGCACATTTTCCACTATTTATGTTACTACAGGACAGTCACAGTTTCCAACTCTCCACGCTAGGGACTTTTCACAGACTCTCTTTCAACCAGAGCCTCCTCTGTGGCCTGCCTGGCAGGCAGCCATGTCTTTCAGATCCCATATCCTGGGGATGGCGCCTGCGGTTCCCAAACTGGGTCTCCAAAGGGTTCCTCCCAGCCCTGACTTTGCTCTAGTGGGAGGGAAGGTGGGTGGCAGTAGAGGGGTGGGTTCAGTTCACCCCAGGGGGTTCCCCCAGTGCCACCCCTAGGTCTCCAAGATGGGGGTGGGAACCCGGATTCTGAGGGAGGGGTGAAGGAGAGGGCTGCAGCCTGATGAAACACTCGGGAACCTCAGGAACCCCTCCCCGACCCCTGAGGAGAGTGTGGCTCAAAACTCTGGAGGGTGAGGGGCTGTAAGCATGTCTGAGAGACAAGAAAGACCCTCCCCGCTTCCTCCCTGCCCTCTCCCACCCCACCTCCATCACGTGCTATGCTAATATTGAAGAGAAAGCAAAATTAGCCTCCAGCCGAGGCCTCAAGCATCACACTAATGAGTCGCGAGCCTGTGACTAAGGAAGAAATCCTGCCTGCCCAGGGTCACCCACAGGCCCAGGGAGGCCTTGGAGGCCCTGAAGGGACAGCTCAGAGGTTGGCTCAGAAGGCTCAGTGTCTCAGCCCCTGGACAGGCTGCCTCTGCCCGGCCCGGCCCGCCCCGGCCCGCAAGTCTTGGCTGTCTGCCCTGTGCTCTCCCCGGGCTGAGGCTCCCAGGCATAGCAGGCATTAGCGGTCCCTCCTTCAGTGATGCCAGCCCAGTGGAGGCCGGACAGCTGCCCACGGCCACCTCACTCTCTCTGCAGCCCCAGCTGAGCTGGTTCCTTCCCATGGCTACGCCTCCATCCCCACATCCACTTGGGCCCTGGCTAACATCTGGCCCAGTCCTCTTCCCAACATCCTGGATCCCATTGGCGCTGGCCTCCTGTATTTCACTCATCCATCCACTCGCCTCCATCCCGATGGCCAAGACCCTTGTGGCAGCTGCAACCCTCTCTTCTCCTCCTCCAGGCTGGCCTCCATGTTGCCCCTGCCTAAATGCTTCTTAGGCTCTCCCATGCCCCCAGGGCAGACCCAAGGACCAGGGCTACTCCACACAGGCCCTGCCTTCCTCTCTGTGCTGCCCGCCACCCCCCCCAACCCGCTGCCATCCAGCCACAGCCCGTTCCTCCTCACCAACCCCAAACACGCCCTCTCTGCTCCAGCCAGGGGGATCCTTAGTCATCCTTCAGGGCCCACCTCTACCCCCAACCGTTCCTCCCTCGCTACTGGGAAGCCCTTGCCTGGGGACCCCATGTTCCCCATACACTTCCACACAGATGGGGACACCGAGGCCCAGAGAGGGGAAGGGACATCTAGTAATGGCTGAACTGGGCAGGGAGGCGGCCTCCTGGCTCCTGGCTGGAAGCTGCCTGAGATGCCTGAGTTCCAGGCAGGACAGGAGACTGGGCTGCGAGCCACCCTGACCCAACCTCAGTCCATCTATCACCTGAGACTTTGGGGAGAGAAAAACCAAAACAGAAGGCAGAGGAGACTTACAAATCAGCCTTGACGAAACCTTTCCCTTCAGTGTCGAACACATTGAAGGCGTGGAGAATGGTCTCCTCCGGGTCCGTACCTAGAAGCAGCACACACAGGCAGGGGGAGCATCAGGATAAAGAGGCCAGGCAGAGGCTGGGGGTGGGGCAGGTCCCATGGCCCCTACAGAGACCAAGGGCTCAGGGAGCTTCCTCCCCAGCTTCTAGTCCACAGTGAGGCCAGAGAAGGGATGTTTCAGAGAAGCAAAGAACAGTAATAATAGCCAAGGGCTCTGCATATAGTAACAATCAGCCTGCACAGATGCTCCTGGAAAGGCCTACTAGGCATTTACTATGTGCTTAACCCTCCTGCCCATTGGTCCCATTTTGCAGATGAAGAAACTGAGGCTCAGAGAGGTTAAGTTACTTCTCCAAGTTCTCACAACTGATGCTATGTGATTCGGCTATGGATGGAGGAGAAAGAGCTTTTACTTGGGGGCTGGAGGTGGGGGCTCTGGCAGTGGCATTGGAGGAGTCTGAGAGGTTGTCCAGGCCAGAGGCGGGGCAGGTGGGTCCACAGGTTTGTGAGAGTGAGGGTGGGGGGACAGGGGAGGCAGAGCGCATCCAGAGCAGTTCTGCTTTTATCACTTCTATAGTGTGGGCTTTGGGGAAAGATGTCATTAGAAGAAATGGTTCTACTAACCCAATGGGATTAAATACCCAGCCCCCGGGTGGTACAGATGGGGAAACTGAGGCCCAGAGAGAGGAAGGGTCTCACCCAAGGTCTCAGGGACTGTGTGAATGACAGCAGGTGGCCTGGTGACCCTTACCTGGTGCCCTTCCCCCCGTCACACTGACCTCCCTTCTCACTGTGGAACCAGGGGATGTCCCCTTCCTTCTTAAGGCTCAGCTGTGTCATTGGTGAAATGGAGACAAGGGCGGGGTTTGCTGCCCGCCTCCCAGGATCAGTTAAGATAAAGGGTCATTAATGGTAAAGGTCTTGACCAACATTATCACGGCCACAGACACACCTGAGCGCTCTGTGCCGAGTCCATCCTGCTGCTTCGGCATTGTACTCCGTGAGACTCCAGCACACCCCTTGTGGTAGGTCCTGATGTGCCAGGTTGTCAAAGAGGAAACTCAGGCTCAGAGAGGCTCTGTTACTTGCCTGAGGTCTCCAGCTATAAGGGGAGGAAGGGTTTGAAGCCAACTCCATGAACCTCCAGAGCCTCCTTCTTGTTCTGCCATGCTGTGCTCCTGTTTCTCAGACTGCGTCAGGGCCAGCTATGTCTCCCCCGTCAGACTGGGTCAGGGTCATCTGTGTCTCCCCCATCAGACTGGGTCAGGGCCAGCTGTGTCCCCACCATCAGGGTCATCCAGGACAGGATGATGTCTGAGTCGCTCAACATTTCTGAAACTGGCCCTGAGTGATTGGGCCGGGCTCAGTGCTGCAGCCTGGGAGCTCCTAGAGGCAGAGCCATGGGCTTCCTCTAGGTAGGGTGGCAGGGAGCCAGTGTGCCCAGGCCAGAGGCTCAGTCCAGGGCCTGTCACAGCCTGGCCTTGCAGGAGGAGAAGGGGTGGCCACGGGATTATGGTTGGGGAGCTGCTGTGCAGTCTCTGCCTCCCAGGGTCTCCGGAGAGACCTCCGTGCCGGGGCAGCCTGGCTCCAGCCTGCTTTCCTCAGGACTGGCTGCATGTGGACCAGCTGCCCTGGGTTCAGGCCCCATGGCTGGACATTTACCACACCCAGTCCTCCCTTCTCTCCTCCCAGAATGGGCCTCTGCTCTGCAGGCTGCAAACCTCATCAAATGGGCTGCAGGGAGACTGCTTGCCTCATTGCTGTTGGGAACCTCATGACAGTGTCCTTGTCCCAATTACAGGGATGAGGTGGTGCCTGCCCAGCCCCCCGGCTCCTGTCCCCACCCCAGGCTCAGCCAAGTTTGCATGACAGGCTCAGCTGGAGCTCCAGCCCCGGAGCCCCTGCGAAAATGAGAAAAAGCTGCAGCCCTGGGTCAGAGCTCTTAGCTCAGCTGCAGACGGACACGAGCTCCAGGACTTGCTTTAAAGTCATGGCTGGAGTCACGCATGGCTTTGCCTGTGTACCGCTGCCCTGCCCCCTGGACTTCTGCGCTCTTCAAGGAGGTGGTCATGGTCCCAGGAATAACCCCTAACAGCTGCCCAGAGGTGGGCCTGAGGGCACTATTCTGTCAGCTGGACAACACCAGCCTGTCGTGGGTTTAGTGGTGGTCCCCAGGACCTGGAAATGTCACTTGGCAAAAGGGCCTCTGTAGATGTAAGGAAAGGCTCTTGAGATGGACTGATCATTCTGGCTTATCCGGGTGGACCCCAAATCCAATAACAAGTGTCCTTACAAAAGTGAGGCAGAGGGAGACAGAAGAGGAGGGGGCAGTGTGACCACAGAGGCAGAGATGGGAGCGAAGCAGCCACCAGAAGCCAGAAAAGGTCAAGAACGGGTTCTCCCCTGGAGCCTCTCAGGGAGGCTGACCTGCCAGATTTCAGATTTCTGGATTCCAGAACTGAGAGAATACATTGCTGGTTTTTTGAGCTGTCAAGTTCATGGTCATCTGTTACAGCAGCCTCGGGAAACTAACACAACCCCCATTTTACAGACAAAAAAACTGAGGTGCAAAGAGCAGATAAGCCTTGCCCAAGGTCACCCTGGGGGTCAGTGGGAGACCAGGTCTTAAGCTCAGTTGTAGCCGAGGCGCCAGGGGAGGGTATCAGGCAGGGGCCGCCTGAGCATGGGATGACGATGAGACCCACCCCGCAAGGGCAGCCGCAGCCCAGGCTGGCCCTTCCTTCTGACCACGGAACCCCAGCCCGGCCTGATGCTGCATCTCAGGGGAGTGCAGTGGTTAGAGCCAGAGTCGGGGTTACAGTTCCATCCCTGCCACTTCGATGCTGGGACACCTGGAGCAGGTGTGGTGACCTGTATGAGCCTAGGTCTCCTCACTCAGAATGAGGCCCCTGATCCTTTCCCTGGAGGAGAAGCCCATCCTGTACTGGGGTTGGCCACAGAAGCTTCCAGAACCCCCCTCGTCCATATCACCTTCTCCTGTCAGCAGCGGGTGGTAAGGCAGAACAGGCAAGATGAGCCCAGGACTAGGAAGGTGGGGCTGGGGCTGGGGCACCATCCTGATGGTGGGCAAAGGGCTTTCTCGCAAACTGTCCCGCTGGGCGCCTCACAGCCCTGCAAACTGGGGGTCATTACATTCACCCCACTCTGTGATATAGAGGTGGAAACCGAGGCAGGGTCTGGCGTGTGTGCCCTGGGGGCTGGTGTCTGGGGCTGCGCCATGCTCCTAGCTGTGGCGTGCATTGGTGGGGGGTACGTCAGCACATAGGGCCCTGCCTACCCACACCCATTCGCCCATCCCCTCCCCAGGGCCCCCTGGGGCCTCACTCACCCTTCAGCTTCTCCCCAAACATGGTCAGGAAGACGGTGAAGTTGATGGGCCCGGGGGCCTCCTTCACCATGGCCTCCAGCTCCTCGTTCTTTACATTGATGCGGCCTGGGGGAGACACCCAGGAGTACAAGGAGGGTCAGAGGGGACCCTGCCTGCAGGCAGCCCAAGAGAGCTGAGCTTGGGACCACGGAACATCCTGAAGAATCCCCCAGCCCTACCGTCTCACCGCCCCCCACTCAGCCCTAAGACCCTGCCCACCTGCTGGGGGACCTCGGGATGCAGGCACATTTAGCTGTGGTCAGCACTGGGCTGCCCCCAGCCCCACCACCCCTCTGACACCACCTCAGCCTCCCTGGAAAGGAAAGCAAGTTGCTGGTTATCCCCATTTTACAGATGAGGAAACTGAGACCCAAAGAAGCTGAAGCTGGGGCACACAGGTGTGGAAGACCTGGGCCTCAGGGCTCAGGTGCCCCGGGAGGGATGCACTGGCTGTCTGGAGATGGGGACTCGGGTTCCTCACGGTCCCAGTGGACAACCAGATCTCTGGGAGCTTAAGGCTCAGTCCGGAAGTGAGTTGGTTACACCCCTGTCCCCCAACCCCAGTGCCCCCATCCAGGCTTAAGGCCCATCCCTGGGCCCTCAGAGAAGGCAAAAGCCTTGCTGGCAGCTGAAGACCGCCCGGTAACCCGAGTCCCACCCCTGGATATCTCCAGCCTCCTCCCCACCCCCTGCGTCTCCCCCTGCTCTGCTGACACCTCCCTCTCCCCCTCCCCCTCCCAGCCTTTGCACTGGTCACTACTGCCCCTGAAATGCCCCCCTCCCTCCCCTGGCCAGTCCTCCTTTAACACCCGGGGGTCTCCCCTGACCTGCCAGGCAGTGGCCACCCCTCCTCAGCACCCCCAGAGAACACCAGCCCCTCACACTCACTGTGCCATCCGCCCTGGCCTGCCCCCAGCCGCCCACTCTTTCTGGATGGCCAGGGCTCGGCTCGCCCCCAATCCCCAAGCCTCCGGCTGCTGGTCACCCACCCAGGGCAGCAAAGGTGTCCCTCAGGTCCTCCTTGTCGATGAAGCCATCCCGGTTCTGGTCCATGATGGTGAAAGCCTGGCAGAGACAGGGGCACTGAGCAGCCACCTGCCCACCTGCCCAAGCCCAGGCCCCCTCCCCAGAGAGATCCCCCCTCCCTGCAAGGGGCTGTCCTCCCAACCACTGTTGCCTGGGTAACCTCAATACAGGCCCTCTGGCCACCCGGTCACCCAGCTCAGCATGACACCAGCATGAGAGTGATGGTTAACCTGCCCTGGGCTCCTACTGTGCGCCAGCATGTGCTGGGGCTTCGGGCCCATCCCTCATGTCATGCTCCCAGCAACCCCATTTTACAGAGAGTGAAACTGAGGCTCGGAGAGAGGAAAGGCTTGCCCTAGTTCACACAGCAAGCAAAGGCTCAGGCAGAGAGGGGTAGGGGCTGCCCAAGGACAGCTCGTCACATCTCCAGAGTCTAAGCTATAGCATAGCAGCCTCTAAGGATAGTGATGTCACCACCCCCCAGGGACTGAGGGCTGACCCCATGCCTTGCCAGCTCCCTAAGTGCTTTCCGTGCATTCCTGTAACCCTCCCAACGGCCCTGGGGGTGGTTGACCAACCTCTTTAAACTCCTGAATCTGGGACTGATCGAACATGGAGAAGACGTTGGAGCTGGCTCCACCTTCTGCTCTTTTCCGGGCTCTTCTGGATGCCTGTGAGGTTCCAGGGAAGGCCTTACAGAAGCCCCTTCCTGGGAAGGTCCCCCATTCGCCCCACCCAACCCTCAGGGCTCATCTCCTGAATGACACTGCCCACCCCCACGGACCCCAGCAGACAGACCAGGCTCCTCATGAAGCCTGGCAGAGAAGCAGGGCGTTTCCCTGCTTCTTCTTCCCGGCGAGAAGCCAACAGAGCGGCTACCCCGCGGGGCTACCTGCTGCTTCCCCGACAGGCCCCTGACTCCAGAATGCAGGAGGTCAGTGCCCAGGATGCAGAGCAGAGAGGGGCGTCTTTTCTAGCACCAGCCGCCATGTGGGGGCCCTCTTCTCCTGCCACCCTTCCCGGTGTTTAGGGTAACACCCAGATCCCTTAGCCCTGCGAGGTCTGTCCCTTGTCCCTCCCCCAGAGCATCCGCCCCCCCCACCTGGGTCCCCCCCACTTGCTTTGAGCTTCCTTCTCTCCCAACATTTGCTCCTGTCATTCCCACTACCTGGGACACCTTCCCTGCCTTCCTTCGGGATGAATCCTCATCCTTCAGGCTCAACTCCTCCTCCTCCTCCTCCTCCTCTGAGAAGCCTTCCCTGACTAACCCCTCCCAAGGCCAACTTAGAGCTCCTCCACCCCCTCTGCCCCTCCCCACCAGTCTTGGGCTTCCACACCCTGTAGCACGTAGCACACTGTCCAGCCGTATCTCCCTGTGTCTGTCCCACTGCTGGGCTCCCCTCCCCGACCCAGGGCCCAGCTCCCATCGGGGATTGGTTTGGAAATAGCTGCCCAGAGCTCAGGGCATATCTCAGGGCAGCAGGCAGAGCAGGTGACCACCCACGTGGAGGGTCTCTGGCCAGACTTCCTGCCTCCGTGTGTTTCTTTATGGATGTCACGGTGCCTGAGAGTCGTCCACTACTGGGCATTTGCTGAAAGCTCTCTGTTCCCAAACCCCTCCAAGGGACCTTTCTCTCAGCAGCCATCACTAAGGTCCCCATGCGCAAGGAGCCCCAGACTTGGCTTGTGATGGGGGGGAAAGGACAGCCGGGACTTCACAAAGGAGGAGGTGGAAGGGGACCCTCCACAGACGTGGGCGTCCCCACACCCAGCTCGGGCCTCCATCTCAGCCCCTTCCACCCTCTGTGCCCAGCCCCGTCCACCCCACCCCAGAGCCCGGGCTTCCCCGGCGCCCCCGCGCCCGCCCCCAGCGCCTCTGTGGTCTCCCCTCCCCCCCCACCCCGCTCACTCCTGTCCGCTCACCCAATGTCCCCACCCCCGCACTTGCCCCCAACTCCCCTGGGTTCCTGGGCTCACTTCAGGAGCCCCAGTGCCCGGCTGACTTATAATTAGCTTTTACTGGGTCCTTTGTCTCCACTAGTCCTTTGAAAGGGGGCTGGCAGGGCGGCCAGGACGTTATGATGCTGTAAAACCCCTGTAATATTTATAAATCCCTTCAGACATCATAAAGAAAAGAACCTCCCTGTGGAATTCATCTCACATAATTACATATACATTTCCTTCTGGTTAATAAAAAGCAATCACTTCCGTCTGTGGGATATGCTGCCCTTTCTCTCCTCAGACCTGCCCTCAGCCACAGCATCCCCCATCCCTGTCTCGCCCCAGCCTTTCAAGTCCATCTGGGGAAAACGTCACCCTACTGTGTGACAGACCCTTTTCTAGAACCTTGCAAGGAAGGGAGGGGTTGTTTTCTCCTACTGCACAGGCAAACCTGAGGCCCGGGGCCCTGACCGGGCTTCTGATCTCCTAGTCAGGACCCTTTCCAGCCCAGGTATCTTGGAAATTCCCTTTTATAATGTGCCTCTAAAAAATAAAAATCAGCTGAAGGGAACATCTCAGGGCAGAAGGGGGTCATGCAGACCTGAGTTCTAATCCTGGCTTTGCTACTCACGGCCTCTGTGATGTTAGGAAAATCAGTTTTCTGCCCTGAGCCTCATTTATAAAACCGAGATAACGTCTCCCTCAAAGCATCCGGACATGTATTAGGTACCTGCTGACCTCCAGCCAGGCCCTGCGCCCAATCCCAGGGACCTAGAGCTGAATCAGGCCTGGTCCTTGTCCCCAAGGAGCTCACAGTCCAGCTGGGAGACAGACAATCAGTAGAGGGTGATGGGGGTGGTGGGGGGAAGACGCTGAGAGCACAGAGGAGCCTCTGTACCACTGGGGTATTCAGGGCAGACCTCCTGGAAGAGGTGGCTTCTGAGCTGAGGCTTGACAGAGTTCTCAGGCCAGAAGGGACTGATGAGGGTGAGTGAGACAGGGGCATGAAAGAACAGCACCACTGACAGCCTGCAGGGAGACCCAAGGGGCTGGAGCACAGGCACAAGGGGAAGGTGGCAGGGCAGGCCCCCCATGGCCTGAAGGACCCCGCAGCAAGGCCAGCAGCCCCCATGCCAGGCTCCATAGGACCCAGGCTGTCCTGGAATAGTGACCCCGACCCCCATAGGAAATATATTCTCTTAGTGAGATCTGAGCCCCACTTTTCCCTGAAACCTCCAAGCCTGGCCCACCCTGTCCCCTTCCACCCTCCTCTTCCTCGCCTCCCGTCCCAGCTTTCACCTCGGCAGCCCCCACCGAGTCCAGGAAGGCAGAGACCCAAATCAGGACCCACAAGGATGGACTGGCCGGGTGCAGGGATGGCATCAAGGGTGAAGAAAAGGTCAGGACAGGCACAACATCAGGTCAAGGTCAAGGATGTCAGTGAGAGAGACAAGGTCAAGGTCAGGGTGAGTTCAGGCAATGAGGTAAAGGTCAGAATCACAAATGAAGTCAAGGTCACAGGATGAGGTCAAGGTCAGGAGGCGGGGCAGCACCAGCCTACCATGGTCTGGATGGCTCCCTCGAGCTGCAGCAGGGCTGGGGGAGCATGGCGACAGCTCTTTAAATAGTGCTCCAGGTCCGGACAACAGTTTGGAAGGTGACAAAGGACAGGAAGGGGGCCTCCCTGCCAGGCACCTGTCAGGGGCCATTGAGAGTGGGTGGAGTTGTGGGATCCAGGGACTGTCCAAACCACAATGATCTCCACCAGTGCAGGGCCAACAGGATCTCTGCAGCCAAGGGACAAAGGCCCAGGAAGGGGCTCCTGGCTGAGGACACACGATAAGTTGAGGCCTGGAACCAGCTGGGAAGACTTGGCCTTGGGCCATGCAAGTTCAGGAGAGCTCCCAAGGCAGGGCCACCCACGCCACCTGGGGAAACTCAGGGCGGCAACGTGGCCTGACCCCTCAAGCTGTGTGACTCTCGATGGGACACCATCCTCCAGAAGGCTCGGTCCTCTCATATGAAAAGCGGGGAGCACGTGACTCTGCCTGGTCAGCCCATGGAGAGGGTTTCTGCATCAGCCTGGCCCTCAGGGACCCCTCAACCAATAGGACTACTACCACCATTACCCACCCCAGCGTGGGCCCCCTCAGGGCGTTGAAAATAGTCCAGGGAGTTGAAAGAGCAAAGAGACAAACAAGAAAAATGGAGGTGACTCTGATGAAGGAGAACTGAGAAATCACATGCCCATCCACTCTGGCCACACACATATTGGGACGTAGCCCGTCCCCACCAGGCCTGGGCCAGCCCAAGAATTCTCCAGTTCATGTGACAAGCCGAGCCTGCACCTGCCCCTGGCAGGGGCCCCGTGTGTCCAAAGCAGCCCGGCTGCCCAGTCCATCCAGCCAAGTCGGCCCCCACCTGGGGCCACCACGTCTGATGGGCTGCCAGGGCCGGCAGTGCTGGGCTCAGGCCATGGGCCCACCCGGCCCCAGGCACAGGACAGCTTAACTGTCCCCGGAGCTGGCCTTAGGCCTCCAGGCCCCAGTACGGCTGATCCCCTGTCTTGGGGGAGGGAATGTGATGACAATGAAAACAGTAAGAGTAGCTAACATTTATGAAACACAGCAAGTCAGGCTATGTCCTAAAACTTGTGTCTTCACATTGACTCCTTTACCCCGTTTTCCAGGTGAGGAAACTGGGGCACACACAGGTTAAGTCATTCACCCAGGCTGATAAGTAATGGTGTCAGGATGAGGGCTCCTTTCTAGTGGTTCCAGAAGGTTGTGCCCATTGCGATGCTCCCCTCCTCAAGCCATCCTGGACCAGCTGACTCTGACCAGCCCCTCTGACCTCCCCGAGAACTGTGATGGAATCTCCCGCCCTGAGCTGGGACCAGGCCCTGCCATGCTGCCCCCTGTCAGGGACCAGCCACATGGGCTACAGGTGTTCAGCAGGTCAGGGTGAAGGGAAACTGGCTCTGGGCACAGGAGCCAGGACTCCAGTCCCAGCCCCATCTCCACCCACTGTGGGAGATGAGCTGTGTGAGCACGGCAGGCGCCTGCCCCTTTCTGGGCCTGAGTGCAGGGGCAGGTGGCCACTGTCCATGCCAGCTCTGGCAGCAGCTTTTCCTGGCCTGGTCCATGAGCCTGGCCCTGGGGCCTCCTGGCTCTGGGCTTGCTGACTGGGGAGAGATGATGCCATCCGGGGCTACCACCCCTGGTTCCTGCTGGCCGGAGGTGTCCATATGCAAGGCCTAGATGCCCCTGAGCTCCTGCTTCTGAGGATCACTGCTCAGGACAATGCAGGGGCTCCTGAGGGCCCAGGACAGTCCTGAGCACTCACAGAGCCGCCCAGCCTGCCAGGAGGAGGGAAATGCAAGAGGGAATCGCAATGAAACTCAGAGTGAGTCACAACAGAGCTTACAAATGCTGAGTAAATGAGTCCCCATGGTTTCCTTCCCCGGCCGCCTCCTCCTTCATATTATGAAAGCAGGAAGAGCTAGTCAGAAATCTGGTGGAGACCGTGGAAACCCCCAAGGAGAGATGGTCGGGAAACACTTGTCCCTGGGGTGGAGGGGAGTAGGGGGAGATGTGGGGAGCGTGCAGCGGTCCTGAGAAAAAGAAGCTCTGAGTTCCACCCTCGTTGTGGGACTCTCTCTCAGCGACACACAGACCCTCAGTTTTCCCCATCCGAGAAATGGTGCCAGCAAGCTGGCTGCTTGGAAGTGGCCATCAGACAGCCCAGTGCCCTGGGAAGGAGTCACTGGCCCGGTTTGGAGGGCAGAGCCCCCACATGGATGGAATTCTTTTTTTTTTTTAAATAAATTTATTATTTTTATTTTTGGCTGCGTTGGGTCTTCGTTTCTGTGCGCGAGATTTCTCTAGTTGCAGCGAGCGGGGGCTACTCTTTGTTGCGGTGTGCGGGCATCTCATTGCGGTGGCCTCTCTTGTTGCGGAGCACGAGCTCTAGGCACGCGGGCTCAGTAGTTGTGGTTCATGGGCTCTAGAGCGCAGGCTCAGTAGCTGTGGCGCACGGGCTTGGTTGCTCCGCAGTATGTGGGATCTTCCCGGACCAGGGCTCGAACCCGTGTCCCCTGCATTGGCAGGAGGATTCTTAACCACTGTGCCACCAGGGAAGTCTCTGGATGGAATTCTTGATGAAACTTACCACCGCAGTCCCCCATCAGCCTGATGGGGCTACGGCAAGTCTGTTGCCATCACCAGGTCACATTGTTCGGCTCGGCTGACCACTGGGTGACAGCCGAGAGACCCCCGAGGGGTTTGTGCTCCCAGCCAGGTGCCTCCAGGAGCAATTAGTCTCGGAACTGGAATTTCAGGTGGGCCCCAGGGAGTCAGAGGACTTAGACGCTTGTGAAGAGCACCCCACTTTCCAGAGGGCAACTCAAGGTCTCAGGGTTGACCAAGCCAGGATGGGAACTTGAAAGAGATCAACTGCCTTAGGACAAGGCCACCCCCCTGCAGGGTGACAGCTGTAACCCAGACCACATGAGAGCAAGCTGGGGCAGGTGACTTTACCCCTAACCTCTCACCACTAACTCTTTGTGATCAGCAGGCTGTCCCCTGACCTCCCAGGCCCACTGCCCTTGGGTACTGCTCCCACCGCCCCAGCCAGCCACCACCTTGGCCTCCAGTGCTTTCCAAATCCTTCCTTCATTTTCCTTCCTCCAAGCCTTTGCCTGAGTCACATGCCCCCTCCCCTCCCCCACTGGAGTCACTGTCTATCTCCAACCTCTACTCCGCAGAGCAAGGACCACCTGCTTTTCCCTCACCACCACTGCCCCACCTAGAGGCTTCCACTCACCTGGCCTATGGGAGCATGGAGGGAACCATCAGTCCTCTGAGTCCAGCCCTGCTAGATGCTGAGTGTCTTTTGCAGCCTCCCCATCAAGTGGCTGTTGCTTGCATACCACCTGTGATGGGGAGCTCACCACTTCCCAAGCAAAGGCAACTCAGATTGGCAAATGCTCATTGACTGTCTACTGTAGCCCTCCACTGGGTGTTCTGGGGGACTAAGAACTCATTCTTGACAATTCCTGGGCTTGGGTCATTGTAGTAACCCAGTCAGACAATGTACGCTGAGTTTCTTCATTCACTCATCAATTATTTATTGGGTGCTGGGCACAGCACTGAACAAAACAGGTGTGGCTCTGAGAGTGAGGGGACCAGACAAAAAGTGCCAACACCCGTTCAGAGGGGACATTATGGGCTGGGACCCGGTGAACTGGGCCTTGAAGGATGAGGAGGACGCAGTGAGAGAGGTCACTGCTCTGGGAGGAGAGCAGATAAGGTGTGGGTGTCCTGGGGCACCCATGGAGTTGCTCAGATATGAAGGGCCAAGTGGGAGGGGCCGGAGCCCAGAGGGAGAGGGGGCAGGGCTGTTCAGAGGTGGCATCCCGACCATCGAGAGGTGACCTCGAGGCCCCAAACAGGACCCAGCAAAGAGTTCCCAGACCGGGCTTGGGGCTCCATCTTCTCTTGGTTTAGGGTCAGTCTTGGCACACTGAGCAGAGGAATCCTGTCCTTTCTCTTCCTGCAGCCTTCAAACCCGCAGCTATTTTTATAGCAGGATGCTGTGGCCACAGGCCCCTTGAACGGGGTGCCTCTCCCATGCTTCTGCAGATGGAGCACACTGGCCCTCTTGGCCGCTGCTATGAAACAGGCAGGAAGCATCCTGGGAGACATTCTTCTTAGCTTTAAAGGCTTCCTTGTCTTTTCTAAGTGGCTCCAAATTAGAGGAAGGCTCCAGACAGGGGCGGGCCTGGGGAGGAGGGGACAGACCTCCCCCTAATTATCCTTTAGATCTCGGTCATCCCATCTGCTAATTAGAAAGCTGATGTATGTGAAAGGCAATTTCCTTTGGGATAAGAAGGAGCAAAGGGTAAATCGGCTCTAAGTCCGGGTTCTGCTTGAAACATTAACTGCAGAGTGGTGGCCTGAGTCTGGCCCCCGGTCACTTGGGAGGGGGCAGATGCCTCAGCCATGAGCACAGGGACTACTGTGCCAGCAGCACGTGTTGGATGTTCCTCGACCAATGCCGGATTTATTGGTCTGGATTCTGAGTGGGGAAAGTGGTCCTCAGGAAGCTTGTACCTCCCTGGTATTAGGGCCCTGCCTCCCAGGGATTATTTGGTGAGCCTCCTTGGGGGAGGGAGGGGACCGACCCCTTTGTCCAGTCTCTTATCTCATGACTGGGGATGTAATGGGGAGGTGGGGGATTGTGAAAAGCAGGTATCAGAACCCAGACCTCCTGACCCCTGGCTTGACCCCCACCCCGACCCCCCCAGGGGAGATCCTTCTCACATGCTCACATCGCCTTCCTCCGAGTTAAGTGACTACAGAGTTTGACAGGACGGTTTGGCGACCAGCTCACAGCCAGGAGGATCCAGGGGTCCACTGGTAGAAGTGGGGTCTCTCACTGCAGCATCACTGCAGAGGGTGATGGTGACTTGTCTTCCCAGCCTCAGTAGCCACAAGGCAGGTCAGACCTAGCAGCAACTTGTGCTGAGGAGTTGCAGGGATGTATAGTAGGACAGGAGCAACCTAGGGATTGTAGCTCACAGCTCAGCTCAGACATGTGGTTGTAAAAGTGCAGGTATTCTTGGGTTGCATTAATAGAGGTCTAGGTCCTCAATACAGGGAGGACCTGTTACAGGGTCAACCTTCTGTTGACCTACACAAATAATAGAAAACTTAGACTTGAACCTAGTACTGAGCTTTGCAGGGAAGGGCTTTGTGGAGGATAGCCACATGAATTGTGGCCGAGGGGCTGGGGACTTTCAGCTGGAGAGTAACAGCCTTGGTGAGAAGCATAATTGTGGCAGTTTATCAGCTGGGCCATGCATGGCCTGTACCCACTCAACTGGGACCACTCTTCAGCTCTCCAGCCTCCATTGTCCTTCCTCTGGGTATTTGCCATCAGGCCCATAGGCTTTCTCCAAGCTCTGTGCCTTGGGAAGAACTTTCCCTCTGCTATCCCATTTTAATTCTACTTTGGGTTATTAGCTATTGCTACGTAAAGAATCACCCAAATCACAGTGGCGTGTTCACAGTTTCTATGGGTCAGAAATTCAGAAAATGCATAGCAAGGAAGGCTTGTCTCTACTTTGTAGTGTCTGGGACTAAGGCCAGGGATGGCTGGACAGCTAGCACTGGAAACATCTGAAGGCCTGACCACGCATGTGTCTGGGGTCTGGGCTGGGAAGGGGAGAGGGGCACAAGCGGTGAATAGTGGGGACCAGCCCCGTGGTTCACAAAGCACAGAGCTCATCCCATCGGACAGCTGAGAAAACTGAGGCCTGAGGCAGGGAAGGGCTGGCTCGAGGTGCCACTGGAAGACTTTTACCACATCCTGGAAGAGACACCTGGGAGGCGAGTCAGTGGGGACGTCCAGACGGGCTTCCCGCTCTTCGAGATGTGGGACGTCCTGGCGGCAGACAGTGGCACAGGCAATGCTTGGACTTGGGGCCCTCCCAGGGGCCGGGAGGCTGTCAAGCAGGCCAATTTGCTGTACTAATGTGTGCTTTCTGCTGCTCGGGGCCTCCTCACAGCCTCTCCTGTGAGCCGGGCCAGAGGCAACAGGACAAACTATAATGATGTCAAGCCACGCCCTGCTGTCCTGGCTTAGCAATTAGCCCAGTTGCCCAGCATCCAGCAGCTTCCACCCCCGCCTGGCTCAGGGTGGGGTGAATCAGAAGCCAGGACAGGGGGTGGGCCACTTTTTAATGCCCCCTCCCACCCCTACCCCCCAGGAAAAGAGCCTGAAGATGGAGCTTCCTTCCCCTGTGAAGGAGATCATGGAGTCGGGGCCCCTCCCACTCCACAGGCTGGAGCACCCACAGTGGAGGGTCAGTGGAAAGCAGAGCCCTCCCTGGAAGGCATCTCTCCCCAGTGCCCGGGACTGTGGGCTGATCTGTAGGGGGAACAGCAGTACAGCTGCAATCTTCTCCCCAGGGTCTGGGGGCTGTGGATAGACTAGAGCTTGAATTTGGGATTAGACCTGGGTTCGGGTTCTGCTGGGCCTGACTTCTCTGTGACCCTAGTGCACGTCACTTAATTGCCTCAGGGTCTCTGTTTCTTTACCCGTAACCCGAAATTGTTTGTATTTTTTAAAAAATTTTATTGAAGTATAGTTGATTTACAATGTTGTGTTAATTTCTGCTGTGCAGCAAAGTGACTCAGTTATACATATATATATTCTTTTTCATATTCTTTTCCATTATGGTTTATCACAGGATATTGAATATAGCTCCCTGTGCTATACGGTAGGACCTTGCTGTTTATCCTATATATATATATATCCTATATATAATAGTTTGCCTCTGCTAATGAAATTGGTTGTATTTACTCAGCAAGTTTGTTATGAGGGTTAAAGCATCGTGCCTGGAACATGATCGGTGATTATCAATTGGGGCTACAAACCCTGTCTGGTCATTGGCAGAAGACATGGCTGTCAGTGACAAGATCCCCCAACTGCAAGGCCACGTGGCCCAGTCATCCTTGGGCCCAGCGTATAAGCCGGCTGTTATGTCACCGCACTTCCAGATGCTAACTTGCAGGGGAATGCTGGCTGTGTCTGTGTCACGCACATAGAGGCCTGCACCCCAGCCCGAAGCAGAGGACCCAAAACACAGTGGGCACTTATCATCAACAGCTGTGGACTGTGCTTCGCATTGATTCCTTCTGCAAACGCTGGCTCGACCACAGGCCGGGCTTGCATCCTCCACTGTTCAAGAATCAGATTAGCTTCAAACTCGTCCCAGTTGTGTAATAACCTTTCCTTGCGACCTTCTGGAAAGATCAAGGAAGAGTCAGCATCTTAGGTGGAACGGAGCACAGATATATTGGGAGGATGGTAGGTTGGGAAATGTGGAGGGCATGTGTGTGTTTGTGTGTGTGTGTGTGTGTAGATAAATGCTCGCCTCCTACAGTAGGAAGTCCTTAGATAAACTTGACACTGAAAAGCCAACTGGTAGCAACACAACCTTGTTATTTAGTGCTACGGAGGGAACTCTGAAAGAATCAGCTAGAATTGAGAGCAGTGGCCTCTGCGGCAGGGGAGAAATGGGGCAGGAGGAGGGGTAGCCCTGTGTAACTGTGTAACTACACAACTCTTATTACAGCCTCTACATGAGGGGCCTGCTTACATTTGACAAATTAAAATTAAAAAGAAGAAATATGTACTGTTGAGTCGACCTCTGTCTCCCTAGTCTTGGGGGCCCGGAGGGGAATGGGGTGGAGAGCAGGGCTGCCTTGGGCCTGATATAGCCCACGCAGGGCTGGGCACATCGTGGTCCTCAGGGAAGCCACCCGAGGTCACGTTCTCACTGTCACCAGACCCTGGGGCCCAGTGGTGCAGCAGACACCCAGTGCTGACTTCAGGGTGCTCACGCTGTGGGGAGCCTGCAAGGCGCCCCAGTGGCCCAGGGGCACTTTTGAAGTCCCAGTACCTTCTAAGGATTCCGTTTAACAAGCTGGGTGCTGCAGGCACCTGGATGAAAGATGCTGTATGAAGACATGAGATAATTACCAATTAAAGCCATTTTCTTAGAAACAGGAAGGTCCCATTTGCCAAGAGTAAACAGTGGGGGCAGACCCATCCTGGGAAGGTCGTACTGGGGGGCCTCAGAAGCCGGTGTGAGTCAGAGCTCGGGGTCAAGTGAGGACACAGCTCCCTCCCCCGAACCCCGAGGGTGAGAAGTCAGCAGAGATACATCGGCAGGGCCCCCCCAACCCCAGGATGGCAGGAGAGGCCCCACTCACGGCTCTCCACCCTGCCTGGCAGGAATGGAGGAACTACTAGACCAGCCCAGATGGAGGGGCCCCGGCACTGAACTCAGGGACATCCCCACATCCTCTGCAGGATGTAACCTCGATGAAGGGACAAATGAGGGGAAGCGAGCCCCGGGGCTCCCTTTTCACTAATCTCACAAACCCCTGTTGAGGACCTCCTGCGTGATGCTGGGTGCCTGGAGTGAAGCAGTGGACAAGACAAGCATCCTGCCCTCCTAGGGCGTAACTCTTAGTAGCCAAGTCTCATTGGTGCTTACGACGGACCAGACAACTCTGTCGAGTGCTTTAAGGGCTGGCTCTTTTTACCTTCACCCTGACCCTAGAAAGTGGTCTGTTAGGATCCCCATTTACAGAGGAGGCTAAGTGACTTCCTGAGGTCACCCAGCTAGTAACTGAGAAGCTCCAGGCTCTGAGCAAGTAACCACTGCACTACCCATCCCCCAACCTCCTTGGCATCTGCCCTGCCTGCAGCTGCGAGGCTGGTAATCCGGCTGGCATCCATCCCTTGATGGGCAGCCTCACCTTGCAGACTCCCAGCCTCCAGGAGGACTCGAACCCCTCTCCAGCCCCTGCCTCTTTCCTGGAAGCCCCTCAAAGCCAGATCAGGGAGTCAGGCACTTCCTGCACACACCCATGCTGACTGTATCCCCGACACTGAGAACCATCCATTCAAGCTTCCAAGCCAGGGAGCTGGGACCAGTTCCAACTCCTCCTGTTCCCTGCTCTCCAAGTTGCATCAGCTCGCAGAGAGGAGAGGCCGCATGTCTCTGATGGGCCAAGTGGAACCTGGGGCCAGGACCCAGCAGCCCAGAGCAGATCCACAAAGAGACTCGGCTCCTTTCACCACGTGTCCTAGTTACCTGGTTACTGCTGGCCGATGGCTAATTCCTGCTCCCCTGCCCAGTGGGAAGGTTCCTTGTAAACTATAAATTCCCTAATAATGGAAGCAAGTCTTACAATGCTCAGGTCAAACGTACAGGCATAGCTCAGTTTCCCAAAATCACATGGTTCTTGGAGCTGATTTTATTCAGCATTTCACAAAGCAGCCTATTGTGTTCTGGCATCTACTACATGCTGAGTGGATCTCAGATCTTAGCTACCCCAGGGTATCTCCGATAACCCGTCCTTACAAATGAGGGGCTTGATCCTCAAGGAGTATAAGTTCTGCCAGAGGTGAGGGACAGCTAGCTACACCAGAGATCAGTTCTTTCCCTGATGCCTCCTGAATTAGTTTTCTGTTGCTACATAAAAACATAACCAGAGGGCTTCCCTGGTGGCGCAGTGGTTGAGAGTCCACCTGCCGATGCAGGGGACACGGGTTAGTGCCCCGGTCCGGGAAGATTCCACATGCCACGGAGTGGCTGGGCCCGTGAGCCATGGCCACTGAGCCTGCACGTCCGGAGCCTGTGCTCCGCAACGGGAGGCCACAAGAGTGAGAGGCCAGCGTATCGCAAAAAAACAAAACAAAACAAAACAAAAATATAACCAGAGATTTAGTGACCTAAGACAACACACAAATTTGTTATCTGACAGTTTCCTTGGGACAGGAGTCTGGGCACAGCTGGCTGAGTCACCTGCTCAGCATCTTACAGTCAAGCTGTTAGCCAGGCTGTGTTCTCATCTGGAGGCTTGACTGGGGAAGAATCCACTCCCACACTTATTCTGGTTTTTTCAGAATTCATTCCATTTCTTGGTATCTGTATGGCTGGGGACTTTTTGCTGGCAGTCCACTGCAGGTGGCCTCAGGTCCTACAGGCTCTGTGCCATTCCCTGCCACATGGCCTTCTCCAACATAACTACTTTGGGAAGCCAGTAATGAAAGTCTCTCTCCAGTCTGCTAAAACGGAGTCTTATATAATGTAACATAATCATGCGAGTGACATCTCATCACTTTTGCCACATTTTTTTGGTTAAAAGCAAGTTACAGGTCCACACACACTCAAGTGGAAGGGATTGTACATTGGGGGTCATATGAGGGTCTGCTCCTGATGTGCCCCCAGGAAGGATGAGGGGCACTCCTGACCCCAGTGGGGTTGTCACTGGTCAGGCATCCAGGCATCACTGGTCAGGCATCCAGGCATCACTGGCAGCCAGAAGGGCATGCACACACATGCACGTGCACATGTGCACACACAAAGCATCCTCCTGCTGGGAGTTTCACATCAAAGACCCCATAACAAGCTCTCACTTTCTTGGATCCTCACCTCGGGAAATCCTCACCTGGTCCCTGAGCAGGAAGCAGGGCAGGGCTTACTGTCCCTTCATGAGCACAAGAAACCGAGGCTCCCAGTTAGTCTGTGACCAGGCTGTGCCCTGGCCTCCCGCCCAGCGTGTAGCCCTCACCCCCGTGCCTAGGCTGTGTCACCTCTTCTGTCCTGCAGCGTCAGTGCAGCCTCAAGCTACAGCCCCCTCTAAGCACTGAAGGAGTCGACGCACCGCTTCCCGGCAAGAGTGTTTCTGCAGCCTTGTTTACAGTTGTTGAACTATTTTCATCAAATTAATTAAATAATGCTAAATCCTCTCCAATTTGTTGTGCGATAAATTAAAGATGCTAAGATTGTGAAATGCATAACAAAACCTGTTTATTCTGATAAAAGCCCGCATGACAGCCCTGAGACAAGCGTCTGATGGTCCAGAATCTGATTCCACCGCTGGCTTTATCAGAGCGGGGCTTCCGGCCAAAAAGCCCCTCGGTGGCTGGGGTCCCAGTGAGCCCACATTGCTACCCAAAATGGGGACTTGAGGCTCAGAGGGAGGCGACGGGTCCCACATCCCCAGAGAAGATGCTGCATGGAGGCCAGGACTGCAGAATGCATTGTCCTTCCCCAGAACCTCCTGCTGGCTTCCTGCTGCACCGGGTCAGCAGCTTGTAGGAATGATAACAGCTAATATGGGCCTGGTGTCATAGTATATAAACTCAAGTAGTCCTCATGCAACTCTCAGAGGGCAGTGCTGCTATTACCCCATTGTACAGAGGAGTAAGTAAAGGCATTGCAAGTAACCAGCGGAGTGCACACAGCCTAGGACATGGAGGAGCCGGGATGGGGCCAGCAGTCCAACTACAGAGTCTGTGCCACTCACTCTATGTACACAGGATCCTCCTCCAGCTCTGGCCACCCATCCCCAGGCCAGGCTACAGTCCCAGAATCCCTCTGGGTCCAGGACACTCACCACTACCACCACCACTCCATCCCACAGCTAGTGTCTGTCTCACTCTGTTCCTTCTCTGTGCAAAGTGTGCCCCGTTGGCCACATGAGCATGACGGGTCACCTGTGAGAATCCCCTTCACCCACACAGGGGCATCCTGCAGCTCCTGAGAAAAAGAGGGCAACGGCATTCCACCCATCCAATCTGAGACACAGAGAGCCTTGCAACCATCAGCCTGTGGCCCAAACCCTCCCTCCCAGAGCAAGTGGATGTATGGATTCAAAGCGACTCCACAGCCACTACCCATGTGGGTCGCTTGGCCAACCCCAGAGCTGTACTTTGTTATTCCCATTTTGTGGATGAGGAAACTGAGGCCCAGGGAAGAAAAGGGACTTGCCCGACTCCCATAGAGAGATTGTGGGCTAACTAAGTTTAGACCCCGAAAAGGCTGAGCTGCAGGTACCCAAAGCCCAGCTCCTGACTTCAGTGCAGCCTGGTCATCACTGTCACTCAGCCTCCCTCGGCCTAACCAGGTGTTCTGGGCATCTTGGGACCCAGAGCACACTTAACAGAGGCCCCGATGCAGGCCTGACTCCACTCCAATCCTAGCTTCCACCCCCACGAGTGGGCATGTGCAGTACCCCACTTGCTGGGCCCTTAAGAACCTCAGAGCAACTGTGGATTGTTACACCTTGTAAACTCTGAATCCCCAAAGCGATGGTAATTGTTAGCAGTACTGCTGCTGATGATGAGGAAGAAGAAGAGGGTGAGGACAAATTGGGTGACTTCCAAGATGGTCCCTCCTTCCGAGGCAGGCACCCCTTATTCTTATATGTCCACTCAGGTGAGCCCACACTGCCCAGGGCCAGGCTTCCCAGGAGGGGAGGCAGGACACACACCCTCAGTGGTCTCTCCCAGAACTCTCTTGCCCCTTTGGTGTCCCCAAGTGGTGTGGCCCTGGCCCCCTCGCAAGTTCTTTGATGACAGTTTGACCACGTGGCTCCTGCCCCGTGATGTCCCCTTGCTCCTCAGCACATCAGCTCTCCCATCACCCTGGCATGTGGGAGGTCTGCTGACTGGTCACTCATAGGCAGAGGGAGACAGACAGCAAAAGGCCACTGTCGTCCAGTGGGACAGGGCGAGGACACTGGAAGCCCAAGGAACCGCAGGAGAACCAGAGGGAGTGATCTGTTCTAATGGGGGCCAGTGGGGAGGGTGTGGCCCAGGGAACAAGTGAGCGGAGGTGAACACTGAGGCTGAAGTTCTGAAGGATGGATAGGAGTTTTCCAGACAGACACATGGGAGTGGTGGGCAAAGTGGGGAGTGGGATTCAGACAGCCTATCTGCAGGACACTCCCTTTCCCTCTCATTTCTCCCAGGACAATCATTAGCGACACTGATTCAGCAGGGATGGAGGGGGCGATTTGGAGTGGCTGACACAGGGCACAGGATGAGGGGATGGTGGGGACTTGCCTGTGAAGGTGGTGAGTGTGGGCCTGGCAGGGTCCCTGAACCCCAGGTAAAAGTCTTGGTCCTTGTGCATGGCTGGGAGCCGCAGAGAGATTTGGGGCAGAGAGAAATACGAGCCACAGACACAGAGCTGGACCAGAGCTAGAAAACCAGAAAAGACTGATGCAAAAATAGTGCAGGCGAGAAGTGACAGAGGCCTGGATGGAGGAGCACATGGGGGGGGGTGTCAATTAGAGGGACAAGAAGGGCGTACAGCCAACAGGACATGGGGAGCAATTAATTATGAGCTGAGGAGGAAGGGGGCATCCAGGCTCTGCTCTCACTTACTCTGATGTGGGTAAGGGGTGGGCATCATTCGGGCTCAGTGAGGGAAGCAGAACCCCGGTGAGGGTTATAGTATAGGAATTAGCACCCACGCCGCTGGGGAGGGTCTGGGAAGGAAAGGTCCAAAGTAGGAAGCTTTATGGTACCAGGGAATGTCACCAGCCAGCCCTCTCTAAGCAAGGGTGCAGGTGGAGCTTGCAGAAAAACCTAGAAGCCAACTGGGTCTGGCTGCTGGAGTGGGAAGGCAGAGCCAGTGTAGACGTGGATGGAAGTGCCTTCACAGCTTCTGCTCTGCGAGATCATAGCCAAGCATCTGGTGGAAGGCCCAGGTCACTGTGAGCCAGCAGGGCCAGCAGTCCTCAAAAGGAGGAGAGAGGAAAGGGCAAGGACAAACCAGAACCTGCTGGCATCTCTGTGTCTGTCTCTCCCACCTCTAGCCTGGATGGCCTCAGAGAACAAATTTCTCTTCAGGCCAACTAGAGGGGAGAGGATTCTAGGGAACAAGGTTCCAGCCAACTTGATCGGCATGAGCCACCACAGGGGAATGACTGAGACCCATTTGCTGAGACCCGGCACCCAGGAGGGGGCAGGTGCAGGGCCACCTGGTACAGTTGTGCATGTCGTTCACTGCTCGAGGGCACTTGGCTAAGGGAGCCACAAACGCTGAACCCCTGATCCTGGCATGAAGCTGCATCTACCTGGATTCAGGGGTATCTTTTTCTAATTTATATAAGATATTCTTTGAGCCTGGGAAGGGTGCAGGGAAAGAGGATGTGTTCCAGGTGGGATGGGGGGTATCTGGGTATCTGTGGGGGATGGGCTTCCCCATCTGTGGCCAACACCAAGGAAGGGATCATTTCCCTTTAAGGGCCAGGCACACAGGTTTCTTGTTAATGGTTGGACTAATCAATAACAGGTGTGGGGCATAAGGTGCTGGTCCTAAAATCCCCGGAGGGCAGAGCTAGGCCCAAGAAAGAAGCGCAAAAGTGGGCAGAAGCCAGCTTACTCTGAGGGAGAATTCTGCCCCAAGAAAAGTTATTTCAGATACAACAAGCTGACTTTTCAGATGATGAGCCCCCCGTCACTGGAGATATGCAAGCAGGGCCCAGCGGAAGCTTAGAGGGTTTGGTGCAGGGATGTTATCAAGCATCAGTGGCCATTCAGCTACCTGCCCCTCCTGGGCTGTGAGTCAAACAGGAGAGAGATCTCTGATGATGGGAGGGTGGGGTTCCCCCCAAGCCCACCCCCAAGCCCACCCCCACACTTTCTCTCTGCTCACTTCTTTTTGGAACCGCCTTGGGTGTTTAGAAGATTAATTTCATGTTTGTGCAAAGCAAGGGATTAGGAGGGGAGGAGACTGACGTTCTCTGTAGGTTGTTAAGAAAACATCATCTAAAAAAAGACTGGCAAAATCGTTGTGGATACAGGTTACAGTTGAATGCCCTGTTTACCACCAACAACCCAGGGCTTTTAGTTGTAGGTAATTTGCTCTCATGCTCTGCAGTCTCAGAACCTAAACCCTTGGGCTCTGGAATGTTAAAAGACAGAGCATGGCGGGGTGGCCTCTATCCCTCAGGGCAGGGAGAGTGAGGCATCTTACCACCACCCCTGTCCTGCCGGGGTCCGGGCTACAGACCTCAGGCAGAATTCTGCCGTGGAGACCACTGGCTCCTCTGTCCACTGCTGCTTCCTGCATCACTTCTCAGTGCTCCTGGGGGGATCAGGGGAGAGAATGAGGCTCAGAGAGAGCACAGGCTCACCCCAGCACACACAGGAAGTTGCTGACTCCTGATCCAGAGCTCCTTC